>NC_133167.1:26992500-28242500 GCF_040802235.1 Manis javanica | reverse complement strand
AAATTAAAACAAGGCCTGGAGACTTTCCTCACCAACAGCATTCACCTCCTGCAAGTACCTGACTATTTCCCTTCCAAATGCCCAGGGGCTCTCTCCAGCACGGAGGATTTTGTCGGGACTGCACTGGCACACCCATCGGAGGGGTGATGGCAGGGGCAGGGAAGCTGGCAACACGAACGAGCAGCCTGGAGGAAACTGGGGACAGAGATGGGAGACGACTTGGTTTAGGATTAAAAGTGTTCACATTTGGGCAGAAAGGAGTTGAGGCAGCAGCTGGATTCACTCCCCAGATAGTGTCTTGTCAGGAATAGTGTGGAACCCAGACCTATTGATTCCTCCATGGCTTCTGGTGTTGCTTAAAATAGTCCTGGAAATGTTCTTTACTGCAGCTTTATTGATAATAGGGACATTTTTAGAAACAAACTGAAGAGTCAATGGGAGCGGACTGGTCAAATTAAGAGCCAGGTCGCCAATCACTGGAATGTTATGGAGTCATTAAAAACACTATGGTATGGAGCCATGTGTTTCTAATGTGTGCACTTTTCTGTGTTAGTATGTTTTACTTCCATAAAAAGAATTACATTTTAAAATGATGCTGTAGACTATTTAATGGCATGAACAAAAGGTCTCAATTCAATGCAATGTCAAATTGAAAAAATACCAATCTGTACTTTATTATACGCTTGAATTTTGCTGAAAGAGCAGATCTTAAGTGTTCTCACCACAACAAAGAAACATTAATTACATAAGGGGATGAAAGTGTTACATAATACTATGTTGGTAATAATTTTGCAGTATATAAATAAACCGAATCAACATGTTGCATGATGTTATATGTCAAATATATCTCAATAAAGCTGGAAAAAACACAAATCTGAATCTGTCATTGCAGTATGGATTTTTATTTCTTAACCTTTGAATTTGTGTTATCATGTCAGATTGTGTCCTTGTATACCATGTGAAATCCATTATGGAATAAAATAGAGAGTTCATAAATAAGGAAAATAATGTTTTATAATTGTTCCCCAGGTCCAATATTTATCAATGCACATCAAGAGGAAGAGAGAGAGAAGAGCAAGACATACAACAATCATAGACATTGAGGTTATCTCTAGCCAAGGTCTTTTTTTATTTCTTTTTGCATTTTCTTTATTTTCTACACTGAATAAGTATTACTTCCTTAAATCAGAAAAACAGTAAAAATTTTAAAGGAAACAAGTTTCTGCTCTAGCCCTGCCATTCCCACCTCATGTCTCACAGGCCAGGTGGGACAAGCAAGACCCTCTTAAGTCAAATGAGAGACATCCTGGGAAACTCCACTAGTTGCAGAAAGTATCATTTGCTTCCAATAGCTCCATTGCCAGCATTAGAGCAACTCCCTAATGAACCAGCCCAGGAGGTAACATTTGAAGATCTTATTGATTGTTTATATATTAATATAAATGGGTTTATCAATCATGTGATGGTTCTGAGCTGGGCCTAGAGTCAGGACCCTGAATAGATAACCACACTCTGTCATTTATTAATGTACGATTTGGAGTGAGTGACTTGACTTCTTAATTTCCTCATCTGCATGTGGAGATACAATATTTATCTCTCAAGATTGCTGAGAAATGTGAGTTAGACTACACTGTATGAAATTACTGTGTTGCTGGTCAGAAATGGGCAAATACCTGCAATTTCTCATGGTTCAACCTATGCATGGAAAGAGCTTAGCACAGTGCCTGCATCCTTCGTCCTCAGAACGATTTATTTCCATTTCACAGATCAGACTGGAAAGTGAGGAAGAAAAAGGAGCTGCAGGAAAATACAGAGGGCCTGTGAGGGAGGCTTGGGGAGAAATTAGGTGAGAAGCCTTAGAATGGTAATGAAGGCTCTGGAAACACAGTGTTGCTAAAGCCTGGTCCCTGCCTCCCCATTACCTTTTTAAAGCCACCTCCCAACCCCAGACCCTCCTGACCTCACTAATGTCACTTGCACATGGCAGAATTTCTCCCCCCAGTCCGAGCCCTGTGGGACCCACTTCTTGACCCCAGAGGGCTGACATCAGGACAGGAACCCTGAGCCCTCCCTCCACCATCTTCCCCTGGACAGAGGTTTGCTGGCTGGTGCCGAGGTGGCAGTGTATGCTTCCTCCCACCCTAGGGAAGGTGCAGGGACTGTGATGTAAGCAGCCGGGCTGTGGAGCTCCCCTTGGTCCTAATTAACTCAGTTGCTGTGAGTTCCAGTGCACTGCTACATGGAGACCCACGTCTGAGGAGCGGAGGAGGGAACAGGGGAGGACAGAGCCACCGCTAGTCACCTTGCTGGGGCCTTCTAGGGGGGATAATACGAAGTTGGGCATTTCCTTTAGACACCAGACTATCCGAATCAAATTTCATCCCCAACAAAAAGTCCGCTCTGCTCCAGCCCCTTGGATAAATGGTCTGTCAGTGCACCCATGCCTTTGATAAGGACGGGGTTTTCTCAGTACCATCTTTCAAATCAGGATCTAAGTGGGAGCACATAGCTGGTGGGTTGCAGGCTACATGAGAAAGGAGATGGGGAGGGCAGGAGGAGGAGAGAGGGTGTCAGTAATTTGTTCCATGGACCAGGGAGAAAGGCAGTGTTTCCAAGATGGACTTCAAGATTTAAATGTTGGTTTTAAGGCTCAAAGGTCAAGCTTAAGTTGTCCCCATTCTCACCTGCCCCGAGGAGCCCCTGAAGCCTCTTCCGGTGATGTGGGGAATGTCATTCACTGGCCTCCCCAAAAGGATGGTACAAAATTACTTCTGTTGGTCGATTTGGGGACAAATGTCTAACAGAATTACTCTGGACAGAATCTTGGGAATTCAACTATTCCAGGAACGCTTACCTTATGCCACCTGCGTGTGAGGGGAAACGCAAAGATGAGAAGCAGTGCTCACGCTCAGAGAGCTTGCAGGGGAGTAGAACTGGCTTCCCAGCCTCATCGGGGGCACAGAACCAGGGCTCCAGGTTCCGTGTCTTGTCCGAAGTGTGCCCACCAGGTCAGTGACCCCAGAGGGCCTGGAATTAAGGTGCCTTGCCTCCCAGCTCTTCTAACCATCGGCTTCCTTGATTAATGTACCTTCCATTCAAATTCCTCTGTTTTGCTTTATTGTGTATGTATTTATATATACATTACCTTTTCCTTCCCTACCCCAGGGAAGGTGGGGCCCACTCCTTGACAACAAGAGAAGTCGTAAGGAGAAGCGACATGTGCCCAGGAAACAGGTGTCAGCTGTCCATAACCCAGAGGCATCAACCAAGGGGCGAGAATCCAGGGGTTTTTTTTATTACGTAAACGATGGAAGCTGCCTTTTGCTACATGCTTTCCAAGAGAACTTTTGGAGCATTTGTGGCTTTGATTAATGAGCCATATCCACGAATGATATTTACGTTACCCGATAAAGACTCCATGGGGCCGTTCGGGGCTCAGTTTTGGCAACTCGCTCAATATTCACGCTGGGCATTTTATTTTTTGCTTCTGTCTTATCGAGCAGGTACAAAAGGATGTTGTTTAAATGAGAAAAATCTCTTCCTTCCTATACTGTTCTAAACTCAGTGGGTTCTCTTTGCAGCCAGGTGAGAAAAAGTTGCAATTTCCATGCAGAGGGCCCTTCTGAATGCCTGAGGCCTGGGAGGTATAACGAACAAGCTTCAGTCTTGGATGGCTTCCCAGACCCACAACGCGAGAACGCTGTGGTGTCTAAACAGAAGTCCCTGGCTTTCTTTCAGTCCCTAGTCTTATTAGGTTTGACGCTTCTTTATTATGTTTTGTTCTGCATTTCTTAATCCCCCTTCTGAGGCATAATGCTGCAAACATGGGGTCTGCATGCCCAAGAGCATTGTCCCTCGGTCGCCATGGTAACCCAAACGCAACCACCAAGCACGTTCCTCCAACTGAAAACGCAAGCCCTGCTCTGAGCTTGCACCTCGCACGCACCCACCCCAGTCAGTGCCTATCCCCACGGGGGGTTCTGTTTATGAGTGAGAATTGGCAAGAGACAAAGGGGCCAGCGCAACTGTGTTTTATCGACTTTATTAAAATACTTGGTATACACATTCAATTTCCATTTATTGTTGTTTCACCTGTGCCGAGAGGGGAACTGCCGGCACTTGACAAATGGGCTGAAAGGCTGTCGAGTTTCAGTCTGGTGTTGGTGGGTAACAGATGCCGAAATGTGGTTTCACAGTCGCACAGTAAGACTTTGTACTTTTGCAGTGCCTTTCATCAGTGACTCTCCAAGGGTCCCTCATTAGTCCCTGCAGCCCCCCGGGGAGGAGGAAGGTACTGAGTGGGTCTCTCCACACGGCGAGCCCACAGCCAGACGCCTTGAGCTAGTTGCCTAGACGTGAACAGGACACAGATCCACAAACAGGCCACTGGAGCCCCTGTCTGCTGGAGCTGCTCTAATCATGTAATTACCCAGCAATTGTGCCCATGATTTGCATTTTTAATTCCACTCATTAAACTTACTGCTTTTGTTTAGGGAGACTTGTCTCTACACATCTCAACTGTCTGAATGCCTGTGGCCGGCCCTTTCATGCAGGAACCAGGCATCCCAGTAGAAAGGTTGAGAGACACACTCACTTCGTCCCACTGTGAAATAGTGCATGACCTACCTAAGCAGAATGGCGAGGGAAAGGCCGCCTCTGTGGAAAGACAGAGCAAGTTCCAAACATCCCCAGGACCAAGACTGAGAAAGCTTCGGTAACCCGTAAGTCACCCAAAAGCTTCCTCCTGACGTCAAACTATGTCTCTATCAGTGGTACGGCTAGGTGAGAATGCAGAGAATATCTAAATCCAACACCTCCACCTTAACATTAGGAGACTGAGCCCCTAAGTTCTCCATGAACTCCCAAGGCCCACAGCTGGGGAGTGGCAGAGGGAGCCCGGAGCCCGGATGGCCACCCAAATGGCCCACCCTCCCTGTGCACCTTAACTGGCCGATCGAACAAGAAACTCATGTGGGAAGACTTGTTCGGCGTGTGCTGCCCTAGACTATTAGCAATATAATCTCTGTACAAAGATTTTGTTTGTTTTGTTCCCACCTGTGTCCCAGAGAAAAGAGTCTAGTATAAAATGAATTCTGCATAAAGTTTTGTTGATGGCAGAACATCCACACTGATCCTACTCAACATGGTTCAGGAAAAAGAACAGGGGGTACGAAGTCAGAAACGCCATTTGGGCCTCAGTGCCTTCTTCTGTCCGATGAGGCCACCATCCGTTTCCTTCTGGATTCCTCGGGCTCCTGACCTTGCCATGCCCTTTGTCCAGACCTATTTCCCCCATTCAAGGATTCAGCTCCAATGTCACCTCCACAGAGAGGCCTTCCTTGACTTGCATGTTTAGTGTTCACCTCCCTCATCTCAGTCACTCCTTTTCATCCCCATTTCATTTTAGTTAGGGTAGTTACTATTTGAAGCAACCTGTTTTACACATCTCTCCCCTACTATGATGTAAGTTCCATGAGGCTTGGGGTTTTTGACTGCCTTGTTCACTACATTATTCCCAGGACCTGGACCAGTGCCTGACACATGGGAGACGCTCAATAAATATTTGTTGCAGTAATAAATACAGAATGAAAAAATAATGAAAGAGAAAGTACTAAAGATCACAAAAACAAAAGTTTCAAAACTAGAAATGTGTCGTATTATTGTTTCGCTCATATTGATCAACATTTGCAGCATGTTGGAGCTTTGTAAAGTCTCTCTGGATTTTAACAAATTTCCAGAGTTGATATATGTGTACAAAACATGTCCATACAACATATCCTGATATTCCTGGTTCCAGGTGATCCCACAATTGTTGCTCTCAGTGTTTGTCTCTGCCTCTGGGGCTTCATTACTGTAATTATAGACACACATTGCCAGTTGGGTATATAATTGGGTGGCCAGTTGGGTATATAATTGGGTGGATGGGATAATCCGTATTGAGCTAATCTGGTGGGACAGAGCCAGACTGTCCCAAGAAATCCACTGATCCAACTGCTCCATTTGACAGATGTGGAAACTGACATCTTGGTAAATTAAGGAATCTGCCCTAAGCCACCACATGACTAATCTGGGGAGACATCAGAGGACGTCAAAGGAACAAGTCTGCCCTTTTTAGGTAGATGGAAGTTAAGTTCAAAGGATATAAACTAAACTGACTTCAGTTAAATACACTGTCAAATAGATTTCCTCCCCCTTCAAGTTATAAGAATCAGTATCTAAAGAAAAACCATCCTCAAAGGGGATGTCACACAGTGTCACCCAAAAGGAACACAGGAGCAGAAACACACATTGCATTAATCATCCCCTGCACACTCTCAGAACCTTCCTCACACTTCCACGTGGGAAGAACTGCCCGGTGATAGTCCCTCACCAACATCCTCCCTTTTTTAATTTTTTTATTAAAGTATCATTGATATACAGTCTTATGTTGGTTTCAAATACACAGCACAGTGGTTCAACATTCACCTGTGGTATCAAGTCCTCACCCCCTCCAGTGCGGTCACTGTCCATCATCATAGTAAGATGTTACAGAATCATTAACTATTCTCTGGGCTGCACTACTGTCACTGTGACCAACCTAAATTGTGATTGCGAATTATTGCCACCATCCTCCCTGTGAAATGTAGACAAACAACTAGAAATAGAAGCATCCTTGGGCTAACAGAAAAGCACCATCAGAATCTCTTGGGTTTGGGGGAGATCCAATACACAAGTCAGGCAGTTAGGCACACCTGTCTCCTATTAAAGGTATCTTCTGTAATTTCCAAAATGTCCCCTTTCTTAGCTACCTAAGGCCATGCCCACTCCCCACAGAGCCTCCATCTGCCCCTGATATTCTCCTCTTGCCCTGAGCATCTAAATTCTCAGGTGACCTCACATCATCCCCCATTCTCTAGTCTCTCCACCCTCTGTACTGGAGGAAAGCGAATTCCATGTCCACTCTTATGCTTCTGTTTGCTATCAGAGTTGCTAAGAAGCAGCAGGACGCAGCTGGCAGTCTGGGAGAGCAGGGAATGAGAGCCCTTCCTTGGCCTCACATAGTCTTTGTGATGACTTGACTGCTGTCCACACCCCATCTCTCTCAACCAAGTGTCAAACTGCCCCTTTCCTCAATATTCCCAATAAGTACAATTCTCCTGCACCTGCCAGGACAGTGTTCGATTGCTTCAAGATGTGCGTTACTACCAACTGGCTCTATCGCATGGGAATACACTTTGCTGGGCTCCTCAGTTTCCCGTTGAACTGACATCTTGCAATCCTGCTCTTAGAAATGTTGTCATCTTTCCATTACTTGGCATTTTTGAACACACAGAGTTAGCCCTAAAAGACTGATTAATTCCTCTGAGGTGTTCTGAGCACTCAAAGTAACTCCAAATCCAGTGGCTGTCACTGGAGACTAAGATGGTGTGGAGAGCTTTCCCCAGGCACAGGTGACACTCTGGATTGTCCCCATGGCTCAGGTGTCTGTCTCCTGCTGGCTCATGCTACGTTCCTGGGGACAGGAACCACATCCTATTTGTCTTCATATTCCCTGCATGCAGAGTAGTACCTGGACATAGTGGGTGTCTCTTTGTGGAATAAAATGTGGAGTCTCGCTTTTGTTTTCTTTTGTTGTAGTAGAATACATACAACACTGACCATCTGAACCACCTTAAAGTGTGTGCAATTCAGGGGCATTAAGTGCATGCAGTGTTGTGCAGTTTGATTAAGAAAAAATCCCAACAAAGTAACTCCAAATAGGCTAACAGCTCTTCCTAAAAAAATGAATAAACTAAAAGATAAAATATGGAGCCTAATTTAAAGGAAATCCAACAACAAGGTATGAAATATTGTTTCCCACTAAATACAGCTATCACCTCTTGGTGCATCTGTGATCATCTGCCAGCTTCTGATCCTCCAGCTCTCTCTTGCACTTCAGGGACTAGCTTGAAGGCCATATGTTTTACATGGTATGTTGTAACTTTGTGAAAGTAACACATGTTAAGTGGAGCACAGGGTGTAGGGTGGTGAGCTGTAGCTCGACAACAGACCACAAGAGAAATGGAACTAGAGAAGTTTATTGTTTGCAGGTCCTGGAGGGAACACAAGGCACACCTTGAGGAGCCATATGTGGAAGTTAAGGCAGAGTGCAGACAGAGAGCAGCAGGACCTGCGACACATGCCTTTATTAGGGGCCGTGGGCGGGTGCTCTGGAGTTCCCACGCTAGGGCCAGGTTGGTCAATTCAAGCCAAGAGTGGGGTTTTGGTAAGCGTAAGGCACCCAGGTGCAGGGAGGTGGGGGAGGCTGTCGGGGAATTCATATCAGGAACTTATATTTGCTTGTAGCACTGTGACTGCTCTCCAGGGCATGTGCCTGTGTGAGGGATTAGTGTTAGTTTAAGGCTCCCAGAGGCTGCTTGGCCAAACAAAATGGATGCCAAGGCCGCAATTCCATGCATGAGCTCAGCCAAAATCTTAACATGGCAGGAACACAAGTAGCAAGGAGCGTTCACCCCTGAGTCCCTGCTAGGAGGACCCCACCAAGGAAAGCCACCCAGATCACACCAGACTGTGACATGAATGAGAAATAAACAGTTGAATGGAGTCCCTTAGATTCGGAGATTGATTTGCTACTACGGTACAGCCTCACCTCGCCTAGCCTGACTAATACAGGATGTATGTGGGCTCTGCTGAGAATCTCTGCAGGCCTTGGCTATATGTTCTTTCTCCCCTCTTTTCTTCATAACTTGAGAAGAATAGTTCGATGAAATTTTAGAATTTGAAAAAACAGTGTACTTAAGTTTCCAAAGAACGAATATGCTTAGCTGAGTGATATTCTTGCAGTTTGCCATAACCCATGAAACCCAGCTGGTCTAATAGACTCAATAGCATCTCTCAGGTGCCCTGCCCACTTTCAGACATCAGTTTCAGCAGTAAGGTTCAGCTGCCCACCCCCTGCACTTAACACATCTAGAGAAACTACCAATTACTACTCAACTGCTGTGTGTGGAGCAGCCCTCTAGGTCAGAGGATGACATCCTGGAGGGCCATTTGCAACGATTATGAAATTAACAGTATCATGATATATAAGTGCATGTAATGTGTTTCATAGGCAGAGACCTTTCCTTCCTAGGCTACTCTTCAATAGCCTGCACAACCTTTAGGAGAGTCCATGGGCAACCATGCTTGTGAGTTTCACTGTGCATCTTGAAGTTGTTTCTTTGAAACCCAAGGGTCCTGGAAAGTTTGAAGCTAGCTTTTGTGGCCCTACATCACCTTCACTGTATTTAAAGGCATGAGTTCACACAAATGCTTGTCTTGGCCATTGGGTCCTCCCAAAGTGAACACTTATTTACTGACTGAGGACGTAACTGACCGAAATTTCCCCCAGCTCAATATTTGCCTAAAGACAATAAATCTCAACACCGTCCAAAAGTGAAAGTCGATGGCTATGTATTGTTACACACTTTCTTTTGGCAAGAGTAATCAATTGGGTATGGATTTTGAAATAATTTCATTTTGATTAGAGTGTGGGACTAACTTGACAGTGTAGGCAGAAAATAAAGAGGGGAAAAAGTAGGATAGGAACCGTCGCTCCTTGTAATCCCGTGGTTAAATGTGGTGCTGTGAGCAGCACTTAAAAAAGATAAAAGACCCTGTCATCTGCCAAGCATCCAGAAGGGCTGCTTTATGTGAGATGATGTCATCATAATGGCAGAGTGTGTTAAGCCCTCTGTGAATCCCCACCGGGTATTTGTCCTGGATGAGAATCAATTACAGAAAAGATAAATGGTGCATTAGAAGTGTCTTTTGGCATATATTTCACTTCTGATATATGTTGTTCTGCTGAGCAACAAACAATTTAGATAAACCTCAAGGTCATGTTTGGCCCGGAGAGATGTTTTTCATTAGCCAGAGAGTGACCGTCCTGATAACAGAAACAGCAGCTTGTGGAAAATTGTTAAAAACACTTGCCTCCTCGGGGGCAGCCCCAGTGGCCTACCTGGGCTGCCTGGCTCATGCTGAACGGGGCTGGGTGCTCTCAGAAAGCAGCATGCCTCTGCCATCGCTGCCCCACTGCGGCCCTCTGAGTCCCGTGGGCGATGACTGCTGTGAACTGTGCTTACACTTCGAGGAGGGACCCTGGAGAGTGCCCCTCCTCAGCTTAACTCTCTGTCAATCACAAATCTAAAAGCCAACTGAGTTGTGCTTTTTTTCCCCACTTCAGAGCCTATGGATTGTGTTAACAGTTGATATCCTCTCTTGGCCAAGCCTCTTGTTTCTCCTGAAACTCCTTCACCATTCCATGTAGGAGAAGAAAGAGAATATTCATGCCTCCTTTGGGTCCCCGTGGTGTCACTTCCTTGCCACGGGGTCCGAAGGCCCATTGCTCAGGGACGTTGGCACTGCCGGGTATGGCCACGTCCCAGGCGGAGCGTGCTGCAGGCTGTCGTCCTCATGCTGCCCAATCTGTGCCTGCGCCAGGCTCTACCGAAGGGCCCTGTCCTCCCAGCACCTGCTCGCAGCCGCAGAGTCCTCCTCCCAGTCTTCATTCCAGAATCGGAAATGTTTTTAGAGCACTCAGTTGCTTTCCCTGTAAAGGTTGTCCTCCAAATTTTCATTGAGAGAAATGTAAGTTTTTCTCAGAGTCTTACACTAGGAAACTTCCTCCATCCCCCTCAGATCTGGGGGTCTTTTCTGTTCTTCTACAACCCGTTGTGGACACAGAGAGCCCACAGGTAATCGCCTGGTTATTTGTCACCGTGGTGGCCATGAACAGTAAGCCCTATGAGAGGCCATTTCCATCTCGTTCACCGTCTTATTATTAGAAGTTGGCTCCTGGAAAGGGGAACCCTCCTACACTGTTGGTGGGAAGGCAAATTAGTTCAACCACTGTGGAAGGCAATATGGAGGTTCCTCAAAAAACTAAAAATAGAAATACCATTTGACCCAGGAATTCCACTCCTAGGAATTTACCCAAAGAAAACAAGATCCCTGATTCAAAAAGACATATGCACCCCTATGTTTACTGCAGCACTATTTACAATAGCCAAGATGTGGAAACAACCTAAGTGTCCATCAGTAGATGAATGGATAAGAAGATGTGGTACATATACACAATGGAATATTATTCAGCCATGAGAATAAAACAAATCCTACCATTTGCAACAACATGGATGGGGCTAAAGGGTATTATGCTCAGTGAAATAAGCCAGGTGGAGAAGGACAAGTACCAAATGATTTCCCTCATTTGTGGGGTATAACAACAAAGCAAAACTGAAGGAACAAAACAGCAACAGACTCACAGACTCCAAGAAGGGACTAGCAGTTACCAAAGGGAAAGGGTTGGAGAAGGTGGGTGGGGAGGGAGGGAGAAGGGGATTAAGGGACACTATGATTAGCACACATAATGTAGGGGGGTCACAGGGAAGGCAGTATAACATGGAGAAGACAAGTAGTAACTCTATAGCATCTTACTATGCTGATGGACAGTGACTGCAATGGGGTGTGTGGGAGGGACTTGATAATATGGGTGAATGTAATAACCACAATGTTGCTCATATGAAACCTTCATAAGATTATATGTCAATGATAACTTAATAAACAAAAAGGAAGCTGGCTCCTGTTATACACCAAAAAGGATTTTAGAAATAAATGAAAAAGTCTGAGGATACAAAATATCTATGCCCATATTTTATCACCAGGGTCTATTAGAGTTGCACTAACAACTTGAGAGATACACTTCCATTTCCCCATTTCCCAGAGTATGAGCAGCAGACACTCAGGAAAAAGTAAGTACCTGGCGCCCAGAGTCTCAGGCCCATTCACTGTCTTGAGTATGTGGGATGTGAGCATGGACCAACCAAAAAGAAGAGAACAGGCCCTAAGGGTCACTGGTTCCAGGCTAGTGAACAGCCTTTCCTGATTGTGACTTTTATCCTCCTTTCTGTGAAGAACATAGACCTGACCAAGGAGAACAATGAGTTCAGCAGGCAGGGGGAGATCATTCTAAATCACAGGAACACTGGCATGTTTAACCTTGCCCTCCACCCCCTCAAAGCTGCATTGGAGGCCCCCCTCCACACTCAGCTGCTGTGTCCCAGCCCTTCCCACACTGTGTCATGGCCACCAGGCTATCTCTCTGCTCCTGGCCTTCACCGTGTGTAACCAGCTGATACTCGAAAGCTGAAGGTGGGTTATTTTTTAATAGCTTTATGGAGTTATAATTGACCAACAATAGTGCATATATTTGAAGTGTACAGTTTGGAGCATAATTATTTTGAGCTCTAGCCATGGTATTGTGCACACTAGTAATTTATTTAAGGCTTTTATTTTGGAAAAAGGATAGGAAATTTTTATTTCTTACATCTTGCCATGCTGCCTGATTTTCATTTTTTTAATTGAAGTATCATTGACATACAACACTGTATTAATTTCAGTTGTACAACATAGTGATTTGTATTTATAAGTGCTAAGGTTCTAAAATATCTATGTTGAAAGTTTGAGGGCATCCTAAAATTTGGAAAAGATTGAGTTCTTGGAATATATTATAACATAGATGGCCTAAATTTGTTCTAGAATTAGTAATCCTGATATCAGCAGGAAAACCACAATAAGAGAAGACTCAGAACAGGAAAGGGGCAAATAACAAATGGAGATAATAGCTAAAAGACAGAAAGAGCTGGGACTACTCCTGAATGTCCTTGTCCCTGTCTCTCTTTCCTGAAGAGCTTTCCTAAAATCCACTGTTACCAGTTCATCCCAATCTTTCACTGAAAGTATCCTCACTTCCCTCTTCTTCCAAACACCTGACCTCGGCCATAAATGAAGACTTTTTTTTTAATTGCATACCTTTAGCTGAGCAAGAGAAAGAGTGAAATTACTCCCACTCAACATGACTGGAAACTCCACTGATTCTGGGTTTAGAATTCCAAATCAACTGGGACTTGAGATAAATGTTTCCTTTTCCAATTCCCATGTAAAGGTGCCAATGCCTTCCCCACCACATCCCTGAGACTTCAACCCAACTAGAGAATATTCCCCAATTGTAAACCAAACTAATTTCAGTATGTTATCTAGGTAGCCAAGGGTAGACACCTTTCCAAGTGGGAGACTTCTTGTGTTTTACTCTCTCTGATGAACAGTGTACTCTACGCGAGTATACTCCGCTTCATTATAGAAACTTAGGTCTGGGTGCAGGCACCATGTGAACTTACAGTCTGTTGCTTTTCCACAATCAGTCCCTTCAGCCCAGAATAACATGCTTCCATGCACCAGTTGCCTTTTTGAAACCTGAAATGTGTAAAGTCCACCCTCCTTGACTTCTGCATGTGCAAGTGCCTAAATCCAAGAAGATGGTCTACAGCAAGATTTTCAACTTTCAGCAAGCTGGGTGAGAGACATTGGGTTTGCTGTGTGCTTTGTAAAAAGTCCGTTCATCCTCCCTGTTTGTTCCAGGACTGCTAAGCGGCACTTATCTATTGAATGCAGATACTTTAATGCATTAAATAACACAGGTTCCAAAACTATGGTTAAAGGGAGGGTGAAATGATAACATTGTAGATAAATAAAGAAGGCGCCTCTCCAATTACTATAAAACCTAGCCACAAATGGCCAGGTCCAAAACAATATTTTATCCACGCTGGTGGGTAAGTGGCCATTTTTTCACCAGCCACTTCACCAGTAGGAGACTCCTTCTCCTCCCACTCCACTAAGCAACCTGTGCCAAGAATTTGGTCACACTTCCAGCGAGAGGTTTAATTGCCTGTGACTTAACTGGTCATGCTGTAGCTGGGTAATGCTGCAAATACTGTGTCTTTAAGGACCCTTATCTGCCAGATCCTGACCTGTCTTACCTGCCGCCTCATCTCCTGTGTCTCTCACATCCTTCTTCCACACCATGAAAATATCATGGGCTTTTCTTCACTCTGCCCCTTTTTCACTGCCTCCTTTACCTGGATTGTCCCTCTGATCCCCACTTCACCATCTTTGCCTACTGAAAACCTGTCCATCCTCACAGTCTAGATCTGAATACCCCTTTGTCCTTAAATCCCATAAATCCCCCAGCCAAAAGTGATTTCTTGTCCTTTTCTCCTTAAAGCACTTAGTTCATTCCATAAATATGGACATTGTCAGATTCTGCCTTGATTACAGCTGGAGCAGCCTGAGGGCCATCCCTATGTAACGGACATTTTAGAGGACTTGTGGACAGGCACTCTACTGTCACATGGATTAGTGCACTTAATCCTCAAAGAACTGTCTAAATCCCGAAGAAGTTATTTAACTTGTCTAAGATCACAGAGCTAACAGGTCATAGGTTTGAACCTAAGGCAGTGTGCCCCTTACACTTACCCAAGATACTAGATTGTAAGCTCTTAAGACCCTCTCTACAATCCTCACAAGGTGCCGTCCTTGTTAGTAATAGTCCACACACACACATATAATCCATTCATCTTCTATAAATATTTCTTTTATATTTGTATAAATATTTTTATATCTACATGGAGATACATCTCACATAAATAAAATGAAATAATCGAACATGCATTAGTTTCCTGTGGCTGCTGTAACAAATAATCACAAACTTGGTGACTTAAAGCAGAAATTTATTCTCTCACAGTTCTGGTGGCCAGAAGTCTGAAATCATTCTCACTGGGCCAAGTCAAGGTGTTGGCAGAGACCAACTCCCTCCAGAATTTCTTGGGGAGAATCCCTTCTTTTTATCTTCCAGTTGCTGGGGGCTTCCTTGGTTTGAGGCTGCACCTCTCCAATCTCTGCCACCACGGTCACACTGCCTTCTCAGCTTCTGTTCACCTCTTTCCCTGTGATCACAGTCAGGGCCCACCCAGATAATCCAGGACACTACCACCATCTCAAGATCCTTCACTTCATCACAGCTGCAAAGACCTTTTCCCAAAGAAGGGAGGCACTTACAGGTTCCAGGGAGGAGAACCTGCTACCCTTAGGTGTCATTGTTCAGCCAACTCCAACACCCAGACTTGGTTCTTATTCCTAAATCACTGACGTCCATGGGCAGTTGATCTTAAAAAGGAACATGTTCTCAACAGTGAAATTAGACTTTGTAGGAACCACCTCCTCAGTCCCTGAAATGTAAAGAAGCATTAAAAACAACCAGAATTTCACAAAAGACTTTCTTCAGAGGAAGCTGGGTTCGAGCATGAGAAGGGGATTCTCCAATAAAAAAAAGAAACCGAGCTCATTCCCCTCAACAAACATATTATAGGTCACATTTTTATGGCTGAATCAACAAAATGCTCTCCATAAACTACAATTTTGTGCAACACAAACTGTTTCAGAAACACTCCAGCTGACAAGATGAGAAGTGGATGTGGCTCGTTCCATACCCTGGTGTCTCAGAAAATTCCTTCCCACATATCTCAAGGTTGCCTGTGCTAACAGCGGGGATAGTATATCACCCTCCGGTGACCAGCCAGCTACCCCTCTGTTAGGGACCCCGGGGAATCTCAGAGCACAGAGCATGAAACACTTCAAGGTTCTGTAGGAGAAACCCCAGACAGCTGCTGTCAGAGGGGGTTACACAAGCATATTAACGAGGGCCAATAGGAAATCACACGCTTCTGTGGAGCCCACCCGACTCTGACAACTTCAATGCATGAGTCTTTGCAAACAAATCCTCCGCTTGGGGAAACAACTTCTCTAGAAGATGTTCAGACATGGAAAATGCCCAGTAGGCCTTTGGTCAATATGGTTTTATGGTTTGTTTAAAAATGATTAAATAGCTATTAAGCTTCCCTCTCTCTGGCCTGCATCCCTGCCTTCCTAGAAGTTATGCGTGCATTGCTCCATCTCTGTAAAACTCTGAGACACATAAACACACACACTCTCTGTGGTTTGATTGCTCCATTATGGAGAGAAAACATCACGATTTTTCCACCTCTGTTGAACATTAAGAATTCAGTCACAACTACGAATGTCAGCTCACTGGGCCTCCAGTGAAAGGCTTGGTCACTCATGAGCCGCAAGAGCTCTCTGCCCTGAGATGCGACCAAGGGTGCATGTGCTTTGGGCGTGGGGTGTTGGGGGACAAGGAGGCAAGAGGGGGTCCTTTCTGATCTATTTTATGTTTCAAACAACTCCATGAAATTGGTGGAATTAGAAAGCTTTCTTTTCTTGGGGATAGTTCAACCTATTTATTTTGTTTCTGCTGGGCTGGCACTAACTTGCCAGCAAGGTTGTTAACCACGTTATTACTCACAGTCCAGAAGTCTAAATAAATGCAGCCTGAGCAGACGCCCCAGTCTCACAGCACTCCCTTAGGACTCACTGGGTCAGCCAGGAAGTCCCTTCTAGGAGCAGATTTCTGTGGTTGCCAGTTGGATGGCCATTTTGATCAGAAGCCAGGCCCGGCTTCTCTTCCAATGTCACTCTTGGGGGAGGCTCAGCTGCTGTGAAACCTCTCCTGGGACACTGTCATCCAACTGTTACACAGAACACGGATTTGCCTGACAAGCCTGAAACAGTACGGAGTATTTCTCCCAAATCCTTTATCTATGCAACCCAAGAAGGGTTCAGTTAGGATAGAGCTGTATTGTATACCATTCATCACACTGGCCGCTCTCTCCTTCACCAGCATGTGATTTAGAATAACAGTTATCTAAGGACCTGGAGTTAATACAATAACAAAATTCAATCTTAGCATGAATAATAGAGAAAACAGAGAAATAGGGAGACTTACACAGTCCACTCTATTGTACCTCACAAATTCAGGGATGCCAAATTTTCACTTTTTGATTCATCCATAGGACAAATTTTTATTAGCTATATAGATCTTAAGAACAAAGGGAGTGTATTCAGCAGTTTAAGAATATAACCAGAAATTCAGAATTCTATGCATTAACATCAATTTTTTCACTTGCTGCAACTAGAGGAAATAGAAAGTTTCATCCACCTCTTGGAGAACTTGAAACTATTTAGTTCCTTCTTGATCACATCTGTTCATCATGGAAATAAAGGCGCCTTCCATTTCACCAAGAGTGGAAGATGTCAGTGGCTTCCCTGCACACAATATTCCTGCAGTGGTTTGCAGGAAAGAAAAGAAAGGAGAGAGAGATGGAAGAGGGACAGAAAGAATTACAGTACAGCAAGATCCAAAGTCTCCAGGAAGCCACTGACTGAATACACTAGCCTTTGTTAGATACTTCTTCTCATCCTAACTTTCTGCACATTTGTACCGAGAACACACCCTTTTAAATTCAGGAGACAGACCTGATCTTCCATAACCCATCCAGTGGTATAAAGGGAATGCAGACAAGGAAGATCTGACCCTCAAAATACAAAGAAATACCTTCACATAACGTCCAGGTGAAGCCTGACGATCTGCCATCACCAGTTTTCTTCTGTTTGTGGAGAGCGCCTTCTTCTGGGCACTCTCTTAAAATACACACTCTCCCCAGGAAAGGTTGCGTGGAAATCCCTTGCTCATTAGCATGCATGGTACTTCCAGAGTCTTCAGCAAATCAAGATTGAAGGCCATGAAGTGGACGAGGAGCAACAGAAACGGAGGTCAGGAGTGGGTCCCTGCTGGCCTGTGTGGAGGCTCTACCCAGATTGGAAGGTGTTAGGAATACAGTCCAGTGAGCTGGGCTGGGACAGTAGGAGGCCCTTCTGTGGGATGAAGAGAGGTCCTGCTTCCTTCTGGCAGACTCAGCCCCAGAGCAGCACACACAGGTTGGTGACCAGCTCCTACTTTTCTCCTCACTCAGTCAGGCCCCTTCATGGGGTACAACAGTGACACAGCCACATGCAGGAGCTCTGGCAAGAAAATGAAACCTCAACTTCACAACTCTGTTGGGGACTGGCCCTGAAGAAAGAACTTCCATCAAGACATAAAAGAGAAAAAGACCGTTGGGACTATTGGCATTCCCTGTTTTTATTGCAAGCTGAATTCATGCCCCTAGAAAGTTTCTTTCATTTTTGCTCTAAGTAACCCAGGTGTCTTCTATCCTCTAATGGTCAAGGCGCCAGGGTGTGCAACTCACTGCAACTCTCTCAGAATATTCTCTACTCCTTTACTTTCTCTGTATCCAGAATCTCCCATTTCCCCTCATCCTATCTCCCCATTGTTTCCCTGTTCCCATGACATAAATAAGGAAAAAGATGGTGGATGGGTTTGTGGCATTTGCATTCCTGAATTACTGTTCAGGAAATAACTCATGAGCCTAGACCATCCTAGACCTAGCAAAGACTGTCTACACCTTCAGAACTCTGGCAATCCCAGGGGGTGTGCCTCATTTACAAATGTTTACACTTACTTCCATACGCAGTAAGGGCAGAATCAAGTCTCTTGCCCAGGGGCCCACAGGTAGAAAGTGGAGGAGCTGGGATTCGAACCTGGGAAGTCTGACTGAAGAGCCCAGGGTTCACAGCGACATGCCCGCACAGCCTCCCAGGGAGGGTGCAGTGAAGCTGGACAGTTCTAGGAATCTGCCTCCAGGTTTAGATTCTGTTTCTCAGATTTGCCCCCTGATTTCTTGCTGTGCATCCCAGTAACCTGCCTTCCAAGTGGAGATCACACCACTGAGCAGACACATCAGGTAATACTCCTCTGGGTACAAGAAGAGCAGCCATCGGCATTCAGCTAGGACCAAATATTACTGAACAAATAGACTTAACTATAGGTAATGGATTGGCCAAAGGCTCCCTCAGGCCTGGCTTCACACTTTATGGCCAAAAGGATAAGCCCTCAGGCTAAGGTGGACAAATGTAAGCAGTTTATGGGGTTGCCTGGCTAAACATGATCACTGCAGACTGGAAGAAAGGACAAGAAATGTCTTAGACTTTCTCCAATATCAATAGGGGCTACACAGTATTTTTTGTTGATCAAAGTAATAGAAATTAAACCTCAAATCATCATTAGTGTGCTTGGAAATGTGTATTCATGTGTAAAAAATACTTGGAAAATTCTTACAGATTTAAAGAAGTGTCTCTAACTCTTGGTTAAATTACTAAAGAGGCAGATCATTGGAATGACCAATTTATTTCCCTTCAAAGTCATGATTCTTATTTTCCCCTTGCACATTATTAAATGAATACCCCAAATTAGTATATATTATTTAAACTATTGTAAAAGATATATTTTTCAGTATATTAGATGTATACTTTAAATATATTTTTATCATAACCTTGAAGATGAGGATTTAACTCCAATTTGTGAAAATGTCTCCCACATACCTGTTTAGAAAAACATAAAACTTATTGTCAAACCAATTACCAAATCAAAATTAAGTCAGAAAAAGTCTAATTTTACCCTGTTAGCTCAAACAAATGTGTTACTACAAGCACCCACAACAATTTCCTTTGTTCTGGATTCTATTCTAACATGGGCGGATGGATGGAGGGAGGGCAGGAGGGATGGACAGATGGATAAACTCATCAGAGCTTTGCTGTAACCACCCGGATGAAATAAGGTATGAATGACTCTTTTAAACTGTGGCAAAAGCTCGTTACATAAAATTTACCATCTTACTAATTTTTAAGTGTATACTTCAATAGTGTTAATTCCACTCACATTGTTACACACAACAGATCTTAAGAACTTTATCTTGCAAAACTGAAGCTCTATGCCCATTAAATAACTTTCCATTTTCCCTCCACCCAGCCTCTGGCAACCATAATTCCACCTTCTGTTTTCTTTATAAGTTTGACTGCTTTAATACCCTGTGTAAGTGGAATCATTCAGTATCTTTCTGTGTCTGGCTTATTTCACTTAGTATAATGTCCTCACGTGTCATCCATGTTGTAGCATGTGACAAGATTTCCTTCTCTTTTAAGGCTGAATAATTTCCACTGTATGTAAATGCCACGTTTTCTTTATCCACCCATCCACTGATGGACATTTAGGTAGCTTCTAACTCTTGGCAATTGTAAATAATGCTGCAGTGAACAAGGGTGTGCAAATATTTCAATATTTCTTACGGAAGCTCTGTTTCATGTTGGTCTCATGGGATCTCACCCCCCAGAGCAATGCATTATTAAATTGTACCTTTTAGGGGTGTCCTAGGAGTATCTTTTCTCCAAAGAAAATATCTCAAGATTGGTGAGAGGAATCCTTTTCTTTTGTAATGTGGAAAAGGGGTGATTAGGAAGAAAAAGTCAGCAAGAACCTGGCAGACCACAGCCACTGGACAGCAGGGTCAGCACAGAATACATATAGAAGCCGTGTTTTGGGAAGTCTATTCCCTTGGAGCCATACATGCCCCTATAAAATTTCCATTGTCCCCCAGAGGCATGCATATCCCAGCGGAACTGTAGTTAATCACTTAACACAGTCCCTGACACCTAGTACAAACTCCACAAATGTTAGAATTCAATATTATCTAGTTTCTGATAATGCATTACTACATATACAGCTATACCCTCATTTCACTACCCTCCTCCCACCCCTCAAAAAAAAGTAAGTGAAAAGATGAGCACATGATCAGGTAACAGGTGCAAAAGAAAATTAAAATATACTGAGCTGAAAGAAAGAAACTTATTTGCTAAAACGTATTTGGCCCCCAGCAGGGAAGGTGCCCCTTGCATGCCTTATTAATGATGATGGCTGTTTAATCACATCCCCCAGTGATGGGGGAAACATCTTGTTCCCATTCATTAGGTCACAATAACTTTTTTGTTCCCCCAAAGTGCTTGGGATAAGGTTCAGTGCATAATGGCACTCAAAACACCACTAATTGAAATCCCATCTGAAGCGCTGCACCTACATAATGGAGAACAGCCAAATAATTCCATGCCTTTCATAATGTCTTCTTCCTGATCCTGTTCTGAGCCCTTGTGCCGAATTCAACAGCAAGCCTGTTTTCTGAAGGGTTTAGACTGCTCAGTGATTGAGTCCCACAGTGACCCAAGACTTACAGTGGAAAATTAAATGTTTGTTGAATGAATGCATACAGGCACGCGTGAATGAATGGAGGAGGGAACCAAGGAATACAGAACGTCAGGCCACAAAGGGTTTGATTCCCTGGTGCCAAAGAAAGTGAGAATGAGAACACTCCTCCAGTGTTTTAATCTTTCTTGTTAAGCACAGCCATGACTTGGTTGACACTAATTAAGTCCTCAACAATAGCTAATGAACTGTTCAATAAAACTAACCAACCTTACATCCTGACCTAGGAAAAGGTCAAATGATTCAATGACCCAGCTTCACTGCCAGGTAACAAAGTCCCCAGAGCTTTTTCTCAGATGTCCTTTAACAGAACGGCTCTGCCACACAGCGCCCTCTACACTTCAGGCTCAGCAATCATTTGGAACCAGTGCTTTTTGCCCTGCGGATGGACACTCACAGCCATTTTCCAGACCAAATGCTTCTTCACGCCACCCTTGGTGGGTCTCATCTGCCGAGTCTTCCCTGACTCTTTCTACTCGTCCAGGTCCTTCTCTCTGCTCAAAGGAACACCCAACAAACCCACACTCCAACCTCCCAGCAACACTGTGATTCACTGATTTTTGACCTTTAATCACATCCCTAAAAATAGGCACTCAGCAGATGCCAGTGAGAAAGAAACATGGCAAAACTTTCTACAAACTGTAGGGAACCACAGTTCTCTAGGAGAGAAGTTTCCATCTATGCCACCTCTACCCCTGGGTGTGAAAGCACATCATTTATTACCTCTACCTTGCGAGACAACGTAAGTAAGCAAGTTGTTTTGTAGTCAACCAAATTTTAGCAGACTTTGAAATGTTGATTGTGTCTGGTGATTGCACTAATTTAGTTATTTTTTAGCACTTTGGCCTGTCATAAAAACATTCTCTCAAATCCCAGTATTTTTCCTCCACTCACATAGTAAGTTCGAAGTGTATTATTGCTGAGAAACTCCATTCTCTCTGCCAACAAGTCCCCGGAGGGAAGCTCTAGCAGAAGAAAAGAAGTTTTTACAATCACTTCATGAGAGCAAGTCATTCCGCCACTGGACCCTAATCAAGTTTTCCAAGACACGGCCCATAGCTGACACCCAGAGCTACACTTTTTTGTATTTGTGCTTTTTCTTTCCCTTTCCCTTAAAAAGAAATGGCAAAAACATATGCCTTTTCTTCCACAGCAAAACATAATGGGCAGAAACAAGCAATTGCCATTGCGGGAGTGCTAATAGAGATTCTAGCCTGTAAGTAAAAAGACTTACCGGGACCAGAGGACTAATTAACAGGTCAGCCAGATAATGCACTAACGCAGGAGGAAATGTGTATTTAAAAATCAGGGCTGAGTGTGTTCTGCAGGCTGCTGCTGACTTTACTGCTGCTCTTCCGGCCCCGTGGAAGAGCATTAGCATGGGATGGGGAACAGGGGTGACCTCAGCCTCTGCCCTAATTAATGCCTCCCCTTCTCTTCCATAAATCAAAGGATATATATTAAAGTGAAGACTGTTCAGAGGCCTGTGTTTGGAAACAGTGATCTCCTTTCTGAGAGTTTGATGAACAGCTGAATAAGTCCATCTGCCATTTGGTAGCATAATCTGAGAGACACAGACTTCTTGCCTTATCAGAGCTTCTGTTCCCAGCAAAGGGACCCCATGTCCATTTTCTCTCTGTGTTTATACCTCTTGCATGGAAGGCTGAATCTGTGGTATGCATGTGGGTTCATCTGGCATCCCTTCAAACAGACTCCGGTGAGCTGGCAGCCTTACCCATTGGCTATCAGTATTCTTAATGGGGATCCAGGGACTGCTAGGACTGCTAGGGTCTGCCAACCCCTTCTAAATTGTCGAAGAATGATTACTGATGGGGTTGTTTTGGTGTTATGTATTTCATTAAAGCTTAAAACATCCAAGTAGCCACCCTGCTTTTCAACGAAAGCAGTTAAAACTTTACAGTGACCATGTATGTAACGATGTTAACATTCTCAGCAAAGGCCCTGAGAAAAATGGTGATCTCACCCAAGTGTGTGTATCAGTTTCCTTTTACCACTGTAACAAATCACTATAGATGTAGGGTTTCAAAACAATACAAATGTATTATCTTACAGTTCTGGAGTTCAGAAGATGGAAATGGGTCTCCCTGGGCTAACAGTAAGGCGTCAGGAGGGGTGCATTTCTTTCTACGTAGTGGTTGTAGGGGAGAAGCCATTTCCGGCCTCTTCCAGCTTCTAGAGGCTGCTGGCATTTCTTGGCTTCTGGCTCCTTCCTCCATCTTCAAACCCAGCAGAATAGCCTCTTCCAATCTCTCTCTTACCCTGACCTTCAGCCTCCCTCCTCCACCTTAAAGGACCTTTGTGATTACCTGGGGTCCATTTGAGTAACTGAGGATAATCTCCCTACTGTAAGGTCAGCTGATTAGTAACCTTAATTTCTTGTTGCCATATAACATAATAGATTCACTGGCTCTGGGGATTAGGCCATGGACATCTTTGAGGGGCCTTATTCTGCCAACCACAGTGTGTCTGCAATGCCCCCTTTCTTCACTTTATTCCCCCAAGGTAGAAATTCCTCTTGCACTGAAGGATCCTGGTTATTCTCATCTAGAGAAGCAACAGTTCACCCTACTTGATGGTTTATCACAGTGCCCCTGATTTCTCCTCCTCATTCCTTCTTCACCTTGAAGAGAAATTAAATTGATCATTTTTGTTTGGTATTCGTTCTACCATCCACTTTCAACCATTGTATCAGCTAAAATGTTTCTTAGTCCCTTTTCTACACCTGATTCCTTGAGTTCTTTCATAGAGTCCATGGAGCACTAAACTGAACTGTGTACTTAGAAAGGAACCTCAAAAAAAGGAGGTCCCCTGCCCCCTGGAGCTGTACCTCAGCACAGGGGGAAAGAGCTCACCTGTCTGAAATGGTGGCCTGGGACCTGTCATTGATTCTCTGCGTCTGCAGAGTGAATCTTTACCTTCCCAGCACTAATTCACTTCTTTTTCTAATTTAGCTCTCTTCGATTGACTTCCTCCAAAACACCTGTCCTGGATGCATGAAATACTGATACTTATCATTGCCAAGCATTTGGTTGAAGCTTTAATAATAAAATGCATTGTTATGTCTACAAGGCCAGCCTTTGGAGTTGCTGGCATGATTTCAGGGTTGTTTAATTGGCTGAAATAATGGCTCCTTCCCTGGATAGTGCCTAAAATTCATTTATGCGGGAGACATTCCTATAACTTGAGGCTTCCTTCAGATGTTAAGATGAAATTTCTATGGGAGGGTTCATGCGTTAAATGTGATCAGTTGTTTGCACTCCCACGTGAATGAGTCCTGGTCTTTCCTCAGTCAGGGTTGGAGAGGAGGCAGAGGTGAAGAGCACCAGCAGAGAATTGAGACTCGCTCAGCGGACTTCTACCTGAGTCCAGTTCCTCCGCGTGTTAAAGTCCCACATTTCAGCAGGACTCTTGTCTGCTCCAGGCGTCAGTTTACCTAAGTCAGACATCATCCACAGAAAAGGGTGGCACTTCCAGAGTGCCTGCCTAAGCCCTTCCTCCCCCACTTGCCTTCAAAGTGCTTACAAGCCTCGGTGCTCCTCTGCCGGGGTGCAGCCAGCAGGGCACCTCAGGGGCCTGAGTCCCGGGGCAGACACGCACTCAGGCACGACTGCATCCAGGCCCAGGGTGTCTTCCTCACCAGCAAACGAAATAGGGACCACCGGGCAGGATGGAGGCAAGGGCTAAGCGTGGTGCTGCTGTCCAGCTTCTATCTAGAGGAAGACGGAGGAGTGAATGGAGCTGAGAGAAGGGACAGCAGAGAGTTCCACGGCTCTTCTTTAGTCATTGAGATGCAAGGCACACCACACAGAATTACCTGCTCCTACGGACATGACCTCATCTAATCCCTACAACAGCCATTTTTAGGGGAGGGAATGAGGCTGAGGGCGGAGGTGGAACTTGCCAAGATGGGGAGGGAAATAAGGGGCAGAGCTGGGGCTCCTGACTCTTTCTTACTTCTGGGTCTCTCTCCTTTTGAATAACATCCGAATAGTAAGTATACACAGCTTTAGGTCTACCTATTATTGACATTTTTATATCAAGTAAACCTTAAGAAGTGTCCTCAAAATGTAGCAGGCTCTCTGCTAAGCACATTACATGCAAGGACACATTTACTCACAACCATGCAATGAAATTATATCAACTCCACATTGCAGATGAAGAACTTGACTCTCAGGGAAGTTAAGCAAGCGCCTCAAGGGCATGCAGCCAGTAACTGAGGTCAGTCTAATTTCAAGTAATTGCACATTTAGATCAACTGGGGTACAAATAAAAGGAACACCCTCCCCCCATGGATTTGTTTTTGCTAGATTCACCATAACGCAGCATGTCCAAGATTAAGGAAAGCACTTTTATCCAAGGACCTACAATTGCAGAAGACTCTGAGTTTAGAGGAAAGTCCAGACAAGAGGCTTGAAAGAACTATGATATTTAAGAATGAGCCAGCAGCTCTTCAGGGCAACTTAATTTATTTAATTTTTGAAAAGGAAGAAAAAAGTAAGAAAGAGGGAGACAGGACATTAAGGTCTTTTTTTATTTTTATTTTTTGAAGAGCAAAGTATCCAACCAGGGAATGTCCTCCACCCCACACAGCATCCATCACACTATGCAGCAGAGCAGATTCCCTGAAGCCCTCAGTTGTGTATGTATGTGGACTTGTTCCCTCAAGGGGAGTGGCCAGAACTCTGTAGCATGGGAGCCCTAGAAGGGTGCAGGACAGAGATGAGGAAAGACGGTCTGCGGAATTTTCTGCCTGGTGGAGGGGAGACCAGATGACCCTCGAATGCTCAGCCTTTTGAGCCTCGGGTCTCTCATTCAACACACTGCAGCACAGTGTAGATGCATCTCACACTCAGCAGGTGCACAGAAAAGAAGCCACAGCTCCCATGGGCCCAGGCATCACTCTAAGCCATCCTGGCTTCTCACCAGCCCAGCAGGCCCTGCTGACCAAGGCCTGACGACCCCGGCTTCTGCCTGGCATGGGCAAGCCCACCCTGGCCACCAGGATACTCAGAACCCTCCCCTCCGCAGGCTGCCCAAGCTGATGGATTGCATCCTGTCAGGATATTGATCCTGGTGAACTAGGGGACTCCTGACTATGATTAAAAGAACTTGAGCATAAAGAAAAGTCTTGAACTTTAGATGATACCATGCCACTTGGGAGACATTGCCAGAAAATCAACTCCAAACAGTTCTAATGGCATGTGATTGAGACCTTAAGCATCTAGGGAGTGGGGCAAAGAGGTTCTATAGAGCCAGAAGACCCCTTCACAGCCGGGAGCTCCCAGCCAGTTGTTCTACATCATTGCATCTATGTACCCTCCATGCAGACATCAGACAGCCCACCAATCCCTCTGCATGATGACCTTGCATCACATCCCTTTAGCAAGAACAAGCAGCCTCCATATAGCCAAGATTCCAAGAGCATAATGGGTCTATGGCCAACATGTAGCTCCCATCCACAGACTTCCCAGCACCTCTTCCCTCCTGTGTCCACAGCTGAATAGAAAAGGCACCTGTGGGTCTGAATGTCTCCACATCTCCCACCTGTCGGCAGGTTGGAAGTCGCCAAGGAGTTACTGGTCCTCCCTCCCCTCCTCTGGGCTCTCTCTCCTGCTAAGTCATCTGCAGACCACGCAGGGGGCCCTTGCACGCGGCCCCCTGGGCCATTTAAAGTAAGGGAAGACACGCCAGTCCTCTGAGGCCCCAGGCTGATCCATGAGAAATGGAAGACCCCTCCATGGCTTCTGGCATGAAAAAGACTCCAGCAGAGGGAAACAGGGAAGTGGGTGACATGACGTGGCTCTTCAGCGGGATCTGAAAACCTGCTTTAGAGCTGGGTCAATGGTTCGCTGCATTCTGTGACGCTCTTCAAGATGTGCTTCCACTGAAGGTAGTTCCGGGTCTAAATCATCTTTCTGTCCCTCACATCAGGCATTCCATCTCGCAACAAGACACTTCCATTTGCACTGCATTTCACAGTCGGCAGTGCCCTTCCCTCAGTCATTCTCTGTGCCCTCAGCCAGCGCCCTCTGAACACCTAGCATGTGCCTGGCACTGTGCTGGGCCACAGGGAAGACAGACATGGGAGCTCCCCTGCAGGGAGGAAGCCAGGTTAGCACATAGCGTGAGGGGCACAGTGATTGAAGAGACCCCTCCACACACCCAGGCAGTGACAGAGGTCAGTTGAGGAGCCTTTCCTGGCAGTGGTGACCCTGAGCCCAAGCATGAGGGCCCGCTGGGATTCCAGACAGTGAGGCGGGCTGAGTGCAGAGATGGTGCATCACTGCGTCCTTGGCTGTGGGGAGTGGGCGGACAAGTGGGACGTGGTATGAGCTTCCAGGACTTGCGCCCCAGGCAAGGCGTTTAGCTTTTATCACCAGGCTCCCAGCAGGACTGAAGCGGAGGAGTGACACCATCCACAGTGGAGAAATGTCCTTCTGACTGTGGCAGGGAGGGAGGAGAGAGGCGGAGCCAGGGGTTGGTGGCTGTAGGGAGGGAGGGAAGGGGTACAGAGGGCGACCCTTAGGAAAATCAATAGCTCTTGGTGACCGATGCCCATGGGAGTAAAGGAAGAGGAAGTGAAGATGATTCCACAGTCCTCCTTAGAAGCCTGGTAGAAAATTGTGTCATTTGTGAGGGAGGAAATTCGGGAGCAGGGGGAGTAGTCAGAGAAGGGAGTGGCCAGGGAAGGCTGGGACCTGGGCCTGCATAATACCCTGGGGAGGGCTGACCTCTGGCTCCTGGGCTGGACACTGACTGAAGCGGGGCTGGTGATCCGGAACCAGCAGGGCAAGCTGAATCCTGGTGGGTGACCCTGTTGCTCAGGGAAAGCCCACAGGGTTATTTTAAACAGCCATAGCAAATGAACAAATGGTTATGGATGGAATCCAGGAGACACACCAAATTTTAAGAAACTATAGAAAGGAAAGAAAACCCACTTTTTAAAAGTCTGAAAAAGAGAAGAAAATTCAGGAGAGTTCTGTACCAATTATATCTCAATAAATTTTTGTTATAAGAAAATAAAAGAAAAAAAGAAAGAAAAATCTGGAGACGGTGATGTCATGAAAACAAAGTAAGGAGAGAGGGGGCCTCAAGGACAAAGAGCCCAATTTGTTCTTACAGAGGCATTATCATTCCCATTTTGATAGAAAAAGAGAAGAACACTGAAGTTCAGAGAATCAGAGGTTAAGCAACCTGTCCGAAGCTCTTGGAGAATGGGCTCAAACCCGCCTTCAGTGTCAGCCCAGCTCAGCCTTACTCCCCCATGGCTGCTGCCCACAGAGCAGGCTCTTTGGTCATTCATGCATTCATTCATAAAAACCGTGACTGTTTCTTAGGGTCAAACCCAGTCATTGGAGGTGGGGGAGCGCTCCACACTAACATGTGAATAACGCCCTGAAGAGTTCTTCCGGGGTGGAGGCAAGAGCAGCATTTGTTAAAATGCTTCGCACCAGCTCCAGCCCACGCCCGCCGCAATCCTGCAGGGTCCCTGACAGTTCCACACCGAGGCCAGTCTGAGAAAAAAACGGAGAAAACGAGGTAGCTCTGAGATACCCAGACGCGGCGCGCAGGGCCCCCTGCACGCAGAGGGGCCGGGCTGGGCGCTTGCCCCGCCGCCGGCACCGCCGCAGCTTCCCGCAGAGGGGCCAGCCGTGCGCGGGCCTGGAGCGCCACCTAGTGCACGCCACCGGCATGAACACCGTCCACGGAGCGCCGCGGGCGGGGGGAGCTGGGCTCGGCGCTTGATCTATGGTGTTTCTGCCGGAGAGAAGCTGGACCACTCTCAAATCCTTATTTCTCTCAATCCTTCAGTCCAGTGTGACCAGTTCCGATGCTCTGAAAGGTTTCACAAAGACCTTAGGTGGCCTGAGTACGCTCGCCGGAATGAGAGGATGGCAACCAACAAAATAATGACTGCAGGACTTACCAAAACCCTTAAAAGGCTGAGGACAGACGGACAGCCCTGGGAGAGAAACCCGGCGTCCCAGGAAGAGCCAGGCAAAGGAGATAAAGAGAGAAAAACCTTGGAACTCAGCTGCTCTGCGCACACTGTTAACACCAGCCAGCCACACTGAATGATGCATCCAATGAACAAAATTATTTTCCTCTGGAAAAGAATAGAAGGGAAAGGAGGGGGAAAGAAAAAAGGTACATATGTGTCCCTGAGGGAATTCTTTTTTAAAGGTAATAACAATATGGGAAAGAGACAAATGCACGTTCCTTTGTAGAAATAGGGAGGAGGCCACTTGATTTGAGAATGATGGAATTTCCCTCTGCACCCGGCTTAAGAGTAAATCAGTCTTGAAATGTACCAGAGAAGCCAACAAACAAAACATTCCCTTCTCCCGCATCTCTCATGCAAAGTGTCCCAAAGAGGCTCCACAGAATGGAATGGAGCCGAGTTCTGCAATGAGAAAGCGTATACGCTGTAAAGGAACGTTCTGTATAGAAGCAATCAATCCAAGGTGATTCATGCAATCAGTCAGTCAGAGGTGTAAATCCCTCGGGGCGCATGAGGTATGCGGCTGGCCTGGATGCCTATTTTCTAGGGGCAATGAATGAATGGATTTCTCCCTCCTTCCCAGGCTCCAATGCTTTTAGCAATTGGCACTATGGCAGGATTTATACCACGGTTCTTTTAAATTGTACCTTCTCTCTCTCCTTTTCAAAGGTTTCTTTCAATAAAATGCAGATGGAATTGTTCGAGAGCTGCTTTTCATGTGTTTATAGGTTACTTCTGCTCTGCTGCTTATGCAGGTGTGTGTCTCTAGGCCTCTTTGTTTTTTATTTTCTCTGCCTATTAGGGAAATGGAAACATATGGATTCCTTGTTTGGACCCAGTGGACCTTATAGAATGGTATCCCTGTTGCTTTCCTCACACATCTTCCTGTAATCACATGGTTCTGAATTAGCCTCTTAATCCCCAGTGAAAACACCGTAATACAGGGAAATTCAATAAAATGTATATGCGGTCTGAATGCCAAAGCATTTGCAAAAATAGATGGGAATGTGGTCATTTATACAACTGTGTAAGGAAAATCTTAACTGGCTTTGGTGAGGAGTCACACTTCAAAATGGCAGTCTTGAGCCTAGTGTTCAGGAAAACTAAGATTTTAAAGTCTAGTTGGGGAAAAAAACAGTACTCAAGTGCAAAGAAACTGGTGGCTTGAATTTGGATCTGAACCTCCAACATAAACATTTCCAGGTTACATGAGCAGTTTGATGGAGAAATTCCATGACTGTACTTTACCTGGCAGATGAAGAGTCCAGAAACATACGCAGAGTGTTTCCAGAAATGAATGGCGAAGCCCTGCTGTAGGTAATTTTCCCATGCTGTAATTTTCATTGTAAATAAATAACTCATTTATTGAAGGTTGCATATGTTTTATTAAAATGCCCCATTGCTGTCCTTTAAGAAGAGGAAATAAGTAAATGTTTACCCAGGAGGCTGTATACCCTCCTCAGCAAAGTGCTCATCAAGACTAAGAGGAACATGTAGTATCTACATTGCTCAGCGTTTCTGAAAAAGAACATCTGTCAGGTGAGGACTTCTTCGGTTACAGCCTAGGAAGAAGGTGAGGCATGGACACCTGTACCCATCCACATCTGGACAAAAGGACAGGTGCATCCTGTGGGGTATCAAGCTTGAACGTTATGTATTTTGGGGCCCCACAGTGATTTGCTGAGGTTCCCACCAAAATGTGGCTGGAGTCCTTCAGAGAACATTGCTAAAGTTGCAGTCTAGAGTGAGGCACACTGTTGAGCCCTGACAGCCAGGGCTTCTGACCATTTTCCTGACACTGGGGGTGGGAAGCCTGCTCTTCTGGGTGGATAGAGTCAGCTTGCGTGGGGTGGCGACCTTCACAAGCCCTTGCCTGACCCATTCCAGGATCTGGAGATACAGCTGCTGGAGGAAGGATATGGAGATACACCCCCTGGTGGAGAATCACTGTATGTAATGAATGATACTCAGGATGGAGTCTTAGTTGGTGAACAGAGTGAAAGCAGAAAAAGCAACCACTGACAAGGGTCTGCTTGGGAAATTCTCACAGTGACCCTCGTGGATTGAACTTGGTTCTCCCCCTCTTGAATTCATGAGTCCAGTTGTATCCTAGCTCCTTCTTCAAAGTCCGTAGAACAAGGGCTAGCAGTGGAGTCCCTAACCTAAGGGCTGACAAGCCTCTAGCACAGGCCCTGCTTTAAACATATAACCTCAAGCAGATTGTGTGACATTTTAAGACTCAGTTTCAAAATATGCAAAATGAGAAGTTTGGATAAGATGATTCCTAAAGTCATTCCAGCCTTAATATTCTGGGACTGTACATATGAAGTGTTAAAAATTAACTATTAAGATGTGCAGGCCATACTATGCAAATACAGTGCTCCAGGTAGGCAAGCCCAGAAGGGGCTTCCCAACAAGTCAAGATTGGTCCCTGCATCCTCGTGTGAACTCCCCTCCTGACTAATAGCCCTCATCAAGGAATGGCTGATCAGGAAAAAAGGTTTGCACATGTTTTGTCATGGAAGCATTTTCTCACTTAATTTCTTATTGTCAGCAGAAGGATGTAATAAATAATAATTAAAATAACTCAAAGCAGCATCTTTCATTCTGACAAACAGCTCATCCTCCATCTTTACATAAACAAATTAGAAAAATCATATGAGGATATATGGCTCTAGAGAGAGTAAAAGAACAGGAGTTGCACCATGCACTTAATATACGCCACTAGTTAGGTAGGCTGTGAGCCTGTGACGGCAGCTATCTCAAATGTAATTACCTCAGTCACCCCCCACTGGGCAGGGACTCTTAAGGTCTGCTCAGCTTCTAGTGCGTGGCTGGTGCTCAATAAATGACAAAAGCAATTATAATAATTAATAATTCATATATTAATAATGCAATCCCTTTCCCCAGACTCAGTAATTGCCCGCCAACATGCCCTGCACACTCAGGAACGGGGGCTGCCAGGCGCCCCAGAATTTCTCCACTCTGGCATAAAGCTGTGTCCAAAAGTCACCTTGAAGAGGCAATCACAGCCTCTAATCGCAGTTAGTCTAACAAAGATGGCTGGCCTAAGTGCTTCATTTTCTTTCTCTCTCCTTCCCATTTCAAATATTTGGAACTGTCTTTGAAAATAAACACCAAGTTGACACAGTTGATAGCTGTGTAGGACCCTCATGGCGCTTTCCAGAGGCCCTGCAGTCATGATACCTTGTTCCTCCTCAGCACCTCCTTCCTTATCCAAAACCCGCAAAGAGATCGAGCAGCAGAAATATCCATCCGGACCCTCCGCCAGTGAGACTCATGCCAGCAGCAGAGATCTTTGAGGCGTACAGAGCCCTTATCTGGGGTGAGTTGGTGAACTTGGTCTGGCAAATCCCTGTCCCACAGTGAACAGATCATTCATTTCAGAGGCAGTTGCAGAAATCAAAAGCTCAAGCAGGTTATTAACATCCTAGCAAGGCTTCCCAGAAGAGGGCTAATGTTGATCTCTTTTTCTCAACTGTGTTTTCTTTTTTCCTGGCATTCTTTGATTTTTCACAATGCAGGTAATTCTACTCTGATTGGTCAGAACTCACCCAAGTTGTCTAATGAATTTCATTTGCCAGTTTATTTAGCTTTCCAACTGGCCTCTCTTCCCCAGACATTCCAAGTGATCTCCAAACCGGGTTTAAAACACAGTGTTTCTAACTCCCACCCCACCCCCACCCTGTGAGACTGTGCTTCCCCCAAAACGCCCCATTCTCTGTGATATGAAGGCCATCCGTGGTCAGCAGGAAGCAGAGAGGCTGATGTCATCAGAAGAATCTCTAGTCCGTCTGGAGACCAGCAATGACTGACCTTTTGTTATGCTTAAAATGCACTCCTACACCCTAACTCAGAGAGACCAGAAGGCAAAGGAGTCTTTAAAGCTGATCATCTTGCTTCTTAAAAATTGCTTTCTCACATTGTTTTTGCAGCTTTACTTTTTTTTCAGGCTCCAAGTAAAATCAACTGAAACATAGCTTCTGGTTTCACTTTCAGAGGAGAAAATATATGAGACTAACTTTCAGATTTAATTTTCTGGCGTTGATTAGATCATATTCATCAAGATGATGCTTAATTGGAGAGCTCTGTTGAGCGTACCGTGGGCACTGAGCCCCCCTAAATAGCTGCTGGGCTGAGACTTTGCTCCTATTTTCCACATCTGCAAATGCTGCCCCACAGCCGTCTCCAGTCCTCCTGGAGGAAGCGCTCTGTGTATGTTTTCAGTCCACTTCATGCCTTGTAGGGGCTAAGAATGAAACTCTTTGAGTATCAGGTTTTCTCTCTCCCATGCTTCTATTTCAGAACCAGAGTCAAAAGTATCTGTCTCTGTGTTAACACTCTCCTTCCAGACCATTAAAAATATCTGCCTTCAGTTCAGTTGTTTTACTGAATCCAAGATTTCTCTTTAAACAAATCCATTGCTCACTCATTCAGTATAACAAACCTGTCATCTTTCTGTGTACATCTGTTCTTCCTCTCATATTCTTTAGACTAATTCAAGAACACCACCATTCCCCTAGTCCAAGGGTTGGCAAACTGTTTCTCTAAAGGGCCAGATAATAAATATTTTAGACCTTTGGGCCATACAGTATCTGTCACAACTACTAGATTCTGCTATTATAAGGTGAAAGCAGCTATAGACAATACATAAACTTCGGTAGTGTTCCAATTAAACTTCATTGACAAAAGCAGGTGGTTGCCCAAAGTTGGCTCTGCGGTCATAATTTGTCAACCCTTTTGACCAGAAACCTGAGAATCACCATATTTCCTTCTCTCTTTATCCTCATATATCCAATCAGTAGATGAGTCTGCCAGTATTACCTCCCAGCTATTGCTGAAATCTGCTTTTCTTCACCATTTTCCAGTTCTTACTCCACTTTAAAGAAATTGCAACTGCAAATTATACAAAATGCAAGAAAGGCAATGGAGCACACCAAGCTATGTTCAAAGAAAATAGCTCGACATCAACAAAGTGGAGAATAAATGTATGCTCACTGCGTTTCATCAAATCTAAGATACCATTGATTGTTAAGATGTGCATTATTTTATGCATAGCGCTAGGAAAGAAAAAATTCAGCCAAAACTATAATCAAAGCTTTCTTACCACTTAGAATTTCTATTTTAGACTTATTGAAAAAATTATTTTGGATACTGATTTTTGTTATCAGTCTTATAGATTATTAAATATACATACATATGCAAAATAAATTGGTTAATGCATTCCAAAAATTTCTTGACATGCAGAGTCTGATTCAGACATCATTGTCCTTCCCAAGTCATGGATGTCTGTATCTTTCAACTCAGTATCTTCCCCTTTTTTATCAGGATAACAGCAAGGCAGGCATTTCTTAAAAGGTTGCTACATGATTGTTTCCAAGAATTTTTCCCAGCCCCTGACACACAGTCAGCAACTTTTAATGTTATCCCCTTCTCGATCTCACTAGAAGATGTCAAGGGAATGCTGCCAACAACAGCCAGGATTCATAGTCCTTTCTCAAAGCATCCTTACATGGGAATAGCAAACTGATACCTTCATGCAGGCAGTGACAACAAACATCGTGAATTTTGCCTTGCAGTGATTACAAAACAATCCCAATTTCAGAGATGTTAGTGGAAAAAAATATGCATCATAGCATCCATGAAATACGATACATGTTTTAAGTCACAACAAATGTTTATGGCATATATGTAACATGTTTTACAGCCCCCTACTACACCTAACCTTTTTGATTAACTAACTACCAGACATTGTTACCTATAAAATAATAGGAACACTTCTACAGTACCTGCCAAACAGTAACTTGACAAGATCAGTCTCTGTTGGAGGTGGTGGTTTGGAGTTTAAATACCTTCCTTGGATGAGTATGTCATTAGCAACTAGACTGTCTCAGTGGCACTATCTTTGGCAATTAAAAAAAAAAGAAATTCGTTTTTTCCCCAAAACTCCTCCCAACAGGCTTGAAATTAGTATTCCCTACTGATTTGGCTGGAAAAGAATCAGCCATGGTGACAGAATGTGCATTAAGATTCTTAGGCCAAATGCTTCTAATCCAAAAATTATACCACGACCTCAAATTAGTGAAGTCCTGTGGTATCCACAAGATACAAAAGATTCACACTCGGAGGTAAGATGCACCCCCGGAGGAGAAGCCTCTGCCATCATCAGGCTTATTGAGGACAGCTCCTTATCAGAAACTTGGGCTGGCTCCAACTTCCTTCTGGAAAGAGCTGCTAGTTGAACTATCAGTTCAGAAAGAGCGCCACTTATATAATTGTAGGCATAGAAGCAGCCTTGGACAGCCAGACCCCTAAAGCTCTGGCTGGGAAGACTGGGGAATGTTCTACCTCCCACACCTTGGTGCCCCTGGTAACAATATCCCTAAATTCTTCAGACAGAGCCTACCCCATAACACAATTTTTCAATGATTAAAATTAAATGTTACCCACCCCAAATTTCTGAAGGGGAAATAATCTTTATTTTCCCCTTTGAAAGGGTATTAAGGCCTCTTCTTTTAATCTATAAAAGGAATTAATTGAAGCACTTGACAAATGTGAAAAAATACTATTTTCAATTTCTTGTGTGTCTAAAATACCTTGGTGAGGTTTTCCAAAGGAAGGCAGCAGAGGTATCGGAGAAGGGGGCCAGTTGAGGGCAGGATGAAGCAGCAGAGCTTCAGTCTAACACTCAGCCTCAAAACTGCTCGTGATAAAACAAAACAAACATAAACAGGAGCCCACACCACCCCATTTCACCGGTACCATCTGGGCTGAACGACTGTGTGTCCAGGACACTCGCCTGCCCAGAGGTGTGAGGTGATGGGGGAGCTAGAGGGAAGGAGGAAGCCAGGGTCACTTTCCTCTGTCTTACTTGAGCTGTAAATTTTCTGGGCTATACGACCGTGACAATTGATTTATTTTTCATTTAATACAGATTTATCCTGTGACGCTTTGAACACTCACTGACTCAGAATGGAGAATTTTCAGTTTAGCCAAGCAAATGCTCAATAAATAATATTGGATATGAAATTTCTTAATCTGCACTTCCCCTGTTTGGAGATAACCATATTTTCTGCTGCCCCATTTGACAGATCTCCAACCTCTAGCATTTCCATGTTAATCTGAAATGATAAGTGATCAAGGCTCATAACCTATTTTCATTTCAGACAAGACAGACTTGTTTTAAAAAAAAAACACATTCTTAAAATCGCCCAAAGAACAAGTCAGGAACCCCTGGGGAATCTAATCGGATCTATTATGCTAACAATGAAGACACTCCTGCCCCTAAGCCCTCAAGAAAAGATCTTAAGGAAGTAGAAATTAAATTGCCAAGTCTAATGGATTCCCTGTGTGACTAAATCATTGTATTATTTCTCATGTTTGAGGAGATACACAAATTTCACGGACAGGCCCACTCCCAGCTTAAATACTCCTGCTTCAACAGCTGTTGCCTTGCCCCTGTGTCTAAGGTCAGGTTCATCCATGGTGGAGCCCAGCAGTTCTTACACAAGTGGACTGAATGCATGAAAGAGTTTTCTGTTGACATTATTCTGATGCTTCCAGGAGACCCCTCCCCACCCCGTCCCAGGGAAGATTCCGCCTCGCCTCTGCGTGATGGGAGGTGGAAGCAATTAAAGGGACTGGGCAGATGAAAGCTCTTTCATCTGAAAGACTGAATAGCTTAGGACGGAGCGGGTCACCCAGCTGTACCAGACAGGCCCTGCCCCCTCATGGTCCCAGCCTTCACCTTTATGGTCAACAATTTGCTTCTTCTTGGACCCCATTTCCTATGCAAAGTCTGGAGAGAAAACTAAACTAACCATCCTAAATCCTTCTGGGGAAAGAGCGGCATACATGCATTCGACAAAAAATAAACTTTGACCTTTCCCTTTTCTTCCCTAGTTTTCTCAGATTCATCCTCTTTGTCTTCCAATTGCAACCCTAGTAGCAAAATCTAAAGTGGCCCCAAGGCTGCAGGCATAAGGTCTAGTTCTTGCCCCTCAGTTCCACTTGCTACAATTGTAATATGATTTAAATTTATGTATGTGTGTATATATATTCTTGTTTAGAAATCATCACTTAAAATATATTAAATAATGAAAACAAATCTAATCACATAGTTCCACAGTAGCACACGTTAATATGCATAATCTGAACAGTGCAATGTGGAACTTCATTTTTTCAAGTGAGTTATAAAAAAGGTAACTAAATATTTTATATCTAAAGCAGAACTCTTTATCCAAACTCAGACAGGGACCATATCCTCTCTTTCCTTTTTACAAATCCTCAACCTAACAAACACTAAAAACAATGCGATGCCTGAAGTTTAAAGTTAGTTCTTCTGATAATTTTTTACCAGTTTGTGTCAAATTATTTCCATTCTCCAATAGCAGTTTTATCTATATTTAAATAAGAGGTTCCCCTCTAAAACTGTACCTACTTATTAGAGAAAAAAATCAGAAAACACTGTGACTATATCTCAAATGCTCCCTTTTCCTGTCAAGCTATCATTTAGAATGGGCAAAGGAATTAAAAAAGACAGTTCTGAGTTGAAAACGAGGTGGGCAGCAGTTCTGAAGGATTCATGACCCCTGGTAACGAGAGCAATCATCACAGGGCAGGACATCCGTCCTGGTTAGACCCACATACAAACGTCGGGCTGGTGTGAACGAGCCCTGACCCCAGCGAGAGCCCACGAGCAAGGAGCAAGCACCAAATGAAGGACTTGTTAAGAGAAGGGAGGGGAGGCCTTCCCAGCTTTCATACACGCACTCGTAAGAAGGGGGAGAGGGCAGGCATAGGACGCAGGAAGAGCTCCAGACTCAAGTCCTCACCTAGGAGCTTGTCTTCACGGCACGGCTGCAGGAGAAGCCTATGGCTGCCTGTCTTAGTCTGCTCAGGCTGCTCTAGCAGTGCCACAGGTCGGGTGGCTGAACCTATTTCCTCATGGTTCTAGAAGCTGGAAGTCCGGACTCAGGGTACCAGCAGGGTTGGTCGCTGCCAGGGCCCGTCCTGGTTTGCAGGTGGCCACCTTCTCCCTGAGACCTCACATGGCCTTTCCTCTGGGCACTGGAGGGGAGGGCGAAGGTGAGAAGCAGCTTTTCTCAGAAAGGCAGTAACCCATCAGACCAGGTTTGCACCCCGATGAACTCATCCAACTTTACTTAGCTCCCAAAGGATCCATCCCCAAACACCATCACACCAGGGGTGGGGGCTTCAGCGTATGAACTGGGGTGGGTAGGGGCACAAACATTCAGTGCCTTATATGCCATAAAACAACCAAAAACCAGCCCTAAGCACCATGTGACCAAACATTTGTTTCTCACATGAGGCCCACTGATTTCATCTTATGTATGTGGGGTCCACTTGGGGGGTCGGCTGAACTACTCCAAATCCCCTGGGGCCTGTGACTCAGAGGCCTAGGTCTCTCTGTAACCCAGGTCTCCCTCCTGTAGCGGGCTGGCCCGGCCATGTGCTGGTGGTGGTGGTGGCAGAGGAGCAAGAGAGAGTGAACAAACCTTCCTGTACCTGGTTGGTTTCCCTTTTGTACCATCCCATTGACCACAGCCAACTCCCATGTCTGAGCCCAGAGGTGGCTTGGAGGGAACTCTAAAGGTACACTCCTTAGTGGGACACGGAGAGGGGTGCAGACCGGGGTCCACCCTCTAACTCCCCCAAACCGCCCATAGTTGTTCTGATTACCTTACCTCTCTGCAAGGGCCTCCACTTCCCCTTCTGAGGGTCATCAGAAAATATAAGACCCTTCCCAGCTTTGTTATTCTCCGGGGATCATCTGAATATAATAATTTATGTATAATTTCACCCTACTATGAAAGTTAAATGGTATTTTACCCTTAGCTAAATAGTATTTTAAGCAATACCTTGGTATAGTGGGGTGGGGTGGGGGGTTCAGATTTTAAGTCTATGATGTTCAATTAAATAAAGACTTTTTGCAAGCATCAGCCAGAAAGTCATATGCTTGGATTTTGTCTGTGTCTTCTGCCATCCCGTGTAGAGTCTGTTCCTTGGCAGAGAACTTTTCCTCTGCTTAGGCAAAGTGAAGTATCCTGTGGGGCCTATTTGCAGCAAATTCCCGTTTGTGGGAGAAAGATAACACCATGTCCTGAGAAGTCACATGGTGCAAGGGAAGAAAAAGACAAAAGAGCAATTGTACAGACATCCTGATGAGTATTTTTTTTAATTAGATAGAGATTTAAACAGAAAATCTAGGCCTATGAGCTTGTGAGCTGTCAGGATAGTTGAGGACAATTTCCTAGGTGGTAATAAACTAATGCAGAAAAAATGTATTTTTTCAGCAGGGGGAACAGGTTGAACCAAAATAGTCAGATTTAAGGAGAGCCCAGAGAGACAGTGGGGTGCACGCGTCCTGACAGGGAGACAGCACCTGCACCCACCAAGTGGAGCACAGTAATGCCTTCATGTGGCTGTGGTCCCCTCCCAAAGGAGGTCAGCGCCTGCTACGGATTCCAGGGGTCATAACCAGCCTGCCCTTTCTGCAAGTGGTGCCAGGGGTCAGCCCAGATGGGACCCACGTGACATAAGGCAGGCAAATCCTTATCCGAGTGCAGCCAAGGGGCTTTGTGGCTGCAGAAAATGTACCTCACTGCTCCCTCTGCAGTCCTCTGAGGTGTGACTCCACTGATTCAAGCCATCAGCAGACCCTGTGACCTCAAGGAAAACCTTTCCTCCACTCCTCCAGGTGTAGAACAGAGCCATTCAAGCCCGGTCAGTGAAGGGCAGGTTGTTCGGGCTAGAAAGCACTGCCTGGACACCTCTGTGCTGCATCCCCACCCCCGATGCCAGGAGCCATGGTACCTCCCTCATACCCACCAACTCAAGTCGGAGGAGATGTACCAAACATGACATTCTTGAGAGCTGGCTCTCCAAAAGCAGGCAAACTAGCCTGGGATCCCTCAACGGGCAGAAGCCCAGCTCAAAGGAAAAGGAAGGAAAGAAGACAGAATGTAACCAGGGGCACTGTGCTGGTGCACTCTGGGGTGGGGGAGGCTGGCATCCTCTGGGGCCTGGCTCATCCCCGCCCAGCCCGCCACATGGTCCCGCCTCCTCTGGCAGGACCAGGCATGTGGCCACGGGACTGGCATGCATGGATGTGGAGCTCCACCGCAGGGACTTGAGACAGCCATGAGCAGAAGCCATCACACTTGTCACCCACACTGAATGATGTGGTGAAACACCTCCTGGCACCTCTGGTAACCATGGCTATGCCAACAGAGAATAAAAATGCTTGAAAAGAGGACAATGAGAGACCCAAGAAAGTCTGGGGCTAGAAAGCAACTGCTCTAAAATCTCTTTCCACTGAAATAGAACAAGAAGTTAAACTTAAAATAAGTTATCTGTGGACACGCATTCCCAATTTGATTCCTGAGTGAAACTATGAGGAAATGAAGGTTTTCCAAAAGATACAAAGCTGCTTTGATGTTATGTTCATTCTGTGCCATTTTTTTTCATTTATTTGATTAATCAGCAGATATGAATTTTTTTTTAAAGATGAAATTTAGAAGACAGCCTTCAGCCATATCAGAAAATCACCCTAACCTGTAGAAAACATGAACACAGAAAGCAAACAAGATAGGAAATGGGACATACAGGAGCAGTGCTGGCTCAGAATGTCGTCATGTCCCCACCTCCCCCAGCTTGGCCAGTCCCCCCCTTCTCTGCCTTCTGCTCTCAGCGTATGCTCTCTGCAGATGGACATGGTACCAAACACTGCAAAACAGGCTGCTTCTGGACCTAAAAAGAGTCCAATAAACATGAAATTCATAGAGCCTGTGCTTATAGATTTTTATCTTGATTCTTTTCCACCAGGCTTTAAAAACAATCTTCTGATATTGGGAGAAGTTTAACCAATAGATCTTGCTGGTAAAGACAAGATGACAGAAAACAGAGCCAGCGTTTCTACACAAAGACCAAAACAAAACAAAACAAAAACCCATGTTTCACAGGAACCACTTTCAAGCTCAGTGATGCTTTGGGACAACTTGCTTTGTGTGTGTCCTCTTGATGATTTTAGGTACAAGGAAGTGGACCCCACAAATTGCACCTTTTTATGAATCTTTCAGAAAGCAGGTTTTTTTCATAAGCAGTGGTAATCTGATGTTCATCGAGATTGATGAGGGGCCCTGGGTGTCAACAGAGAATCAGACAGATGGCAATTGTGACAGTAAATAATCGTAATTCTTTTCACTCTCTTGACCTCAACAATTGAAGGGTCTCAAAACACAGCAGAAACAGAATTAAAAGGAAGGAAGATACCTTGGGAAAGGGCATCTCCATCATCTTTCCAACGGCTCACCTAGAGCTCAGACTAAAGGCGATGCTCCCCTCGGCACTTGGCCTCTGACTGCAGTGGGAACGGCTGTGCTCCTGGCGAGAACACAGATGCAGCCTGTGAGTTATGGGACATGTCTCCTCATTGAGCCAGGGGGAGCTGAAGCTTGGAAAGTCAAGGGCACAGAACAATGAGCTCCACAGCTCTCCCAGGGAGATGGGAAGCTGTAGAGAAGCTGGTGGCCTCGGACTGGTTGGCCGGTGCAGAAGGCAGCAGTGAGCCCTCAGAGAACTGTCCCAGCAGGAGACAGCCCCCCTCTGGCCACCAGGAAGGAGCAGATGCTGGAGAACCCGGCAGTGGCACAAACCATCGCACTGCCAACAGTCAGGCCAAGAGGGAATGAGGCATATAACAAGGTCAACAGCTCCCACCTCACCTCTTCCTCCCAGCCGCCCTGACAGTACTCACAGCATGGCAGCGTGTGCGTGTTTCCAGACGCAGGTGGAGGCCGACTGAGGACTGCGGCCACAGAGCGTGCTGCTGGACAGAGGAGACGCAAGGAAGGGAGGGGATGAAGTCTGGCTCTGTCACCCTAGTCATCTTGTTTCCTACCCTCAAGAACCAGGCCAAGGTGACCGTCTGGCAAATTGGTTATTAATATAGTGATATTTGATTTTGCTCATTTCATAGGGATGGAGGCCTCTTTAGAACTCCTGGGGGCTCTTTCTGGGCCCCCGAATCCTAACTCTTCCTGCCAAACCATTCAGGGTTTTCTGTCAGGGGATCTCTCCCTTCCCTTAAGGGGCCCTTCTGTCCTGGACCTTACGTGTATCCAAATCTAATCTCCTGTGACTAGAAAGCAGAAACTATCCTGTACCCATAAAGATCTACAATGACATCCTAGTTCTTGAAATACAAATTTTAAAAATAGAGGTGTTTTGATCCTGCTGGCCTTCTTTTCCTGTGCCCCAAATGAGCAATCTGATTGAAAAGAGTTTTAAATTTTGACAAATATCTTACTTCAATTTTCCAATGTAAAAAATGTAGTTGCTGTGCTATCAGAAAACTGACCTTGAAACAACATGCCAGCAAGTAAATAGTGGGAGCTGGCAAATCATTAAGAAAAAATGAAGCCCTTTTTATGAAAGTTCTGTTTAGGGCTCAGTTACCCTATTCAAAGAACTGACATGGTCAGAAATCAATCCAGGTATCATTAAAACAAGATAGAATCTAATGTTCAAAGTGTTCCAAAAACATAACTGTTCTCCCAAGGCTCACATCTCCCGCCGGCTTCTCCCCGACTGCGGCACAGACCTGCCAAGACAGTCCAAGGATCATAGCACGACAGTAGTCTGCCATCTGGTGGCCAAAAGTGAAATGACCCTGAACGCTCCAGCCAAAAGACTGCAAAGATGAGTTCCAAACGCTGCAGTCCTCGTTAACAGAACGGCTTCCTCAAATCTGCTCTCAGTGATCAGCGAAAGATGGGATTGCGGGGGTGGGGGTGGGGGGGGATTTTTTTTGGAGACGCTCCTTCTCTGAGCCTCCTAGGTTATGAACGAAAGGCTCATAAATTGCTTGCTCACATAAGCCTGTCCTGGTTACCACACAGAGGGACAGAAAAAGAGCAGTTACTGTCTGCAAACCCCTTCGGTCCTAGGTAGCTGACCATCTCTCCGTGCCACGCACATCTCTGTTGGTGGTCAAATGAAGACAAGCAGCTCATTTGGACGATAGGATGACAAGTTGGGAACCCCCTGGGACATTCTGAGAGCCACTTGTGAATGTATATAAATAGTGAGGGTCTGCATGAGCATTTCCCCCAGACTGGTCTATGAGACACCAGTCCCAGAGACAACTTACAAAACGGGTCACAGAAGTTTGGAAAATTGACACCACCACCCCCAACATAACACCCCTTTTACTAGTTCTCCTTAGTTGGAGATACCGAATGTGCTTTAGCATATGAAAGCCTCAGAGAAATCAGCAGTAAAGTTGTTTAACTTTGCTTAACGCAGAATGTCCTACTTTTCTTGGACCTCTGAATAAGTTTTTTGTTTTCGGGGTATTTTTTTAAGTGAAGTTTTTGTTCTTGGGTCTTTAAAAAAAATTTTTGTTGCTGTTTTGTAATATAACCCAGAGAATTTGAGAAACACAGGCCTAAATGCAGTCTCAACTCTGCCTCTAGCTGAGCAGTATCTTGGAAAATCACCTAACCATGTGCCTTATTTTCTTAAGATGTTAACCAAGAGCAAAAAGGGAAAACAGAAAAAACATATTACTTCAGCCATCTCTAAGCTCTGCCGTTGTTTCCCCACATGCAATCAACTTTCAACCATCTGCATTATGGATTATCTGAAGCCACTCATCTATGACTGCCCCTCAGAAAGGCCTACCAACAACATGTATTTGTTCCCTTCCATTCCCTACACCCAAAGAGGCTGTGAAGGAATAATAAAAAGGATATTAACTTATAAGAAACAAAATAATAGAAGACGAAATAGCCAAAGATAATGCAATTTCAAAAAATGTGAGGTGGATGGAGAAACAGTAAGTGGCTTAAGTCATAACATGGGGTAGACTGCACTTTCCAAATTTGGTCACATCCTCTCCCATCCTCCATGTTCTTCTGCAATGTGCTCTTGCCACACTCCCATGGAGAGGTAGCCTGATTTCCTGCCCTTGAATCTGACCTGGCCTTAATGATTTTCCTATAACCAAGAGAAGTCTTATGGCTCTGCCTTGGTCTCTTGGAAAGCTTGTTCTCAGGGCACTCCCTCCTGGATCCCAGCCACCAGGCTGTGAGGAAGCCCAAGCCGCGTGAGCTATCTATGCGCAGGCGCTCTGGTGCACAAGCCCAGCTGAGCCCCGCCTTTAAGTCATCCCGGTCCAGCAGGCAGATGGGGGGAGTAAAGAGGCCTTAGACAGAGAAGCTTTCCCTGTTGCCCTACCTAAAACAGCCCCTTCATCCTGCTCTGTTTTTATTCATAGCCACAGTGTAATTCATTTATTATTCTCCCTTGCTAGAATGTAATCTTCATAAGGTCAGGGGACTTTATTTTATTAACCACTATATCCCCAACACATAGAACAATAGTTGGCATATAAAAGGCATTCACTATATATTTGATGAATAAAACAATCAGAAAAAAAAGAAAATGGGAAAATGCAATCAACACAAGGAATATAATAAAATTTCAACAAGGTATTAATTAATATCCTCAGAGAGTTATATAGCACCCAAGTAACAAGGATTGGAAGCTACTGGCAGAGAAGGGCAAACAAGAATAAACAGGGAATAAGAAAGCTTATACAAAGTAAAAGTTGTGATGGCTGAATAAAAAATTCAATAGAAGGCTTATTAGAGAAAGCTGATGAAACATCCAGAAAGTTGAATCAAAAGAAAATGAGATGGAAAATGTGGGGCACAGAAAACTGGGGATCAATCAAGGAAGGCTCCCTTCTAGTGCAAGTTCCAGATAATAAGAGCAGACAAAATGGAACATAGCTGAGCAGGAAATCACAGGAAGTCATGTGCACCAAGCCAGAGGTCACACAACCAACAGGAGCCGATCACAGAGGCAGGGGCTCAAGGGAAGCACCAGACTATAGGATTGTGTCATTTGTTTGAACATTTGGAGAAACAATGTAAAGTATTGTGTTGGGAAGATCTGCTGAAGTATTTAGAAAAAAAAATTGTGTATAGTGATAGATCCAAAGAAAACTAAAAAATTAAGATAATTATTAACTCCAGGAAAAGCAAAATGCTGTACAATTTAACCTAGCAGTAAAGAGACATGACTATTAATTTAGCCCCCATTTTTAATATCATCATTTGGGTAGGACCAGGATGGAGGGTAGAGGAAGGCAGAGAGGAAGGAGGTGTTAGGGGGCAAATCCCCAACTACCAGGAAGCCAAGAGATCCTGTCCAAAATGGACAGCTAATATGTAATAACAAAAGTATATTACTTAGAAATATGGAGTAAATACAGAAGAAACAACCATGGAGCTCCAAATAGGAGCCTATGGAGAGTAGAAGGAAATGGAGCAGGAAATTACTGTTTCTCTTCATAAGCCTTTTGATGCTCATTGATTTTTTTTGGCTATGTGTACGAATGTCTTTGATAAAGGTTTAAAAATATGTGTGTGTGTGTGTGAACATATATTCATATATATATATTCACACACACACACATACACACACACAAAAAAAGAAATAGATTAAAATGAAAGAGATGATGAGAAGGTATTGTAGCTTGCATAGTGAAAGAGGAGCCTGGACACTTCATTGTTTTGTCTTCTTTCTCCTTTGTCACATTTTCCAAATTTTCTATAATAAGAATGTAATATGTTTGTAACAGGAAAGTTCCAATAAACATTTTTAAAGATCCTACAACTATTTATGCCAAAGTCATGGTCCCAACATGTTGATAAGCATAGAAATTACCTGGAGAGTTACTTAAAATGGAGAAGCCTGGGCCTCCCCCTCTGAGATTCTGGACCTTGATGGATGCCCTAAATATACCAGAAGGGCCATGCCCCTCATGTAATTAAAAATATAAAGCAATGCCAAACCAGAAAATTTTTGAATTTCCTAAGTTATTCAGTACATGATGCCTATACAATGGATATGAAGCTCGAGTAGTGTCTTTCTAGGTTGAACTACGGTCTGATGTGTGTGTGTGTGTTGTTCCCACAGGAGCCTCTGTGGGGATGCTCTGGGCAGGTGCCAGCAGGGGTGCTGAGACTGGCATTTGGAACACTCCAGGGGATGTGGGAACCGCTGCTCCGTTCCCCAGGCTGGTGCTCTCCTGGGCCCTGCAGATCCAGTTCCTCCTTCCATTCAGAACAGTTGGGGCCCCTCTGTGACCCCAGAGGCAAAAGAGAGCTTGAAGCTTTCCTAGAAGCATGGGTTTTGGGTGGGAACTGCAGCAGCTAGTAAATTCAACTGAAGAAAAGTTAACATAAGAAGGAAATTCCCTCAGGCAGAGGGAACCCCAGAAATGTTCAAGCATCACTCACCCTCCCCACCCCACCTCAGGCCTCCCACAGCCAGCAGCACAGTTGCCTAATGCAATTTTTCACACGCATACACACACACCCCTCAGGGACTTTTAACAATGTTTAGAGACAATTTTGTAGTTATGACTGGGGACTAGGGGTAGGATGCCAGTGGCCTCTAGTAGATAGAAGCCAGGAATGCTGCTAAAATCCTACAGTGCAGAAGCAGATGCCCCACCCACTCCAGTGCAGCATTATCTGACCCAAAGCGATTAGAGTGTCCAGACTGACAAGCCGTGTGCTAGAACCTGCTATACAGTTATTCCAATGAGCTACAAATATCAGCTGTCTTCTTCTTTTACCACAATGAAGCATGATTATCTATGAATATCCAGTTTGACAGAATGTGCTCCAAGCCATGGGGGAAAGCTGGGACCATTTATAGACAAGTGCATTTGCAAGAATACCTGTCAACCCTTCCCAAAAAAGATCAGAACACACACTATTGCTGCCTCTCCTCTGCGGGCACGGATATAGACTCATCAAAGATGCATTGCATGATATGCATTTTTTTTTAAGTCTTATTTCCCAAGGGAAGCTGGAGATGGTAAAAAATAAGATCTGTATACAAAGCTAGTGAGAAAAACAATTTGACAAGTGATGTCCGATGCTAAAAATAAGATAAGAGGTGTTAGTTTCTTAGGATTAAGGAGACTATAAAATGCTGTAAGGCAAGTTCAAGATATCAGCATAATAATGTTTGGAATGAATGGATGTTATATACAATTGTTACATCACACCAGAAATAAAGGATCTGGCAAAGTGCCAGGGTACAGTGTTCTGTTGGCATTGTTATTGTGTAGATACAGAAAGGCCAACAGATCAGGAGACAATTTCCACTGAAAGATAGTGTGTTACTCCTGGTTCTCAGAGGAGGAGCCCGCATGCCACCCAGGGCTGCACGTGGCAGCACCCAGCCCATTAGGAGGCAGAAGGGGCGGGTCTGGGGAAGAGTCTTCTTTGAGGTTTTCATGGGAAGGAATGGCTGACATGGGGTAAACTTGCTAGGCAGGATTAGGATTGGCCAGTTTGAATAATTTCCACTGTAAGGAAATTATTGCGCTCGCAGGGTAAGCAGGTGTCCCTGCTTGTCTGGTACCTGGCCCCGGGTTGATTGGGCAGGTGGAGAGCGGCCCAGAGTGTAAGAGCTCAGTAAAGGAGGTGGTGGTCCTTGTGGGCTCTGGACTGGCTGGTTTGCATTTGAAAAGCACACTAGAGAGCAAGGTGCTTGCTACCTCCAGGAACTGGTTAACTGTGGGAGGGGCAGTCCCTCCAGGGTCACCAAGGCCCCAGATAACAAAGCATCAGAATACAGAAAATAAAAGACTTGCTTAATACACATGAGACATGTCAGAATTAATAACAAAAGGCGGTCTGGTTGGCTAGTCCTTGGCCCGTCAGCATATCATATGACCATGCAGGCTGTCCTTCGGCCGCATTTGCGCGTGCCTGGGTCATACTGATATCATGCCACAATGCCTTCCATTCTATGTATTGCCCCATACTAGAAAGGCATGCCTTAGTTACATATTGCCAGTCTGCGGGTGTCATGGCTGTCTCTGTTAATCTCTCAACTTGTGCTATGGTATAGTTAGCACTGACTCCATAAGCCCGAACGGATTCTGCTAACTCCTTAACTTGTTTATGGCTCAGGGGCTGGTGAGAGCGTACGCCATTATCCTCAAATACAGGAAACATTTGTCTAATTGCCTGAAGAGTATCTGGGTGGCAAAAGGAGAGTGCGCCACTCACGTAAGGTGGCGGGGCAACGGGCGTCGGGGGACACCCTGCTTTCATTTTTTCCTTGGTCCGCTTTTCAACTTTGCTGGTTCCCTTACTTCTGCACTCTGCGGTTTTATTCTCTTCCCCTTCCTCTGCGGACGTTTACAAAGTAGTCAAATTCTTCTTGCAAGTAACCATGGGTCCACAAAAGAGAGACACACATCCAAGAAAGGTGAATGGAGCCCAACAGAGTGGGTTCTTTCTACTCTGCAGATTAGGTTTAATTCAAATAGCTGGCACAAATGACAGAAGAACAAAACCAAAAATATACTCAAATGCCCATCAACTACTAAATGGATAAACAAAATGTGCCACATCCACACAGTGGAATATTATTCATCTAGAAAAAGAACAAAGTACTGACACATGCTATACCACAGAAGAACCTTGGGAGCAGCATATTATGTGAAAGTCAGGTACAAAGGTACATATTGTATGATTCCATTTATATGAAATGTCCAGAACAAGCAAATCTATAGGGACAGAAAATAGATCAGTGGTTGCCAAGAGCTGAGGGGAAAGGGGAAGGGAGAATCATTGCTCAAGGGTACACAGTTCTTCTTGGGGTAGTGAAATGTTCTGAAATTAGATGGCAGTAGTTGTTTTATATGTCTATGAACATGCTTTTTAAAAAATTGAACTGTACACTTCAAAAGGGTGAATAAACTTTATGGTATGTGACTTCTATCCCAATAAGCTGTTATAAAAAACAAATAAATAAATAGGCTGTGCAAGGTTCCCCTTAAGACCCAGCATCACAAATAAATTTATAAAGTGAGTAGGCAAGAACTAGGGCTCAGCCTGGGTGCTCCGCCCGCCGGAAGGGCTTCTGGCGGGAAAGTAAATTGGTAGGTCTGCCCCTAAACTACCTTCTGCTCGGTCTTTCTTGGTTAATTGTATTCTACCCTAAACTATTTATTACTTTGAGACTTGGCTTTTGATAGTCAAGAAACTCCTATTATCATGCAAATATTCCTGGGGAAGTCATAAAACAGCAAACTCTCCTGAAGGTGGAAGGCGATCTTTCAGAAGATGCCGACTCCACGTGCACTGAAATGTTCAAATACACTGTGACACACAGCTGAGCCCTCAGCCAGAGCAGGTGGAGCAGGACAGGGACAGGATGGGCCAGAGGCCAAAGAGGCTGACAGCAGGTGAGAGCCGACCAAGGATGAAGGACGTCACAGTCTGCAAGGGGGGAGGGGCATGCGGAGTTTGCGGACGCCTGGAGCTTTTCGGAGGGGCAGGGGAGGTGCAGGTAGGGAGTGGCACAGACCAGCCTGTACACCCTACGCTGAGATCCCGACCCCTCTTCACCACACTGTATTCCCTCAGGTGACAGTGCAGCAGCCCTGTCAGGGTGGGACTAGGGTAGATGGGAAAGACCTCAAGTGGGTTAGGAGGTGAAAGAAATTGGCAAGCACAGTGTCACAGGCCAGGAGGCACGGGAGAACCCAGCCACTTCACCCCCAGGAAGAAGAGGACACTAAGGCCCGGGGACAGAACCATGACCTCCAGCAGCAGGGCCAGCACGGTGAGCCCACATCTCCCCAACCTCAGGTAGCAGAAGGGCCTGGTTCTGCAAAAACTGAACACAAATGATGTGAGTGCCGTGGCCAGCCCTCACTTGTCTGCATAGAAAGATTTGCACTAAGGAATCCGTTGGCGCTCAATGGATTGCCATCCCTGCCTCATGTCCATAAGCAGTATTGAGGGGCTGCCTGGCACAGGCCCTAGAGCAGGCACTGGGCATGCAGAGAGACTGAGGCTTGGTCCCTGAAGGGAGTGGGAGAGTTACATCCAGAATCAGAAAGAAAGCAGGAGGTGCTCCTCCTGTGGTCCTTGCCAGAGAAAGACATTCTCCCTTTAGACACAGTAGAACCGCATTAATGCAGAGAACCAAGCTGGAGGTGGGGCCATAAACACTGTTACCCCCTCCTGCTTGGGAGAAGAACTTACCTGAGCAGTTACCTCCAGGCCTGGAGAAATGTCATGGAGGGAGGGCAGAAGGAAGGCACATCTGAAGGAGCTGCCATGCAGAGGGCAGAAAAGCCATCCTGCATCAGTGGCTCTCTCCACAATCCCCTGGAGCAAATTCCTGGGCCCCACACCTGGTGCTTCTCCTTCAGTAAGTGCGCTGTGGAGCCTAAGTATCAGCATGTTTAACAAGTCCCCACATGATACTGATGCAGACACTGCCCCAAATAAACTATCTCACCTGTTTTCCCAGGTCACCTGAGCAGATGGGTCATTGAAGATACATGCAAAGAGGGCTCCAAAGAAGGGCCCAGGATCCAACAGGCTGGGTGGAAAGAAATGCAGGGAGAGATTCCATTGAAAAACACAAGTGGTACAATAATAATAGCAGCTAACATGATTCACTGTGCTGAGCACACTCTGAGTGCTTTATGATTTAGACCACAGAGCAGCCCTATGGAGATGGCGCTGTTCATGTCCCCACTTATATGGAAAGGGAGACTGAAGCACAAGGAAAGTAAGCACCAAGTGGTGCCAAGATTCAAGTCCAGATCAAGTGCCCACACATTGTGCCACATGCCCTGCTGCCAGCAAAGGAAGTAGAACTGACCCTGGGCAGGAAAGCTAGAATTTTCTTTCCCCTATGAATCTCCCTGCCAAGTCGTCAGATAAGCACCTCCCTTTACAAGCCAATCTTCTTGGAAGAAATGTAGGTGAAAAGAAAATGTATTAGTTTGCTAGGGCTGCCAAAACAATGTGCCATGAACTGGGTGGGTGCCTTAAACAAAAAAAATGTATTGTTTCACGGTTCTGGAGGCTGGAAGGCCAGGGCACAGTCAGGGTTCATTCCTCTTGCTGGCTATGAGGGAGAATCTGTTTCATGCCTCTTGCCTACTAGCTTCTGGTGGTTTGCTGGCAATCTTTGGCAGATGGATACCTTGCTCTGAACTCTGCCTTCATGTCCACATGGAGTTCTTGCGGTGTGTGTGTCTGTCTCTAAATTTTGCCTTTTAATAAGGATGCAGTCATTTTTGATTAAGGGCCCACCTTACTGTGTATGACCTCATCTTCATTAATTACATCTGAAACAACCCTAATTCCAAATAAGGCCACAATCCGAGGACCTAAGGGTTAGGATTTCAACCCATGAATTTGGGGAAGGGTAGGTGGGAAGGATGACACAATTCAACCCATAATAGGAAGCAAAAATCTTCCTGGAACTAACTCCAAATGCCTAGATCTTGAGATGTATCAAAAATACTTCCCTGGGCAGGGCCAACCTGCCCTACTCTAAAGAAGCGGCTCTGCTTTCATCCAGGACTTGAGAAACTGTCCCGTATTGTAGGATCAACTAGGAAAAGTAGGAGTATGGTCAGGGACTTTTTATAATGAGAATTCTTTTTTTTTTTCCTAACACTTAACTTCAACTTTAATGTTTCTCTTTCGGATGTATCTACCATCCAATTATAAGGTAGACACGCAGCCAGTCGGGTGAAAATGGTCTTTTGGTACCTGCTACTAACCAGTGTGTGAACCTCTCCTCTTTGAATAGCATTTGAATAGGAGCGATGCTCATTTTTGGAAAGCAAGGTCGAGTTAGAGAAGATGGATGTGAAGACTTCTCGGAACAAAGGTCTAAGAAGTAAGGCAAAGAGATCTCATGTTCTGTAGCAAACTGCCTAAGAAAGACAGTCATCTCCTGATGTCATTAGATGTTTTGCCACTCCCTTCCACTACTCAGCAAGGGATGGGGCAAATGTAGAAAAAAAGCAGTATCTGAATCCCACACAAAGTTCCTGTAGCTGGGTTGTGGAAAAACAACCTTTGCTTGGGTACAGAATGCAGCATCCTGGTTAAGTTGAGAGAGAACAGTTGAGGACTCTGAGAATGCCAGTTCACATCCAATGCAGAACTCAGTTTGGTTTAATATGTATCATACGGGGGAAGACAAAGAGACTTGGGTTCCAGCCTTTGCTATAAATACCTCATTCATTCTTTGCTTTATTCACTGTTCATTGGACTCCTATGATGTGCCAGGCATTGTGAAAGCATTGAGTTTAAAAGTCATATTTAACCAGCTCTTTTCCTGGAGCTCTGAGCCCCTGAACAAGTACTTTTCTCCCTGCGTCAGTTTCTCAATCAGTAATATGAAAATGGAAAATTCAATTTCCCTAAGGAAATCATTTCAATTTTAAACACCACCCAGTCCTTAGCATGGTGCCAGACAGTGTGTTCAGGGCTCAAGGGTGTTGGAGAGGAAGAAATTTCCTCTACCCCTCAAGGTTCTCCTAGCTGGTCTAAGAATCAAATTGACATGAAACAGATGAACAGGAGGGGGAAAAAATTAATTACACATGTACGGGGAAGCCTTAGACGTGGGTTCCAAAGACAGTCAGAATGAAGTATGGGTGTCATCCTGGATCAAGGAGAAGGGGGTAGGGGGCCCGGGACTTCAAAGGAAAAGGGAAGTAATTCACAGGAATTTGAGAGAAGTAAATGTTTGTTAAACAAAATACGTAAATACTTGGTTGGCCACACAAACAATGAGGGCACAAAGAGGAATTTTAAAAGACTTTGCCACACCCTCCCTGTCTACCACACCTAGTATACCTTCTAATGCAGCCATCTACTCTGAGAGCGCTCCTCCCGGAGTAGTTGCTCCATCAAAATTCTTTTTATCCTGTTTTGGTGGGGGCAGGGGAGGGGCAGGCAGTACAAGTATCCAGAGTCCTCTGGGCCTTGGTGGTTTTTCAGCTTAAAGTGATCTGTGAGTCACAATGGCACATCTTGGGGTGGCCTGTCCTTGGTCCCTACAAGGGCTAGAGCAAGGGGGGTGGGCTCTATGGTGTGTTGGGTGGGATCCCTGACTTGGAGAAAGAGAAATCAGGTGGGAAGGGCAGACAGGTAAATGAGGGCTCAGCAGAGATACAAGCAAAAAAGGGACTTACCCTGAGAGCAGGAAAAGACTGCAAGAGGGTGAGGATAGGTAGTAGCTGCAAAGGCACAACATGGGAAAGAGTTGGTGATCCAGGGATAGGACATTCGAGCAGAAGAATGTGTTTTAGATCATTAGGGACTCATCAGTGCTCAGCAGAGGTACAAGCAAAGAAGGAACTCACTCTGAGAGCAGGAAAAGAGTGCAAGAGGGTAAAGTGTAACCTTTACCCTGAGCTTTAAAGGAAGAGAAACCTTCTCTGGTAAAGAACTGGGGAGGCACAGTCCAGGTGGAAGGTACGGCGTGAGCAAATGCCCAGGGCATGCAAAAGCCAAGCCACTGAGAGAGGCACATAATGCCGAGCTACTCAGTGACACGGCTCCTGTCTCCTGGCGCCCTCGTCCTGGGCTCACGGACTCAGAACTGCAATTCAGAAGGAAGTCAGGAAAGGGCTGGGCTCCAAATCCATCAGAGCAATTCAGATATATCAATAACTGGAAATTAAAATATTGACATGGGGCAGGGGTGGTGACAAAGAGCATGTCAGCTAAAGGGGACAGCCCCTGTTCAGCTTGATACATAGGAAAGTTAGAGCAGCTGGATTTGGGGATTTTTCAGAGAAGCTAGAAAAATACAGATAGATAAATGGAGTGCATGAATACATGTATATACACATGTGTGCACATACATTGCACATTTTTAATTGTTTATACATATATTTTCTTACTGTTAAATATCCTTAACACATTATGCAGGGCAAATAAAGTCCATCTGTATCTGTGGGCCACGTTCAGAGCCACAGGCTGCTCAACTATGAGAGAAGAAACTGAACTTCCAAGAGAATAAAGAATTTGTATAAGGCCATAACTGGTAGGTGCAGAGGCTGGGGCTCAAATCTTGGGCTGTTGGACCCCAAAGTTGAGCCAGTGGAAGGGCTGGGCAGGAAAAGGGAGGTCATTTCAGTTATGGAGCTGGAAGTAGTTGAGGGACAAGGATAGGTAGTAGCTGCAAAGGCACAACTTGGAAAAGAGTTGGTGATCCAGGGAGAGGACATTCGAGCAGAAGAATGTGTTTCAGATTATCAGGGAAGTCAAACTCACATGGGCATTCACACGTGAAGAGGGGCAAGGGGAAGTAGCAAGACTATAAATACTCACACTTGGGTGCTGAAAGGGACCAGGGACCAGGAAAAGAAGAAAAAACTTGGAGTCACTGTAACAGGTCTAATTGAATTCTAATGGGGTTAGTTCAATACTGGCTTCAAATACTAAAATGAAAACTTATTACCAATTAAAGAAAAATACCACCCTGCCCAAAATAACCCCCAAAAGAGAAACCAAAGCCTGGGCTCTCCACACCCTCCTCTTCCTTCTAGCCACAATTTCTTTGGATCAATAATGGAAACAACATCCTCCAGGCATATTGAAGAACCTAGATGTGAGCTCTGCCCTGCAGGGGTGCCCCAGGCCAATATTTGCATATGTCAGAGTAAAGGGCATTTCCATGGGTCTCCCCTGCTCTCTGGTGAAAACCCCTGGGCCTTGCAAGTCTTGGCAGAATTTCAGCAGAAGGTGAGATGACAAACCCGTGCATACTTCCACTGCAGGTGAGTGTGTGTGTGCACATGTGCATGCAGTGTCTGTGATCTGTTGGGGGAAAGGTGGCGAGGAGAGAAAGACTGTTGTGAGAAAGGAAAATGGAGGAGAGATATTTAGATCTAAATATATAATTTCAATTACTTTTCTTTTTGCTAAAGCCATGCCCATCCAGCTGCTGAGTGACGTAGCTATTCTTGGGTTACACCTTAAGAGAATTTTTTTATTGAAAATGTGTATTTTTTTCAAGCGTAAAGGGAAAACCAACTATTTAGATGTGTGGTATAAAGGCATTAAGGCCGCAGGCCCAGCAGGATATGCCTTATTGGTGATGAACGTGCCAGAGAAAGCTTTGTCCTCGCCAACCTTTACCATAATTACACACACCTTTGGTGATTCCAATAGAAATGAAGCCCTGAGGGGCTCATGGGGAAGATTCACAAAAGCCACAGTCTTTGACTCTGACTGGTAAACATCAGGTAGTAAGGGCTTGATTTATGGGAAATAAAAAGGAAAATAAATTAATCTTCAGTACTTGTGAAAGGCGAAGCCTTAAAAGTGCCAAGTCCCTCTACAGGTTTCCACCTTTTCCCCAAACGATTCTCTCCAAAGGCTAAGCTACATGAAATAAAAAAGCTACAACCCTTCATTCAAAGCAGTTTTCCAGAGGGAAGAGGTCGGAAGGGTGAGGCGGAGTGGAGCATCTGACCCGATGACAAATGTATGAGAGCCATACAGTCGGCAGCCCACTGCTGGCGGGCTGTCCCCACAGCGGCCAGGCACCAAGCTCTCTTCTAAGATCCCAAGGGCTTTTCCTTCCTCCCACTTCATGCACATTTTTTTCCTACTTGGCATCTATTTTTAAAGCTTTCTTCCCCCTATACACTACATGCTCAGGTCAAAAATTCACTCAGCTCTTCAGCTTACCTCTGAGGCACACCTACTTGAGAAGCTGACCCAGGTGCTGGCTGCGGGCAGCAGAGCTGCCCAAACTTTCTTTGCAAAGGCTACAGAGTAAGAAAGGGATGAGGACAGATGGATGGGGCAGGGAGGGCAAAGCCCTGACTTCACAACAGAGAGGGATGGGAAGTCCAAGGCTGGGGATTCTACAGTCAACTACCCACGTGGGAGCCGGGCGTGTAGAAGGATTCGATCCACGTGGAGTCCCTGGTGGCTTGATATCACGTTTCCTCTTTGCTTTTGGCCAAATGGCTTGTGCGTGTTTGAGAGAAGGACACCGCAGGGTAAGCCCTGTCGAGAAACGCCTGAAGAGCGGAGCAAGACATTGCTTTCCAGCCAAGAAGAGAACACGCACAGCTCTACACACATGAAATGGTTATCTGTATCCCTCAAACATGTACTTTTCTTGAAGTCAATATTATATTGTATATCAACTATACTTTAATTAAAAAGAAACATGTATTTCTCCATGGCGTTTTGAAGAAATTGAGTGTAGGAGATAAAATAGAGTGTGAATATTCCCATTTCCTTTTCAGGCTGTGGAGCTTCATTGGGCATGTGGGGACCAAGGGAGGCCGCCCCACACATGTCACTGGGACATGTGACCATTTTCAGCTGAAAATCATCAAGGCCCAAAAGACTCAGGGAGCTACTTTTATGACCCCCCTGCATGTTCCAACTACACAAAAAGAATTTAGATGGAGCAATTGCTCCGGGAGGGGAGAGGGCTTGCCATAGAGAGCTATATTATAATGTCAGCTAAGGGTGACAGGAAGGAATGGGACAAAGTCTCTTAAAATTCCTATGCCCCGTCATTTCTATGTGGCCCATCAAGTATTTTGTTTATGAAGCATTTATTCGTTTCATATTCCTGTAAATTGCTTACCTTTTCCTTTGAAGTCGCAGGCCTCTACCCCCTTCTCCTTGGTGCAGGACGACATATACCTCCTGTCTTCGGAACCCACGTCTACGGCTTCCCCGTATATATGTAATTAAGCTTTGTATTTTTCTCTCCTATTAATCTGTCTTGTGTCAATTTGATTCTTAGCCAGTGAGAGGAACCTTGAAGGGGGTAAAAGAAAATTCTTCCTCCTCAACAGGCATGACCTACTGAGAGTGTACTTATTAGTCATTTCTCCATTACATTGCTGTTTTTTATTGCATGTATATTTATTTTCTTTATGAAAATCATAATTTCCATACACAGGAGAATATCCATGTTTAGTCTCCCTCAGTTCTCTCGATTCTTCTTTTCTCTAAATATTGAAATACATCTTTATCAGAAAAAGTTGATTAGATTTGTTTATTGGATGAAGAAATCCACTTCCCAAGTGTGAAATGAATTAGACTATAAAAGTATAGTGCAGTGTAATTTGGAAAAAACAGAATTTTCAAATCTAGATTTATGCAACAATTCTACTGCAGTTTACCTGGAAGAGAGATATATAATGTGGAATGACATCATGCTAAATGAAAACTTCTCTGGGAAAATGTTTTCCTGTTCTGAAAGAATTTTAACAAGTAGCATTTCAAATGTAAGGTTGAATCATGTTGTAGTGTAGTATGTAGTTTGTAGTTAAAAATGCACAATTCATATGCTTGACTAATAGGAGAGGGCTGAGAAAAGTTTCATCACTTTTCTACTGAATTAAATTCTACTCAAATTGTCCACTGAAAATGGGTGAATTTTATGGCATGTAAATTATGCCTCCAGGTTATGGACTGACTGTCCCTACAAAATCCACGTTGAAATCCTCCCTCTCAATGTGGCTTTTGAGAGGTGACTAAAATCAGAGGAGGCCGTGAAGAGGGAGTCTGCAGGAATGGGATTTGTTCCCTCACGGCAGTGAGGACAGAGCAGCCTTCCCCTCTCTGCTCTCTGCCATGTGAGGATACAGCAAGGTGGTTGCCCAGGAGCAGTCCTTCACCAGAACCCCACTGTGCTGGCACCCTGATCTTCCAGCCTCCAGGACTGTGAGAAACAGATTTCTGTTGTTTAGAAGCCACCCACTTTATAAACCATGGCACTTCGTTATGGCAGCCCAGACTGACTAAGATATTCAATAAAAGCTGTTAAAAATCCTACCTGAGCCATTTATTCATTACTATTTTCAAAACACTGATCCATAATTTAAGGTGGGAGATCTTACTGAGGTTCTAGAAGCTAAATGACTTCCCAAGTGTGAAATGAATTAGACTATAAAAGCGTAGTGCAGTGTAATTTCCAGAGAAGGGCAGAAAACCAGGCCACAGCGAAAAGCCCAGCCGTTGCTCTTCTCCGCTGAGTCCCCAAGTTCTCGGGCCTTGGGTATAAAAAGGCCCAACCTATTCTCGGTGTTTGCGGTTCTCCAAGAAGGAAGGATAATTAAACCAAGGCCACAGAAGTTTGTAGAAAAAGAGCCAGATACTAAAGTCCACAATCTCAACTGCTCCCTTCTCCCTGGTCAGTTAACCGTTAACTTGAGCCAAACAAGGAACTGATGAATCCCTCCTCTCCTCTGCTTCTCCCCACCCCACCGCCCTGCCTGCAGGGTGTTATCAGAGGACAGACTCCCCGCGGAAGTCCAACTCAATCCAAACAAGTCCGTGCTGGGGACAGAAAAATGGTATGGGCAGCCACGTTCTGCAAGCCTTTTACACTTCCTTTAACGCACCACGGTACAGTGGCTGTGCTCCAATGCATTTCTGGTAGCTGATGGATCTGCTAGCCAACAGGAAGCCCTTTAAAAGGGGCTTCTCAAACTTGAATGCGCACCTGAATCGCCATCGGATCTGATTAAAATGTAGTCTGATCCCTTGCTCTGGGGTGAGCTCCGAGATCCTGAAGTTCTAACAGGCTCTCAAGAAATGCTGCTAGAACAGGGCCCGCACTTCAGGTTCTAGAGCCGTGCTCTTCAGTGGGAATGTCAGGCAAGGCAAAAATGTGAGCCACTCATTTTAAATTTGCTGGTAGCTACATTAAAAAAGTAAAAAAGAAAGATAAAATGAATTGTAACAAGACATTTTTATCTAACCCAATGATTCAAAATATCATCATTTCAATATATAACTAATAAGAATTTATTTGAGATGCTTTACATCTTTTTCTTATATGAAGTATTTGAAATCTGGTTATGTATTTTATACCAACAGTACATCTCAACTCCAACTAGCCTTGTTTCAAGGACTCCATGGCCCATCGTGACCAGTGGCTGCTGTTGAGGACGGAGCCGCCTCAGGTGGCTCTGTCATATCCAGCCAGGCGTACCACCAGCAGCCGACACTCAGGGGAGTTATTCTCTCCATTCTACTCTGTTCTTTCCTAGTGAAGGGTCTCCTGAGGTCATGGAGACTCAGAAATGGTGACAAGAAAGTCTTGTCTTTTGAGGTCTACTTATTGGAAACAGGAAGGGGCATGATTCCAAGAGAAGAAGGAGGGCATTGGCGACCGGAAGCCTTCTACTAGGGAATCTGGCCAAGTCCGTGGGGTGAGAGGCAGGGCAGAGGTCCCAGAGGCCCTCAGCTGCTTACCCTCCCCCAACTCCTCACCACCCATCCCTGGCCTGGTACTGCTTGAGGCTGGGCCCCAGACCCTGAGGTCACAGCCAAACCCACCAACACCGTGACTTGAATTTAGTATCAAAAACTGAGTCAAGAGAGAAAGAAAGATACTAAAGAAAGGCTGAAGTAAAGAGAAAAAAGGAAAGTCTGACCAAAGGAAAATAAAAGAAGTCCAAGGAAAAGACTCTCCTGAAGACATATCCCCTACTTGCTCCCTTCCTTCCTCACTCGTAGTTCCCAGGTCACACACAAGAAGATAAATTTTGGAGACTTCGTTTTTCTGCTTTAGCCCAGGGGGTTAAGGAGTCTTGAAGCCACAGCATTCAGCCACACGAACCCAGCATGAGAGGATCAAACCTGACTCTTCTCCACACTTGGCCTGTGGAAGTCGTCGAACTGCAGGACCATTGACTGTTGACTTCAAGCTCCTCTCAAAGCAGGGATTCTTTCAGAAATGAGGACAGCCAGCCTTTCCTTGAAAACCTCCAGAAAGTGTTCACAACCTCAATAAGACAACCTTTTCCATTTTCAAGAACTATTACAAAGTTATTTCTATCAAGCTGAAACTTACCTCTATTTAATTTCAATCCACTAATCCAAGTCCTATTTTCTGGAACTATGAAAAATACATGTCATTCCCATCCTTTAAATAACTGAACACAGGTGTTCTGGCATACTTGTCCTAGACCTCTTCCTGTTCAAATCTGCCAGCCTCTTTACATCAATTTGAAACCAATATACACAGTACTGTAATTGCCCAGAAAGAGGATTGGTTAAATAAATTGCAGTACATCTATACAATGGATTATTATGTAGTCATTAAGAAATGATGATGGAGATGTAGACTTACTGACATTGAAGATGTTCACCACATTTTAAATGACTAAAAGGCAGGCTAAAAAACCAGATGTAGAGTAGGATCCCATTTTTTAAAATATATACTTGTAAGGAGACAAAAGCCTAGAATAATACATGGTCAAATTTCAGAGGTTATTTGTGGGTGAAGGCATTATTTCACCTTTTTTTGAGGGTCTTTTTGCTTAACTGCATTTTCCAATTATTCTATAAGAACATGTGATACTTGTATGATACATTTAAATAATATATAAATAAATATAAATTATAACCATCTTAATAGCAGATAAAGTCCAATGACAAATTATTCATTCATTCATTCATTCATTCATTCATTCAATGATTAAGTGCCTGCTATATGCCAGACACTGTTCTGGGTGCTGGGGTACAGCAGTAAACAAGACAGAAAAAAATCCCTGCTCCCTACATTCTAATGAAGGAGACAGATACTAAAAAGAAGTCAGCAAAATATATAGTCAACCCTTGAACAACACAGGTTTGAACTGTGCAGGTCCACTTACACATGGACTTTTTTCAGTAAATACATTGGAAAAATTTTGAGAGCCTTGCAACAATTTGAAAAAAAAATTTCTCTTCTCTAGCTTACTTTATTGTAATAATACAATACATAATACATATGCAAAATATGTGTTAATCAACAGTTCATGTTATTCATAAAGCTTCAGATCAACAGTAAACTGTTAGAACTTAAGTTTTGGGGGAGTCAAAGGTTACATATGGATTTTCAACTGCACAGGGGGGTCAGCACTCCTAACCTCTGTGTTGTTCAAGGGTCAACAGTATATATTAGTACTGACAAGTGGTAAGGAGAAAAAATAAAATAAAAAGGGAAAAGGTAACGTGTTGGGAGAGACTGAAATTTTAGATAAGATGGTCAGGGAAAGCGTCCTGAGAAGGTACTGTTTGGCACAGGGACAGGCCATGTCTAGGTATCTAGAAAAAGCCTTCTAAGTCAAAGGAGATTAAGTACAAAGGCCCTGAGGCACGAGCATGCCCCACATTCAAGAAATATCAAAAAGCCCTGCAGGCCTAGACTAGAGGGAGTCCAGAGAGGAAACGAAGGCCAGATCGATAGGGCCTTGCATCAGCCTGAGATGGGAAGCCCATGGGTGTTTCTGAGCAAAGGACTCACAGGACCTGACTTAGGTTTTAGTGAAATCACTCTAGCAACTGTGTTGAGAATAGACTGGCATGAGGCAAGAAGAAGAGCAGGGTGAGCAGGCAGCCACTCAAATAACCGAAGCGAGAGATGACAGCGGCTGGACCAGTGTGGTAACAAGGGGAGGTGGTTAATCAGATGGACCAGTTGTTAGTGACCAGAATACATTTTGGAAGTACAGCCCTCAGAGAAGATAGGTGGTGATTATACAGCATCTTGCTACACTGATGGACAGGGACTGTAGTGGGGTGGGGGGGTGGGGGACTTGGTGAGAGGGGGAACCTGGTGAACATAGTGTTCTTCATGTAATTGTAGATTAATGATAGCAAAAATAAAAAATAAAATAAAAAAGAATCGATATAAAAATGATTAAAAAAAAGAAAGTACAGCCCTCAGGATGCGCTGATGAACAAGATGTGGGGTATGAAAGAAAAAGGCTGACACCAAGGTTTTAGGTGGGAACAATTAGGATGATGGTATCAGGACTGAGGTGGGGAAGACTGGGAAGGATCAGGTGGGTTTAGCTATCAGGGGCTCGGCTTTGAACATTAAATTTGAAAGCCTCTTAGACAACCAAGTGGAGACTTGGTCAAGAATGCAGATGCGCATGTCTGGTGAGACGAGGAAAGAAACTGGAATCAAATATGTTAAAAGACAAAATTCAACTCTGGAAGTTTTAAAGATCTTATTTGCTTTACTTAACAGTTTGTGAATTGAGCTGTAGGCAGTCTAGCAGATAGAAAGGCACTCCCGAGAGCTGTACAAAATGAAAGAAGGGATTTTATAGGCAGAAGGGAGCAGGAACAAGGAAGTCAAACTAGGCAAAAAAGCAGGTTAGTTATTGCAAGCTTACTTCCCTCTGGGCGGCAGGAGCCTACCAGGCAGGCCACCTAATGAGTGCCGTTCCTGATCAGGCTGGTCTAGCATTCCACTTCTGGGAGAGCTGAAGCTGTAATTACATTGGATCTCTGTTGGGTGACATGGGGCTTAGCATAAGTCGTGTTGTCCTGTTTTTTACAGATGTAAATCAGGAGGTATCCAATAGATGGTACTTAAAGCCATGAGACTAGAAGAAATCACTATATTGTGAGTGCAGATAGAAAAGTACAGGGTCTGAGCCCTGGGAACCAGGGTGAGACTGCGAAGCAGCCAAGTGAGGTAGGAAAGAAGACCAAGAGAATCTAGCATCCTAAAAGATAAATGAAAAAGAGTTTTAAGAGGGAGAAACAGTCAACTGTGACAGGTGTTGCTGCTAGGATGAGGAAACTGAGGAGCAAGGGCTGCCCTGGGGATTTAGCAACACAGAGGTGTACATGACCTTGACAAGAGCAGTTCTTGTGGGGTCAGAGGTGGTGGGTTAGGCCTCAGAAGAACGGGTTCCAGAGAGAATGGGAGGAAGCAACTGGAGCCAGCAAGCACCTGCAACTCTTTCAAAGAGCTTTGCTCTTTAGGGAAGAAGAAAAATGGAATAACAGCTGAAGGTGAGAAAGCAAGAGAGCATTTTTTGTTTTGTTTTTTTAAGACGTGAAACGTAACAGCATGCTTATAAGTGGAAATGATGCAATAGATAAGGAAACAATAGAGAAGAAAAGGCAAAATTACAGAAGCTGTGTGTTTGGGTGAATGAAAGAGCATGGATCCAAGCACAAGCGGAAGAGGCAGCCCTTGCTAGGGGAACAGACAGAGCATCCATGGTACAAAAAAAAGGTGGAGTAAATGTGGATGGAGGCATCTCCTCATGAGTAGAGACTAGGAGTGTGCAGGTTTTGACTTTCATCACTTTTGTTTTCTTAGTGAACTTGGGAGTGAGGATGAGGATATCCACTCAAGGTGAGGATGAGGTAGGTTTGAGAAAACAGGAGAAAGTATGAATCTGCCATCAGAAGGGGAGGAGTAAAGGAACTACACGTTTGTGAAGAAGCATTAAGGTGCACTTGAACTTAGAGACCATAACTTCATGTTTGGTACCTCCTGGTTACAGTTCCATTTTTAAGAATACCTAGGGATCAAAAATTGAAATACTGACTTCACCACTAAAATCTGGGGATCCTTGACTTATCGAATTGGAAGGTACTTCAAATACTATCACTCAACTGCTTTCTTTCACAGAGAAAAAAAATTAAAGACCAGGGAAGTTAAGACATTTGCTAAACAAGGTTCCCAAACAAGTTAATGGCAGAACCCAGATCTTTACTATGGGAAAGAGAATGAATACTTGATAGGCGTGTCCCCAGTGGAGAATACACAACAGTGGCTGGAATTTGTAGATTTCAGCTAAGTATAAACCTTTCTTACTAGAATATATAATAATGGGATGGGCTACCTGAGAGGGGGCGAAGGAGGAAGACATCTTTTAAGTGTAGTGAAGGATGGTTCTTGCATTATGGAGTTAGTCTAAATTACCCTTCCCATTCTGATACTCTACCCTTCAAATGGAATGTTCAAGAATTTTGTGCACTAGCTAAAAATAGAATACCAGGAGCAGTGTTAGGATTATTAGAATAACCAAGGCCCACAGTTCACAAAGCCTCTTTGCCTAAGATCTTCAGTTACAAATTTGAATATCAGAACTGACCGAAGTTTCCTTATCCCCCTGCCCACACTGTGGTGCCTGTGCTTATCCAGCATGAAATGGCTGTAAAACAAGCAGCCAGAGGAAGAGTTAGGAGGCCTAAGGAGCTTGAATAATAAACAGAGCAGATAATTAGTCCTTGAATAATTGATGGACTTAGGCTCCAAGGCCATCATTCCAACAAGCATTCTTAATGGTACTAAAACTAATCCAAACGTTTTCCCAGGGCCACCCAGGGAATGAATTACAAGGAAACACTGCCCAGAGATGATGAGTAAGTCACGATTCCAATAAATAAGAATTGCCACAGCATAAAAGGTGCCTTTACAATACAGTCTAGGAACATGTTCTTCAATCTGGTTTGTCCCATAGCGTGTCTATACTTTTCAAATTTTTCTACAGTGTATTTGGAAAGAAAGTGGGGGAATGGCAAGGACAGAGATAGCTTGTGTATAGAGATAATTGCCACATGTCAAGTGAGGCTGACTGCCAGAAGAGAAACAAGGAGCCCTATATATTCAAACAGCTTATCAGTTACATAGACAGCAAAAGAAAAGTGGCTCCTCATGTGCTTTGCCCCACAGGGCAACACTGAAAGGAACGGGCCAGATGACGACAACGTGGTTGCAAGGATGCTCTGTTGCTGAGGAGCCGGGCCACTCACCTCTAAGCAGTTGCAGAGCCTGCCACGGTCGGTCCTCTAAGGAGGGGACAAGGCCTCGTGCCTCACTGGAAGCAGGAAGCAGTGAGAAAGTGTTTCATGCTGGCTTCCCAGGAAGGTTGGGATGCAAGTGAGAAGTGGCCCTATGGCATCTCCTCACAAGGCCCCCATGTCCTGAGGCAATCACCAGGCCTGGGTGGAGACCTGCACAGGTTGCCCGTGCGCCAGGGTGGAGTCATTCCCCTCCACCGTGGTGGCCTTCGAGAGTCTCTTGGGACAGATTAGGAGAGACAGAAGAATGACATGCAGAAGTCCGTAAGAAGAGCCAAGAGGGTTCTGATTAGGAAGCCGAGGCTGTGCTACAGGACAAGGGGAAGAGGTCACACAGACAGTGTTGGTTTGCTGAGGTGGCGCTGCCATGGGCCAGGAGGTAATGAAACCCCACTGGACACGACACCCCGGGAAGGTCCACAGCGTACCCAGCCCATGGGTCTGGAAGCACTACTTTACATCCACCAAACCAAAAGCAGAAGGGCTTAAACTTCTCAGAACAAAGAATTTTTAAAGCCTAACAAACAAAGTAACAGATACTCTGAGGAAAACTATACTATTATGTTACATGAATATGTGTTTTGAAGAGTTTTGGACATAGCATAGTGCTCCCTAATGACTGTACTCAATGGGCTCTGTTAGAATTTGGGTCTTCCTGATCCTCAAGACCCTGCAAAGCTAGAACCTCGTGGAGTAAGGAGGGAAAAGTATGTCTTTAAAAAGGGGCTAGGGGTGGAAATCCAAAACAGTTGTTTGCTTAGCACTCTGTACTCCATAGCAAAGACATTGACTGTTCCCAAAACAAAAATAAAAATTATTAGAACTTCAGATTTGAAAGGAATCTTGGAGATGATATAATCCAAAGATTTTCAAGCATTGAAAATTTTCACTTCTAGAATTCCCTGTTTAAACAAAAACCATGAAAAAGGGAATGTTGGAGTCTGAAAGTCCATTCCCGTCCCCCGTTTTCTATTCCCACCCACCACTCTGAGGAGCCTTGAGGACAGTCACAGAGCAAGTTTAGAAACCATGAATCTAGCCTGATTCTCTTAGTTTATGGATGAGGGAACAAAGGCCCAGAAGGGTAAGGTTATTTTTCTGAGGTTAAACTTCTGGTTTAGAGAAATAGCTTGTTCTCCTGAGCCACAGTGTTTCTCATGTGGAACCTTCATAAAATTGTATATCAATGATAGCTTAATTTAAAAAAAATGTGGAGTCCAAAGATGTGATGGAATTGTTCAATCTCATGATAAAACTAATGGACGAGGAGTTGATTCTAACAAATGAGTGAAGTGGTGTCTTGAGATGGAATCTATTCTTGGTGAAGATGCTGCAAAGATTGTTGAAATGACAAGGGATTTAGAATATCACATACACTCAGTTGATAAAGCAGTGGCAAGGCTTGAGAGGATTGACTCCAATTTTTAAAGAAGTTCTGTGGGAAAAATGCTATCAAACAGCATTCAGTGCTACAGAGAAATTGTTTGTGAAAGGAAGAGCCAATCCATGAAGCCAACTTCATTGTTGTCTTATTTTAAGAAATTGCCACCACAAGCCCATCCTTCAGCAACCACCATCCTTTCGATAGCAGCTGTTAACACCGAGGCAAGACCCCCCAACAGCTAAAAATATGATGACTCACTGAAAGCTTAGCTGATTGTTAGTATTTTTGGGCAATATTTTTTAATTAAAGTATGACATTGGTTTTTTAGACATAATGTTTTTGCACACTTAAGAGACTAGAGAATAGTATAAACATAACTTTTGTGTGCACTGGGAAACCAAAAAATTCGTTTGACTGACTTAATTGTGATACTCACTTTATTGCAGTGGTCTGGAGCTGAGCCTGCAATATCTCCAAGGTCTGCCTGTATGTGATTTTAATGTTTCAACGCACTTTCTAGCAAGGTTTTTATTTAGTCTTAGACCTAAAACACTTACTGAAGGAGAGCATCTCCAATTTGATAATTTATGTCAACATGAAAATATGATTAATATAAATCAGATTTACTGCCAACTTTCTAGGAATAAATTTGTTTTGTCAAGTAGCCTATTAATTAAACAGGAGTATGATAAGAAACAGATGATAATAATGCAAATAAATTATAGCCCTAAGTTTCTTATGATCTTCAGAGAGAAATGTTGTAGGTAAAGCCCATGAACAACAACAAAAAACATGTTATACTTTCAATACCAAAATTCAAAATACAATTTTGGCACTGCTAGTCCATCAGCACAAGTTAAACAAGAAAGACACTGGATACACAGCTTAATGATTAATACTCTGCACCTATTTTGAGGGAATAAGAAGCTGACAATCTAGTATCTGCTGTGACAGACAAATGAATGTTATAGACAAGATCACCAATTCTGAATATCAAGATATAGTTGAAGTCTTCCACCTAAAAAAGAAATCAGATGTATTGTTTGGGTTCTGCTTGCATCATAATGAGCAAAAATTTATTGAGATTCTGCTCTATGCATTGGGCCATTATCCCAAGGAAAAAACATTTTAAAAAGACAAGTCCTAACTCAGAGGATTAAAGATGGCGGCATGAAAGGTGAGACAGAAACCTCCTCCTAAAACCACATACAATACGAAAATATAATTAATACAACTAATCCTGAAAGAGCAACAGGAAAGAAGGCTGCACCAGACTGCCTACACCTGGAGAAAAGAGCAGACCTCAAGGAATAGGGTAACGTACCAAAGCCTTGATCCAGTGGGACCCAAGCCCGTCCCCCACCCAAGCTCACGAGCAGGAGGAAGAGAAACAGAGAGGGGAGGGAGTGGAAGCCTGGAACTGCTGAACACCTAGCCCTGGAAATCTGCTCTGGGAGCATGAACCTACATTACATGATGCTCTGGTGATTGGTGGGGCTGGAAAGCTAAGACAGGGGGAATACCTAGAGAGATGGAGATTCCAGCTGCTTGTGGAAAACAGAGATATCCAAATGATCTGGGCTGTCAGTCTGAGAGACTTCCTAAAAGCAAGAGGGCTGCTAAAGGGGCAAGGATTGCACAGAGCTTACTGCTCAAGAGAAAGGACAGGTAGACAAAATTGTCCAGGAGCACTCTGCCCAGCAGGTTGGGAACTTAAATGATCTTCAGGCGCTCCATCCCCATGGCTGGCTACGCAGCTCCAAGCCCCCTGCCATTATATGCAGCCTGCTGCACCTTCCTCCTGACTAGCCTGCACCTGGCTCGCAAGCCGACAGCCCCTGCCATGACATCAGGCCACCCAGAGGGAAGCCCCACCTATAGCAGCTACAAATACAAAGCATAGAGGCTTACACCTCTGTGTTCAGCCCACTGGTTCTGGCAGTGGAGACAGGCATAGCAGCCAGGAAGCAGGAAACAGCTCTTTCCTTCCCCCAAGCACCAGCATCACTCCCCTGCAAACCCCAACATTGCTCCAGGGTCTGAGCAGCTCCAGAGAGTAGAGCTTATGAGCACTAGAGGGTGCCACATACAAATATGAAACGTCAAAGGAACCCGGTTCAAAGCAAAATCTCAACACCAGAGAAAGGACTGAGTAAGACTGAATTAATAAATCTTCCTGAAAGAGATTTCAAAATAAAAATGATTAACACACTCATGGAGGTGCAGAAAAATATTCAAGAACTCAGGAATGGATTTCTGTCATAGATCCAATTGTTGAGGAACACAATGGAGGGTTTTAAAAGTAGATTAGATACAGTGGAGGAGACAATGAATAAAATAGAAATTAGGGAAGAGGAATACAAAGAAGCTGAGGCACAGAGAGAAAAAATGATCGCTAGGAATGAAAGAATATTGAGAGAACTGTGTGACCAATACAAATGGAACAACATTCGTATTATAGGGGTACCAAAAGAAGAAGAGATAGAAAAAGGGATATAAAGTGTCTTTGAGGAAGTAATCGCTGAAAACTTCCCCAATCTGGGGAAGGAGATAGTCTCTCAGGCCATGGAGGTGCACAGATGACACAACACAAGGGACCCAAGGAAGACAACACCAAGACATATAATAATGAAAATGGCAAAGATCAAGGATAAGGACAGACTATTAAAAACAGCCAGAGAGAGAAATAAGATCACATACAAAGAAAAGCCCATCAGGCTATCATCAGACTTCTCAGCAGAAACCTGAGAAGTTTTCTGGCCTTCAGCAGGCCAGAAGGGAGTGGCATGATGTATTTAATGCAATGAAACAGAAGGGCCTTGAACCAATAATACCTTATCTGGCAAGATTATCATTTAAATTTGGAGGAGGGATTAAACAATTTTCAGATAAGCAAAAGCTGAAGGAATTTATCTCCCACAAACCATCTCTACAGTGTATTTTGCAGGGACTGCTATAGATGGAAGTGTTCCTAAGGTTAAATAGCTGTCACCAGAGGTAATAAAAAGGGATAGACAAAGAGTACAGAATATGATACCTAATATATAAATAATGAAGGAGGAAGAAAAGGAGGGGAAAAAAAAGAACCTTTAGATTGTGTTTCTTATAGCATACTAAGTGAGTTAAGTTAAACTCTCAGATAGTAAGAAAGTTACCCTTCAACCTTTGGTAACCACAAATCTGAAGCCTGCAATGACAGTAAGTACATACCTACTGATAATCACCCTAAATGTAAATGGTCTGAATGCACCAATCAAAAGACATAGAGTCACTGAATGGATATAAAAAACAAGACCCATTTATATGCTGTCTACAAGAGACTCGCTTCAAACCCAAAGACATACACAGACTAAAAGTGAAGGGATAGAAAAAGATATTTCATGCAACTAATAGGGAGAAAAAAAAACAGGTGTTGCAGTGCTTATATCAGACAAAATAGACATCAAAACAAAGAAAGTAACAAGAGCCAAAGAAGGACATTACATAATGATAAAGGGGTCAATCCAACAAGAGGATATAACCATTATAAATATCTATGCACCCAACACAGGAGCACCTACATATGTGAAACAAATACTAACAGAATTAAAGGGAGAAATAGAATGCAATGAATTCATTTTAGGAGACTTCAACACACCACTCACTCCAAAGGACAGATCAACCAGACGGAAAATAAGTAAGGACACAGAGGCACTGAACAACACATTAGAACAGACATACCTAACAGACATCTACAGAACTCTACACCCAAAAGCAGCAGGATGCACATTTTTATCAAGTGCACATGGAACATTTTCAAGAATAGATCATATACTAGACCACAAAAAGAGTCTCGGTAAATTCAGAAAGATTGAAATTGTACCAACCAACTTCTCAGACCAGAAAGGTATGAAACTAGAAATAAATTATGCAATGAAAATGAAGAAGCCCACAAACACATGGAGGCTTAACAACATGCTCCTAAATAACCAGTGGATCAATGACCAAATAAAAACAGAGATCAAGCAATATATGGAGACAAAAGACAACAATAATTCAACACCACAAAAATCTGTGGGATGCAGTGAAGGCTGTGCTAAGAGGGAAGTATATTGCAATACAAGCCTACCTCAGGAAAGAAGAACAATCCCATATGAACAGTCTAAATTCACAGTTAACAAAACTAGAAAAAGAAGAACATATGAGAACCAAAGTCAGTAGAAGGAGGGGCATAATAAAGATTAGGACAAAAATAAATAAAATTGAGAAGAATAAAACAATGGAAGAATCAATGAAAGCAGGAGCTGATTCTTTGAGAAACTAAACAAAATAGATTAACCCCTAGCCAGACTTATCAAAGAGAGTCTACACACATAAACAGAAAAAAAATGAGAAAGGAAAAATCACTACAGACACCACAGAAATAGAAAGACTTATTAGAGAATACTATGAAAAATTATATGCTAACAAACTGGATAACCTAGAAGAAATGGACAACTTTCTAGAAAAATACAACCTTCCAAGGCTGCCCAGGAAGAAACAGAAAATCTGAACAGACCAATTACTAGCAACAAAATTGAATTGGTAATCAGAAAACTACCTAAGAACAAAACTCCTGGACCAGATGGTTTCACCACTGAATTTTATCAAACATTTAGTAAAGACCTAATATCCATCCTCCTTAAAGTTTTCCAAAAAGTGGAAGAGGAGGGAATACTCCCAAACTCATTCTATGAGGCCAGTATCACCCTAATACCAAAACCAGGCAAAGATACCACAAAAAAAGAAAATTACAGACCAATATCCCTGATGAATATAGATGCAAAAATACTCAACAAAATACTAGCAAACTAAATTCAAACACATCAAAAAGATCATCCATCAACATATCCAATAAAGGATTGACACCCAAAATATATAAAGAGCTCACACACCTCCACAAACAAAAAGCAAATAATCCAATTAAAAAATGGGCAGAGGATCTGAACAGACAGTTCTCCAAAGAAGAAATTCAGATGGCCAACAGGCACCTGAAAAGATGCTTCACAGTGCTAATCATAAGAGAAATGCAAATTAAAACCACAATGAGATATCACCTCACACCAGTAAGGATGGCCACCATCCAAAAGACAAACAACAACAAATGTTGGTGAGGATGTGGAGAAAGGGGAACCTTCCTACACTGCTAGTGGGAATGTAAATTAGTTCAACCATTGTGGAAAACAGTATAGAGGTTCTCAAAACACTAAAAATAGAAATACCATATGACCCAGGAATTCCACTCCTAGAAATTTACCCTAAGAATGCAGGATCCCAGTTTGAAAAAGACATATGCACCCCTATGTTTATTGCAGCACTATTTACAATCACCAAGAAATGGAAGCAACCTAAGTGTCCATCAGTAGATGAATGGATAAAGAAGATGTGGTACATATACACAATGGAATATTATTCAGCCATAAGAAGAAAACAAATCCTACCATTTGCAACAACATGGATGGAGCTAGAGGGTATTATGCTCAGTGAAATAAGGGAGGTGGAAAAAGACAAGTATCAAATGATTGCACTCATATGTGGAGTATAAGAACAAAGAAAAAAAACTGAAGGAACAAAACAGCAGCAGACTCACAGAACCCAAGAATGGACTAACAGTTACCAAAGGGAAAGGGACTAGGGAGGGTGGGTGGGGAGGGAGGGATAAGGGTGAAAAGGGGGCATTATGATTAACAGACATAATGTGGCAGGGGCAGGGCACAGGGAGGGCTGTACAACACAGAGAAGACAAGTAGTGATTCTATAGCATCTTAGTACGCTGATGAACAGTGACTATAATGGGGTTGTGGAGGGGATGTGATGATGGCAGGAGTCTAGTAACCATAATGTTGCTCATGTAATTGCAGATTAATGATAGCAAAAAGGAAAAAAAAAGAGCATCCATCATGATCAAGTAGGATTTATTCCAGGGATGCAAGGATGGTACAATATTACAAAATCCATCAACATCATCCACCACATCAACATAAAGAAGGACAAAAACCACATGAACATCTCCATAGATGCTGAAAAAGCATTCGACAAAATTCAACATCCATTCATGATAAAAACTCTCAACAAAATGGGTATAGAGGGCAGGTACCTCAACATAATAAAGGCCATATATGATAAACCCACAGCTAACATCATACTGAACAGTGAGAAGCTGAAAACTTTTCCTCTGAGATCGGGAACAAGACAGGGATGCCCACTCTCCCCACTATTTTTCAACATAGTGCTGGAGGTCCTAGCCACGGCAATCAGACAAAACAAAGAAATACAAGGAATCCAAATTGGTAAAGAAGAAGTCAAACTGTCACTATTTGCAGATGACATGATATTGTACATAAAAAACCCTAAAGACTCCACTCCAAAACTACTAGAACTAATATCTGAATTCAGCAAAGTTGCAGGATACAAAATTAATACACAGAAATCTGTTAATTTCCTATACACTAACGATGATCTAGCACAAAGGGAAATCAGGAAAACAATTCCATTCACAATTGCATCAAAAAGAATAAAATACTTAGGAATAAATCTAACAAACAAAGTGAAATATACACTGAAAACTACAGGACACTCATGAGAGAAATTAAAGATACCAATAAATGGAAACACATCATGTGCTCATGGCTAGGAAGAATTAATATTGTCAAAATGACCATCCTGCCTAAGCAATCTACAGATTCGATGCAATCCCTATCAAAATACCAACAGCACTCTTCACTGAACTAGGGCAAATAGTTTTAAAATTCATAGGGAACCACAAGACCCCGAATAGCTAAAGCAATTCTGAGAAGGAAGAATAAGGCTGGGGGGATTACACTCCCTGACTTCAAGCTCCACTACAAAACCACAGTAATGAAGACAATTTGGTACTGGCACAAGAACAGACCCATAGACCAATGGAACAGACTAGAGAGCCCTGATATAAACCCAACCGTATATGGTCAATTAATATACAATACAGGAGCCATGGACATACAATGGGGAAATGACAATCTCTTCAACAAATGGTGTTGGCAAAACTGGTCAGCTACATGCAAGAGAATGAAACCAGATTGTCTAACCCCATACACAAAAGTAAACTCAAAATGGATCAAAGACCTGAATGTAAGTCATGAAACCATAAAACTCTTAGAAGATAACATAGGCAAAAATATCCTGAATATAAACATGAGCAACTTTTTTCTGAATGCATCTCCTCGAGCAAGGGAAACAAAAGCAAAAATGAACATATGGAACTACATCAAACTAAAAATCTTCTGTACTGCAAAGGATACCATCAACAGAACAAAAAGGCATCCTACGTATGGGAGAATATATTTGTAAATGACATATCCAACAAGGGGTTAACATCCAAAATATATAAAGAACTCACATGCTTCAATACCCAAAAAGCAAATAACCTGATTAAAAAAATGGGCAGAGGATAGAAACAGACAATTCTCCAAAAAAGAAATTCACATGGCCAACAGGTGCAGGAAAATATGCTCCACATCACTAATTATCAGGGAAATGCAAATAAAAACCACAATGAGATATCATCTCACACCACTTACGGTGGCCAGTATCGAAAAGACTAAGAACAACAAATGCTGGTGAGGATGTGGAGAAAGGGGGACTCTCCTACATTGCTGGTGAATGTAAACTAGTTAAGCCCTTATGGAAAGCAATATGGAGGTTCCTCAAAAAACTAAAAATAGAAATACCATTTGACCCCGGAGTTCCACTCTTAGAAATTTACCCAAAGAATGTAATTTCTCAGATTCAAAAAGACATATGTACCCCTATGTTTATTGCAGCACTATTTACAATAGCTAAGATATGTCCATCAGTAGATGAATGGATAAAGAAGATGTGATATATATACACAATGGAATATTATTCAGCCATAAGAAAGAAACAAATCCTACAATTTGCAACAACATGGATGGGGTTGGGAGGATATTATGCTCAGTGAAATAAGACAGGTGGAGAAAGACAAGCAGCAAAATATTTCCCTCATTTGTGGAGTATAACAACAGAGCAAAACTGAAGGAACAAAACAGCAGTAGACTCACAGACTCCAAGAAGGAACTAGTGGTTACCAAAGGGAAGGGGTAGGGGAGCGTGGGTGGGGTGGGAGGGAGAAGGGGATTCAGGGGTATTATGATTGGCACAGGTGGTGTGGGGGGATCATGGGGAGGACAGTGTAGCACAGAGAAGGCAAGTAGTGACTCTGTGGCATATTACTACACTGATGGGCAGTGACTGTTATGGGGTACAGGAGGGACACGATAACATGGGTGAATGTAGTAACCACATTGTTTTAGGTGAAACCTTCATAAGAGTGTATATCAATAATACCTTAATAAAAATAAAAATAAAAATAAATAAATAAATAAAAATAAAAAGACAAGTCCTTAATCTAACATGGCTTGGTTGTCTTAAGGAGGCACCGGACATAGAAAGATAAATACAACTCAGAGAAGCATATTCTGCATCAAATTAGTGCGACAGGCAATGAGCGCTGCCAAGGAAAAATGACTAAGGATTTCTCTGGAGAAGGAGGTCTTCTAGAGGGTAAAATGGTTTGGAAGTAGGTAGTTTTTAGATAAGCAAAGGGAGGGTCTTCACTGTATGTGCCATCCCAGGTCCAGACAGGACTGTGGTGTATGCACAAAAGTGTGTGTAGATACATTTGGCTTGAAGAGATGAGCTGTGAAGGGGAGAACATTTGTTTTCAATATCACACAATGCAATTTATTTCAAACAGGTTATAAAAGAGATTATGAGAAGGTTTGAAAAACAAACTATGTTGGGACCTTCCAACATGGGAAATGGAAGAATGAATGAAGCAGGGTCAGATCTGAAATTATAAATTACTCTTGGCCAATTTTGGGGTGTCTTGGGAAGATCAGTCTGCCAGGAGTGATTTGATGGGGGAGAGATTAGAAGCAGGGATCCCAGTTAGGACACTACTGTGCTTAGTCACCAAGTGATGAAAAGCTAGGAAAGACTGAAAAAAATCAGAGGACTGAAGATTCTAATGTGGGTGACTGGGAGTCTTTATATTTGCTGCATGAATGAATGAACAAATGAATAGGGGCAAAAATTCAGAGTGTGAATTGGCTTAAAAGGGAAAGTGTGTTCAGTTTGGATTTGACAAACTAAACTTACAGTGATAGTTGTATCTGGAGGCGGAAGTCCTCAGGAAGCAGTAGGAATTGTGAGACTTAAGTCTGAGAGTAACCAGACCTGTAGACGCAGGTTTGGAGTTAATCATCAGGGAGGTTCACATTTAAGCCAGAGCAGTAGAAGGATCCCGCCTTGGGAGCTTGTACACAGAGTAAGTAACAACACAGAGGGCTAAAGAAGGAATGGGACGTTTTCAAACTCAGGGAGAAGAAACAGGAGTTGGGGCTAACAAAGAACCCAGAAAAGACATAATCTGAGAATTAAGAGGAAAAACAGAACAATGGAATGTTATCACTGCTGACTGGTTCAAAGAGGTCAAAGAGAATGACAAGCGAAAGTCACTGATAGCCTTGGAAAGAATAGCTTTAGGAAAACAGCAAGGTGAAAGCTAAATTTCAGTGGGTTGAGGAATAATAGTGGAAAGAGCAAGTATAATATTTAGCAGTAAAAAGACAACACAGTTGAAGGGAGCAGAAAGTTGAGGGAATATTGCAGTCTTTCAGAAATAGCTATGGTACAGAGGCTAAGTACTACGGGGCCCCATACTTGGCCTGTCTGGACTGTAAAGGTGATGATGTGGTCTGGCTCTTAATTTTTGATTTCTACTTTCTAGTTTAGCAGGTGACATGCACATCTTTTGATAAAGGACCCTCTACTAATTCTTCATATATTTTATTTTCTTAAATGCTTTTTAACCTGAAGTATATTCTCCAAGTCAGGATACAATGATCTATTTTTTCTCATTAAATGATGCTTTGTACTATGTAGATTAAATGTAGGAGAATTTTTAAAAGTTATAAATGGAAAGGCAAACATATTTAACAGTTTAATAACTGAATACATTCTAGGCTATATGGGAACTTGATTGAGTAAAAGGAACCCTATCTATTGACAATCTAAGTCCTCTTGTATTACAAAAATTAGTAGCAGCTTATCAGACTTTATCAGAAACTTCTTACCCAAGTTCCTTGCCAGTCGCCATCCTCCTCCACACCTAGCCTTTGTTCATTTTCTCTCCTTTCCCCTGGATACTCATTTTAGGAATTGGCCTATGTTGTTTGTATCTTCTATCTTTTCCTCTAGTCATAAAATGAGTTTAACTACGATTTACCAAGTGCTAATAAGTGCCAGAGACTATTCCAAGTGCCTCACCCAGGCTGTGCCATGTACAGGCTGTGCCAGTGCGTTTTACAGAAGAGGAAACTGAAGCAGGAAGAGAGGCCAACTGACTTACCTAGTTCGTGAACCGGTCAAGACCGGAACCAAGGAAGTCTTTCTCCAAGTCCACAGCCCTGACCAATTGCTACACTACCTCTCACCAGATCCTCTAAGTCTCTTCAGAAGTGCATTCCTTCTCTTCATGAACTTCTTGAGTACTAACTTCATTTGATAACATTTATTGTGTGATAATGGGCCAGCATGCTGTGCTAGGGGCTGGGGTTTCAGAAGCCAATGATACAGACACTAGAGCACACTGTCCCGAAGGTGAGGCGAACAAGAAGCCGTCAGAATATAGTGTGAGGGGTGAGCACACACCCACGGCCCTCACTAGGCCAGGGGCAGGGGGAGGGGCTTTCCTCAGTACCACCACTCCCAGGGGGTGTGGGGGACACAGGTCAGCCTACCAGCTCCATATTTACTAGGTGGGAGACACTGGGAAAATTAACTTAAGCTTTTTCTGGGCCTGTAAATAAAATATAGTAGCAAATTACATAAAGCTGTTTTCTAAAATCCATCCTCATTTCTCTTGATCACTTACAGCTGGCTTGATCCTCTGTGCTCATAACTTCTGTATCTTCAGCTTAAGCCTCTCTTCTGAACTCTAACTACAACTACCAGTTGGCCATGTCAACTGGAGGCCCCTGCTTCCAATGCAAAACTTTTATGTATTTAAAATTCATTGGCTCTCTCAAAACCAGGGGGTTGAGTGACACCACCCACCTCTGCCACAGGCACCACCATTCTTCCAGAAGTCCAGGGGTGAAGCCTCTTGTGTTTCCACCTTCTCCTTGCCTCTGACATCTAATCTATTCCCAAGTCTTTTTGAATCCCTTCTTCCTTTACATTTTTACTGTCACAACTAGTTTTGACTTCAGTAACTAGCCTAACCATTGCAGTAGCCTTCCTAACTTACCTCTCTGCTCTGGACCTCAATCTCTTAAATTATGATGCCAGATTAGTCTTCCTGAGCCAACAGTGGACCATCACTCCTTGGCTCACTGCCCCTTCTGGCATTCCAGGCCCACTGTGCTCTCCCTCCCACTAGCCTCTCCACTCAGTTCCTTCATACATACTCTGCTCGTCAAGTTCACCTGCTCTCTGTTCTCACACAAACCACGAGCTATATTGACTGCTTATGCCACTCCCCCAATCTGGAACTCTCCCTCCATTTCTGAATGTTCAGATGCTGCCCATCCTTCAAAGCTCTGTTCAGATGCACTGTCCTATAAACTTACTCTCCTTTGGTTGGAAATCATCCCTTTCTGACATAAAATTACACAGCATTTTCACTCTTCTAAGCACTTGATAACTTCTGCCATGTTTGTATAGTTACACATCTTCCCTCATCTACTGCACAGCAAAGTCTTTGAGTGTAGAATCCCAGTAGTGATTTGTTCTTGTGTCTCACTATCACTAACACCAAGTGCTCAAAAGTATGTGAATAAAAAAGCAAATGACCAGAAAGACAGAAAGATGGAAAGACAGATGGAAGAATAGAATCACAATAGCATATACCATGGGCTTGACTGAAATTTCAGACTGCTAAGCAACAGGCACGTCTCCATCACAGGTATTTAATGTAGGAAAAATAACTGCCTATAGTCACTTTAAAAAAGAATTTTCTGGAAACTAGTTATACAAAAGGATTGAAATACCACCACCTAATGTTCAGGTCCATACATTGCTGAAAGGTACAAATTAAATGCAAGTACACAGGTTTTTAAACAATATAGGGGTTTTTTTTCTTTCTAAGAATTATTGTTAATTAAGCAGAAGAGGAAGGTGGAGATAATCTAAGAGGAGGAGTTAAGAAAATACTTTCTCTTCTATACTCGTTCTTGCTTCCATTTGGCAATTCACAGGCTCTCAGTACCCACCACTTTGAAGATGTGGCCTCATGTCAAACATCTAATAAGCTTGTCTCAGAGTTGTTTTTAAAAAATTAAATCAAGAACTTAGCACAATCTCCAAAGTTTCTGCATTTGTGAAGATATTTTAAAAAGCACCTTTAAGTAAAAAGAGTTTAGAATGGAATTTCATAAAACTGAAGAAATGGATAGACCAATTTCACACTCTTCTTCATACCTAGTTGATTTCACAAGCAGAGAAGTGGATGGATGTTCCGTTTCTGCTGGCCAGTTCACTAGCACTGTGGCTAAATCTGCTTCTAGTCTCAGAACTGTTCATTTTTTTCAGAGAAGCAAAGTATAATTTTACAAGGTATCTTAACCATGCCCGGATTAGAGACCATGGGAAACAAGTCCAAATGCTTCAAAACTAATTTTTTTTTTGTAGTGAATCTCTTCAAAAGGAATGTGTGATTAGGAGATTACTACTTTTGGGGGGTGAATTTTGTTCTTGTCTCTGTATGTACCACAAAATCCCTCACCAACAAAAGAGCACAGGAAATGAAAAGTTCCAACAATTAATTTCCAAGGAGATACAAGGCAGGCACTCGGCAATGCTTAAAAGAAAACAATGTTTCTTCAAGTTTTTTTTTATCTTAGTAATACAATACAAAGTTGTTTTTATACTTGTGAAGCTATGAAAATGAAGAAAGAATGGGCTTCTGAATATATGAAATAGAAATCCGCTTGTAAGACCTCTATTACAGCATATAAACAATCTCAAATGCAACTTCTGGTTGGATTTCAAGTCACTTTGGATAGCATTTAATTGATCCACAGCTATTACAAATATTAACCATTGTTAATCTAACCATAAAGAATCATTATTTATCTCCCTAGAGTTCCTGATAAAATTCACTGTTAAAATAACAAAGGGGAAAAAATACCTACCCTAGATTGACAGCTTCTACAACATCCAAGGGAATCATACCAAAAACAAGGCTACTTCACAGCAAGATTTATTAATACATCCAAAAGAAAGAAAGAAAAATCATTTTGTCACACTATATACAGATAATACATACAGTGTTTTATACACATATTACATCAGTTTTTACACAAGAAAAATATACATAAAAATGTAAACTTTTGTATACAAAAACCCTTAAACAAATTAAACAAGGACCAGATAACAAAAGGAGACCAATCCATTATTTCATCAAATTTTTAAAACAGTAATACAGTACATTCATTGAGATATATATGGAAAATGTGAGCCATCTCTTCTTGTTTAAAGGGAAATTACAAACCCAAAGCCCATCGTTTCCCAAAATGTGGTCTCCCCCAGCAACACCATGCCCAATGCCATAGCTATGCCCTTCTGTGGGAACTGGGGGCTCTTACCCCAGACCTGCCGATCTCACTTTGTTTCTACAGTCCGTGCAGAAACGAGAGGCTCCTAGCTTTTGTGCATGTAACTAAGCTCCCGGCCACTATTAGCAAAGCTGCAGAGAAGATCCTCAGTTTGTAAGTTCCCTTTAAGCAACTTGGTTTTGTTTTTGTTTGGTTTTTTTTCTGTAAATATTTTTAACGTACGACCTGTTAAGCATTCTTTTGTGCCAAGGTGAATGAGAACACTGAAAAAGAAGGGTTGAGAACTGCTAGTCCTTGCTACCGTGCAGTTACTTGGTTAGAAGAGATTTTAAAACTGCGCAGCCTGTCAATTACTGGTTTCAAATAAGCTACCTCACCCTTGATTTCCCACTGCAACTGCCCAGAGGCGTTGACAGGCCGCTTCGGACACGGAGCCCCAGCTGAGCAACTCTGTGCCGTTGCTCAAAGCCCAGCCTATCCATCGGTCTTCACGGGTCCTCTGACGCCACTGCTTTTGGTGACGTCTTATAATTTAGGATCGTTCACTATGTTCCTCTCTCTGTTAAGGTCTTGAAATGTAACCTGTTGCCAACTCATCACAAAATAAATCTGAACATTTTCTTAACATTTTTTCGTTCAGTGTGTCAAATTTATATACTAATGAAAAACACCTGAAGCTGTGGGGAACAAGAATTAAATCTATGTCAAGTGCATGCAGACTTGGAATTTTAAAAAAAGTCTGGGACCTTTAACTAAATGTAAAACATGCTTTAAGACAGCTTCATGAGCGCTGCCTTCTCTCAAAGTTGAATTTTGAACAAGGCCGAATAACAATAAGGTGATATATTTCCCTGCAGCTAGAGGGTAGTTAATCTCCCCCCGGCAAAATGATCTCAATGATCATTATTTATTAATGAAAGGAAGAGGCAAATTGGTGAATTAAGAAGATGGTAGATGACATACACTAATGGAAATGTTAGGATTGCTTTATAAGGGAAAAAAACAGCCTGGTTTGTGGTAATCTCCATTTCAGAGAGAGGAAAAAACGCACAAAGTTCCTCTAGTGAATCTCCAGCTCTTTCTCCCATGGAACAGATGACATTTCTAAAAATCACAGTCTCCCTTTCATTTAAAAAATAATAATAATAAAAGGAAAAGGAAGATAAATAAATAACATGTGGATGTCTTTAGATGAGACTTTTAAATGTTCTTTAAATAATTTTTGATAATGTATTTTTAAATCATTACATACAACTGCCACTGCAGTGGCAATATTCCAGTAGGGGCAGCATTTTGCTAAATGTAAAAGATTGCCATTTAAAACTCATACATATACATGTGTATATACAGCATATCAACACTATTTATATACATATATATCTAGAGAGCAACATTTCATTGCCTTTGAATATCTCTATATCCACTCCCACAATATATACTAGAGACATACTGTGTGAGTATATACCAAAGTATATGTACACATGCTCCAACATGTATATATACACTTCTGTCTGTGTGTGCATAAGAGCTTTAAAGGCACAATATATAGGGATGTAAGTTTTCTAGAGATCTGCAGCTAAGTTAAAAGACAATGTCACAAATGTGAAAAGTCTAAAGGAACTATAGCAGTATTCATTATGTAAGGATTCATTAAAGTAATTTAATCATGAGTAAAATGAGTTAAAAGAATTCAAGAGGCATACGTGTGACTTTGTACGCTCTCCATTAAAATGAAAATGGTAGATTTATGATTAAATCACAAAGTAAACCAAATTTTTGAAAAATTACTGATGACAAGAAATGAGGAAATAAATCTAACAGTAATATCAATGAAAAAAAATTGTAATTATGTTTTTTCAATTTAGGTAAAAGGTCCCAAAATTATGTAAGTAAAACTTTCAAATTAGTTTCATTTGTTGATTTTTTATTTGTTCATTTTTGAGACAAAGTTGAATGCCCAATTCTCAAGATTACTAAGGAAAATACTGCCAACATTTATATCTTCTGGGAAATTTCAGAGATAAAGATCCTTAAAAGAACAACTGAGAAGTTAAGGGAAAAAAGACAATGAAATGTGATTTTTAAATGATGAGAGACTGATTTAGAAGGTAGTGAAGATGAAGAATAGTGGAACTGGCAAGGAAGAATAGTTCTAACAGGAATTCACTTACAATAATCATAAAGAAGACTACTAACCCAAAGGACTTCCGTCTCAGTACGCCCTGATGATGTACTCTAGACTGTCACCTCCTCCTGCTTACAGAATAATCCAAACTTTCCATAGACATATAATCTTGCTTAACAGAAGCTGTTTATCTATTATACACACACATTTTTAGGGAAATATATGTATTTAGCTTTATCTATACACACACATATACATACGTGTATATATAGATTTATACAAATGTATAAATAAACTTAATACTTCTCAATCTTTCCATTGACAAGGCAAGTTCACATTCAGCAAAGTGCCACCACACCCCATATACACATCTCTGTACAGATATACACAAAAGGGTCTAATTTCACCCTTCAATCAGGGGAAATTTATTCTAGCAAATCCCATTAACCAGTAACTGAAGGGAGAAATGGCACCAATACAAACTCCATTCTTTCATTTGCATGCATATGTACAAGGAATTTGCAAATGTCTTTTTAATCCATAAAACAAGAATGAATGAAACTGGGAGATGCTGCAAAAGTACAACTATAAAAGGAACAACATATGAAGCTTTCCTAGGTCTTGACTATAACTAAGATGAAGGAGGCTTCAAAGATAACTACAAATTCAGGTGTATTATCAGAAGTTGTTTTGACATATTTCAAAGTACATGTTTTTTATATTGAAAGTAAATCTAGTTGGAGCATTCAATAACAACTCTAGTTTAGATTATTTCAGACCACCAGATAACTCCAGTAATGAATGCATAGCAAAATGACTAAACTCAAAATACAGAAATATATATATATATTTTAAATTCTACATGAATCATGTAAAACTCCAGAGTAGCTTATTTTCATATAGCCAAAATATGGGGGCAGGTAGACAGGCTAACTTTGTAATTAATAACACAACTGAGTAGTTTTTGAAAAATTTTTGGAAAAACTGAAATCATCCCAGCTTTGAAATATGTATGGTGAAATGATCCCACCAACTCTTTGAACAAAGCAGCCCCTCCAAAAATGGCATTCTTATAAAAGGCCTATAATTTTCTTAACTTCACCAAGACAAGATGGTCAACAATATTTTCTAACTCAGAATATGAAGAATCTACTATTGACACACACACACACAAAAGTTTCAACTGATTTCTGGTCCCATCACCCCAACAGAAAAACACAGCTCACATCTGGGTCTGTCTCTCTCTCTCTCTCTCACACATTTTTATGCCCAAAAGCGAGACGCTGGTCTTATAACCTACTGTTTCTCATGTCATTTAAAAAAACACAGCATAATATAAGTTAATCAAAAGGTTAAAATAAAATGTACATGATATCAGAACTAGCCTTTTAACACAAGATAACAATGAAAAATTTGGTGTATTTATACAACAAAGACGATGAGAAAATAACTCCAATACCCTCAGCTAAATAAATCATATTTCCACAATATATTGTTACCTTTCTCTAGTTTTACCTAAGCACACATTCATCTCACACACGTGCCTCCCAATGTATATTTCTGCATGTGTGTAAAAACACAGACATACACAAGCACACAAGTAATGAATTCTATTTTAAGTCACAGTGGGAATTCCTTAGTGAGGAGGGATAAAAAGTTCCTGAATAAGACACTGAGAACATCTATAGTTATTATTTTCTCTGTTTTACTTCCCAACTTACAGAATAAACTGTAAATTAATGAACAAATCCATAGGAAATAAAAGAGGTCTTCAAAACTTAGTTTATAAATTCCAGCTACAGTAGTTGGGAGTTTTACTTGATCTATGTACTTATTTCTATTTACCCTGTAACTAAGCTTCTAGCCATCTTAAATGTAAACCACAGATCATTTACTAAAGAAACATGACTCAACAGTTCTATGAGCAGTAATAAATGGTCTAAAGGTGTTCTACATTTTGAGGCCCCAGGATATCCTTTTATTTTATATATCTGCAAGGTAGCAAAGGATAGCTATACACCTTGACACGGCAGAGATCCAGTGTAAAAAGGTGCTTCACTAGTTTGTTTTGTCAAAAAAAAAAAAAAAAAAGAGTTCATATATCACTTTGTAGCTATTAAACACATAGGCAACATAATTCATTACACTCAATACAGCTTTAGTATAAAACTTATAATTTATGAGGTGATGTTAACAGCATAAATTAATATACCTTTTCTCTTAAAATCTACAATAAGTATTCTGAAAGTTCATTGGGAAAGGAAATTTTTAAATAAAAGTTTTAAAGCTGTGCATGATGGGAAAAGAGTCTGTATGCTGCTGAAGCTGAGATGAGAGCCAGGAGGAGAAAGGAAAGGGTCCTATGCAAGACACTGGGCAACAAAACCAAATGTGTTCTCTTTCTTGCGCTCTCTTCAATGATGAGTCACCTTTAGCTTCTTTGAAAACTGTTTTATTTTAAAAACTGCCCTAATTTCCACAAGGAATCCCTGAGACATACTCAACACTATACAGTGAAAAGAATGATCACTGTTGGGAGGAACTGATTTCAACCCTTCCGAGCAGATGAAGACAATGTCGCAAGTACCAAACTTTCCATCACTTCCACACTAATCCGCTGAAGCAAACTGTATCTTAACGATGCAGGGTGGAGTAATTTTAGGGCAAATCAGTCTATTCCCCAAGGAAAAGCAATGGTGTGGCATTTAGCTGCACTGGAACCTTCGGCACTGCATGATGAAAATTTTTCCAAGGGGAACTTTGGATGCATCTAGAGCTTACTTCAGTGGTCCCCAGTTTAAAAAACAGAAAGACAAAAAACAAAACAAAAACAAATGAAAGAAAAAGATCTATTACTCTTAGGTCAGGATCAGTACAGGTCACGTGTATGTGTGTGTGTGTGTGTGTGTGTGTGTGCATGTATGTGTGCAAACTTCAGTACATGGGGTGGGCTGAGGCAAGCGGGCAGAAGGGAAAAAGGAAGGGAAGCTGGCTGCCCTACAGAGCTTACTTAGAGTGACACAGGTTTTCTCTAAGAAGTTTGTTTTTCAGACTAAACTTCAGATCACCAAAAATCTGCCATTCAAAGTCACCGAACGTTTCTAGATTTGGGAACCTAGGGTAAAAAAAGGTTCCCAAATTTGCTCTCTCTCTGAAATGTCACATTTATTAGCTCTGTGTCCCAGTGCAGAGAAAGGAAAGATAACAGAAAATAAGAGCTGGAGTGAAGAGAAAATTTTTGCTATTTGGAAATAAGGCTTAGTTTGACCCACAATTTTTGCATTGATGACACTGGTTATTAGGAGAGACATTAATTATTCAGTTATGTTTTTACGTTTTCTTTCCTAACTCACCAGTCAGGTGAAAATACTTACTAGATATTCAAATACAACCTTCACTGGTATTTTGTTACAAATCTTCTAAAAGACAGCATTTTAAATGTTACTATAATCTATTAAACATGGATGTTGGTTTCCTCCAGAATATGAGACTGGAAAGCTTATAAAGTTCAAGACATTGGTAAATCATTAAATTGTTTTACCTTTCTATAGAATGCCAGTAAAGATTCAATTATTTTCAGTGTACTGAAAAAAAAAAATTCTATGTTCTATTATACGTATATATTCTCACATCACACCCCTACTCCCAAGAAATGTATTTCTCATCAGGAAAAACTCCATAGAGCGATGAAGGTGTCATTGATGAAAGAGATACAGACAAAGGCTATTCAGTGTAACAGCTTCTTTGAAGGAATCCTTTAAATCGCCTCATTGAACTGTAGAGTTCTGCTGACCCTTTGGAAGACCATTGTATTAGATTATTCCATATATACCAGATTAAAAATGGAATTTAATAGAATGTTAAGAGAAGGCTAAAAAAGAAAGATTTGAAAGAAACTGGAAATTAGACACTCAAAAAAATTTAATGAATTTCAAACCTAATAAATAATCAACTTAGTGTTATTAATATGCTCATGTTTTTGCAATACCACATCTTTTGAACTAACTTGGAGACAAAGTGATTGCCTCACACAAACACTACCAACCACCTCCATCAGCCCCATGATTCAAGGGCACAGGAAAGCTTACCAGCAAGTAAGAAAGAACTGAGAGTGTGGGAGTTACCTACTCAAATTCTAGTGCCAATTGATAAAAACTGAATGGTACAGGCCAAAAGAAATGGAAATCCTTTCACATACGAAGAAATTGAACAGATAGGGCACCACCTGTATGTATCACGGACATTGTCTCCTTCCAAATCAAAGAACTGTCCTTGCCTCTGTGGACTGTGGTCATGGATTGCAAACAAGCTCTGATAAGAAAAGCTTTAGTGTTAGTCACAGAGAATGATCATTCTTAACTTGCAGCTGAGAGATTGGGCTTATTTAAGAAATAAAACTTATAAATTATTTGGCAAAGATAAAGTACTAACTTTCCTTAGCCTTAAGCCACTCAAAAGAGTAACTACAATTTTAAGGAAAGAAGGAACAAAACACTTTCCAACTAACTCTTCATACCTTTGTTTGCTTCTCATTTATTCTAATTTTTCATGGAGGGACACTAGACACACCACACTGCCTGCCAACATGAAACTGCTCAGGAAGTCATTTATAAAGCAGTTGTATCTCACATGGTAGGTTACTAGAGAAAATAATCCTTCGCCGTATAAGCTATGTGACGATAATTAGAAAACCTTTCCATTGCATAGTCTGCCATTTGGTGGGTTAAGTGTAACTGCTATTTACTATTGTGAATTGTTTACTAGCTACAGAACCTACCCAGATGTGCAAATTGCTAAGCCATTTTACAGAGGGAAAAAACAATGTCTTAAGTACTTCAATCAAAATAATATTAACAATTATGCAGACAGGAAAGGAGAGAAAAATGCTTTTCTTCAGATGCTATAGATCACAGCCAGTGAATACCATGTATTAGAAAGGAATTCAAATGCTCAGAGCAGAATGTATCCATTAACTGCAGCAACTTTGTATATTAAATCACATTAACACAATCTAACTGGCCTTTACAAATGGTCCCAAAGAACTGCAGAAACAGAGTGAACTCTTTGCCACTATTTTTCATGAGTTTAACACTAGTATAAAAAGCTAGTTTCCACCTAATTAGGACCTTACATAAAACTTGTTTCTGATTCCAGTATTGCCTCACTATATAGCATAAGCGTTATTTTAGAAGACACTAATTTTCCTATTTCTGGAGTAAAAGACACTTCATTCCTTTCCTTACATATTAACAGCAAACCTACTATTAATAGACTAGAATTGCTCCATTAGCTACAAGAAAACAAAAAGGATGTCTCTGGTTCAGGTATCCTTCTCTCTTCCAAAAAAGGACTCACAAGAAACAGCAAGAGCAAAGCAAACGGCAAGCTCAGATGTGTTTGTTCTGAAGTACATAAATGAGAGGAAAAATTGGTTCTTTTCTAATTCCTCAAACCTACACTGGTACTTTCTACAGGTGCCCTTTCCTCAGCTATTATCACGGGCATCTAAACAAAAATGAATTCACTCAAAAAGTTTTTGGTGTGAAGCTGTAACTGGCAACATTCCTGATCATTTCATGCCTCCTTACTAGAAAGCAGAAAAGGGCTTTTAAATGCACACAGAACAGAAAATTGTAAAGAATAAGATGTGCAACTTACTGCAAACTCAGTTTTGATAACTGAAGAAGTCTAAGCAGCTACGATGAGGGAGAAATAGCCAGAAACTTTACAACTGACTACCCATGACTTTCCCTTTGCTGTCAAGGAAGGGCTGATAAAGTCAATGTGCTGCTCTGCTACAACCTTTAATTAGTACACCATGGAAACTAAGTGGAATCGTTAGGAATGGACAGTTATCTAGCAGTGATTGCAATGGGATGTGGGAGGAGTTTAGCAAGCTAAATGACACTTTTTGAGCAGATATATCTACTCATAATCACTTCATTACAGTACATTAAAATAAAAAAGCTTACTAACATAGGTTCACAGGCGAGAAATACTCAAATTATTTGTTCTCACCATGCAGAATAGAAATTTATGGTGATACCAAATATAATTTTGCTTTGTGGCATAATTTATAATTCAGAAATTTCTCAATCTGCAAAAAAGGCAAAGCTATTAAAAATAAATCTTCCAATTACCATGATTAAAAAAAAACTAAATATATTACAAACATATTTTTGGCCCACAAAAAGAAACTTCAATAAATATAAAATAGGGCACACAATGATTTCATAGTCATGTGACATTTCCCCTCCATAATTTCAGGCACGTGGTTATCTGCATAATGCCTGCTGATCACCATCATTCCTTTAAAAAGCAGAGGAAAAAAGGCTTTCAAAAGAAGGGACTGGTTAGAATTAGCATGGCATAAAGAGAATACACATAGGAAGTAGGAAAATACATCCAACTCTTTACCTGTTGAAAAGGAATTAAGATCAAATATTCCCTGACAAATGAATTATTATATCACATCATTAATAGATATGTTCTCTCTACTCATCTTTTAAAATATATATATGTAAATTAGACTAGACTCAGGTATAAATAGCCAATGGTATCTCAGAGGACAGTGAAACTTCTCAGCAAAAGCAGAGTACAGATGCCTTTAAAATCTAGTTCCACCCTTGGGGAGGGGGGCCAGGGGAGAAGGCAGGTAAAAAGAAACATCACATATTCATTTCAAAGTCATCAACTTAATTAAACTACCCAATATGAATTTTTAACCTTAAAATTCTGGTACTTTAGAAAGATTTCCCAAAACTTAAACCTAAGTACTTAAATTGTTTTAAAAGTACCAAAGGATGGGTAAAATTTATGTCTAATTTCCATATTCTGCTTTGAAAGAAACTTTAAAATGTGTATCCTTCAGATATTACATATCACTTCACGATTCATACATCGATTCTACAAGTGTCTTCAACATTTTACAAATCTTACCAAAGAATCACTACTGTAAACATGAAAAATTCAAAAGCAAAAGATGGATCAAGGAGTTTACAGATCCCATCTTTCCAAATCTATCTGACCTATCCCGCTTTTCACATCAAAATATTTTAATTACATCTTGCAAATGTATTCCATGAGAGAGGGATTTAGAAACAAATGCATGTCTAAAAAGGCAATATAACCACCAGATATCAGAATCTCGGCAACCCTGTGGCCACTCCAGGAAAGCTTTTCACGACACCCCCACGGCACTGACAAGAATTTAGTTCTCTGCGTTCCAAGATAACTTAGCAGAAAAGGGTTGTGCTATTCACATGACCAGACCACCACCCTCCCTATTCAGGAAACTTAGTTTTAACTCAGTGGTAAAGAATGAACAACCTTACCAGGGTTGTGAGATGTGGGAAAGAAGGAAGGGCCTTATACTCACTAGGAAAAAAATTACAATGGGACAGCTGCTTCCTGCCCGGCACAAAAACACACAAGTGGGCAAACACATACACACAGGCATCAAGAGACTAATTTTTTTCTCTTTAATTAAACATGATTGCAATTAGGAATGGAATCCTGGCCTTGTGTGTTTAGCAGTTGGTGTTACATCAGAGCCTTGGTCTGCCTCTACACATCATTTGCTTCTCTTAACACAGGAACTCAATGGATAGGATTATTCTGTCCAGACCCACCTATGTAAAGACCTGGTAATAGAATGGAAACATTGATCAGAATACTAGGAAATAGTAAAGGGCACAGGTAATCTGAGGTATCTTCCACTTCTAGGACTTGCTGCTAAACATCAATTCTCTCCAGTCACTGTGCTGAGCCACTAGGAAACCACTGGGGTAGAGTGAACCTGCCAGGAGGGGATGAGCACCAGTGCAAAGGAGCACATGTGAACACTGAAGCAAGGCCCACTGCAGGGTGACTTGTTTAACTGGGAAAGGGAGCTCCCCTCTAGTCCCCATCTGTTGTTTTTAAAATCTTCAGGAAAAGGGCAAAGAGATGATAAAGAGGAAACAAAGATAGAAAATACCAGGTTCCCCACCTGCCTGCAAACACACAGACACGCTCAGTTAGGGGAGGTGAAGGGAGAAGATACATTATTGGTACTTGTAGCTGTGGCACCTGTTACTGTGAAGCCTGTAGGAGGCGCTATAGAGCTGTGGCTGGGCTGCAGGTCCTTAGGAATGCCACTGTGAGAACTCAGCTGGTGGCCGAAGGCTGCGCTGAACTGAGGGAGCTGCTGCTTGGGAGAGGTGGAGGCCATGAGTTCCGCAGAGGGCCCCATGCCACTGAAGCTGGTCTGCGGTAACCCCGGAAGCACACTGGAGCTGCTGGGGGTCACGGTGGCGAAGGCAGGCTGTGTGGTCTCTGAGTTCGAAGTGGTGGGTGGTGTAGAGAGGGAAGTGGAAAGAAGATGTCCATCTGCGCCAAGAAGGTTGCTAAATGGAGAGGCATCTCCAAGGCTGACAGGGAGATTGCCCCAGTGAGTTCTGGGGTTTACGACTCCTCCAAGTGGCACCTCAAGTTGGGTTGGGAGCAAGTGCTGCGCCATGATGGGTATCTCTGCTGAAAAGGTAGCTGCCATATTATCACCAGAGTAAGATGTTGTCGTGTGGGGAGAGGTGATATGGTCGCTGTAGGGAGACGGCACGTGCTCACTATCATAATGGCTTCCATGGGGCGAGGAGTGTGAATGGTCACTGCTGTATTGCTGTCGTGAGGTGATTAGGTCATCTGCCTTGCTCAGCAGCTGGGCAGGATGTGGCCTCTGGGAGGCATGGCTGCCGTCATGAAGTCCATGGAACTGTCCTGGGAAGGCTCTCTCCCCAAGTGCACTCTGGCTCATCAGAGTGGCAGAAGTAAGGCCAACATTGGCTGGGGCAGAGAACTGCCCCTGGATCTGCCCTGCCAGGGGTGTAGGTGGGTTAGACAAGGTAGCAGAACGGAGCAGGTTCTCATCCAGCTCTAGACTAGAGAAATTATCATGTACTATACGCCCATTCAATAGCTCCCCCAGGTCCGTGTTTACTTCTCGGCTCAAAGACTGAATTCCGGAAGCTCCAGTACCCGTGGAGAACACCCCTATTCCTCTGTCGGACAGCTCCTGGACTGGCACACCATCCGGCTGGGTAAGTACTCCAATGGTACTCAGGCACTCGAGAGAAGTTACAGCCTGCAAGGCCCGTTCAAGTTCCTCGGCCTCTTCGGTAGTGGGGAGGAGGTCTCCATTCTTTCCTGTGTAAACAAAAGCCATTGAAAATCAGCAGAGTCTTTAACCTGTCCTATACCATGAAAATCGTAATTTGAATTATTTTTAGCAATATTCTGTTAAGCTGAGTAGTCCCTTTGGAAAGAGAAGTTCCCCAGGGATTGGAAGAAATAAGCGGAGTATTAATCTGCAGGCCAGGTCTGAAACGTCATCTTCAGTCTATTTATGGTACTCTGAAAAACCACCATACAGAAGTGTTAACTTTTTAGGGCTTCTCAGGATTACCAATTTAAAACTCACAGTGACTGTTTGACCACACATATGTTTTCTACCTAAAGTCATATTAAAGTTATTAAAATGGAGAACATATCGTATCAGTTCTGATTTGAGACAAAAGGCTGTGTAGGAGTTGTCCACCTCAGTTCTTCTACTTTAGGATTCCTCCAGCCGGAGGGCAGCTGTGAAGACTAGAATACAGAAATTCATACATATCAGCGCACACTAAGCACTCAACTCTTTTCATAGGTTTTCTTTTAAAATGCTTTTGCATTACTCCCTAATACTTCTCTTTCGTTTTTCTCCCATTTCTAATTTTTGTAACATGGAAGCCCATGGGCCTATACTGATTTCACTTCCACTATACAAAAAATCTACTCTTAGTAATTTGATTAATCACCACAAAAATATTCAATCTTTAATGGTGAAAGAAACAGCCTAAGAACATGAAAGATTTCCCCCAAAACCACTAGAGAAGTGGTGGGATTAAGCAAATTTTGTTTGGACAAGTGCACTTCAACTGGAGTATAGGGTGGAGTATTAAAATCAGGACAAGTTCTAAAAGGCTTCTAAAGTCAGGTCTTTGTTCAAAAGTGAACTAAAGTAAAATTGCTCATTTTAAAACAATGAAGTTATAAACCTAGCTATCAAACTATGAACCTACTAAGCCTGTAATATGGTTAATGGCATTGTATATTCCCTACCTTCTGAAAAGGGTAAACTAGTGTTAGACATGTTACCTTTTCTACCTTTAGTGAAAGATACTATTTGTGAAGAACATTACATCAAACATATCTCAAGAAAATTATTTTCCTTTTTAAAAACTCATTTTAAAAACCAGTCTTCTTGCACCCAAATATTGGCCATACCTTCAAAAAAATCAAAATCTTGTAAGTCATCAGGTAGCCGTGGCAGGACGTCTGCAAAGTCCTCCTGGTTCAATTCCAAGTCATGTGGAATGTCAGTGATCTCATTGGCAATGTCGTCCGGTAACTCATCAGCACTCAGTTCTGGCGTGGACGGGCTCCTGGGGCAGACGACAGCATTGGTCCTACTCCTCCCCTGCAACTTCCCACTACCACCACCAAGATATGCTCACCAAACACGACACGGGAAATCTAACTCAAAACATCTCCTTTCGTACCATAGAGAAGGAAATTTGAAGGCAAAAAGGTAGACCTTACCATATGCAGTTGTGTATTTCTACAACCTTAAACCATGATTAAGACAACCATTTTGAGATAATAGTTTTACTTCAAATCAGTAGAATGAATTACAATTTGGTGTAATCAAGAGTATTTTAATACTTTTTCAGTGGGATTTCAAATCTGGCCAAAGTAATTTTTTAAAATGAAATAAGCAGATTAAACCAAAATGGTTAGCTAAAACAGAAGCTTCTTGATCTGGTCAAAATGCCTAAACCTGCCAAAATTAGAATCACATCAAATTTCTAATGGAGTATTTCTGTTGGAACGCATGTGGAATTTCAAATAAAACAGAAAGATCTGAAAGTAGACAAAGTCTCAATTTCAGCATCTGCTTTCTTTGTTATAATCAAAAGCTTTACTTCAGCTCTAAAACCCAGTCAGGTGTTTGATAAAAATTGTACTGAAAACTAGAAAGTCTGGGTTGATACACCAAAAGGTTTCTGCAGCCTAATTCCAATGCTAGGAAAGTAAATGAAGCTGTCTGTTGTGACCACAGTCAGAATGCAAGGAGGAAATGGAAACTCTAGTGCTGTCACTGACCGAATCTGAGCAGCCTCCACTGGCAGTGAGACGCTGGTGGGCATGCTGAGGTTCCCCTGGGGGACTGCAGGGGGAATGGGTTTTTGGGGTCGGCGAGGTCCACGCCGTCTCTTCTTCTTGTGTTTTTTGGTAAGTGCGGGAGGCTTGGTTTTTTTCCTGGGTTTCCTCTGCTGCTGGTGCTGAACTTTACGGGAGCTATCTCCTCTCAAGAAATTATCCTGTGGAATGAATAGATGGGTATTTTTAAACAGACTATCTGGGAAAAAACCTAACAGCCACCTAGAAAACTATTTATGTCTTTTAATAGTCTATGTAATTCTTAAAACATAGCGTATGCCTAAAACTATGTACAAGGATAATTAATAAAAATTTCATCTTTTTATTTAACTCAAATCAATTCACTATATATGTGTGTGTGTGTGTACAGTTCATCCCACATGTAAAGACACTGTGATAGGTGCTACAGTATAAAAAAAATGAATAACAATTTGCACTCCCAAAGGACTTACTCCCCCCAAGGGAAAAACACAAATACAAGTATACATAAATACAGTACAGAGAGAACTGGGCAACAATGATATAATAACTTTCTATGGGTGCACAAAAGGAAAATCAAGTATTTTTAGTTTTACGGGACTAAAGGATAAGCAGAAATTTAAGTTGTTGGCATAGGGGAAGATCATCCTAGGCTAAGGGAAATGGCACAAACCAGACAAAAAGAAGAGCAAACAGCTGGTGCTTGGTTATAACGAAGGATGAGATACAAAGTAAGCTATAAAGAAGGCAGGGATCAAATCATGTATGACTCTGAATACCTTGTTGAGGATTTTAAACTTTATTTTTATAAGCAATGGGGAACGATTTTCCATGAGCAGAGTAACATGAGTTGGCAAATGTTTTAAAGGGCCAACTATTTTGGTAGCGATGTAAAGAAACAGAAAAGGCTCGTAAGTGGAGGCAGTGGTTCCAATCAGAGGGCGACCCCAACAGTCCACATGGACACCCAGAAACGGCAGAGTGAGGGAGAATTGAGAAGCAAGGGCCTGACAAGACACAATTCTCAAGATCTGGCAGCTCCCTGGCTGTGGTGAAGATGAAGGGAATATAAAACTTTTCAAACATCTCTAGGGTTTCTAGTTTGGGTGACTGTTAGACAGCGATAGCCCTAGCTGGGAGAGAGAGCACAGCACAACAGAGTTAGGAGAAAAGTGAAAGAATTCCGTTTGGCTCACATACACTTTGACATATGAGGGAAGAGAAAACTACTTGGTGCACAGGGATAAAGGAAGGGATGGAGATGTAGATTTGGAAGTTGTGACACAGTGAAAGTCCTTCCACTAATTTACATGGGCCAGGGAGACAAGGCAAAAGGATAGGACAATGGGGACACAGTCTTATAAAACTGCTGCCATTAAGTGAGTAGGCAAAGAAGCAAAAGCAGTAAGGAAGAAAGAAACTGACAATATAATAATTACCTTTCCTCAGCTAGTACCCTTAAATCTGAATGCCGTATTTCATCAAGTCCAAGACACACATTTAAATATCTGCACCACTGGGGACAGCACCTTGTAACTGCTGCCAGCCAGGTGATGGTCATTATAGTTGGCACTGTCCGCATATGCTCAAAGTTGGTTACAGCTCTTTATACCGTCACTGTTTGAATTAAGGTATGTGCGTTGTTCATTTTACACAAAGAGGAAAAACTCTTGTGTATGTAGAAAGGCACAGGGAGCAGCAGGGTACAAATTGTTACTAGTGAAGCAAATACTCATGATTGAGCTCATCACAATTTTCTTCTTTTTTGCAAAGAAATGACCAAATGAGAAAGAAGAATAACCACCAAGTAGATGTAGCTGTGTTACAGGTTAGTGCACCTAGAAAATACTGCCTTTCATATGTCAAGTAATACACCTTAAGACAAGAGTGATAAAGAAGATAAAAATATATGTCTAAGTGTAAAGAAGCCTTTTTGGTAAGTATAAAACAAAAACTGCAAGTGGTAAGAATGCACTACGCAAGATTTTTTCTTTCTCTGTGGTATTTATAACAATAGTGCTTTTACAACTGATGTTACCCTTGATTTCAATAATAACTCAAAATTAAAAATGTGAAAAGTATGCTGACAACAGTATTTGAAGATCATCACTAATTACCAATAGTTACCAATAGCTATCAAATTCCAAACAAGAAAGAATAAAATTAAAGCATAAATTCAGGAAACTTAAAAGAAGTTTAATTCCAGCCTAACACCTGAATCCAAAAACAAATACAGCCTCAAGTCACAAATGACAACAAAAGAGGCTGTTTCCCAGCCTCTGTAGTTCTTTTTGGCTCAACGCCTGAAGTCTACTTTTATGATTTAATTAACAATTAGTGAATGAGTGACTACCAGTACCCACAGGGTACCAGGCACCCATCCATTCCAGGCTTTCCCTCCAGTACTGGTGTGGATCTTAGGCAGAAAGAAGTCAGAGAACTTCACCCCAATATATACAAGTCCCACATGTAAGACTCCCAGAATTACCTGGTTCTAGGCATGTGTCTTGTTCTCCTAAGCTTATGCCTCATAGCCCAGCAACATTTTTGGTAATGTGCCTGGTACTCCACACAGAACTGCCCCCGGCCAGCGCCCAACCTTGCTCTTAAAAGTCCCCCACTTGGCTGCTCCCAGAGCTCGAGCTGCTACACCCTAGAGGCTTTACTATTGCCAACTGCCTCACTTATCTACACCATCTACAAACACCATTCACTCTCAGAAGTCTGTCTCATTCTACTTATGTGTCAGGACAATGCGTTTATTAACTTACATCTGTCACGGTCTCATACCTGTTGAATACCATGTCGTGTGTGCCAGTTAGGATTTCCTGCAGCTTGAGCTGCTTCTACCAATGGCCATCCTATCTGGCAGCCCTGTCTAGTCCTGAATCTCAACCCCTCCCAGCCATGCACCTAACCATTAATTTCTTCATAATTAGTAAAGTTATGCTGATGATAAACCAATGAATAATATTAGGCAGATATAAAGGTTATAGGAGGAAAAATAAGGTAAAGGATGAGGACAGAAGTGACAGGGTAAAGGGGAGGTGGAAAGACATTTGATCAGAAACCTGACTGAAATGAAGAAGCAGGGCATGTGGAGATCTGGAAAAGAACATTCCAGGAAAAGAGAAAACTAAGCAAAAAGCCCCTAAGGTGGAAGTGTTCAAGAATCAGCAAGAAAACCCATGTTGCTGGAACTCTGAAAGTGAAGAGAGGGTGTGAGATGAAGCTGGAGAGGTTGCAAAGGCCGGATCAGTCATTGTCTCAAAGGCCACAGCCACAGTAAGAATCTGGATTTGATTCTAGACGTGATGGAAAACTACTGGAAGGTTTTGATTAGGAAACTAAAATAAACAGACATATATCCTAAAAATCCTGCTCCAAAGGCTACATACCACATTCTCGAAATATAAAATTATATAGGGACAGAAATGTATCAATGAAGATAGAGGAAAAGGTTGGCTGCAAAGGGGTAGCACAAGAGAATTTGGGGTGGGGGGGACGTGATGGAACTGTTCATTGATTATGGTAGTAATTATATAACTGTATGCATGCCCAAAACTGATAGGCCTCTCTGTAACTGTGTTGAGAGAGAAAACCATTTTCAAAATACTTTATTATTATAAATATCTTTAAAAACCTATTATTTACATTTTTATTTTATATTGTAATATAAAATGTACACTATTTTGATGAATTTGATTATAGTAATTCAATTTTAAGCTTGCCTAACAAAATTTGCCTAAGTAGGAATATTTAGCCAGCTGAAAAGAATAAACTGCTTTCAATTACTTTAAAAGCATTCACATAATAATTGTTATACTAATCAAAAACTCTTATGAAGTCAATAAGGCAGATCCTAAATAGCTTCTCTATTTAACAATATTTTCCTAGTCTTATTAGAAGTATGCTGGAATGGTCCAACTTGAAAATCAAAATATGTAACTGGGATCATTTACTTCAGTGGCTTGACAGCTGCAGTGCCTGTGAACTCGTCAGTGAAGTGATTCCAAGAACATACAGAAACCATTCCTTAATCATGATTAAACTTGAATAAGCTGACAAATGTCTGTATTTTAAATGGTTTTAAATTAAAACAGGATAATAAATATTCAACGTTCGTATATGTAGTTTAGTAAACACATTTAAAAATATATGGCTCGTAGAAGAAATGTGAAAGACAGAAGAGGTTCTTGATGGAGAAGGAACAAGTGAACTTCATGAAAACTCATGTTTGGAAAAGATGAATCATTAGTCTTTGTTCTACTTTTAGCTAGAAGTAACACCAGGATCACAACTTTAAAATATTAAGTCCTGATTCAATGACCACTGTTACCTTGATACACCCCAGGAAACTGCAAAATGCTTAGAGGGCAAGAATTGTCTTGCTCAACTTTTTAATACATATACCTTACACAATATCTCACAAATAGCAGAAGAATTCATTAAGAGTCTGATGGATGAAAATAATAAAAATGCATTTATTTTAAATGACTACATAATTCAGAGAGTTCTCAGAACTGCGTCTCCTCCAAATTATTCTGAATTAATAGGACTATAATAACTAACATTAACAAAAGCAATAATTAAGTTCAATATAATTCAGAAAGGCTGGCTTTTGGCTGAAATTTCATCAAATATCTTAAGACATTCACAGAATTATACATAAAAAAGCAAAAAACCTAGCAAATGGGGCAAAGACAAACCTTGGGAAATCTGCTATGTGTACAAAAATATGTCTTACAGAGAAGTGAAGTACAGAATTTGGATAGATAATAAACAAAATAAACATACATAATTAACCACTAAAAATCTTCTAGAATAGTGGTTTTGTTTTTGTTTTTTTTTTTAAATAAGGGTACAAATTAAATCAGTGGGTCATGACCAGTATGGTTTTGTTTTTAGTAAATTAGAGGAGACTAGAAAATATCAGGTTCTAAAAGCATTGTTTCATAAAACCTATTTCAGTGATTTATATATACACATAGTTTGTAACTGTCACAGAATACTTCCTCCTGGATAGCTAACAAAAGTTCAAAAGCTTATTTTTCAGAAAAGAAAACCTGAACTTACCATTTTTTTGGCATGTTCTTCACACAGAGGTGTCTGGTGTGTAATGTCAAAAACGGGCACAGAGCACTGCTGTCCATCTGCAAACTTGGCTGTGCAGCTAGAGAAGAGCTGCTGAGAGCGGTTCAAGAGGATATCTGTTTTTATTAAAGTTAAGAATAAAATACACTGAAACTCTATTTAACTTACCAATTTTTATATAAAATTTGCCTCTTTCCTTACTTGCATAAACTTCTCTTACTAAGTATAAATTTTATTATCTATAAAGCTAAAGAACCAATCAAACTACTGATACGGGAAAATGGTAACAGTTGAATTTATCACCATTACTTATTAGAAGATAACTTTTGAAGGAATCTTTGTTGCTACTGGGCTCCTAACATGAATCTGCTTATGGCCATTTTGACTGCTGTTATTTGAAGAAGCAGGGTTATTTCCTTCTTAATAAACCAACTCCTGCAAATCCCACTCTAGTGGTTAAAAATACCCAACTTTCTCTTAAAGAAAACTTATGCACATCACAGTAATGAAGGGGAATAAAAATTTTAAGTTATAATTATAAGAAATTCACCTACCCATATTTGGATTTTCACTTTACATTTCTAGCAACCAAGCTCAAACTTAAAACTTAGGGAAAGTTACTTTTAAATCAAAACTGTAACAGTTATTAAATACGGAATGTCAGCTCTTCTGCTGTGGTCTGATCAAGAGAGAGAACGACTGACTGCTTGAAGACAGATTTTTGGGAAGATGGTGGTGTGAGTAGGGCAGCGGAAATCTCCTCCCAAAACCATATATATTTTTGAAAATACAACAAAAAAAACTACGTGTAACAGAAAGAACACAGGATACAATACAACAGGCGAGGCTACATCTACATCTGTGAGAATGCAGCATCTCACGAAGGGGGTAAGATAAAAGCCACAACCCGGTGGGACACGAGCACTCTCCTCAACCCAGCCCATTGGCGGGAGGAAAGGACGGAGAAACAGAAAAGTAAAATCTGTGAGCGGGTCCCCGCAGCTGGCTCCCTGGAGACAAAAGAAAAGCGAGTGCTTTTTGAAAGTCTTAAAGGGACAGGGGCTTCACAGCTGGATGGAATCGGACTGGCACACTCAGCCCAGCAGCTGGGAATCCCGGGGAACGTGAGGCACCCTAAGCCCCTGGGTGGCAACACAGCTCTGAAGCCCCTCATGGAGATAAACAGCCTGCCATTCATTCCCCCTCCCCCGCGGCCCCGGCAGAGCAGCCAGGGTGCAGCCATGCCCACAGTAGCTGCCCAGAGCCTCCTCTCAGCGTGCAACTGCCTGGGCTAAATCCAAAAGCTGCCACCATCGAGCAGCAGCCCAGTGCAGGCAGTGGAGGCTGGGGCAAGGCGCAAAGGGGCGTCTTTCTCACAGGAGGGCACACCGGGCGCACCTGCCTCTCCCTGCAGGGCTCTGGGCTGCCCCACCCGCCACGGCTCAGGAAATTAACGTGGAGCCTGCGTCTGGTGTGTAGGTAACTCACACAAGCAGCAGAGAAGGGCAAGGCAACCAGCAAGGAGGAAGGCACTTTGTTCTCCCAGCTAACACACGCACTACCTGACTATGACTACCTCTATTGCCATGAAAAGGCAGAAGATCAAGCAATATACGGAGACAAATGACAACAACAACACAAAGTCCCAACTACTGTGGGATGCAAAGGCAGTTCTAAGAGGAAAGTATAGCAATCCAGGCCTATTTAAAGAAGGAAGAACAATCCCAAATGAATAGTCCAAAGTCACAATTATTGAGATTGGAAAAAGAAGAACAAATGAGGCCCAAAGTCAGCAGAAGGAGGGACATAATAAAAATCAGAGAAGAAATAAATAAAATTGAGAAGAATAAAACAATAGAAAAAAATTAATGAAATCAAGAGCTGGTACTTTGAGAAAACAAAATAGATAAGCCCCTAGCCAGATGTATTATGAGAAAATGAGAATCTACACACATCAACAGAATCAGAAATGAGAAAGAAAAAAACATGACCCCACTGAAATACAAAAAATTATTAGAGAATACTATGAGAATCTATATACTAACAAATTAGAAAACCTAGAAGAAACGGACAACTTCCTAGAAAAATACAACCATCCAAGACTAACCAAGGAAGAAACAGAAAATCTAAACAGACCAATTACCAGCAACGAAATTGAATCGGTAATCAAAAAACTACCCAAGAGCAAAACCCTGGGGCCAGATGGAATTACCACTGAATTTTATCAGACATATGGAGAAGACATAATACCCATTCTCCTTAACGTTTTCCAAAAAATAGAAGAGGAGAGAATACTTCCAAACTCATTCTATGAAGCCAGCATCACTCTAATACCAAAACCAGGCAAAGACCCCACCAAAAAAGAAAACTACAGACCAATATCCCTGATGAACATAGATGCAAAAATACTCAATAAAATATTAGCAAACCGAATTCAAAAGTACATCAAGAAGATCATACACCATGACCAAGTGGGATTCATCCCAGGGATGCAAGGATGGTACAATATTCGAAAATCCATCAACATCATCCACCACATCAGCAAAAAGAAGGACAAAAACCACATGATCATCTCCATAGATGCTGAAAAAGCATTTGACAAAATTCAACATCCATTCATGATAAAAACTCTCAACAAAATGGGTAGAGAGGGCAAGTACCTCAACATAATAAAGGCCATATATGACAAACCCACAGCCGACATCATATTTAACAGCAAGAAGCTGAAAGCCTTTCCTCTAAGATTGGGAACAAGACAGGGATGCCCACTCTCCCCACTGTTATTCAACATAGTACTGGAGGTCCTAGCCATGGCAATTAGACAAAACAAAGAAATAAAAGGTATCCAGATTGGTAAAGAAGAAGTTAAATTGTCACTCTTTGCAGATGACATGATATTGTACATAAAAAACCCTAAAGACTCCACTCCAAAACCACTAGAATAAATATCTGAATTCAGCAAAGTTGTAGGATACAAAATAAATACACAGAAATCTGTGGCTTTCCTATACACTAACAATGAACAAGCAGAAAGAGAAATCAGGAAAAAAATTCCACTCACAATTGCATCAAAAAGAATAAAATACCTAGGAATAAACCTAACCAAGAAAGTGAAAGACCTATACCCTGAAAACTACAAGACACTCTTAAGAGAAATTAAAGGGGACACTAACGAATGGAAACTCATCCCATGCTCTTCCCTAGGAAGAATTAATATTGTCAAAATGGCCATCCTGCCTAAAGCAATCTACAGATTCAATGCAATCCCTATCAAAATACCAACAGCATTCTTCAACAAACCAGAAGAAATAGTTTTAAAATTCATATGGAACCACAAAAGACCCCAAATAGCCAAAGCAATCCTGAGAGAAAGAATATAGCAGGGGGGATCTCGCTTCCCAACTTCAAGCTCTACTACAAAGCCACAGCAATCAAGACAATTTGGTACTGGCACAAGAACAGACAGACCCACAGACCAGTGGAACAGAATAGAGTCCAGATATTAACCCAAACATATATGGTCAATTAATATACGATAAAGGAGCCATGGACATACAATGGGGAAATGACAGCCTCTTCAACAGCTGGTGCTGGTAAAACTGGACAGCTACATGTAAGAGAATGAAACTGAATCACTGTCTAACCCCATACACAAAAGTAAATTCGCAATGGACCAAAGACTTGAAACCATAAAACTCTTAGAAAAAGCATAGGCAAAAATCTCTTGGACATAAACATTAGTGACTTCTTCATGAACGTATTTTCCCCGGGCAAGGAAAACAAAAGCAAAAATGAACAAGTGGGACTACATCAAACTGAAAAGCTTCTGTACAGCAAAGGACACCATTAATAGAACAAAAAGGCATCCTACAGTATGGGAGAATATATTCATAAATGACAGATCTGATAAAGGGTCGACATCCAAAATATATAAAGAGCTCACGCACCTCAACAAACAAAAAGGAAATAATCCAATTAAAAAATGGGCAGAGGAGCTGAACAGACAGTTCTCCAAAGAAGAAATTCGGATGGCCAACAGACACAGGAAAAGATGCTCCATATCACTAGTCATCAGAGAAATGCAAATTAAAACCACAATGACATATCACCTCACACCAGTAAGGATCGCCACCATCCAAAAGACAAACAACAACAAATGTTGGCGAAGTTGTGGAGAAAGGGGAACCCTCCTATACTGCTGGTGGGAATGTAAATTAGTTCAACGATTGTGGAAAGCAGTATGGAGGTTCCTCAAAAAGCTCAAAATAGAACAACCATTTGACCCAGGAATTCCACTCCTAGGAATTTATCGTAAGAATGCAGCATCCCAGTTTGAAAAAGACATACGCACTCCTATGTTTATCGCAGCACTATCTACAATAGCCAAGAATTGGAAGCAACCTAAGTGTCCATTAGTAGATGAATGGATAAAGTAGATGTGTACATATATACACTAGAATATTATTCAGCCAAAAGAAGAAAACAAATCCTACCATTTGCAACGACATGGATGGAGCTAGAGGGTATTATGCTCAGTGAAATAAGGCAGGCGGAGAAAGGCAAGTATCAAATGATTTCACTCATACATGGAGTATAAGAACAAAGAAAAAACTGAAGGAGCAAAACAGCAGCAGTCACAGAACCCAAGAATGGATTAACAGTTACCAAACAGAAAGGGACTGGGGAGAATGGGAGGGAAAGGAGGGATAAGGGGGGTGGTGGGAAGAAAGGGGGCATTATGATTAGCATGTATAATGAGGGGAGGTACGGGGAGAGCTGTACAACACAGAAAAGACAAGTAGTGACTCTATAGCATCTTACTATGCTGATGGACAGAGACTGTAATGGGCATGTGAGGGGGACTTGGTGATGGGGGGAGTCTGGTAAACATGTTCCTCATGTAATTGTAGATTAATGATAGCAAAAAAAAAATGTCAGCTTTACATCATTTTTAAGCATCCATACTTTTAGCCACTAATTACATTTCCACAAGATTTATTTTATGTCTATCAAGAAAATACCTTTCTGCTTTTCCTTTATGCCTTTACAGTTGTGGCTATTTATAAAGCCTTTACTGCACAGAAACTGCTGCAGAAAAAGTTGTGAAACTGCACCTCCAAGAACAGAAGGAGGGCAAACCAAATAGTGAGGAAGAGTAATTGCTACTATATAAATTTTTTAAATGCTATGCAATTTTAAATGTTTAATAAAAATGAGAGTGGAAAGATTTTATAACCAGCCTGAAACCCTTAACACAGATTTTCCTCAAGTATACTGTCTTAAGATATCTTCTTTCCAAGTCAGTGATAGCTTATCTTTCATTCATTTCAAATCAGTGCTATACTCATACAAATAGCAAATGATTCCCACAGCAAAAGCACACTGAGTAACAGCATAATTTTCCAAGGAAACTAAAAACAAAAAAAATACGATTTATTTTTCCATCAATGAGTATTATAGTTGCTTCATACAAACTACCCAGAACCACTGGAAGGACCAAAATTCTGTTAAAATTCAATTTAGTGACAACCACTGGAAGAATCTGCTACCTGCTTTCAGTTTTGCTTATTTTGCTGTGACTCTTGACTAAAGAATCACAAGCACATAAGCAGAAAAACATTATTCAGAGGATATCATGAAAATCAGAAGTCATGTATAATTATTTCAAACATTAGTTATGATTTCAAGTCATTCACTTGGCCTAAGAATGAAATACGTAGCCCTGAATGAATCACTTTGTAATGCACGCTCAATTTACAGAAGAGGATACGTTGGAAACAATGTCTGGTGAATGGAAGGGCTTTGTTAGCGCACTGTTCACCCTTCATGGTTCCACTGCATGCTGCTGGTTCCACCTCTCTCAACTTGGTCCGGCTTATGCTAAGAAAGGGAAAACACCAATATTAATTTTTTAAAATGCTTTGAAGTATCCAGGGCAAATTTTCAACATTATATTATCACAATGTAACACTAATATGTTATCTATCTACATTCATTAAATAAAATTCAAATATGAGTTACAATGACTAGTTCCAGTATTTTCCCAATCTTATGACAAAATAATTATATTATTATCGGTTTCAACTATGTCTACTTGGTTTTTTTTTAAAGTGATATTTTGGTTCTTTTACTTCACAAAGAGGTACTAGCAAAAAGTGAGGAAACGTGAGACTAGGTAAATCAGACCGGTTCAATCTCAGCTCTACCTCTTACTAGCTGTGTGACCTTGGGCAATGTTATTTGGCCTTGCTTAAGCCTCCACTTCCTCACCTGTAAAGTGGAGATAAAAATATCTTTAGTTAGACAAGTGGCAAATGATTTCCTTCATTTGTGGAGTATAACAATAAAGCCAAACTGAAGGAACAAAATAGCAGCAGACTCAGAGACTCCAAGAAGGGATTAGTGGCTACCAAAGGGGAGGGGTGGGGACTGCATTGGGGTATGGGTGGGGACTTGATAATATGGGTGAATATAGTAACTACATTGTTTTTTCATGTGAAACCTTCATAAGAGTGTATATCAATAATACTTAATAAAAAATTTTAAAAAAAAGAATATCTTTAGCTGAGAGGTAAGCACCAAAACATATAATACATCTAAACATTTATCATCCACAGAATATAGTATGGTACCTAGTAAACAGTCAGTGGCTGTTAGTCACTGCTGCAATCATTACATTTTGGCCACATCAAGCTGCTAAACAGTAAATCTGCAAAAAATCTGATTTAATACACAAGGAAAGGGATCCTGATATGCAGAAATGGTTGATCTGCTCTCATCTTCCAAAATGTACTCACTTTGGACAAATTTTTTTAACTTTTAATTATATAAGCAAGTATATCTTTTATTAAATACGGTCCTCCCCTTTGTGAATTTAGTGTTCAAATATTTTAATTTCATTTTAGAATTTTATGAATAGGCAATGCATTCATATGGTTCCAAACAAAAACCCAAAGAATAGAAAGTCAGGCAGTAAATTATTTCCTTTCTATCCTTGTCACATTTTGCCAGTTCCTGTTCACTCTATAAATACTCAGTTTATTAGTTTGCAGATCCTTCTATAGTTTTCGTTCAAAATTAAAAAATAAAATAAACAGTATTTAAATTTTTAGAAGTACAAAAACTATCCTTTGTGACTTTATAAAAGCATAACAAACTATTAGGCCTTTACTCAGTCATATGTAAGTCAGACATTAAAATTTAAAAATCTTTTGAATTGCTTATTTCTAGTATTTTTCTAAGGCTGTCAATGGAATGATTTACACAAATTAAAGGTCATACAGAATCTAAATTACATCAAATCTAAATAAAAAATATTTCTATTACAACTTTCATATAAACAGTAAATAAAAATAGATAATTTAGGTGCTGCTGTAGTAGTTGCTCAAGTAAGAGTTCTGCAAGGTTTGTCAGGATAGTAAGAGTGGGGAAGTGGGTCATTAACTTTAGCCCTGTAAAAAGGATATACAATTTAAAATAAATGAAGCTTTAATATTTTGGCAGCTAAGCCCAAATTCTCTTGATCTGGATTTAAACAGGAGGTAGCTCTCTATACTGAATAGATAATTTTCATTGAACTTTAATAATTTGATCAGCCATCTACCAAGCCTAGTATACAACACAGTCCTTTCTTTTATCCTAGATTTTAAAGAAAACCATTGACTTCATTTTTTTAAATCACAAATATGTTCCAACTTCCCAATCTCTCTCTTAAAATAAACCCTAAGTCAGAATTTTCATATTCCCATGGATAATTAATGTAAAAGTGCCTGATGTGATGTTAGATATATTTTATTACCCAAATAACCCCAACAAAACAAAGGGAGAATTACCAAAACGTTTTGATGTTTTTAACATGAAAACACCTACTACAGGCTTCCTTTGTATACTCTATTAGATCCCCCTTCAACAATGAAGTTTTTATTCAAACAAATGACATTCAGATAGTCTCCAGAAGATTGTGGGCTACAAGATTCTTCGATTTGGGTCTACATACTTCAAGCTATTTCAATGGCTTATTCCACATATTTACCAATAAACATGATAAAGTTATGAGAAAACAAAGAATACTTTGATGTTATTTGGTTTATATCCAAACAGTATTTTAAAGAGTACCTAGTAGAATGAAGCCATTAAAGTTTTAATTTCTAAAATATTTAACAGGAACTTTTAAAGTGTCTTTTGTGGAACTGGTCTTTGATGGCAAAAATATCTAATAGAGGGCATCATCTGACTGACAGCTGCTTTTTGTGAACCTAAAATATTAAGTTACCGTAAGCCAACAACCACCAAGGAATGATTATGGCACGTTGGTACATGATTATTTGTGATGCAATAGGCAAAAAGTTTTTTACTAATCATGGGTGACAGAACCAAATTATAGCAAATAAACTTAAGAACTGTAAGAGTTCATCTTGGTGTTTGTTTTGTAATAGTTATCATGACATTTTTTTAAAAACATCACTAAAGGTGGTTTGGGAGATGTTCTGAAAGGAAGGGGTTGATTCTGCCAGTTGCAAACTAGAGACAGAGTTTTCTACATAAATACCAAATTGTCCCAAACTCAACATCTTTAAAGACTCTTACATCTTTAACAAGGTCATAATAATATACTAGACTCAATGTATATAATGCTTTGCAAACAGATTGTCATGCTGGGTTCAGAACTTAAGTTTCTACCGAAATTATACACTTGAAAGCATTATATAATATAAATGTTAGTATCATTATTTTAAAACCTATGTCAAACTGAGTGGGTTCTTCCAACAAATAGAGAACAGATGTCTCTTCATTTATTCAATTCTGTTTATTCATTCACCAACACTGGAAGTTTAAAAACAAGATGTATATTATTCCTACCCTCATAGAAATTACTGTCTAGCCTGACAGCCAGCTGTTAATATTAATAATTCTGTAGTTAAATAAAGCATAGAGTACAATAACAGATATAATAGGGGACCAAAATAGTCAAGGGAATCTGAGAATATTTCTCTGAGAAAGATAAATCTCTGAGTAAGTAATTAAGACCTAAAGGATATTCTAGAACAGACACTACCTCCCTTACAGAGGATTGGAGCTCTAAGAATGAGGGAAAATAGGCTGCAATCCTTAAGCAGATATATTAGATACACATACATAGTTTCAAACAACTCTATGCCAAGAAACAGAAACTCTTAAGGGCACAGTATCTTTCTGAGATATGCAACTGTAAAATAATACCTTCTTACAACGAATAAAATGAAAACCAGAACATGCAATACTAAAATGAAATTTCAAATATATAGGAAAAATAATACATATATAGGTATAAGAAATATGATCAATAGTTACAAAGCAAAGGTTATTTTTTAGTTTTGTTTGTTCTAAACCCTTTCATGACACATGATCACTACAGAAAAATTACAATATACAGGCTACAAATTATTTTTACCTCTCAAAAATTCCACCATCTAGAGATAATCACTGCTATAATTTAGGTATATGAATTCCTAAAATGTTTTATACACATATGTTCAAGGTTGTTACCTGAAAAAATAATAAGCAAAAAGTGTGAAAAAGTAAACTCAATATGAAACTAAACCTTCCAAATATAAAACTTATTTCCTTTAATGTTTTAAAAATATTTTAATTCAATTAAGCTAGTATTTTTCAAAAGGTGAATAATCTAATTATGATTCAATTTAAGTTTTCACCACCTAGATAAGCAAACTTCCAAAATGGTAATACACTATGATATCTTCACTGAAGAATCAAATAAATCTACATTTCCAAAATATGGATTTTCAATCACTAAAATATTATGTAAGAAATACAAATCATGTTAGGAATGTAGGCAGATGGCTATGATATATTTTTAAAGGAATAAACTGGACATTAACTCAAATAGTATGGATCCAGTTTTGCTTAAATATATACATAAAATAGGGAAAGTCCAGGAGTTGACATCCGTATTATGAAGCTGTTTAAAGCTATGTTTTAAATAATTAATATCATGAGAAAATGGTCATGATTCAGTGTTAAGTGGAAAAAAGGCAGGAAATAAAAAATATATACACCATTACCTCAGTTTTACTTTTTAATACAAACATATGGCTCACTAGAGATTTCAAATACACACACAGAAAAGGACTAGAAGGAATCAGAACAAAACATTCATAGTGCTTATGATTTGTTTTGTGAATGGTGGATGCTATTACAGAGATTTTCCCCTTCTATCTACTCTATAGTTTTCAAATTTTTCACAATAAGCAAGTACTGCAATATAAACAAAGGCTTTTTTCCCCAAAAGAAATCCATTATAAACTATTTTGAACATACAGTATGTGGGATAATGCAGATATTAACAGAAAATACACCGGCAAGAAAATTTTTAAATAATACAGTTGACCCTAGAACAATGCAGGGTTAGGAGTGTGAATTCCCCTGCAGTCAAAAATCCACATGTAACTTTTTAACTCCCCCAAAACTTAACATGAATAGCCTACTGTTCACCAGAAGCCTTACCGGTAACATAAACAGTCAATTAACACAGATTTTGTATGTTATATGAATTATATATTGTATTCTCACAACAAAGTAAGCTAAAGAGAAGAAAATGTTTTTTCAAATAGTCAGAAATCTCCAGAAACTTTTTCAATATACTTATTGAAAAAAATCCATGTATATAAGTAGACCTGCACAATTCAAACTCATATTGCTCAAAGGTCAACTGTTTAAGTGAAAAATGTAAATTATTTCTTATGTAGTAAAAACTGTAAATATTACTTCTAAATAGCATATAAAATTTCTAAGCATTGTATTTTTTTTAAAGATAGGCAATATTCTCAAATCCTTTACTGAATTAATTATAATCAAACTCCAACAAAATTACACTATGCTTTAATTTCACCATCAGCTCCTGGCAGTATTATTTTGTTACCTGTATAGAATATTTTCTGAGCAAAAAACCCAAAATACAATCCTTAATTGTATTCAGGCCTCAATGCCTACTGCCCATTGTGTCTCAACTACCCTAAAAAAAATACAGAGAACAGAAAACAGACTGAGACAGGCGGCTATGTATGGCTCTAACCTGGTTCGACTGCATGCCGCTTTCTGCAGCTCTTGTATTAACTGACCAGTACATTCGGGCTCTCTACTGGCCGCCTGCAGCAAGGCTTTCCTAAACATGTGCCGGCACTTCTTTTGACGAGATTCTGCTCGCTCCAGGCGGCAGAGGTGCTTATATTTCTGCTGAAAGTAAGTGCAAAGTTGGGTCACCCTGGAGCTCCTACTCTCCGTGTCATCGTCATCTGACCTGGAAAGTGCAGGGAGAGAAGTAAAAAACTGGTAAGCGTTAGGCTTGTTTTAGAAAGGGGAAAAGTGGGTGAGAAAGGGTGGCTGGATGCTCGGGGCTAAGACTTGTGTCACATGAGCACAAGCTTAACAAAATTAGAGGAAGACATTTTGGTAGAGTTGAAAATAAGGACAATGTTTCAACATTAAGTAAGGCAGTAGAGACAATCCAATGCTCTCAGAGCTTAACCTTTCCAGCATGTCATCATTAGGCCTTCATGCATGAGTGCCTCTAAAAGTTAAGTGACTAGGGATTCTTAGGAAGAAAGTAATTTCTTTACCTTTACTTAGTAAAAATTCTGAATAAATGACATGGCAGTTAGGAGGAAAAACTCAGTATAATTTCATGAAAGACATCAGGTCACACCAGAAATAGAGCAGTGAATTCTACCAGGGCATTATCAAAGAACCTCCTTTGAGATGTACTGGCTTTAACTACACTATTCTGCTAATAAGCACATAAAGAATTCTGATTGTTGGGATCACAGTCAGTTTACAGTATCTTTTTTTTAAACTACAGGACATACCCTAAACAACATTTCTAATACTTGGGTTAACATAGAGGTTTTCCTGCCATTATGCAAATATCTAATGACTGGTGGCCCCTAGGGAAGTGCTATGTTGAAAATGATGCTGAGGACACACCTAGGCTCAGCAATAAGAATACTGTGGTTAGTTAGCAATGTCTACCTCCAGTGAGGTTAGAAAGGTCACATTTCTATGGAAATAATGTGGTTTCACTTTTTACTGTTAGGAAGAATGCACACTAGACTTGAAAACTGGCCCATGTTATTTTATCTTCTTTCTCTTCTACCATAACATAAATAAACAGCACACATGTGACAGATAATACAGACTATATATTATCTTATTAATCTGCTGTAAATCATTGCTTGGCTTCTCAAGTGGTATCACTCTTTTTTCCTTCAGAATGGCTTCTAACAGGCTACTCTGTAAACTTAGGCCTACCCTAGATCCACTGAACTAGAAATTACTTGGCATGAGGCCCAAGAATCTTTATTTTGAACTGTCCCCGTAAGTCCCACAGCGGGGCTCCATTTGGGAGTTCTAGTTGAGTCAGTGAGTGCTGTATCTTACATCTTTAGTATGAGGTAGAAAGCACTAAGCAACATAAGAGAGGTACAGATAAAGTGCTGTCCAAGTTCATTAGAAAGATTCTGAATGACAGGCTTTGTACAGATGACAATAGAGCTGAACTGTGAAGAAAGGGTAGAATTTGAAGATGAGAGACAACGGGCACCTCACAAGGATAAAGCAAAATAAGCAAGATACAGAGATGGAGGCTGGGGAACAGGAAGGACTAAGTAGCCTGGTGCAGCTAAGGGGTGGGGCACGGAAGGAATGATGGTGGGTAAGATAAACTTTCTAATGCTAAACACCAGATCAAAAGTTTATTTATTCTACGGGCAATGAAGAACCATGTAGATTTTTACGAAAATAAGTAACAGTAACAGAGCTATGCACGAGGAAGAGGACACTGTCGGGAGAGACGGAAGAAGAAAGCAGGGAGGAAATAATTATAAAATTGCAGGCAATACATCCTGCCTAAAGCAATCTACAGATTCAATGCAATCCCAATCAAAATACCAACAGCATTCTTCTACATATACAAATAGTTCTAAAATTCATATAGAACCAACAAAGACCCCGAATAGCCAAAGCAATCCTGAGAAGGAAGAATAAAGTGGGGGGGACCTCACTCCCCAACTTCAAGCTCTACTACAAAGCCACAGTAATCAAGACAATTTGGTACTGGCACAAGAACAGACCCACAGACCAGTGGAACAGATTAGAGACTCCAAACATTAACCCAAACATATATGGCCAATTAATATACGATAAAGGAGTCATGGACATACAATGGGGAAATGAGTCTCTTCAACAGATGGTGCTGGCAAAACTGGACAGCTACATGTAAGAGAATGAAACTGGATCACTGTCTAACCCCATACACAAAAGTAAATTTGAAATGGATCAAAGACCTGAATGTAAGTCATGAAACCATAAAACTCTTAGAAAAAAACATAGGCAAAAATCTCATGGACATAAACATAAGTGACCTCTTCATGAACATATCTCCCCGGGCAAGGGAAAGAAAGGCAAAAATGAACATGTGGGACTATATCAAGCTGATAAGCTTCTGTACAGCAAAGGACACAATCAATAGAACAAAAAGGTATCCTACAGTATGGGAGAATATATTCATAAATGACAGATCTGTTAAAGGATTGACATCCAAAATATATAAAGAGCACACACACTTCAACAAACAAAAAGCAAATAATCCAATTAAAAAATGGGCAGAGGAGCTGAATAGACAGTTCTCTAAAGAGAAATTCAGATGGCCAACAGACACATGAAAAGATGTTCCACATCGCCTGTCATCAGAGAAATGCAAATTAAAACCACAATGAGATATCACCTCACACCAGTAAGGACCACCACCATCCAAAAGACAAACAACAACAAATGTTGGCAAGGTTGTGGAGAAAGGGGAACCCTCCTACACTGCTGGTGGGAATGTAAATTAGTTAAACCATTGTGGAAAGCAGTATGGAGGTTCCTCAGATGGTCAAAATATAAATACCATTTGACCCAGGAATTCCACTTCTAGGAATTTACCCTAAGAATGCAGCACTCCAGTTTGAAAAAGACAGATGCACCCCTATGTTTATCCTACCATTCACAACAACATGGATGGAGCTAGAGGGCATTATGCTCAGTGAAATAAGCCAGGTGGAGAAAGGCAAGTACCAAATGATTTCACTCATATGTGGAGTATAAGAACAAAGGAAAACTGAGGGAACAAAACAGCAGCGGAATCACAGAACCCAAGAATGGACTAACAGTTACCAAAGGGAAAGGGACTGGGGAGGATGGGTGGAAAGGGAGGGATAAGGGCAGGGAAAAAGAAAGGGGGCATTATGATTAGCATATATAGTGTTGGGGGGTCACGGGGAGGGCTGTGCAACACAGAGAAGACAAGTAGTGATTTTACAGCATCTTACTACGCTGATGGACAGTGACTATGAAGGGGTATGTGGGGGGGACTTGGTGAAGGGGGAGCCTAGTAATCTACAATGACATGAAGAACATGTTCTTCATGTCATTGTAGATTAGTGATACCAAAATAAAATTAAAAAAAAAAAATAGGTAGTGTGAGGGACAATCACCTTTTCTTAAAAAAAAAAAAAGACATATGCACCCCTATATTTATTGCAGCACTATTTACAATAGCCAAGAAAATGGAAGCAACCTAAGTGTCCATCAGTAAATGGATGGATAAAGTAGATGTGCTACATATACACACTGGAATACTATTCAGCCATAGAAAGAAACAAATCCTACCATTTGCAGCAACATGGATGGAGCTAGAGGGTATTATGCTCAGTGAAATAAGCCAGGCACAGAAAGACAAACACCAAATGATTTCCCTCATTTGTGGAGTATAACAACGAAGCAAACTGAAGGAACAAAATAGCAGCAGACTCACAGACTCCAAGAAGGGACTAGTGTTTACCAAAGGGGAGGGCCGGGGGAGGGCGGGTGGGGAGGGAGTGAGGGAGGGAGGGAGAAGGGGATTGTGGGGTATCATGCCTGGTGCACATGATGTGTGTGTGGGGTCACAGGGAAGACAGTGTAGGTCAGAGAAGACAAACAGGGACTCTGTGACATCTTACTACACTGCAATGGGGTATAGGGGGTACTCGATAATAAGGGTGAATGTAATAACCATATTATTTTTATTGTGAAACCTTCATAAGAGTGTGTATCTATGATACCTTAAAAAAAACAAAAATGGAAGGAACAAAACAGCAGCCGACTCACAGACTCCAAGAAGGAACTAGTGGTTAACAAAGGGGAGGGGTGTGGGAGGATGGATGGGGAGGGAGGGAGAGGGGGATTCAGGGGTATTATGATTGACACACATGGTGTGGGGGTGGGGGGATCATGGGGAGGACAGTGTAGCACAGAGAAGACAATTAGTGACTCTGGTGTCTTACTACACAATGGACAGTGACTGCAATGGGGTATGTGGGGGGACTTGATAATATGGGTAAGTGTAGTAACCATATTGTTTTTCATGTGAAACCTTCATCAGAGTGTATATCAATAATACCTTAATAAAAAAATAAATAAGTAAACAAAAAAGAAATGATATATATAAAATCACAATATAAGTACAGGAATTATTAAAATAATCACAGTATCTGTAATCAAAATTTATTAATAAATATTGATATTACTTTATTGATAAATATAAAATTCATCATTAAAGTGTTATATTTAATAGATACTATTAAAATATTAATAAAATTATTATTTTTATAAATCTAAGAACTCCAAATATGGAGCAGTAAACTCCAAACCTGATTTCCTAAGACTTCATGCCAGAATCTTAAGGCACGACATGAAATTCTCCAAATAAAATTCATTTTTGTTTATTAAAACCAGAGCAAAATGGTAACATCTCTGATAAAAACATGGGAGTCAGAAACAGACACACATATTGAGGAAAATAATGAGTCTAATATTTAGAAATGCTGAATTTAGGGTATTGACAGAATATTCAATGAGAAATATTCAATAGACAGTTCAATCTCAAAAGAAAGAGACATGAGAAAAAGATTTGGGAATTATATGTATGTGTGATAGAGGATAACAGCTAAAACAAAACAGAAGAATGAAAGACTTATGGCAATATGGAAACTTAGATACTCTCCTGAACCAAAAACAACTACATAGTGGATAGGGTACACCTATGGATGCATTGTTTGTTTCCAAGGAAGTAGAAGAAATCTCTTCCTCAAACTGCTAGGTCAAAAACAAACATTAAAAAAAAAAATCAGAACTGAGGCTCAAGTTGGAAGCATGGAGCAAAAGGGTATGTATTCAGGGTACATAATGATAGGGGCATTAACAGTGGATATAAAACCTCATCCCCAGAAGATAAAGCAGCTCAACCTAAGATTCTAGGGAAAGTCTAGGACATATAAATTCAAAATTACCATGCAAATAAGGAAGTGAGCCACTCTGCATGACAAGAAGAAAAAAATAATGACAGAGACTTACAAGGACTCCAAAGGTTAGAATTGTGAGATAAAGAATATAAAATAATTACATGTGAAATGTTTAAAGGACCGATTTACAAAGAAAGAAAGCAACAGAAGACCAACAGAAACAATCAGACAGATCTGAAAAGAAATGAACCTCATATACAAAAAATTGTTTTAAGTCAAAATGTCATGGATATTTTATCCAAGAAAAAGAAAACAAAGCAAATATGTCCATCTTCCCTATTTCCACTTGATATTTTACTGAAGGTCTTAGCCAGTGCAGTAAGGCCAGAAAAAACAATAAAAGGCATAAAAGATTGAAAGGGAGGAAGTAAACCATATGTATAGATGACATAATTATTTGCAAAGAAAATTATAAATTTACCAAGAAATCTACACTACTGAGTTTATCAAAATTGCAGTATATATTAGTGACTAATCTATGATTCATGACTAATGTCAACCTAACAATAAAATTTATTTCTACATAAGCAGCAAACAAATGAAAAGTAAAATTATAAAAATAATTCGGTTTACAAGAGCATTAAAAACAAAATATTTATGGACAAATTTAAGAAAAATATTTACAAGACCTTCCTATCAAAAAATTAAACATTACTGAGAAAAAATTGAAAACGCCGAACCTAGTGCAGCATTCCATGTCATGGATTGGAAGACTCACTATTGTTAAAATGTCAATTCTCCACAAACTGAATTATAATAAAAAACAAAATCACAATAGGCCACTTTATAGAATACAACTATTTGTTTCTAAGATTTCTGTGGAAAAATGAAAAACTTAAAGAGATGTCACCACAATCATAAAAAAGAACTAAGTCACAGGATTTAAACCACTGAATTCCTAGAAGTAATATAAAACTACAGTAATAAGAGAACTGGAAGTAGCCTAAAAATAAAAAAATTAGTCAATGGAACAGAGTAGAGAGTTCAGAAATAGGTTCACATTTCTGTCAATTAATGACAAAGATGTCAAAGCATTTAAACAGGAAATGAAAGGTATTTTCAACAAATAATACTGGAACAACTACAAATCCATATACTTAAAAAAGAACGAAACTTGGCCCTGACCATACCATATGAAAAAAATATTGTGTGGGTCATACATCTAAATGTTAAAGCTGTAAGTTAAATCTACAAAGTTTCTAAAGACAACAGCAGAGAAAATTAGATATTAATAACTGAATGAAATTTGAGAAATTCATTAATTTATATAAATTGAACAATACACTCCTAAATAATCAATGGGCCAAAAAACAAATCTCAAAGGAAATTAGAAAATATCTTGATGAGTAAAAATGGAATACAGCTATCATAACTTACTGGAGACTATAAAGAAAAAACTCAAGATTCTTCCTTCCTAGGCATTCTTCCATATTGTCTTTTAGTTCTCACACAAAACAATTCTGGTTCCCAAAGCGTGGTTCTTCTTCAAACCAAAGAACTGTCTTGCAACACCAACTTGATGCCCTACAATTTAACTCAACTATGACACTATCTACCTGACGATAGTGTCAGATGCCACAAGTTAAGGGCTCAGTCCCTTAAGACTGCTCCCACCTTCAGATGCCAACCACAAGCTGTAGATCCTCAGGTTACCCACAGCTTCTGCCTGATTTGGCTAAAAATCAGAAGTTCCCGTGACTGCTTCCTAAGGTGCAATTAATTTGCTAGAATGGCTCACAGAATTTACAGAAACACATTTTCCAGTTTATTAAAGGTTATAATAAAGGATAAAGATTAACATCCAGATGCAAGAGGTAAACAGAATGAGGTATGTGTGAAGGGGTGCAGAGCTTCTGTGACCTCTCTGGGTGCAGCATTCTCTCAGCACCTCTCCATGAACTCACCAACCCAGAAGCTCTCTCAATCCCATACTATTGGGATTTTAGGGAGTCTTCCTTATGTAGGCATAATCAATGATTAACTGCATTTCCAGCCCCTTTCCCCTCTCTGGAGATGGGGCAGATGGTTATCTATTTTCTCTTATTTAGCAGTGCAACAGAGAGAAATTTACACCTATAGTCACTTTTTTTTTAAAGAGTCAAACCAATAACCTAACATTCTACCTTAAGAAAGTAGAGGAAGAGAAATCTAAATCCAAAACAAGCAGAAGGAAGGAAATAATAAAGAGTAAGGAAGAAATTAATGAAAAAATGAGAAGTATAATAGAGAAAACTCAATGAATTCAAAAACTGGTTCTTTGAAATTATCAACAAAATTGACAACATTTTTAGCTCAATTAACCAAGAAGACTCACATTACCATTACTAGAAATGAAAGAGGGAACATTACTACCTATGTTACAGAAATGAAAAGGATTATAAGGGACTATTATAAAAAAATGGTATGTCAATAAATTAGATGAAAAAATGAAACGGACAAGTTCCTAGAGAGGCATAAACTTCTGAATCTCATTCAAGAAACAGAAAGCATGAATAAACCTGTAACAAGAAAAGAGATTGAATTAGTAATAAAAAAAACTTCCCACAAAAAGTCTCAGGACCAGATGGCTTCACTGGGGAATTATACCAAATGTTTAAAAGAAAAATTACCATCAATCCTTCAAAAATTCTTCCAAAAAATGAAGAAAAGGGAACACTTCCCGACTCATTCTTTCAGGCCAGTATAACCCCAATACCAAATTAGTTAAGACAGCACAAGGAAAGAAAACTACAGACTGATATCCCTTGTGAATACAAATGCAAACTTCTCAACAAAATACAAACAAACCAAATCCAGCAGCACATAACAAAGATTTATATACCATGACCAATGTGATTTATTCTAGGAATGCAAGCTGGATCCAACATATAAAAATCAACCAATGCAACAGACCTTACCAACAGAATGAGGACAAAACAACACATTGTCATCACAAGACACATACAACATCGATGAATCTTGAAGACATTATACAAAATGAAATAAGCCAGATAGAAAAGGACATTCATTATATATGCACTTACATGAGTTACCTAGAGCAGTCACACTAACAGAGACAGAAAGTAGAATGGTAGTTGCCAGGGGTTGGGGAGAGGAAGATGGGGAACTTTTGTTTAACGGGTACAGAGTTTTGGCTTAAGAAGGTGAAAAAGTTTTGAGATTGAGAGGTGGCGATTGTACTATAATGTGAATGCACATAATGCCACTGAATTGTACAACTAAAAATGATTAAAATGGTATATGTTATGTATATTTTGCCACTTTTTTTTTAATGGTCTCAGACTAATAGTGTTTCTAAGTGCTTTACAGAAGCAAATATAAATCCTCTCTGGGGAAATCCACTTTTACCCTAGCATTAAAAAAATTCTCACAGACAATTTTTCTTAAAACTTTAACATATAAAAAACATTAAATCTTCACAAACACCAAAGGAAACAAGGTATGTGAAGTAAAGGGCTGACAGAAACAAGAGACAGCTAATTTTAGATATTGGAACGATCAGACATTGAATATGAAACAAGTATGGGTAAGATGTTTCAAGAAATAAGAGAGGGCCTTAAGAATATGAATAAATGGCAAGTTGATATGAACAAGAACTAAAGAGAAGTTCTGGGAAAAGAAAAGAAAATAACTAAAATTTAAAATTCAATAAACAGATCTAACAGAAGCTTAGACATAGATGTAAGACAAAACTAAGAAACTTATACAGAATACAGTACAAACAAGGAAAGAAAATATGAAAGATGGATGACAGAGTGAGAAAGTATATCATAGTTCCAACTGGATTCTGAGTAGAAAGACAATGGGGGAAAGGCACTATTTCATGAGATAATGGCTGAGAATTTTCCAGAACTGATGAAAGACAGCAGTCTACATCTGTGGAATCTTAAACACTGATGGGCAGTGACTTCAATGGGGTACGGGGGGGACTTGATAATATGGGTGAATGTAGTAACCACAATGTTTTTCACAAGAAACTTTCGTAAAGGTGTATATCAATGATACCTTAACACAAAAAATAAATAAAGATGGCAGACTACAGACTGAAGGACCCAACAAATCCTAAAGAGGATAAAGAAAAAGAAATTCACATCTAACTACTTAAATTAGAAAACAACAACAGTATAGATATAAATAAAGTAGAAAATAAAGACAGAAATCGACAAAATAGAACACAAATACATAATGAGGAAGAATGAAGAAAAATCAAAGCTGGTTTTCTGAAAATACCAACAAATAGCAAACTGGTGAAATTTATCAAATCAATAAGAAAAAAACAAAAGTAAAAATATTAGGAATGAAAAGGAATATGTAACTATGGATAAAAGAAAATAAAAAGAAAATATATAATAATAAATTTCAGGCCAAAACATTTTTAATCTTAATCAAAAAGCACAAATTTTTTGGAACTGTTAGTTACAAAACTGACTCAAGAGGAAGTAGAATACCTGAAGAGTCCCATATCCATTAATTAAAATCAAATCACTTATTAAACACACATATAGAAAACTCCTGCACCAAATAATTTTAACATAAGCTCTACCAATATTCAAAGGAAAAACAATTCCAAGCATGCAAAAAATTTTCCAGATATCAGAAAAAGAGGAAATATCCTCATTTAATAAGGCTAGCATAAACTTGACACCAAAATTTCATATGGTCAATACGGCAAAAGGAGAATTATAGGCAAATCCTACTGATGATGATAGATACAAAAAATAATAGCAAATTCAATATAGCAGTGTATAAAAAAAGAAAAACATCCAATCTAGGTTAAATAATACAGAAACATTCAACAAATACTTTTCAATCCTATCTCACTTAGATATCTCTTATGCAAGGAATCCATTTATTTTTCTTTTCCCTTTACCTTGAATCTTTTTACCTCCTCGCTTGCTCCCATCACATGCTCTTTATTTTTCTTCTTTTCCTTTCTCTGCTCAGTCCTCATTTCATTTATGGGAATTCTCATTCATTTTCATAACTTGAACATCAACTTATATACTAAAGACAAATCTGTTCTTTAGCCCATCCTTCACAATCAACTTCAGACACAGATATTTATTTGGTGTGACCATCCACATCTAACTAACCAAAAAATGTTTGAATCAAAGGGCAGAACTGGGGTGGAGAGAGGTATACAAAGAGCAGAGCTCTGAAGAATAGGCAAAACAAATCTCTGCAGCTGTGTTCCCACCACCCAAAGTGGAAAAATCTGTAATACGTCAGGCTCTCAGTAGACTGCTTGGAAGCATACTGCCTCAGTAGTGGGGTAAAATTAACACTAAACTAAAGGCTGCTGTGGTCCCACTTTTAGAAATTTAAAAAGCAAACATCACAAAGCAATACTGAGAAAAGAAAAAATCTGGGGATTATGTTCATTGGTTTCAGGCTATAGTACAAGGCTACAGTACAAAGCTACAGTAATCAAAATGGTATGGTACTGGCAAAAGAACAGACCCACAGATCAATGGAACAGAATACAGAGCCCAGATATAAACTCATGCATATATGGTTAATTAATATATGATAAAGGAGCCATGAATATGCAATGGGGAAAAAACAGCCTCTTCAATAAATGGTGTTGGGGAAACTGGACAGCTACATGTAAGAGAATGAAACTGGATTACTCACTCCATATGCAAAAGTAAACTTGAAATGGGTTAAAAACTTGAATGTAAGACGTGAAGCCGCAAAACTCTCAGAAGAAAACATAGGCAAAAATCTCTTGAACATAAACATGAGAAATTTTTTCCTGGACATAAACTCAAAAATGAACAAGTGGGAACACATCAAACTAAAAAGCTTCTGTACAACAAAGGACAGTATCACAGAACAAAAAGGCAACCCACAGTACAGGAGAATATATTCATAAATGAAAATATATCAAAAACTTACATGCCTCAACAACCAAAAAACAACCCAATTAAAAAATGGGGGGGGGGGGGTGGCCAGGATGGCGGCGTGAGTAGAGCAGCGGAAATCTCCTCCCAAAACCACATATATCTATGAAAATATAACAAAGACAACCCTTCCTAAAATAGAGACCAGAGGACACAGGACAACATCCAGACCACATCCACACCTGCAAGAACCCAGCGCCTGGCAGAGGGGGTAAGATACAAGCCCCGGCCCTGCGGGACCCGAGCACCCCTCCCCCCGGCCCCTGGCTGGTGGAGAGGAGTCAGCAGGGAGGGAAAGAGAGCCCAGAACTGCTGAAGACCAGCCCCAGGATTCCAGACCAGAGCGCAGACACAGTGCATGTGTGGGGTCCTGGATACTAGGGAAACAGGGCAGCAGGACCGGTGAGCGGGTGCCTGAGGCTGACGCCGGAGAACAAAGTAACGGGAGTGGCATTTTTTTTTTGGCAAGTGCTTTTAGGAAGCCTTAAAGGGACAGGGACCCCAGTACTAGGGAAACAGGGCAGCAAGACCGGTGAGTGGGTGCCTGAGACCGGCGCCTGAGGACAAAGAAAATCGTGCGTTTTCCCCTTTTTTTTGGCGAGTGCTTTTTGGAAGCCTTAAAGGGACAGGGACCCCAATACTAGGGAAACAGGGCAGCAAGACCGGTGAGCGGGTGCCTGAGACCGGCGCCTGAGGACAAAGAAAATCGTACGTTTTTCCCTTTTTTCTTGGCAAGTGCTCTTTGGAAGCCTTAAAGAGACAGGGACCCCAATACTAGGGAAACAGGGCAGCAAGACCAGTGAGCGGGTGCCTGAGACCGGCGCCTGAGGACAAAGAAAATCACGCATTTTTTTCCCCTTTTTTTTGGCGAGTGCTTTTTGGAAGCCCTAAAGGGAGAGGGACCCCAATACTAGGGAAACAGGGCAGCAAGACCGGGGAGTGGATGCCTGAGATCAGCGCCTGAGGACAAAGAAAATCGCACGATTTTCCCTTTTTTTTTTCTCTTTTGTTGTTGCTGTAGTTGTTTTGGTTTGGAGTGCTTTTTGGAAGTCTTAAAGTGGCAGGGCAGGACACTTAGCCCAGAGGCAGGGAATCTAGGGATCTCTGGGCACTCTAACCCCCTGGGTAACAGGGGGCACAGAGGCCCCTTACGGAGATAAATAGCCTCCGGGCCGCTACCCCTCCAATGGGGCTCCACCATTTTGGAGGAGGAGCCCAGCCAGGTCATGCCCACAGCAACAGCAGAGATAAACTCCAAACCAACCAGGTAGGTAGCTGAAGCCCTGTCTGCACACAGCTGCCAAGCATAAGCCACTAGAGGTCGCTATTCTCCCAGGAGAGGAAGGCCACAAACCAACAAGAAGGAAAGCTCTTCCAGCTGTCACTCGTACCAGCTCTGCAAGCTATCTCTATCACCATGAAAAGGCAAAACTATAGGCAGACAAACATCACAGAGACAACACCTGAGAAGGAGACAGACCTAACCAGTCTTCCTGAAAAAGAATTCAAAATAAAAATCATGAACATGCTGACAGAGATGCAGAGAAAAATGCAAGAGCAATGGGATGAGATGCAGAGAAAAATGCAAGAGCAATGGGATGAAGTCCGGAGGGTGATCACAGATGTCAGGAAGGAGATCACAGAAATGAAACAAACCCTGGAAGGATTTATAAGCAGAATGGATAAGATGCAAGAGGCGATTGAAGGAATAGAAACCAGAGAACAGGAACGTATAGAAGCTGACATAGAGAGAGATAAAAGGATCTCCAGGAACGAAACAACACTAAGAGAACTATGTGACGAATCCAAAAGGAATAATATTCGTATTATAGGGGTACCAGAAGAAGAAGAAAGAAGAAAAGGGATAGAAAGTCTCTTTGAAGAAATAATTGCTGAAAACTTCCCCAAACTGGGGGAGGAAATAATCGAACAGACCACGGAAATACACAGAAGCCCCAACAGAAAGGATCCAAGGAAGACAACACCAAGACACATAATAATTAAAATGGCAAGGATCAAGGACAAGGAAAGAGTTTTAGAGGCAGCTAGAGAGAAAAAGGTCACCTATAAAGGAAAACCCATCAGACTAACATCAGACTTCTCAACAGAAACCCTACAGGCCAGAAGAGAATGGCATGATATATTTAATGCAACGAAACAGAAGGGCCTTGAACCAAGGATACTGTATCCAGCACTACTATCACTTAAATATGATGGTGAGATTAAACAATTCCCAGACAAGCAAAAGCTGAGGGAATTTGCTTTCCACAAACCACCTCTACAGGGCATCTTACAGGGACTGCTCTAGATGGGAGCACTCCTAAAAAGAGTACAGAACAAAACACACAACATATGAAGAATGGAGGAGGAGGAATAAGAAGGGAGAGAAGAAAAGAATCTCCAGACGGTGTATATAACAGCTCAATAAGTGAGCTAAGTTAGGTAGTAAGATACTAAAGAAGCTAACCTTGAACCTTTGGTAACCACGAATTTAAAGCCTGCAATGGCAATAAGTACATATCTCTCAATAGTCACCCTAAATGTAAATGGACTTAATTCACCAATCAAAAGACACAGAGTAATAGAATGGATAAAAAGCAAAACCCATCTATATGCTGCTTACAAGAAACTCACCACAAACCCAAAGACGGGCACAGACTAAAAGTCAAGGGATGGAAAAACATACTTCAGGCAAACAACAGTGAGAAGAAAGCAGGGGTTGCAGTACTAATATCAGACAAAATAGAGTTCAAAACAAAGAAAGTAACAAGAGATAAAGAAGGACACTACATAATGATAAAGGGCTCAGTCCAACAAGAGTATATAACCATTCTAAATATATATGCACCCAAAACAGGAGCACCAGCATTTGTGAAACAAATACTAACAGAACTAAAGAGGGAAATAGACTGCAATGCATTCATTTTAGGAGACTTCAACACACCACTCACCCCAAAGGATAGATCCACCGGGCAGAAAATAAGTAAGGACACACAGGCATTGAACAACACACTAGAACAGATGGACCTAACAGACATCTATAGAACTCTACATCCAAAAAGCAACAGGATATACATTCTTCTCAAGTGCACATGGAACATTCTCCAGAATACACCACATACTAGCTCACAAAAAGAGCATCAGTAAATTCCAAAATATTGAAATTCTACCAACCAATTTTTCAGACGACAAAGGTATAAAACTAGAAATAAATGCTACAAAGAAAACAAAAAGGCTCACAAACACATGGAGGCTTAACAACATGCTTCTAAATAATCAATGGATCAATGAACAAATCAAAATAGAGATCAAGGAATATATAGAAACAAATGACAACAACACAAAGCCCCAACTTCTGTGGGATGCAGCAAAAGCAGTCCTAAGAGGAAAGTATATAGCGATCCAGGCACACTTGAAGAAGGAAGAACAATCCCAAATGAATAGTCTAATATCACAATTATCGAAACTGGAAAAAGAACAAATGAGGCCTAAAGTCAGCAGAAGGTGGGACATAATAAAGATCAGAGAAGAAATAAACAAAATTGAGAAGAATAAAACAGTAGCAAAAATCAATGAAACCAAGAGCTGATGCTTTGAGAAAATAAACAAAATAGATAAGCCTCTAGCCAAACTTATTAAGAGAAAAAGAGAATCAACACAAATCAACAGCATTAGAAATGAGAACAGAAAAATCACGACAGACTCCACAGAAATACAAAGAATTATTAAAGACTACTATGAAAACCTATATGCCAACAAGATGGAAAACCTAGAAGAAATGGACAACTTCCTAGAAAAATACAACCTCCCAAGACTGACCAAGGAAGAAACACAAAAGTTAAACAAACCAATTACGAGCAAAGAAATTGAAACTGTAATCAAAAAACTACCCAAGAACAAAACCCCGGGGCCGGATGGATTTACCTCGGAATTTTATCAGACACACAGAGAAGACATAATACCCATTCTCCTTAAAGTGTTCCAAAAAATAGAAGAGGAGGGAATACTCCCAAACTCATTCTATGAAGCCAACATCACCCTAATACCAAAACCAGGAAAAGACCCCACCAAAAAAGAAAATTACAGACCAATATCCCTGATGAATGTAGATGCAAAAATACTCAATAAAATATTAGCAAACAGAATTCAACAGTATATCAAAAGGATCATACACCATGACCAAGTGGGAGTCATCCCAGGGATGCAAGGATGGCACAACATTCGAAAATCCATCAACATCATCCACCACAACAACAAAAAGAAAGACAAAACCCACATGATCATCTCCACAGATGCTGAAAAAGCATTTGACAAAATTCAACATCCATTCATGATAAAAACTCTCAGCAAAATGGGAATAGAGGGCAAGTACCTCAACATAATAAAGGCCATATCTGATAAAACCACAGCCAACATTATACTGAACAGCGAGAAGCTGAAAGCATTTCCTCTGAGATCGGGAACCAGACAGGGATGCCCACTCTCCCCACTGTTATTTAACATAGTACGGGAGGTCCTAGCCACAGCAATCAGACAAAACAAAGAAATACAAGGAATCCAGATTGGTAAAGAAGAAGTTAAACTGTCACTATTCACAGATGATATGATACTGTACATAAAAAACCCTAAAGACTCCATTCCAAAACTACTAGAACTGATATCGGAATACAGCAAAGTTGCAGGGTACAAAAGTAACACACAGAAATCTGTAGCCTTCCTATACACTAACAATGAACCAATAGAAAGAGAAATCAGGAAAACAATTCCATTCACAATTGCATCAAAAAGAATAAAATACCTAGGAATAAACCTAACCAAAGAAGTGAAAGACCTATACCCTGAAAACTACAAGTCACTCTTAAGAGAAATTAAAGGGGGCACTAACAAATGGAAATTCATCCCATGCTCATGGCTAGGAAGAATTAATATCGTCAAAATGGCCATACTGCCCAAAGCAATATACAGATTTGATGCAATCCCTATCAAATTAGCAGCAACATTCTTCAATGAACTGGAACAAATAATTCAAAAATTCATATGGAAACACCAAAGATCCCGAACAGCCAAAACAATCCTGAAAAGGAAGAATAAAGTAGGGGGGATCTCACTCCCCAACTTCAAGCTCTACTACAAAGCCATAGTAATCAAGACAATTTGGTACTGGCACAAGAACAGAGCCACAGACCAGTGGAACAGATTAGAGACTCCAGAAATTAACCCAAACATATATGGTCAATTAATATTTGATAAAGGAGCCATGGACATACAATGGCGAAATAACAGTCTCTTCAACAGATGGTGCTGGCAGAACTGGACAGCTACATGTTGGAGAATGAAACTGGACCATTGTCTAACCCCATATACAAAGGTAAATTCAAAATGGATCAAAGACCTGAACGTAAGTCATGAAACCATTGAACTCTTGGAAAAAAATACAGGCAAAAACCTCTTAGACATAAATATGAGTGACCTCTTCTTGAACATATCTCCCCGGGCAAGGAAAACAACAGCAAAAATGAGCAAGTGGGACTACATTAAGCTGAAAAGCTTCTGTACAGCGAAAGACACCATCAATAGAACAAAAAGGAACCCTACAGTATAGGAGAATATATTTGAAAATGACAGATCTGATAAAGGCTTGACGTCCAGAATATATAAAGAGCTCACATGCCTCAACAAAGAAAAAACAAATAATCCAATTAAAAAATCGGCAGAGGAACTGAACAGACAGTTCTCTAAAAAAGAAATATAGATGGCTAACAGACACATGAAAAGATGCTCCACATCGCTAATGATCAGAGAAATGCAAATTAAAACTACAATGAGGTATCACCTCACACCAGTAAGGATGGCTACCATCCAAAAGACAAACAACAACAAATGTTGGCGAGGCTGTGGAGAAAAGGGAACCCTCCTACACTGCTGGTGGGAATGTAAATTAATCCAACCATTGTGGAAAGCAGTATGGAGGTTCATCAAAATGCTCAAAACAGACCTACCATTTGACCCAGGAATTCCACTCCTAGGAATTTACCCTAAGAATGCAGCAATCAAGTTTGAGAAAGACAGATGCACCCCTATGTTTATCGCAGCACTATTTACAATAGCCAAAAATTGGAAGCAACCTAAATGTCCATCGGTAGATGAATGGATAAAGAAGATGTGGTACATATACACAATGGAATACTACTCAGCCGTAAGAAGAGGGAAAATCCTACCATTTGTAGCAACATGGATGGAGCTGGAGAGTATTATGCTCAGTGCAATAAGCCAAGCGGAGAAAGAGAAATACCAAATGACTTCACTCATCTGAGGAGTATAAGAACAAAGGAAAAACTGAAGGAACAAAACAGCAGCGGAATTACAGAATCCAAAAATGGACTAACAGGTACCAAAGGGAAAGGAACTGGGGAGGAAGGGTGGGCAGGGAGGGATAAGGGGGGGGGAGAAGAAAGGGGGTATTAAGATTAGCATGCATGGGGGGAGGGAGAAATGGGAGGGAGGGATGTACAACACAGAGAGGACAAGTAATGATTCTACAACATTTTGCTATGCTGATAGACAGTGACTGTAATGTAGTTTTTAGGGGGGACTTTGTATAGGGGAGAACATAGTAAACATAGTATTCTTCATGTAAGTGTAGATTAAAGATTAAAAAAAAAGCAAAAAAAGAAAGAAAGAAAAGGGGGATTAATCCTCGATAGGATAAAACTATTGGTAAATCAAAGATTAACGCATGCTTTAAATATCCTTAATTTTGATCACTTAAAGGGTGTCAGATGATCGGCTATGGAGGTACTCTTTTCTGATAATATTCCTTTCTCTTAATAAAAATAAAAAAAAAAAAAGCAGTTCCTGTGTGCTGACCTCCAATGAGTTCTACACCGTGGTATAGAGGGCATGTCAAAGTGTGGGCACAGGGTCTGTTTGTTTTTATGCAGAAGATCAAGGCCTAGCTTGACTACCCAGAAAATGAACTAAGATACGATATGAGGAGGAGGTTCGGGCATCAGCACTCTCTGGAGGACTCATGCCAGGGGATGATCATCAAAAAGCCTCCATAGGGATCCGGGCGATGCTGCGGTTGTGGCTGCGTCCATCCCACTGTTTCCTGGACTTGCCACTGGAATGAGGAGGGAGATGTCTAGGCTGGCATGTGCATACAGTGAGACAATGAATTTGACCAGATCTGTACTGGTGGAACTCAACCAGGAGTTGGGAGGGGTGCAAGTTGTAGCGCTCCAAAATCTTACGACTATGGACTATATACGGTTAAAAGAACATGTGGGATATGAACAGATCCCAGAAATGGGTTGCTTTAATTTGTCTGATTTCTCTCAGACTGTTCAAGTACAGTTGGACAATATCCATCATATCATAGACAAATTCTCACAAATGCCTAGGGTGCCTAAATGGTTTTCTTGGCTTTACTGGAGATGGCTGGTAATTATAGATTTGCTTAGTTTATGACACCGTATTCCTATTTTGTTAATATGTGAGTGCAAGTTAGTTGGTAGTTTAAAACCTATACATGCTTAAGGTACTCTACAAGAAGATATGTCAAAGAAATAATCAATCCTCCCATGTTTTCTTCCATATGCTACCTCTATAGCTTTTCTTCTTCCTTCCTAATTACAACCCTTAAATAGAATTCGTGCCTCATATCGAATTTACCGAGCATCATAATTCCTCCAGGCGGTAAAGATACCTCGAGACAAGTGCTGGGCATAGAAGCCACAGGGCATAAATCTGCAAAGAAGTAAAAAGCTAACCTTCTCAAACAATATGGCTTCTCTCTCACTTACCAACTTTACATCTCCCTGTATGGCCCCGGAAGATGACTGGTTAGCCTGAGACGGGTAAGATTCCTCAAGCGAGGAACAACCTAAGACAGGCACAGTCGCAGGGGGGGCCATCAGGTGAGAAACTGGGGATCAACAGTGGTGAGGCTTAGAACCTCACCCCCCCGTTTTGAGAGAAAGCTTCTGCATCCGTGGATGTTTTAAGGCCCTTGTCTAGCTTGGATTAACACATAGTCTACAGGCACACACCTGATCATCTACAATTGCTCTCTTACAACACTAAACTATGTTTTCTACCTTTATCTTGCATCTACCTACCACTTCAGCATTTTATTAAAAATAAAAATAAAGGGAGAAATGTGGGATCCACATATAAATCAAGTATAAAAATCAAACGAATATTCATATCTGACCTGATTGTTTATAATTCATATTGCGTGATCAAAACTGAAAGTTTCTGTGATGACTGCTCTCGTACTGTTCACCATGTAAGAACTTATTCACTATGTAAGAACTTGTTCACCATGTAAGAACTTGTTCGTTATGCTTCAGAAGATTGGAGACTGACAAGAATTAGGCTTGAGATGGATTAATGATTGTGCATTGAGCATTGACCCCCCCTATACAGAGTTTTATTGTTGTTAACAACCATTTGATCAATAAATATGAGAGATGCCCTCTCAAAAAAAAAAAAAATGGGCAGAGGACTTGAACATTTCTCCAAAGAAGAAATACAAATGGCCAACAGGCACATAAAAAGATGCTCCACATTATTAATCATCAGGGAAATGCAAATGAAAACCACAATGAGACATCACCTCTCACCAGTTAGAATGGCCACTATCTGAAACACAAGAAATAACAAATGTGGACAAGGATGCAGAAAAAGGGGATCACTGCTACACTGTTGTTGGGAATGTAAATTGGTGCAACTGCTGTGGAAAGCAGTATAAATGTTCCTCAAAAACTAAATAGAAATACCATTTGATCCAGTAATTCCACTTCTAGGAATTTACCTGAAGAAAACAAAATCCCTGATTCAAAAAGATATATATACCCTTTTATCACCGTACTATTTGCAATAGCTGAGATATGGAAGCAATCTAAGTGAACATCAACAGATGAATGGGTAAAAAAGATATGGTACATATACACAATGGAGTATTATTCAGCCATAAAAAGAAAAGAAAAATCCTCCCATTCGCAGCAACATGAACAGATATAGAGGGCATTATGATTAGTGAAGTAAACCAGCAGAGAAAGACAAATACCTTATGATTTCACTTATTTTAGAATCTAAAAACAAAGTAAAACAGAAGGAACAAAACAGCAGTAGACTCATAGACGGTGAGAAGTGACTAGTGGTTACGAAGGTGGCAGGGGTTGGGGCAGGCTGTTGGGAAGTGAGAGTGAGATAAAGGGGCACAATAATTGGCAATCACAATTTAAGTTGATCATGGGGACAGTAGTATAGCATGGAGAATACAGCCAATGATTCTGTAACATATTTCTACACTCATAGACAGTAACCACACTAGAGGGAGTGAGGATTTAATAATATGGGCAACTATTGAACCAGTGTTGTACATTAGAAACGAATATAATATTGTGTATCAATGATACTTGAAAAAAAAAAGATGAACTCAACCAACTCAACAGCAAAGAAGAATCTGATTTAAAAAATGAGCAGAAGATGTGAAAAACATTTTTCCAAAGACATACAGATGGCCAACAGCTACATAAAAATATGTTCATTATCATTACTTATTAAGGCAATGCAAATCAAAATCAGAATGAGATATCACTTCTCACTTGTTAGTATAGCTATTCTGGAAAAGACAAGAAATAACAAGTGCTGATGAGGATGTGAAGAAAAGGGAACTGGTGCACTGATGGTGGGAATGTAAACTGGTGTAGACACTGAACCAGAATACAGAGGTTCCTCAAAAAGTTAAAAATAATACCAACTACTCTTAAATTAAAAAAAAAAAAAAATGGGACTGCCATATGATCCAGCAATTCCATTCTGGGTATTTATGCAAAGAAAACAAAAACACTAACTCAAAAAAACAGCTGCACCCCCATGTTCACTGCGGCATTACTTAGAATATCTAAGATATGGAAATCAACCTAAGTGTCCATCCATGGATGAATGGATAAAGAAGATGTGGTGTGGGTACGTACACACACACACACACACAATATATTCAGCCATAAAAAAAATAACATCTTGCCACTTTACAAAACATGGATGGATTCTGAAGGATTACGCTAAGTGAAATCAGACAGAAAGACAAATAATGTATGATCGAATAGGTGGAATTTAAAAAAAATCAAGCTCACAGATACAGAAACTAATTGGCAGTTGCTCTGCAGAGATGGGGGCTGGGTGGGAGATGGGAGAAATGGGCAAACTTTTTTTTTCTGCTTAAATGAACTGATTTTCTACAAATTCTCTCCATTTTTTAGTATCTGTAAGTATAAGAGAGCATAATAAATGACAGGTAGCTGCAACAAGACACTGGAATAAAGCTGCTGTATAGGTAGTTTAAAATACATGACAAGAGATTCCTGTGAAAGGGCACAGTGGGAGATACAGAAGTGGAGTTGCAGGCATAGAAGGGATAGAAAACCAGTTCAATCCCCATTTCACTGGGAGCAAGAACATTGTGTTCCAGATCTGGGGCACTCAATAGAGTTCAACAAGAATATGTTGAATAAGTGAGTAATTATATGAATGAAGAAAGAAGGATGAAGGGGACATGATTAAAGTGACAAATGGTCAAAAAGGAAGGGTAAATGCTTGTAAAAAGGAGATAAATACACTGACGGACAAAAAGAACCAGGAAAGCAGAGTACCACAGTGAGGCAAAGAAGAAGCAAGCTAGCAAAAGTGGCAGCTAAGAAAGTGAAATGCTACAGAGATGAAGAAAAATGAGGATCATCACAACTCTAAACCCTATCACAGTTGGTTCCTTCATTGACAAATGGGACCGGTACAAATCTACCAAGAAAACTAAAGAGTGGATTTGTAAGACAGTACATTTCTTTCTAAGTGGAATCTATTTTACCTCCATCACAATGAAACCTGATCCAATAAAATAAAAAGATATTAGTGAAAAATCAGTCTAGTCTACTACAGTGGTAAGTTAAGAATAAAGACAAAAAGGAAGGCTTACATGTGTCTTTCATATCTGAGGGTTTCTCGGATGGACCATGCAACCTGGTATGGCGAGGCCTGCTCTGAGTCGTCCAGTTCCTCTCCGCTTTCTTCAGACCAGTCCAACCCTGGGACAGGTGAGAGCATAGTTCCAAATTAGACAAATTTACATTCACTTACAGTTTGGATATAAAGCTTCCATAACCCAATACCTACAACAAGTACTAACAATATGAACACATGCCTCCTGGTGAGTTTCATCCCTGTTCTGACAAAGATATTAATAATGACTCTGTGACATAGCCCCAGGTTTCAAATAATGACATTATACCACATTCTGAGGATGAACTTCTTTTGTCAGACACTTCACAAATGGAGTAGAAACAACACAAAGTGAAAGGGGTCAAGTCAAAAAAAAGGGTAAAATTTCTTAAGTATCAAAACATCATACACTAAAATAATGTCAAAAAACCACGAAACATATTTAAGATGGTGGGAAAAGCAGCCTAATATACATTCAGGCAAGAAAAAAGTAAAAAAATGCCAGTGGAGTCACTCTGTACCTCAATAAAGGACCCTAGAATCAACTGTTAATGGCAGACACACTCCATGCCCCTTTCCCAATACCTCTGGGTGAAAAGACCCCAACCACTAGGCAGGACCCTGGGGGTACTTGTATGATGACAATGTTGTCCTATTTCTAATGTAGCTTGGGTTTCTTTTACATCTTAACACAATAGCCACCACATTGTGTCCCATTTTGAAAAACAAGTTTAGAGGGAAAGTAGGTAAGTATAGTATGAACAATACTGATTTTGTTAAATGTTGTTATTTTTAATGATTGGATAATTGTTAGTTTCCAATATAAGGGTTTTACTTTTTAAAAGTTTTTATCTTGAAGAGGTCTTGATAAATACTATGTTGCACAGCCTAAAATGTAAATAAAGCTATGTGTGGGACTACATAGCTTTAATATACTCATACCACTATGAAATTTTAGATACCTTCATAACTAGTATTGTCTTCCTTCCTGAGACCCTCAAAATCAAAAGACCATCTTCGTTAGAACCTCACAGATATTTTTTCATAATTTAAATGAGTTTCCATGTGCCAAATAGGGAAATTAAGAAAAGGTTAACTGAAATGCAAATTATAAATGCTTAAAATTGAGTAACACATTGCCACTGGCATAAAAAAACCTCAAATCTAGTTCCAAGATGACCATCCAAAATGTCAGGTCACCTTTTTAAAATGTAAGTTACTGTCTCTCAATCAAAATAATTAGTCATTTGTTTAAAAAAATTTTTTTGATCACAACAGCATCAGCTTCAGGATGTTGCAAGGTGAGAGGTCTTTCAAACACAAAGTGACACTTTCAAAATGAGAACATGAGTTATCTTTCATTGTTTCTGTAGATACTAATAACTGCTACTAAGACACCTATATTTTCTCTGAAAAAATCAAGATCTAAGTCATAAAAACTAAGATGGAATTATTTCTCCTATTGTGAAATTAACTGTCCAATAAAGCTAACCTTTGATCCTGGCTTCATTATCACTGGTTTTAATGTAACTAACTGAGATAACCAGCCCAGTCAGGGCTGTAAAAGCTAATACCAAGACTACATTTTTTTTTAAGTACTCTTTACTGATGTGAATGCAGACTATACTTGGTCATAACAGTGTACTACAATTTCTGGTTTCTCCAAAATAACTTTTGTTTTGAAAACTTAGTCCCCTAATATACCTGAATTTAAAAAAAAAGAAAAGAAAAAGAATAGTTTTTCTATTAGAGTTTTGTTCTGTTTTTAGGTTTTTGTTTCAAAATGATAGAAAATCAACCCTCAACATAATATTCTATAGTTTCAAAAGCTAAAAAATTAGCATCTACAACTAATTAAAAGTATAAATAAAAATTTAGACGGTAGAGGTAAATGGTGGAATAAAAGGCAAACATCGGAAAAAAAGTAGATCTCTACCTCAAAACTAATGCTTAATGAGTTCCAAATTGATGACTAAAACATAAATAATAATAAGATTTAAAAGAAAATATAGGTGACTATATTTTTACACTCCTGGAATGAAAAGAACCCAAATAAGGAGGAAAAAAAAAACTAATTCATAAAGAAAAATATCCTAAAAGGAGAATACAAAAAAATGTTTACTTCTAAATTCCCAAATCATTATAACAGGTATTGAAAGCAAAGAACAAATGCAAGGGAGAAGAGGCTTTGCAACAAACATGAAATACATATAAAAAACTCTTACCAATTAGTAAAAGAGAAAAAGACTTTAAAAATGGATGAAAAAAAATTGAAAGGACAAGATAAATAAAAAATACAAATGTCCAAAAAGCATATGAACAAACATTCAGAACTATATTACTAATCCAAAATAGCAGTTCTCACTCAAAGTATGGTTAGCAGATCCCCAAAGGTCCCTGAAACTCTCTCCAGAAGCCCCTGAGATTAACATTATCTTCAAAACAAAACAAAGATGCTATCTGGCTTTCTCACTGCATTGACATTTGCACTGATGGTAAAACCACCATGATGGGTAAAACTTCTGACTTCTCAGCATGAATCAAGGGAGCAGCACCAGACTGCACTGTAGTCCTTACATAGATACATGCATGTTTCACTCCCTGACTGGCAGTTAAATAAAAAGAAACAAAAAACAGAAAAACCAGTTCAAGAATGTCCTTGATAAAACACTACGAAGGGCTGTGAATTTCATTAAATCTTGATTTCTGAGTGTATGTCTTTAAAATATTCCATGTGACTGCAAAGCATATACAAAGTACCTCAGCAGCATATGAAGAAGTATGACGGTTGTTTTGCGGAAAAGCACTTGCACGACTATTGTTTCAACTGTGACCTGAACTGTTTTTGTTCAACACCAGTTTTATTTGAAAAACTAGCTGACACACAAACTGTAGTTATTAAGAATTGGCTATTTGGCAGTTACTTATTCTAAAATGAACACAGTGAAACTGTCACTTTAAGGAAAACAATGGGAAATATTTGTTGCCAATGATTAAATTCAAATTTTCACTTAAAAGCTCAGTTTTTTGAAAACTTGAATTCATCACTGATAGTATGACAACTTCCCAATAGTTTGACTTTTCTGATGAGATTGGTGGTAATATTAACAAATGAGATGTCTAAATTTTATATAATGAAATAGGTCAACATCTGAAACAACTCTATAATTCAGTAAACCAATACTTTCAAATGACCAATATGTGATATTACAAAATCATGCACTGGTAACAAGTCCATTCAACATACAAAATAGATCAGTGGATTTTAAGTTAACAGTATGTAAAATTCCTTGATATAATTTCAGATTCCACACTGCAACTAATATAAGAAACTACCACTTGTCTAATGACTCTACAGCACCTTACTACACTGATGGATAGTGACTGCAATGGGTGTGGGGGGGCTTGATAATATGGGTGAATGTTGAAACCACAATGTTGCTCATGTGAAACCTTTATAAGATTGTGTATCAATGAAATCTTCATAAAAAAAAACTATCACTTGCCAACTTTTGGTGTAGAATTAAATAATATCCACAATTATTTGAAAAAAGCTATTAAAATATTCTACCCTTTTCCAACTACAATTGTGTAAGGCCATATTTTCATATACTAACTAAAACTGCATATCCCAACAGATGGAATGCAGAGGCAGATAGGAGAATCTAGCTGTCCTCTAACAAACCAGACATAGAGATTCGCTAATAAACAATGTAAAATAATGCTGCTTTTCTCATATATGTTTTTGTTTTGGAAAATAGTTATTTTTCATAAAAAGAACATGCTAAAATGTAGTCAGTTTGTTATTTTTAAACAAATCAGTGTTTTTAATTTTCTGAATTTATACTTCTAATTCAATAAATATCAATAGAATCAACTCATATACACAAAAAGTCTATGGTGTCCTCAATAATTTTTTAGAACATAAAGGAATTCTATGACCAAAATTCTGAGAAACATTGATTTAAGGTATTCAAGTTACAGCAAATTTTCTACCAAATTTTTAATATCATCTAATATCCATGCTGCAAACACACAGAGAAACTATCATTCTCCTATACTGCTAAAAGAAGGTTAAACTGACTAAATAATTCTGAAGGAAAATTTGGCAACTCATATCAAAAACCTTTTTTAAAAAAGAGAAAGATCGTCAATTCTGCTTCTAGGAATCTATTTGAAGGAAAATTAACGATGGACAGAATTATTTTATTGTGAGGCTATACAGCTATAACACTTTAATAATGATAGAAACTAGAAATAAGTTAAAGAACTCAGCTGGGACAAATTACATTGTGTATGAAAAATTACCAACTTGATAATACATGAAAAAAATTTTAAAACAGGTCACAAAACTTTATGCGTAGCAGGAACCCAATTTTACGTATCTAAAAGAACATATATATATATATATATATATATATATACCAATGTAAACATATATCTAAAAGAATAAATTAAAAGTATTAACAAATGGGTATTTATAAGGATTGTGCTAGAACTTACATTTTTGTTTATCAATATTTTTTCTTTAAGTCTTATTAGTTTTTTTAAATTACCAAAAGTCATACATAGTTTAGTAAAATACAAAACAATACAAGAATTCAAACCCCCATCTCCCTAAAAATACATCCAGTCCAACTCCATTCCCTTTTGGTAGTCAGTGTCAATAGCCTGATACTGTATATCCATTCACATTTTACCTATGTGCATACCAAATAGGCAAGAATCTATCCTTTTACTTGATTCAACATACATACTGATGGTTCTTGTTTATTTATTTTTACAAAAACAGGATAATACCTCTTGATTTTTTTCTACTTGTGAATACATCATCGGCACACAAGTAAAAGATACAGATTTCATATATTCTTTTTATAAAGTAGTTGTATAATACTTTGTAAAAAATACATGTACACCATAATTTACTATTGGTTATAAAAGTTATTTGCAGATTTTTAATATTGTAAGCAGTGCGGCAATTAACACCCTTGAACACATATCCTTACAATCTGATCCATTTTTAATTCATTGGACAGAGTCCCAAGTCAGTTTGCTGACCATATACTTTTATTTTGTACATACTGTCACATTACTCACCAACAATGCATACGATCCCATATCCTCATCAACAGTAGATACAATTTTTGCCAATCTTATGGTTATTCATTGCCATTTTAATGTGCATTTCCCACCCCACTGCTGTAGCGACTGAAGTTTTTATTTATTTATTGGTATTTCTTCTTCCTCTATTCCCATCCTGTTCTCTTTTTCCTATTGCTAAATGCCATACAAATCATTTTTTCCTAAAGTTAGTTAGAATGCCAGTTTACAGCACATTCATGAATATTCTACATGAATTGAGAGTTTAGATTATCACAGACAAAACAATCAAAGTATTAATAGAAAACATAGACTATCTGTATAAACTTGAGATCAGAGAGATTTTCTTGAGTGAGACAGAAAACTCAAAAGCAACAAAGAATGACATTTGACTACATTAAAGTTTTATCTTTATTTTTTCACTTTTAAATCATGAACAGGTATTCTTTGAGAATTAAAAAAAGTTTTTAAAAAAAATCTATAGGCAGATATTAACAATGCTATCATTATTCCAAAGTCCTCTGATAAGTCATGGAGAAGATTTCATTAGACACACAGGCCCTGATCTCACAGAGGCACACAATCAAACAAACTGCCTTTTCATGCTGCTACTACCATGAGAAGCTACAACTGAAATTCTAATTCCCAACCCCTATTTCTGTATCTTGTCCACCAATTATTCTCCTCTCCAGTAGCATATTTACTTTAAGGTGATCTAAGTACAGAATCTTGAATTGGGCCATTCTTTCCCGGGGTTCTTCTACCCATAGAACACCGGTGGGTAGTTATGAAAATAAAGCCCCATGCAAAAGGCACATTTTGTTAAACTGCACACAAATGATGTGGTAAAAGAGATGATAACTCACCTAAATGGGGAAACAGATCAGTGTCCAACTGATGTTTCTGGGTGCACAGTTTCACCAGTCTCTGCAGTCGACTTATACAAGAGAAGTGTGGAGAGAAGGCTGTGGCTCTCATAAGGACCCGGTCCGTCCTGGGTGGGTCCGCGATGGGAGCCCTACTGGATGGCAGGAAGGGCAGAGGCCTCTTGTGAGACAACTGCCTTGCTTGTGCTATAGTGTGTGTGGTGGGGGCCACTCCCTGCATTGGTAGGCTGGTGTTCTGAGGTTGAGGTGACTTGCAGACTACACCCTGCGCTGGCGCTGGAGGTTTTAAAGAAGTGGGCGAAGGTGACAGGTGGGAGTGCTGCTGCAGAGGCTGCTGCTGTGAAGGGGCAGGAGGGGGACTAAAGTGCTCTTGTCGAACTTTTAAAATCTCGGTCTCTCTCTGGCGCTGCCGATTCTGGGCCAACTTGCTCTGCAGCTTCTTTCTCACAGTTGCCCCTTTCTTCAGGTCATCCTCCTCCTCGTTGAAAGCAAACGGGTCTTCCAACTCAGTTTCCAGGTAGTGGAGAGGGACCCTTGCCCCAGGTGGAGAGAGAGACATTCCATCCAGTCCATTCGGCATCTTCAGGGCCAACGTGGGCACCGCTAGGCTGAAGGCCATGGTATCCATCTGGTGCCTGACCTTTACTTCATCTATAGGATCATTCTTTTTCTTCCTCTCTTTTTTCGGGATAAAGCCAAGTACCTGCAAGTGGCTGTTGCAGTACCTTTAAAAATACACATATATATGGGAAAATGTTCATGATACATATTTAAAAACAATATAAAACCACGTATTATAAAATGTGAGTCCTCATATGTTAAAAATGCATAACTATAGGTAACTCTTGGCATTCATGGATTTAATATATACAACTTCCACTACTCTCAAGTAATCCTCAGAATCTCTGAATTTTACTGAAGCAAGTATGTGAACTGTACATGTGCAGAGGCTGCCAGACAGAAGCAAGTCATTCAGACAGTGAGTGGCCCTGGAGAATGGCCCAGGTATTGCTTCTCACATGCTTTGTTCTCCATTCATAGTATACAAAGTAACTCATCCTAAAGGATCCTAGAGCCTAAAGGATCACTTAACATTCTCCTATGGAGAAAAAAATTTATGTTCCAATGCAATTCAAGTAGAGATTCACGAAGACCTTACAACATAATCCTTAAGAATGTCAAGTATCTACTGTGTGTTCCACACACACACACATACAATATAGAGGGACGGAGAAAGTAAAATAATAAATAATAAAACTGGCTAGTGGGATTATAGATGAAATGAGTTCCTTAAGAGCCAGATATAAGTACATGGATTGTCACCTCTAGTTTCTCCATGCAGTAGGTACTAAAATGATGCCCTTTATACAGATGAAGAAACTAAACTTTATAGAAGTTAAATTAACTTGCCCAAAACCACCCAGCTAGAAAGTGATGGCTGATACTTGAACCCTAAAAATCAAAGCTCATGAAGACTCCTATTAGTCTTCAACCACAAGCAGGTTACTTTGGTGATGTGAATGCTATTTTAAAAATACTATGAAAGGATAGAATCCTTCTATATAATGAGAAAATAGAATGTATATTATTCCAATAAACTACACTGAGAACCTGTAGAGGCTTTTAATCAGTAGAAAAGTACTATTTTTCCAAACTGGTATTCCTCACACAGTTCCATAAAATGCTAAAAGAATGTAGTAAAAGCAGTATTTCATGCTTAACTAAATCTGGAAGATGCTGGCTTAAACAGAATTAGACAATGATTTTGTTATTCATTTCTCCTGAACATCTTCTCAAAGCATTTTGTATGATAATAGGCATTATACTCTAAGGTAGAGATGTACACATCTGGCAGTGTTTCCCAAACTTATTTGAAAGTGGCATCTGTTTTTATTGCAGCACACTTGCATTATCTCCACTGAATACAGTTTGGGAAAAAAGGCAATAAAGTAAAATAATGTCAATCCTCAAACTCACTGGGCTTCATTAAAAAAATTTTTTTCATAACTGTTAAAAATACAAATTCACCAAATAATCAGAAGACATTATTTTGCTGCTCAGTCTTAGAAATAAATTAGAGGCACTCCTTAATAGTTTCTCAGACAATAGAGAGCTTTAGGGTGTGTCTGTGTATGTGTACCTAGCAGATTTGGGCTACATCCCCTGAACAGAATAGATTCAGCTATGGACAAGGAAAGGGGTTTCAAGGTAACTATACTGAGGAAGCTTCCCAATAAAGAATAAATGTGTTTTGTGGTTGTTTTCAAGTCATTGTCAAGTTAACAAATGATTAGCTTTTTTAGTGGAAAGAAATGAGTTGGTTTTTTTTTTTAGTTTAGAAATCAAACTTTCCTGCTCATTTACGTATGGGCAGCCTGAACTGGTAAATGAGGCTACTGTGAGCTGCATTATGGAACGGAGCAGAGGCTGATCCGCATGTACAGTCCTCGTAGAACCTCATTCTTGACTCTGTTGGCACAACATATAGTCTGAACTCAAAAAACCCTGCGCCTCTTCTAAAAGGGAAAATTCTTCATAACCGGAATTAGAAGAGCTTAGTTATGAACATTTAAAATAAATATGCAAATATAAATTTCTAGTCTAAATTTACAGGGGACTGCTAATGGGTTCATTTTGGAGAGATGAAAACATAAAATTAGGCTGTGGTGACAGGTGCACAACCCTGTGAACATACTAAAAAGTACTGAATTGTACACTTCCAATGGGGGAACTCTATGTGATGTGAATCATATCTTAAGCTGTTCGGAAAAAAAATAAACACTCAGGAAACAAATTTCTTGGCAAATACATACTACTAAAAATATATACCACATTATAGCATATTTAAAATATCATACAAAATAACAAACTTAGTATCTCTGAGAAATCAAGTACAGTAATGAGTTAGCTTCCCACTGTAAAGTGTACTAGAAAATGGACTTTACTTTTTAATTATACCAATACTTCTACTGAACATAATACTATTCTATTTTAAAAAGGTGGAATCCCATAAATTATCATTCATGATGATACACACCAGGTAAGTTAGACACCAGGTATTATGCAGCTTTCTCTAGCTGACCACCAACCAGATAATTTTGTCAATTAGAAGCCCTTGGGAATTTGTTTTCTAAAATAATACATAAAACCATCTCAGATCCCTAGTGTCCAAAGAGTAACTGCATCAACCATAATGAAAGTTTATTTTCAAAAGAATATTAACCTTTTCTACCTTATGTCATTAGTATAGTTTTAACTATCAATATTTACACACCGGTTTAGACATATTATTTCATGAATTCAACATGGATTTCTTGAGGTAAAATAGGAACATTACCTCCTGCGAATGTCTGCTTTAATCTATTTTCAAACACTCTTACAAATAATAAAAATATCAATCCCAATAAATATGAGAGATGCCCTCTCAAAAAAAAAAAATATCAATCCCATTTGCATTCATATGGTCTTGGACCAATTTTGAAAAAAAAATACAACTCAGTATTTATTAAGTATAGCTTCTCTTGACATAGCACTACCAAAGTCCTTTCCATTCTTCTCTTGTTCTAAAAAGAAGAAATTACTTCAAATATAAAGGTGAAGACATATGCTTCAGATAATTAATATTTTGGACCAATTCAGAGTGACTCTCACTTCTTGCTGTTAGCTTTTAATATTTGCTTCAGTGAAATGGAAAAAAAATCTAAGGTTGACAACTGCAACTGTAATAAACTGAATTTAAGACAAAATTATGGAGGTGTGTTTATAATGGAGCTTGATAAAAAAATTAACCCAAGTTTATCTATTCTTCACATTAAACAAAGGCAAGGGTATGGAATTATCACATTCAATCAGCTAAAACCAATTGGACAGATATGTTTAGCCTAATACAGCAGTCCCTTTCTCATCTGATATTAATGTTTTATTCCTTGCCTTACTAAGCAGCTGTTTCTAACTTTCAGGTATTGTAATTTGAAGCATTACATGCTCATTTGAAATTCTAAGGGGGTATTCCCAATTATACCAGATTATACTACACTCATGTTGGTGGGATCTGTACCAACACAAATTATTAATTTCACCTTAAAAGTGTAAAAATTGCTCACCAGGACATATAAAATACATGATTCCCTTTTCAGTCAATTCATACCCATGACATTTTACTTACGCAGAGGAAACACGATGGTGTATATATATATATTTTAAAGACAGAAGTAAAAAGTTCAAATTTTCAACTAAGGATAAACTTTTTGAAAAATAAGCATGCATCTCTCTGCAATATCCTACAATGACCAACATGGTTTCTGGAAAATTGAAGAAAAAGAAACATGAAAATGATTATATGTGAAATATAGTGTGAATTTTCCTAAAAATATGGAAGATGAATAACTAGCATAACACTCCTTCTTTAAAAACACCTCCACATTAAAAAAAACATTCAGCAAAGCACAAATTCATAATTCTAACAATAAAGTCTACCCCTACTATGAAAATATAATTCCTTAAGTTATCATGGAACTCTTTTTAACCAAAAGAGGCACGATTATAAAACAATGCCAAACATTACTTTGAAGTCCAATAAGAAATAAATTTTCTGAATAATTCAAATAATCATTCTTTTGAATATTCTCTTTCAGTATGTTCATACCCATTGGTACCTTTCAAGCACAGATTTAAAAATTCCAAAGTATCACTGATTACAACACCTAAGCAGTTCCTATAATTTCTCTTGTTCAGGCAAGTGACAGAACTAAGTAGAGAATACAGCAACTATTTTACAAGGCTGCAAACCAAACACATTAGTACCAAGACTTCAAGCAACAAATCTGAGGGCAATGATTTTTTTAAGTAATCCTACAAAGTCTGCAAATCAATAAAAAAAGAAGAAAACATTTAAACTAAAAATAAAAAATAAAATTCTCCAAATTTACATGATTAATAAATCATGTAAATAAAAAATTCCCCAAATTTACTACATTTTTTTTAAAATTGCCATCTCTCATCTTTAGAAGCATTCCAACGTTTACTTAGATTATCCTGAAAAAACTCAACATTTAAATTCATCTTATCAGAAAAAAAAACAGAAAACCCCAAGCCTGCTAATTAAATCAAAAACCGATTCCCTTTATTCTTACCTACGATCCTCCGATTTGGGGATGGGGTTGGTGCAGCGCTGGCTGTTATACTTGGCCACATATTCACATTGCTTGAAGGGAGCAGTCTTGTCCTCCAGAACGTGTCTGATACAGAAAGCGTAGCCGTTGAGTCGCCGCTGCTTGCACAGTTTGGGGCTATATGAGCACAAGGGCTTATTGTCAACCTCAGAGAAGTGTATATGTTTCCCTTCATACATCACGTGACTCTATTCCTTGTGAACATCAGCTAAAAGACCACCACAAAAAAAAAACAAAAAACAAAACAGAAACCCAAATGATAAATCAGAGAGTATAAGTCAGATTTAAGTTGAGAATTTCACTGAGGGACTTCTGGCCCCACAGCCATACCTGATTTTAAATCTTCTGCACCATAGCAATGTTTAGAGAACCCCAAGGATACCACAGTTTGGAATGCTGCAGAATCAAGATGAAGCAGATTGTCTACAAAAATATCAAAAGGCCTAGTTAACAAACAGAAATAAATAAAACTTGCTCACCTGGGAGGTAAAATACTAATTATAGCACCCTTTCAAAGGGGATGGATTCTTCATTGCAATCCAACATCCTAATATTGAATTCAAATAATAAGAGGCATTATGAAATATTGTTACCTTACCCCTCCCAAAATGAACTAAAGAACTTTTACTCTGGTTAAGTTTTATAAATACCTCAGAGCAGCAAGGCTCTTCCCACCAAACCAATGTCACAAAGTGGCAGGTCTTTTTATTTCATTACTGGTGGCATGCTACACCTGTTTTCAGAACCTAAATCTCTTTACAGTGCCAACAGAATGCACTCTATACACCTAAAACTTCCCTCAGAAATTCCACATTTTTTGACATGTTGGCAATATATTTGGCTATTTGTAATAAATGTGTCTACAAAATATAAAAAAGAGAGCACATTCCTGTTTTTTAAAAAACTCGTTTTTCCTCTCTAATATTCCCCCACACTTAACCCATCCAAACTATTAACTTCTTGAGCCCAAAGACTAGGAACCCACCACATACACTTCCACCACTCAGTTCAATGTTCTGCACCACATGATGCTCCAAATTATTCAATCAGGACAGTAATCACGGCTTCTGAGTCTTTGAAGGTTTAATAAGAAAATGGAAGGGAGAAATAAAACTATACTTCCTACCTCTATACACAAAAGGTCCAGCAGTAGCATTTATACATTATAACACAACACAGTCTACAATGAAAATGAATCAACTAATTTGTAAAGTCAGGGTCATAGAGGACTGATGTGGTCCAACCTACTTTCTCCACACTCCAAAGGGCAATCCAAATGGCTGGTGGAACAGGTCAGATACCAGCTACAGAAAAATTCCAGAAATACTCTCTCCTTTACAAAACTGAGTATGAAATTCCTTACACCAGTGAATGATAAGGTACATAAATGCTTGAGGAGTCAGAAGACATGTTTTCTCAAGTCTGAAAACTGCCACTTATACCTTGAACAAATCATCTAACCTCAGTTTTCTTATCTGTAAAATAGGGATAATAATAATAGCTGTTATGATCAGATAGCTCTAAGAATCACATGCTACAAAGCCTGTAACACACTAAGTACCATGTCTAGATCATGTTAAGCACTAAACCAGTGGAAGTTACTCATAAATGTTGATTCTTACTGTGATTACATTTTACCTACCAATGCTAAGTAAAGGCAGGGAAGTTATATTACCCTTGAAAAGCATTTCACTTACTCTAGTAGGAGGAAAAAACACACTTAAAATAGTATTAGCTTGGTTAACAAAAATCACTCATTACTGAGTAAACCTAATCACACATTAACATTAAACAAAAGTAAGGGCTTTCCCTTTTCATTTTATTAGGATGCAAGGAAGAAAAGTTGGACTAAACATTTTAATTTAGCTGCCCTGAAGGTCTGGATGTTCAGGACAGGAAATATTTCAAAGCAAACCTATGCTGTTTCATTTTTACACTCTCTTTGGACTCCACAATTCACCTGACAAACAAGAATTTTTCATGAATCAATTCAAGCAAACCTATATGAACTTCAGGAAAAAAGTACACTGCATGTAAACACAAATAGCAATTCACAGAATCAATTTGATTGCTATTTTGAAAAAAATCAACCTATACACCTGTATGTATGAAAATATCTTATGAATTATACAAAAAAGTCTGAGGACAAGGATGGAGGATTATAAGGCCAACTTTCACTTTTTACTCTAACATATTCTAGATATGCAATCCTATCTTTCAAGGTTGATGATTTCCCTCATTTCCCCCTAATTTTTATACATCTTTTTTTTCCTATTCGAATTGGTTAGAACTGCTCAATGTTAATAATGGCAACCATTGTTCCTCCTAACTTATTAAATTTGAGAATTGCTTCAAGTCAATAGTAGGAATAATGCTTTTCTTATAAGACGTATTTCCTGTTAAGAAAGAATGGAGTAATTCCTATTAAGAGTTGTTTCTTTTTTTAAAAGAACTCAGAACTGAAGGTTAATTTTACTAAATTCTTTTTCAGTTTCTAAGGAGATGTTCACTTTCCACTTCTGTACTTTTTAAAATATGGTGTTCATTATTTCCTGTTACTGAACTCTTCTTATGTTCCTGGGATGAAAGCAACTTGGTCATCATGTAGTGCCCTTTTAATGTGTTGCTAAATTACACTTCCTAGTATGCAGGATTTTTGTATTTTGATGATGGTCTACAGTTTTCTCAATATAGTATTTCAAAAAAATAGAAGGCTGCCTGGGCTGAGGAGTGTTTGTGAAGTAGGTCAGGTTTTCAAATGCATCTGTATACAATTCAGCAATGTGACCACTTACATTTAGTTTCCTAGATACCTGATTCATTCTCATATTCTGTGTGTATTCATATATACATGTGATATATGCTTTCTCCCTTTATTCGTGATTAGGTTCAATAGGGGTTTAATCTGTTTAATCTATTTACCAACACCCTCTAAAAACAAACAAAAAAACCTCTTTTGGTACCTCCATGTATGTTTTCAGATTCATCAGTTGCTGCTTGTATCTTTGCTAATACCTTCTGCTTTTTTCTATTCACTTTATTATTTTTGTAACTTCTTGGACTGAATTCTCTGATTTTCATTCTTTTCTTGCTTGCTAACTTATTTACATCTATTAATTTTCCTCTGAGAATGTACTGCTTTAGCAATATTTCACAGGTACTAACTCACAGAATTTTTATTATCAGTACTTTCTAATTTCTCCTTTGACCCAACAGTTATTTTTTTCAGACAGCAGCACTATGCTTTCCTTTGTTTTAGTTCTAGTTAAGAATAAACAGCACAATCCGCATATATCTCTGCTTTTTGGATTCAACTAATATTTTATTTGGGGCCTAATAGGTATGCTTGAAAAAGAGTATTCACTGTTACGAGGGTATATTGTTTGCTTATACCATGTATCATGCTATTAAAGGTCCACTATGTTATTACTTATTTTGTCTTCGTGCTCTACCAACAGTTAGAACAGATGAACCAAAATCGCCTACTATAATCTGATTTGCTTCTCCTTGTTTTTGTTTTATAAATTTTAAGGTTGGATTGTTTGATATATGAGATCATGACCACTAGACTGTCACTCTTACTATGAAATGCAACTCTGTTGATGCTTTGTCTTGAATTCAACCTTGCCTGACACAAATATCTGGACTGTCATATTTTTGTTTCAATTTGTTGGTAAAGTCTTTGCCCATCTTTACATTTTTAAGCTTTCTGAGGTACTGTTTAAGGTCATGGGTCAGTAAACTCTGGCTTACAGGACAAATCTGGCCCACTATATATTTTTATAAATAAAGTTTTATTGGAACACTGTCCTATTCATTCATTTACATCTTATCTATGGCTGCTTTCATGCTATAATAATAGAGCTGAGTAGTTGCAACAGAGATTGTATGGCTTAAAGTCCTAAAATATTTACTAAATAAGTTACTAAAATTGAGTACCCATTTTAGGTACATCTCTTAATAGGTTCAACTTTTTTGCTCCAATCTGAGTATGATTTTAATGAGGTCAATGCACAATTTCATATTTACTTACATGACAAATATTTCTTACTAATTTTATCTTTTTGAATGCTTTTTTTGAATGCAGTAAGAAAATAAGTATACTTAACATTATCCTGATTATCTCATGTTATGAATAAGAAAAATTTTCATTTTATGTAACTACCTACCCATCCCCTATTTTTAACTTATGTTATTATTTCTACACTGTGATACTTTTATAACATTTTAGTATTAGTTCTATTTTAGTATTAGTTCTATATTTAAATTTATTCACTGCTAAGCACTAGTCCTTCAACCTTAGTTTTCAATTCACCTCTTAATTCAACAGTTATTTATAATCTCATCTCTCTTCTCTATCCCAGACCCTAAGAGCTGACTTCCACAAACTAAGTGATGGTTCTTCTGTTTGAAAATATATGTCAACTGATATTATACTTAAACTATAGCTTGCATGGATATAAAATCCTTGGGTCATATTTGTTTTGTCTACTCACTTTGTATTTTCCACGAATGGCAAGTCTGAGACTAGCATCTTCATTTTATAGGAGGCTTGATTTTCCCCCCAATTATGACCTCATAATAAAAGTCTATATTTAAAGATAGAATTCACGTTTTGTTCTATTGTGGGAAATTCTTCCTTAATGTCTTGGAAATTTTTTCCGCTTCACTTATTCTCTTGTCTTCTTCAGGGGTATCAATTATTGGTATGCTAGATTTACTGTATTCTGTACCTGTCACTCTCTCTCTAGGCTTTCTTTTTACTTTTTCTATTTTGGATAGCTCAAATTTCTCAAGCTTACTATCTTAACCCCAGCTACAGTGTATATTTGCTGTTTTGAAAAGTTACCTTCATTTCTATTTTTTTTAATAGACTTTGTTTTTCTTCTTTTTTGTTACCTGGTTCCATCCGCTTACTCTTAACCTCTTTCTGGTGTCTTATCACTTATTTCTTGAGCTTTTGTATCTCATCTTTAAACTCCTGTTTCAGAGGAGCCATGTCTCACCCCCAACTCCACCAATGGGAACATTTGTTCCTAATTTTCACATGCTCTGCTGTTTCTCAATCACCAACACTCTTCCCTTGAGGCTTGACCCAAAGCTGGACTAGTCTCCCCAGTTCACGGTGGCCCACATGGCAGATTTTTAAGGGATATAATTTAGGCTTTATTTCTCTTCCATGTTAATATCAGCAGCTGTAAGGCTGCTTGCTGCCAATTTCTCCTCCACTCTAAACTTCTGGCAAAAATAGGACTGTACAGTCTGGAATTCAATGCCACCTCTCTTGCCACTCAGGAAGCCTAATGCACATACCAACTTCACCATTCCAAGTATGGGGTTACTGGTTCTGTTCTGATGGTGTTATCACTACTTGGGAGAAAGCAGCTCCCCTCACTTAGCCTGAGTTCTACAGAGGAAATCATCCTCTCCTGCCCTGGTTCAATTTTTACTATGCCTAATAACATTAATTCATATATTCTCATTTTAAGGTTTTGTTAGTGATCAAAGACTGAATTGCTTTTGTTTCTTATTCTCCTTATGTTTAGTTGGTTTAGAGAGAACAGAGATGTCAGTACTCTGCCATCATTAACCAGAAATATCTTTTAAAATTCTGTAGAGTAAAATAGGCCAAAAAAATTGTCTATTTTTCATAACCAACATTACTTGTGTAATAATGTTTTTTATTTTAAAAACTCAACATGCTATTAAAGTTACTTAATGATTTATTTTCACCATCAAATTCATGTGACTCCTGGCTTTAATGGCAAGTGTTCATTTGTTATACACTTATGAAAAGTCCATTGTTTTCCCAGAAGCTGTGGAGGATATAACAGTGAGAGACATAACTTTTGCCCTTAGAAGACTATAATCTCTGAGATGAGATGCATTCATAACTGGAGGGCCTCACCCACAGCTCTGAGCACCCCAGGTCCCTCTCGCCTTATAAACCTGTAAGAACAGGCAGCCTCGTGTCCAGAGCAACGGACTTTGCGCCCTCTCCTCTACCCAGCCCTAGTCTTATAGTTCAGAACAGTTTAGTCATCCCACAAGAAAATCCCCAAAAACTGACTTAGTTACATGTTGCTGAGGTGCTCCATGTATTTCCCTGTTTGTCACTCATTACTTGCTATTTTAATTGCCTATTCTCTGTTGTCTTCACTCCTAGAAAATAAGCTCCCAGAGAGAGGAGCAGTTTTCTGTTCATCATTATATCCCAGGGCCTAGCTCAGTGCCCAGAAGGTAATAGGTGGGTGTTCAGTATGTACATGCTGCCCTCGTAAATAGCTTCTGTGACAGTAAGTCTTAACTGCAGGTTGCCTACCAAAACAAAGGCTACTAGATTCACCTACTGATCATTAAATTTTTAAAAATCACTGAGTTGGTACTTCAAATAGTTTATAAAATAATTTCTAATAGTCACAGTCATACACCAAAAGAAAGTTAGAATTAAGAAGCTTTAAATTTTTTGAATATTCCAGTACACCTCATGGTACTACATCAAACATTTCATCAAACAGATGTCATAATTTGGGGGCCAATGTCTCTTAGCAATTTAACAAATAATGTTTTTAAAAAATGTTGAGTGCATTAAAATTTACCTATTCAACTTCCTTTTAATTCTAAGATACATTAATCTATCTCTCTTTCAGCATCTGCCACAGATGCCAAAGCTTAACTTTTTCACATCTACTGGTGATTAATTTTTTCTTCCCATTTTTATTTTTAATATTTTAAAGTCCTACAAGCCAACTTTTCATCATTCTGTGCATCTTTTTGAAAAATCAATTGTTCTCCATTTTTCAAATCCCTCTTTTGAAAACTCAACTTACTCTTTATATTTTCAACTCCCTGATGTACTCAGACTCACTTTATATACCATAAAGGTAAAGAATATTAGGAGAAAATGGCCCTCTGCTTTGAAAACTAACTTCCTCCTAAGTGAGTGTTATTTAATATAAAAATCACTTTGTCTATAAACTGGAAACAATTCACCTGGTCTTTTCTATATTAGTAGGGTTTTCCTTTTTAATTAGGAAGAAATCAAAACAAAAGCACTAAGGGAGATCTCAGGGGGAAAAAAAAAACCCACAACTGAAATTCTTTACACCAAAGGGGAAGTTCATATAGCCTTCATTCTTTGACATTCATTGCAAGATACAAAGAAGAGAAGAAACCTACGTAAAGTACACCTGATCTTAATCAAATGACTTAGAGACCTTCATATTTAATTAGTACACCATTGTCTAATCCATGAAGTAAAGCCATACCTATGCTCTACCTTGAAAACATTATGAGTATCACGTAAAAAAAAGAAAAAATCCTAACCAGACTCAATATATTAACAGCTATAGCAGGTATTACCTTTAGCTGTGGAAATAACTTGCTTAGAATATAAACTTTAAGGACAAATCTATACACCCTTAAAGAAGAGAACACAGATAATTAAGTACTTTATAGCAGTAGCAGAATTATACCAAAAAGCAAAAATAACTGTTACTGAGAATAATCTCATAGAATGATTATTTCCACAGCAAACATACCCTTATTTTGGAATTCAAGAGTGGGAAATATGGTCATGTGTAAAATCTTAAAAAAAAAAATTATCCTTTATATTATGCTGAGCTTTACTGGAAAGTAAAACAACTCCTTTCTATAATTTCTTTTTTCTTGAAAATATAGAGGAATAAGACATTAGCAGGTAGAAAAGGAAGATAAGCTTTAAACAAAAGCAACCTATGGGCCATTCAGTCTTCCAAAGGCAACCATAAACCAATTTGACAAAAATATGAACATTATTCTCCTTGGGACTGCCGCTTTATCACCTCCATGTGGAATCACTGTATGTCATTACTGTTCTTTTGAGTCTCATGTTTCAGAAGCATGTTCATTTCACTGCCATGGCATTTTCCCCTAATTGCCTTCTGTAATTTTATATTCTACCCCTTTTTAAGAACCTACACCTACAACGTACCTTACAATTTTTTTAATCCAACATGAATTTATATACACTTATTTAATATATATTTATAGCTAGCATATTTAATACAAATGAAAAGAATATTTACTTATCCTAGTCATATACTTTAAAGCCTAAGAAAGCACCCACCACCACCGTAAGCTTTTTCTGAAATGGATTTTAACTCACCTTCACTGATCACAAAAATGTAGTAAGATGCTAAACAGATGAAATATATTGATTATGATTCAAAGAGAAAGATCAGTGAGAAAAACTGTCTATTACCCAAAAACTATCAATAATCAGCATAAAGTTCAAACTAGAATATTTAAAAACAAATCTAGTAATTGCTTACTGAATCTATTTTGTGCCAAATACTGTGCTCAAACAGCATTGTACAAGTAAGTTTTCATTATGAATTTAAGTTGAAATGGCCTTACACTAGCTGAGTTCCTTACCTGATTTGTTTAAAAAAGTAAGGATGCTTGGTTTATGCAGCAGTTGGGAGCATCATTGGCTCTAGCGGGTATCGAAGATGGTGCCCAAATCTGGTCCTGCTAACTTCTAGGTGTTACGATCTTACGCAAGTTATTTGGGTTTCAGTTTTCTCATATGTAAAGAGAGGACTTCAATAGTAGGAACCTCACTGAGACCTTTTAGAAGAATTAAATTAGGTATTTCATGAACCATGCTAAGCACTGTACCCAGCACATAGTAATCACTTAATCTTAACTACTATTAGAAGCAGCAAGTAGTAGTTTATTGGTATTATCACTTTAATCTAGAATCTGCAGGGCTAAAATGCACTCTCCGGCTGCTGATGGTTTTCTGAATGGTAAGAGTGTCATTCTCCATTAAGTCAGGCCCTCCCACCTTCTTGGGACTAGGGTAACAAAATCCATTAAGAATTGTTTCCTATATCCATATTAAAAAATCTAATATTAAAAATATTTTCTACAATCTACAGAGTATTTAAATACTGATGTTCTTGTTATGGAAAATGCTAGCAGAATGAGCAGTGTCTAATTTGGTTATAGTGTTTCTTAGCTCCAGTTAATGATTCTTTACAACAAAGGCTGAGTTCTCATCCATGCCACAGTCACCCTCAATTGCTACAGAAACCCTATAGTGCAGGACAAGAAGAAGAAACAAAGTTAAGTTGTAGCCATAGTCCTCAAAATTCTTTCCTGTAAGAACCTGAAACTAATGGCCTTTTTGTGGCTGAATTCCACATACACATTTCCATCCTTATCTTACTTGACCCTTCTCTAGCATGTGACACTGTTGATCACTTTCTCCTTGAAAATCTCTTACTTCTGGCTTTCCCATCAGTGGTGTCCTTTCTCTTAACCGCCCCCCCACATTTAAACGCCAGTGTTACCCCCAAGATTCTCTAATCTTATTTTATAGGCATGTAAGACAAAATGCCTACAGGGCCTTATGGGTGGGCAGGGGGGCAGACTTTGGCAAACTGCTCACCTAAAGGAGGCTGACTCAAACCGGGTTCCAGCAAGTTATTGTCGGGATAAGAGGAAGCAGACCCAGGGTTTCCATATCTTCCAATTTTTCAAGGGAAGATAAAAATCCAGATTTTCCCACAAAATCTCCTAATTTTTTTTTTTTAAGTCAGCAGTTCCTTTAAACTGTTAAAATACAAGATGTGTGACCTTGAGCAAGTTACTTTACAAACCTGATTCCTCATCTATGAAATGGCAGTGATAAAACCACACACAAACACACAAAAAGTGCGGGTCAAAAACATTTCTACAGACTTTCATCTTAGTTTCTGTATCCACCCCTAGACTACAGGTCACTATCCCAGGTTTTAAACCAAATGTACAGAAATTGTGAATGTACATAAATGCATTTCTCTGGAGAACGGTCCATAAAGTTCATCAGATTCTCAAAAAAGACTTACAACCACTGACTCAGTCAAAACTTCCAACTTGTACAACTTCAACTGTGTTCCGTACGAGGATGAGTCCCAAACCTACCTGCAGTCCACCTGCGCAGCCCACCTCACCTCACCTCTGCGACCAGCCTCTCCACTCACTTCTCCCACTGCCACTGCCACACCTCAGCTCAAACTCTCCATCGCTTCTCAGCAGCTGTCTCACTAGTCTAACTCCAGCCTTTCCCTCCTTGATGCCACTTTGTACAACTCAAATCCTCTAAAACGCAAACGGTTTATCTGTCCAAAGGCCTTTAAGGTCTGCTTATAAATGTAAAAGGAATCCAACAACTACTTAGCCTAACATATAAACTCCTTAGACCTGACCAGACTGACCTCTCCCTCACCCACTATTTATTCCTATTCCCCAAATTCCTACCATTTGCAATACAGAATACTCTTTTGTCCGTAGGCATTTATTCATACTTGCAGGTCCTACCTCCAGGAATGCTTTTCTAACTCCTCCCATTCATTTAGGGAAGAAACCCTAAAAGCCCAGAAACCTGTACAATCCTCACTGTCAGGCTTACCCCTAGGCTGGAATAAATAGGTTTCCTTCCTCCAGGCTAATCTATCCGGTAGCATTCACTGTAGTAAAAGTCAGTTTTGTTTTCCTTCTCTATTAGAACAAAACCTCAAGGGTAGAGAAGGTGTCTCTGTACGGAGAGGCCAACAGTTACTCCAAGGAAGCTAATCTGTTAAATGAATGAAAACAGCACAAGTTTCAGCAACTCCTACCACGCCTCAGGCAAATACCCCACCCTTCCCAGGTGAGCCCACCAAAGCCAGAGTACTCAGCATCTTAAAAAGCTTCAGCAACAACGCCCCCCAACCGCGCGCGCGCGCGCACACAGACACACCCCGCCCCCAGGTAAATTCCAGAGTTTAAAATGAGGAGCTAGAAATAAACCACCTGCTTTGCCCACTGGTGTGCTAACTTTTCTATTTGCCAAGTCACAGGTTTCACCAGCAGAGGCTAGACATCACGCTGCTGAAATTTTTCTTTGAATATACTGCTAATTTTTTCCTGGCATTAAATATTTGCTCCATGAACATAACTCTAATATTCTGTCTGCACTCAAATACGTCTTAGTTCTATTAACATATACTGAATCAAGAATTCATTCACACCAAAAAAGTTTCATATCCAGACTATTAAAAATCCTTAGAGGAAAATAAAAAGGGCAGGCATGAGGTGCCATTTCTAAAGGCTTTATGAGCAATTCCTCATTTAATCATCACAGCAACCCTATGAAGAAGGTATTATCACCACCCTCTTTAAAACTGAGCCTTAATTTGTCTAAGTCACATAAGAAGGATTGGAGGAGTTTGACTCCAGAGCCCAAGCTTTTAACCAGTACAAAACTACACAGCATTGTTAAATGGAAAATACAAAGATTGTGTTTATTGTATGGACACACAATCACACAAAAAAAGGAGAAAATACAGCAAAATGTTAACAGTGGTTATCTCCTGAGCGTAGTAAGTAGGTCTGAGTGGGATGAATATGAGCATATATCACTTTTAGTCAGAAAAATGCAGACATGCAAATAAGAGAAATGGCATTTAGATGGAGCTAAAAGAAAAGTAAGGTGGGCTAGGGAATTCATATTTAATGAGCACCTACCAAGAGCCAAGCACACAGGCTATCTTATCTAACCCCTACATCAGAAACTGTTATTTACATTTTACAGATAAGGAAACCAAAGAAAGTGATAAAGTAACCACCCAGTAGGAAGAGCTGGGGTCAGAACCCAAAGCCCAGTCCAAATGTGCCTGACTGCAGGATACCATGCTTCAAATAAACTTTAACCAACCAAAACGGTATCTTAAAAAAATAAATCACATTCTGAAAGAATCAGAACCAAATAGCCTGGCATCTTAAGTGCAAGGAAGGAAAAGAGCAAGGCCTAAGGTTTAACTTTAAGCTTTAGTCAAAGAGTTATCTCTGCAAGTGTCTCAAAATAGCCAGCATTGTCTAAAATCAGCCATTACAGTCAGAACTCTGGGACTAACTTGTACCTGATGGAGTGGAAGAAGACTCCATTGCTGTTTGTTTTGCAAAGCACAGGGTTAAATTAGCATAAATAAAATACAACTTCTTAGTAAATGCAGTAGATTATCTGTTTTGGGGGGACAATTTGCTGCCTCCAACCCAGTCTCACCTATTCGTCCATTGTTTACAAGTTACCAGGTGTGTATGAGGAGGGAAGGTCTGAGAATTTTGCTGTTTTCAGATAGAAATGACCTCTCACTATCCATTAACTACTGTTTCAAACCTGGATAGTGACAGCTGCTTACCCATGGGAGAACATGAGTTATTTTTTAATGACATGTTTAATTTTGGGTGCTGTCAGAAATTTTTTAGTCATCTAAACTTTTATTTCTCTAAAACAGTAACACGATTTCCTGAGAAAAAATTGGGATGGGATATACACATTTTCTTAATCTTTCAGAGGAAAGAAAACTTAATTATATTAGGCTTATAAGTTAAAATCCACACCCACTTTTGAAATTAAACACTGAATAATGAAAAAGTATACTGCCTTAGTAATCTAAAATAATATTTGCCCTGAAACTCTTACTGGTTTCGATAAAATGTAACTTTTAAAATATCAAACCCACCATTACTTCAGGAATAAAGTAGCCCATGGAGCAATTACATTAGGAAATTAATATATGCTTGGGACAGGGTGGGAAAAAAGTACAAAACTTTACAGTATTTGAAAGGTTAGGAATGTGAAGTCGACAGTATACCTTAAAATTTTACATCAAATTATGAGACAGATTTTTTTAACCTTACAATGCTCTCAGAGACTCATGATGATTTTTTTTCATCGAGTAGCTCTAAAAATAAGGACAAGCGATAACAGAAGTAACAATCTGGGGTATACAAGTATAAGAAGCCCAAGTCAATAAGCAATTTTAATTAATAAAAGATTAATGTAATTTGCTTATTTGTATGAAATCCACACAATCTCAAATATCTAGCTTTTCTTAAATAAAATGCTAAATGGCTGGTATCTACCATTGCAGAGAAACAGCAGGAGTTTTATTTAAGGCAGACAAAAGGAAAAGAAAAACACCCTTAGTACGAATCACAGAAGGAGTCTCACTTCCATGCCTGACAGAAGTCAGCACGACCAAATCCTGGGTTATCCATACTTCTGCAAGTGCCAGCTTTTCCCAGGGTAATAGTGCTCTGGGGGCTGAGTGGTCAGGAACGTGGAGCACCTCTGCCAGCCAACTACAGCCTGCTATCAGGTAGGACCCACACACACAAACACAATATACGGCCCTACGTCCACTAAAAAGAGGAAAAAAAGAAGAAATGTAAAGCGAAAAAATAACCACTCCCAACAGGCTCACACCGGGGGGCTGTTAGCTGGGGGCAGGGTACATTAACATTTCAACTTCCATACTAAAGAACAACCAGAAGGAGGTTAAGTTGTAGCCACAGGAAACATCCCATTTCTGAAAACCAGGAAATCTAGATTTGGAAATTAAAGTTTTCAACGTCTTTTTTTTTTTTTTACTTTCAAAACTCATGGCACCAAATTCTGCTAAAACTGAATCCGTTTAAACGTAGGGGGACAAAAAAAAAAAAAACATACCAAAACCACACTGTGTCAGCTATGTTCAGTTCCCTGAGGGCTCTTCCACAGCCCCTTCCGAGTTGTGGCAATAACTAGTTCCCTTAAAATCCCCACTTTTCTATTTCTAGGGTCGAATACAAGAGTATCGCATAAATCCAAATAGTTATCATCAGAATAACTAACTACTGATCCTTAAACTGTAGACCTCGTTCCAGGAACTGCCCTGCCCACCCCTTCTCCCTCCCTCCCGTTTAATGCTTCCAAGCATTCTGACAACCAGGATCTCCCCCTTGGGTTCAATTCATGTGTTTATTTTACCGGACGGTGACCAAATAGGACCGGAAACTCCTACATCTGGGGGCTGCTCCAGACATTCTGCTCCCTCTCACTGACAGTCTCCTCACCGCTCCCCACATCTTTTCCCTCTGCAGGGGCTTCTCCAGCAAAGGGGGCTCGAGACCCACGAGAGTCCGGGATGAGGAGGAGGGTGGGTGCTAAATCTGGAAACACCCCCGGTTTCTGGGGAAAGGGCTAATAAAAAAGGCGATTAGAAAACCTGCCCGGTAGAAATATCACCTGAATTTACCTCCACCTTTCCCATAGCAAAAAGCTCAGTTACTAACAAGTCAGCTAAGAAAAATCCCTGGAAAAGTTTTCCAAACGGAAAGAGAAGGCCGTCTCCCCAGCCTGGGGGTTCGAAGGGAAAGGGCTGGAGTTCGCTGCCCTGGAAGGGCTCGGGGGGAATGGGGTGGGGCGCGGGCGAGGGGTGCAGGGGCGGAGTACCTTCAATGGACGGAAACTGGCAAAGAGTTTCAAAATAGCCGAGGCTCTCCCCCTCGCCCTCGGGGGTCGCGAGCGCTGGGACCAGAACTCCCCGAAGGAGGGCAGTCCCCAAATCGGGCCTAAAAGGAAACTTTCCGGGCCGCGGCTGCACCTGACTCTCACCGCCCCTCCACCCCACCCCACGCCCGCCAGGCCGCCCGCCCCGCCCCGGCCTGGACGCCCGCAGCGCAGAGGAGGGGGATAAATAAATGCAACTATTACCGGAATCGGGGTTGGGGGGCGGTTGGAGGAGACCGAAGGAAGGGGTGGGTCGGCGCCCAATCCCCACTCCTAGGCCCTGACGCCCCGGCTTCCGAGCACGGGCCTGCCACCCTGCGGGAGAGCCTTCCGGCCGCCGCAGCACTCGGCCCAACTGCACCGCCGTCCCGCCCGGGGTCCCCGGGGGACGCCAGGGGCGCGGGGAGCCCCGCAGTGCTGGGGGCAGGGCGCGGCCGTCCTGGGACCCGCCGGCCGAGGCCTAACCGGCGCTCCCCACCCCCCGTCCCGGCCCGCGCAGGCCGCGCCGCTCGCCCCGCTCCGGTCCCCCGCCCGGCCGCCCGCCGTCTTCGTCCGAGGGCACCCCGGGCCCTCAGGCCCCCAGCCCCAGCCGCCCCGGCGCCGTCCCCTCTCACCCTTTCATTCTGTCCGGGGCCTGGCGCGGGCCGGCTAATCCCCGGCCTCACGTACGCGCGCTCGCCGCCCGCCCTGCCTGCGCGGCCCTGCCCGCCTCCCTACGGGAGCCCGGGGATGTGGGCCGGGCCTGGGGCCGCCTCTGCTTACCTTTCAGCTGCTTTTTTTTTTTCTCCTTCCCCCCTTTTCCCTCGGCTGGGCTGACAGATCAGAGTGAGAGGCGCTGGCGACGGACTAGGAATCTCGGCTGCCGCCGCTACTGCTCCCCCTGGGCTCCGGAGAGAGCCTTTCCCTGTCCAGCAAGAGGGGTGAGGATCATATTTTTATTTTGGAAACTAAAAAGTGCTCCCAGGGTCGGTGATTATTAAGGGGAAATCCCTGAATATACTCTCCAGCCAAGAAGGCAGGGCTGCCGGGGCTGCACAAGAAGAGGCGGCAGCCTCCTACAGCACCACTACAGGCACTGCGAGGACATAACACCAGAGAGCCGCTCCTCTGCCCTCCGAAACGACAACTTTCCTACCATCTTGGAGGCAGAGGAAAGGGGGGCCGGGGGGAAAAGTGCACCCGCTCCCGATAAAGTACAAATTTCTGCTTCTCATCTCTGGGAAAAAGTCCACACCGGCTCCTGGGGGAAAACGCAGGGAAGAAACTGGGGGTCCTTAAGAAACGTTTTCATTTGCACCAGGGGTAAAATGTTTCTGCATCTTCTGATGGGAAGAAATCTTTACGAGACACAGGTTTTCCGGTGATTATTGTTTTCTATTTTCTATTTAATGTTCTCCATGTTAGTGACAGTGATATTTTAATTTTTTTTTCAGGCTGATAATGATTTTTCTCCATTGAACATCTAAGTTCTGTGTCTGGTGGTCCGTGTATAAATTGTACTTGAAGAGACTGCATAGCCACTTTATCTCTGTTGTATGTTTTTGTAATGTATTTATTTGTTTCTTTACGTATAAAAATTGGTGTTACATACTCCCCTCAGAACATTGCTGAAAGACAATTGTGAAGGGATGTCTTTTGTCTCCTTTTGTCAAAGCAATGTAAATAAAACCTATTGACCATCCAGAAAGGCATGATACAGCTGTTTATTTTCAGAGTGCAAATAAAGGCAATATCACTGGGGGGTTAAATACGAGTATAAATGACCACATTTCTGGAAATAATCCTAATTCTGTTATGGTCTGCCTGTGAAGAAATGTTACTGTAAAATTGGAAATGATTTTAAAGAGTTTTAGATTTCCTTTAAGTAAAATTGTTTATTAAGAGTTACATCCTGGCAGTTAATTTTTAAAGTTTTATTTAGATTCTGTAAGGTTTAGATTTTTGGTGCATTACACATGTTGCTATCCTTTCTGTGTCACAGAATTGAAAACTGTGCCTATTTTTGTTAAGAGTTGAAGCTTCAGAACTTCCAGTGTGCCACCAGCCAGTATAAATTACTTTTACCATATTACAACGGATGTCATGAATCTGCTTTTTTAAATGAACAAAACTTAGTGGCTAAATAGAACCAAAGCCACACAATACTGAGGTAGCACAGAGGTGAGAGAAGGCTACTGCCTACTTGCAAAAATTCCAGTGGAACTCTTATGAGAGGAAAATAAATCTCAGAGATACTGTATTTTTTGTGAATAAAGAGGAATTCTAGAAAATGACCAGATGATATTTTTGTATGTTTTACAGGGACAGATGAATCTTGTGCTCAAAGTTATTTTTCTCACACATGTTGGCTAATGGTGAATGAATTTATTACATAGTGCCTTGGATTAGAATTACTAATTTCTTTTCATTTAAAAATATTTATTGCAAAGAAAGCATTTAGAAATAATGGATACTCAACTTAAAATATTTGTTTTTGAGCTTCCAAATTTAGAAATTCCATAATGTTGAAGTGAGTTCAGGTAATGCATGTATCAGTTATTAGTTCATACCCCCAATTCTATCATCTGAATTTGAATACAGTATAGCTGAATAATCTAGGTTTTCTTTGTATTGTGTTTTGTTTTCCCTTTGGTAGAAAAATCGAAAGCAATTAACTGATTTTTATCATCTTGTAAACTTCAGTTGTGCAGTTGTGTTGTATTTACCTTTTTTTTTTTTAACATTTCAAGATCAAACACGCTGGTCATAGGGAAATTAGTTCCCTTAATGTAGAACTCTAGTGGACTTGAAAACATGTTTTCGAACAACTTGTTCCTTTTATATGACAAGGCTTTGTAGATATGCTTTGAATTTTTCAAGAAGTTAAGATGTTTGCTTTAAGCTGACTGCACTCTTATGCAATCCCTCTTGTGACCAACAAACCTGTTTGCATGATGTCTATCCGGGGATAGGGATATGGTGCATAATCTTAGCATCAGTGTCTTTTCTTTATAAAGCTTAACTTGTACACTGCTATAGTCCATGCTGTTTATCACCAGCTGAGCTAAATAGCCCAAACTTGGGGAATTACAGCCCAACCAAGAAGGAAATCCTGCTACATTTGCAACATTGGTGAATTTCATTGGTCACTGTTTATTTTAGTTGATACCTGAACTCAGGAGCTGTTTCTAATTCCTAGAAGTTGCAGGGATATAATTAAATAACCCTATTTTGCCCAGTAAAATTTTCCATACTCAAACTTGACTAACATTTTTGAACACTTAATGCATCTTGTTAACCTTGCTGGATGCTTTTTTATCTGTGCTCTCATTTAATTCCCCCAAGAGCTCAAAATGTTATTGTTGTTTTTCTTTCCTCCTCCTATCTCCTATTTTTCTTCTTCTATTAAATAAAATTGGGATCACTGTCTGTCATTTTCTTTCAGGGAGTATAGACTTTGGCCCTAAAGCTTTCCAATAAGATGCCAAATTTTGCTCTAGAGTTTCTGAGATCTATATCTGGAAATGCTGTGTTCCTACCATATACTCTTTACCAAAAACAAACTGCAAAGCCAGGAGTTGGACCCCTTTTTATCTATTAGTGGCTTATTTCACCTTGATGAGGTCTAGTACCTAAGTATACCCATTGTTTTGAGGAATGCAAAAATATGTATTTGTCGATTGAAATGCACTGTGATTAAGACTTCCTTCCTGGTCCTGAAAATGAACAGTATATGTTGTAAAACACTAGCATAATTAGAAATGTTACCTGCAATTGTAAAACGACACTATTTTTTTAAAGATCTAGTTAATGGATGACAGTGACTTGTAGCCATGAGTGCCAAAGTTTTACCTATGTTGTACTTGAAGCAGTAGTGGCTTTTACTTTTTTATGTTATTATGCCTTAATTCCCAAGTAGCTTATTTGGCTTTTAGTTGAAATAGGAAAGCTAGTCTTAATATTTTTACTATTTTTAGAATCTTTAATTGATGTGCCTTTTGGTATTAATGATTTTAATTTTGTAAAAATAACCACCTTATTGTGAACACTATGCTGAAGTTATTAAGAAAATATCACCTATATCTTTAAAAGATCTCATTCATAGACCGGTTGATTTAAAGTGAAAGATTTGTACATGTTTAATATAAACATGTCCTTAAGCAATAAGTCCATGCCTTTATTGGCAGATGTTTGCTGACAGCATCACCAAGTATTTAAAAAGACACGATAGCAGACAAGGTATTACAAACTTAGGGAAGTGTTTGGAGGAGTAAGGATGTGGATATAAACCTTACCTAGTCATACAAAAGTTTTCTCTAACATTTCTATAGGCAGACTCTGAAGTTATACCAAGAATCCCTAGCTAATGTAAAAACTCCCAAGGAGGTGAAAAGGTAGAGGTGTGGGGTGTGTAGAGAGCCTTCAAGTTTTCAAAACCACTATGATGGCCATAGACACATTTTTTCACATTAAGTATTTCTGTTTTGGAAACATTTGTGGGTGATGTTTCTATCTAAAACAAAAGATTTTGGTTTTATTTTGTTAGTATGACTTGCAAGAAAATGTTCTTGAGACAAGCAGATGTCTACATCATAGCTTTGGATTATTTGAGTATGAAGTTTCTGTAATATAGATTAAACTATAGTTAAAGTAGACATGATCAGGTAATTAATCTCCAAATTCTAACACAACATTGAGACCTAGGAACTATGACCTGATGCTAAGCCAGAAACCAGGAAAGTCTTTATTTAAATCCCACAAGGGCCAAAAGGTATCCAGGAACCAGATGTCACTGGCAACAGCAGAGGCAAGATGTATCCCTGATGCCATTTCACTGCCTTACTAATCAGGGTGCAGGCCGATAATGTGAGGACATAGCCAAGGCTATAAGCATTCCTGGGCCATTCTCTGACTCCTGACCTTGGACGAAAGAAAACAACTCTCCACTGAAGTCATGTTTTAAGTAATGATTATTAGTAAAAAGAAACACCCTAAAGCAGTATCAAAGACTAGATTTGGGTAGAATTATTAAGTTACAGTCACCCTTTTCTATAATTTATAATGAAAGAACTGTGTCTGAAAAGTACTGGTTAGCTAAAACACTGTAGTAAGAAGAGAAATCCACAGATTCCTCAGTATAATAGGCAGAAGTCAACACAAAGGTAACAGTGTTCATTTATGCTACATTCCTAATCAAGCAAGCTTTTGTAGACCCTCTGGGAACTTAACCACTATTTCCATGGGAAAATAAACTTAAGGTTCCAGACAACTAATTTACAGTGATGTTCTTAACACAGCCTGTTAATAAGTTTGAACTTATACTAATGTTTTTGCCATGTATGTTACAGACTAACAAAATTCAATAGTAAGGGTGGGAAAACCCTCTCATTCAATTAAAGAGTAACTATTAACACAGTTCACACAGCTTTATTTAAATTCAGGTAAGGAAGATTATTGAGGATGTAAAGTGCTAAGGCCAGTTGTACACCAGGAAAGATGAAAAGACCTGTCAGTAACTAAAAATTGTACTATTTACCTTAACTGTATGCATTGGTGTTTCTGTTTTATGCATATAAAACAGTTGGGTGCTGTATTATGTCATGATACGTATTTGCATTTTATTTTATTCTTAAGAGAAACCAGAAAGAGAAAGAAGTGCAGGGACAGAATAGACACAATTCTACTAAAAATTATTACCCTGACTTACCCTTCTATTAGCCTGTTGCTGTTTTTGCCCCACCCAGCAAGCCATGGCCTCTAGTCTTGATGTCTCTGGTAGCTCTGCCAGTTAAATCCTACTCTGCTTTGATGACTCATTCAAATCTTGTCATCTGGTGGCATCTGAAGCCTTCTGGTGCCAACCTGAGCCTGCAGTGACCTTATTCTTACTTTAACGCCTTGAGATGTTTCCTAGGGTTTTTTGTTTTTCTACCTGTGTCCCGCTTGTGTAAGAGGGCTGTAGTGGTAGGAACTCAATCTTCAGTCAGGGCCATCAGGCTTAGAAACTTGGCTCTACCACTTTCCCTGGTAGTGTGACTTTGGACAAGCTATTTAACCTCTCAGTTCCTCATTTGTAAAAACAGAAATCATGATAGTACCTACCTTATTGTGATGTCTGAGGATTAAATGGCACAGTGCGTATAAGGCACAAGGAAAGTTCTGCAGCACACAGTGAGTGCTATATAAAGGTCAACTATCCTTTTGGTTGCTTGCCAATAAACACCTTCCAGGCAGTATGGCTCAAGGTCAGGAAGTACTGTATTATTTTTGTTTTGTTTTTAAACACCACCAAGACAGTGGACTTAGCACTAGTCATAAGTTTAATTCAACATAGAAAAGGATGAAAGAAGATGAGGATTATGGCACACCAAATATCTGCATTAAAACATAAACAGTTAATTTATCTGTTTTCAAAAATATCTGGCAAAAAACCAAAATGAACAGTTTGCAAGACATAAGTTTAGCTGAGATTTTGGTGGCTTTCAAGTTCAATCAAGGTCCTAAAAAATATAAAATGGGGTACAAGAAAAGTACGTGCAGAATACACAACTGGAGAATACCATGACCAGTTAACAGCCTTTCATTAGCCTTTCTAAGGAAAGAAATGCATTTAAATTTCAGTATGAAGTACTGAAGAAAGATTTTCCTGGCAATGAGGCATAAAAAGGATTATGAAATATCTTCAAAAAGAGTCATCTCACAAAAGGAATAGTAGATGTTTGACACATGTAATATTTCCTATTTACTTATAGGGCAGGTACTAGTTTATTGTTTTGAAATGTACATCGAGTATTAAATAGTTAAAAGTATGGGGTTTATATCAGAAAAGCTACAAGTGAATCCCAACGCTAATATTTACTTACTAGCTATACAAACTCCGGCAAGTTCCCTAGCCTCTCAAACCTCAGTGTCCTCATTCTTAACTGCTTGAACAAGATGATTGATAGGACCATACATAGCATAATACCGGGCACATAACAGTCACTCCATAACTGTCCATTTCCACTTCTCACTGAATTCATAGAAAGTGCCTGGAATCAAAGTAGGACTTTAATTAGAAAACTGAAAAGGAGCCTTGCTCCAGAATCAATTTCTAAAGTATTGAAGAACAAATACCAAGTTAATTAGAACCCTATTTACATAGTTATTATTTTCTTGCATGAGTTATCTGAGATTTCTTTTTCTGATGAAAGTTATTAATGCTCTCAACTGAAGATTCGATTTTTAAAAATATTGAACTATATATTTTCACAGTACGAACAGACTCAGCCAACACAAAACCACAAGCGTTTATTCACTTAGCTGGGTGCCAGGCTGCGAGGCGTTCCCCTAGCACTCGGCTCTAACAGAAAATGATTACAGAGATCTTCTTACATGGGGTACTAGCTGATACAGTGGCAAGAGACTTCACCTCAACTCTGTGGCATAGTGTGCTTGAAGCAGGGAACTTAAAAAATCAATGTAGCAGCTTACAACCTGCAAGAAGAAGAATGATATAGAATAGAAAATATCCAGTCTTTGTGGTCAAGTATTACTTCATGAAACAGTCCTCTTCAGCTGCATATGCACGTATGTTATGGTGGGTTGGGACAAAATGTTGAAGAGCTACTGCTATGTATTATAAAACAGGACTTTGTAGTGCCCTGCAGTGGTTGAGTAGTGAGCAAGACAGTCCTTACCCTCCTTGGCTTCACAGTCTAGATGGAGGATAAAGGTCTGAACTGGCCTGGTTGAAGGCTCTAGGAAGAGTGGAGGCTGAAAGGAACTTGAGACCATTGGACTTTTCATTTCTTTCTTTCTTTCTTTCAACTGCTAGCCAAGCTAAACACTGGCTAATTTTCTGGCTGATGAGAACATGTAACCCTGGATAGGTTTATCTCATCAAAATGTGGCTTGTTGGTGCAGTTTAGCTTGCCATACCTCAAAAACATGGAGCCAATATGTGGTAAAAAGAATGAAAGAAAAGCTGGAAATACTAGGACTTCCCTGCTTGGAAAAATAACCTGAACAGGGTTGTGATTAAAGTAAATGAAGGAAGTAGATCAGTCTAACATTAAATTGTTTACCCATAAATCAGATAACTTGAATTTCAAGTGAAGTATTTCAGAATAAAAGGAAGTATTTTTTCACACCAAACTCTGACCCTATAGAACTTAATTCAAAAGATGGAATTTGTTGGAAAAACTAACTGGTAACACTTGAAAACAGGAGGCTCAGCCCAATGTGGTTATAGCCTTCTCTCAGTGAAGAATTTATTGAGTGCTTGCCAGGCACAGTAATCAATTGGGGAATTAAAACAAAATATAATACACAGTTGTGCACAGGGAACATACAATCTAGTTGCAAAAAGAAACAACATCCAAGAAGTCCTTAGAGAACCAGCAGTAGGGAAAGGAAGGGGTAGTGTAAGGAGAGAAGGCTGTCTCGGGGTGTTGTCAGACGTCCAGGCCCCAGCTTGCAGCCGGGTGACCCTCTTCTGCTCCTTAAATCCCATGACAGTGCTTGTGCAGATTCAAGAAGATACGTGCAAATCTCTAGCACAGTCCTGGCACATAGAAGATACTAGATCGGTGTTTGTTGAATCTCAATGGAGAGAATTTTTATTTATCTGGGGCAAAGGAAATGGCCTGAGGTAGAGTAGGAGTGAGCATGTCTTCCCTACAGTACAACAGAAGTTGTGTGCAAAAAATGGTGGAGAAAAAAGGCGGAGGGTAGGGACCAATTAAGAGGACTTGAAAGCCAAGCCAAAAAGTTCAGAGATAACAGGCAATAGAGCTATTATTGTACTCAGGCATAAAGGATGTTGAATTATTCAAGGAGTACCTATGAATCATTTGAAGTGTGCTAGATTCTGTGGCTCAGATATTGTGGGAACAGTAGCCCCTGCCCTCAAGTGGCTTAAGTCTGGCAGGAGAAAAGAATTACTGTTTTAAGGATGCTTTATTTTTATACAGACCCTACTTTAGAAAATACAAGCTCCATGAAGGCTAGGGTTTTGTTCTTTTTTTTTTTGTTTGACCTTTGTTCACTTAGCATCTAAAACAGTACCTAGAATTGTGCATATTAGAATATACTATATACCACTAATACTTGTTGAATTAATGAATATTTGAGATTTTGAATTCTTAAACAGTATAATCTCTTTGAGACTATTAGGAAATCAAGATAGGGCTTTTAGAATGAGAAACATTCTGGGAAAGCAAGTGTGGACTTTCCGCCAATCTCATTAAAAGAGTCCAGGATGATCGGTAAATATCTGTACAATTGTAATTCTATCAATAACTCCTGAACATTATATTTAAATTGATCTTATTATAGCCTAGCTAAAAAAATTGGGGAGTGGTATAATCTACTTGAATTCTTTGAGATATTTCTGTTTTACATTCTTTGCTGCTAAAAACATATAAGATGTATGCATATTCTTTTTAATGACTAATGTCAAGTATTGAAATCTGTTAAAAAACAAAAAAATACAATATAAGAGAATAACCTGAAATAAAAAGAAAACTTACAAGAGGAAAAAAATATGGTTTTCATATAGCCTTGTGTGTGGAAACTCTCTAGCATTTCTGAGCAAATACCTTCGAGTTTTCCCTTCCTCCATGTTGTAGGACATGATCAATTATACCATCTGCTCCTCCAGGTAATTTGGCAGCTGTTAATTGACTAACATTGTTCCCTGAGTTTTGCTGTCACCATAGATGGTTCGAGAACATAAGAAAAAAAGATTTGTAAAAAGAGCTTTCATAATACAAGTTTCCTTTAAATTACAGAGCCAGAGAAAAAAAAGGAATCAGTATTGACCAACTGGGAAGAACTAAGTAAATATTTACATACTCATAAATCATTTCAGTTTTCTCGGAGGTTATTCCCATGTTCTCTATATCTAAATGTTTTAAATGTATAATTTGAGAGAAATGAAGTAATTTAATATCAACAGAATTTATACTTCAAATGGGGAAAGAATGGATCATCTCAGTTGTGGTAAGATACGCAGATGCTTCCTGTTGCTCTGTCCAGAACGATGTTAACATTAACCTCAGAGGAGGCCGTTAAGCCAGCCTTGAGCTAGATTGTAAGCATGGTTTCTCTCTATGGAGGAGGGAGGCAAGAATTATGTTTCCTAAAATGTATGAGCAGTAAAGTCAGAATAGTTCATACAATAATCACTGATGATGTGATAAATTATCATTCAATCCCTACGGTATGTGTCCATCTCTCTGAAATGAAACTAAGATGAAAATTGTAGGGAAACACACCCATGATACCATAGAAAGCTATGTAAATACTCCATACAATCCACTAGTCCTTTTATTTTTTCCTGTTGGAAGAGGGTTTCTATCTTGTCTGAATCAAACTATTTGAATAATGTGTTACTGTGTTCTTTTTACTGCCCACTCTTTATCTTGACATGAGTTCAGGAAACTTGAAATTTTCATTCTTTTAAGCTGTTGAAAGGATTTTTTATATTTATAATATCACATGCTAACTCCTTAATTTGAAATAAAAGTTAAAAGCAAACTTGAAGGCAACAACTAGAAAAACCCTCCACCATGTACTAAGTTGTCCAAGTTTTCATTTTTGGATTGCATCCATTCATAATATTTGCTTTCAGTAATCTATACTAATGCATCAAAATCATTACAATATTGAAGCATACAAAGTCCTTCAAAACCCACCAACTCTTCTAAAATTGTCTTAAAGGAAAAATAATTACTAAAAGACAAACAGTAAGCAGCGTAACTGTTACTATTTCAGCTAAGAATCTTCCAACACATTGCAAATGCTTTTCGTGTTACATAGCAATTAGGAAAACAAGTTCAAGCAAATGAATTGCTTAAGATACACTAGGCCAATTCTAGAGCGAAATTACCTCAGGTGCTATCATTTTTGTTCTTAACTAAAGTACAAACTATTCAGATTACCTGCTTACCTCTAATGCCCTGTCTTTCATGACCTTGACCTGTTTGAAGAATACTGATGAGTTATTTTGTAGAATGTCTGTCATTTTGGATATATCTGTTTTCTCATGATTAGATAAGGTACTGTGTTTTTGGCAAGAAAATCTCAGACATGATGTGTACCTATGAGGGAGGATATGATGCTGATATGTGCTATGAGTTGTTGGGTAGATCTCTACTGCTACCATAACAAATCACAACTAACCTAGCACCATAAGACAATATCCACTGATTATCTCACAGTGTCTGGAGGCCACAAGTCCAGGCAAAGTATAGCTGGACTCTGTCCAGGGTCTCACAGGCCAAAATAAAAAGGTGTCGGCTAGGCTCTCATTCTCACCTGGAGTTTGTGGTCCACTTCCCAGCTCATTAAGGTTGTTGGTGAAATTCAGTTTCTTGGTTGTAGGACTAAAAACTGTTTTATGGCTGGCTGGCAGCTGGGGATCACTCTCAATTCCAAGAGGCAACTCTCAAATTCTTGCCAAGTGGCCCCTGCATCTATGAGCACAGCAGCATTTCCCTCTGTTGCAATCTCTCTCACGTTCAAACCTCTGACTTCCAGACCCAATTTTAAAAGGCTCATGTGATTCAGTCAGGCCCAAACCTATAATCTCCCTTTCTTACAGTCAGCTGTATCACACGGTATAACCTAATCACAGGATCGAAATCCATCACATTCACAGCCTGAAAAATCACACAAGGCATGAATACCCAACCTGTGAAGGAGAGGGGGATGGAGCAGACATCTTAGAATTCTGTCTACTCCACTAGTGATATTAACCTAAGTTGTTTAAGCTGATGTCTCCTGAGTTTCTCTGCTGTAAAGTTACTGCATTGCCATTTGCAATTTTAAAATACCTTGGGGGAGATATTTTGAACTATGCAAATATTGTTTCTCCTCAAACTTTCCTGCACTAATTTTAACATTCATCAATGGAACTGTACATTCTCCTCCATTTAGTTATGTATTAGTTTATTTCATCACACATTCATGAATATATATTTTTTATTTGAGGAGTTGTAATCCAATACTATCTATCTTCTTGATCCAGTTGTTACAGTCCTAGCCATTGGGAGCTCTTTGAGGTTACCTTCTGTGCCTTTCTGACATGCCCCTGTCCTTTTTTGAGCACTTATTTACTTTCTGACACCATAAGATGTTCTAAATCCCTCTTGTATTTTTTCCTGCACCAGCCCTGCAATAAATCAAGTCACTTTTCCAAGGATAACTCCAGTTTTTTTTTTATTTTTTGGTATCATTAATCTACAATTACATGAGGAACATTATGTTTACTAGACTCCCCCCATCACCAAGTCCCCCCAACAAACCCCATTACAGTCACTGTCCATCAGCGTAGTAAGATGCTGTAGAATCACCACTTGTCTTCTCTGTGTTGCACAGCCCTCCCCATGCCCCCGCCCCACATTATACATGCTAATCATAATACCCCCTTTCTTTTACCCCACGCCCTCCCCCTTATCTCTCCCTTCCCACCCATCCTCCCTGGTCCCTTTCCCTTTGGTAACTGTTAGTCCATTCTTGGGTTCTGTGAGATAACTCCAGTTTTAATCCAGGAGAACCAGAAGTAAATTTGTTTGTATTGGCAACAAATTAGTGTCTCTAGTTTAGATGCAGATTCATGAAGTAATAGTTCTCACTTGCTGTCCCAACAAAGTGGCACAAATGTAGTGGCTTAAAACAACACAAATTTATCATCTTACAGTTATGCAGGTCAGAAGTCCAAAATGGGCTTTACTGGGCTAAAATTAAGGGCCCAGCAGGACTACCTCCCTTCTGGAGGCTCCAGGGGATCATTTGTTTCCTTTCCTTCACTCACGATCCCTTCCTGTGTCTTTAAAGCCAGCAGCATAGTTGTTTTCCAGTGTCCTCTGACTCTTATCTTCCTGCCTTGCTTTTCTTAGGGTTCTTGTGATTATATTGTGCCCACCCAGGTTATCTGGAAAAATCTCCCCATCTCAAGTTCCTTAATTTAATCATATCTACAAAATCCCTTTTACCATGTAAAAGAACATTCATAGGTTCAGGGGATTAGGACATGGACATATTTGGGGGCTATAGTTCTGCCTACCATATTGAATATATTTGGATGAATGGGACAATCAGTTCACATACATCAGGCAAAAGGAAAATATTCCTTTAATAACAGGCCCTTTTTTACTTTTTCTTCTTAGCCCAGTAAGTTATTTTTAAAATAATTGTAGTATATTTGCACATTTGTCTAGATCCTCCATAAAAGTTAATGTCATTAATCTTCCACTGGTAGGACACTGATTTCAATTTGTGCTCCATCTGCAGCGAAGAATTCTACTTGATCCATTTGTGTTCTCTTCCTTTATTTGCTTGTCACCAACAGCAGATTTTTACAGGATCATACCCAGCTGTAAAAGCTGATTATCATTTCCCATGATGCATTACTCGCTGGCCAAACAGCTTGGTTTATATAACATGTATGCATGTTGTTGGTTGAGAATTACATTGCTGGAGCTAAATTTAAAAAAGTGAAATGTTCTCTTTATACCTTGGTTATAACTATGCATTTACTTATTATTCATTTATTTATTGAGCAAATGTTTATTGAATATTTGACTGTGCAAGAGACTGCAATAGATATTGGTGTGACCATTAAGATGTAATAAGTCATGATTCAAAATATGGGATATTGCTTTTAGTAGCTTAAACTTAGGGAATAATTCAAGTATCTAACGCATACTTATTTTCTGACAGACTTTCCCATTCTTACTATTTTCAAATAACTAGAAAAAAATTTTTGGATGTTAAGATATTATATGTGAAAAGCTATTTAATACTTTCTATTCTAATACTAAACAATAGGTTGGTTGCACACTAATTCACAGGATTTGAGGTATCCATTTTCATTCTTTCTTTTTAAAGGGTAAAATATTAACAACAGCTAACACTTATTAAGTACTTATTCCAGTCCAGTGCTTTATACTTACTAAATTATTTGGCCAATTCTATGAGGCAGGTGTTATTACCATCATCATCATTCCCCATTTCAATAGGTAATAGTAATAGAGATTACATAGTTGGTAAGTAACAGAGCCAGGATTTACATCTCAGGAACTGATTCCAGAGCTTTCTCCTTTAACACACAAATCAATGTATACAATATCACATAGTGTTGCCATTCAGTAAATGGCATGGAATATGATGATTGCTTCACATCCTGCTCATTTTGATCATTTTTCCCAACTTTGGCATTCAATTTAAAACCTATTATTTCAAGGGATTGTGATACATACAGTGAACAGAAACTTTATCAACAGCCTAAATGCTTCATAGACTTAGTAAATCAAAGTCTTGTTTAGAGCACAGAGAGTAACTAGAGCCCAGGACATTGCATACTCAAATTTATCATTGCTGCTGTTGAAAACATCTCTTCAATTTGATGGTATGAGTCAGGGAGTATGTAGCTCCCAGCACAGTTATGCAGATTAAGGTAGAACTATATACTCTATCTGTTTCATTGACAATTACTTTTCCATTATTGAGGAAGACTGCTATCAATTTCAGTATTTGCTATGATTTGAATGTGTCCTCTCAACATTGATATGTTAAATCTTGATGTCCAGTGTGATGGTATTAGTAGGGGGTCTTAGGAAGGTGCTTAAATCATGAGGGTGGAGCCCTCAGGAATAGGATTAGGTTCCAATGAAAGACACCCCAGAGAGCTCCCTAGTCCCTTTCACCAAGTGAGGACACAGCAAGAGATGAAAATCTGCAACCCAGAAGAGGGACTGTGCAAGAACCCAGCCATACTGGCACCCTGATCTTGGACTTCTGGCCTCAGATTTGTGAAATATGATTTTTTTGTTGTTTATAAGACACCCAATCTGTGCTATTTTGTTATAGCAGCCCAAACAGACCAAAACAGTTACTATTTTCCCAGCTCTTGGAGGAATCCTGAAAGGAAATTGTTGGGTAAATAAATTTTGGCTACCTAGTGATAGATTCTTAAAAATATATTCTATTCATTACATCTAATCAGAAAGAATGTTTTTCATTTTTGCTTGATTTCTATATTTGAGTACTTAGACATGTTTAATTTATAAGAAACATGTACCTTTTTTCTCCCTTATAGGACACCTAAGTCTAAAATATTTTCATGTTGAAGTCTGTATATATTTCCCAACCTAGTTTAAAAAATATGTAAATCTAGGTAAGTTGGAAAGAGGAAAATTAAATTCAATTTATATCCACATTTGTACAAGTCTTTGAAATATGGATATACTCAACAAGAACATTATTCATAATTGAAAGTTCTAGAATAAAATAGAAAATGAAATGTAAGACGTGATTTATGAAGTCCAATAAAATCCAAATAATCTAAAATACATTCAAAATACATTTATAATTGGAAACTAAGTTTTGTCATCATGTATATGACTATACATGACTAATTTCTACTGAATTGCTAATTACTTAGAAGTGATTTTCATAAATAGAGTTGTCTATCAATAATTTAAAAAAAATAGAAGATAGTATCCTGAAGGATCAATAAATTATACAGCATAAGGAAAGGACTACTAGTCAATAAAAGGATGGCTTTTCTACATTTCTGTATTTTCCAAATTTACAGAGAGGCAGTTATTCAACATTTGACAAACTAGATGACCTCAGACATTTTTCGTTCTTCCTCTGGATGATTTGGTTGTTAGCTTCCCCAAGATCAAATTTTAAGACCCTTAAACCATATACTTGAACATGGTTCTCCTAAAGAAGATGTAGGTATTTGTTATTTAGGGGTAAGACAAACTGCTAAAATTGTTTTCTTTTCTTTAGAAAGGACATTAGTCTTAGCTATGGAAAACTGATGAGTTGCCTTGAAAACTTTGTTCATTAATTTATTCATAAAATATTTATAGTGATCCCAGGGAAGGCAGGATAGTACAGAGAAAACAAGTAGTGACTCTAGCATCTTACTATGCTGATGGACAGTGACTGCAGTGGGGTATGGTGGAGGGACTTGGTAATATGGGTGAATGTTGTAATCACAATGTTGCTCATGTGAAACCATCATAACATTGTTTTATCAATGATACCTTAATAAAAATAAATGTGCCAGAAAAATATTCATAGTGACACTACTGCTGAAAGCATACTAAGACTTACACAGATGCTCACACACAGTAAGTGGTTGAAAAATTATTGTCTCTGTTAGATTTTCTGATGCAGTAAAGTACATGTATATGTTTAGTGACCAACAAGATACCAAATTTCAGTTCCTTGTAGGGCCCACAATTCTTTCCCTGGTCCCTGTATGGGTATCTATCCCTCCATTAAAAGTGTTCTTAGTAATACATATGAACAATGTATACGTTCATACTTGTGGTAAAGTAGGTAGTATTAATATCCCCATCTTACAGATGAAAATAAAAAAACCAAAGACTCAGTCTTTAAAATCAGTCTCTGAACTATCATGCTCCAGGCCCAAGGCCCTTTCGCTTGCAGTTTACATGTCTACCCCTAATTGAATAAGAGAAATGATATGAGGAAAGGACTTGGGTAATTACTCCATCTGCTAAAGGATTAAGATGACTTTCTGGTACTTTTGCTAGTAAAATGTTAAATATATCAAGAGGAAGACTTGCTGTTTCTGACAAAATGCTCCCCCCTCAAAATAAATGATAAATTTTGAGGAGAAGCTTCCTGTTCAAATATACTGCTCTTTGACCCCGTAATATCATTTCAAAGAATTTGTCTTTACAAATGTACTTAGAAAAGTATGAAAATACTTATGTACAAGAGTATTTATTACTGCATTATCTGTAAGAGTCAAAAAGAAAAAACCTAGAGAGCATCAAATACCCCATCAACAGGGAGGCAGGATAGCATAGTCATTAAGAATTGCCTTGATTCAAATCCCACCTCCACCATTTACTAGCTGTGTGATCACGGGCAAATTATCTCACTATGCTTTTAGTTTCCCCATCTATAAAGTGGAATTAATAACAGGGTTTGCTTCATTGGGTTGTGATAGTATTTAGAACAGTGCTTAATCCATAATATATGCTCAGTACATCTTAGTTATCATTATTGATGGGAAAATAGAGTAAATTTTGGTAGCCACACACAATTAAATACTAGGCATCTATTTTTAAAAGAGAGTTTTAGGTACTCAACCAGGACGCAGTCTCTGCTGACTCAGTTTGTCCCCCTCCAATGCCCAAGAAAAAACTTAGCTAGACAGGGACTAAATATGATACATATATATTAAAGAACAAAGAGCAAATTCTTTTAAGCTCTGTTTGAAAAAAGGAATTTGATGTTTTTTGGGGAGGAAGGTGAGAGGCTTTGAAGGAACAAAGTGCAAGGAAAGATAAGAGTCATCAATACTTTTGATATATTCATTTGGTAGGTGGGTTCAGGGGAGCAAAAGGGACAAGGAAAAGAATTACGGGCTCTATAGGAAATTGAGATGTTATCTTTTTGGTCACGAAGCACACACATATGCTTTACTGCATCAGAAACCCCAGCAGTTATATAGTTTCTCAACCATTTATTGTGTGTAATTATGCTGAGTCAGAGGGTGAGTCAACTCTGCTCTCTATGAGGGAGGTGCTCACAAGGGAAAAGGGATGACCTCTTTCTGGGCAGCAGGACCCATTTAGGAAAATTCCTTGCCTAGTGCTCTAATCAGTATCTTGGTGCCCAGGAAAAATTAACTATTATTCAGAGGTGTGAGCTCTTGACATGTACTCAACCTTGAGGATGAGGCATAACAATTTGACTTAATGTCAGAATGTTCAAGTTTAAGAGCATGTTGGGTACTGCCCAGGGAATACAATTGAGTAGGCACAGTCCTTGCCTTGTAAATCGTAAAGCTATTAAAGATAATAGCAGGTTGCTGTATCAGAAGCAAAGAAGATCCTAATCTCTTCAGTGGTTTGCCTAGCAGAAAAGTTTCTGCCCCCTTTTAGGGTGTTTTTCATTTTCCTTATGAAAATTTCCTTTACTTGCACAGGGACTTCATGAATTAAACCATGAAGCAAGCATCAAATAACCAATTCCAATAAAAAAGTTCACAGTGGCATAATGTATACTCTCAAGACTCAAATATATTATTAAAAATGATTAGATATCACCTTTCTAGTACTCAATAGATTTATAGAGGGTATCATACTTTCCTAAAACCGCTCCCTTATATTTGTCTTGATATTCCAGTTTTGGATAAGGATCATTCCAGTTTTACCAAAGGGCAATATATTTTGCATACTGAATCACATGGACCAAAGGGGCAGAATACATGAGAATGCTAATGACAAATGGCACCTCATACATGACTGAGAATGATGTCAGAGGGAAATAATAGGTAAGAACATTAGAGGCAAACCACTAGCAATATATACAGCACAAGAAGTAAGGAGCACATTTCATCTTTCATGGAACAAAAGGTTTGAACATTGAGGACACACACTTTTGGCCAGTAGGGTAAACACAGAGAGGGCATAGGTCACAGAGTGAGGACTCACACTGTGAAGAAGGAGTTACTGAGCTTCCCAAGGAGATGCTGCTGCCCAGGGACACACCCCTTTCCCTCCTCATTCCCTCCCGGTTTGCAGATACAAAATAAGACCCATCCCATGATAGGTGTGACTGTTTAGCTCCTGCTAATAAGCAAATACTATTTTCCATTTTTTGCTTTATGGAAATTGTAGGTTGGGGAGATTTAGGAAGGCACATGTTCTATTATTACTTAACTTCATCCACATAATGATACACCTCAGATAAAGACCAGGTTGCTTCCAGTCTTAGAAACAGTCAAGAAAAAATTCGCCTTTTTCTTCTTGGCAGAGAAAACTGAGATCAATGAAATTTAGTGATTCTTTACTGCTTTTAGATTCCCAACATCATCCCAGGACTTTCAGCAGCAAAGTAGATGCTTCTGTTCTAGAGCAGTGAGGCAAGGTCACCCTGCCCCAGAACAATGAGGAAAACCCAGTCTTAGAAGAGTTTAAAGATCTCAGTAGCCTCAGTTCCTGTCCTAGTTTGTCCTCATAACTTGACACTTTCTTTTTTTAATTCAGAAAATAATTTATATTAATAATGTATAATACATAGTCTGGCAGGAAAGTTACTTATCCTGCTGAAGAATATAGTAAATCCTGCAAAGTGGAAATGTACTAGGAGATACTGGAAAATTACCATTTGGGTTCCACTATGGAATCCAAACTGATACTAAATATGTTACCTGAAGAACACTGCTTCATTTGGACCTAGTACCTACCCATTCTATAGCAACACAGGCTGAACAATCTGTAGGCAACCTAACAAAGACTCATTTCCTCCTATAAATAGCCTTATTTATAGAGCATTTTATTTAAAGAACATCTCAGTTATATGTGCCAAGGTTCTTGAGCTATATTTAAAAGCTTAGAATTTAAGCCAAAGGAAGGGCATCAACTCTAGCCTATATGATTGGGGACTTACTGACTCTATACCGGAACGAAAGCAATAAAGTTGGGTATGTGGTAAGCAATTGGAAAATAGTAATGGATTAACCAGTATATTACAGAAACTTTGTAATTTATTATGGTCCATTTTTTTTTAACTCTGTATCTTCTTCTTACTGTGATACACATCATAGGGCCTATGGCAGGAACTTACTGCCAATATCTACCTTTATAATGGTTCTAATTTTTGGACCCTCCTCCCATGAAGAGGTGGGATGTATGTTTCCTACCCTTGAATCTGAGTGGGCTAAGACTGGCTTGACCAAAAGAGTACAGTGGAAATGATGCTATATAACTTCTGAGGTAAATCCTAAAAAGCTTTGCAGATTCTTCCTAGGAATGCTCTTGCTCTTGGAGCCCTGAACTACCCTATAAATACAGCTATACTGAGTCTGTCATGCTGAATAGGCCACATGTAGATGATCTGGAAGTTAATCCTATCTGAACCTGTCCTTCCATCATTCCAGCTCAGGAGCCAAACATGTGAAGATACCACCTAGGGACTGAGGCCTCCAGCCACAGCTGTTTCAGCCCCCGGCTGTTTGAGTCATCTCCAAATATTCCAGTCATCCAGCTGTGGCTCACAGCTTACAGAACAGAGAAGAGTTGCCCCCATCTCTGCTATGCCCTTTCTGTATTTTGGAGCCAAGAAATTTCATGAGCATAGTAAGGTGGTTGTTTCATACCACTAAGTTTTGGGGTGGTTTACTACATAGGAAAAGACAACTAGACTACCTTTTCTTAGAATCTCTTGTATGTTTCAGTTGGGTAAGTGGCTGTCCAGCTAGAAGCTACATTTCTTAGTTCCTCTCTTGCAGGTGAATGTGGATATAAGTCTTACCTATGGTAGGTGATTAGAGTGATGCAGTTTCCAAGTCATAACAGTTAAATGATAAAACGTTATGTGTTTGTCCTCCACTTCCTCTTCCTCACCCACTTCTTGCTGGCTGAGACAGGGGTAATTGGAGCAGCTACCAAGGATCCATAAATATTCTGAATGGCTGTCACAGGCTGGATTCCCCAGGGAGCACCATGAGCAGTTTAATAGGAAGAATATTTAGGAGTTCCCTGAAGATCAAAACCTGTAAGGGAGGGGAAGAAAGCAGGAGCGGGCAAAGATTAAAAACTGAACTGCAATTCAGGCCCAATAACAGCCTCAGCCAATCCCACAGAGGCTCCAGAGCTTAAATGTCCCTTCAGAATTGCACCCCATTGGGTCTAGATGCCCAGGCCTTTGTACTCCCACATGGATCAGTCACTGGATATGGGACACGCAGTCATATGCTTATGCTAGGTTATAATTACAGTATATTAGTTATCTGTTATTGCATAACAGAATAAACTAAAACTTAGTGGCTGAAAACAACAAAAATTTTATTATCTCAGTTTCTGTGTGTCAGGAATCCAGAAGTGTAATGAGGCTGCAGTTAAGCTGTTGTCTGGGAATAGTCATCTTGACTCAACTGAAAGCCAAATGATTGAACTTACACACACGGTTGCCGGTAGGCCTCTTCCTTCCTACACGAGGCCCTCCATAGGCTGCCTAAGTGTCCTCACAGCATGGCAGGCAGAATTTTTTTTTTCTTTCATTGAAGTATCATTGATATAAAATCTTATTTCATTTCAAATGTACAACACAGTGGTTCGACAGTTATCTGTATTATCAAATCCTCACCCCCTGTACTGCGGTTACTATCTATCAATGTAGAAAGATGTTACAGAATAATTGACTATATTCTCTATGCTGTACTACCATCCCTGTGATGAACTTATATTGTGATTTTGAATTATTGTGTCCCTTTATCCCCTCCCCCTTGCTAACCACTAGTCACTTCCAGTGTCTATGAGTCTACTGTAGCAGGCTGTAATTTCAGGGGGAGAGAGCCCAAGACCAGAAGACACAGTCTTTTTAAAACCTAATCTCAGCAGGGACATCCGTATTCCTTAGAGTTGAATCAGTAAGTCTAGCCCATACTCAAGGAGAGGGAATTCCATAAGGGTGTGAATCATAGCATGTAGGGATCAACAGGGCCATCTTAGAGACTGCCTATCACTTAGCATGCACATAATTTTGTATCCTGCTATTTCAAGTTTTCATTAACTTTAATGTTTTGTTACATAATCTTCATTTAAACAATATTTTAAAAATTATAAAAGCAATATATTATTGTAAAAACTTAAAATTGTCCAAGTGCTATAAGTGTAAAATCCTTTTCTTTATGCTATTCCTCACATTAGTTGAACTACCTAGAGGTACCATTTTTTTTTTGTATCTGCTGAGCTACTTTTCACATATAAACATATGAATAGATACAAACATATTACTGTATACTGTATGTTCTTAATGTACCTTGGAGCTCTTTCCATGTCAGCATTTAGAGATCTCACTCATTCTTTTAAACATCTGTATATTTCATTTTTTGACTATACCATAAATATTTTAATCAGTTTTCTATTGATCTACATTTAAATTTTGTCTTCTTACAAACGATGTAAATGCACATTCTTACCCATGTCTTAGCAAATTCATGCTGGTATCTTTAGGATAAATTCCTGGGAAGTGAAATTACTAGGTCTAAAAAATGCACATTTAAAATTTTGATAGATATGGTACAATATCTGAATGTGTATGTTTCCCTAGATAATGGCTAACAATGGGTATTAGTGAACTTTAAAATTTAGTCAGGTCCAGCCATGGCCACCAATGTATTATGTACATACCTGCATTTGAATGTTATGACATTACTATAATTAATGTCTACATATTTTATTATACTTTTAGCTTCTTGAGGGCACAAACTATATTTTTCTTTGTAGTCCTAGTACTTAATATTATACTTCAGACACAGTAGATACTCTGCAAATATATAATAAATGTTAGAGCTGAATTTAAGGCTTTGAGATGTCACTGAACCAGAAATTAAAAGAGCTGGTTCTAACCACAAGATCTGCCTGTAATTTGCTCCTTTTTCTCTGGCCTTCATTTCCACAATTATGAAATGCATCAGTCATAAATAAGTCAATCTTTAACCTTCAAATATTTTCATTGGTTAAAAAAACACTAAAAACACTTTAGGCAAGGGTATTTGGTTCTGAGATCCTTGTTCTCTTAATATTTAGACGAAGTCTAGTCATAGTTTTCTCATTAACATTCTTATCTCTTGAGCTAAATTAAGTAAGCAAACTAAAGTACTATGCAATTAATAAGGTATTTAAAAATATTGGCTATTCAAAATTATTAGGGAATTACCAGCTATCTTCTTCTTATAAAAAGTGGTTATATAGGAGTATATACACAAATTTTTGTTCCAACAGATCTTTAACAGATTTTTTTTCATGTCTATTTGTTTCCAAAAAGTTGAGTCAAACCTAAGACATAGCTATACTAAGATAGGATTAAGCTTACAGAATGTTCTAAAAAAGTTTGCCGTACTCATGCAGATCATTAATTTTTGCTTGAACCCTAATTTATACAGCCACACAGGGCCTTTGGTTAAGAGGGGTTTGCAGTGATTTTGCTAGTAGTATTTTTAAAGTGGTCGTGAATGACTATGTCACTATTAAATAAAAACCTCTTACCACTGCTTTGGTTGCTAAACTACTTTAGTTCCTCTCCTTGGGAGCTTAAATAGTGGTTGGGTAATTTGTTTGGGCAACAATAAGGCTCACAGTTTATATTAGCAAAGGTTTATGTTGGCAAAAGAAACCACCTGTCTCCTTTTATGTGCATCAATAGCTCTAACCTTTCTTCAGTACCCTTTCTATCACCAGCATATAATTCTTCCTCTTTTAATAGTACCATTTTGTTCATTTAGTTTGGGACTTGTAAAAACTCCATCAAAACAGGCAGAGTTCTGCACAATAAATTAAGTTTCACAACCCTGGTGGATGGTCTGTAGTAACAGTATTTTGCTGATTAGGTTGACTTTGAACAAGTCATTTAATTCATTTGAGCCTTAGAAAAGAAAGGCATTTCTTAGGTGTAACTCTGGTGGGAAAATAAGTTCCCAGCCTGGGGCAAATTACCTTTGAGGCCGAAATAAGTCAAAGGGAAAAATAAAGTGGGAGAAGCCCATTTATTGCTTACAAGCAGTGATCCACTTCTGCTTGCCTGTCTCTCTAGCCACACAGCTGCAAAAAGGGATGCTCCCCTTTGTAATCACCTATTGATAAGGAGATGGACTTCTCTCCACTCCTTGGAAACACCTATTAATATGGAGATGCACTAAGGCCAGGCAAGAGATTCTGTAAATATTGCAATTTTACCCACATTAGGAAAATACAAGTTGGAAGTTATATTAGGTATAGCTTTTCCTCACAATTAATATTCAAAATTTTTTGCTTGATTCAGCTAGAATGGGGGCTTTTTACATTTTAGGATCAAGGACTCCCATGGATGGTTAGCTGCAACCTCCTGAAATTGTCAGCAAAATTTTGAATGTGCATTTTCCTATAAGGATGATTCTCTTATTAATAAGCACACTGAGCATTTACTATGTGTCAGGAAACAGGCTAAGAGTTTAACAGGCTTTCTAACTTAATCTTTTTAACAACCCTATTAAGTTGGAGGTAGATACATTCAATCTTTAACAAATGAAAAAATACTAAAATTTTTCTAAGCTATTTTTCCAAAATTGAACATGATCTGTCTGATCTGGCAAGAAATGTTTATAAACAACTCAGCAATAAGTAATAAAAGATGATTATATTCTGGGTATTGTTAATAATGCATAATACTTTTTATTAATATATTCATTATAATACAATGCACAGTAAATTTGGGGGGATTCTGTATGGAGTTCAAGCTTTAAGATTTTTCTTCAACATTTATTCAATTTTTATAGCTGTTCAAAGGTTTTCATTTAAGGCAACATGGAGCAGTAAAAATCTCTCTAAACCCCTTTGTCTTTAGTTTCTAACTCTGTAACCGTGGGCAAGTTATTTGATATTTCTTGGGTCTCAATTAATACCCATTGTCAGCTGGGTTTTGTGAAAATTAAGACACAAAATACTTAAAGCTTTAATGGCACATATTTAGAAGGTCCTCTTTAAATGGCATTGTTCCACATTCTTTCCAGTTGGCCTTCTTTGACCAGAGGGACTTGGTCTTGAGCCTTTGTATATGTCCTCACTGTTGACACAGTTTCCTTTTTTCCATTTTATTTTTTTAATTAAAGTATCATTGAAAATACACTCTAATGAAGGTTTTACATGAACAACATTGTGGTTTCAATATTCACCCATGTTATCAAGTCCTCACCCCGCCCACTGTGGTCATTGTCTATCATAGTAGTAACATGCTTTAGGACTCTGCTTTGAATCATAATTCCATCAGCCAGGTCATTCTTCTCACCTATACCTATTTTTCTTCTACCTGTAGGTTTTCCTTCAGAAAGTCTTTCTTTTCCTGGCAGCCATCTATAATATATATGCTCATAATAACCTTAATATTTAACATTATGTGATTAATAGGTACCTGAGACAGACTTTCATGTTTACTTTATGTAAAAACCAATGAATTTTATTGAGCACTAATCACCCCAGGCAAAGTATTTTTTACAGAATTACAAATTCAACACATGCTGCCTGGATGGCAGCCCAAAAATCCTGGACCATCTTAGTCATCTGTCACCTCTTCTCCACTTAAACACAGTATTTTCTCACCAACAACCCTATGAAGTTTACACCCATTGACTGAAGAGTACCCCGGAAAATACAAAACTGAGAGTGTATACCCTTGTGTTGTGAGGTCACCAACAGTGCTAAGCAGTAAAGAAAATAGAGAGTGACAGAAAGTTTGTATTGAATTCAAAGACTTTCAGCAGGAATTTATACAATTTCAGATAACTGAGAATTTTAAGCAAAGTACTTTAAGCCAAGTATACAATTTCATGACATACCACTAATGTGGATAAAATAGTTCCTAAAAAGCTGTTAAAAGTGACAAATTTTGTATAATTTTTGAAGATAGAGTATTGATGACATACTATTATTCTAAAAATCTTATACTTTGTTTTATCAGGAAAACCACATTCTATAGTTGGGCTAATCTTTAATGAAAGCAGCAAGGAATGAGGATTGCAAAACAAAAGGATTCTGAACAGAGGTTTTGAAAAAAATTTAATATAGCTTTAGATTATCTCTTAGATTATAAAATTTTTACTTATTTTGATAACTGAAAATTACAAAACCTGTTAGTTGTGTAGAATAATTTAGTTGACCTACTATTGCAGATGGTGTTAATATACTGAATATGGAACATCAAATATCTCAATTTATCTCAAGATGTCCCTCACTCCAAGGGTGTGTCTGTGTGTGTGTGCGCGCATGTGTAATCTATTACACAAAGAAAAATGTCAGCTAAATCACCATGACATTATATAAACCAATTCAAGAGAAAACAGAAAAATGCATTATCCATCAAGCTTCTCAATGCTAATTCTTAGAAATAACAACCTATAGAATCTCTATTGGTAGGAGGGAATTAAGTGCAGCAGTTAAGAACAATGGGCTTTGCACAGTAATCAAGACAATTTGGTACTGGCACAAGAATAGACCCATAGACCAATGGAACAGAGACTCCAGATATTAACCCACACATATATGGCCAATTATATATGCTAAGGGAGCCATGCATATACAATGGGGAAATGACAGCCTCTTCAACAGTTGGTATTGGCAAAACTGGACAGCTACATGTAAGAGAATGAAACTGGATTACTGAATAACTCCATATACAAAAATAAACTCAAAACGGATCAAAGACCTGAATGTAAGTCATGAAAACATAAAACTCCTAGAAGAAAACATAGGCAAAAATCTCTTAAATATAAACATGAGCAACTTTTTCCTGAACACATCTCAAAAGCAAAAATGAACAAACGGGACTACATCAAGCTAAAAAGCTTCTGTACAGCAAAAGACACATTCAGCAGAACAAAAAGGCATCCTATAGTATGGGAAAATATATTCATAACCAACATATACATTAAGGGGTTAACATCCAAAATATATAAAGAACTCACATGCCTCAACACCCAAAAAGCAAATAACACAATAAAAAATTAGGCAAAGGATCTGAAAAGACACTTCTACAAAGAAGAAATTTGGATGGCCAACAGGCATATGAAAAGATGCTCCACATCGTTAATCATCAGGGAAATGCAAATTAAAACCACAATGAGGTATTACCTCATACCAGTTAGGATGGCCAACACCAAAAAGACAAGAAACCACAAATGCTGGCGAGGATGCAGAGAAAGGGGAGCCCTTCTACACTATTGGTGGGAATGTAAATTAGTTCAACCTTTGTGGAAAGCAATATGGAGGTTCCTCAAAAAACTAAAAATAGAAGTATCATTTGACTCAGGAATTCCACTCCTAGGAATTTACCCTAAGAAACAAGATCCCTGATTCAAAAAGACATATGCACCGCTATGTTTATTGCAGCACTATTTATAATAGCCAAGAAATGGAAGCAACCTAAGTGTCCATCAGTAGATGAATGGATAAAGAGGTGGTACATGTACACAACAGAATTATTATTCAGCCATAAGAAAACAAATCCCACTATTTGCAACAACACGGATGGAGCTAGAGGGTATTATGCTCAGTGAAATAAGCCATGCGGAGAAAGACAAGTACCAAATTATTTCAACTCGCTTGTGGAGTATAACAAAGCAAAAACTGAAGGAACAAAACAGCAGCAGACTCACAGACACCAGGAGGGTACTAGCAGTTACCAAAGGGTAGGGGGTAGGAAGGGTGGGTGGGGAGGGAGAGAGCAGGGGGTTAAGGGGTATTATGATTAGCACACATAATGTAGAGGGGACACAGGGAAGACAGTATAGCACAGAGAAGACAAGTAGTGACTCTACAGCATCTTACTATGCTGATGGACAGTGACTGTAATGGGGTATATGGGGGGACTTGATAATATGGGTGAATGTAGAACAACAGTGTTGCTCATGTGAAACCTTCATAAGATTGTATATCAATGATACCTTAATTAAAAAAAAAGAAAAAAAGAACAATGGGCTTTGGAGTCAGAGAGAACTAGACTTGGGTCTGTGACTTTCTGCTGTGGCCTTGAGCAAGCTACCTAATATCCCTGCACTTCAGTTGTCATTTCCAACGACCTCAGGAGGTGCTGTAGCAAGGACAAAACAAGACAATGCATGTAAAACCAGAGTGCTTACCACATGGAGAAAGCTGAATAATTATCTAATAATATTATGGCAACTATTAATTATAGTTGTCCAAGATATATATCTGATGTATGATTATATTATTGTACTTTCTCTATTTATCCAGCATGACTGAATGCTTAAATCTTTTCTTTAGCACTAGAAAAAACTGGGTCTTAATAATGGAAGCTCTTCTTATTTCATCCATTTTACAAACATTAAATGATCAATGACTATGAACAAAAATTCATATTTTAAGGATTTTCTTTAAATTTACGGCAAAGATTATCAATACTTTTACATGAAAGAGCATCTATCTATATACATGTTTATTAAACTATTTAACAACATTGACACATAATACATAAATGTTTCTGAAACCTCAAAGTTCTTTGATAACTGCAATATTGTTTTCAAATAAGCATGGTAGAACCTTAAATATTACATCATTCAGGTTATGTTTTAAAGAGAGAAACCTCTGAGAGGTTACTCCAACATGATTGTCAGTCAACCATTTGTAACCACGCAGGATTCCCAGTAGATGTTTCAGCACAGGGATGGCTCCTCCACTGCCTGGGCACCCTCTGTGACAGCTTTGACACATTTGGCCATTGTCTGTGAGGCTCTGCTAATTGAATCTGAAAGATATTAATAAATGCATTTTGATAATACAGTTTTTTAAAAAGCACATAGTAAAACCTTGTTGCACATATTGAAGAAAACAAAAACAGACTATGAAATTCTATGCAACTATATGTAAATTGTGTGAGTACAACCAACAAATTTAGGAGATAAGCTCCTTGTTAGCTGAATACTTTTAGTAGTACTACTGGGAATCATTAAATAACTATATATAGCCATGCAATATGATAGTATGCAATCATTATAAATATTAAAGTATTAAAGATGTAAGGAAAAAAATGTACATAGTGTTATTGAAAAACTGATTACAAAACAGTATGTACTAAAATCCAATGAATTGTGTACTTTATGGGTGAATTTTATGGTATGTGAAATTATTTGAATAAAGCTGGCAGTCCCCTCTCTCCATTAATAATTAATCAACATTTTTGGTTTAAATGAAAAGTATGTATTTATATCTTTGGATGAATGCCCAAAATGTTAAAAAAAAATAAATGTAGTTATTTCTAGGTAGCGGAATCAGTAATTTTTCCTTGCTCTTTTGGGCTTACGTATGTATTTTATAATGAATATAACTTTTATAACTAAAAAAAAAACCTCTTAAAAATAATCTTAGATACAAACTGTAACAAAAATTGAAAAATATACTCCTACCTGCTTTTAGATAGAAAATTATTTAAAATAATCTATCAACTACCTCATAACCTATATGTTATACCAAGTGTTAAGATATACAGTAAACAAATTCAAGTAAATCTACATTTCTTAAAAACATCCCTAACAATTTATATCAGAAGCACTGTTTAACATGTTTCACACTTAGGTGTTTTGATTCTTCTATACTGTAATTCTCAGGAAAACCTTCACAGTTATTTGTCACTTAGAATAAAATTCTCCCTAAATTGCTATACAGCAGTGATTTCACATACAGTAGTGAAATTTTATATTTAAAATCTGTTAACTATTCTTGGATTTTCAAACTGCTTAGTGTCAGAATCAAAAAAAATTTGAGTAAAGCCAGAAAACACAAATTTTATTAGTTCTGATGTTTTGAAATCTTCAAAGATTCAAAATATCCAATACTACCACTAACAGGTTAGAATCATAATGCTAAATTAAGTGATCTTACACCTTCCCACCTTTCATATTTGCAGTCATGTTAACAACTGCGTACCTGTCATATAGAAGTCTTTAATGGTTAGCTGAGGTGGAACAAGTGGATCAGCAAGAAGTTGCTGGTTCACAAGCTGCAAAAAAAGGAGTTAAAGATCAAAAATAGTATTGAGAACTAGTACTGTTAACACCAGTATTGTGAAACTGCATACAGCCAAGTTTTTACCTTGGAGAGCTCATTTGCTTGCTGGAAATAATTAGCTCCTTCGACATCATCATATCGAACAAGATTAGGAGAGACTTCTTCCAATCTGTTCCTTACTTGATCCAGAGTATCATATGGAAGAGTTATACCTGCAATCTATAAATATCAGGTACCCCAAAATTGACATAAAGCTTTAATATGTAAAAATTTCAAATAACATATAACTGCAACTATGTTGAAATAATGCAATACCAGTGAAAAAAATCTACTGGTGTCCATTAGCATAAATTATAAGCAAATGGTTAAGTGGTGAACACAATTGTCAAAAATTCTAATTCATAAACAGCTATCAGTACATTAGTAATTTATCTTTATAAAACACTTATTATGAAATAAATGATTAAACAGACAATGCTATCTATGCTCAATCTGAATGCTTCTGCTAACCTGTTATCAATCACATACAACTGTGTATTATTTTAAATCTCATGCTTCTTTTTATACAGTAAAAAAGAGTCAAAAGAAGTGTTTTTAGGCAATAGACAAGTCAAAAATAAAACACCAATTTCAAATCCTCACTTTTTGAATACTTTTTCCTACAGAGATTTCACTCTGCGTTTCAGACTTGCATCTTCCTTGATTTTGAAAGTCATTCTGACAAGCTAATATGTCAAATACCCCATTCATAGCATCACTAATAACAACAAATACCTCAGAGAGGGCTCTTATAATTTTCCAGTCTTCTCTTGCCAAGCCAGGAGGTGTCACTGCTACTTTAGTCTGCTGAGCTCGGCCCTCAGTATTGACGTAAGTAGCAGACTTCTCTGTGTAAGCAGCGCCTGGGAGAATAACATCAGCTATAGGAGCTCCAACATCACCATGATGTCCTGTGAAAAGTCAGAAAATGATAAACCACGTTTTAGTAAAAAACTGATTAGCTTTCATATATGAACACTGAATATCCTTTTTAAGTCCCATTTTTTTAAATTACAGAAGTGTTTTAAAAATTAAAGTGGTATAGCACTCAAGTATTTGAAATAAAATACTCTGAATAAAATATCTGAATATACTTTGAATACTTGAAATAAAATAACTGAAATAAGTCTGCCTTGTCCACAATTCAATTCCTATCCCAAAGAAGATTACTGTTAAAGCATCTGCTGTCTTTTCTCAGATTACTTTTCAAATACACAAATTTGATTGTATATTATATACACATATATAAGGGGCAACCAGCTATATTATTTCTTTTGATGATTACAAATCATCATGAAATGCTCAGATGTACATTAGTGAAATTTGGTAAAGTAGACTGAAGTGGTAGAGGAATGAAAAACAGAACAGGAATATGATGGTAATAATAATAAAAGGGCATAAACAGAAAATTATAAAAAATGATATACTAAAAGATTGTCACTCATTAATATTTTAACTAAATTGCTGAAAGAAAAAAGAAATGAGTTAATGACAAAAGTTAAAGAACAATATATGAAGTTTGATCTCATTTGTGTACATGATTGTATATGCACAGGAAAATATACAAAGCATGAATATCAAAACAGTCATCAATGATTTTCTCAAAAGGACAAGAAACGGAATTTAGGCTAATGCATTTTGGTTTAAGTTTATCAAACTAAAAATGTAAAATATTATATAATGCTTTTAAGTGTCATGGTAATAAAAAGCCTATAATAAATTCCTGGTTTTATGTGTAAAATGAAGTGGGAACTTGTATAATGCTTTTCTCTGCAAAATATCCAGGAGTACTCTGGACTCTATTTATTCCAGGGAAACTTGATTACATTTATAATGAGTGAGAATTCAAGAAAATGAATCAAACACAGAAAGGCCAAAGGAGTACCATAAAGTATAACTCATTAAATATCCTTTAACACAGGATTCATGAGTTTTTTTTAACTTTTAATACTTCTTTTTATTAAAAAAAGGACTTCCCCCTGATTATATAATAATATTAAATATTCTTTGATAAGCTGAATTTTAATGTTACATAATATTCATTGTATAAAAAGGCATAATACAGCATTCCTGTTACCAGGGGCATTTAGGTTTCTTCTAGTTCTTAATATTAAATCACATCAGCTAATAATTCTTAATATTAATATCAACTATGTAACTAATAAAACCTATGATATGGTTTAAAGAAATAATTGAGGGAGGTATGATATAGGAAATTCCTGAATAGAAAATATTCAAGCCACTCAACATATTGCCATATAGTTTCTTTTCTACAAAATGTACTATTCTCTTCTGTTTGTGGTGTCACAGGCACTAACTTACCTTGATAAATAATGAAACAATCCTTTGGCAAATCCTGTCGAGTGACACAACCTCCATCTGCTCCCAGGAGAAAAAGCACTTTGGGAGGGTTCTTACGAATTGCTTCCACCCCAGGTTTATAGCCAAGGTCCAAAGCAGCTACTTGGCTTGCGATCCTGTAAAAACAATTATCAATTTTTAGCATACCTACAGTGTTCTCATTATAAAAAAATTAAATGTGACTCTTATAATGATACCTAGTCTCTTTTCTATTCAGTGCTGTCCAACACCTTTTTACCCATTTAAAATAGATGTCAAAACCAGAAACAGCACTTACTGTCTTAAGAATGGCAAAGAAAGAAAGAAGATGCTTAGAACAACACTGTGTCTCTTCATGAGGTAATATTTAATGGAAGAATTCTGGAAACTTTATGCCAACTGCAATTGTCTTATATTGCTTCTTTTTCAAAACAGTAAAACAAAACACATGCTAAGCCAAGCACAGTCATTAGACAAAAAGCAGATGATTCTGAAAACTAAAACTAAAAGGGAGAAATTAAGATATCCATAAACTGTAATTAATAGAAAACTATAATTAGTACACTGGTGTATATCCTAATGAAATTTTTTCTGTGCACACATATTACTCTTTTTGTTACTAATTTTTTATTAAGGTATGATTGATATTCACTCTTATGAAGGTTTCACATGAAAATACAATGTGGTTACTACATTCACCCACATTATCAAGTCCCCACCCATACCCCAATGCAGGCACTGTCCATCAGTTCAACAAGTTGCTAGAGATCTACTACTATGTCCCTTCTCCACACATATTACTCTTAAAAGCAGAAAATAATTTTTTTAAAGAAATTTCTGGAGTAACTATTCTTTGAACAATTGTAAATCTTTGATATAGTTTACTATTACTAAATTTCTTTCTAGAAATAGTAGTCATTCTGAGGACCTACTGTGTATGGAGCCAAGTAGTCTTTACTTATTTGTTAATAAGGAGGGTCAGGTCAAACTAACTCTCACTAGATGCTACTGCTGTATCAAACCTTCTGACCAGACATCACAAATTCCTAGGAAAAATTTAACAAAAGAAATGCAAGATTCATATAATGAAAACTATAAAGCAACTTCTGAAAGAAATTAAAGACCTTAATAAATGGAAAGACATCCCGTGTTCACAGACTGAAAGACTTAATACTGTGAAGATAATACTCCCAAATTGATCTATAGATTCAATGCAATCCCTACCAAAACTCACAGCTAAGTTCTTTGCAGAAACACATGAACTGATCCTAAATTCATATGGAATGCAAAGGACCCTGAATAGCCAAACATCCTAAAAATTAACAAAGTGGAAGACTCATACTTCCCAATCTCAAAACTTAGCTCCTCACCCCACATACAATATTTTGTTCTTAAAAATTTCCCTCTAAGTCTTGAGGTTTCTCTGTCAAAACAGAGCAGATACACTATCTTATACACCTCATCTTAGAAAACAAACTAAGTATGCCTAAGTTGGCATTTGTGAAAATGATCAGTGAACAAAAAAAACTACAGGGCTTATTAAAAGATTCTCCAAGAATTAGAAAATATTCTTTACTTTGAAACAAACTTACTATAAGAAATAAAGAAGAAGTTTAAAAATGTGTTTCATGTTCTCAATAAGCATTAAAAGGTATGTCCTAGTACACTACAGTGAACTTTCAAAAAAAATCTTGCGGTAAGCATGAAATGAAATAAAAAAACAAGGTTAGTAAATTGAAAAATTACAACAGTGTTAGCACTCACCAGAATGAAAACTCATGACAGAACATAATTTAAGAAATTTTCTCCAAGGATAGAGAAAAAGGAAGTTAGAAAAATTATGAGGAAAAAAAAATAAGAACCTGAAGGCCAACCAATGCATAACAAACAGAAGCTTCTACAGAACAGCAGTAATGTAAGAATAAACCAGTAACTTTTTCTGAACCTAAAATAAATGAATGAATGAATGAATGAATGAATGAATGAATGTCATTTGAAACTGTAGAGTATCTAATGACATTCCCAGGCAAAGGTAACAACAAGGGTGTGTCACCCAGTTATATTCTGGTAGGAATTTCTAACATAAAAAGTAAGGAACCCTAAGGGTGGGCAGGCAGTCAGACACACATAAGATAAAATCATCATCAGAGTTACCATCAGAAACAAAATTCAGGTTAGAGTTTTAAATTTAATCTTCTCTAAAATATTAAGTTAAAAAAGTACTGAGTATTAAAGCAAAAAAGACTGTGATCTTTGTACTTAGCCAAGTGGTTATTTGTTAGAATGGACCAGTACACTGTTCGATATTCAGGTACATTAAAAAAAAAAAGTTACTCACTTAGGTACTCATTTAGAAGGTAAAAAAAAAAAAACCAAAAAATAAAAAACTATGAATAAAAACATGGACACAAAAGTGAATTAAAATTGTGGGTGAAAGGATCTAGAGGTGATCAATGAAAACAATCCCTATTAAAAAATATAAAGTTGTAAAAAATGTTGATGATCTACAATACCAAATTAAACCAATAAAAGGGGAAACATTTAAGAATGTACTTAAACACTTTAAGATTTAAAATATTTGCATATCATACTTCAAAAAGTGTTTAGCCTCAATCCTTAAACAAATTTCAAGAATTTGTAAAATAATACTGAAGGTAGAAAGGATTATGTGAAATAGGAAAGCTTATTCACCAAGGTAAAATTGGTACAACCTTTCTAAAACAAGCTGGAAATACTACGCATTGAGAACTTCAGAAATATCTATCCCATTTGCCCAAAAAGGAAATGACTAAAAAATTATATTTGATATTAAATAGCCATTAAGACTTATATTATAAAGCATTTCTAATCACAGGAGGAAAATACTATTTGGTAATGAAAATCAATCAAAAAACAAAATTATATACACAGAATTATATACACAGTATTTCAACTGTATGACTAAAACAATATGCACACAGGGGAAAAAAAAGACCAGAAGAAAGGATGCCAAAATAGCAACAGTAATTATCTGCAGATTGTGAACTAAGGATAATTTCCATTTTCCCACATTTTCTTTTCTTTCCAACTCTTCTAAAATAAATTTGCATTATTAATATAGTCAGAAAAAACTTTACTTCAGATGAGCTTTCATGGTAGCTTATATTTTTATCACTTAAAGTGAGAGAACTTGTAATTTTTGAACAAAGGTACACTAATATAATACAGTTTTTCAAGATTCAGCCCTTAATGCTATTTTGGATATTTTTAATATCATTTATTATCTTGGGTTCTTCTCACACAAAATACAAAGGTTTCTATTTGCATCTGCTGAGATGTTGCTAAATATTAAGTTTATAAATCTAAATGTGACAGTGTAACAGGAACACAAACATAAAATTATTTGAATTTTATTGTATATAAACAATTACTCAACATACCTATGAAGGATATTCATAACTTTCCAATCACCAGTAACACCACTACTTGCCCGAATCTTTTGAGCAATGTTGGAAACAGCTGCGAGAATTGCTGCCCCATCGTTTCTTTGGAGTGCAGAACTGCCTAAAATGACCATTGGTTTTTTAGCTGCCTTTAGGACCTATTTTTTAAAAAAAGAACTTTAATTAAAAAATTCATTAAATGTAAACTAAACCTAATCAAATTAGCATCAGTGTTGTCCTAAGTTTTAGTTCTAAAATGAATGTCAGTGATTTGCTAGTCAACAGACATACATCCAATCAGATTTAATATAAAACACCTTGCCACTGCTACTGTGAAATGGCTAAATTATAATCAGATAAAACACATTTTCTAAAAGTAAACACTGAGAATGAAAACCCTTCCCAAATATCCTTGGTCAGAATGACTATGGGTAGGTCTCACAGAAACTGGAGAATGTCCCTAGGGAGATTCAGTTTGTACTGTTTTCAGGAAACCACACTGAAGTACCATGTCTGCTGTCTTCTGTCTAGTTACCATGCCTACAGAAGAAGGAGGAGGCAGGGAAAAGCAATGATCACTAGATCACAATGTAGAAAACCTAAAACTTTAAGGGCTTTGCTTTAAGCCATAGTAACTTCCTAAATGACAAAAACTGAGTCATTCAGTTGAGCGCATCCAAAAGCAAAGGAAATTGCAGATGTGGTGGAGGACGTAAAAATTAGAAGTGAAGTTGTAGACAATACAGCTCATTGTCCTGCCCACTCTCTGTACCATTCTTCAATAGTAGCTGGCTCAAATCAAAGAATCAGCATGAGAATGATACCTGGATACTACAAAGTATAGGATATTCATCACAAGAAACATTTCCCAAGGAAATGTTAAGAGTTCAGAGAAAGTTTTCAAAAAAACTCAAAGGAAATGAAAAATACACACTTTCTCACTTAAAAAAAGACCTCAAAGGCTACACAATGGGTTATCGTACAATAGGAGACTTTCAACACAGAACTCAGGAAAGAACCAGAAGAGAAATAAATTAAAAATGAATACCATTCCAGAGACAAAAAAACAAAACATGACTTAAATACAAGGAAAAGAAAGATAGGCTATAGGAAATTATACAAAACAAACTGAAAAGGAACAAAAGAACAAAGGAAAACATGACAGAAAAGATAGAAAAGGGGATTCTATATCTGCATTGTTAAGGGATCTAAATGAAGAGAACAGAGCTAGTAATAGAAAATATATTTAAATCCATTACAGAAGAAAACTTTTCTGAAGAACACTTATCACATTCTAGGGCATGGGGATGGGAAGTAAAGAAAAGAGGGATACTTCTCAATAAATATTTTTTATATTTTTGATCATTGGCATCATGATAATGCTTTTCCTATTCAAAACAAAACAAAACGAAAGTTGAGCTTGGCTGCCTTGTCCCTTTGCACTTGACCTTCTTGCATATACCTGAGGCTGTAGGCGAAGAAACCATCATCTTTGGAACCACAGGAGAGGCTCAAACACACACACACACACAAAGTGAGCAAATGAACTGAATAGGAATGCAGGAAGGCAGGCTCCTTCCTTGATGACATTCTTGGACAACTGCATTATCTGTCAATCCATCTACCTCCAGAACTATTGTTGTGTGAGAAAAAGAAACCCCTTTCATTTTTTTCAACAATCACCACCCCCCTACACATGCACACACTGACACACAAATTCTAAAATAAAGAGAACCTTGCACCTTCAGACTGAAAGGCTCACTGTGTCCCATAAAGAACCAATAAGAACCACCACTAGTAAGACATACTCTGGGAAGTCACCAAATTTCAAGGATAAAGAATCAAGCATCAAGTGTCAAAGAAAAAGTATCTAAAGAAAAATTAGGATAGAGTTGGGGAGAATATGGCTGACACAGCCTTCTCCACAGTAACAAAAGGCAGTGTCTATAAAGTTCAGAGAGGAAAACAAGCGTGAGTCAAGAACTTTACATCCTGCTCAGGCTCTCTTCAGGAATAGAATAGACATTCTCATGCAAGCAAGGACTCAAGAAATGGTGTACCTACAAGCCCCTCTTAGGAAAAATAGTAAAAACTATAAAATCAAGACTGCAATGAAGTGAATGTAAATAAAGAACTCAGTAATGAAAAAGTCATGTTAAAAGTGTTGCTGAAATTTCTTTTAGGAATAGTAACTCTTGTGGTAAGGAAAATTTCATTTAAGTTTAAAGTTTAATTCTTTCAGTTTCTTTTCCAATAATTTCATGGGAAATTAAACTCTGGTAAATAAAAACAGCATATATAGTACGACCTCATTTCTGTTTGTTTGCCTACCTAGTCATACAGCTTGCTCTCTCTATATATATATCAAGAGAGATGATTTACTTACTTCCATGTTCTTTTCTATATTGCTGTAAGTTTTAACAGTAATAACATGTCATTATTATGAAAACAGTAACTTTAATAAAAAATAATATTTAAAAATCAACAAGAACAGATACTATAACTTGAAAGTACCTGGCTGAATGGATGGCTACCCAAAGCAATGTCTTGAAGAATTTGAGGGGAATCTCCCAGATGGTCATATCTGTAAGTGAGATCCACTGGGCTGCCTATAAGGGCCACTTTTAAGTCATTATGAAGCCAGCTGAAAAAAAAACAACAAAGTTTTGAGAGCTAAATTCAAATTAGCAGTTACTGGTCTCATCAATGCTTGGTGCTACATCTACTTATATTACAAAATGTTAAAAGCACAAAAGCACTCACAGAACACTGAACCTGTTACTAACACATATATTCTGTGTACCCTCCTAAATAGTGTTGCAAAAATACATACCAGGTAATTCAATGAATTAGTTTACTGTGTAAGAATGCTAACTCTAGGCCAGCTATGAATTTTAATTTTATAATAAATGACCTACAGTTTTTATTATGCCACATTTGTACAGCAGAGTTTATTATCTCTTAATTATACATTAAGGACATTTAAATAGAGTTCATCAAAATATACTACATCATTCATATTTATTCTCTGTAGCAGGGAAGTATGGATCCAGCTCCTCTAAAAATAGTTATAAATACAGTGACCATATAGTCTGGTTTGTCTGAGACAGTGCTGGTTTTACCTACTATCCTGGAGTAATTAACAACTCCGTTTCACTCCTCAGTGTCCCAGTATAAATGATAAATTATATTGTTGGCCTTTTGCAAGTCTCTAAGATACAAAAAGACAGACAGTCATTCTACAACATAACTGGCCTGTGCTCTTCAAAAAATGGCAGAAGAGGAGACCATGACACAATGTATGACTCCAAAGTGAATTCTGGGCAGGAAAAAAATTATTAGAAAGGAAATTAAGGGAAAACTGGTGAAACCTGAATATAAACAGTAGATTAGATAGTATTATTGTATCAACCACCCGATGCAGTTGAAAATATGCATATAACTTTTGACTCCCCAAAAACTTAAGTACTAATAGCCTACTGTTGACTGGAATCCTTACTGATAATAGAAACAATCAACCAACACATTTTGTATGTTAACGTATTTCACACTATATTCTTAAAGTAAGCTAGTAAGCTAGAGACAAGAAAATGTTTTTTCAAATTGTTGCTAATATTCAAACATTTTCCATGTATTTATTGAAAAAAAGCATGCCTATAAGTGACCCTGCACAGTTCAAACCTATGTTGTTCAAGGATCAGTTGTATTCAGGGATAAAAAGGCATCTTGTCTATAGATGATTTTCAAATGATTCAGAAATTTACATTCACACATATATACACATAGATAGGGAATAATAAGGTATGACAAAATGCTAACAGTGGTTAATCTGGGTGAACAGTACACAAAAATGAGTATATTTAAGGCTATTTCAAACATCTTGAATTATTTCAAAATTAAGAAGATAAAATAAAAAGATCAGCACAGGGGGTTGGGCAGGGTGGGAGGAATGGACCTGTTAGAAATCACCCTCTCATTATCTCTTGGAGTCTTATTCCCACTATTAGGAATAAGCTAAAGTAGACATCTTTCATATGTAAAACAGACAACTATTACATAAGTACTTCTAAAACCCTGTATTACTACTAACCTCTTTCGAATTCTAGCATTAAATAGTGGTGCCTCAAAACGTGGATTTGTACCAACCAAAAGGACAACATCTGCCTCTTCCACACCAGCAATTGTAGTATTTAGAAGATAATTGGAACGCAAATCTGTGCTGGAAATACAAAATAGATAATGCAAGTTTCCTTTAAAACTTAACACATAATAATCACAGACTATTCTCATGTCAACAAACCCATGATAATCCCAAAAAATCCTTATTATTACAGATTCCCAAATTACATATAAGTTTCAGACATCTGGATTCTCTAATAGCTCCTGATTTAACTTTGGTCTATATGTGAAAATAAATTGTTGGCTATATGGAAAACCCAAGCTGTTACCTATTAGTCATTGATGCCATAGATGTTTTGGTTTATATCCAACTTGTTAAAAAAAAAACACACAAAAAAGCCTACACCCTAACTTCACATTTCTCACCCAGCTCCTGCAGTAGGGAAGAGCTCTTCAGTGCACAGAGTGTCAGAGTCCACTCTATTAAGCAAATCTTTGAGCACTACCAGAGCTTCTGCATCCACCAAGCCACCTGCAATTGCTGCCACATCCTTGCCTTGAAAACTCTGAAACTAAAAATGGATGAAAAGGATTATCACCCAGAAACCTTCATTCAGCAAAAACCATCATTTTCAGAAAAATCAAGCTATTTCCATGTACAAAAAAGCAACAAACTTTTGACTAAAAAGTTTTACTTATACCAACTATTAATTAATCTGTAAGTGAGAAGCAGAGACATCTGTGGGGCCAGGACTAGTAACACCAGCTTGTTTAGGAACAAAGGGGTCTCAAAATGAAGTGTGGAGGCTGAGAACTGTGGAAGTATAGTTAAATACAACTTCTTCTGAAGTATCTGCCATTCCCTCAAGCCTTTTATGCATGCTGCTTTCTCTGACAAGGAAGCCATTCTTTCCATTTTTGCTTTGGCAAGCTTGTATTCATCCTCAGACTTTGCCAAAGGAGCCACCTTACCTAGGAAAGCATCCTTGATAGCCCTGGTAAGGCACCCCTCTTAAGAGCTCTCCCATATATCATTTCCTGCACAACTACACATAGCAGCATACAACAATAATTGACTGATTATATATCTTTCAACAAGACTGTAGGAAGTAGGGACAATGTGTCTTTAGGGTCTTTATATCCCTACAAGCAGCATGACACCTGGTATATAGTTATCAATAAACGTCTGCTAAACATAAAGTAATCTTGGTAAGAGGAAAGAAGTAAAGAGACACACATTCCCTTCTAACTACAAAGTTACCCCTTGAAAATCAGATATCACTATTTAGTGTATATTTCAATTTTTTACCATTCCAGCTATACGAGAGAGTGCATCCTCCCAGGAGGTATAGGTTAATAGCCCCTTTTCATTTCTGACCATCGGCTCAGTAAGTCTTTGACGTTTTAGCCCATCATAGGCAAATCTAGATAACAGAAATTACACAATTTGCGGAATCTTGCTAAAAAAGGGAAGCTATAATTTTCTATTTGAAATCTAAAGTAAATTTTATTTAAATACAGTATTAAAGCATCAAGTGTATTAATAAACACCTGGACAGAAATAATTATTTCAGGTTTTTTTGGATATGAACTAATAAATATTTTATGACCATCACTTAAAACTACCATTTAAAACATTAGTTCTTAAAATCTATTTTCAGCTACCTGAATTTTAAAACTAAAAAACAAGTCTGACAGCTGAAGAAGCCAAATCATTTTTGTTTATAAAACTTGAGCATCTCTAGATATTTTATTAAAACTATGTTCTGTAAACTCTAACTTATATTTAGCTTTTTTCCTCCAGTGAACAAACCAAAATAGATTAAAAATCTTAATACAGTTCATTTTCTCCAAAAAATATTTCTCAAAGTTTATATGAAAGCCAGTGATACACATAGGACTACTGATACCAGTTTTGTCCAATTCTCTATATAAACGGTCCAGACCATAACAGTCTAATTTATTAATTTGAAAATATAAAAGACAGTTCTTTAAAATGAGAACTCCTATAAAATTTCCTTTAAATATGGCAAAAGTTAAGGAAAAAAAAACATGTACCTGGTTTTATCAGAGATCCATTCTTCATTGATGTCCTCATGCATTCTTGGCAAAATCCTCATCACCTCCCCAGTTCTTGTGCTGACCACAATATTACTTCCAACTGCATCCATTACGTCAATGGATTCTGTCTTTCTGAGAAAATAAACACATGTATGTACTATGTTGATTCTGACAATAAAGACAAAGTTTGTTTCCTGGTTTAACAAAAACAAAATATGTTTAAAAATTATTTTCCTTTCTCAATTCTAAAAATAACTCAGAGGAATTGCAATAAAAAAAATTACCTCATATTTTAACACATCACATAAATTCCTAATGCAAAAATGAAGTCTTTGTCTTTTAAAAGGCAACAGGAAGGATTCCAAATGGCCAAATCTGGGAAAATTTGATTACAGAAATTTTAAAAGGAGTGAGATTTCTGGGTATGCCTAATTAAGGAGCTTGACAAATCTTTTTCCATCCAAAAAAGTAACAATAAAGTTAGACAAAATTAACAAAACAACCAGTTCAGCACTTTGGAAATCTACCAAGGCATACAGCAACATGTGTGCAGAAAAACCGAATTTCCAGTAAGAAAGTGGAAATCAGTGGTGTTCTGGCTTGGAACTGTTCTTACCCCTTTCTCACCACCTTAAATTGGAAGTTCTATCAAAGTAAGGCAAGCTGTTTAGATGGGAACTTCTTTCCTGCACATGAAGATTCAGTTTGGAGCAATAGGTAAAGTTTTGTGGAAGTGGTATCTTGGAGATTGTTGTGCCAAAGAGAGCCAAGGGTCTACGAGCCTGAGGCTGCAGTCATCCTCAGGACAAGTACTCCTAGAGGAGACTGTGTATTATGTGCAGCTGTGACGGGAGAGGGCCTAAGCTAGTCACACAGTCCTGGACAACACTGAGACTCAAAGGGCCTAGTGTAAGTACAGGCTGAGCACACTTGAAAACAGTCTGAACTTTGAATTTGCTCCTCTATTCCACACAAAGACCCACTGGCAGAGGATGGAAGCTTTATTGGCTCATGGTATTTGAGCACAATCATTATGTGACTACTAAGCTATGCAGACATGGGCAATTCCTATGACGTCTTTAGAAATAAAAACAAGAAGATTAAAATATGTTCAAATAACTAAGAAAATCATGTTTAAAGAATTAAAGGGTGGTAGAGAAGACAAATAGTGATTCTAAACCATCTTACTATGCTGATGGACAGTGACTGTAATGGGGTATGTGGTGGGGACTTGATAATGGGGGGAATCTATTAACCACAATGTTGCTCATGTAAGTGTATATTAATGATACCAAAAGGAAAAAGAAAAAAAAGAATTAAAGGGTGGTATGACAACCATGACTGAACAAGTAGAGATTCTAAGTAAGGATACAGAAAGTATAAAAAAGAACCAAACAGAAATCAAGAGTTCAAAAATACAGTAACTTAATAAAAACTTCACTAAAAGGGCTTAACAGCAGATTTGAGATGGTACAAGAATGAATGAACCTGATGATAATTCAATAGAAATTATCCAACATGAAAAACAAAGAGAAACAAAGATCGAAGAAGAATGAAGTGTCTCTGAGACCTGTGGGACAACATCAAGTGTAGCAACCTGTGTATTATGGGAGTCTCAAAGGAGAGGAGAAAGTAACTTTCTGCTTAAACAGTTATGTACTGTTTCACCCTTCTCCACCCCCCAATCCTTTTGAATACCTAAATATGTGGTTTAAAACTTCGAATTTTAAGACACCACCTTATACTCTGGTGGGAGTTTAAAAGTGGAGGGCAATTTGGTATGTTCCTAGAACCTTAACAATATTCAAATATGTTGCAACTACCTATGTCATTTCTTGGCTTAGAAGAATCAGAAATATACAACAATATTTATCATAGATACGTAATTACAAAGAAATAGAGACAAACTAAATGTTTAATAGTAGGAACTGGTTAAAGAAAGTATGATATACCTACATGGTTGAAAACTTAATGAGAGGAGACTATAAATTTTAAAAATCAAGACAATTTTACTCCTTGGAAGAACAAATGAGAAAAACAGTTTTGAGATTAAATACTCCGGAATTAATTTCTAAGAAAGCTACAATTAATTTTTCACAGGTTCATATCCTATTTTTCAGTCTAACTGTTTACCTTCCATGAAAAAGGTTTTAACTTAAAGCAAACAAATAAAACCCTAACACAAATTTGAATAATTAGAACTCAGGAAAAAGAAGAATCTGAAATTTTTGTGAATAGTAGCAAATAAAAGGATGAAAGACAAATTGTCAAGAAATACCACAATGAATACCTTGTTTCCCAAGGCCGGGCAGTAAAGGCATAGGGCTTAGAGGTTAGGGCACCTACAGGGCAGATATCAATGATATTCCCAGACAGTTCAGACATGAACATCTTTTCAATGTATGTACCAACTTGCATATCATTTCCTCTGCCTGTTGTTCCCAAATCATCTACTCCTGCAATCTCACTTGCAAATCTGTAAGATAAAAATGTACCACCAAATGGTCAAATACATTGAATTATCTCCTTTCCATTTCACGTTCACAAATAAGATAATGATTTTCAAAACACTAAAAAGACAAGTACGTTTGCAATGGCGAGTACAGTACCTGAATAAAATATAATTCAATGTTTGCATGTAATTTAATTGAAGTATATAACACATAGAAAGAAAATTGCACAAATCATATAAATAATATGTAGTTTAGCTAGATACAGATCTTGACATTTATAACCAATGGACTGATATTAAATGAAAGTGAACAACTTTATTGGCTTATGCAAAAATTGTTAACAACATCCCTCTGCTCCCACCAAAAAAAGTTGCCTTCCTTTCCAGTGTTATTATTTTACCAAATTTTGTGAATACTAAATAAGAATACAAATGATATTCCAGAAGAGAAAGGGAAAAAAAATTACCTGATGCAGCGAGTACACTGTATACATCTAGTCATGATGGTCTTTACCAAGGGCCCAATATTCTTATCCTCCACAGCACGTTTCCCTTCTAAAAATCGACTCCTATCACTTCCAAACATCATGGACTGGTCCTTAAAACAGATTATGAGAAAGGTAATCTAATGCTGTTAATGAAATTAAAACTTGAGACAACCAAAATGATTTATGAAATTAGACCACAAACCTGCAGATCACATTCACCTCCCTGGTCACAAATAGGACAGTCCAGTGGGTGATTTGCTAGTAAGAATTCCATCACACCTTCTCTGTATAAAAATTGTAATATATAAATTGCTGGCACTCAAAAATGGTTTCTGTATAGGCTATTCAATAATCTTTAGAGATGTATGCTCTCATATTGTTAAATTTTACATTTATTATCAGAAATGCCAATGTAACTATCATACAAGTAGTATTAAACACACAATTTAAAAATGTTTACAGGAGTCTAGAATTTAATATTATTAGAGAACCTAGAAAAGTATTACTTTTAAAACAGAATTAGCAAAAGTTGCTGAACGGTCCTCACAAAACATTCACATTAATTCAAAACAAAAACAAAAACAGTCAGTGCCAGTACAGTGCAGTAATATATTGCTGCAATAATCTCAGTTCAATAAGCCTCATATTCACTGTTCGTTACAAGCTGAACTTAATTACTAAACAAAAGTTACTAAATAAGGGATTTTAATACTGATACCACACTCGGCTCAAAATAATAAACATCTGACCTCACCTCCTCTACTATGTATTCACTTACACTGCTCCTAGAAGCCAAACACAGTAATTTCTTAACAGTTTGATACTGAATTTCTCATGTGTGGGAAGGTCTGAATACTGAAATGAGCAATTTTCTGCTCTAAGAAAAATTACTATGTGAGTAACAATAACATACCTGGCTTTCTTAGATTTCTCTGAGTTTGTCAGGATATTCCAGCCTTTCATTACAGGCATGGCACAGGCAGCTACAACCTGGAATTTCAATGGAAAAATCTGTATTTGTATTTATTTATAATTTTAAGTAACCCAATATATAGAAACATTGCACATAAAAATAAATAAATAAAAACATTACACATTTAAAAACATGCACAGAACAGTGCTAGTACTGTTTTCATATTCATGATATGATGATCTGACACTTCATATTTCTCTTAGAAACAAGTAAGACACCTACTTCTTAATTTTTTTCTAATAATCAATGTAATTTCCTTATAAGAGGCTCTGAAATAGAACATCAATACAGGCATACCTTGATTTATTGTATTTCATTTTACTCAAACATTTTACCTACTTGCAGATACTGTTTTGTTTTCTTTTACAAATTAAAGGTTTGTGGCAACCGTGTGTCAAGCTAGTCTACTGGTGCTATTTTTCCAACAGCACTTGTCACTTCATGTCTCTGTATCATATTTTTATAGTTCTTGCAATATCTCAAACTTTTACCTTACTATTATTATACTTGTTATGGTTATCTGTGATCAGTGACCTTGGATGTCACTGTAGTAATTCTTTTGGGGCACCATGAACTGTGCCCATAAAACTGAACTTAACTCATAAATGTTGGTGTGCCCTGAGTGTGCTCCACTGACAGCTGTTCCCCCCCATCTCCTCAGGCCTCCCTATGCCCTGAGACGCAATAACATTAAAATTAGGCCAATTAATAACCTTACAATTACCTTCCAGTGGTCAGTAAAAGGAAGTGTTGCACATCTCTCACTTTAATCAAAAGCTAGAAATGATTAAAGTTAGTGGGGAAGGCACATCTAAAGCTAGTCCTCTTGAGCTGGTAGCCAAGTTGTGGATGCGAAGGAAAACTTCTTCAAGTAAATTAAAAGTGCTATTCCAATGAATACACTAATGATAAGAATGCAAAAGAGCCTTATTGCTAAGATGGAGAAAGTATTAGCCATCTGGACAGAAGTTCAAACCAGCCACACATTCCCTTAAACCAAGTCATTCCCTTAATCTAGAGCAGGACCCTACCTCTCTTCAATTCTATGGAGGCTCAGAGAGGTGAGGAAGCTGTAGAGGAAAGATTAGAAGTTAGCACAGGTTGGTTCATGAGGATTAAGGAAAGAAGCCATAACATAAAAGTACAAGATGAGGCAGCAAGTGCCTATGTAGAAGCTGTAGCAAGTTACCTAGAAGTTCTAGCTAAGATAATTCACAAAGGTGGCTACACTAAGTATAAGATTTTCTATGTAGACAAAACAGCCTTATACTGCCACCTAGGACTTTGATAGCTAAAGAGGGTTAAGTCAAAGCTTCAGAGGACAGGCTGACTCTCCTGTTAGGGGATAATGAAAATGGTGACTTTCAGTTGAAGCCAGTCCTCACTGACCATTCTGAAAATCATAAGGCCCATACCAACAGCATTCTTTAATGAACTAGAGCAAATAGTCCTAAAATTCATATGGAACCACAAAAGACCCCGAATACCCAAAGCAATCCTGAGAAGGAAGAATAAAGCATGGGGGTGGGGGATTATACTCCCCAACTTCAAGCTCTCCTACAAAGCAACAGTAATCAAGACAATTTCATACAGGTACAAGAACAGACCCATAGACCAATGGAACAGACTAGAGAGCCCAGATATAAACCCAACCATATATGGTCAATTAATATACGATAAAGGAGCCAAGGATATACAACGGGGAAACGACAGCTTCTTCAACAGTTGGTGTTGGCAAAACAGGACAGATACATGTAAGAGATGAAACTGGATCCACTGTCTAACCCCATACAGAAAAGTAAACTCAAAATGGATCAAAGACCTGAATGTAAGTCATGAAACCATAAAACTCTTACAAGAAAACATAGGCAAAAATCTCTTAAACATAAACATGAGCAACTTTTTCCTGAATGCATCTCCTCGGGCAAGGGAAACAAAATGAACAAATGGGACTACATCATGCTAAAAAGCTTCTCTACAGCAAAGGACACCATCAGTAGAACAAAAAGGAATCCTACAGTATGGGAGAATATATTTGTAAATGACATACCTGACAAGGGGTTAATACCCAAAATACATAAAGAACTCACACTCCTCAATACCCAAAAAGTAAATAACATGATTAAAAAATGGGCGGAGGATATGAACAGACACTTTTCCAAAGAAGAAATTCAGATGGCCAACAGGCACATGAAAAGATGCTCCACATTGGTAATTATCAGAGAAATGCAAATTAAAATAACAACGAGATATCACCTCACACCAGTTAGGATTGCCACCATCCAAAAGACAAACAACAATAAATGTTGGCGAGGACGTGGAGAAAGGGGAACCCTCCTACACTGCTGGTGGGAATGTAAATTAGTTCAACCATTGTGGAAAGCAGTATGGAGGTTCCTCAAAAAACTAAAAATAGAAATACCATTTGATCCAGGAATTCCACTCCTAGGAATTTACCCTAAGAATGCAGGATCCCAGATTCAAAAAGACATGCACCCGAATTTTTATCACAGCACTATTTACAATAGCCAAGAAATGGAAGCAACCTAAGTGTCCATCAGTAGATGAATGGATAAAGAAAATGTGACACATATACACAATGGAATATTATTCAGCCATAAGAAGAAAACAAATCCTGCCATTTCCAACAGGGATGGAGCTAGAGGGTATTATGCTCAGTGAAATAAGCCAGGCGGAGTAAGACAAGTACCAAATGATTTCACTCACCTGCGGAGTGTAACAGCAAAGCAAAAACTGAAGGAACAAAACAGCAGCAGACTTACAGAACCCAAGAATAGACTAACAGTTGCCAAAGGGAAAGGGAAAGGGACTGGGGAAGGGGGGTGGGAAGGGAGGGAGGGTGAAGGGGAATAAGGGGCATTAAGATTACCACACATAATGTAGGGGGGGGGCAAGGGGAAGGCAGTATAGCACAGAGAAGAAAAGTACTGACTCTATAGCATCTTACTATGCTGATGAACAGTGACTGTAATGCGGTATATATGGTGGGGACTTGATAATGGAGGGAATCTAGTAACCACAATGTTGCTCATGTGATTGTATTTTAATGATACCAAAAAAAAAAGATCAATTAAAAAAAATCCTAAGGCCCTTAAGAATTACACTAAATGTACTCTGTTTGTGTTCTACTAATGGAAAACAAAGCCTGGATGACACCCTATCTGTTTAAAACTTGGTTTACTGAATATTTTAAGCCCACTACTGAGACCTAATACTCAGAAAGTGTCCTTTCAAAATATTACTGCTCATTGACAACAGGCCTGGTCACCCAAGAGCCCTAATGGAGATATAGAACAAGATGAATGTTTTCATGCCTGCTAACACAACATCCATTGTCCATGGATCAAGGAGACTTTTTTACTTTGAAGTCTTATTATTGAAGAAATACATTTGGGGGGGCGGAGACAGGATGGCAGCGTGAGTAGAGCAGTGGAAATCTCCTCCCAAAACCACATAGATCTATGAAAACATAACAAAGAAAACTCTTCCTAAAATAGAGACCAGAGGACACAGGACAACATCCAGACCACATCCACACCTGCAAGAACCCAGCGCCTCGCAAAGGGTAAGATACAAGCCCCGGCCCGGGGGAACCCGAGCGCCCCTCCCCCGGCTCCTGGCGGGTGGAAAGAAAATGGAGCGGTTTTTATTGTTGTTGTTGTTAGCAAGTGCTTTTTGGAAGCCTTAAAGGGACAGGGACCCCAATACATGTTGGTGAGCGGGTGCCTGAGACCGGTGCCTGAGGACAAAGAAAATTGCACATTTTTCCCAGTACTGGGGAGGGAGGGCGGCAGGACCGGTGAGCAGGTGCCTGAGACTGGTGCCTGGGGACAGGAAAAATCGTGTTTTTCCCTTTTATTTTTGGCGAGTGCTTTTTGGAAGCCTTAAGTGGACAGGGACCTCAATGCCAGGGAGGAAGGGCGGCGGGACCAGTGGGCGGGTGCCTGAGACCGGCGCCTGAGGACGGAGAAAATCGTGCGTTTTTCCCTTTTTTTTTCTTTTTGGCGAGTGCTTTTTGGAAGCCTTAAAGGGACAGGGACCCCAATACCAGGGAAACAGGGCAGCAATACTGGTGAGCGGGTGCCTGAGACCGGCACCTGGGGACAAAGAAAATCGCTAGGCTTTCCCAATACTAGGGAGGCAGGGCGGCAGGACCGGTGGGCGGGTGCCTGGGGCAAGCACCTGAGGAAAAAGAATATCACGCGTTTCTCCCTTTTTTTTTGGCGAGTGCTTTTTGGAAGTCTTGGAGGGAAGGGACCCCAATACCAGGGAGGCAGAGCAGCAAGACCGGTGGGCTGGTGCCTGGCGGACAAAGAAATTTGCGCATTACTCCCTTTTTTTTCTTTTTGGCGAGTGCTTTTTGGAGGCCTTAGGAGGACAGGGACCCAGCGCCAGGGAGGCAGGGCGGCAGGACTGGTGGGCGGGTGCTTGAGACCGGGGCCTGGAGACAGAGAGGGTCACGCATTTTTCCCTTTTTTTTTGGTGAGTGCTTTTTGGAGGCCTTCGAGGGACAGGGACCCGAGTGCTAGGGAGGCAGGGCAGCAGGACTGGTGAGTGGGTGCCTGGGACCAGTGCCTGAGGACAAAGAAAATCACGAGTTTTTTCCTTTTTTTTCCCCTCTTTTGTTGTTGCTGTTGTTGTTTTGGTTTGGAGAGTGCTTTTTGGAAGTCTTAAAGGTGCAGGACAGGACACTTAGACCAGGGGCAGGGAATCTGGGGATCTCTGGACACTCTAACTTCCTGGGCAACAGGGAGCACAGAGGCCCCTTACAGAGATAAATAGCCACCCGGCCGCTCCCCCTCCAACGGCGATCCACCATTTTGGAGGAGCAGCCCGAGCCAGGCCACACCCACAGCGACAGAGGATATAAACTCCATAGCAACCGGGCAGGTAGCAGAAGCAATGTCAGCGCACAGCTGCCAAGCATAGGCCACTAGAGGTCGCTATCTCAAAGGAGAGGAAGGCCACAAACCAACAAGAAGGAAAGCTCTCCCAGCTGTCACTTATACCAGTTCTGCAAACTATCTCTATCACCATGAAAAGGCAAAACTACAGGCAGACAAAGATCACAGAGACAACACCTGAGAAGGAGACAGACCTAACCAGTCCTCCTGAAAAAGAATTCAAAATAAAAATCATGAACATGCTGACAGAGATGCAGAGAAAAATGCAAGAGCAATGGGATGAGATGCAGAGAAAAATGCAAGAGCAATGGGAAGAAGCCCAGAGGGAGATCACAGATGTCAGGAAGGAGATCACAGAAGTGAAACAATCCCTGGAAGGATTTATAAGCAGAATGGATGCAAGAGGCCATTGTAGGAATAGAAACCAGAGAACAGGAACGTATAGAAGCTGACATAGAGAGAGATAAAAGGATCTCCAGGAATGATACAACACTAAGAGAACTATGTGACCAATACAAAAGGAATAATATTCATATTACAGGGGTACGAGAAGAAGAAGAAGAAAGAGGAAAAGGGATAGAAAGTCTCTTTGAAGAAATAATTGCTGAAAACTTCCCCAAACTGGGGGAGGAAATCATCGAACAGACCACGGAAATACACAGAACCCCCAACAGTAAGGATCCAAGGAAGACAACACCAAGACACATAATAATTAAAATGGCAAGGATCAAGGACAAGGAAAGAGTTTTAAAGGCAGCTAGAGAGAAAAAGGTCACCTATAAAGGAAAAACCATCAGGCCAACATCAGACGTCTTGACAGAAACCCTACAGGCCAGAAGAGAATGGCATGATATATTTAATGCAATGAAACAGAAGGGCCTTGAACCAAGGACACTGTATCCAGCATGACTATCATTTAAATATGATGGTGGGATTAAACAATTTCCAGACAAGCAAAAGCTGAGGGAATTTGCTTCCCACAAACCACCTCTACAGGGCATCCTACAGGGACTGCTCTAGATGGCAGCACCCCTAAAAGGAGCACAGAACAAAACACACAACATATGAAGAATGAAGGAGGAGGAATAAGAAGGGAGAGAAGAAAAGAATCTCCAGACAGTGTATATAACAGCTCAATAAGTGAGCTACGTTAGGCAGTAAGATACTAAAGAAGCTAACCTTGAACCTTTGGTAACCAAGAATCTAAAACCAGCAATGGCAATAAGTACATATCTCTCAATAGTCACCCTAAATGTAAATGGACTTAATGCACCAATCAAACGACACAGAGTAATAGAATGGATAAAAAAGCAAGACCCATCTATGTGCTGCTTACAAGAAACTCACCTCAAACCCAAAGACAAGCACAGACTAAAAGTCAAGGGATGGAAAAACATATTTCAGGCAAACAACAGTGAGAAGAAAGCAGGGGTTGCAGTACTAATATCAGACAAAATAGACTTCAAAACAAAGAAAGTAACAAGAGATAAAGAAAGACATTACATAATGACAAAGAGCTCAGTCCAACAAGAGGATATAACCATTCTAAATATATATGCACCCAACACAGGAGCACCAGCATTTGTGAAACAAATACTAACAGAACTAAAGAGGGAAACAGACTGCAATGCATTCATTTTAGGAGACTTCAACACACCACTCACCCCAAAGGATAGATCCACCGGGCAGAAAATAAGTAAGGACACACAGGTATTGAACAACACACTAGAACAGATGGACCTAACAAGACATCTATAGAACTCTACATCCAAAAGCAACAGGATATACATTCTTCTCAAGTGCACATGGAACATTCTCCAGAATAGACCACATACTAGTTCACAAAAAGAGCCTCAGTAAATTCCAAAATATTGAAATTCTACCAACCAATTTTTCAGACCACAAAGGTATAAAACTAGAAATAAATTCTACAAAGAAAACAAAAAGGCTCACAAACAAATGGAAGCTTAACAACATGCTTCTAAATAATCAATGGATCAATGAAAAAATCAAAATAGAGATCAAGGAATATATAGAAACAAATGATAACAACAACACAAAGCCCCAACTTCTGTGGGAAGCAGTGAAAGCAGTCTTAAGAGGAAAGTACATAGCCATCCAGGCACACTTGAAGAAGGAAGAACAACCCCAAATGAATAGTCTAACATCACAATTATCGAAACTGGAAAAAGAAGAACAAACGAGGCCTAAAGTCAGCAGAAGGAGGGACATAATAAAGATCAGAGAAGAAATAAACAAAATTGAGAAGAATAAAACAATAGCAAAAATCAATGAAACGAAGAGCTGGTTCTTTGAGAAAATAAACAAAATAGATAAGCCTCTAGCCAAACTTATTAAGAGAAAAAGAGAATCAACACAAATCAACAGCATCAGAAATGAGAACGGAATAATCACGACAGACTCCACAGAAATACAAAGAATTATTAAGGACTACTATGAAAACCTATATGCCAACAAGCCGGAAAACCTAGAAGAAATGGACAACTTCCTAGAAAAATACAACCTTCCAAGACTGACCAAGGAAGAAACACAAAGGTTAAACAAACCAATTACGAGCAAGGAAATTGAAACGGTAATCAAAAAACTACCCAAGATCAAAACCCCAGGGCCGGATGGATTTACCTCGGAATTTTATCAGACACACAGAGAAGACATAATCCCCATTCTCCTTAAAGTGTTCCACAAAATAGAAGAAGAGGGAATACTCCCAAACGCATTCTATGAAGCCAACAACACCCTAATACCAAAACCAGGCAAAGACCCCACCAAAAAAGAAAATTACAGACCAATATCCCTGATGAATGTAGATGCAAAAATACTCAATAAAATATTAGCAAACAGAATTCAACAGTATATCAAAAGGATCATACACCATGACCAAGTGGGATTCATCCCAGGGATGCAAGGATGGTACAACATTCGAAAATCCATCAACATCATCCACCACATCAACAAAAAGAAAGACAAAACCCACATGATCATCTCCACAGATGCTGAAAAAGCATTTGACAAAATTCAACATCCATTCATGATAAAAACTCTCAGCAAGATGGGAATAGAGGGCAAGTACCTCAACATAATAAAGGCCATATATGATAAACCCACAGCCAACATTATACTGAACAGTGAGAAGCTGAAAGCATTTCCTCTGAGATCGGGAACCAGACAGGGATGCCCACTCTCCCCACTGTTATTTAACATAGTACTGGAGGTCCTAGCCATGGCAATCAGACAAAACAAAGAAATACAAGGAATCCAGATTGGTGAAGAAGAAGTTAAACTGTCACTATTTGCAGATGATATGATTCTGTACATAAAAAACCCTAAAGACTCCACTCCAAAACTACTAGAACTGATATCGGAATACAGCAAAGTGGCAGGATACAAAATTAACACACACAAATCTGTAGCTTTCCTCTACACTAACAATGAAGCAATAGAAAGAGAAATCAGGAAAACAATTCCATTCACCATTGCATCAAAAAGAATACCTAGGAATAAACCTAACCAAAGAAGTGAAAGACTTATACTCTGAAAACTACAAGTCATTCTTAAGAGAAATTAAAGGGGACACTAATAAATGGAAACTCATCCCATGCTCATGGCTAGGAAGAATTAATATCGTCAAAATGGCCATCCTGCCCAAAGCAATATACAGATTTGATGCAATCCCTCTCAAATTACCAGCAACATTCTTCAATGAACTGGAAGAAATAATTCAAAATTTCATATGGAAACACCAAAGACCCCGAATAGCCAAAGCAATCCTGAAAAAGAAGAATAAAGTAGGGGGGATCTCACTCCCCGACATCAAGCTCTACTACAAAGCCATAGTAATCAAGACAATTTGGTACTGGCACAAGAATAGAGCCACAGACCAGTGGAACAGATTAGAGACTCCAGAAATTAACCCAAACCTATATGGTCAATTAATATTTGATAAAGGAGCCATGGACATACAATGACAAAATGACAGTCTCTTCAACAGATGGTGCTGGCAAAACTGGACAGCTTCATGTAGGAGAATGAAACTGGACCATTCTCTAACCCCATATACAAAGGTAAACTCAAAATGGATCAAAGACCTGAATGTAAGTCATGAAACCATTAAACTCTTGGAAAAAAACATAGGTAAAAACCTCTTAGACATAAACATGAGTGACCTCTTCTTGAACATATCTCCCCGGGCAAGGAAAACAACAGCAAAAATGAGCAAGTGGGACTACATTAAGCTGAAAAGCTTCTGTACAGCGAAGGACACCATCAATAGAACAAAAAGGAACCCTACAGTATGGGAGAATATATTTGAAAATGACAGATCCGATAAAGGCTTGACGTCCAGAATATATAAAGAGCTCACACGCCTCAACAGACAAAAAACAAATAACCCAATTAAAAAATGGGCAGAGGAACTAAACAGACAGTTCTCTAAAGAAGAAATACAGATAGCCAACAGACACATGAAAAGATGCTCCACATCGCTAATGATCAGAGAAATGCAAATTAAAACTACAATGAGGTATCACCTCACACCAGTAAGGATGGCTGCCATCCAAAAGACACACAACAACAAATGTTGGCGAGGCTGTGGAGAAAGAGGAACCCTCCTACACTGCTGGTGGGAATGTAAATTAGTTCAACCATTGTGGAAAGCAGTATGGAGGTTCATCAAAATGCTCAAAACAGACCTACCATTTGACCCAGGAATTCCACTCCCAGGAATTTACCCTAAGAACACAGCAATCAAGTTTGAGAAAGACAGATGCACCCCTATGTTTATCGCAGCACTATTTACAATAGCCAAGAATTGGAAGCAACCTAAATGTCCATCGGTAGATGAATGGATAAAGAAGATGTGGTACATATACACAATGGAATACTACTCAGCCATAAGAAGCGGAAAAATCCAACCATTTGCAGCAACATGGATGGAGCTGGAAAGTATTATGCTCAGTGAAATAAGCCAAGTGGTGAAAGAGAAATACCAAATGATTTCACTCATCTGAGGAGTATAAGAACAAAGGAAAAACTGAAGGAACAAAACAGCAGCGGAATTACAGAACCCAAAAATGGACTAACAGGTACCAAAGGGAAAGGAACTGGGGAGGAAGGGTGGGCAGGGAGGGATAAGGGGGGGGAAGAAGAAAGGGGGTATTAAGATTAGCATGCATTGGGGGGGAGGGAGAAAGGGGAGGGAGGGCTATACAACACAGAGAGGACAAGTAGTGATTCTACAACATTTTGCTATGCTGATGGACAGTAACCGTAATATGGTTTTTAGGGGGGACCTGATATAGGGGAGAGCAAAGTAAACATAGTATTCTTCATGTAAGTGTAGATTAAAGATTAAACAAAAAAAAAAAGAAAGAAAGAAAGAAAAGGGGGATTACTCCTTGATAGGATAAAACTATTGGTAAATCAAAGATTAACACATGCTTTAAATATCCTTAATGTTGTTCACTTAAAGGGTGTCAGATGATCAGCTATGGAGGTACTCTTTTCTGATAATATGCCTTTCTCTTAATAAAAAAAATAAAATTAAATTAAATTAAAAAAAGCAGCTCCTGTGTGCTGACCTCCAATGAGTTCTACACAGTGGTATAGAGGGCATGTCAAAGTGTGGGCAAAGGGTCTGTTTGTTTCTATGCAGAAGATCAAGGCCTAGCTTGGCTACCCAGAAAATGAACTAAGATACGACATGAGGAGGAGCTTCCAGCATCAGCACTCTCTAGAGGACTCGTGCCGGGGGATGATCATCAAAAAGCCTCCATAGGGATCCGGGCGATGCTGTGGCTGTGGCTGCATCCATCCCACCATTTCCTGGACTTGCCACTGGAATGAGGAGGGAGATGTCTAGGCTGGCATGTGCATACAGTGAGACAACGAATTTGACCGGATCTGTACTGTTGGAACTCAACCAGGAGTTGGGAGGGGTGCAAGTTGTAGCACCCCAAAATCTTATGACTACAGACTATCTACGGTTAAAAGAACATATGGGATGTGAACAGATCCCAGAAATGGGCTGCTTTAATTTGTCTGATTTCTCTCAGACTGTTCAAGTACAGTTGGACAATATCCATCATATCATAGACAAATTTTCACAAATGCCTAGGGTGCCTAAATGGTTTTTTTGGCTTCACTGGAGATGGCTGGTAATTATAGATTTGCTTTGTTTATGTCACCGTATTCCTATTATGTTAATATGTGAGCGCAAATTAGTTGGTAGTTTAAAACCTATACATGCTTGAGGTACTCTACAAGAAGATATGTCAAAGAAATAATCAATCTTCCCATGTTTTCTTCCATATGCTACCTCTATAGCTTTTCTTCTTCCTTCCTAATTACAACCCTTAAATAGAATTCGTGCCTCATATCGAATTTGCCGAGTATCATAATTCCTCCAGGTGGTAAAGATACCTCGAGACAAGTGCTGGGCATAGAAGCCACAGGACATAAATCTGCAAAGAAGTAAAAAGCTAACCTTTTCAAACAATATGGCTTCTCTCTTACTTACCAACTTTACATTTCCCTGTATGGCCCCGGAAGATGACTGGTTAGCCAGACACGGGTAAGATTCCTCAAGGGAGGAACAACCTAAGACAGGCACAGTCGCAGGGGGGCCATCAGGTGAGAAATCGGGGAACAACAGTGGTGAAGCTTAGAACCTCACCCCCCTCTGTTTTAAGAGAAAGCTTCTGCATCCGTGGATGTTTTATTGCCCTTGTCTAGCCCAGATTAGCACATAGTCTACAGGCACACACCTGATCATCTACAATTGCTCTCTTACAACACTAAACTATGTTTTCTAACTTTATCTTGCATCTACCTACCACTTCAGCATTTTATTAAAAATAAAAATAATAATAATAATAAAGGGAGAAACGTGGGATCCACATATAAATCAAGTATAAAAATCAAACGAATATTCATATTTGACCTGATTGTTTATAGTTCATAATGCCTGATCAAAACGGAACGTTTCTGTGATGAATGCCCTTGTACTGTTCACCATGCAAGAACTTATTCACTATGTAAGAATTCGTTCACCATGTAAGAACTTGTTCGTTATGCTTCAGAAGATTGGAGACTGATGAGAATTAGGCTTGAGATGGATTAATGATTGTGCATTGAGCATTGACCCCCCTATACAGAATTTTATTGTTGTTAACAACCATTTGATCAATAAATATGAGAGATGCCCTCTCAAAAAAAAAAAATACATTTGGTTAAGGTTATTACTGCCACAGATACTGATTCCTCAGATGGATCTGCAGAAAATCAATTGAAAACCTTCTGTAAAGGAGTCACCATTCTAGATGATATCGAGAACTTTTGTGATTTATGGAAGAGATCAAAATATCAACATGAATAGGAGTTAGGAAGAAGGTTATAATTTCAACCCTCATGGAGGACTGAGGGGTTCAAGACTTCTGTGAAGGAAGTAACTGCAGATGTGGGAGTAAGAGAACTTGAATTAGATGGGGAACCTGAAGACTCAACTGAATTGCTGAATCTCACAATAAAACTTTAAGAGATGAGGAGCTGCTTCTTATGGATGAGCAAAGAAAGGGGTGTCTTGAGATGATATCTGCTCCTGGTGAAGATGCTGTGGTAAGTTTTGAAATGACAATAAAGAATTTAGGATACTATGTAAACTTAGTTGATAAAGCATTGGCAGGGTTTGAGAAGACTGACTCCAATTCTGAAAGAAGTTCTCCTGTGGGAAAAATGCTATCAAAGCATCACATGCTCCAGAGAAATCTTTTATGAAAGGAAGAGTCAATCCATTGTCTTATTTTAAGTAATTGTCGCAGCATCCCAACCTTCAGCAATCACCACTCTGATCAAATGAGGCAAAACCCTCCACCAGCAAAAAGACTGACTTACTGAAAGCTCAGATGATAGCATATCTTAGTAATAATTATTTTTTAATTAAGGTATACACTGTTTTCTTAGACATAAAGCTATCACACACTTAACAAACAACAATACAGTATATAATTTTATGTGTACTTGGAAGCCAAAAAATTAATTTGACTCACTTTATTGTCATTATTTGTTTTATTGTGGTAGTCTGGAATTGAGCCCACAGTATCTCCAAGCTACATCTGTAACTGTTTGGATTAACAGGCAGTACTAAATCAAAATGGCATAAGCCAAAATGAAATTAAACTGAAAGTGAGCTTCTTCACCAGAACCCTTTTTTCCAGTGAAAATGACACAGCATAAGACTGGCATGTGCTGCTTGGCAGCTCTGCATCTTAGTTGTATGTCATATAGCCACTTGGAAATAATGACAGCTGTAAGAACTCACTTTCAATTTCTAAATCTGTTACAATTATATCTACTTGTACTTATAAAGCCACTTTCATTGATGTATTTCCATTTTTGAATGAAGAAAATCAATCACACAAAAAATGAATTAATAGATAAAAACACGGCTAAGTTTCTCCACTACAATAATACTGATTCTAAATAAAGTTTGCTGCAAGATTTAAAGTTTTCTACCTTCTACAGCATGGTGTGGAATTTTAGGTGTCAAGTACCTTAGGAGCTTTCTCAATTTCAACAAGGCACATCCTGCAGTTTCCAGCAACAGACAACCTTTCATGGTAACAGAATCGAGGGATCTGCATACCAACCTTCTCACAAGCCTAGAACAAAGTAAAAAATTTCTGCATTAGAATAAACTGACCTCATCCTTGTCTTGCCTAAAACACAGGCCAAAAACACCCATCCCCCACCTATCTTATTAGTCCAATCTGTAAGTATCTGTATCTTCTTTAATTCTTACTTCATCTCCAAGAGATTTCCCTCTTTCTTTGCTCAATTGCAACCCATCTGCTCTGAAGCTGCCCCATTAAGGATCCTGAACATACACATACCTTAATGTCAAAGAAACTGGATGAAGTTTCTTCAGACCATACTGACGGCCTGACTCCGCATTTCCACTCTGAACTACTGTCTACAAACACAGTCCTTCAAACTCTATCCAAGTGGTTTCATACCTGGATTTCCTCTTTGCCTAGCTCCCATATCACCAAGTCCCACCCCGACAATCCCACTGCAATCACTGTCCTTCAGCATAGCAAGATGCTATAGAGTCATTACTTGTCTGCTAGAATTATTAAAAATAGAAAGGTTACATGAAAAGCATGAAGCAGGCTCACAACAAATAAAGGCTATCCTTTTCCCAAACTTACCTACATTAACTAATAATTTATTTCTAATAATTTCAAATGTCTTAATGGGTATCTATTTGGAAACCAGAAGTGAAACAAAAGAATTGCCATAGTTCACTAAGAAAACCAGAAACAGATAAATGATAGCTCACTTTGAAACGCCAACATTTCAAATCAAACTTATTTTCATATAATTTTTCTATCTATAGTTTTCTTAATGAACGTTTATCAAGGAATCTTAAAAATTTTAGAAGTATGAAGGAAATAAATTGGTAATTTAAAAAATATCAGAGCATGCACAAAAATAAAGAATTAGAACGTATGCCTACTTGGAGGACGGTAGTTCCTGGTTCCACCATGACAGACTGACCATCAACAAATACTTCAATCAAGTTGCTTGTTGCTGTGGCAGTTGTTCGAACTGACCATCAAAAATATTGAGGTGAAAAATAAATTAACAGAGTTGTATTTATTACAGCAAAGGATAACAGATTAATTAACTCTATCCTACAAGCCTAAAGTCTGTCCTCGTTTTACACTATTCCCCTTTATTCCTCTAGATGCAAACTTTTAAAATACTGAATCAGGAAAAAGCTTTTTCAATCCTGAAGGCCAGACAGAATATGGTTATCTACTTTTAATAGCAGTTTAAGTCAAGACTTTTAATACCACTGAAAATATGCTGATGGAAGATCACTTATCAAAAGCAGAACGACTGCATCTTCCATTCTGGCACTGATGGTCAGTTCCTACTACTTTCTATTCTATGATAATTTCTATAAACTGTTGAAGGTAAAGGTACATTTTGAAAATTCTATTCAACTTGGGTCATTTTTAAAATTTTCACTTAAAAGCAATTATGCATTTAGGGTCTTTCAAGAAACATTCCATAGACCTATGAATTTACAAAAATAGAAAGTCTAGTACCCACAAGTGCAAATTAAAAAAAAAATACTCACCATATCCTTTAGGAGACTTAGAAAGGCCTACTAAGGCCCTTCTTACAGGTATCCTTAACATATTGCTAGGAATAAAACAAAGAAGCATTATCATTGTAGGGGGAAAAAACCTTAATTACAAACTTTTTGGTAGTATTTTATAGTTTTAAAACACTTCATATGCACTATTTCACTGAACATTCACAAGTCCTGGTATTGTCTCTCGCGTTCTAAAGATGAGAATAGTCAGTCTCAGAGAGATAAACTGACTTGTACAATGTCAAGGGCCTCAGAAGGAGAAGCTAGTGTATAAAATTTGGGCCTTCCAGTTCTATGTGAAGGGCAGTTCCGTTGTTGTCTTTAACAGTCAACAAATGATCAAACCTAAAACACTACCATATAGTAAAATAAACTGCAAGAATAACTGTGAGCTTATCATAAATAGCTGTATAAAATAACACTACCTTTCTGCCTTCATTTCCTACCAATATGCATTCTAATATTCTGTGCTCTGAGCAGTTATCTACTAAATGTTTCTCAAATATTCTCAGCTGGCTCACAAGCCCAATCTTTTGAAGTATCTGGAGTGCCATTTTCTTTGCTGAGTAAAATATCTGTTTAGATGCCTGTTCTATTCTCACTGTACGTGAAACTTTATACAAAATACTCTAATTAAAAGTAAAGATAACTTTTCTTTCTGTTAGCTTATGTATACTTTTAATTGGTGTTACTTATATAATCCACTCTAAGTTCAGTGATCCAGCGATTGTAGAGCTCAATATTAGAGCAGGGTTTCTTAACTTTGGCACTCTTGACACTTTGGAGGTTGGATTCTTGAATCTTTTTACCTTCAGTGTCTATCCTCAAGCTGGCACACAGTAAGCTCTAAAACACTCATTCTCAACCAGGGACAGTTTTGCTTTCCAGGCAATGTCTGTGTTGTCATGAATGCGGGAAAGCTACTGGATTCTAGTGGACAGAGGCCAGGTGAGAATGTTCACGTCCCAAAATGCACACGACGGTCCCCCATAATAAAGAATTTTCCAAAGTGTCAAGGTATCTTTACTTTTAATTAGAATATTTTGTATAAAGTTTCACATACCTATTATGATAAATAACAGAAAATTTCATTAATTCAGATTACAGTAATTCATAAAACTCATTAAATCTGACTTTGTGACAGTGAATTTGCAGACATCGTCTGTCACCTACTAATAATGAGTTGTGTCTGATCCACTATCTTACAGTACATGCATTAGATCCCAAGAACTTTTAAACAATGTAACTTCTTTATTCGCACTGCAATCTTGGATTGATTTCTTTAAATGTCCTTTTCTTCCGTTTCTTCACCAGTGAAAGGAATCAAAATTGCTACGTAACTCAGCCAATGGACAAGAACACAAATAAAAATCGAAGGTGTGGACGGTTGCTAATGCAACAGCAGCCCAACAGTGATGCAGGTCTGTGTTAATTTGGGGGAGAATGCTCTGTCTTAGCCTAAGTCACCTGACATAGGTCCTCTCTCCCGGCCTCCGCTCCAGAAGGGGAATGTCCTGCATTTCCCTTGCAGAGGGAAGGTCATCCACAAGCCTGCATTCAGGCCAGCGCTCCCCGGAGCTTCCTGAACCTTCTCCTCCTTCCTGCTCCATCAGACCAAAGACCAAGGATAACAGTCCTCACCTGCCGGTTCTCAGGGTTCCCGAGGCGACGGGGTGCGATGCGGCGAACAGTCAAGGACAAGAGGAGAATAACGCTTGAGCCAAAGGAAACACTCTAGTCAATAAATTAACGCCTGTGGCCGAGGTACCTCAGCCTTCTCATCTAAACACAGCCTTACCTTCTCCGTGGAGCCGCCGAAGCTGCTCTGCACAGCTGTCTGTTCCTCGCGGACCCCTAAGAGGCCGGGTCGCTCGCCCAATATGGTGGCCTCGGTCAACTCCGGCAAACAGACCTGGAGAACGGAAAGCCAGGAGGGACTTGAAACCCCAGACTCGACAATTTCGCGCTTCGATTAAGTTCGGCAATTTCCGTCAAAGGGACAAGGGCGGGGCGGATGGCGTAGCTGCCGGGAGGAGACGCGGGCGGGCGGGGAGGAGGGACGGCCCGGGCCTGCAGTTCCGCCGGTAGTGGTGGTAAGCAGACGCTGAGCGTCTTCGGTCATCTCCGGCGCTTCAAGGGGCGGTTCCTGTAGTCTTCGGGCGCCGTGGAGGTACTCATTTAAGAAATACCCCTTTTATTAACTTATTCCCAAATACGAGGAACGGACGGCGGATAATTTGTGCGCTACTTTATTCAGAGACTCTGGTTTTTATGTAGAGGTATAATATTAACGTACTTTGACCTTTAACCTTCGGCCGTGTGCGTCGGAGGGAGACGCCTCCGTCTCTATATAAGGAATTTTCCGACCATTTACGGCCTCTTTTCATTTTAAGCAGTCAGTGTGGGCTTGTCGCGCTGATTCACTTTTCTCCGATACCGCCCTGCTATCGGATCCGGCGTCACCATGGGTTTTGGGGACCTGAAAAGCTCTGCTGGTCTGCAGGTGCTCAACGACTACCTGGCGGACAAGAGCTACATCGAGGGGTAAGCGGACAGGCTGGGGCCGGGGGCCGGCCCGGGCCACGTGGCGTGGCCTCCGCTGCTCCTGGAGGAGAGGAAGACCAGCCCCCAGGGCCCTCGCGCGGTTAGAGACTACCAGCGGAAAAGCAGGTTGCTTTCCCCTTAACTTGCTTCAACCAGGTTTTTCGCCTCTTTGCTCATCAGTAAATGTAAGACTGAATGTAGGTCTGTGTTAGAATTTGCAATCCTAGTAGCACAGGTCTACCAACTGAAAGGCGTTCCTCAGGATGGCGCGGAAAACCAGATGGTCCTAGATGTTAAGGGACTTACTTAAAAAAAAAAAAAAACACTAAAGCAACTTAGGTAGCACGCTAATATGGGCGAGTTCCCACTAATTAGTTTGATGGATGCAGCGTTTGTCACTTTTTTCCTGTTGTTTGTGGCTTTTCTTTTAAAGGTGTAATTATTTTTGTATTATCGGCAGGTATGTGCCATCACAAGCCGATGTTGCTGTATTTGAAGCGGTCTCCGGCCCTCCGCCAGCTGACTTGTGTCATGCCTTACGGTGGTATAATCACATCAAGTCTTACGAAAAGGAAAAGGCCAGGTTAAATAATTTTTTAATTTGTCTTAAGAGTAGACTACCCCCTAAACTTAAACTCAGGATTTTAACACGACAAAATTGGGTGCAGGCCACTTTAGTTTTGTTGGGATATTGTACGCTTAATTTCTGTGTGACTTTAGAAGGCCCAGAGACTGAAGTGCTCCATTTTTTCACAGAACAGGTAGAACATGGACAACAGCAATTCAGCTTTTTCCCACACTGCCCTGCCAATGTGCCTGGACCCTGACCTGGGGGGCCCACCTCTGGGGTGAGAGGGTGGCTCATTCATTCAGTCCTTGGCCATTCTTCTGAAACTACCAACAAGGGTGGAAGTTTGGGGAAGTTGGACTCCAGTTCACTAAGAATGGAACTGAGCATACTTAATGAAATCTCAAACAGAAATGTTCATACTGAAAGAGTAAACCATAGTGAGTATTGAATATAACATCTCCCATGCTACTAATGTTTCTTGGGTGAGGAGTTAAACATATAAAAGTATTTATTTGGGAGTATTAAAGGGTAAATTCTTAGTACAAAAGGGGTCTATTGAGAAGCAGTGATGAACACAACTTCTCGTGTAATGTCTGAAAATGACATTATACCAATCTAATAGTGGTCCAATTTAAAATTTTTTTTAAGCCTGCCAGGAGTGAAGAAAGCTTTGGGCAAGTACGGCCCTGCTAATGTGGAAGATACCACAGGAAGTGGGGCTACAGACAGTAAAGATGACGATGACATTGATCTCTTTGGATCTGATGATGAGGAGGTATGACATAAATTTGTCATTGTGCTTAGCACAGGCTGTGTAGTAGCAAAATTGCCCGGATTTGAATCCTGGCTTTACTACTTTTTTACCTGCTTTTTAAAAATTCTGTTTACATGATGAATAAAATCAAATCACCATCTTTCGGCTGAGCTCGTGATGGATTTGTTTTTTTCTGATAAAACTGGTTATTACTGTGGTGGTCCCACCAACTTTAAGCTGAGGAAATTAGTTATTTAAGCTTTTTGAAATTAGTTATATTTTTTCTTTCCAGGAAAGTGAAGAAGCAAAGAGGGTAAGAGAAGAACGTCTTGCGCAGTATGAGTCAAAGAAAGCCAAAAGTAGGTCATTTTATAATTTGTGCTTCTTTAACCTCATGTTATAACAGTGTGAAGAGATTTTTGAAACTTGACCCCCCCCACCCCAAGTAATTTCCTTCCTACTTGTTGAATAGGTCCATATTCTAAAACCACCTGAAGAGGTGGTTTTTCATAAAACTTCCACAGCTACTGGTCTGCAGCTGTTCTTATGGTAGCAGTTGTGGCATTCCTCTGTGGGACATCAACCGTTACACAATTAAATGCCACTTTCTTAGCAAAAGAGAAAGTGGGCCCTATGTGTGACAAACAGTGTATTCTATGGTTTGACTGAGTTGATTCCTTGCAAAACAAAGATTTAAGGGGCTTATACTAAAATGAAAAAATACAATTATTAGAATAATGCTGTTACGTTTTTCTAGAACCTGCACTTGTTGCCAAGTCTTCCATCTTACTAGACGTGAAACCTTGGGATGATGAGACAGACATGGCAAAATTAGAGGAGTGCGTCCGAAGCATTCAAGCAGATGGTTTGGTCTGGGGCTCTTGTGAGTTTAGTCTGCTTTTTGAAGTTGCATTTGGAATTGGCATTGTTTAAACCGTTGTCAGTCAACAGGTTTTTTCTAAGATTTTTCCTTATGTTCTTTTTCAGCTAAACTAGTTCCAGTAGGTTATGGAATTAAAAAACTTCAAATACAATGTGTAGTTGAAGATGATAAAGTTGGAACAGATATGCTGGAGGAGCAGATCACTGCTTTTGAGGACTATGTGCAGTCCATGGATGTGGCTGCTTTCAACAAGATCTAAAATCCATCATGGATCATTACACTTCAATAAAAGCTTAAAAGATAATCCTTGGCTCTTGACTCTGTAAATAGGATGGTGGTGTTTACAGCCCTTCCATTTTGAGTGAAGAAATTCAATGTATAGGTGACTCATAAATAGTATATATTTGGGTCAGCAATTCATACTCAACAGTTCTTAGCCCAAAAGGGGAAAATACCTATTACAAATACTGTGAAAATAGGTAGTTGTTGAGTAGATTATTACAAACTAATAGAGATGGATTTAATCTTAGTACATATTCTGTTCCCATTAGTGATGTCCTTGGCAATGCATGATGCCACCTTTATCCACAATTTTTCACGTTTTCCTATTTGTCTTGTTTTTTTAAAAGAAACCCAAGATGTTGGTTGATCAAGTAATCTGAACCTAGCATCTTCCAAGTTGGGGGTTACACGTGACTGAAGTCACACAACTACAGACCCCTCTGTGTTAAGTGTCAGGAGGTGGGGTGTGTAACTACCAAAGGACATGTAACCCAGAGGTCAGGTAAGAGGATTCCCAGGATTTGGTATGTTAACCATTTTGTCAAGGCTGATGCTGCAAATTTAATGTCTCATTACAGTTGAGGCAAAATTTTGTTCTATTGGATGTGTGATTTTTAAGTACTATTGTGTCTTGGAAGTCACATAGGTAACTGATTCCCAGGCTGTGGTTCATAAACCTGACTTGGGTATAGAGGTGGGGACTAAGTGGGACGTTTGACTTGGATTTGGAAATTTGATCAAACCTGTTGGGAGTTTAGGGACTTCAGTTACTGAGGAAATGCAAGTATATGTACTGAGTGAAGGCAGTTTGTTTAGTCAAGGGACAGTTAAATATTGGAAACAGGTGTGTCTCAGTTTGGGCTTTCTGTAACATTTGATATTTTTACAGTAGTTTTTACAAAAGTGGAGCTTGGAAATAGCTGACCTCTATTTTGTAGTTTATTCTCTGTATATCAAAGAGATTAAAATGAGTTTCTCGTTTTCTAAAGAAAATTTTATCAGACATGTACTGATGAATAAAATCTTCACAAAGCTGTATTTCACCTATTAGACGCAGTCTAAAAAGGTGAAATTTTCAGGCTTGTCAGTATCATGAGAAACAGCAGAGGGCAGCACTTCCATTTTCCGGAGAACTAGCAAGCCTGGGGATTCTGGAAATGCTATGGAAAGATACAGATACAGTAACTGGTGAATAGTAGCCAAAAATAATTCACGGTCACTGACAAATTTAACAGGATTGAGTACTAAATAGTGATGAAAATGGTAATAACTTAAAATTACTAATGACAAAAGATTGGCAATTTGGTTAAGAGTAAAGCTAATGGTCAATCATAGCTGTCTTGTAAATTTTAAAATCATGAAGCATGTGACATTAAAATCGACTCCATGGCCTTGAATAAAAGTATATATGATAGTATCTCATTTGACATTAAAAAAAATAGATAATACATTAACAAAGTTCAAAATTCAAGATGTTACACAGTGAAGTTTCCACAATACCCCAGGCATCGGGTTCACATCCATAACCACCACTGTCACCAGGTTCTTAGGTTGTTCCAGAGCTGGTCTAGGCATACACAAAGACTAACTGTAGCATAAAACCAACTATTCTGCACCTTGCATTTTGTCCATGTAGACTTGGATGTCTTGGAGATTGTATCTTGGATATTCTGAATCAGTACAGAAAAAGCTTTAACTTTGTAACAGTTAATTCATTGTCTCATATTATGTAACAAGTCTATTGGATCTTTAGGTTTCCAGTTTTCTGCAATTACGAACAATGCTCACATTTGCACATGAGCCAGTATACTGAACAGACTGTTTTTGAACCAATGGGCTCAGAAGGCAAATGGATACAGAGATTTTTTTTTTTCTGTATCTGGCTTTGGAGTGGAAGACAAAAAATAGGAGGCCACCTTTTCTTGCATGTCCCATAAATGATTACAAACTGAAACCTTATTTTTCATATTCAGCATCCCTAACAGGGCTGGGCAATGTGAGAATGAAAAATGATTCAGTATCACTACATTAGATGATATGAAAATACTCAAGGGTTGAGAAAATTACTAGAGGAAGGTGATTAAAACACAAACTGTTCAGTCATTTTGTGATTAAACAAGTAATACTAAAATTCTGAGGTTGAGAAGGCTAGAATTTAAGACAAAAATTTTTTAAAGAAATCCAGACTAAGCTGGGTGGACCTGATCAGTAATTTGTATTTTAAAAAAGACTGAGAATGTTCCAGGAGGGTGTGAAAGGCAGAATGATAAAGACAGGAATGAAAATACACATTTGAGCGGGAATTAGACCAGTTTGGCTGGATTTTGCAGTGTCTGTTGGGGATTAGATAAGGTGGGGCCACATTGTAGAGGCATTTTAATTATGTAGTCTGGCTTGTTCTTTAAGGGCATGAGGAGCCCTGAAGTTTTTTAAGCCAGAGAAAGACAAAGGCAGAGCTCTGATCTGGAAATGGTGTCAGCGGAAGCAGGTAAATAAATGTTATAATCCTAACGTAAGTGGAAATGACTAAATTAAGACATATAAACAAATATTTTATAAACGATATAATTTAAAAAATGGAGACTATGAACACTGAAAAATGTTCAAATTTTCATTCACTATTACCATGGAAAGAAATTTATGGATGAGGACACAAATACAAAGATTTCCATTAGTGTTTTGGGATATATGTATTGTTTTCCCAGACAAATAGTCTGACAATGGCAATTACTGTCCTTGGAATAAAAATGTAAAAATACACGCCTCATATACATTGTCTAATTTGGACTTTGTTATAATACGTGGCCATTTATGTATCATTTATATATCACCATTTATTGATGAGGAAACAATTCTGAAAGATGACTTGCTGGATTAAACAACCTGGTGAGAGAAGAGGAACTCAAACCCAGGTCTTCTGAGGCCAGTTAATGCACTGGCAATAAAATGAGTACATTCTTCATTCCTACTTGCAGACGTTTAATCTTACTCTATCAGTGTAACTTGCTCCATACCTCCCACTAATGAGAATGAGAAAGTAATACCACGTAAGAGTAAACTTAAAATGGAAATTGAGACTGATAGACATGGACAGGTAATGGTTGGATGGATAACAGTGCATTCACAAAATGCCCCAAATGAAAGCCTGTCATTTGGAATGTCATTGGCCTTAATGACACTCAGTAAAAACCAAAGGAAAATGTCCAGACTTCCAAATATTCATCCCCCACCAAAACTGTGGAGGACTATTCAAGCCAGACGCCAACTTGAATCTATCCTTACTTTGTCCCTATAAAACAGGACAATTCTCTTCTGAACATAGCTCATGTTTTCCAACCTCTACATTTGCTCTTGCTGGGCCACCTACCTAAAAAGGCCTCTTTTCCTCACCTGTACTTGTTAAAATTGTACTCATTCTTCAAGATGCACTTCAAATACCTTCTGCAGGAAGTCCTTCATATTCTACTCCTACCTGCCCCCTGCAGCCTCCTGGTACAGAATGTTCTTTTGTTGTACTTATAAACTGTCTTGTCTTAAAGTTCTCTGTGGAGCTTCCTTATTTCTGAATCACCAATGCCCGACCAGAGCTCCCTTATTCCTGAGATTTTAATGTTCACTCAAGAGAAGGAAAGGATCTAACATTTACTGAGCAGTTACGATGGTAGAAGATGCTAGGAGTTTCACTGAATAAGTGTAATACAAGCTAATTATCAAGTATTTATAGAGCTAAGAATTGCACTTAGTGCTTTACCTGCATCAGCTCATTTACTTTTCTCAATCATCCTATCTGGCAGGTACTGCTATTGTTATCCCCACTTTGCAGACAGGGGAACGTGATGTCTACAAATTTCAATTTAGCCAAGGTCACAGAGCCAGGGGAGGAGACTTGGGGTCCCCAATCCTGGGTCCTACACTACTCTGGATCTTCCCTCAAACTGAGAACAAAAAACAAGCTCCTGTTTCTCCTGGGAAGTGCCTGTACCGGTTGCTACTTTCTCCAAGTGGATTCCTGTTATATCCCTACTATCAGCTACTATTAAAGCCACTAAAACTGTGGAGTTCTTAGCCTGGGGTCTAAGGACTTCCTGATATTTTACTTAAAAGCATTTTCTCTGGGTAAAAGCCCAGAAAAATAATTTTCATTAGATTCTCAAATGAATCCAGACTTCCTCCAAGAGCTTAGCAGACCCTCCTTACAATATTTTTCTTCTTGTAGGCTCCACTCTTCATCAAACCTTCAAATATACTGAAATCCCATATTTCAGTATAATTTTGAAATGTAAGTTTCTATATAACTATGAAATACTTCATTTGATAGTGAATCTGTGGCATCTTGCTGCACTGATGGACAGTGACTGCATCGGGGTATGGGCGGGGACTTGATAATATGGGTAAATGTAGTAAGCACATTGTTTTTTCATGTGAAACCTTCATAAGAGTATATCAATCATACCTTAAAAATTAAAAAGTACTTCATTTGATGAACAGAAAGGTGTTTACAGACGTAATTAAGTTTTTATTAATTTTGAGTTTCAAGTTTCCTTTTTGTATTCTAGAGCCAAAAATATTTAAGACCTCAAATATTTCCATAGGCCCTCAGACTTACAGGCTCTAGACTCACAAACTCACAAAGGTCAGCAATCACCACCTTTGTAACTTTGAAATGTAACTTCCAGGATGGTACCTGCTCCATAATTTCCTTCTGCCTTAGTGGCTGAATCCCCTTCCTACTCCTCAGCCTTCCTCTCTCCCACAGCCCTGAGAGTCTCTCCATTTGCTCAAACTAAGCATGGGCTCTCGGAGTTCTCTTTTCTTTTTTGGATCCTCCATCTCTTCGCCTGATCCTGGGAAACCAGGCTCTGTTCCTTGAGGGCCACGTAGAACCCAGGGTATAACAATCTCAAACCCTGGAGGGTCAGGGTTAAACAGCCGGAAGCTCACGATGAGCAATTCTCTCCCTACCTTCTCTCACCCCAAGCTGGATATAGCAGAAACCATGACATTTGGGAGTGACAGAAGTTTGGAATATGCTGAGCTAGCCACACATTTTGGGGGAACAATATCCAAAACCAGGCCTGACTATTGCATGGGGCTAACAGTGAAGAACACAGCCAATAGATGACCTAACGAGCATTTCCAAAACTAAGAGATGATATAAAAAAAGATAATGATTCAAGAAATAACACAGCTCTCCTAATAACTTTCAAAATAAAACTGAGAAATAGGAAACTAAATCTATTTTTAAAATTGTAGTGAGTAGCAGACTCTGTATTCCTTTAAAAAAAAAAATATCAGCAGAAACGAGGGATAGGAGGATCTTTAGGAAAACCCAAAGGCAGGGGAATATATTTCTAGTGTTTCTTCACCTCTACATTGGATGCCACCTTTCCTCCCTGAACAATCTATACTTTCCTTGGCTCTCTTATAGCACTTATTATGGTCTATCTTGTTTTAGGAATGTTTCCTAAAATGTAAGTACCTTAAGCATCTTGGCATCCCTCACAATATCCATCTATTATGGTTCTGTATACCTCTTAGGTACTAATCTATTTGCAAAAGGGGTAAATGAATAGAGGTTAAAATACTCTATAAAGTCTGAAAGTGTGACAGATTTGCATCATGAAGAGGTCACTGACTTAAAATAATTTTTTACTAGTCTTAGATGCCTATGTAAATTCAGTTAGAGCACTAGAAGTAGGTGGAATCTATCAATGTGTCACATGTGCTTTCTTTTTCTGAAATCATTTTGAGATTGGGCTGGCCTATCTACTCGCAGGGTCAATGTTCTATGTTTACAGCAATCTTATACATACTTGCACATATCCAGAACTTTCCAAAAACGTTTATTTTTCTAATGATATCATGAGGATTAAAGATGAGAGCACATCTCCATTGAGAGGTGGGGTCTATGTCCCCTCTCCTTTAATCTGAGCTGGTCTGTGATGCTTTGGCCAATAAATACTACGAAGTGATACTGTGTCAATGTTGGGCATAGCCTTTAAGAGAACATGAAATTTCCACCTTGATCTCTTGAAGCACTAAGTCGCCATATAAGGAGTGTCTGGCTATGCTGAGGTGTCATGCTGGATAGCTGTGTGAAGAAAGAGGAGAAGAGAAGGGGGAGGTTGGGGGAAGGGGAAAGGGAAGAAGAGGGAAGAGGAGAGAGCGGCTGCTCAGGCAACCCCTACCCACTCCAACCTCAGCCATTTGGCTCATCCCAGGTCAGCTGCGACTCAAGACACTGTGAAGCAGAATGAACTTCCCTTCTGTCCCTTTTTTGAGTTCCTGATTCTCAGAATTGTGAGATATAATAAAATCTAAGCAATTAGATTTGGGGGCTGTTTACTAAGCATTAATAGTTAACTGGAACAATGCTTTAAACTACTATAACCAACTATTACTTTAATTCATAAATGTATATACACAGATTACATGAAATTAAGGACACATGCTGCATTTTAAGAATGTCAAATAGGTTACTTGTGCAAAATTAAAGTGAGCTTAAACAAACACATTTTAACATTTTTGGAATTAGTTAATCATATACTTAAGATCGAACACTTAAAAGTTACTTAGTTGAAAAATACAGTAACTCATATCTCAATAGTGGTGATCAATCCCACTATGGTATAGCAAGAATAATATAGATAATTTAAGTTGCAGGGGAACAAAGGTAAGATCTGTCCTAAGTTTTGTGTCCACACAAAAGTGTGATGCCAATAAATTGACCAAAACAACAAGATAAGGTCAGCTCTGTATCTTTGCACTAAATAATTGGAAAGCGCCTTGTTAGGGGACCCACACACAAGCCTTACACTGATTTGTGGAATAAGAAGAATTCACTGGACTATTTCCAGGAGACACACGCTCTTGGTTTCAGAGTTCCTGAGCTGCTCGCTCACTGTGCCAGAACAGCTGACTTCCCACAGCGTGTGCTTGAGTATTTCTGCAACTGAAGCCCGAAAGCGTGCTTGGAACTTCTTACTAATGAGGACATAAAGGATGGGGTTCAAGCAACTATTAAGGAATGCCAAGCCAGTGGAGAGGGGGATTCCGGCCTGCAGCACCTGCTGGAAATAGCTATTGCTGTGAATCGTGAGCTCCCAAATGTTAAACAGGTGATAAGGAGTCCAGCAGATCAAAAAGGCCATAACCACAGCCAGGATGGTCCAGAAATGCTTACTGGAGACCAGGATGCTTCGCCTCTTCACCTTGAAGAAGAGACACAAGTAGCAAATGCTCATTGTCAGCAAGGGAAAGAGGTACCCCAAAATAAACTTCACCCAGGTCAGAACATGGTGCCGCATCAGAGTGAGGTCAGGATCATGCTCATGGAAATTGTTATAGCAGAGAGTGTGGTTATTGAACTCCACAGTGTTCCGGAAGTAGAGGGCAGGACCACCCATCAGAGAAGCCAAAAGCCAGACAAATACAACAACAATCTTGGAGTTCCTCAGGGTTCGGTGCTGATGAGATAAGACAGGGTGGAGTAAATGGATATAACGGTCTAGGCTGATTACTGTCAGAAAAAAAACACTGGCAAACATGTTCAGCTGGGCAATGAAGGAATTGGCCTTGCACAGCCAGATGCCAAAGGGCCAGTGGAAATTCATGGCCACATAGGAGATGTACAGGGGCAGGAAGAGAAGAAAAATGAAATCTGCAACAGCCAGATTAAGGAACCAGAGAGTGGTGACTGTCTTCTTCCACTTGAACCCTGTGAACCAAATGACAATGGCATTTCCTGGGACTCCCAGAACAAATGCTAGACAGTACGACACCAGGGAGACCCAGTGAATGACTCCTGGGTGGACCTGCTCCTCCAAATCAGACTCTGGGGAGTAATATTCCATGGCGTAGGAGTAGTTCTCAAAGTCTTCAAATAATATTTCCTCTAGATCTTCCATGGTCTTGCCAAGTGGAGAATGAGGATATCTACAGAAGCAAATTTAAAAAGAAATAAAGCAATTTTTAAAAGAACTATTCAGTACACAACATAAGAATAAAAATATGCCATCTGAGGTACTGGAAATAGTATATTTCTTGGTAGAACTTGTGATTACACTCCAGGTGCCCTCAGTTTTGCTCTCATGTTCCCCAAAGCTGCAAGAATTCATTTTTGTGAAGTATTCAGTAAGTGCTAAATTAAAATGACTGATTCTACAAGGGCAATTCCTCTGTTCATAAAGACTGTGGGCTGACTAGAGAGAATCTGACATTCAACAGGCATTTATTAAGTTCTTACTATGTATTATTTTTTTATGAAAGGTGCAAATGAAAACATATTAACACTTATGTGATGATGACTTCAAAATCCTTATTTGTACCCTGACTTCTTAAGCTCTAGACAGAGTTCCAACTGCTTCTTTAACCCATCCACCTGGATGCCACAGGCAAGCACTGGAGATTCTGACCCATTGTTTTGCACCACAGATGTACTGATTCTATGTTTATGAATGCAAACATGTTAATCAGAGCTATAAGAATATGGAAGACTTTTCAACTAAAAGAATCTTTTGGAGTGAACTTGATTATGACCATTTAATTTCATTATTAACTATAGAATACAATTAAACATTAAGTTTTTACTTTACTGGAATTCCATTATTTTGAGTTACTTTGAATTAATCCTTTTCTACATTTACAACAACCAACTTATTAATTACTTTTATTTTATTTCTGTCCATACCAAATTTTACCTACTATCAAAGGAATTTTTTTTGTGTGGCCTTTTTTCCCCCCTATCAAGGTGAGTTTCCCTGGGTTAAGAACTCTTAAATGTCTATTTCTTAATCAAAAAAAGTTTACTGGTTACAATTATAGCCTCATCAATTCTATTTTGTAAGACAGAATTCATCAATTCTATTGATTTTTCTAAAATCAATTCTATTTTCTATTAGTATTCAAAATCAAGTACAGAAAGATTAATAGTTGTATTCATTTCATGGAGCTACAATCACTAATGGGGCAAATATTTAAGATTTGGGATTATAGTAGGGTTAAAACGAAGAGGTCAAAACATCTTGTGTTGTCTAGAGGCACCTCACCCTCGATTTGACTCACAGTGGGTTCATTATCCCACCTAGACTTGTCTGAGGAATCCGGCAGGGCATAATTAAAAAGCAAAAGCATCTCATTAGTGTTCTCTCAACCCCAGACCCAACCAGCTTCTCTATTTTTCAATATTCAGCTCAAAAGACACCTTTTATTGGAAACATTTCCTGAGATTACCTTTCCCCAGATAATTATAATAAATATTAGTATAAATAATAGACAATATTATTGAAAATTTACTATGTGCCATGCATGTATGATCTAATTTGACCCATGTAAGAATCTTATAAAGTTGGTAAGTAGTACTATTGTTATTGACATTTACAAGAAAGGATACTGAAGCCTGGAGAAGCTTCACACAACCTATTAATTAGAGTCTAAGTCTAATTAGAACCTTCTAATTAGGAGGATCTCAGCTCAAATCTGTTGGACCCAAAGCCCGAGCTCTTAACTACCAAGACATTCCCCTCATACCGTACTTAATTCACTACACTGTCACTGATGTACCTTTAATTTCTTCCCTACCTAACTGTGAACTCCTTGAGAGCAGTGACGGTCATTTCTGTACCTCACAGTGCCTAGTATAAGTCTTAGTATATCACTGGTGCTTAATGTGTGTTTGGTAAGTGATTGGCTCTGCTATGAATCCTTTTCAGAACCAAATGTAATTTTAATAGCTCAGATGAGAGTCTGTGAGTTCACCCCTAAGTCAATGTCATTTCCAGAATCTCTCTGACCTTGACCCACAGTTCTATCACCAGGATCCTAGCTTCTTCCTTGAGACCAAGTCCCTTCTTCATCTGTCTTATTCTAGTGAGCAGGAACTGGCTTCTTTCTTGCTCCCCTTTTCTTTCAGATCTGGGAAATGACTCTGCCTTCTCCTCTCCTTATGGTGGCTGATCCTTCTCAGTGTCAAATCCTTTCCAGTCTGAAGTCCCCTACTCAGTCTTGTTTTTTGCCTGTATGCTAGGACACCCTTACCTTCCTGGTGCCCAGGCTATTAGCAATTTTGAAGCCAAATGGCCTAGGTAGTGGTCTAAATCACCTTACAAATCCCTAAGCACTAAGTAGAAAGAACCTCATTACCCAAACACAGAAAGCCCATGGAGGACTCCTAATTGGAACACAACCAGTATGCTGGCCAGGAGTCAGGAGCCTTGCTCTTCCAATGCCTTTACTGAGCCTGCTGGGCCAGAGGGATCACAGCATCTGCTAAAGGACGCCAACCACTCCTCTTCCCACTTCTCCCGAGGTAGGGAAGGTACTTTGAGGATGAGTGATCTATCTTATCAATTTCAGAATCCCTTCAAACAAAAAAAATTAAAAAACCTGCATCAGAGAGGTTCCCAGTTTTCCAGAAAGCAGTTGAGTTGATGCAAGAACCAGTTAATTCAGGCTTGGAGGAAGATCTTCAAGAGTTGCTGAATGTCGCCCAGCTGAAGCCTTCATGAGAAACATAAGCTAGGAATTCCCCTATGACTTAGATGTTTATGTATGGTGGCAACGGTGAGGAGAAGGAGTAGAATGGAGACAAGAGAAGTAAGACAGAATTCAGCAACTGTCCTACTGAGTCCTTGGGCAGACACAGTTAGCCCTTTGAGACACATTCTTGTTTAGTTATTATATCTAGTTTACACACTGCTTCAAAGTTTCCAGGCACCTCCTGATCTAATTGAATTTTTAAACCTCATTTAGACCTACCCAAACATCCAGAAATGAACTATATTAGGGGTGCCATAGCAAAGAACCCTACACTTAAAGTCTTAGAATTTTAAAATAACCAAAGAAATTTGTGTCTCACAGCTCTGGAAGCTATAAGTCTGAAATCAAGGTGTAGGCACAGTTGATTCTTCCTCAGGGCTGTTAGGGAGTATCTGCTCCATGCCAATTGCCTAGCTTCTGGTGGTTTGCAGGCAAACTTTGGGGTTCCTTGGCTTGTACATTGTGGGGAAGTTGGGGTTCCTATGGCCAGGATCCTCACTGAACTTAACCACTGATGATGTAACTGGCCTGTTGCTAGGCTACCGCTTCCACACCAGTAGGCAATATGCGATTATTGCACTATATGGAGAGCTAGGCCCAATGCTCTGGGCAGAGGCAGAGACGCTAGTGCTCAACCTGCCACCAGGAGAACAAGCCGGGTGATAAACTCTTTCGCCCCAACAACGTCCTACTGTCATTTCTTTGGTCACGTTGAATCCATAGTGAACTTGCCTGGGGATGAAAGCCATTGGCAGTACATATATGCATCACCTGATATCCACCTTCATAATCATATGGCATTCTTCCTGTGTCTTTGTGTTCAAAGTTCCCCTTTTTATAAAAACACCAGCCATACTGAATTAGAACCTACCCTAATAATCTCACTTTAACTTGATGATCTCTGTAAAAATCCTACTTCCAAATAAGATAACACTGTGAGATGCTGGAGGCTAATACTTCCGCCTTTTATCTTTTCTTGGGGGGGCCACAGTTGAACCCATAACATTAACTCAGAGCTATCAACCACCATTTCTGAATCCTGATCACTCACGCACTCACTGAATATTTATTAAGTGCCTACATCTGTCAGGCACTGTTCTAGCTGATTATTACTCTTCACTAAATAAGACAACTTTCTTCCCTCTTAGATTTTAGATTCTAGCAGGAAGAGATAAACAGTAAGAAAATAAATAAATATAATGAAAAAAAAAAAGCAAACCACATAGTATGTAAAAAAATGGCAAGTACCATAGAAGTGTTAAGTCACGTGGATATTTCAGGCAGGAGTATTCCAGGGAACAACAAAGTATTCCAGGGAACTTTGCACAGGGAACAACAGTGCAAAGGCCCTATGCAGATGTGTGTCTAACATATTCCAGGAACAGTAAAGACACCAGTATGTCTAGAACAGAGTGAGGAAAGTGAGCAAGGGACAGAGTAGAAGGAAAGAAGCAACAAGCATGTGAGAGGTCAGATCATGAAGATGTTTGTTGTAGCCATTGTACGACACTGGCTTTCACTCCAAGGGAAATGGGAGGCCACTGAAGAATTTTGAGCACAGGGAAAAAGCAATCTGTTTTATATTATAGATCCTTCTTTCTGTGAATAGTCTGAGAATAGACTGCTGTGTGTAGTGGTGGGTGGTGGGGCAAGCAAGTACAGAGAGGAGAGACCAGTAAGGAGATGACTGCAATGATCCAGGCTAGAGATGGGGGTGCCTTGGATCAGGATGGTAGCAGCAGAGATGATGAAAAATGATTGGATTCTAGATCTATTTTGAAAATAGAGTCAATAGGTTTCTTAATGCACCAGATGTGAGAGAAAGAGAGGATTCAAAAATGACCCCCAGACTTTGGGACCTTCTGTGCCAGAGTCCAAGGCCCTCCGCTACCCCTTTTTCATCTGCTTGCTGTCTAGAATATGGATGCCGTGATGAGCCATCACGTATAAGGTGGATGAGGAAACCGTGGTTTTTCACAAGGTAGAAGCTCGGGCTCCCAGATGACTTTGTGGAGCAGAGTAGCCCTACTTCTTGGGTCAACTGTGTAAGAAGATATTTCCACTGCTCTTTTGGTCTTTTCCTAAGGCAGGGGAACCTATATTCTAACTAATTTAGCTTTTCTGGGCCTTGTCATTAAGCACTGTGGTGGAGATCTGGCAATGCCTAACCCTGTTAACAGATGTTATAAGAAACCCTTGAGGTAAGGGCTGCTCCTAACAATGGTCTTGGCTCCCAGAAGCTTCCTGGAAGGGAGAGCGGGGAGCTTCCAACGGGAGGAGGAAGAACCTGACCTTGTGAGAGGCATCTCTCTTACCACAGCAAGAGTTGGGGAGCCACTTAAAGAAAACCCTTTTTAAGCACAGAGACTGAGTATGAGGGAGTTTCTGCACTTGACTCTGGTGGGCTGGTAGGACTCCCACTTCCTAAGGAAATGAGGGGCAGACCTTGAATTGTGATATTAGACCTATACTCTTTTGGCAAAGGTAAAACATCCTGTTCACTTTATTTTATAATTTAAATGTCCCCAGGTGCAGGTAACTTTAACAGGCACAGTATTCCAGGTCAGGGAGACAACAGCATTTGGGTGAACCACAGAGTAGTAGACTTGCCTTCAGTGAACAGCAGCTACTCAGTTCTGACCAACTGTTTCCATGTGGGAAATAAAGACTCAGTATTACCAGAGTTTATGAAGAATGGTTGAATATCTATATATTTTTTTAATGTGAAGAACTTTCAGCTTCTAAACTACTATTTAAAACAAAGCAACTGTGGGCCGTGTTCAACCCAGCTACAAATTTGTGGTCCATGGGGCAGGGAAACTCTTGAACACTTTGAGCTTTTCAACAGTGAAGGAGGCTTGTGCTGGCCTCTGTGAATGACTTATCTCTTGGTCCCAGGGAGGCAACCACAATTTAATGTTACTCAAGGCCTATCCAGAGACCCTCTCTTTCTGGCAATTAACATAGGAGACTAGCTGTAAGAGTTAGGACAACTCTTTTTTTCCCCAGAAAAAAAAAATGCCATGGACAAGTTCCTGACTTTTCTGAGTTTCTGTTACAGGGAAGACCCTGGTAAGAAAAGCAAAATAATGGATCTACATCTAGGACCAGAGCTACTTGGCGCTGTTGACAAGGCTTCTGATTTTTGAGAAGGAATAAATCACACTGATAAATGAGATCTCAGCCTGCTTCCTGCCATCTCTGATTAGAAGGCCCCCATGTTCCTGTCTCTTTACTGCTCTAATCCCCACAGCTTGGTCTTCCAACTCTTAGTTGTCAGCCATGCACTACCCCTAGATTGAACTCAACCATGTCGCTAATGCAAAGTATAACTCGGCCGTCATCCAACCCACGGTCCTACCTCTGCTTCATTCTCTGATTGGGATAACCAGGTTAACCACCTAGTTAGTTCCTAGTCCTTGCTTCTGGGTTCATTTTGGATTGCTATACCTCTGGTTCTTTCCAGTCCTCTGGAGAACACTGTAACCTCTGCTACTGCATCTCCATGATTCTGTGCCTTTGCTCTCTCCCACGCTCCATGCTTCTGTGCTCCCACCTTGGTGAGACTACTCACTCACCTACCACCTCATGAGGCATTGCCCCAATGCCAATTCCCATCCCTTATTACCAACCAAGTCGACACCAGTGATTCTCAACCCAGCATAATTTTTGACAAAGTCTAGAAACACTGTTGGTTGTCACACTAGGGGAGTGGAGGAAAAGTAATAGCCTTTAGTGGATAGAGGCCTGAGATGCTCCCAAATATCCTATAATGGACAGCCTTCAGAGCAAAGAATGATCCTGCTCCAAAAATCAATGGTGACAAAGTCAAGAAACTTGGAGGGAGGAGCCAAGACGGCAGCGTGAGTAGAGCAGCGGGAGGAGATACAACAAAAACAACTCTTCCTAAAAGAGAGACCAGAAGACACAGGACAACATCCAGACTACATCCACACCTGCGAGAACCCAGCACCTCACAAAGGGGGTAAGATAGAAGCCGCGGCCCGGCGGGACCCGAGTGCCCTTCATCCCAGCTCCTGGCAGGGGGAGAGGAGTCAGAGCAGGGAGGAAGAGGGAGCCCAGGACTGCTAAACACCCAGCCCTAGCCAGCCACACCTGAGCGCAGACACAGTGGTTGTGTGGGGTGCTGGAAACTAGGGAAACAGGACAGTAAGACCTGTGAGCGGGTCCCTGCAGCCAGTGCCTCTGGGACAAAGAAAAGCGAGTGCTTTTTGAAAGTCTTAAAGGGACAGGAACCCCACAGCTGGATGGAAGCGTCCCGGCACACTCAGCCCAACAGCTGGGAATACCGGGGAACTACAGGTGCCCTAACCCCCTGGGCAGCAATGCAGCTCTGAGGCCCCATGGGCGATAAACAGCATCCCACCCATTCCCCCTCTGGCGTGGCCTGCCATAGCAGAGCAGCAGCCTAAGGCCAGCCACGCGCACAGTAACCACAGAGCTTAACTCCACAGTGGCCGGGCAAGAATCAGAAACCCTGTCTGTGCACAGCTGCCCAGCACAAGCCACTAGGGGTCACCATTCTCCCAGGAAAAGAAGGCCAGGAACAAGTGGAAAGGGACTTGATTCTCCCAGCTGACACACGTGCCAGCTCCCCACAACTACCTCTATCACCATGAACAGGCAGAAGAATTTGATACAGACCAGAGTAACCCAGACATCCTCCCCAAGAAGGAATCTGGACAGATAGACCTAACCAAGCTTCCTGAAAAAGAATTCAAAATGAAGGTCATAACCATGCTGATGGACCTGCAGAGAAAAATGCAAGAGCTAACTGACACAGTAGGGAGGGAGACTGCAGAAATAAAACAATCTCTGGAAGGATTTATAAGCAGAATGGACAAGATGCAAGAGGCCATTAATGGAATAGAAACCAGAGAACAGGAACGCATAGAGGCTGATGCAGAGAGAGATAAAAGGATCTCCAGAAATGAAACAATATTAAGAGAACTGTGTGACCAATCCAAAAGGAACAATATCTGCATTATAGGGGTACCAGAAGAAGAAGAGAGAGAAAAAGGGATAGAAAGTGTAATTGAAGAAATAATTGCTGAAAACTTCCCCAAACTGGGAGAGGAAACAGTCACTCAAATCACGGAAGCACACAGAACTCCCAACAGAGGGGACGCAAGGAGGACAACAACAGGACACATAATTATTAAAATGGCAAAGATCAAGGACAAGGACAGAGTATTAAAGGCAGCTAGAGAGAGGAAAAAGGTCACCTACAAAGGAAAACCCATCATGCTATCATCAAACTTCTCAACAGAAACCTTACAGGCCAGAAGAGAATGGCATGATATATTCAATGCAATGAAACAGAAGGGGCTTGTACCAAGGATACTGTATCCAGCATGATTATCATTTAAATATGAAGGAGGGATTAAACAATTCCCAGACAAGCAAAAGTTGAGGGAATTTGCCTCCCACAAACCACCTCTACAGGGTATTTTAGAGGGACTGCTCTAAATGGGAGCACTCCTAAGGCTAAACAGACATCACCAGACAAAGTCAAGAAACTCTGATCTACACACACTAAGCTCAGTCTGCACTCCTTCCTTCTCTTTCCTGCCGCTGAATCTGCTCTCTTACTGTGGGGAACTCTTATTATCTTGGAGTCCTCATTTGGCCTGGTCTGTTCCATCCCATTACCAATCAATTGTGCTTTACAGAGGTTGCAAACTGTTGGTCTGTGTTTAATTTTGTTGAAAAAGTATTTTGAAATGTTTGATGTAGACACTAATATTTAAACATGGGGAGGTTCCACAAAAAGATTCCAATTGTTACCATCTCCTGATAATTTATATTATCTGTTAATGATGAGCTTGAATGTCAGCAGCTTTTGCTTTCCTCCTCAGACAGGTATGTACTCTGATTTGCAGTGGTCACCACCACTCCCGAATCACTCTTTATGATACTTTGCAAGATGCTGTCAGCACTTAAATTAAATCTTTGCTAACACTGCACCTTATATATAGTAAGAAATAAAATTGTTCAAAGATTTAAAACTACACACATGCAAAAGAGAGCACAAATGAAGTATGGATAATGGAATCTCAAAATAATATCTGCACCCTCAAAGCAAAAAACTGCTCTACAAAAAAGATTACTATCTTGTGCATTTCTGCCAATTTAAAGCTAAGAGTCTATAGAGATGCCTTTTTAAACTTCAAAAAATTGATATTCTGCTGTGTCATCAAACATGTTGTGTTAAACTTATCTGTTTATTCTTGGTGGGTAAGAGAGAAGGGGCAAAAAGAGATACAGAAAGAGAATGTGGGAAAATCTGTCCTCAGTTTAATTATGTGAATATATGTGTATGTATATATATATATTTTTTTGAGACGTGATGGAAAGATGTGAGTGAAGACTCAGCAGTGAAACAGGAGGAATGTCTGGGCAATAGAAAGAAGTCTTATTGGACAATACCCAGAAATGAAGGTGGGGAAGAGGCAGAATGAGGTCTTTAAGCTCAGGTTTACAAGAAACACTGTCATTTATTAAATAGGCAGTCCAACCACCTTAGCTGATGGGAGGTTTTCAATTTGGAAGAGCACAATAACAATGTCAGGATGAGGCTTTTAGACTTGACTGAAAAGAGGAAATAGCTACTGTATTTGTCTTAAACCATGTGTGCTGCTGAAAGGCAAGTAAATCATTCTAGCTGAAATAAAGATTACTAAAGATCTACATGATCATAAAATCTTTTGAGCAGCCACTTAAGCAAGTGCCAGGCTATCCTGTGGACATGAACATATGCAAGTACACTCAAGTATGTTAGAAATGTGTGGAAAATGCCTGGTGTGGAGAAAAGTTCAGAGAACCATCCCTGGAGTCTGTGGCTTGGTTTCCAAGAACTGGAAAGAGGCATATTTACTGTAGGGATTCAGTGGCCACGAGGATCCACGTTGTCACATTGCCACTCAAGTGGCAAATGTCTGGGTCTGGAGCACATAACTATTCATTGAATTAAACAAATGGGTTTCTGATCTATTCAGATTTAATAGATGGTAAAGCTGAAACTCTTTTCTGAGTAACTAGATTTCACTGCAAGAGTTCTGGCAGAAAGTGTAGCAATAACTCATCTATAAAACCCAAATGAGGGGGGCGGAGCCAAGATGGCGGCGTGAGTAGAGCAGTGGAAATCTCCTCCCAAAAACACATAGAGCTATGAAAATATAACAAAGAAAAATCTTCCTAAAATAGAGACCACAGGACACAGGACAACATCCAGACCACATCCACACCTGCAAGAACCCAGCGCCTTGTGAAGGGGGTAAGATACAAGCCCCAGCCCGGCGGGACCCGAGCGCCCCTCCCCCTGGCTCCCGGTGGGTGGAGAGAAACCGGAGCGGTTTTTTTTTTTTTTTTTTTTGGCGAGCGCTTTTTGGAAGCCTTAGAGGGACGGGCCCCCGTTGCTGGGGAGGCAGGGTGGCGGGACCGGTGAGGAGGTGCCTGGGAACGGCGCCGGAGGACAAAGAATATCCCGCGTTTCTCCCTGCGAGACCTGGGGGCGGGTGCCTGAGACCGGTGCCTGAGGACGGAGGAGGTCGCGCGTTTTTCCCCTTTTTTTTTTTCTCTTTTTGGCGAGCACTTTTTGGAAGCCTTGAAGGGACGGGGACCCCAGTGCTAGGGAGGCACGGTGGCGGGACTGGTGAGCGGGTGGCTGGGACTGGTGCCTGAGGACAAAGAATATCCCCCGTTTTTCCCTGCGGGACCGGTGGGCGGGTGCCTGAGACCGGCACTTGAGGACAGAGGAAATCGCGCGTTTTTCCCCTTTTTTTTTTTCTCTTTTCTGCGAGTGCTTTTTGGAAGCCTAAAAGGGACAGGGACCCCGGTGCTAGGGAGGCAGGGTGGCGGGACTGGTGAGCGGGTGCCTGGGACCGGCACCTGAGGACAAAGAATATCCCGCATTTTTCCCTGTGGGACCGGTGGGTGGGTGCCTGAGACCGGCACCTGAGGACGGAAGAAATCGCGCGTTTTTCCCCTTTTTTTTCTCTCGTTTTGCCGAGTGCTTTTTGGAAGCCTTGAAGGGACAGGGACCCCGGTGCTAGGGAGGCAGGGCGGCGGGACTGGTGAGCGGGTGCGTGGGACCAGTGCCTGAGGACAAAGAATATTGAGCGTTCCTTCCCTGCGGGACCGGTGGGTGGGTGCTTTTTGGAAGCCTTGAAAAGACAGGGACCCTGGTGCTAGGGAGACAGGGCAGCAGGACCAGTGAGCAGGTGCCTGGGACCGGCACCTGAGGACAAAAAAAAAAAAAAAAAATCGCTTGTTTTTTCCTTTTTTTTTTCTCTTTCTTTCTGTTCCCTCTCTCATTGTTGCTGTTGTTGTTTTGGTTTGGAGAGTGCTTTTTGGAAATCTTAAAGGGGCAGGACAGGTCACTTAGACCAGAAGCAGGGAATCTGGGGATCTCTGGGCACTCTAACCCCCTGGGCAGCAGGGAGCACAGAGGCCCCTTACGGAGATAAATAGCCTCCTGGCTGCTCCCCCTCCAACGGGGCTCCACCATTTTGGAGGAACAGCCCCAGCCAGGCCAAGCCCACAGCAACAGCGGAGATAAACCCCAAAGCAACTGGGCGGGAAGCAGAAGCCCTGTCTGCGCACAGCTGCCCAGCACAAGCCACTAGAGGTCGCTATTCTCCCAGGAAAAGGCTACAAACCAACAAGAAGGGAAGCTCTTCCAGCGGTCACTTGTACCAGCTCTGCAAACTATCTCTATCACCATGAAAAGGCAAAACTACAGGCAGACAAAGATCACAGAGACAACACCTGAGAAGGAGACAGACCTAACTAGTCCTCCTGAAAAAGAATTCAAAATAAAAATTATGAACATGCTGACAGAGATGCAGAAAAAAATGCAACAGCAATGGGATGAGATGCAGAGAAAAAAGCAAGAGCAGTGGGATGAAGTCCGGAAGGAGATCACAGATGTCAGGAAAGAGATCACAGAAGTGAAACAATCCCTGGAAGGATTTATAAGCAGAATGGATAAGATGCAAGAGGCCATTGAAGGAATAGAAGCCAGAGAACAGGAACGTATAGAAGCTGACATAGAGAGAGATAAAAGGATCTCCAGGAATGAAACAACACTAAGAGAAATATGTGACCAATACAAAAGGAAAAACATTCGTATTATAGGGATACCAGAAGAGGAAGAAAGAGGAAAAGGGATAGAAAGTGTCTTTGAAGAAATAATTGCTGAAAACTTCCCCAAACTGGGGGAGGAAATAATCGAACAGACCATGGAATTACACAGAACCCCCAACAGAAAGGATCCAAGGAGGACAACACCAAGACACATAGTAATTAAAATGGCAAGGATCAAGGACAAGGAAAGAGTTTTAAAGGCAGCTAGAGAGAAAAAGGTCACCTATAAAGGAAAACCAATCAGGCTAACATCAGACTTCTCAACAGAAACCCTACAGGCCAGAAGAGAATGGCATGATATACTTAATGCAATGAAACAGAAGGGCCTTGAACCAAGGATACTGTATCCAGCACGACTATCATTTAAATATGATGGTGGGATCAAACAATTCCCAGACAAGCAAAAGCTGAGGGAATTTGCTTGCCACAAACCACCTCTACAGGGCATCCTACTGGGACTGCTCTAGATGGGAGCACCCCTAAAAAGAGCACAGAACAAAATACACAACATATGAAGAATGGAGGAGGAGGAATAAGAAGGGAGAGAAGAAAAGACTCTCCAGACAGTGTATATAACAGCTCAATAAGCGAGCTAAGTTAGGCAGTAAGATACTAAAGAAGCTAACCTTGAACCTTTGGTAACCACGAATCTAAAGCCTGCAATGGCAATAAGTACATATCTTTCAATAGTCACCCTAAATGTAAATGGACTTAATGCACCAATCAAAAGACATAGAGTAATAGAATGGATAAAAAAGCAAGACCCATCTATATGCTGCTTACAAGAAACTCACCTTAAACCCAAAGATAAGCATAGACTAAAAGTCAAGGGATGGAAAAACATATTTCAGGCAAACAACAGTGAGAAGAAAGCAGGGGTTGCAGTACTAATATCAGACAAAATAGACTTCAAAACAAAGAAAGTAACAAGAGATAAAGAAGGCCACTACATAATGATAAAGGGCTTAGTCCAACAAGAGGATATAACCATTCTAAATATATATGCACCCAATACAGGAGCACCAGCATATGTGAAGCAAATACTAACAGAACTAAAGAGGGAAATAGACTGCAATGCATTCATTGTAGGAGACTTCAACACACCACTCACCCCAAAGGACAGATCCACCGGGCAGAAAATAAGTAAAGACACACAGGCACTGAACAACACACTAGAACAGATGGACCTAATAGACATCTATAGAACTTTACATCCAAAAGCAACAGGATATACATTCTTCTCAAGTGCACATGGAACATTCTCCAGAATAGACCACATACTAGCTCACAAAAAGAGCCTCAGTAAATTCCACAATATTGAAATTCTACCAACCAATTTTTCAGACCACAAAGGTATGAAAGTAGAAATAAATTCTACAAAGAAAACAAAAAGGCTCACAAACACATGGAGGCTTAACAACATGCTACTAAATAATCAATGGATCAATGAACAAATCAAAATAGAGATCAAGGAATATATAGAAACAAATGACAACAACAACACTAAGCCCCAACTTCTGTGGGATGCAGCGAAAGCAGTCTTAAGAGGAAAGTATATAGCAATCCAGGCACACTTGAAGAAGGAAGAACAATCCCAAATGAATAGTCTAACATCACAATTATTAAAACTGGAAAAAGAAGAACAAATGAGGCCTAAAGTCAGCAGAAGGAGGGACATAATAAAGATCAGAGAAGAAATAAACAAAATTGAGAAGAATAAAACAATAGCAAAAATCAACGAAACCAAGAGCTGGTTCTTTGAGAAAATAAACAAAATAGATAAGCCTCTAGCCCAACTTATTAAGAGAAAAAGAGAGTCAACACAAATCAACATAATCAAAAATGAGAATGGAAAAATCACGACAGACTCCACAGAAATACAAAGAATTATTAAAGACTACTATGAAAACCTATATGCCAACAAGCTGGAAAACCTAGAAGAAATGGACAACTTCCTAGAAAAATACAACCTCCCAAGACTGACCAAGGAAGAAACACAAAAGTTAAACAAACCAATTACAAGCAAAGAAATTGAAACAGTAATCAAAAAACTACCCAAGAACAAAACCCCGGGGCCGGACGGATTTACCTCGGAATTTTATCAGACACACAGAGAAGACATAATACCCATTCTCCTAAAAGTGTTCCACAAAATAGAAGAAGAGGGAATACTCCCAAACTCATTCTATGAAGCCAACATCACCCTAATACCAAAACCAGGAGAAGACCCCACCAAAAAAGAAAATTACAGACCAATATCCCTGATGAATGTAGATGCAAAAATACTCAATAAAATATTAGCAAACAGAATTCAACAGTATATCAAAAGGATCATACACCATGACCAAGTGGGGTTCATCCCAGGGATGCAAGGATGGTACAACATTCGAAAATCCATCAACATCATCCACCACATCAACAAAAAGAAAGACAAAAACCACATGATCATCTCCATAGATGCTGAAAAAGCATTTGACAAAATTCAACATCCATTCATGATAAAAACTCTCAGCAAAATGGGAATAGAGGGCAAGTACCTCAACATAATAAAGGCCATATATGATAAACCCACAGCCAGCATTATACTGAACAGCGAGAAGCTGAAAGCATTTCCACTGAGATCGGGAACCAGACAGGGATGCCCACTCTCCCCACTGTTATTTAACATAGTACTGGAGGTCCTAGCCACGGCAATCAGACAAAACAAAGAAATACAAGGAATCCAGATTGGTAAAGAAGAAGTTAAACTGTCACTATTTGCAGATGATATGATACTGTACATAAAAAACCCTAAAGACTCCACTCCAAAACTACTAGAACTGATATCGGAATACAGCAAAGTTGCAGGATACAAAATCAACACACAGAAATCTGTAGCTTTCCTATACACTAACAACGAATCAATAGAAAGAGAAATCAGGAAAACAATTCCATTCACCATTGCATCAAAAAGAATAAAATACCTAGGAATAAACCTAACCAAGGAAGTGAAAGACTTATACTCTGAAAACTACAAGTCACTCTTAAGAGAAATTAAAGGGGACACTAATAAATGGAAACTCATCCCATGCTCATGGCTAGGAAGAATTAATATCGTAAAAATGGCCATCCTGCCGAAAGCAATATACAAATTTGATGCAATCCCTCTCAAATTACCAGCAACATTCTTCAATGAATTGGAACAAATAATTCAAAAATTCATATGGAAACACCAAAGACCCCGAATAGCCAAAGCAATCCTGAAAAAGAAGAATAAAGTAGGGGGGATCTCACTCCCCAACTTCAAGCTCTACTACAAAGCCATAGTAAACAAGACAATTTGGTACTGGCACAAGAACAGAGCCACAGACCAGTGGAACAGATTAGAGACCCCAGAAATTAACCCAAACATATATGGTCAATTAATATTTGATAAAGGAGCCATGGACATACAATGGCAAAATGACAGTCTCTTCAACAGATGGTGCTGGCAAAACTGGACAGCTACATGTAGGAGAATGAAACTGGACCATTGTCTAACCCCATATACAAAGGTAAACTCAAAATGGATCAAAGACCTGAATGTAAGTCACGAAACCATTAAACTCTTGGAAAAAAACATAGGCAAAAACCTCTTAGACATAAACATGAGTGACCTCTTCTTGAACATATCTCCCCGGGCAAGGAAAACAACAGCAAAAATGAGCAAGTGGGACTACATTAAGCTGAAAAGCTTCTGTACAGCAAAAGACACCATCAATAGAACAAAAAGGAACCCTACAGTATGGGAGAATATATTTGAAAATGACAGATCTGATAAAGGCTTGACGTCCAGAATATATAAAGAGCTCACACGCCTCAACAAACAAAAAACAAATAACCCAATTAAAAAATGGGCAGAGGAACTGAACAGACAGTTCTCTAAAAAAGAAATACAGATGGCCAACAGACACATGAAAAGATGCTCCACATCGCTAATTATCAGAGAAATGCAAATTAAAACTACAATGAGGTATCACCTCACACCAGTAAGGATAGCTGCCATCCAAAAGACAAACAACAACAAATGTTGGCGAGGCTGTGGAGAAAGGGGAACCCTCCTACACTGCTGGTGGGAATGTAAATTAGTTCAACCATTGTGGAAAGCAGTATGGAGGTGCATCAAAATGCTCAAAACAGACCTACCATTTGACCCAGGAATTCCACTCCTAGGAATTTACCCTAAGAACGCAGCAATCAAGTTTGAGAAAGACAGATGCACTCCTATGTTTATCGCAGCACTATTTACAATAGCCAAGAATTGGAAGCAACCTAAATGTCCATCTGTAGATGAATGGATAAAGAAGATGTGGTACATATACACAATGGAATACTACTCAGCCATAAGAAGTGGAAAAATCCAACCATTTGCAGCAACATGGATGGAGCTGGAGAGTATTATGCTCAGTGAAATAAGCCAAGCGGAGAAAGAGAAATACCAAATGATTTCACTCATCTGAGGAGTATAGGAACAAAGGAAAAACTGAAGGAACAAAACAGCAGCAGAATTACAGAACCCAAAAATGGACTAACAGGTACCAAAGGGAAAGGAACTGGGGAGGATGGGTGGGCAGGAAGGGATAAGGGGGGGGAAGAAGAAGGGGGTATTAAGATTAGCATGCATGGGGGGGAGGGAGAAAGGGGAGGGTGGGCTGCACAACACAGAGAGGACAAGTAGTGACTCTACAACATTTTGCTAAGCTGATGGACAGTAACCGTAATGTGGTTGTTAGGGGGGACCTGATATAGGGGAGAGCATAGTAAACATAGTATTCTTCAGGTAAGTGTAGATTAAAAATTTAAAAAAAAAAAAAAAAGAAAGAAAGAAAGAAAAGGGGGATTACTCCTTAACAGGATAAAACTATTGGTAAATCAAAGATCAACGCATGCTTTAAATATCCTTAATGTTGATCACTTAAAGGGTGTCAGATGATCAGCTATGGAGGTACTCTTTTCTGATAATATTCCTTTCTCTTAATTAAAAAAAAAAAAAAAGCAGTTACTGTGTGCTGACCTCCAATGAGTTCACAGTGGTATAGAGGGCATGTCAAAGTGTGGGCAAAGGGTCTGTTTGTTTCTACGCAGAAGATCAAGGCCTAGCTTGGATACCCAGAAAATGAACTAAGATACGATATGAGGAGGAGCTTCCGGCATCAGCACTCTCTGGAGGACTCGTGCCGGGGATGATCATCAAAAAGCCTCCACAGGGATCCGGACGATGCTGCGGTTGTGGCTGCATCCAGCCCACCGTCTCCTGGACTTGCCATAAGAAGGAGGAGGGAGATGTCTAGGCTGGCATGTGCATACAGTGAGACAACGAATTTGACCGGATCTGTACTGTTGGAACTCAACCAGGAGTTGGGAGGGGTGCAAGTTGTAGCACCCCAAAATCTCATGACTATAGACTATCTATGGTTAAAAGAACATATGGGATGTGAACAGATCCCAGAAATGGGCTGCTTTAATTTGTCTGATGGTTCAAGTACAGTTGGAAAATATCCATCATATCATAGATAAATTTTCACAAATGCCTAGGGTGCCTAAATGGTTTTCTTGGCTTCACTGGAGATGGATGGTAATTATAGATTTGCTTTGTATATGTCACCGTATTCCTATTATGTTAATATGTGTGTGCAAATTAGTTAGTAGTTTAAAGCCTATACATACTTAAGGTACTATACAAGAAGATATGTCAAAGAAATAATCAATCCTCCCAAGTTTCCTTCATATGCTACATCTATAGCTTTTCTTCTTCCTTCCTAATTACAACCCTTAAATAGAATTCGTGCCTCAGATCGAATTTACCGAGTATCATAATTCCTCCAGGTGGTAAAGATACCTCGAGACGAGTGCTGGGCATAGAAGCCACAGGGCATAAATCTGCAAAGAAGTAAAAAGCTAACCTTTGCAAACAATATGGCTTCTCTCTCACTTACCAACTTTACATTTCCCTGTATGGCCCCGGAAGATGACTGGTTAGCCAGAGACGGGTAAGATTCCTCAAGGGAGGAACAACCTAAGACAGGCACAGTCGCAGGGGGGCCATCAGGTGAGAATTTGGGGATCAACAGAGGTGAGGCTCAGAACCTCACCCCCCCTGCTTTGAGAGAAATCTTCTGCATCCGTGGATGTCTTGCTGCCCTTGTCTAGCCTGGATTAATACTTAGTCCATAGGCACACACCTGAGCATCTGATCATCTACATTTGCCCTCTTACAGCACTAAACTATGTTTTCTACCTTTATCTTGCATCTACCTACCACTTCAGCATTTTATTAAAAATAAAAATAATAAAAATAATAGGAGAAATGTGGGATCAACATATAAATCAAGTACAAAAATCAAATGAATATTCATATTTGACCTGATGGTTTATAGGTCATATTGCATGATCAAAACCGAAAGTTTCTGTGATGAATGCCCTTGTACTGTTCACCATGTAAGAATTTATTCACTCTGTAAGAATTCGTTCACCATGTAAGAACTTGTTCGTTATGCTTCAGAAGATTGGAGACTGACGAGAATTAGGCTTGAGATGGATTAATGATTGTACATTGAGCATTGACCCCCCTATACTGAATTTTATTGTTGTTAACAACCATTTGATCAATAAATATGAGAGATGCCCTCTCAAAAAAAAAAACCCAAATGATTTGGGAGAAGGACATCTGGTAGAAATATGTGTCATTAAACTTTTAAATATGGCTTTAAATGAGACTTGGCTATGGAGGGAAACATTCTATTTATCTACCTTGATAAAACACAAAGATTCCTTCTGGCAGAATATTTGGTGAAGGTAGAAGGGTTTGATTTAGTTCCATAATGTTGAGTTAGATGGGTTTCCATGGACCACTGCAAAATGTATACCTAACAGAATCTTAAGAAAATTCAGGCTCTAATCTACTTTGAACAGAGAAGAGAATTTAATGTTACTGACCTTTGTCTATGCAGACTGCCTGTGTAGACTGCCCCTTCCTGGTGGAAAAAGAACTCAGGAGCTCAATGTGTTTCCTTTGAAAACCACTGGGGCCAATGAGGGAAAATGTATTTTACTTTTAATCAGATGACAGGGATGAATAGAATGAGTGGAAAAAAAAAAAAAGAATGCAAAGAGAAGCTCTTTGGTGAAAACCACAGATCCATGACCTAGCAAACATATATAGGCAGCAAACTTTATTTTTCAAGGGGTGTCTTAGTAAAGAGAGATTTTTGGAAAAGCATGTGTGTGTGTGTGGTTATTCAGAAGCATTGCTCAGTATTTTCCACTAACTATCAAATATAAATTGCATGCCACACCCCAGATTGTACTCAAGATGTTTGGCACCAGTAGAATATTTTGCTGCCCTTTGGATGAACAATCCTGCTTGGAAGGCTTTGAGGCACAGCAGTGTCTCTTATAAAGAAACCCTGTTTATTACTCAAAGGAAGCTAAGAAGGTTTAAATTGAATCTGAAGTTTGGGTGTGATATTGACAGCTCCTGCTGGTTGGGAGGTGGTAAAGCAATAATTGTCAGATTGCACCTCTCACGCCAAGTCCTGGCATAGCTTACCCTTTAATACAGAAACATCTTGCCTAACTACATTCTCTTGCCATTTACTGCTTAATGCTGTACATTAAAACCAATGACAATACTCCTTGGCCTAATAGGAAGAGTGGAAGTATTTTGATTCAGCTGGAAAAGAGACAAAAAAGGAGGAGAGTTCTGGTAATGAGGGCCTTTGAATGTCATGCTTAAGCATTTGGATTTTATTCCACTGCCAGTTGGGAGCAAATAAAAACATTGAAGCAAGGAGTGGTATCACCGAATCTTTGTTTTTTTAAAGATCATCTGGTAGCAGTTTGGGAGAATACTGCCACAAGTGAAGTCAAAGATGGAAGGGCCCTAGGCAGTGAGAGTGAGAATGGAGATAAGGTAGACCTATCTGAGAGATATTCATTTAGGAAACTAATAAAATCTTTCAGGAAACTTCACTAAACTGAATATAATCTTCAGAGTAACTTTCTTAATGAGTTGATATTAAATTCAACCTCAGACAGAAAAGCTAATTTTACACATCAATGTTTTATTTACTTTAAAAGGCAGTGAGGTTGGGAGAGAGTTTTTTTATGAAAAACAAATTGAGTCAACTGCAAATAAAATGATACCTATTTTCACTCTGCCGGGATCAAAGTCCTTTCATAAAAAGCCCTTGCAGACTGACCTGCATGTCTAACTCCCATGCTGCACTTGGACAGTTTAAGAGAATGAAACTCATATTTGAAAAGTCAGTGCCTACTTACATACCAGTTGTTTTGATGCTCCACCCAGAACTTAGGAGTCCTGACTTGTCAAATCTGTATGGCTCTGTTGGTTGCTGGGAGAAAACAGAGCAAATGATTAACCTTAGATCAGGAAGAACCTTTAAGGCTTACTTCCTTTGCAAGACTTTATGATAACTAATGCACAGGTATAATTAAAGTGTCAGGCAATGACGTGGTCTATGGGCTCTGGAACCAGAATGCCTGCCTTCAAATCTCAGTCTCCCCTCTTCTTGGCTGTGGAATCTTTTATTTATTTATATATTTTTATTTATTTTTTATTTTGGTATCATTAATATATAATTACATGAGTAAGATTGTGGTCACTAGATTCCCCCCATTATCAAGTTCCCCCCACATACCCCATTACAGTCACCGTCCATCAGCGTAGTAAGATGCTATAGAATCACTACTTGTCTTCTCTGTGCTCTACTGCCTTCCCCATGCCCCCACTACATATGTGTGCTAATGGTAATGCCCCTTTTTCCTCTTATACCCTCCCTTCCCACCCATCCTCCCCAGTCCCTTTCCCTTTGGTAACTGTTAGTCCATTCTTGGGTTCTGTGAAACTGCTGCTGTTTTGTTCCTTCAGTTTTTGCTTTGTTCTTATTCTCCACAGATGAGTGAAATCATTTGGTACTTATCTTTCTCCGCCTGGCTTATTTCACAGAGCATAATACCCTCTAATTCCATCCATTTTGTTGCAAATGGTAAGATTTTGTTTTCTTCTTATGGCTGAATAATATTCCATTGTGTATATGTATCACATCTTCTTTATCTATTCATCTACTGATGGACACTTAGGTTGCTTCTATGTCTTGGCTATTGTAAATAGTGCTGCAAAAAACATGGGGGCGCATATGTCTTTTTGAAACTGGGCTCCTGCATTCTTAGGGTAAATTCCTAGGAGTGGAATTCCTGGGTCAAATGGTATTTCTATTTTGAGTTTTTTGAAGAACCTCCATACTGCTTTCCAATGGTTTAACTAATTTACATTCCCACCAGCAGTGTAGGAGGGTTCCCCTTTCTCCACATCCTCGCCAGCATTCGTTTTTGTTTGTCTTTTGGATGGTGGCCATCCTAACTGGTGTGACTGGCTGTGGAATCTTACACAAATCACCTACTACATAGAAACCTCAGTTTCCCACTTGCAAAATGGGAATAGTAATAGTATTGACTCATAGGGTTGCTGAGATGATCACCTAAGGAAATCCTCAAAAAGTGGTTAGCTGAGTACCCAGCACACAGATGTTCAAGAACTGTAGCTATTATTACCAGTTTAAGACTGAAAGCAGTATACACAATGGGGGTAGAAAGTTAGAAGGCAGAAAGAGTGGGATTTCTTTGCAATACTTCAAGAGATGGGTGAGAATATTTTAAGCAGAAATTTTAAAATTCATTTTGCTTTGTGGGCTTCATTTTTGAATCACTGTGGTGTTCACACATTGTTAGAATCCTGCCCTCTCCAGACACTTGAGTTGGGGAACCCCATTCTAGTCCCCAGATGCCATTATTACCCCCCCATCTAGCCAAGACAGTGAGAAAATAAAATACAACACTGTGTATTTCCCTTATTTCTCTCTTTAAAAAAGTTGTTTATTCACTTTTGATTAAAGGATATAATCTAGGTCTTTATCTCAGTTTTCATATACTCTAAGAAAGCATAACCACCATGATGTAATGTTTCAAAGACTTGATCACAGAGAGAAATCCCCAAATCAGTATTCAGTGAAAAGGGATTTCTGTGTACTCGTTAAATTTTTAGCAGGAAGAATGTGGGCACTGAATTTGGAAACCAAGCTGGCACAAGACTTCTGTAACTTTGTTTTTGTAGGGCATATGACTAGATAGCTAATGGAGATCTAAAATGTCCCAATATATATTTTGGGTATCTTCATCCATATAAATGGTCAAAACTAAAGCTTTAATCCTTTTAAATGTCTTCTGGGCAGCATTATGTCTCCTGAAGAACTGATTCTGGAAACAGCAGCCACAATAGCGTACCTAACAGATTATAAAACTTCTTATGAATAGATGTCATCTGTATCTATTTAAAACATTTAAAAAGGTTAAACATGACTATGTTTGTGAGGGTCTAGAATCTTTAACTGTGACCTGAAATCTCTGCAGACAGATTTCAGTCTCTGAAATCTATGCTTCTGAAAAGTCAAGGGCACACAGTGGACATTTGTGCTGCTACCATCATATACCTCTGTGTTCTATTTCACCATTACTTTGCACTGATGACAGTGTCTTGGTTCTCAATTACATGCTGTCAATGACATTTATAGAAGTCTGTGGGGGAATACCTGGTTCAGGGTGGGAACTGAATTGGCAGTCATTATATTCTTCTTTTAATCTATTTTAAGTTACTTCCTTTTTTTAAAGAAAGAGAAAGCTATTCTCCTAAAGGAGAAGGAACAACAGTCAAGGAACCTGCAGACTATTTTAAACTTGCAGCTACTTCACAGAACAATATTGTTGATCATCCAAAGAGGTAGTAAGTAACTTGGTGAAGGGGGTTTAAAGCAAACCTGTTTTGGTAGCAATAGTAATGTTTTTTCGACACAGCAGCAAAAACTGGAGAGGGGGTGGAGTGGGAAGGGCAACAATTCTTGGACTTCCTTCCATTCATACAAAATTATGCCTGAAATTATATATGCCTTCTATCTCCCCTGGAATGAGGCAGGAGGGCGTATGGGATAAAATGAGATAGTGGAAGACAGAATAAAGCACAAGTTGAAAGACTTACCTATTGATCATAATCAAACAATTGGGCGCTGGACTCATTATTATGGATGGTTTAGAGACATTCACCATGAACCTCTTTAATTATTTTATGGTACTAAAAATAAAGCTAGCAACCTCAGGGCTCCACTGAGTCATGGTCAGTCAATATTAGTAGTTTTCTGAGGTCTGCAAAACCAGTTTTGAGAAGACCAGTGAAAACTAAAGCAGTGCAAAGACAGGACACGGGAAACTGAGAGCACTTGAAATTATGTCTCTGTTAGAATGGTAGAAGAAATCAATGAGAAAGGAGGACTTGAGGAGTCTGAGAGCTCTTTAGATACTTGAAGATGAGGAAAAAGTAAGGCGTTTACTCAGTGTTGGAGCCAGCACAAAAAAATACTGGTGTAAAAGCCAGTAAACATTTGGCTTAGTAGAAGCAAGAACTTAACAGCTGTTAAAATGGAGAATGTTATTTGGGATGTGAACAGTTCCCAGGAATTGTTTTAAATTGTCTGATTTTTCTCAAACTATTCAATTTCAGTTAGACAATATCCATCATATCATAGATACATTTTCACAAATGCTTAGGGTGCCTAACTGGTTTTCTTGGTTTCACTGGAGATGGCTGGTAATTGTAGGTCTGCTTTGGTTATGTAACTCTATTCCTATTATGTTAACATGTGTGCACAATTAATTAGTAGTTTAAAACCTATACATGCTTAAGTTACTCTATAAGAAGATATGTCAGAGAAATAACCAATCTTCCCATGTTTTCTTCCGTCTGCTACTTCTATAGCTTTTCTTCTTCCTTCCTAATTACAACCCTTAAATAGAATTCGTGCCTCATATCGAATTTACCGAGTATCATAATTCTTCCAAGTGGTAAAGATACCTCAAGACAAATGCTGGGCATAGAAACCACAGGACATAAATCTGCAAAGAAGTAAAAAGCTAACCTTTTCAAACAATATGGCTTCTCTCTCACTTACCAACTTTACATTTCCCTGTATGGCCCCGGAAGATGACTGGTTAGCCAGAGACGGGTAAGATTCCTCAAGGGAGGAACAACCTAAGACAGGCACAGTCGCAGGGGGGCCAACAGGTGAGAAATTGGGGATCAACAGAGGTGAGGCTTAGAACCTCACCCCCCCTGTTTTGAGAGAAATCTGCTGCAGCCATGGATGTCTTATTGCCCTTGTCTAGCTTGGATTAATACTTAGTCTATAGGCACAGACCTGATCATCTACATTTGCTTTCTTATAGCACTAAACTATGTTTTCTACCTTTATCTTGCATCTACCTACCACTTCAGCATTTTATTAAAATAATAATAATAATAATAATAATAAGGGAGAAATGTGGGATTCACATATAAATCAAGTATAAAAATCAAACGAATATTCATATTTGACCTGATTGTTTATAGTTCATGATGCGTGATCAAAACCGAAAGTTTCTGTGATGACTGCCCTTGTACTGTTCACCATGTAAGAACTTATTCACTATGTAAGAATTCGTTCACCATGTAAGAACTTGTTCGTTATGCTTCAGAAGATTGGAGACTGATGAGAATTAGGCTTGGGGTAGATTAATGATTGTGCATTGAGCATTGACCCCCCTATACAGAATTTTATTGTTAACAGCCATTTTATCAATAAATATGAGAGATGCCCTCTCAAAAAAAAAAAAATCAAACAAGTATTCATATCTGACCTGACTGTGTGTAGTTCATAATGCATGATCAAAACCGAAAGTTTGTGATGGCTGCCCTTTACTGTTCACCATGTAAGAACTTATTCACTACGTAAGAATTTGTTCACCATGTAAGAACTTGTTCATTGTGCTTCAGAAGATCCGAGACTGATGAGAACTAGGCTTGGGGTGGATTAATGATTGTGCATTGAGTCCCCTGTGCAGAATTTTATTGTTGTTAACTGTTAACAACCATCTGATCAATAAATATGAGAGATGCCCTCTCAAAAAAAAAAAAATTGAGAATGTTAAAAACCTACCAACCAACAACCGAGCAAACAGATACACTGCTCTGGTGGGCACTAAGGGGGTTCCAGCACAGCCTAAATGGCTGCTTGATTGGAATAGTCTAGAAGGCTTTGATATATCCAGGAAGATGGCCTTAACATCATCCTTTAAAGGCAAGAATCTATGACAACAGGTATTATTTTTAAGCCCTTATTCTCTACTTATTGCTTAGGAAACTGAAGATGAGGAAAATTAAAATGCTTGCAAAAACCATTCAGTTGGCAAGTTGGCAAGTTGTCATGGTTACAGTACTCATCCAAATTTGTAAAAGGCCATGTCCTTAACCATTAAGTACCTGAGGCACAAGAATCCTTTCTCAAGAGTCTTTAAAGCGGTAGAGATTCTGAGAATGATGCTGAATTTATAAAAGGATTCTATTTTTTGTTCTAGAGCAGTACCTATGGCTGAATGAAAAAACAAAATAGGAAACAAGCCCCTCTTCCCAGCAAATGAGGATGACTAGATAGGAGGAAGCTCAGAATAACAGAAGGAAAAAGAATGCTGCTTGGTTCTTAGACTCTTTCCTTCCTTTCCTCACCCACCTCCACCTCCAGGCCCAGCAGAGCCAGCTTGTGAGAACAGTATTTAACCTTGAACTCCTGTCACAGATGCATATTAGCCCTGGTTCCAGAGGTCCACCCAGAATCTCTCCTACTCCTAAAGTCGTTCTGACTCTGTCAAAATCACTGCAAAATGGGGAAAAGTGAGGAAACAAACTGTGGGACCAGGAGCCTAAACACCTCCCACCCAGCGCATCTTCGCTGGATCTCAGGACATTCAGGCAAATAAATGCATAGTCTTCCCCGCTCCCACACAGGTTATGTCCTCAGCTCCCTTGTGGTCTCTCTAGGTGAACTGGACCACGTATGAATCTGGAGGACTGCCTTTGCCCAAAGGCCTCTCCTGTCCTCCCAGACCCCACTGTGATTTCTTCTTAGCCTTCTAAAGGCATGGGTACAAGTGGTGCATATCTAGGGACTAGCTGAACATTCAGGCATAGGACATGGTTGAAAGAGAAAATCAAAAGGGGAAGAGAACCTTTAACCCAACTTCTAGCTTGGATCAAAACCCTCCAACCAAACCCCAGGGTGAGGCTCTGAGGACTTCATTTTGTCCAGAGCCCTTGAAAGGAACCAGTTCATTATGGGAGCAGGGGCCCTTAGAGGTTAGCATGACCCATGGTCACACCTTGCGTTTTTTCCCCATGCTCTTCAGTTTCAGTTTGTTATGAAAACAATTGAGAGCTATTTTATCTCAGTACACTACCTTGAACAGTTTATGAGCCATCTTTGAACACCTGTACATCTCACTCTAGACATTCAGGGATTCCTTATAGTTATCTCAGCCATGGGAATATTTTCTTGGTGGATTTCCCCCTTCGTCCGCCTGGAAGTTCAGATTGTATGACATGAGGCCAAAATTACAGTGAGGCTGTGTCATTCAAGCGCAGGTTCAGATCCTAACTTCCCTTGAAATTTTGACACTGTGTTCAGCATGGATTTTTTTGCATTCATTTTGATTCCTGAGATTTTTGGCACCTGGTATAGTTTTGCTTTAATTGCCTCATTCTAGATCTGCCCTGCCATGACATTTGGCACTATTTAAGTCTATGGGTACAAGGTAGCCTGGTGTGTTGAAAGAGCCCTGGAACTAAGCAGATGGTTCGAAGTTTTAGTTCTGCATGTCACTTAGCTGCATGACTTTCAGTTGAGCCACTTTCCCACTTGGGACCCCAGGTGCCTTGTTTAAAAAATACAAGTGACATTTAGTTTTAAACTTTTATGAGAAACTCAAAGATATAAGAACAATGTATTCTAACTCTTTTTCTATTCTCCTTGCCTCCAAGTAGCACCAAATCTGGTGCTTTGCACAGAGTAGGCATTCAAAAAATATCTTCTGGTAAATTTTTTTTCTTTTTGGCACATTAGAACAAAAATATGACCAAGGCCCAAAACAAAAAGTCTCCACAAATTAAAAACATTTTGCAAATGAAAAAAAAAAATCTCCCCAAACAAGAATATTGTCCCCCTCCCTTATTCTTCCCAGAGAAAATGAATTTGAAATCATTGCTCTTTTTTTTTACATATGGCAAAATCTTTTTGCCTTTTTTTGTTTCCAAGAAATAGTCTATTCAAATATTTCAGGTTTTGCATGAACCAGACTTGTGTAATCATCCAGCCCTCAGGGACTTCTTTCCATCTAAAGATTCTAGTACCACCCTAATGAATCACATTTCATAAAATGTAACATCTGTGAGAAAAGGTTATAAACATGCAACAGTGCCCAAAACAGCTGTAGAACTGCATAAGAAACAGAATCTCCACTTCCTAACTAGTTCTTCATATTTAAGTTTGCATAAGTAGAAACTGGGAGAGAAAGCATTTATGCATAGACTCCAAACCCCTTTTTATTTTCTTCTTTTCTTTCCTTGACTGAGAAAAGAAGGAAGGAAGTTAGGAGGGAGGGAGGGAGGAAGAAATAAAGGGGAGGAGAGAGGAAGGAAAGGATATTGGTTCAATGCGAAGGCCCATGACTATATTTTTAGAGCTCTTTTCCTTATTTTTATCTCATTTCATATTATGGCATCTTTTCCATTTTACTTTCTGACTAGTCGTAGAAATGCGAGGGAAGAAAACTTTTGAGCCCTCTTAACTATATTGCTTTGCAATGTGATTCTGGACATAGCAACATACAGGGAAATGATTTTCATTCATTTACTGTCTTTTCTCTGCATTTGGTATGACTCATCTTGTCCCAGAAACAGAGGTCTGGGACTTGAGGAAAACAAAAGTGACTTTCCAAAGGTCATAAAGTATGGTGGTTCTTGAGAAAGAATGGATGTAGGCATGTATCTGCACTGTCGCTGTTGTCTCAGTACTTCAGAGAACTGAAAGCCGAGTGCTTCACCAAACACTCAAGTCAGGAAATACCCTGGCACCTGTACAAGTAACACAATATACCTTCCTTGAAATACAATGCAACCAGTTTCTTTCCTGAAAAGGAACTTGGAAGGAACTCAGTAAACAAACCACTTGATACAATACAACTTCTTTCTAAAAATTCTACTTTTAAAACAGGTTCCTGTATCTTTGCTTATCACAGAGTTTTCTCTAACAAGGCAAAGTCAGTCAAACCATTTGAAGCCTAAAATCTGGTTCCCTGAAACTATGTTTAATAACTTGTGCATCTAGATACTAAAAGCAAAAGGCAACAATTCTAGGCTCATCTTTAAAACCACCTAAGAAAAATCACCTCAACAGTAATCATATATCCTGCGTTGAAGACACCTTGGTCTTCCTTGCATTCAAGGTAACAGAAGTTTGAAGGTTCTGAAAAAAGAAATGCAGAAATGGCCACTGTATTACTTCTAAAAAAACCTAATTCTACCACACTGACCTGAAAAATGGGGCAGAAAGGCAGTGTCCAGAATGTTCTTTAGAAATTACCTGTCTTCTTTCACTTCAGAATTCACTTATTAAGCAGCATCTGCATTGAAGTTTCAGCCAGTTACAGTACGAGGCAAACATCTTCCCTGACAGGTTTTCCTGCTTGCTAATGTGCTGAGGTAGCAGTTCTAGGCCCTGAGTTAGTTTCCTAAGATGGATTTGGTAAGCCTACATTAAAGGGCAATGTAATATGGGACTACTGACTTATACAGTAACCTTTCACCATCCAAAAGGCAATCAACATGATGCCCCCAGGTAGGGGCCCAATCAACCACCCTCACTAGCATTTCCATGGGTGAGCACCATTCGCCAAAGGCATGAAGATTAATGTCCTGTGGTAACCTGTTCCAGTGTTTAGACGTGCTCAGTTTCTGCTTTCTCCTTGACCATGGGTTCAATGTGAGTCAAGAAAGGGAAGTGAATTTTCCCTTGGGTTGTTTTAATGGAACTGGGGGAGGAACGTCCTGCTCTGCTTGAACTGGTCAAACTGCACCTGGGGGCACTGTATTCTTTTCTGAGAATTACTATTCAAGAGGACCAATGATAGAGCACGTCCAGGAGAGTGGTAACAGGATGGAGAGAAAGCACTGAATGAACTGGTATAAGCTATTTATACTGGAAAAGAAAAGACAGGGTAACTTAATTTAAATGCCTCAAGGTCTAGCATGAAGAAAAGGGAGCTCTTATCTATCCAGAAAATAAAACAATATGAGGGAAAGAGACATTTTAGTTTAAATATTGAGCATCTACTATATTATATTATATCTGGGTCCTGGAGAAACAGTAGTGAACAGCAGTGAAACCCATGGAGCTCTCATTCTAGTGCAAAGCTGTGTCAGGTGATGGCCCAGTTCTTAGACTTGGAGATGTTTTATGAGGCAACCATAAATTGAAGGTTTAGAAGCAGGAAATCAGTAAGTAAACATGAGGGGACTTGAACACGTCTGAAGTTCTGCCAATGCTGGAACTGCTTTGGTCCCTCTAATGTTATACTTGACACAGTGACGGTTCCTGATTCTTGGCTTAGCCATAGTATTCTATCAACCAATGCATATATGTAGTGCTACCTCTGTTGAGCTTTTTAGAAGGAGGGGGGGGGCAAGGAGGGTAAAGAGAGAGGACACTATAAAATGTCTTTCATAAGTAATGCACAGTGAAGGGAAACAATGTTTCTTATGTCCCATATTCACCCCAAAGATCTAGTTGCCATTTCTATAACTTTTATGCTTTTTTCAACTTGCCATTGTTAGTTGGTGAATGAGAGTTCTCCCTTTACACACCAATTTCCATTCTTTAATCTCTCTGAAAGAGTGTAGAGTCAGGGTTGCTAAATCATTGAATTATAGTCTGTTCAAGTGAGATGAGATGTTAGAGAAGATACAATCTGGTCCTTTTATTTTCTACATGAGAAAACAGAAAGCAGAACACTTTTAAAGACATGAATGCTAAAGACAAAAGCACTAATAACTACTAGGATTTTAGGCAGGACACCTACTTTGGGTCAAGAAAGTTTTATATAGGACTCCTAGAAGTTATAAAGTTAATACTGAAATTTAATTTATTGAATGTATAAAGTAGCTTAGACCCTGCCAAAGCAAGAATGTAAACTAGAAGATATGAGGTTATCTAAAATGTAGCCCAGAGAGACAATGAGATGGAAAATAACAGAAGAAAAGCTAAAAAATGAGTCAAGAGTAAGAAGGCCTAACATAGTAGCAAATCAAAGTTTCAGAAGGAAAAAAGGCTTGTGTTAACCAGGTGGTTAAAAGTGGGTCCACAATCAGAATCTAGTTTATGTTTGGGTGTTTTATCATATAATAATAGAAGATTATAAAACAATTCCCATAATATTCCTAATCAGGACAGAGGATGAATGATTGGGGTGTCATTCAATCTGTTGATTCTCAGAGGTGCCAGATGTCCCCTAGAGAGGAGAGATATACTTACTGTCCTGCCTTGATAGCATCCACAGGCCCTGACATCTTCAGCTTAGGAAGAAGCGTCATTTTTGAATACAGAGTCCCTGTGGTCTTCACCTAAATATGGAATAATTCCTTAAAATAGTAAAACTGGGAGACAAAAAGTCATTCCAGAAAGAAATCAGGACATGATCATAAGATCTTTTGTTAAGTTATCAATCTCTCATATCAGTGGTTTTTGTTATCTGCTCTTCTCCTGTAGTGATTAAACCTTAAGTGATTAAACCTCCTGTAGTAAAAACCTTAAGATAAAAACACATTTTTGTGGCACAAAGAATATTGGAAGTTTTGTGACAAAAGAAGTGGGTAGAGTCAGCTATTGTGGGAGAGTGTTGTGTCTGGACTGCTGCAGCCCCGCAAGCATAAGAGAAAATGGCAGCTGGTTCAAGCCTGGCTGAGGCTGAATAGTAACAAAATACAAGTGGGATTCCCCCACAGTGCAGTCACTGCCATCTGCTTAACTCTGCTCCTCCTATTTTCACATATGAAATAAAAACCAAAGTAGACCCTTCTTGGAGATGACAATGGGAAAGTAATAGCTCAAAAGCCGGGTGGTGGTGGTGTGTTTCTGGCAATAGGGTACACTGGGTATTCTTTAAACACTTTTCACTAGAAACCACTAAAAATCCTGGACTGAATGCAAAAATCATCTTTTTGAATGTATGGCTGAGCTGGCAAGAAAGAAAGGAAAATCCTTTGTGGCCTGACTGAAATGCGAAGGAGCAGGAATCCAGAGAGACATCAAAGCTCGTTGGCTGTCCTATGGCCCATGACTTTTCCTTTACTGTTACCAACGTGCAAAGCTCAGAAGGTATAATTTAAGACCTGCAGATTTCCTCAAATGCCTGGAACCAGTAAGTCTCCTAGTTTTTGGTGAGGGTCTGTGTGTGCGTGTTGAGAGCACATTTTCAACTCTGCCTTAGCCTTCATTCTTTGCTTGCACAGAGCCTCAAGGTGAGAGGTGTGAGCTTAAGGCCTTTGCAGGTCTTTTCCTGACAATGCACAGAGCCCTGAGCACAAGAACAACTGTATACATACAGGTGGCCTTCCTAAGTCCTAGGTATATGCCAGAGCTTTTCAAATCCCCTCATTCCCTAGTTTTTCTTTTTAAGCTTTTGCTTAGTCTAATACCTTCTCCAAACTGGTATCCATCACCTCAGGCAGCTGCAAAGTTAAGGAATTGCCTATAATTGTTTTTGATAAATGCTTATGCGGAAAAAGGTTTTCATGCTGGGTGGGCTGAGTTAGGTCAAATAAAGACAGTCTTGCAAGTGAGGTTTTCCAGGGAGCCACTACCAGACAGGTCATATAATAATTCTCTGGGAATGAAACTTTGAAGGAACTCCAGCCTCTTTCTGTTCCTTCCGGGGGCTATGGGCCTGCTGGTCTTCACTGTGAATGCAGGTTCTTAGTTTTCAAGAATATCACAGAGCAGAAGAGTCCAGGATGGGACTAGAGCAAGTTAAAAATGCCACAAAGTTCACTTCTTTTACTGAGATTGATCTATTTTTTTCTTTTGTTTTTTTTGTTTTTAATAAACACTCCCTAGATTGTTGCAAGCCTTTGGGTAATTTCCGGAGTTATGAAAAAGTTGATTCTTACCATTTTGCCAGTTTCTTGTTGCTTTTGTGGAGGAGGGAATTTTCTGAGGTCCTTATTTTGCTATTTTTGCTATCAACTGGACAGGGAGTTTGAACAGGTATACTCAGTTCATCTGAAACCCACTTGGTCCAAATAGCCTGGTGTTCTTTTAAACATTAGGTTTATGAAATCTAAGAAGAACAATATATAACCCACTTAATACTTAAAACTCCTGTGGAAAAACGTGAATTTTTCCACCACCTCTTTTTCCTTCCTCAATTTGCTTTAGCTCTAGAGACTATAGCAGTGAATAAATAAGTAAATGAACAAATCAATCTATCAGTTAAATCTGCAACTCATCAAAGGGCCCAGTACAGGACTTAACCACAATGGGTATAAAAGGCATGGTGTTGAATCAAAACAGACTGGCTCAAAATAAGCAAAACTGACAGGGTCTATTATATCTTACTCTACTCATAACATTAAATCTAGTTTTATATTATCTCATAAAAAGTTGTAAATTTTATATTGAAAATTTCCTACTTCCTTTAATTTTTATGGGATAGATCTTAGTTTGGGTGGAAAATGAGTCCCACAGAATAGTTTTAACAGTAAATTATTTCCATAAAAGGAAGAAAAGAGAAAGGAGGGATGGAAAGAGGCAGGAGAGAGGAAGATACTCTTGTCAGTTGTCAAGGTGGTAGTCACTGACAAATTCTGAAAAGTATTTTGACTAATATCTAGCAGAGATAATTATTTTCCATCAGAAAACTTATAACTAGCTCAATTAAAGGACATTGGTTAAAGAAGCCTGTTTGGAAATAATCTGAAAAGATTATTGTATCTCATGTCTTTCTTAATTTGTTATAATGAATGAGTCATAATATTTTAAGAGGATTAGGCTGGTTATAATGAGAGTGCTACATTTAAAGCACTAAAGAAGATTTAGTAACAATATAATATAATATGATTATGATACAACATAATATGATGGGATAAGATAATATGATTCTTTCATTTCCTGTTCTCACTAGCAAATTGCCAAAAAAACTAAGAAGCTTCTTATTTTGTTTCATTATTTGTCAGAGAAGATGTGAAGGTTAAGTAGAATCTGGCTATGCATGCACACACACATACATGCACAAATATTGAGTTAACTTAATTTAATAAATGAGTAATAAAATTGCTATACTAAATCATTTTATCTCTTTATTTCTCTATGACTCTCCTTAATTAATAATAAATATAAAACTAGGCATTCAATTACCATTCTAGCAAAGATAGTACACATCTTTAAAGATTGCTTTATTTGTAGTAATACTCTAACTATCTAATTAAAAGCAAATACTATTTTCCTTAGTTCTTGTGACATTAAGTTTTGGACTTTCAATTGAAAATAGGAAGGTTCTTCAAGAGAGCAGGTCTAGTCTCCTGACAAAGTCTTTTTCATAGAAAAACAAATACAAGGACAGTTACAGATTAAAAGAGAAAAGACAAAAACAAATGCAATATGTGACCACTGATTAGATGCTGATTTTTTTTTTTACATTCATCTTTTTAAAAAATTAGGGTATAGACATTGATTTTTAAAAGCTATAAAAGTAATTTTGAGGATATTTGGGGGAATCTAAATATAGACTAGATATCATTAAGACATTATTTTTTGTTTTCTTAGTTGTGTTAATAATATTGTTTTGTAGGAGAATGCTCCTTTGTGAGAGTGTCTGATAAAGTCTTGGGGGCTAAGTCTGCAACATAATTTACAAAGACTCAGAAAAAAAAATACATAATAGTTGTCCAGTTGGGAGTTTATAACCTGATTCTAATCATGAAAAACAGTGGCTAGAAATGCATTTTCCAGATACCCTTTCAAGGAAAAACTTGTCCAAGGTCTTGGGAGAGCCACTAAGAGAGCCTCCAGCTAGCAGCCATTCAGGGACTGCAAGTACTGCAAAGAGCCCTCATGCCCTTCTAGAGTGGCTCACCTCCCACCATGACTGAGATAGAAGCAGAAGGCCTGGCCACTTTGGCCCACCTGGGGACAATTCTGAGGGGTCCATTTTAGCTCTGATTTGGAGGTTTACCTAGAGTAGATGATGTTTGTCAGCTCTACCTTGCAGCTCAATTTCTTCTCCTGCCCAGGTATCCCTCTGCCCCTTTCCACACACAGGTCTTGCTCCTAAGGGCAAAATCTAATACATATCTGATCACTAAACTCTGTCTCAGAGTCCTCTAGGAGAACTCAATCTGTCACATGAGATGGATATCAGACAACCTCCAAATGAGAAACACTTCTCTTTTTAAGTTCTGTTTTCTTAAAAAATGCCAATGTCATCAAAGACAAAGAAAAGCTACAGAAACGTTCCAAATTAAAAGAGACTAAGGAGACAGGACAACTAAATGCATTATGTGATGCTGCACTGAAGCCTGTACAGGAGAAAAATAAAAGGCCAAAAAGAACATTATTGGATCACTTGACAAAACTGGAATATGCCTTATAGATAATAGTACTGCATCAATTCAAAATTTTATGTGATTGGTAAGTATACAATGGTTATGTAGAATGTCCCTGTTCTTAAGAAATAGACACAAACAGACACTTATGCAAAAGGGGGCATGAAGTATGCAGCTTCCCATACAATGGTTCAGAAAGCTACATATACAGAGAGAACATAAAAGTAAATGAGGAAACTTTTAACAATTGGTGAGTGTAGGCAAAGGGGATGTAAGAGAATTCTTTGTCTTTTTCTTCCAACTTTTCTGTAAGCCTAAAATTATTTTCAAGTCATAAGTTAAAGTATATATATAAATAATTAATAAGTCAACCAGATACAGCAAAATATTAGCAACCAATCTGGACAAGAGGTATATAGTTCTTCTGTGAACTGTTCTTTCAACTTCTCTGAATGCTTGAAATTTTTCATAATAAAAAGTTGGAAAGAAAATACAGGCCAGGGTATTTGCTGTCGCTTAACTCTTTAATACTTGCAAGACGATACCTTTTCAAGCACTAAGCCTTTATTTCAAGTTGCTGCCCCAAGCTTAATAGTTATCCTATGTGTGATTAACTGAGAGAAACAGTTTAGCATACCAATTAGACTCTTAAAGTTCTCCCCTCTATAAAGTAGAACTATTTAAGTCATTAATTATTTACCTCCTCACTCTAAGAAATCCCATTTGATATACAGTGTACCTGAGTACCAAAACTTTGCCTTTTTTAATTCTCTGCTGTATCCTTAGTTACTAGAACAATTCCTTAAACATGAAATATGCTTAATAAATACCTGTTGAAAGAATAAGTGAGGTAGATCTAAAATAAATATGATGTTACTACAGGTTAATAATTTTACCTACTAAACATCAGCTCCCACCATTATGGTCAAAATTTAATTTGGTATTATTTCTTGGGCTTATTTTCTCTTTCTCACTGCAAATTGGAAGAATCAGCATTCTGGAATTATTTCAGCAACCAATAAAATAAACTGGATGAATCTGAGCTAGAAAATAGTTTGAGCTAGCTGTTGGGGTCCTGGAGGGAGCAACAGAGAGCCTTTTGAATGCAAGCCCTTTAGGGCACTCAGGGGTAGAGAGACCTTGAAGCAAAAAGTGCAGTGCCAACTGAGGGCCGGGGAGGGGATGACTCACCACATAGGATAGCAAGACTTTAAATCAGGAGAATAGATGCTCACACACATGGAGGGATGAAGTCAGATGGCTATAAAGTCAGAGAAAATAGCTTACATATTACTGAAATGTCAATACTCACTCATTGAGACCAGAAATGAATAAAGGTGCAGGAGACTGATCAGCCAGGAGTCGGAATGCAGAAATCAGGACTAGAACAAGGACCAAGAGGAACCTAAACAGCTGTGGAAATAGGGTGCAGCAGCCTGGGGTATCAGTTTTGTCCTATTTGTCCACACGGGGTTGGGCAGAAGTGTTAACTGCAAAACAACTGCCTTCTCATGATTGTGACCTCCTGACAAACCGATGGAGGCTGGCCGATGGTGCTGGTGACTAAGGGAAGCTCAGTCCGAACTGGCAAGTGTCACCCTGAAACACACTCTGCCGTTGTGTCAGGATCTTTCAGGACACCCTTTATGCTCTGTTTTACTACACTGTACCTACTCTTTCTACTTTCAGCTCAGAATCAGAGAAAGGTGAGCTAAGTATAACCAAGACCTTTCAATTTTTTCATCTTTGTTCTCTTGTCCAGCCCCTCCCTTCTCACTTTTCAATCTAGAAAACTGCTTGCTCCCTAGGCAACTTATATTTTAAATTTTCAATATGTAATTAGTTACTTTGCATTGAATAATGAAAAATTATCCTTTTAACTAACAGACCAAGCAAATATCTTAAGTTTTTCATTACACATTGAAGTGGAACTTTTAAAAATGAAATAAGTACAGTAGTCTTAATACAGATATGCTCTAAGACATGATTATGGTATGTAAGTATCATGAAAAATATGATTTATAATTGGGTTTTATTTTCAGATATTTTACCTGTTTACAGTGACAGTACTACATAAAAAATGTTTCTTCCACAGTCACAGTTGCAGGGGGGCCATCAGGTGAGAATTTGGGGATCAACAGAGGTGAGGCTCAGAACCTCACCCCCTCTGCTTTGAGAGAAATCTTCTGCATCCGTGGATGTCTTGCTGCCCTTGTCTAGCCTGGATTAATACTTAGTCCATAGGCACACACCTGATCATCTGATCATCTACATTTGCCCTCTTACAGCACTAAACTATGTTTTCTACCTTTATCTTGCATCTACCTACCACTTCAGCATTTTATTAAAAATAAAAATAATAATAATAATAGGAGAAATGTGGGATCAACATATAAATCAAGTACAAAAATCAAACGAATATTCATATTTGACGTGATTGTTTATGGGTCATAATGCATGATAAAAACCGAAAGTTTCTGTGATGAATGCCCTTGTACTGTTCACCATGTAAGAATTTATTCACTATGTAAGAATTCGTTCACCATGTAAGAACTTGTTCGTTATGCTTCAGAAGATTGGAGACTGACGAGAATTAGACTTGAGATGGATTAATGATTGTACATTGAGCATTGACCCCCCTATACTAAATTTTATTGTTGTTAACAACCATTTGATCAATAAATATGAGAGATGCCCTCTCAAAAAAAAAAAAAAAAGTTTCTTCCATTTTCTTTTTAAATTTATTTTATTAAGAAATACACACCTATGTTCACTGAAGCATTATTTAAAATAACAAAGGTATAGAAGGAACCCAAGTGCCCACCAATATATGAATGGTAAAGCATATGTGGTACATATACAAAATGGAATATTACTCAAGCCGTAAAAAAGAAATCTTGCCATTTGCGACAACATGGATAGACCTAGAGGGTGTCCTGCTAAGGAAAATAAGTCAGATAGAGAAAGACAAATACCATGTCACTTTCCTTATATGTGGGAAGAAAGAGAAAAGAAAGAAATACTCAGCTTTGGACTATACTAAGATTGGCCTATGAAAGGACTTTACTGACGATGTCAGCAGTGTGGCCACAGCCAAGTTAGCCGGAGGGGAGTGTTACTCCAAAAGCTGACTAAGTTAGTACACCAAAAAAGCAAAGGCATTAAAATAATAAAAATGTTTAACTTCCATAATACATCCATAACTTTGCAGTAAGAAATTCTGCAGGAAGAAACTATTTCACTTTCATTATGAAATTTGTGAGTTTTAGTTCATTATTCTTTTACATTTAATTATATATGAATAGGGAGATCAGAATTTTCTCAGTGTTTAGGGCTTGTGTGGAAAAATTCTGAAGGACTTTGAAATAGACAAAAAAATTCTTGGGTATGCTATCTAGTGTGTCAACTTCTCTCTGCCTGCCACTTTCTTTGAGTAATTTACAACTTTGCAAGTTGTAGACAACTTAGAATAATGTCAATGATCAACAAAATATTAGCAAACTGAAATAAAAAATATATCAAGAGGATCATACATCATGATCAAGTGGGATTCATCCCAGGGATGCAAGGATGGTACAACATTCGAAAATCCATCTCATCCACCACATCAACAAAAAGAAGGACAAAACCCGCATGATCATCTCCATAGATGCTGAAAAAGCATTCAACAAAACTCAACATCCATTCATGATAAAAGCTCTCAACAAAATGGGTATAGAGGGCAAGTACCTCGACAAATAAAGGTCATATATGACAAACCCACAGCCAACAACATACTTAACAGTGAGATGCTGAAAGCTTTTCCCCTAAGATCGGGAACAAGACAAGGATGCTCACTCTCCCCGGTTTTATTCAACATAGTACTGGAGGTCCTAGCCACAGCAATCAGACAACACAAAGAAAGAAAAGGCATCCAGATAGGTAAGGAAGAAGCCAAACTGTCACTCACTGCAGATGACATGATACGTACATAAAAAACCCTAAAGAATCCACTCCAAAACTACTAGAATTAATATCTGAAATCAGCAAAGTTGCAGGATACAAAATTAATACACAGATATCTGTTGCATTCCTAATACACTAACGATGAACTAGCAGAAAGAGAAATCAGGAAAACAATTCCATTTACAATGGCATCAAAAAGAATAAAATACCTAGGAATAAACCTAACCAAGGAAGTGAAAGACCTATACCCTGAAAACTACAGGACACTCTTAAGAGAAATTAAAGAGGACACTAATAAGTGGAAATTCATCCCATGCTCTTGGGTAGGAAGAATTAATATTGTCAAAATGGCCATCCTGCCTAAAGCAATCTACAGATTCAATGCAATCCCTATCGAAATACAAATGGCATTCTTAAACAAACTGGAACAAATAGCTACAAAATTCATATGGAACCACCAAAGACCCCAAATAGCCAAAGCAATCGTGAGAAGGAAGAATAAAAGAGGGGGGATCTCGCTTCCCAACTTCAAGCTCTACTACAAAGCCACAATAACCAACACAATTTGGTACTGGCACAAGAACAGACCCATAGACCACTGGAACAAAATAGAGTCCAGATATTAACCTAAGCATATATGGTCACTTAATATATGATAAAGGAGCCATGGACATACAATGGGGAAATGACAGCCTCTTCAACAGCTGGTGTTGGCAAAACTGAACAGCTACATGCCAGAGAATGAATGTCTAACTCCATACACAAAAGTAAACTCAAAATGGATCAAAGACCTGAATGTAAGTGATGAAACCATGAACTCTTAGAAGAAAACATAAGCAAAACTCTCCTGAATATAAACATGAGCAACTTCTTCATGAACACATCTCCACGGGCTAGGGAAATAAAAGCAAAAATGAACAAATGGGACTACATCAAACTAAAAAGCTTCTGTACAGCAAAGGACACCATCAGAAGAACAAAAAGGCATCCTACAGTATGGGAGAATATATTTGTAAATGACATATCTGACAAGGGGTTAACACCCAAAATATATAAAGAACTCACATGCCTCAACACGCAAAAAGCAAATAACACTATTAAAAATTGGGTAGAGGATATGAACAAACACTTCTCCAAAGAAGAAATTCAGATGGCCAACAGGCACATTAAAAGATGCTCCACATCGCTCATCATCAGAGAAATGCAAATTAAAACCACAATGATATATCACCTCACACGAGTTAGGATGGCCACCATCCAAAAGACAAACAACAACAAATGTTGGCAAGGATGTGGAGAAAGGAGAACCCTCCTACACTGCTGGTGGGAACGTAAATTAGTTCGACCATTGTGGAAAGCAGTATGGAGATTTCTCAAAAAGCTCAAAATAGAAATACCATTTGACCCAGGAATTCCACTCCTAGGAATTTACCCTAAGAATGCAGGAGCCCAGATTCAAAAAGACATATGCATCCCTATGTTTATTGCAGCACTATTTACAATAGCCAAGAAATGGAGGCAACCTATGTGTCCATCAATAGATGAATGAATAAAGAAGATGTGGTACATATACACAATGAAATATTATCCAGCCATAAAAAGAAAACAAATCCTACCATTTGCAAAAACATGGGTGGAGCTAGAGGGTATTATGCTCAGTGAAATAAGCCAGGCGGAGAAAGACAAATATCAAATGATTTCACTCATCTGTGGAGTATAAGAACAAAGGAAAAAGTGAAGAACAAAACAGCAGCAGACTCACAGAACCCAAGAATGGACTAACAGTAACCAAAGGGAAAGGGACTGAGGAGGATAGATGGAAAGGCAGGGATAAAGGGAAAAAGGGACATTACGATTAGCACACATAATGTAGGTTGGGGTGGGCCACAGGGAAGGCAGTATAACACATAGAAGACAAGTAGTGATTCTACAGCATCTTACTATGCTGATGGACAGCGACTATAATGGGGTATGTGGTGGGGGCTTGATAATGGGGGGAATCTAGTAACGACAATGTTGCTCATGTAATTGTATATTAATGATACAAAAAAAAAAGAAAAGAAAAGAAAAGAAAAGAAAGGGAGACAAAAAAAGAAAGAATAATGCCAATGATCCTTGTCCACAGAAATACAATGAATTGTATCTAGTGAACGCAACTGATGATTGCTCTGTGAATAGTAACCACTCTGGCCATTTTGTTGTTGTTTATAAATCCAACATTTTGATGCCCCATGTATACTTTGAAATCTCCTTTAAACCCATTGTAACATCTTACTGAATCTATCATTCATTAGTGAGCTAAATAAAATCTTTGAAACATGTTAATTTTACATTTGTATATGAATCATTTTCCTGTTTAAAAAATTCACTATTTTAATAGGTCTTTAGTCCAAAAGTGTTCGTCTGTCCTTGGGAGGACAACTCAGAATGGAGAGAGGGTGTTAGTAAGGTTTTCAAATATATATATGTATATGAAGTTTCTTTCTGGTCCACTCAATTTCCAAAAGCTAAATTTGCCTTCCACTCCTAGGATAATGGGGGAAGCACTCCCTCAGAGGACTGGAGGGCTAAGTGAACAACAGACAAGCAGGGAAGGGCTTAAGGAGAACCCTGACACCACCATGAGCTTGGTATTGCCCAAGTGAATTCCTTGGGGATGCCAGACTCTCTTCCCTTCATCCTATCTGTTCCCTTTAAGGACTGTGTGTTTTAAGCCTTCATAGCACTGTTGGAATCAAGAGACCAACAAGCAAGATTAATATAACTGTTTTGCACAGCCAGAGTATTAACACAGTATTCAAATATGTGCAGCTTCCCTTTTATCTCTCTCTCTCTCTTTTTTTTTTGCAGTCAGACTGAGGTCATTCTAATGCCTGCAGCAACTACTCAGAGTTAGAGAGCCAAGACAATGTCCTAGCATTCCTCAAACTCCAAAATAACTGGTTTAGCTGTGGCATTTTGCCTGATCAGCGCTGCAGTTTGAAAGCACAGAAGGCTTCTTTGGCCGGAGAACACTATCTGCCAGACAAAGTGCGACGGAGAGAAGTCACAGCAGCCCCCAAAGAAATTCCAGTTATATCTAATTTATAACTGCCCTTGCCTCACTTCTCCCTTGGGATATTTAAATATATCTAGGGTGTTTATGTAAAGTTGAGTTTTATTTCTGCATTCCCCCTTTCTGGTCTTTCATGTCTGTCTGCTTTCTCGTCATCTTGGTCTCTCCAGTTGTTAAACTTCCCTTTTCCCACCAGTCCATCCTCACTGCATGCTTCAATGTAATCCAGAAACAGTCATAAGCATTTCTGGGCAGTATTTTACGACGGCTAAGAATTGGAGCCCTAGAGTCAGCAGGGCCATTTACTATGTATCTGTGTGGCCTTGGGAAGTTAGCAAAAAGCTCTAAGCCTCAATTGGTCCATCAGTAAAATAGGCATAATAATTATATCCACTTAATTGGTCAGCTCTGAGGGTGAAATGAGACAATTAAGTGAAGTTCAGTGTCTGCTACATTGTCACCTATTACTATCCTAATTTTCTTCTCTATCTCCCATCTCCTGTTTCCTCTTACATCTGTTTCTGGTGCACTTCTAGTTTCCACTTTCTTATTTGCAGGTACTACTTCACTTTTTTTCTTCTTAGTCCAACAAGGAGACTGCCAGTGTTCAGGAAATGCTACTCCAAAATATGGCACCTTGGCATATTGATAATCTTAAGCTGAAAGACTTTGAGAAAGGGCAGGCACATGACAGACTCTCTGACTTCCCCTGAGGCAGGTTCTAAGACTCTCATATGAGAGGTGCCCCTCTTACCCCCTGTGGAAAGGAGCATCCTTATCACCTAAAACAAGGCACTCAGAGCAATTTCAACAAACAATACCTGTACTACTACTCTAAGCTCACACCCCTCTGTCCTATTACATTTTTTCCACAATTCTCCATTTTTCATCATCATCCACAAACACTCAAGTTTAACTGTTTCCTCAAATCTTCATTTCCTTAGGAAGTCTCCTGCACTGTGTAAAACTTAGATTAAAAAATATTTCTATGCTTTTCTCTTGTTAACCTGTCTTTTGTTACAGTGGTTCCAGCCCAGAATCTAGAAATACCTTTTCCCCCTCCCCTACAATGGCAAAACTAAGACAGTGGCCACATGTACCATATCATTTTGTCTGACAACCAATTTCGGTTTCTTTATCTGTGATCTGGGAGAAACCCCATCCGTAAACCATTGTAGGGTTGTTGTAAGAATTGTACAAGGTGATGAATGTGTGTAGCACAGTGCCTGGCTCATAGGACTGTAGGATATTGTTAGTATCTTACTTTATGGATCCTCTTATTGGGGTGTATTACAAAATAATTAACATAACTAACAAATGCCTGTTGAAAGGTAGCAAATTCCCAGGCTCCCAGCTAATTTAATGATCACTGACTAATCAGAGAGCTTGTTTGATGGTATTATCTGTGATTAATTTAAATAACATTTTGATTTATGTGTCATCCTAAGAGAAAATATCAGCTGAAAGATTCCAATGGGAGCAACAAAAAATGGTTTCTTGCTGTCCCAGTAAAGCTACATTGTGATCATTCATTCCTTTCCAAAGGAGGACATTCTGATCCTGTAATAATGTTCTACTAAAGGATTTTATTTATTTTTCATCTAATTATTCATGTAGATGAGTTCATTTCATGTGATGAAGATCAGTGCAACATAGCTAGGCTTCTTGCTGTAATCCCACTGACTTGCTATAATCCAACTGTCTAGAAAACCTATCACTTGTGTTTGAAACAATCTCAACAAGACAAATCCCAGTTCTTCCAAAAAGAAGTTCTATTTGGGCATTCTCCTAAGTTTGATGTTAAGTTATTTACTGATAGCTTAAAAAAAATTTAGAAGGTAAAAAATGGCCATTCTTTAGGAAATTACTGAAAAGCACTCTGTGGATCTGAATAGATTCCATGTGACATGGCTGGAAAAGAGATCCGGTTTCTAAAAATCAAGCTTTTGTTTATTTGAGGCTGAAATAACTGAGTGTGAATATTCTTGTATATATTCTAGTAAAAGTTATAATGGAGAGGCACTTTCTACAATCCTTTTTTTTCCTTCTTGTGTTTGGGAGATGTCATTAATATATTTCTGGGGAAATTTGAAAATAATACTTGTATTTGTGGTTGATTATAATTCCTCCTATGAGACAAGCAGTTTAAGTGTGTGCTGAAGTGTCCCCTTCCCTATTCAATCTCTCAAAAAATAAAAGGCAAACCATGCAGAAATGACATGTTTTTACATGAAATATTGTCCCAGAGCAAGGCATCTATCCCAAAGTATGAAGAACTTAGTTTTACCATAATTTTATTATCTTCTAAATTTTTCCCATCTCTTGGTTACTGCCTATGAAGAACTTTATTAGTGTACATTTTATGTGCATATTAATAATGATAAAAATTACTACAGCGGTGAATGGTTTTATTTTGAATGGAGTTAATGAAGTGAAAGCCCATATGGGGCAGAATAACAGAAAAGTCATGTTTAATATTATCAGTACAATTGGATGATAGAATAAATAATTTATAGCAACTTGGTATTTTCCATAAGGTAACCAAACAATTGATTTGACTAAGCTCTTATTTGTTGAACTTGCTGGTGGTTTTGGAATTCAAGAGAAAATAAGTAGCTCTTCTAAAGGGTAAGCTGTATTTTTAGATGCTACTTTCCTAAATGAACTCTTCCCTGACCTCCACAAACCTATCCCCAGTCTAAATAGGGTTCTTGCTCTACATTCTTCACTTACAATCTTTGGTTATATATCTGAATGCTTATTTGATGAATGTCTCTCCTCCAGCAGGCTGTAGTTTTGTTGCTCAATAATATGTGCTGACTGGGGGAAAGACTATTAAGTGGGTTTTGATAAAAGACATTCATGTCCACAGGCTTCTCGACAACAACTAACATTTGCTTTTGTCTGAGAACACAAAGGTGAGTTTGAGAAGGGAATTTAAGTTCCTAATTATCATCAAATCCATTCATTACTGTGTTTAGTTACTCTTTCTTATTAAAGCTGTTGAAAGAATGTTGCGTACCTAGGAAAGCTAGCCTCACTCTTGAGAGATGTGTTAAATTTGTGCAGCCACATAAGTAGACCAAAACTTCTGACTGACAAGTCCCATTTCCAGGGAAAGATGAGATTTTCCTCCAAACTACTATTAAGAGCAAGCTAGATCATTATAAACTGTATGGCTGTCTGATCATGTGTTGCTTATAATTAAAACCAGTTCCCCTAACCACATTCAAAAGGAAACAAATACCAAGCACACCTAATTATATAATAGTGTTTAACAAATTATGGGAATACCTAACATTTCCTGAGCACTTGTTAAATACAATAAAATGCGAACTAACTTTACATACATATTTTCACATTTAGTTCTCACAACAATCCTGTGAGGTACTATTATTATTTCCATGAGGCTAGAAGACATTGGGATATTAGTAAAGTGGTGAAGCCCAGACAAGACTTCTGGGTTTGTATGACTTTGGGGACTTCCTTCTTAACTCTTGTACACAACCTCTCTGTCATAATTATCTGTTAATGTGTTTATCTCCCTTGCTCACCTGTAAGATCCTCAGGGGCAAGGATTATGTTTTACTTTTCCTTATATCTCAAATATAGAGCAGAGTGTAGGAAACACAATAGATGCTCAAAGTTCAGTGAATGAAGGAGGAAGTGCTTTCTCAGTCATCAGAACTAAAGTCTGTTTAGTGGGGTTTCAGTGTTAAATATTGTTAACTATATAATGTATGTAAGTAAAATATACAAATAAAAAAATATGACTACATATAAAAATATATTTTACTATTTTTATTATGTTAGTGATCCATATTTTATATTGAAACATAAGAAACTGCCATTTTGTTAGGTCAAAATGGTCAAGGTCAAATAACACTTTCATATGGTACAAACTAACAAAAAAACTAGGTCAGCTCTTAGTTATATAACTAAGCACAATGCCCCATTACCAGATTTTTTTCCACTCAAATAGAGTTATCATTATAAACCACCAAAGAGAAAGTTTTATGAAATATGAAGCATTTTGAATAAATGTCACAAAAATAAAATAAAAATGGTCTATCTATAAGCACTTGCTTCTAGGTCCCATGACCTAATTTTATAAACAAATTATTTTTCATGCCACTAGGGACAATTCGCTCCTATGAAAATTCAACGCTGCACATATTTATTAGATTTCGTTTGGATTCTCTGTCGTTTCAAACTGCCAAGTTGCATACCTCCTTTCAGAGTCCTTCTCCATGAACTCCTCCCTTTTCAGTACAAACTCTGCCTTTATCCCAAGCCCTGATGCACCCCCTAGTGTTCCTCAAACACTTGTGTAATGCTATTTCATGTGTTTGCAATGATCACTTTCTGTTGAATAGAGATCTATGGCAACCGATGACATAAAGCATGATTAACTGGGTTGACCATGGACATTTCTTTAATACCTTTTTTCTTTTTTGCATAAAGAGAAACACAGAACTAGGACCTCAGAGAGTAACCCTGGAAGCCACTTAAAGCACACATGAGATCTACTTTGCTTCTGCATGATTCCTGAGATAAGACTATGACCTCTCCTTACTGAATTCTTTGTGTTAAACTCTATGAAATGAATAACTTTCTTGGCTTCACCTTACTTGGACCCTTGTCATCCAGAAAATGCCTTTTTGCCAGGGATGCCGAGGCCTCTGGTGTTTGGTTTTAAGAATGTCCACCTAACCCACTGGTGGGCCTGAATTCTTTTCCTATTCCAGTTTTCAACTTAAAAACTAGGCTCAAAATAAAGTCCACTTGGGAATTTCCTGGTCCCGGATGGGGTTTGCCTCCTTTGAGTGCAGCTGTATTATTGGAATTGGTTAAATTCTGGAATACTGTATGTAGATGAGCAACACTGGTATTACAGGTTTCCAGGACCAAAGTGAGAACCTCCATGGCGGAGTTCAGTTAGACGTGGATTTCTAGAGAAAAGTGGCCAGCAGTGGTGTTGAAAATTGCACAGCAAAAAATGTAAAGTGCTATATAAATGTATTTCTATTGTAATATTAAAATTCCCCCAGGTGGCAGTGGACACAAATCATGCAGTATTTAGAGTTTTAATTTAGGAATCACTGGGGTGCCCCCACTGGCTGATGCAGTACCCACTCTGTTTGCCTACTACCACATTTGAGAAGAGTTTGTTAATAAAGTATTTCTGGGCCTCCAAGGATGAATTACATGTGTCTGTATATAAGTTTGCTCCTCTTAGGGCACCAAGCCTCTATCAGGTGCACCACCGGAGCACCTGGGCTACATTGTCCTGTTGAAGCTGGGATGAGCTTTGGGATGAAATGAGAGTAGTGGGTTGAAGAATTGGCTTCCATTATATTTTTTTTGTTAGAGGAGACCCAAAATAGGGCTGCTCGTGCACTGATGTTTTAGGGGAAACAATTCCACATTTCACTTGCACGCTGCATTCTTACCCACCCCTCCCTCTCAGAGGTCAAAGGCTGTTCTGGGCTCCTCTTTTCTAGCAAGTTCTTCTACAGGCCCAGGCTTCCACAAGGCTCCTCAAGCCAAGGAAGACTTCTGGTGGGTTCACCCCATCAGTTGCTCATCAAATCCAAATTCTTTCATCTCATTTTAACTCATGAGGGACGACACCAGTACCCACTTCTCTGCCTCACCTCCTCTGTTAACTTGCACACTTCCTTTCTCATTCATCCCCCCTTTTCTGACCTCTATTCTGTAGGTAGGACACACTTTTAAAACTTTTTAGTTTAACAACTTAACTCTGTCTGCCTGGCAGCACAACTAACTCGAAGCTTACCAAGGTGAGATCTTTCCATTAAAATATTTGTGTCTTCTATCACACCAGCTGAGAGTTCAGTCAATATTTGCTTGACTGCATGTGACATGGACAGGTGGCCTCTCTTAGTTCATGGTAAACAAATAACCACCCTTCTCCCCCCAAAAATGGAACATAGCAGACTCCCAAATAAATAACCAAAATTTCCAACTTTCATTTTCCTTTGCCTGAACATGCAGGTGAAAACTGAGAGTAAAAGAACACAATATAAAAGTTAAACCATTCAAAAAGCCCTGACATAGCTTATTTATTTGATTTGATAAATTCCTTTATCACAAACCAAGTCTTTATTAGCATGCCTCTTATAGAGCGTTGTTGTATGCAGTGTCTCATACACTCAAGTTCACGTGGGCTAGTCGGCTGTGTCTGCTGAACAAGGTGCCAAAGAGATCAAGGGTGGATGATTGGCTCTCCCTTAAGTCAGTTTGCTTAAAAGAGAAATTCTTCCACAGACAAAAATAGAGCCCCCTCCCTCCCCACCACCTCACCCATTTAATCCCTGCCCAATATCTTCACTTGAATGGAAGGAGGACTGTATAATTTCTAGCAAAAAATTTGTACTTGAATCATGTATACTTTGTTCCTACGGACACATTTTCTTTAACAATGATGGGCACTTTTCCAATTATTTGCTCATTAATGGAATACTTGGAACATACTGTGATAATTGAAGAATATTAAAGAAGAGAATCTGAGTAAGAGACTTTCTCACCAATATTTATTAGGTACCCACTATATGTGCTAAGTACCCATTACACACATCACACAGAGCAATGACTTAACCAGCAGAGGTTAAAAAGGGGGGAAGGGGTTGGATTGCTGGAAGGAACCTAGCGCATTAGACTTATTTTAGAGGAAAGTGAGGTCCAGAGAAATTGCTCTGCCTCAAGCTATATTAGAAACAAGTTAGGGACAGAGTTAGGATTGGAGCTTTGGGGTGACAGGAAAAATCAAAATAACAAGTATAAAGATATCGTACAATCATAGATATGAGGCGTATTTGGAAACTGTCCAATTTAAGAGAATGCTAGGTTAGTAATCTTCATCTAACTAGTTATGTTTTTCCACCTTTTAAATATTTATGCTATCAGTTTTTATTGTGCTCTTGGCCTTTTCTCCTTTCATTAAGAGTTTTATGAGGCAGAAACCTTACCTAAAGTTAATGCCACCAAAGAAGGCAGGTGAATTAGAACTAAGGAGCCCCCACAAGACTGAAGGGTTTAACTATTGAAAGTAGTGACTTGAAAAAAGTAGATGGAAATTTTCAATATTATAAGGTTTTTAAATTACAAAAGTAATGAAATACTAGAGAAAGTTAGGGGGAAAAAAGTAGGGATGTATCACCTGAAGGGAACCAGCATATTCTACTGTGGCACGAAACTTATTTTGAACAAAAGCACCTGAGTTCCTGATATCTTATCCGCCTAAAAATTTTGAGCAGAGGCATTTGAGGTCCCAAAAGAACTCAGTTGTCATATATCCTCTCCCAAAGGAGCAACCAGGGAAGACTGACTCATATCACAGATGAGAAGTCTACATACGACAGTTAAACAGATGTTAACATAAAAACTACCATGTTGTCCTTTTATTCTCCTAAGAGCCCATTTGTCTTTCTAAAAAGCCATTTGTTTTCCCAGTAAGAACCCATTCTCCCCTTCCCCTTCAGAAGTTAGTTGTTTTCCAGTAATGGCCCTTTCCCCCTTCCCTTTATCAGCCAGCATGGTGTAAAAACCTCAAATTCTACCCATCCCTTTGAGTCACATTATTCTGTGACCTCCCCTATGTATGCTAATAAAAATATGTGACTAAATTTTGTGTTTTCTCTTGCTAATGTGTCTTTTGTCAGTTTAACTCACAGGCCTTCCAGAACACAACCTAAGAGGGTGGAGGAAAAAATTTTCCTTCCTTACACACAAGTAGCACACCATAAGCTCACTACCAGCTTAACTCAGCTATTTTCAGTTTTGTAAATTTTCTTCATTTACTTTTCACATAAATATAATCATTGTTGACATTATAAGCATCTATCCATGATGCTACACAACTCTCCAAATTATGATTTCCTATTGACTGCAAAATATTTCATTGAGCTGATATCTAAGAAGTTCCCTAACTAGACTCTTACTGTTGAATATTTAGATTTCTCTTGATTTTTTTAAAATTATAAATAATTTGGAAGAAAAATCTTTGAACATAAGGCTTTTTTCCTTTTAAAGTTACTTCCTAGGCTAGCTCCAAGTGCTGTACCCTTTGAAAATGGAATATTGGGTTATACATCTCAAGATGACAATTAGTGGTAATGAAACAGAAAATGTACATTTTTTATAAACTAAATGACTTAAGTCTCAGTAAAATCATAAACACCATGAAAACACTTAAAAACCATTTCGTGTCTGGAAGATGTGCAGCCTGATGAGGTTTACTCAGTAAGAGGAATTACTTGAACTAGGTAATTTGAGACCTCGAGAAAGGTCCTTTGGCCTTTTACCCCCTACAAGACAAAAAATACTACAGGATTAATTTAGCAACAAGTTTGTGGAAACCTGGGGAATGAGCTCAAGTGAAAAGGGCCAATTTAGGAGAGTAATTGCTTATGAAAAGTTTTTATCAACCCTTCATTTCATTTTCATTAGCTTTCATTTGGAGGAAGGATAAACCATCAGGCAAAAAGCAATAGGTGCTCACAGGTACCCGACTACCAAAGGAGCAATTGCATGAGCTGAACCTTTTCTCCCAGCTGCTTCCCTGCGTTTAGCCATTTGTACTTCATTAGGAGAGCCCAAGTACCAATTATTCTAACAGGCAATTGATTATGAGATTTCAAAAAGGCAGCAACAAAAAAGAAATGTTTGTTTTGAAGAACCACCAGCTATTCATCTTAAAAAGAGGAAAAAACAACCGAACCACATTATATAACTCAATTCAGAACTTTTTCCTACCTTGTAATCTAAAGAGGGCAAAATCCATTTTCATCTCAGAGTACCATTTTCTCCTACTAGATTTCTCTACAGTGGGCTTTCCACAAAGGATATTTGATTATTTGATTATATTCTGAGTCATAGCCACTTAAAATCCACATTTATGAGCTATAATTTTCTAGGTAAAAGCTGAGGAAATTACTGAAAGTTCTTTGTGCCCTCCCACTCACCCACCCCAGCAATTCCTTCTGTTCTCTCGGTGTTTTAGATTTAATCAGCAGCCGTGGCAAACCCTGTTATAATCCTTTCTGAATGTTTTTGGCAGGACCAAAAATATGAATTTGCACACAGAGCTTTTTGTAAACTATCAGGAGTCCTTTTTCTTTTTGGCCAGTTGGTAGTTAGTAACAATTCTGTTCTGTAAATAAATCATCTGCAGGAATCCTCATCAGGTCAGCTGCAAATGTGTCAGTTTGAGGAAAACAAATAAGAAAGCACTTACCAGTTAATTTACTGTCAGGAGAGGAGCTATTGTGATGTCTGGGAGTAACCTTTCCGCTTCAGAATGAAATGGAGGGTGGTTTTCAGAGCGGCTTCGTGGTACACTCTTTTCCCAGCCTCCACTTTTGGCTTTTGTCTGGCTTTTGAAATGACACTGTAGAGGAGAATGATGTTGGGTTTCATTTGAATGTGGTTCTTCCCTTCCTCCACCACCCTCCATAAAAATTCATCATATATTCCAGGAGAAAAGTAAGCAGCGAACATACTGCACAAATTAATTCTTTTGCACAGCATGCACGTGAGTGTAACTGAGGTTTGTTTTTTGAATGGAAATCACTGTTATTGCCTGCGGTGCTACAGGCTGAAAAAAGCCGCGAAGTGGGAGGCACCAACCCCTCCTTTGTTTGGGTGGGCTTTTTGCTTATGAAAAGTCAAGTTAAATTTCATTCCAAGGGTGGAATGAAAAGAACCTTTAGAATGTGAAAGGAGAGCTCTTCAATTGCACAGCAAACTGTAGGGCTCATTAGGACAGACATTTCTTTTACTGCATTTCAGCATATTTCTGATAGTGAAGAATTGAATCACATATTACTTAAGTATGTCTTTCAGTTTTGATTTCTTTACTTAGGGAGGTTGAGAGGGAATTTTCCAGGCTCTGAGGAAATTACAGGCTTGATTTTTATTCCTCCTCTCATTTGTGCTCCAGGCAGATGTGGGCACATCTGTGTACCTGAGGCAGGACTCAGAATTCAGACATTCACAGGATGAGAAATGAAGAATTTAAAGGTAAGCATGCCTTGATATGGTTAACTTCCCTCTGCAGAGCTAACTTGATTTTTGTAAGGTCTAACATCAAGTTGACCATGTGATAATTGGAAATTGAACATTATTAGGTCATAAAACATTGTTAGGCTGCTAATTGAACGCTGGTCAGTGGAATCCCAGAGAAGCACATGATTTTGTATTTGACTGTTGTGAAAGACTGAAGGGGGGGAATGTGCCACCCTAAAGGTGGCTTAAGGATTATTTTGAACTGAATATTTTTAAGAAACTTTAGGCACTAAAGAAACTCTAAAAGCAGAAGTTACCCCTTTTGTAAAAGAAATCTACATTTATAAAGTATATTTACATTTGAAAGGAGACCTGTATCAGGAAGTGAGTTAGTACCGGAGAGAACTTTTTCACCTGGGATATTTAGGTGCCTGGCAGGGCCATCTTTGTTTACCAAACAGTTCCTCACCTTCCAGTGAATTGCCTTCCCCGCTTATGCCCTAGAGCTGTAATCTCTTTTCTTAGTTTAGGATGGTATATAGTTCTCAGTCTTCCGGCCACCTTTTGAGCCTCCTTTGTGGAGCACTATATGTACGGAATTAAAATCGTTCTTTTCTTCTATTGTTAATCTTTTTTACAGAACGGTTTTAGCCAAGAACAATGAAAGGCAGAAGGAAAATCATTGTTCTTGCCCTGCAAGACCAAGTCTACAAAATCTAAAGCATAATCCTCACTATAGGGGGTGAGGATGGGGTGGGAACGTACCAGAATGACCTTGGGGGATGGGGTGGGTATGCTTTTCAAACGACAAATATCCCTCAACCTAGAAGGAGTACTTCTCCCGTATCTGCTCAATCCCTTTGTTCCACAGAAATACCCACCAGTGCTCATTCTGGCATATTTGCAGTGTTACCTGAGTGTAGATGTGGTCATTGAGGAGGGAGTAGTGGGGCTCTCTGCCGGAGACTCTCCTCGAGTCACCAGTTCTCTGCGTCAATAATATTAGTATTTAATAGTTAGATGCTGTCTTCTATAATCACAAAAGCAATTTCATCCACAAGACATTCTGGAGAGAATTTCAGTTAGTTCAGTTACATGGTTTTGAGTTGATTTTTTGGTGGTAGAGCGGGAAGCACTGAGCAGCAAAGGATAGAGAAAGAAGACATGACGTTTAACAAGCACTTACTATGTACCAAGTCTAGTGCATAACATAAACCCAGGAAAGTGTAAGCATTTCATTTTTATGTTTTAGCTACCCTCGGAATCAACAGAATTGAAACATATGCTTACTTAGCTTTGAAACTGGTCCAAAAAACTCAAGAACAGTAAACAAAATCTAGGCTAATGAGCCCTACAGTTTGCCAGGCATTTGAGGAACTCCTCTCACACATTCTAAGGCATGCCATCTCGTTGATCCATTATTCAAAAGCAGTTGAAGCTGAAGTGCTCAGATGTGCTAGCGATAACTTACCTGCCACCCCAGATATTCAATAGGTGCAACTGGACATCAGCCAGGCTGTTGGGCGCACTGGTTAAGCTGGTGAGTTAGTTCGTTGGAGATCTTTCAAAAGAGCCTCTACTGTCAGTTGCAGAGTTGGGGTTCAGTTCCAGGCATTCTGACTCCAAACTCCTGTCTGTAGAGACTTCACCATTAATCTGTCTATAAGAACAGATGTTTCCAGAATTGAGTGAATGGGAGGAAGAGGCAGGAATAACTTCTGCCAGGTAAAAGGATTTAAGATCGTTCCACCACTTTCTACATCTCTGCAAGTTCCCTGAAGCCTCTTGTGGTCTGGATTTCAAAGGGTCTCTCAAGAGGCGTATATGTGCATGAGCAGGTCTGTAGGTTCAACTGGGCTCAAACGAGAAGATAACAGTGCCTCTATCATATTGTTTTGGGGAACAGGATATCTCTTACCCTAGAAATAGCTTCTCTGCACTGATGCTTAAAATTTAACTGTTGGATCTGTTCTTTGGAAGAGGTGCATTTTAGAGGAGGAATTTTGTGTCAAGCCAGTGAAGTCCTAATAGAGTGGAATGGACAATTTTACGATGGTCATCACCCCTCCCGACCCCAAATCCACCTGAAAAAATTGGAGTCAGCATTTTGACCTCCATCTTTTGCTATGGTCAAGGATATTGTTATTCTTTCCTTGAAGCAAATTTGCCCCAGACACCTAAATGCTCTGATGATAGAAAGATCAGAAATAGACATTTGGAAGAATATGATAGGGTCATACTGATTTTTGTTAATCATTACTGATCTTTCTGTTATTGTTTTTTTTAAAAATTAAGCCACTTAATTTTCCAGTGGAACATAACCACTGGAAAACACCTAACACGATATAAGTGGACATTTTCTTTTAAGAAGCTGCTCTGTGAAAAACAGAAAGACTTCACTTCTTTTCAGTTGTTTTCCTCTTGTTCTACTGGCCCTTCTTAGGCTTGTTTCTTCACGGTAGGAAGGGTCAGAGATTAGACTTCGGAGCCGTAAATTGGGTTGAACAGTGAAGCGGGAACCATGGCACGCTTTTCCTAGGCACTGAAATGGACTCAGTCACAGACTTCGTGGCTCTGGGGGGGTCACACTGAGGGGCCTTGCCAACCTTACCATACAGGGCAGCTCTCCAACCACCTAAACCAAAGAATTCCCAAAGGCCACTGAAGACAAAGCCTTCTCCGAGGTCTTGTTGTTAATCCTGTAGGGCCACTGCAGGAACTGACATGAGGGTACTCAGGAAGTCTGTTAGAGGATTTAGCTATACATCTTTTTAATTCAGATACACAAAGCTCTAATGACCTGCGGAAATGTGGGGACAGACTCCTATTGTTATCTCTAATTTGAATAAACCTTCTCTTTTAATATGCCAAATGCCAAACCAAATGAAAGCTACATACAAGGATTTAGGTTGATTTTCTTCCCTGCAAATCTCAGATACTCAGGGCCTGAAGCTTTCAGAGGGCAAAGTAAACACTCACCTTTCAGAAGGTGCCTATGCTGCGCAGCTGCAGGGAAGCGTGCAGGAAAGGCTTCAGGGCTCTGTGCTCTGAATCTTGATGGTTAATAATTTTTGTGGGAGAACTGGTTGCAGCTACCCTGAGTCTTGAAAAAAGTATTTCCTCTTCTTGTAACCAAGGGAGGTAAATAATCTTTTAACTTGCTGCCTTGGAAAAAGAAATGTGGGTTGCCAGTGGTTAAATAAATCTGTTGTGTATCACTTAGTCAACAGACATCTGGGTGACACCATAGTTGGTTCAGATTCAAGAGAAAGGACTGTTCTGGGAGTTCAGGCCACTCCCAATGATTTGCCCTAATTGCACTACTTTTCTCGTTAAACTGCAGATTATGGATATGATGTAAGTATTTGGATTTTTCTAAAATGTCACATTTAGGGAAAGAAGAAGGATTGGAGAAGAGAGCATATTCTCTCAACTTTAACAGATTTAACCACTCCTTGGATTTTTCAGTAAGAAATTGGTGGCCCGGGGGCGTATTGCAGCCACAGCTGTGATTTGTTTGCATTGAGCTGTGTTTCCTGGAGTTTGAATTAATTTCCATCATTTAAAAATCAGGAGATCTTACACAGCCATTCAGATTATTGTTTCCCCAAGGAAAAAATGGACAGATCTGGGTCACAATGGGCCTGCATCACAAATGGATACAGTCGGAGGAGGCCGAGAAGTGGCTGCCCCCAGGACCCTCCCGCCCGCCCACTTTTGGCAGGGCATTGCTTCGCAGTCCCACACCTTTCTCCTCTGCCCCCCTCCCTCCGACGACATCTTGCTGGGCCGTCCAGGAATTTGCCCTTTTAGACCTTTGTGTCCCTATAAAAATCTTTTCCTGTTAACTTTCTTCAGTGTAGGAAACTTGAGTGCACAGAGCTGGTAACAATTGGGCAATCACATTTATTTCACAATTTTAGGTTTGAAGCTTTTGAAATATTTTTTTATTGAAGTATAGTTGATATACAATATTATATTGATTTCAGGTGTACAATATACTGATTCAGCGATTATCTGCATTATTAAATGCTCACCCCCATAAGTGTGATTACTATGATTATCTCCATTATTAAATGTTCATCCCAACAAGTTTACTATCTGCCAATATAAACATGACAATATTATTGACTATATTCTCTGCTGTTCTTTCATCCCTGTGGCTAACTTTTATATATATATAATCATTTTTGGAGTGAGACAACACATTTAGGAACTGCATTTCTTCCTTTTTTTTTTTTTTTTCGCTGTGTATCCTTTTAAAGTATCATTGATGTACAATCTTAGGACTAACATATATGTAACTGAGGTTTTGTGCCTTTTTATCCCCCTCACCTATTTTAAAAAGTGAATCCTCTATGTTTTCCTAGTAAAACCCGAATGCATTATAAAATATGATTAAATTAACAAAATCAACTTTAACTAGCTTAATTATGAACAGTGGTGTACCAAGAAGGTGCAATGGGGAGCCATCTGTCCAGGTGCAGGCGATAAGGGAGTGTACCGTGTAGGGAATTTAAAAACAATAATAAAGCCAACTGAAGTCCTTCTGCTTTTTGTGTGATCACAATGCGCCAGCAATTCTAAACAAGGTCAGTGATAAAACAATCCTCCCATCAAAAAAATCCTTTGTGGGCTTCGTTCTAAACAATTGCTTTGATTACTGTGAGTTGGAGTTTTATATTTCACATGCACTTTATTTTACAATGTGTTTTAAATGAAAGTTAATTACTTATTTTTATTTTAATTTTTGTTCCTTATTCTTTAGTAGACTATATTGTTTACATGGAAGTTAATTGAAAAACTCCCTTAGTGTGGCCCCAGTGCCATGCGTGGACTCAGTTTTGCTTGCTTTTGAGATTAAGTTGGTAATGATTCCAAATCACTGGTACAGTATGTTTCCCCACTGAGATACCGCATATGCCTGTATTAAAACAACAGGTTGGAAATGCGCAGCAATGGCACCTCAATAAAGATGAAGAAACAGAACCTAAGTCATTTCACCTTCTGTACTCCATGCCACCTCTTGGAGTTTTGGGTTATATTTAGAATGTAAAACACTGAAACAAGGAAAAGCTGCAACATGAGCTATTTTTTGTTTGGCAAATGTCAATTTTCATCCACAGATGATTTTTTTTAATGAATATGGATAATATTTTTAAAATTGAAAATCATTTAAAAATGGTTTATTTTAAAATAAGAGACTGATTAAGAAGTAAAAGAATTAGAGCAATGATATGATTCAATAGTTGCCTAAACTGTACCTTGTGCAGACAAAGCAGTTATATTAAAATTCAGTTATTAATTGCTGATGTAGGGAAGGGAAAGTATCTTTTCCCCCTAAGTGGTCTCCTATAACAAAAGACAGATAAAAGCATACACATTTATGTCATGTAAGTTTAACATGACATGGGAGCCTTCAAAAGGAAATGAAGACTTGAAGAAACAGTTAAACCTGAGTTGTTTTTATGCTAGTTTTGATGAAGAGTGGAAAGTCCATGAAAAAAATATGATAAGACAAAAAAGGATATGAACTAAGAGTAGTAAACTGGGGGAAACAGCAGGCCTTGTTTGTGCAAATTCCTCTTGGTGTCTTGGAGATAAGGGTGCTCCTTCCCCTATGGGTGGGTGTATGGGGGGCAGCTTTCATGTGAGGGTTTTATGACCTGCGTCAGGGGAAGATCAGAAAGCCCTTCCTAGGTTTTATGACATGCTTCAGGAAAAGATCAGAAGGCTCTTCCTGCATATACTGTGTCTCAGATTCCTTCAGCTTAAAGTATTCAGTATACAAGGTGCCATATTTTGGGTAGCGTGTGTCCTAAGCTCTGTCGCTGGACATTTATTTACATGAAATATTATCATAGCAGGCTGTAACCAAGGGATCTGCAGTCAAATTGTTAGAGAGAAAAACCTTTGAAGACATAGTTGTTTTTTCTCTTTCTGTACTATAAATATGTATGATTTATTTTGCATAATTTATTTATATTTTATATAGATATATATTTATATAAATATATATTTATATTTATATATAGATATAATTATATAGATGAAATCAGTAAATGAAAATTCTCACCATCTGCATTTCTTCTTGCTTCATTTCATGAAATAACTGAAAATAATCTGGTCATATTGAGAAGGGTGGGGCTACTAAAAATTCATCTCCTCCATGTGTTAGTGTACAGGTACACCACTGCCACAACACAGGGGTCATAAAGGTAATTAATGTAGGAGAGAAAAAAATTTCCTCTATACTGTTAGGAATTGTGTTTGAGGTCTGTGAATTAAACTGACAAAAGACAGATTAATAGGAGAAGAGGTTATTTCACAAGCACACAGGGCTACACAGAAAATAAGTGAAAACCTAAAGAAGCAATTAGAGCTGGGAACTTATATACCATTTTAACAAAGGGCCTAAAAATTGTGGAGAGTTGCTTAGACAAAGATGGGGTGGGCTATTGGGGTGATACATCTTGGGAAGGTGACTAGGAAATGTGTGGTAGAGAAGGGTTGTTTAGTAAAGGCTTTGGTTTGAATGTTTGTCTCCCCAAAATTCATGTTAATCCTAACCCCCGAAGATGATAGAATTAGGAGGTGGGGTCTCTGGGAGGTGTAGTTCATGAGGTGGAGCCCTCATGAATGGGATTCATGCTCTTCTAGAGGTCCAGAGAAATCCCTCGGCTCTTCTACCACGTGAGGACACAGCGAGAAGTCACTGGCTCTGAACCAGGAGGGGGCCCCTCACCAGACGACCATGCTGGCGCCTTGACCCTGGACTTCCCAGTCTCCAGACTGTGAGAAATAAATTTCTATGGTTTATAAGCTCCCCAGTCTGTGATATTGTCTTACACCATCCTGAACAGATTAAGACAATAAGGCTTGTTATGCAGACTGAAGCCAGTTACATCTCTGGTGAAAGGAGTTCATTCTCTTCCTCCTTTTGCTGGTACAGGAGAGGGAGACACCTTTACAAACGGGAAATTTATGTTGCCTTCACAAAAAGAAATTTACACCCTGTTTTTAGGCAGAAAGAGAGAGGGCAGAGAGTTTTTCCTGTGTCTGCTGTTTCTTAATTGCCTTTAGCTCAAAATAATGCTTATGCCAAAGTGGCGTATTTTGTGGTGGCATACACCGATCCCTTCAGTGACCTCAGGAACTCAGCCAGATGTGTTCAGGTCCGCTAGGTTTATTCTCTTGTGTGGGAGCTCTTTGTACCGAATTTCTGTTCCTTTTTTTAAAAATGATGGTTAAAAAAAAACACATAACATTTACCATCTTAACCATTTTTAAGTATGCAGTTCAGTAGTTCAATATTTACGTTGTCCTGAAATAGATCTCCAGAACTTTTTAATCTAACAAACATGCAATTCTGTGCTCATTAAACAAAAACTCCCATTTTTGTATTGAATTTTTAAAAGAAGTTTCAACTGACAGGTTAGGCAAAGGAATGACCCCAGGTTAAGAGGCCAGCATGAGGAAGGGCAGTGTGAAGGGTGAGGGAACCACCTGCAGAACCAGTGTGGGTAAAAAGGACAGTGTAAAGGTCCTGACAGGGACAGTCTGATGTGCCAGGAGAGGTGGAGGCCCAGGTGGAGTCCCTAGAGTGTCCGCCTGGGGCCCAGGCCATTGCTTTGACCATAGTCTTTGAAGATGCTTGTCATCCTTGGACTGAAAGTCTCCACGGAATGAGATGTCAGCTGCTTGTTGAGGCTTTATTTTTCTGCAGTTTGTGTCATGTCATAACACCTACCCATTCAAAGTAACTCTGGAAATACTAACTTTTTTCAATTGAAGAAATTGTGTGCTTATCATAGAAAATTTAGAAAATATAAAAAAGCATAAAATAATAATTAAAATCACCCTGAATTCCACCATTTTGAGAAAACAAACCCTTGACATTTTGGCATATTTCTATATTTTAAAAATACTTATGCAAGATTAGGTTGTACTTGCAGTTTTGTAATCCACCCATTTTACTTATACCATGAACATTTTTCCATATCATTATATCTTACTCAAAAACATGTTTACAATGACTGCGTAATATCACATCCATGGATGTTCTTCAAGGCATATTTAAAAAGTGGCAACTTTACTGCCATTCTGGAACACAAGTTGCAGTGCTATCAAGCCTGTCTTCAAAGCAATTCCTGGTACATCTTATGCTGCAATAAAGTACTATGAAGCTAGATCCAAAGATAAACACATTGTAAGAATATCAAAGTGAAATATAAAACCTTAACACAGGCTGCAATTTAGACAAATAGAAACAGAATCTGGTATCTGCAATTTAGATAAATAGAAACAGAATCTGGTGTTATCTGTCAACAAACAAAGTAGAGAGCTTTTCCATAAAATTAAATAATGATGTGATGTGTTATCCACTACATTTGTAGCAGCATAATTACAATAATGAGACATATTTAACATAATGAGACTCTGTATTTTAAAAATGGTAAATCATGCCAAGCATGCTATTTGGTGTTGCCCAGTTATTAAACCATTTAATATTTCCATTTAAATTTTATGAGGTCCAGGAAGCAAATTGAAGAGAAATTTTTGTTGAATTATAAGCATATTAAATGGAAAAATGAAAGCTTCTCTTGCATCCTCCAGAGTCACTTAGTAACCAAGTTGCAAGTTTATAGCTTCAGTTCGAATCCACCAGCCCTGTCCAATGAACACAGATTTGTCATATTTTAAAGCATAATAAAAAGAGCATACTTAATATTTTATTTTCTTTCTTGTCATTTCAGCCATCAAACGGTTGCAATAAATGTCACACTTTGGAAATTTACCTGCGAAAGCCAAACCCAAAACATTGTGGTACCCGTGCACAAAAGGGTGAGAAATGCAAAGAGGAGGGCATTTATGGCCAAAACAGAAAATGGAAATGGCACTGAAGAAATTACAGATTGTGAGAAAAGGCAGAGTCAGACTGATGAAGGAACACTGCACTCTGAAATATAGGGCCCAGTCCTGAGAAAGGCACTGGCCACACATTTTCCAGAAGACGTCTTTGCTGTCCAGAACAGAGACTCTCAACTTTGAGATTCGTTGGCTTGAGTCAGAGGGAGAGGGGGAACCCCCACATACTGACTCCAAAATTTGGGCTTTAGCAGCACCTGAATTCTAATTCCAGCTTTCTCCCCCGCTCTGCTGAATGACTTCAAACAAGTTGCTAATGTTCTCCAAGCCCTGGTTGTCTTACCCTGAGAATGAGGGTAATGACATTGCCTAGTCATGGTATTGTTGTGAGGTTTCAGTCAGACAGTTTATGCAAAACCACATAAAAGATGAGGTCTCGATAAATGTTTGTGTCAATATTAATAATAACTATATAATTGTAATAATAAATTATATTATTACATTTACATAATAGATGTTTATGCTATGTTATTATTTCTTGCCATGAACTGCCCAGTTACACTTTCTGTTACCATCTATTCTCCTTCTAGCAGGGACCATAATTGCCTCCTCAAAGTTCATTCCTTCCTTCTTATCAGAACCACAATTTTATTTAGGACGGCAATGTATTCAGATGAAAAAGGGCATTTCCCAGCTTCCACTGAAGCTGAGAATGGCCACTGAAGTCTATGTAGAAAACACTGGCTGGGCTTTAAGGAAAGCTGGCTCTGCTTTGGAAATAGGCCTCGGGAGGTCAACAAGGTCAATTAGAGACGAATGCAAAGGAGAAGTTATAAGAAGTCTAGAATCCTAGAGATCTCAGTCTTGCAATTCCTGAGGCACTGAAGTAATGCCAGTAACCTTCTACTTCCAAACTTACTGTTTCTTGAGAGATATAAATGTTAAGTATTTAGGTCCCTATTACTTGGAGTTTGCTGTTACATGTTGCCAAACCAAACAGTAACTCACATATACCACACCAAATTAAAGTCCTTGAAAAATAATGACAACATCATCATTCAGGATATCATCATAATACAGTTTTATTGTGTAAGGTAACCGGGGTAAGTTTGTTTTTGAAACAAAAACACTTAACTGAGAATCTACCTCCTAGTATTCTTGAAGGATGGAATGAAAAGAAAGCAAGCACATAAATTGACTTGCCTAATATGGTTCCTGACACACAGTGATAATTTTTTTAAAGTGGCTCACAGCATAAGGCTATCACAAAGGGAAACAAATTAGAGAAAATCTGGCCTTGTCCTTACAGTAGAAACCAGGAACAATCATTTTAATGGCAACAATCAGTTGACATTCTATGTTACTTTATTTTCCTAAACTAATTACCTGATGAATTTGTTATTCAGGAGGATTTCGACTCAAAAGTGATTGAGAAAGCATTGCGTAAAGGAAAGCCAGTGGGCTTCCCTCCTGAGACTGATAGCACAAAAGGAGTGGCCTCTCGTTGCAGAGAGTGCCAGACAACTTGTAATCTGCTGATGCTGTTTCTGGGATAGGACAGAAATCACGTAACTGTACCCTGGATCTAAGTTCTGAACAGACTCTGTTGTTGTTCAATGCCTGGGTAGGATGCATGTTCAGTAAATCGCTGCTATGCCTGTCCTGAGCTCCTGGCTCATCATTTCCTGATTTCTACTCTTATTTGCTGGTGCTACAACCTAGTGTATCACACGTGGAATAGGAATAAACTCGGTGGCTGTGTGTGAAGTTTTTGCATGATGGAAACCACTGTATGTGGTGGCCTAATTGACTAATGGGTGACTTTGAACAACTTTCAGATGGACATCCTTGCCAAGGGTCTTGAGGAAGGTCACAGTTCATCTGCTGAGGAGGAGTTTTTTTTATTTGCTCAGTTTGTTTTAGCATCACACTCTTTTTAGTTAAGCTATGAAAGAGCAATCAAATGACAGAGACAGATCCCAGGCAATGTATATTTATCTCATCTTAAGTTTAGTCTCACTGAACTTAGGAGAGAGGCTTCTCTGAAAATTGTTGGCAGTGTCCTGAGGCATCTTACTGTGCAGCCACAGTGTCCAAGATGATGTGCAAAACACATAAAAGATAAGATTACTGCTTTCCCAGCATTCTGCTCTGTTTATCCAAACTATGACCTAATTTAAGTGGAAGGAAACATTTTATACAGCAGCCATTCTTAGAAATGTCATATATACAGTGTATAATTGGTAACCACATTCTAAAATTGTAAATCATTTTATGACAATGAAAAATGAGCTAACTCTATGCTGTATATAAGAGAAACCCTTAAATCAAAGAGATTATGGTAACTCCACACAATGGAGTTTTCTGCAGATGAAAAAGGAATAAAGAATAGCCCCATATACTGATGTAGAAGGTTCAACAAGATATATTTCATCAGAAAAAATGGGTCCAGAACTGTGTTTAGTATGCTCTTTTTTGAGTAAGACAGGGTATGTGTGCATGTGTATCAGTATATATTGACGAAAATTATTTGCTTGACCCACTACTTAGATTCCCCTGAACCTCATCTCAACAAGGATTCTTCCTTCCAGAATAAATTTTCATCAAGAATCTTGCTAAGTGAGTTTAAGAGAATCCTCCTATAAATAGCTAATAAATAGCCTTCCCCAACCACCCAAGAAATCCAAGTAGTTACTAAGCCCTGGGACTGTGGTCCTAGGTCCCATTTCAAGTCCCTAGACCTTGGGTGGGATTATTCACCCTCTCTTGAGGGAGACAACTATGGCAATCATAAAAGAGATCTGCATGACCCAAATAACATCTTCAGACTCAGAAAGAATCGAATGGGGGAAAAGCTGGATGTTAATCCACTTAGATGGGCTTTGGAAACACCAAGATGGCCTTCTGGCAGCTCCTAACTGTCTCTCTAGTCATTGTGTACAGTTTCCATAGCATGACTCACTATGGAAAGGATAGATTGCAGGATACAGTAGACAGAGATCTGATCCCTTTCCTTGGAGGATGGGGGACTCTTACTCAAATAACGTAGCAGGGTTCCTGTTAATTGTCATAAGGAAGTGCCCAGATGAAGCTTCCTTATAAGGTTCAGGAGCCTGATTAAAGTTTGGTCAAGGAATCTTTGTCAGTAACCATATTTGTTTTAAATAATTAAAAGAATCAAATAGAATCAAATAAAGAGAACATAAGGGAAGAAAAATTATCCTCTGTCCTCTTGGTCTCTGGCTGGGCCTGAGAATTAAGCTGACACAATCTTGACAGATAAACAGGAGAAAAGCATAACATTTTATTAAATTTTTACATGTACATGGGAGCCTTCACAAAAGAATGAAGACTCGAAGTGACCAGAGCAGGAAGGCTTTTAGACAAAGTAACAAGAAATTTGTGAAAAATTGGTAAGACAAAGGGGCTTGGATTCAGGGTAGTAGATGATGAAGATGTAACTAGGAAGATAAGGGATGATGTAACAAAGCTTGTTTGTACAGATTTCTTGGCCCCACATGCCCCGCCTCTGGGATAAGAGTGTCTTCTCTCCCCCTGGCACAGGGAGGGCACCCTTCACAGGGGACCTACTTTCAGAAGGACAGAGGAAGGTCAGAGTATTCTTCTTGTACCAGCTGTTTCTTAAGTGCCTTTAATTCAAATGAATATGTCAAAGTGGCCTCATTTGGAGTTGCATTTTCTGGTTTCCTTCAAGAACAATCCTTAAAAATTGAAAACAAACTGAAACTAATGAACCTAACTATATATCGAGTTGGTAGCATATCCACACAGAGGAGAAATTATTTCAAGACATGTTAAAATGCAATAGTTTGCCTGCACATCCTTGCGGGGTATAATTTAAGGAATGAAGAACTGCAAATGCATTCTAACTGCCGTCCATATACTTAATAGTAGTAGATATATTGGCATAGCATTGCCCACAGAATGTTCTCACCTGAAATATGTTGAACCAAATCTAATCAAGTGTCTCAATCTAAGAACTACTTTACAGAAAATGCAGGGGATGGAGTGATAGTTAAATGACACTATGAGAAACCAATCAGCCACATCCAATATGTGGAACACTTGAAATGATAAATGATTTGCCAGAAGATCTGTGATGTGAGGAAGAAAGAGATGAGTAGGGGTATTATAAAATAAAAGCGATTTAAGGGACATTGTAACCAAATAAAATGGGTGGACCTTATTTGAATCCTGATTGCTTTTGTGACAATAATATAAATTTCAATGTGCACTGGGTATTAGATGAGACAAGCAAAGGAATCCTTTTGAATTTTATCAGGCTTGATAATAGAAAAGCAGTTAAGTAAACAATATCCTTGTTAGTTTGCAACCCATGCTGAAGTATTTATGGGTTCAATCATGATATTTGGGGTTCTAAAATATGCCAGTGTCCTAATGCTAGATAAAAAAGATTTAAGGAAGAGAAAAATCATCAGACTGCAATGCTTCAGAGACGACCTGCAAGGCAGAATGGGAAAGTATTCTTTGGTTTAAGCAATAAGAAAGTCATTGGCAACCGTAAGATCCAGAGCAAATGACTTGGCATTGAGTTAGTGAGGGAGAGGCTCCAGAGTAGAGAGAGTGAGATTTTACTTGTAAAGGGCTGGAAAGACACTAATAGAAAGAATAATAGTAATTGTGATAGTAATAGTATCGAGAGGGGCTTGAGAAAGTTTGCTTTGCTGACTTAAAAAAAAAATGTGATTCTATAGGGAGGAAAGGGAGATCCCTCTTCCTTTTACTTTCTTTCTTTCACTATTCAGCCCTTAACACCATGCTCTCTCCTGTCTTCTGCCAGAGACACAGGCAAAATCCCAGATGCTCCTCCCGCCCAGGTCCTAGAGTGAGTAAACTTGGAGCCTCCAGCAGGGCCTCCAGCCAAGTTATGAGGGATGTGTAGTGACAGCAAGAAATAAACCTGTTATTTAAAATCACTGACACTTTGGGGTTGCTTGTTATTGTAGTATAACTTGGTGCATATGATTTAGGGATACTTTCAAGTATAGTAAAATAGAAAAGATGTGTAATCGATTCTGATAGCAGCTTTCACTCTGTGAGACGTTGGTGATAGCAGCTTGCCAGTGCAGCAATGGGAGAAGTCTGTGTTATCCAGTGTGCGTTCTCCGTCTCCGTGTCCCACAGTTCTCTGTGTCACCAGCAGCAGAAACAGTTGCAGGTTGTTGTTGTTTGTGTTTGCTGATTCCAGGAATAGCTGTTTTTGCTCCTTGAGCACCTGCACTGCTGTGCTTCTGTATGTTCACAGATTTTAACACATCTTCTCAAGGTAATGAAAGCATTTGCAGGATAAAATTTCCCAAACTTTAGGAAACCTGTAGAGGACTTGGTAAGTAAAGAAAAGGAAAGGTTGGAAACTGTGACCCAGCCCAGGCCTAGAAACTCTTAGAACCAAGCATGGTGGGATCATCCCCATCCCCATCTTCAGGCAGGATCTGGAATTGGTTACCTGCCCTAATGCTGGTGCCATCATTCAGACTCAGCAGTGGTAACCTAGCAACCTCTCCCAGTTTTCCTTCTGTGGAGTCCCACCGTGCAGGACTGTGATTAATTTGCCCATGGCATAAAATTCTAGCTAATGCTTCAGAGGACCAGGCTTTGTCTCAGAAGTATTTTCCAGTAGATGGACAAATGGGTGCTCCCCATTTGTCACAGAGCTGTGGCTCCCTGCAGGGGCAGTCTCAGGGCTGTTGGAACTGAGGGGCCGCGGTCTTTCCCAGAGAGGCAGCGTTAGCCAGCTGCAGTGAGGGCTGGACCCATTATCCTGCAGGCCAGTTTGCTGGTGCAGCAGGGATGCCTTTTTGACCGTCTACCCTGGGTTCGTCCAGGATTCAGACTTGCTTTGGCACGCTCTGGAAGGCTGATGCATGCCAGGGGCTTGGTCTTTTTACAATAGGAGCCTTGTAGAAAATAAATCATCTTAAGGGAAGAAAGACTTTAAATGCACAGGTTTGGTTCAAAGATGGTGAAAGGCTACATGCTGGGAGACGGAGACTGAGGATTCTAAGGACAGCGTGGTGGCCACCTGTCACTCTGACTGCCCTCGGTGCCTGCTCCCTGGGCTGCCCTCCTGAGCCTGGGGGTGCAATAAACATCCAGTGAAAGCAGAAGAGCTTTCCGCTTATAACCTCTGTAAGACACCACAAGGGCCAAGAGGCCTTTACCCTGAAGCCTCATCTGAGAGCGTCCTGCTTCTTTGATTCCGTGTGGGCTGTTCCATGGTCACCTCTGGCCCCTGCTTGCACTGGTCTCTCCTCCCTCCCCATGCACCATACCCGCTGGCTCTTCCCTCCTCTGACACAGATCTGTAACTCCAGCACTTTCCCATGAGTCTTTCTCCTGTCTTTTTGCAAAGATGTCCTCACATAAGATGTTTGTATAGGGCATGGGGCAGATCTGACAGAACGTTGAGAGCCCAGGAATTGTGTCATCTCAATATGTTGCTTAACGAACCCTGAAGAGTCTTTCTACCTCACTGCCCACTCTGAGGCTGTGTGCCACTTTGGCGGCCAGCAATCAAGCATGCTGACACTCCTCACCTCAAGGCCCTAAATGCTTTGCTGCCTCAGGGCTTCCTCAGGCCCAGGACAGGGGGTTCAAGGCATCAGTGCCAACCCTCAACTGATGAGGGACACAAACAGGTAGGGAAACGCTCCCAGGTTTCCAAACCTGCTGTGAGACAATTCTGTGGCATGTTCTACACAGCTTCTCAGAGGGTGCCCAGCAGGACTGAGACATACTTGCCCACACCAATAATCCCCTCATTAACAGTTTTCACAGGCTTCTCTCTCTCCCTGTCTCTTGCTTTACCCACCTCTTCACTTCTGTTCCCTGGCAACGCCTCCCAAACAAACTGCCTGCAGTCGAGCCCTCCTCAGGGGCTGCTCTTTAGAAAAATCTAAAGCAAGACACCCTGTCTCTATATTTCCTGCCTTGACAATAATTTAAATTCTCTACCCCCTCTTCATTCTTCAGGCCTTTCTTCTGATAGCTGATGTCTCGTTAATATATCTCTGTTAAAATAATGGACCACCTACTTTGTAATACACAGCTTGACAATGCAGAGGCTGCATCTCTGAAATTTCAGTCTTCCTTTTCCTCTCTCCCCCACCAGCATTTGTATGTAGAATGAGGCAGTGAAGACTTTGTCTCATGATATGAGTTGTACATGTACTGTGGCCCCTCGGAAGGCGATGTGGTCACTGTAAGCTTGCTTTTAACTATTTTACTTCCATCAAAAAGGGGATTTGCCTCATTGGATGCTTTTTGAGCAGGCAGAAGACACAATGACTCACAGAGGGAAAGCAGGAAGGACGTGAGGCCTGGGCAACATGGTGGTAGCTTCAGAGGCACTGGAACCCACCTCGCTGCTGAGTGAGGCACACGGAGGGCTGCTTCGAGGACACGTTGCAGGTACCCGCCAGAGATGAGCAGTGCCATTTGGGAAGAATTTGAGGGAGTGCTGGAACTCCTACAGCATAGATGAGAATGGAATGAAGACTGTCCGTTTGATGATGTCTATTTTGACTGCTGTGGCCTGGAGAATATGCATTACACTACGACCACTGTGACTATTTCCCATGTTCTCTAAGTTGTGTCATTTAGTTTTTCGTTTAATTTAATTTAGTGATTTAATTATTGTGAGTGAATCCCCACTAATACATTCATGGATGGACCACGCACCCAGGCATATTTCCTCATGACGCAGAGCATGCGGGCAAATACTATGTGACACTGGAGGTTCCATCATATTTGAACTTGGGTAGAACCTTAAAAGGTAAGGTTCTATACAGAGGTAAGGGCTTGGCGACATCTTGAAGAAAGCATTGGGAATGACTTGAAGAGATAAATCGACTAAGAAAAATTCATAGAGATTGTGACTTAATAGTTTGGAAGAATCAAATTCACAGAGAATTACATTGAGACTATTCAAACTCTTATGACCTTAGGACTCAGTGAAGCTCAAAGGAATAGCACTTATTAAGTATGTTTTTAACTTTGGGCCCATAAACTCCTCAAAACTGAGTGCAAACTTATCCTTGAGAAAGGATTTGTAGTTTTATCAGATTCTCAGTGGGGAATCTGACACCCCCAAAAGATTAAAAACTATGGGTGTGTTTTAAGAAGAGAAATGCCCTGAGTCACACAAAGCTACCTACATATGACCTCTCCTGTCCCTATTCGTGTGTGGATTTGTACTTGAAACAATACTGACAATGACAAGCACCACCACCACATCCATAGTGAGCCTGATGGGAATCATTCCCGGGCAGACTGATGTGCTTTTATGTGGCTGGAAAGCATGGGTGTTGTACTCTGAGGGGTATGGGTGCAAATTTCAGTTCTACTATTTAACAAGTATCTGGCCTTAATCCAACAGTGACTTCATTCATCCCTTTTAGCCTATTTTCTCTTCTCTAAAATGGGAATCCTACCCCATGTATTACTATAAGGATTAGAAAGAATACATGTCACCTCCTTAGACCTCCTTCTGTACTCTCACAGCCCCTTTTTACAGGAGGTGGTAGGTTGCTGTATCGAGTAGGGTTCGTTAACAGAGAATAGAAATCTGCTCCAAAAGAAAAGCAGTCACAATCTGAAGGGCTGTAAGAAACAGACTGCTGTATATAGGTTGAGTATTTAGAAATGAATCTCAAAGCCACACTGCGGAGCAAGGACACCAGCAAAGCTGCTGCACATTCTGTTGTCAGGAAGCCGTTCGCTAAATCGGGAAGCTGCCCCAACAGTTGCTGGCAATAAAGTTATACCACCACGGGTCAGTCAGGGAGGTGCTGAGAATAGAAATCTGCCTCCACAGTCACCAGCCTCAGCACCACACCACACCTGCCACAGTATGCCCCACCTCTCAACAGCAGAGCTACTGCCTGGGTTTGGGGGCCTCTGCTAATGGACCTACAAATAAGCCTTTGTGATCGTTTTAAAAGCAGAAACACAGAAACAACAAAGGCAGGGCTCCTACCTCATAAAGTGATTTGGGAAATCTAAATCACATCCAGAGCCCTAGCTGCAAGGGAGTCTTGAAAATGTAGGGCTTTTTTTTTTCTTTCATCTTTTTATCCTCTCATGTAGAGATTCAGAGTGGATACTGAGCACTAATCTGCCATATGCACTCTAGTACTTTTTGTCAAGGTATTACTTTTTTTATCTTTTCATTATTTTTCAATTATAAAATTAACACATGAATACATTCCCTTTGTGAAAAAAGAACAAAATGAAACAGAAATCTGTAAAGAGTGAATGTCCACTTCAGTTCCCACATTACTTCCCAGAGGAAATTACTGACACCAGTTTACCTGCTGTCTGTATGATCTATCATCAGTGCACATGTTTGTATATACAGGTACTCATGCATATCTAAGACTTAAAAAAAAACAAATATGATAATACCAGTATGTAACTTTGCTTGGAAATCTTTCCATGTCAGGACATAAAGATCTAATCCAAGGGTTAGGAGCTTTTAGTAAAGGGCCATAGTAATAATTTTAGGTTTTGTGAGCCACATTTAGTCCTGTCAATTATTCTTTTTGTGGTTGTCACTGATTTTTATGATCATCTTAAAATATGGAAAACATTCTTTCTTGCAGGCCATACAAAAGAGGCCACAGGCCACATTTGGCCTATAGGCCATGATTTGCTGACCCTTGAGCTAAATCTCATTCTTTTTAATGGCTAGATTCTTACTGTAATCATTTAGCTACTTTACAGTTTCTTTTTAAGTTGCAGTATTTTAGGAAAAAACACTGGCATATATTTCTCAGTGTGTGTGTTTATGTACATTCTTGTACATAGGTCTTAGAAGTAGAATTTATTGGCTAAAAGGTATATTTAGTTTAAAATTGCATATATACTGTCAATTTCTCCATCACATCAGGGAGGCTTTTTCAATTTACACAGACATCAGAATTATAGGAGAATACTTGTTTCTTATCACCCTTCCCAGCCCTTAATATTATACTGTTAAATTTTTATTAATTTGGTGGGAAATACATAACACAGAAAGTAGAATATTCTTTCTTTAGGAGCATTATTTAATTTTTTAAAAACAGCTTTATTGAGGTAAAATTAGTATACAAAAAACTGCATGTTGAATCTATATAATTTGATAAGTTTGGGCATATGAGTTAAATGTTGTCAGAGCATTTAATGTGAGATTACCCCCCTTTTAAGTGTAAAATATAGTATTATTAACTAGAGGTACTATGTTGTACAGCAGATCTCAGAATTTATTTGTTCTGAATAACTATAATTTTATTCTTATTGAACAACTTATTTTTCCAGCTATCCCAAGCTCCTACCATTCTACCCTCTGCTTCTATGAGTTTGATGATTTTAGATACAGCACATGGCTGGAATCGAGTGGAATTTGTCCTTCTGTGACTGAATTATTTCACTTATGGCAACATTCTTCAGGTTCATCCATATTGCCACAAATTGCAGGATTTCCTTCTTTTTTATGCTGAAAAGAATTTCATTGTATGTAAATACCACATTTCTTTTTTTTATTAAAATATTGACATACAATCTTATGTTGATTTCAAATACACAACACAGTGGTTCAACAGTTACCCATATTGTTAAATTCTCACCCCCTCTAGTGCAGTTACTATCTATCAATGTAGTGAGATGTTACAGAATCATTAACTATATTCACCATGCTGTATTACTGTCCCCGAATACCACATTTCTTTATCTATTCAACTGCCAACAGACATTTAGGTTGTTTCCATATCTTGACACTAGTGAATGATGCTGCAGTTAACATGGGAGTGCACACATCTCTTCAAGATCCTGATTTCAATTCTTTTGGGTATATTACCTAGAAGTAGGACTACTGCATCAATAGTAGTTCTACTTTTAGCTTTTTGAGGAACTTCCATACTCTTCCATAGTGGCTGCACTGTTTGACATTCCCACCACATTTAATGTGCAAGGGTTCTAATTACTCTAAATCCTTGCCAACACTTGTTATCTTTTATTTTGATAATAGCTATCCTCACAGATCTGAAGTGATATCTCATTGTGGCTTTGCTTTGTGTTTCCCTAATGATTACTGATGTTAAGCATCCTTTCGTGTACTTATTGGCCATTTGGATACCTTCTTTGGAGAAATGTATATTCAAATTGCTCACTTCTTAATTGGGTTGTTTCTTTTGTATTGAGTTGGAGGAGTTCCTTAAATATTTTGATATTAAACTTAATCAGATATTTGTTTTATAAATAGTTTCTATCATTCTATAGGTGGTCTTCTCATTCTTGTTTCCTTTGCCTTGCAGAAGCTTTTAGGTTGATAGTCTCACCCATTTACTTTTGTTTTTGTTGCCTCTGCATTTGGTGTTGTATCCAAGAAATCATTGCTGAAACCAATGTCATGAAGATTTCCCCCCACGTTTTCTTCGAGGAGCTTTATAGTTTCAGGTCTTACTTCTAAGTCTTTGATGCATTTTGAGTTAATTTTTGTGAATGATGTAAGAAAGGAGTGCAATTTCATTCTTCTGCATGTGAATATGCAGTTTTCCCAACACCATTTGTTGAAAAGATTGTCTTTTCTCCATTCAGATTCATAGCTCCCTTGTCAAATATTAGTTGACCATATATGCCTGGGTTTATTTCAAGGCTCTTGAATCTGTTCCATGGGTCTATGTGTCTGTTTTTATGCTAGTACCATACTGTTTCAATCACTATAGATTTGTAGTACAGTTTGAAATCAGGAAGTGTGATGCCTCCAGTTTTGTTCTTCCTAAGATTGTTCTAGCTACTTGTGGTCTTTTGTTGTACCATATGAATTTCAGGGGTTTTTTTTCTTATTCTGTGAAAAATGTCATTGGAATTTTGATAGGGATTTCATTGACTCTGTAGATGAATTTGGGTTGTATGGATATTTTAACAATATTACTTCTTCCAGTCCATGAATACAGGATGTCTTTCCATTTATTTATATTTTCTTCAATTTCTTTTTTCATTATCTTACTATTTTCAATGTACAGATCTTTCACTTACTTGGTTAACTTTATTTATAAATATTTTATTCTTTTTTATTTTGTTAATAGGATTATTTTCTTTATTTCTTTTCATTGTTAATGTATAGAAATGCAACTGATGTTTATACATAGACTTTTTGTATCCTGTAACTTTACTGAATTCATTAATTAGTTCTGACAGTTTTTTGGTGGAGTCTTTAGGGTCTTATATATATACATTAATGTTATTTGCAAACAGAGACCATTTTACTTCCTTTCTGATTTGGATGCTTTTTATTTCTTTTGCTCTCTCTCTCTTTTTTTTTTTCCTCATTGCTTTGACTAGGACTTCCTGTACTGAATAGGGGTAGTGAGAGTGGATACCCTTGTCTTGTTGCTGATTTTAGAGTAAAAATCTTTCAGATTTCACTGTTGAGTATGATATTAGCTATAGATCTGTCATATATGGCCTTTACTATGTTGCGGTTTATTCCTTCTATACCCAATTTATTGGGAGTTTTTATATGAAAAGGTACTGAATTTTGTCAAATGTTTTTCCGGCTCTATTGGGAATCATGACTTTTATCGTTCATTCTATCAATGTGGTGTATCATGTTAACTGATTTGCATATGTTGAAACACCCTTTCATCCCGGGATAAATCCCACTTCATCATGGTGTATGAACATTTTAATGTGCAGTTGAATTCATTTTGCTAGAATTTTGTTGTGAATGTTTACATTGATATTCATCAGGAATATTGGCTTGTAGTTTTCTTGGATCCTTATCTGGCTTTGGTTGGTAATGCTGGTCTCATCAAAAGAGTTTGAGAGTATTCCCTCCTCTTCAAATTTTTGGAAGAGTTTAAGCAGGACTGGTGTTAATTCTTTAGATGTTTGGCAAAATTCACCAGTGAAATGAACTCGTTTGTGTTTTTCTTGGTTAGGAGGGTGCTGCTTATTTCTTCAATCACTTCAGTTGTTATTGGTTGTTCAGGTTTTCTATTTCTTCATAATTCATCTTGTTGGGTTGTGTTTTTCTAGGATTTATCCATTTCTTCTAGGTCATTCAATTTGTTGGCATGTAATTGTTCACAGTAACCTCCTTTGTATGCCTATGATGTCAGCTGTAGTATCTCCTCTTTCATTTACAATATTGAAACACAACTTTCTCTCTTCATTAGTCTAGCTAAAGGTTTGTCAATTTGTTTATCTTTTAAAAAAACAACTCTTAGTTTCATTCCTTTTTTTCCATTGTCTTTCTAGTATCTATTTCATTTGCTTCTAGTTTAATCTTTATTATTTTCTTCCTTCTGGTAACTTTGAGCTTAGTTTGTTCTTCTTCCAATTCTTTGAGGTGCAAAGTTAGGTTGTTTATTGAGATCTTTCTTCTTAGTGTAGGCATTTATCATTAAAAACTTCCTACTGGGAGGTCAGGGCCATCTGGAACCAGGAGAGCCCAACCCCTGTCCAGTAAAGGAGGACTGTCACTCCAGTGAACCCAAAAGTTGGGATCAGTTACCCCGGAGGGCCTGGAGGACAGAGCATGGATCAAAGATTGTGCATGAGCTTTAAGTTTTCATGTTGCTCATCCAGCTGGATTTTGAAATTCCTTGGGACCTTTCGCTCCTTTCTTCTTCCCCAGCAGAAGCCCAGCTCCATTTCATGGAGTGTCCAGGGGTGTCAACAATTGCTTAACAATAACTAGTTTATTAAAACATAGCTTTAGAAATTTTCTCCCTTTCCAACTCTGGGCTATTTGTCCTGAAAACCACCACTTTAGCTCAGCACTGCCAACCTACCTCCAGCAACCACTTCCTCCTCTGCTTCCATTCCCTTTGCATAAACTCCCTTCAGGCACAACTACTGTTCTCACCGGCATCTGAACCTTCCTGTAAACCATGAACAGGAGCTACCCAAGGATTAGAGCTCTGGTCTGGTCTGTGTGAGGTGGTGGTTGGCTCCACATGTTTGCCAGTGGTATGGTAGAAAATCAGGGGTACTTATGTGCCAAAATCTTCTAGCATGTGTATAAAGCTTTGCTTCCTAGTACCTCCAGCTTCCTCTGGCTCCTTTCTCTGTTCTCAGGACTAAGACCGCTGGATTGGACAAAGCACATTATCTCTGCTCCTTTCCCCATTAGGGTCAATTTTATTCCAGAAGGCTCTTAATTGACTCATGTATACATTTTCTGGAAAGAACTGCCCCATGTTTTTCCAGATATTCACAGGCATCTATGAATCAGAGCAGAAATGTATTGATAAGGCTCAAATAGTAGGTTATGTTAAGTATCCAGCCTTCAAAATCAGTAGCAACCACTAGCCTTGAACTTGACTCACATCATATTTAATTGAGGCACTCAGAGTCAGGCAGTTTTGGGTCATTTACACCTGGATTTGGACTCCAGTTCTATTAATTTTCTGTTTTCATATTAATTGATTTGTGCTCTACTTTCATGATTTCTTTTCTTCTGCTTTATTTGGATTTAATTTTCTGTTCTTTTTCTAGTTTTCTAAAATAGAAATATAGATTATGGATTTTAGGTCTCTCTCTTTTTCTAAATTTATACTAATTTTCTAAACTCATTCCCCCTGAAGAGGAGACCTGCACATTACTGAGCCACCTGAAGAAGCATTCCAGTGGAGCGCTCTCCTGCTGTGCTGCAGAGACTGATAATATAAATTAAATGGTATAAATTTCCCTCTAAGCACTGCTCTCACTGCATCCCTCAAATTTTGGTAAGTTGTATTTTCATTTTCATTTGGTTTGAAATATTTTTAAATTTCTTTTGAGATTTCTTCTTTGACCTATGTGTTATTTAGAACTGTGTGGTTTTATCTTCACTTGTTTTTACTCTTAGAAACTAATCATTTTGTGTCAACTTCATTTCCACATCCTGTTTAAGAGTTTGTGGAAGAACAATTTAGACCACTTAGTGGTTGTACCCCTGCGTTCAGTGTTCTGAGCAGTGGGAGCTGCAGACCAATCTTCAGTGGTGCGCTGAGCCCTCCAGGCTTCAGCAGGGGACTCCTGAATAAGTGCAGAGAGCACCCACACACCATCAATCCGGGCTATGACTTTAGGTTGGGCCATAAATGTGGGACCCAAAGCAGTCCAGTCACTCTGGACTACTTGGTCACAGCCTTTTCAGCAGTGACCTGCTCTTCTTTTTCAATCTCTTCAGGATCTCTGTAGAAGCAAAGATCAGGTATGACCTCCCATGGGTGTTCACAGGACACAGTGCTATGTGTGTGCAGAAACTTGCAGGCCAACATCCACCACATCTGACCTACCAAGTGAGCTCTTTCATTGTTGCATGAGATGGCAATGTCCCCACAGCAAAGGGACAGTCTGTGTTACACACAGCATTGGTAGGCAGGTCAACATAAGACACCCATATGAGAAGCTGGTGGTTAGCCCTGGGATCATTAACTACCAGAAGTTTTGGGTCCTGGAAGGCTGCCTGGATCTGGTTAGTGAAGGTCCAGGAATGAAGCACCAGCAATAGGAGTGGCTTCAGTGGCAGTAGCCACTTCAGTAAAGCCCACTGGTCAGTATTCCTGGAGGATATGACACTGACATTAGCTGGACTTTTCAATGGCATGAGCTGCACAGAAGCTTCTCTCAGGTTCTCTTCAGATTTATGATGAAGATGCAATCACTTTTCCTTTTGCACATGTATTGTTCCAATTGGAAATCAAGGTGGGTTCTTGCTACAAGAAATTTGAGGACATCTGTCTTCTTCATTTGTAGGATGTCAAGGGCCACAAACATTGTGAAAGTTACCCTTTATGAGGGGAACCCAGAACTGTGCTGTGTGGACCCTCCCTCTGGGTGGCACGAAAGGCTAGAAATGTATTTTTTAATCTCCACATATTTTGTAATTTTCCAGTTATCTTTTCTTACTGATTTCCAGTTTTATTCCATTGTGATCTCATTCCATAAAGCAGGCAATGAATGATTTCTATTCTTTTAAGATTGTTAAGGTGTGTTTTATAGTTTAGAATGTGGTTTCTCCTTGGTTCCCTGTGAGCCTGAGGATAAAGTGTATGCTGCTGTCATTGGTTGAAGTAATCTGTAGATGTCAATTATATCCAGTTGATTGACGGTGGTATTGAGTCCAACTATGTCCACACTGATTTTCTGCTAGCTGGATCTGCCCATTTCTGACAGAGGGGATTTGGAGTCTCCAACTATAGTAGGGAATTTGTCTATTTCTCCTTGCAGTTGTATTAGTTTTTGCCTCATAGCCTGATGGGCTGCTGTTATATGCATATACTTTAAGGGTTGTTATGTCCTCTTGGAGAACTGACCCCTAACCCTTCTTTATTCTGGATACATTTTCTTGCTTTGAAGTCTGTTCGCTCTGAAATAAATATAGCTACCCTTATTTTTTTTTGATAAATGTTAGCTGGTATATTTTTCTTCATCCATTCATTCTCAATCTGTATGAATGAGTCTTTATACTTAAAGTGAGTTTCTTATAGACAGTATATAGTTGGGTGTTGCTTTTTTGTCTACTTTGATAATCTGTCTTTTAATTGGTATATTTAGACTGCTGACATTCAAAATGATTGTTGATGTAGTAGATTGATAGCTATCACATTTACTATTGTTTTCTATTTGCTGTCCTTGCTATTCTTGTTTTTGTCTTCTCTACTCTGTTACTGCCTTTTGTGGTTTTTTTTTTTAGATAATTATTTTTTATTGAAGGGTGGTTGACATACAGTATTACATTAGTTTCAGGTGTACAACACAGTGATTGAACATTTATATACATGATAATTCTAGGTACCAGCTATCACCATACCAAGTTGTCACAATATTTTGACTATATTCCTTATGCTATACATGACATCCCGGTTACTTACTTATTTTACAATTGGAAGTGTGTACTTTATTTTATTTATTTATTTATTTATTAATGTATGTATGTATGTATGTATGTATGTATTCTATTTATTTATTTATTTTTTTGTGTGAGGGCATCTCTCCTATTTTTTTTGATCAAATGGTTGTTAACAACAATAAAATTCTGTATAGGGGACTCAATGCTCAATGTATAATCATTAATCCACCCCAAGCCTAATTTTCATCAGTCTCCAATCTTCTGAAGCATAACGAACAAGTTCTTACATGGAGAACAAATTCTTACATAGTGAATAAGTTACATGGTGAATAGTACAAAGGCAGTCATCACAGAAACTTTCAGTTTTGATTATGCATTATGAACTATAAACAGTCAGTTCAAATATGAATATTCATTTGATTTTTATACTTGATTTATATGTGGATACCACATTTCTCTCTTTATTATTATTATTTTTAATAAAATGCTGAAGTGGTAGGTAGATGCAAGATAAAGGTAGAAAACATAGTTTAGTGCTGTAAGAGGGCAAATGTAGATGATCAGGTGTGTGCCTGTAGACTATGTGTTAATCCAAGCTAGACAAGGGCAATAAAACATCCACGGATGCAGAGGATTTCTCTCAGAACGGGGGGAGAGGGGGAGGTTCTAAGCCTCACCTCTGTTGATCCCCAATTCCTCACCTGATGGCCCCCCTGCAACTGTGCCTGTCTTAGGTTGTTCCTCCCTTGAGGAATCTTACCCATCTCTGGCTAACCAGTCATCTTCCGGGGCCATACAGGGAGATGTAAAGTTGGTAAGTGAGAGAGAAGCCATATTGTTTGAAAAGGTTAGTTTTTTACTTCTTTGGATGTTTATGCCCTGTGGCTTCTATGCCCAGCATTTGTCTTGAGGTATCTTTACCACTTGGAAGAATTGTGATACACGGTAAATTCAATATGAGGCACGAATTCTATTTATGGGTTGTAATTAGGAAGGAAGAAGAAAAGCTATAGAAGTAGCAGGCAGAAGAAAACATGGCAAGATTGATTATATCTTTGACATGTCTTCCTGTATAGTAACTTCAGCATGTATAGGTTTTAAACACTAATTAAATTGTGCACACACATTAACATAATAGGAATACAGTTACATAACCAAAGCATACTTATAATTACCAGCCATCTCCAGTGAAACCAAGAAAACCAGTTAGGCACCTTAGGCATTTGTGAAAACTTATCTATGATATGGTGGATATTGTCCAACTGAACTTGAACAGTCTGAGAGAAATCAGACAAATTAAAACAACCCATTCCTGTGGACTGTTCACATCCCATATGTTCTTTTAACAGTAAATAGTCTGTAGTTGTAAGATTTTGGAGTGCTACAATTTGCACTTCTCCTAATTCTTGGTTGAGTTCCAACAGTGTAGATCCAGTCAAATTTGTTGTTTTACTGTATGAACAGGCCAGCTTACATATCTCCTTCTTCATTCCCATGTCAAGTCCAGGAACCGGTGGGATGAGTGCATCTACACCTGTAGCAGCGTGTGGATCTTTGTTGGGGTTTTTTGATTATCATCTTCTGGCATGAGTCTTCCAGAGAGTGCTGATGTTGGAAGTTCTTTTTCATACTGTATCTTAGTTCATTTTCGGGGTAGCCAAATTAGGCTTTGATCCTCTGTATAAGCACAAACAAACCCTTTGCCTACATTTTTATATGCCCTTTATACCATTGTGTAGAACTCATTGGAGGTCACCAGACAGGAACTGCTTCTTTTTTTTTTTTTTGTTATCATTAATCTACACTTACATGATGAATATTATGTTTACTAGGCTCTCCCCTATACCAGGTCCCCCCTATAAACCCCTTTACAGTCACTGTCCATCAGCATAGCAAAGTGTTGTAGAGTCACTACTTGTCTTCTCTGTGTTGTACAGCCCTCCCCTTTCTCCCACCCCCCATGCATACTAATCTTAATACCCCCCTTCTTCTCCCCCCCCCTTATTCGTCCCTATCCACCCATCCTCCCCAGTCCCTTTCCCTTTGGTACCTGTTAGTCCATTCTTGAGTTCTGTGACTCTGCTGCTGTTTTGTTCCTTCAGTTTTTCCTTTGTTCTTATACTCCATAGATGAGTGAAATCATTTGGTATTTCTCTTTCTCTGCTTGGCTTATTTCGCTGAGCATAATACCCTCCAGCTCCATCCATGTTGTTGCAAATGGTAGGATTTGCCCTTTTCTTATGGCTAAATAGTATTCCATTGTGTATATGTACCACATCTTCTTTATCCATTCATCTATCGATGGACATTTAGGTTGCTTCCAATTCTTGGCTATTGTAAATAGTGCAGCGATAAACATAGGGGTGCATCTGTCTTTCTCAAACTTGATTGCTACATTCTTAGGGTAAATTCCTAGGAGTGGAATTCCTGGGTCAAATGGTATTTCTATTTTGAGCATTTTGATGTACCTCCATACTGCTTTCCACAATGGTTGAACTAATTTACATTCCCACCAGCAGTGTAGGAGGGTTCTCCTTTCTCCACAGCCTCGCCAACATTTGTTGTTGTTTGTCTTTTGGATGGCAGCCATACTTACTGGTGTGAGATGATACCTCATTGTAGTTTTAATTTGCATTTCTCTGATCATTAGCGATGTGGAGCATCTTTTCATGTGTCTGTTAGCCATCTGTATTTCTTTTTTAGAGAACTGTCTGTTCAGTTCCTCTGCCCATTTTTTAATTGGGTTATTTGTTTTTTGTTTGTTGAGGCGTGTGAGCTCTTTATATATTCTGGACGTCAAGCCTTTATCAGATCTGTCATTTTCAGATATATTCTCCCATACTGTAGGGTTCCTTTTTTTCTATTGATGGTGTCTTTTGCTGAACAGAAGCTTTTCAGCTTAATATAGTCCCACTTGTTCATTTTTGCTGTTGTTTTCCTTGCCCAGGGAGATATGTTCAAGAAGAGGTCACTCATGTTTATGTCTAAGAGGTTTTTGCCTATGTTTTTTTCCAAGAGTTTAATGGTTTCATGACTTACATTCAGGTCTTTGATCCATTTTGAGTTTACTTTTGTATATGGGGTTAGGCAATGGTCCAGTTTCATTCTCCTACATGTAGCTGTCCAGTTTTGCCAGCACCATCTGTTGAAGAGACTGTCATTTCGCCATTGTATGTCCATAGCTCTTTTATCAAATATTAATTGACCTTATATGTCTGGGTTAATGTCTGGATTCTCTAGTCTGTTCCATTGGTCTGTGGCTCTCTTCTTGTGCCAGTACCAAATTGTCTTGATTACTATGGCTTTATAGTAGAGCTTGAAGTTGGGGAGTGAGATCCCCCCCTACTTTATTCTTCTTTTTCAGGATTGCTTTGGCTATTTGGGGTCTTTGGTGTTTCCATATGAATTTTTGAATTATTTGTTCCATTTCATTGAAGAATGTTGCTGGTAGTTTCATAGGGATTGTATCAAATCTGTATATTGCTTTGGGCAGGATGGCCATTTTGACGATATTAATTCTTCCTAGCCACGAGCATGGGATGCGTTTCATCTGTTAGTGTCCCCTTTAATTTCTCTTAAGAGTGACTTGTAGTTTTCAGAGTATAAGTCTTTCACTTCTTTGGTTAGGTTTATTCCTAGGTATTTTATTTTTTTTGATGCAATTGTGAATGCAGTTGTTTTCCTGATTTCTCTTTCTGTTGGTTCATTGTTAGTGTATAGGAAAGCCACAGATTTGTGTGTGTTGATTTTGTATCCTGCAACTTTGCTATATTCCGATATCAGTTCTAGTAGTTTTGGAGTGGAGTCTTTAGGGTTTTTTATGTATAGTATCATGTCATCTGCAAATAGTGACAGTTTAACTTCTTCTTCACCAATCTGGATTCCTTGTATTTCTTTGTTTTGTCTAATTGCCGTGACTAGGACCTCCCGTACTATGTTAAATAACAGTGGGGAGAGTGGACATCCCTGTCTAGTTCCCGATCTCGGAGGAAAAGCTTTCAGCTTCTCGCTGTTCAATATAATGTTGGCTGTGGGTTTATCATAGATGGCCTTTATTATGTTGAGGTACTTGCCCTCTATTCCCATTTTGCTGAGAGTTTTTATCATGAATGGATGTTGAACTTTGTCAAATGCTTTTTCAGCATCTATGGAGATGATCATGTGGTTTTTGTCTTTCATTTTGTTGATGTGGTGGATGATGTTGATGGACTTTCAAATGTTGTGCCATCCTTGCATCCCTGGGATGAATCCTACTTGGTCATGGTGTACGATCCTTTTGATGTATTTTTGAATTCGGTTTGCTAATATTTTGTTGAGTATTTTTGCATCTATGTTCATCAGGGATATTGGTCTGTAGTTTCTTTTTTGGTGGGGTCTTTGCCTGGTTTTGGTATTAGGGTGATGTTAGCTTCATAGAATGAGTTTGGGAGTATCCCCTCCTCTTCTATTTTTTGGAAAACTTTAAGGAGAATGGGTATTATGTCTTCCCTGTATGTCTGATAAAATTCTGAGGTGAATCCATCTGGTCCGGCAGTTTTGTTCTTTGGTAGTTTTTTTATTACCACTTCAATTTCATTGCTGGTAATTGGTCTGTTTAGATTTTCTGTTTCTTTCTGGGTCAGTCTTGGAAGGTTGTATTTTTCTAGGAAGTTTTCCATTTCTCCTAGGTTTCCAAGCTTGTTAGCATATAGGTTTTCATTGTATTCACTAATAATTCTTTGTATTTCTGTGGGGTCCGTCATAATTTTTCCTTTCTTGTTTCTGATACTGTTGATTTGTGTTGACTCTCTTTTCCTCTTAATAAGTCTGGCTAGAGGCTTATCTATTTTGTTTATTTTCTCAAAGAACCAGCTCTTGGTTTCATTGATTTTTGCTATTGTTTTATTCTTCTCAATTTTATTTATTTCTTCTCTGATCTTTATTATGTCCCTCCTTCTGCTGACCTTAGGCCTCATTTGTTCTTTTTCCAATTTCGATAATTGTGACGTTAGACCATTTATTTGGGATTGTTCTTCCTTTTTTAAATATGCCTGGATTGCTATATACTTTCCTCTTAAGACTGCTTTTGCTGTGTCCCACAGTAGTTGGGACTTAGTGTTGTTGTTGTTGTTTGTTTCCATATATTGCTGGATCTCAATTTTGATTTGGTCATTGATCCATTGATTATTTAGGAGCGTGTTGTTAAGCCTCCATGTGTTTGTGAGCCTTTTTGCTTTCTTTGTGCTATTTATTTCTAGTTTTATGCCTTTGTGGTCTGAAAAGTTGGTTGGTAGGATTTCCATCTTTTTGAATTTACTGAGGCTCTTTTTGTGGCCTAGTATGTGGTCTATTCTGGAGAATGTTCCATGTGCACTTGAGAAGAATGTGTATCCTGTTGCTTTTTGGATGTAGAGTTCTGTAGATGTCTATTAGGTCCATCTGTTCTAGTGTGTTGTTCAGTGCCTCTGTGTCCTTACTTATTTTCTGCCTGGTGGATCTATCCTTTGGGGTGAGTGGTGTGTTGAAGTCTCCTAAAATGAATGCATTGCAGTCTATTTCCCTCTTTAGTTCTGTTAGTGTTTGTTTCACATATGCTAGTGCTCCTGTGTTGGTGCATATATATTTACCTGTTGTGGTTTTAATTGAGGATTTTATATGTTCCCATTTTCTCTACTTTCTTGACATTTCAGCTATACTTCTTAATTTTTGAAATTTTAATTAATTAATTTTTAAAGCTCTTTCTGTGAAAAATTTACTGATTTTTATTAGCCCTTTCACAGAACCAAGTTTTGGCTCTGGGATCCTAAGCAAAACCTGCCAGCTACTGAATTCACAATAGAATTGATTGGCCAAGATGAAGGGTGAGGGAGAATTATAATTATCACACACTTTAGAATAAAAATGTCAAACAATCCCATGAACTTTTCATTCATGCAGGTGATTATTTAAATGTTTCAGACTGGGTCTTTATTTATTCATTCAATAAGTATTTAGGATCCATTACATTCAGACACATTTTTCTATTCTCATTGAGAGTTCCAAAGACAGATACTTAAAAGCCTTCCTTGAAAACTCAAGTAAATATCAGTATCTAATTTCACATATTAAGAAAAATTTTTTTTCATGGTTTCCCTGGAATTTGTAATATACATATATAACTAATCCAAGTCCACTTTACAATAACTCATACAAATTCATGGGTAGTAAATACCTTATAGTAACAAAATAATCCTAATATCCCCCTCCTTTCCACTATATCATTGCTATCATTTGTTTCACTTACATATATGCACATATAAGTATATATATATGTATATATACACACATGATATATATAATTATGCACAATTGAGTACATCATTGATATTAATAATTTGAATAAATCGTCATGTTAGTTCAATTAAGAATAAGAAAAACAAGTTTACATTTTATGTTCACTTGTTCCTTTAATGCTGTTCCTTTATGCGGATTCGAGTTTCTGACGTATATTGTAATTTTTTCTCTGTAAAGAACATCTTTTAAGAATTTTCACAGGCAACTCAACTGGCAACAAATTCTCTCAATTTTTGTTTGTCTGAGAGGGTCTTAATTTCACCAGGGATAGGACAGTCTGTGTCCTACTGGGTCAGAGGATGAGTGGTGACAGCAGCAAGCATGACCCCCTGAAGAGGACGCCTGCACATTACGGAGCCACTTGAAGGAGTATTCCAGCAAGGCGCTCTCCCAGCGCACCGCAGAGAGTGATATTTGACTCAGGAAAGCTCAGCAGAAAAGAGAAAGTGGTTTATCATGTGCTCCTATGGGAGCAAGCAAAATGGAGAAAATGTTGAGCGCCGTTAGGCACTGAGTCTCAGGCTCTTGACCCACTAGCCTAGGCACCACAGGGGACCTTCTGCAGATCCGGGCACAGCACCCTCAGTGGCATGGTAACTGGCTCTCTGCAGCTTGAGGACCTTATTTTTTCGAGCTCCCCAGTTTTAGGCTGTGAAATCACTGCGATACCTGACAAAACACAACACAATGCTGCAGGCAACTAGCTGCAGGCGTGCTTCAAGGAGCAGTGCCCTTGAGGCAGTGACGGGGGCTGGTGGGTCCAGTGGATGAGCACAGGCTCTCCGGGAACCTATCATCTCTGTCTGGTATAAGCTGGCCCAGCCTGGTGTTCTAAACAGGTGCACTGGACTGGTTTGAGCAAAACTGTAAGACACACAGACACAAAAATGATTATCATGATGGAAGAGTATTTTTTTCGTTATCACAGTTAGCTAGAACTGGAGAAATGGCAGGCCACTCAGGGCAACCAGGAAAGCTGTCTGAAAGATCAGTAGGCAGAGAGAGAGAGAGAGAACTGCAGGTGGGAGACTGAATGGAGGTTTTTACGGCAAGGAATGAGCGAAGCAGGTCAGCAAGCGGTACGACCTTATGATTGGATAGTTTGGATGCTTTTGGTGGACTTTGGGCTATTGTGTTGTTTCCCACTGTGTAAAGTCTGGTGTCAGGGAGTCGGAGGGTCTCTTAGTAAATCCTGAATCTTTAGGACCTTTGCTATGTTGGCTACCTGCTGCTTCTGCCTGGCAGTGAGCCATAGCTCATAGAATGATACTAAGTCTTCAGAATTAGTCTTGCCATCATTCTGTCATTTATGCTTTTTGTAAAAATGTTTTTCATTGTGTGAAAATACACAGCATTAAATGTACCATCTTAACTACTTTTAAGTGTATAGTTAATTAGAGTTAAATATATTCACACTGTTGTTCACTCTCTCTTTCATCTTGGAGTCCTAAAACTCTTTGACCAGGAAATGCTAATACTTGCTTCCTCCTCCCCTGGCCCTTGGTAACCTCCAGTCTACTTTTGTTTCCATGACTCTGACTACTTTAGATACTTCACACTAATGGGAACATATAGTATTTGTCTTTTATGTGACTGGCTTTTTCGCTTAGCAGAATGTCCTTGGTGTCCCTTTATGCAGTTCCATGTAACAGGAGTGTGATTCCCACTTGTCTGACACAAAATGCAATGGTGTATTTGTTCCCTCCAAATATGTATAACAGTAACAATATCATACACAGCAGTAATAGTAGTATAACTTCATTCGGGTACCTGGACCCAATTCCAATGTGTGTAAGTATGTGGGAGGAGGTCTTCCCACACATACTTACGCCAAGCAATTTGCAAACACTAGCAGAGTGTGGGAGAACACTACTCAATTCTGATGCTATCTGCCTGGAGACAGTACCAGGTTCCCAGGGTAAGGGCTCTGTCCTACAAGACTGCCCTCCAGACCCCACTCCAGCTGCTGTTGGCAAGCCCCAGGCAGTTCCTTGTGCTTCTGACCTACTGGGTATAGATTGGAAGTTACCACAACCTCCCCTCTCCCCCTTAGGTTCGATGAACTTGCTACAGGGCTCACATAACTCAGGAAAACACTTACATTCACCAGTTTAATAAGGATACAGTAAAGGATACAAGTTAACAGCCAGATGAAGAGGTACATAGGGCAAGGTCCCAAATAAGGGAAATCTATCCTCCTGGAGCTTGGGGCCCGGCTTGGTGACATGTGGAGGTGTCCTGATTGCTCAAGCATAGAAGCTCTCTCAGACCAAAAAACAGAATCCAACCGAGCAGACTGGATGGAGCAGGGCAGAGGGCAGAGAAAGATCAGTTCTTCTCTGGGGGTGGGGTGGGGGTTTATTAAGGGCTTCAATAGTCATGATTGATTAAATTGTTTGCCACAGGCTGATTCAACTTCCAGCACCTGCCTGGGGTGGCGGGGTCCAAAAGTCTCTCATTAACATGACAAAACACCCACTTCACCTTTAAGACTGTGGTGTTTTCAGGAACTGTGGATGAAGACCAAATATACCTGGGAAATATATATTTAGTCATCTGAATGACCAAATATGTATTTCTTATGATTCATTATATCACAAGGAGTTTTTTCCTTACGGCTGTGTAATATTTCATTGTGTGTATATACTGTACCTTCTCTCTTCATTCATCCATCGATGGATATTTGGGCTGGATTTACCTCTTGGTTATTGTGAATACATTACAATATACATTAGGGTCCAAATATCTCTTTGAGATCCTATTTTGAGTAGTTTTGGATAAATACCAGAAGTGGGATTGCTGATATTCTCTTTTTATAATTTTAAGTAATTCCCTACTGTTGTCTATAATGGTTGTGCTATTTACACTCACACCAAATATTCTTGGCGTCCAACTTCTCCATTTCCCTGGCAACAATTGCCATATTTTATTCTTTTGATAGTGGTCATTCTGATATGTGTGAGGTGATGCATCATTATGTTTTTGGTTCGCATTTCCCTGATAATTAGTGATGTTGAGCATCATATGCTTGTTGGCCATTTGTATACCCTCTTTCAAGAAATATCTATTTGATTCTTTGCTCATATTGTTATCAGGTTATTTGTTGTGTTATGTTGAGTTGTAGAAGTTCCTTAAATATGCTGGATAGGAAACCCCTTGTTAGCTATATGATTTGCAATTATATTTTCCCATTCCGTAAAATCACCTTTCACTATGTTGTATGCTTCTTTTGACAAGCAGACATTTTAAAGTTTGATGTAGTCCCATTTGTGTATTTCTCAAAAATTTATAAGAACAATGTTTGTGTATTTATTGTGTAATAAATATAATGTTTGAATTCACATCGATTACTGTAATACTTTTCTATTTTGGAATAACAAATTGCCACAAACACTAGTGGTTTAAATGAAATCCGTTTATTAGTTCACAGTTCTGTAGTGAGATATCCATGCCCATGCTGTAATAGAGCTGAGCCCACTCTGTTCCCCACTGTAACCTCACCATTGCAGGTGTTCCTATAGGTATTTTTGCACGGTCTTGAGTAATGCCTGTCCGATCACTTAACAATTGTCCTTGAATACTTTTCTTCTCTCTCCCTCTCTTTTTTTACTTACTAGATTACTGATTTATTATAAAAGAATATAACTCAGTAACAGCCAAATGGAGAGACACATAGGGCAAGGCATGGAGAAAGGGTAAGGAAGGTCCATGCCCTTTCTGAGGGCACCACTCTCCTCAAACTTCTGTATATTCACCAACGCAAAAGCTTGAATAATTTTCGTCCTTAACGATAGCACTCTCAAGGACAACATATGTCAGTCACACCATAGCGAGGCAGCATTTGTGGCACTGTAGGAGGCATCTTACGCAGTGCTGTACCTGGAGACTACCACAGCACCTCTGCTCTTTTCTGCATCACAGGAGGCCCAAGCCACAGCTTCCTAGGAGGCACTATGGCAGGAACAGAATTCAACCCCGTACTGACAAACACCGAGGCACTGTTTGGTGACAAAGATTCTTTGCTCCACCACACTTAATCAGGTTCCTGGACCTTCTCCTAGGCTCTCTTCCTTGTAAAATGTAGTTTTAGCAAGAACCCTGCTAAGTCAGCTTCACCAGTACCTCTACCCTCTGTTTCTGAGCACCCTGGATATATCTGATCAGGATTTCCATTCTGTGCCACCCCCGGGGGATGTCTGATCACTCTGCCCTGTGTTCAGCAAGAATTGTGTTGAGTTGCTTTAGGCAAAACCTTCCTGTTCCCTAATATTTCTTCTTCATGATTTTCCATCCATTGTACCCCAGGCTGTTTCTTCCTGGTAAATGCCCACTTGCTCGTGCAGCATGCTGTATTTGGAGTTAAGGGCAGTCTCCCCCCACTGTGAAGACCCACATGGAGAGGTCCCTGCAACTATTGCTATAATCCTGAATAATGCCTGTCTTACCATGTTAACACACTCCACTGAAGATCCCTTCTCTACAACAGCACCCTACACAACAGCATGCAGCCGCTGGGCTCTGCCGCACCAGACTTCTGCACCTGGACTGCATCACACGTAGCACCTACTCGGCACGGCACTGCGCTGGGCACAGTCTGAATCATTGCAGCCCCCTGCGGGCCCTGCCGGGCTTGGCACTCCTCCAGCACTTTTAGAGTCCGCTGGAGGAGCGCTCAGTTTTTTGAGCTCCCCAATTTTACGCTGGGAATTAATGGCAATATCCGACAAAGATCAACACAAGGCAGTCTTCATAGGGCTGCTAGCGAGCTGCAGTGAGCGGTGCCCTCGATGCTGTGGCCGCTGTCCTTGGGTCCAGCTGCTGAGCACAGGCTGTGTGAGGAAGAACCATCTCTGTCTGGTAAGATCCATCCTGCGCGCTCCGCCAATTATTCTAAAAATGTGCCCTGGACTTGTTTTGAGCAGAAACAATAAGGTGCACAGACACAAAAATGATTTCCAGGGAGGAAGAAGTTTTGCGTTTTACTCCCAGTCCCCTAGAAACAGGAGCTCAGCAGGCCCCGCGGGTCCCCCAGGGGGAAGCAGCCTGCAGGAGGAGCAGGCAGGGAGGGAGAGGGGAAGTGCGCGCGGGAGCCTGGTGTTTTTCTGGGGAAGGAAGGATGCAATCAGGGTAAAGAAGAGGCACAAACTTCTGATGTATACGTTTCTTCTAAGTTTTCCAATTTGTTGACGTTTGTGTTAGTATCGTCTGATGGTCTTTTGTATTTCTTTGGCAAGAGTTGTAATGTCTCCTTTCTCGTTTCTGATTTGAGTCCTCCCTCTTTTTGTCTTAATTCGTCTAACTAAAAAAAAAGCAGGATAATTTATACTTTATATCATTGTGGCCAGAAAAGAACTTGGTGTGATTCCAGACACTTGGCACGATACCTACCTGGTGCCCTTGAATGCTCTGCGAGGCACCGTAGGAGACCGTCTCCTGCAGCGCCGTCGCATGAGGCACTACAAGCGCCTCCTTCCATGGCAGCTCAGGGAGCACTCCGCTTTTTGAGCTCCCTGATCTTAGGCTGGGAAATCATTAAAATGCCCAACAGAGAAACAGCACAGTGCAGGAGTCATCAAGCAGAAAGCGTGACAACAGCCAGGGGTGCCCTACGAGCAGTGGCCACCTCTGGTGGGTCCATTTGGTGAGCAGAAGCAGTCTAAGAACATGTCACGTCCATTTGGTGTGAAATTACCCTGCTCCCTGCACCAATTATGCTGAAAACATACCCTGGAATTCTTTGGAGCAGAAGTAGTAAGACAGACAGGAAAATGACTCCCATAAAGGAAGGTATTTTCCTTTTATTCAAGTTCCCGTGGAACCAAATGCCAGGGGAGGCCAGAAGGGCCGCTGGAGAAGGAGCCTGAACAATCAGCAGGCAGAGAGAAAGGCGTGGGGGTCTTTACGGCTAAGCAATGTAAGCAAGGGGTAGAACTGAGATTAGAGTTTGAATAGTGTTGACTCTGGGTTAGCTATATGTAGCAATGCTCCCAGCTGTGTAAAATCATGTCTCAGCGAGTCTGGGGATCTCTTAGGTCAATCTTGAATCCCAGTATATTGTGCTAGTCTGGCTAATTGCTGCTTCTTCCAAACAATGAGCCAGAGCTCAGAGCCCATGATACAGATCCTTGTAATTAATTTCCCCCTCATTCTGTGTTCTTAATGTTTTTTTTCCCCAGGATTTTTTATTGTGTAAAAAACACTGACTATTCTTTTTAACTTACCATCTTAACCATTTTTAAGTATATACTTCATGTTAACTACATTCACACTGTTGTTCAACAGATCCCTAAATCTTTTTCATTTTGGAGTCCTGAAACTCTATAACCAACATATGTTTTTCTCCTCTCTCCTTCCCCCAGCCTTTGGTAAGCAGCATTCTACTTTTGTTTCTATGATTTTGACTACTTTAGATACTCCAAACAAGTAAGATCATATAGTATTTATCTTTTCTTTGTGACTGGCTTTTTATGCTTAGCATAATGTCCTTGGTGTCCATTCATGCAGTACCATGTAATAAGATTTTCTTTTCTTAAGGCTGCATAATATTCCATCATACCCATATACACTTTCTCTCTCCATTCATTAATTCATGGACATTTACTTCACCAAATTATTCAGGTGCCTGAATATTCTCCTAGGTTCATCAGTACAGTATCCTGTGAAATTTAGTTTTAGCAAGAACCCTACTAAGTCAATTTCACCAGAAACCCCCACTATCCTTTTCTGATCACGCTGGATTATCTGATCAGTATCTATTCCTTCACTAGCTCCCACGTGATATCTGATCTCCCTAGCATATTTTCAGCAACAATAATGTTAGGTTTGTTTAGCTAGATCCCCCCCTTATCCTTGAAGTTTCCCCTTAGTAATCTTCCATCCAACCACCCTTAGCCTGCTCCTTGGCTATAAATATCCACTTGGTCATGGTGTTTGGGAGTTGACCTAGTGTCACCTCCACTGTGAAGTCCCATTTGGAGAGGTCCCTGTACCAATTACTATTAATCCACATGAAGCCTGTCTTACCGTCTTAACAAGAGACAAGAAATAGTCTTTCTCTTCAACAGTGGCATTGTGAGATACATACCTTGACACTCCAGGAAAGCATTGTACAGCAGGACTGTGCATGGAGTCCCTATGCAGCAACAGTGGACTGCACACTACTTTGTTTCCTCATGTGGTAGCACAGGTTGTGCTGCAGCTGGGGGATTTACTGAGGCCCTCTACAGTGATGCTTCATGGCACTTTGGTCATGATTCGGAAACTTTCCTAGGCTTATCTGTGCAATTGCTTATACAGTCTAGTTTTAGCATGAACCCTGAAAGTCAGTTTAATGGGGAGCCCCCATTCTCCATTTCTGATTACCCTGGATATCTGATCAGCTTCGCCATCTGTCCCCACAGCTGATGTCTGTAGGTAGGTCACCTTACCCAGAACCCCACCATTTCCTGATATTTCCTGAGAAATTTTTTGGTCCACTTTCCTCACCCTGCCCATCAGCTAACGATTCCCATTGCCAGGTAGTATTCAGTGTCAACTGCAGTGTCTCCTGATGCAACCCCCATTTGAAGAGGTCCCTATAAATACTCATTTGTCTTTGAATAATGTCATTCTTACCATATTAAAACCCCTGTCATTGAATATGTTTTTTCTCTACTTCGGCACTGTAGGCACAGGTCCACAACACATTAGTGGCACAGAACCTTGGTGCTTTGCAGGGCTTCTGCAACATCCATCCTACCTGTCTACGCAGCCCCTGGGTGGCTTTTGAGTGGCAAGGCTCCTGGCATTGTCTGCGCCCTCTCTGCAGACCTTGTGACTCCCAGGTCTTGGCACTGCTAACTGCACTTTGTGAACAGTTCCAGGAGGGTTCAACTTTTACAGGTCCCAAATTTAGGCAGGGATATCAGGGCGACCCAGTAAAAAAAAAAAAAACACAATGCTGTAGCCATCCAGAGCAGCGTGCTGTTAAGCACAGGTGTCCTTGAGGCAGTGGCCGCACCTGTGGGGTCCAGTAGGTGAGCACAGGCTCTCTGAGGACAGACAGACCTTTTCCAACTAGCGAAACCACCCTGCTCTCTGTGCATGTTCATCTAAAACTGCGCTGGACTTGTTTTGAGAAGTGGGAGGACACAAGAACACATAAATGATTTCCATGACGGAAGACGTTTTATTACATTCACAGCCCCCTAGAAGGAGGAGCACGGCAGATCACACTGGGCTGGCGGGAAGCGATCTCCATGATCAGCAAGCTGCAGAGGAAGAGGGGATCTGGAGGCAAGAGCTTTCTGGAAGTATTCTTGGGAAAACGAACAAAGCAAGGTATGCATGGTGTTCGAAATTATGATTGGAGAGTTTGAATAGTTTTGGGGGTCTCAGAGCTATATATGTTGACTGGGAGCTTCTGTGTCCACAATCTGGTCACCAAGAGCCTGAAGATCACGTAGTAAGCCCTGAATCTTAGGATTCATCCTGTGGCAGCTAACTGCTGCCTTTCATGGGCAGCGAGCCTTAGCTCCGTTCCCCGATAGGAACCCTTGTACCTCAGTCTGTATGTTTTGCTCATTCTCCCGTTGTGGAGCAAATAGATAACATTAAATGTACCATCTTAAGTATTCTTAGGCAAATAGGTAATTAATGGAAAGCATATTCACATTGTTGTTCAATATCTGTAGGACTTCCTCATCTTGCAGTCCTGAAACTTTACAATCAGGAAAAACACCAATATTCTCTCCTTCCACCATTCTCCCTTGTTAATCTCCACTTTTATTTTTGTGATTTTGGCTACTTTAGACAGTTCACAAGAATGGGATCATAGAGTACACGTGTTTCTTGTAACTGGCTTCTTTCACATAGCATAAGGAACTTGATGTGCAGGCATATAAGAACATGTGACAGTATTTTTTTCCCTTGATGCCACATAATATTCAATTGTACACAAAAACCCCATCTTCTCTCTCCATTCACCTCTCGGTGAATATTTGGGTGAGACCCACCTCTTGACTACTGTTTTTGATGTGTTATACAGGGCGGTGCAAAGATCTCTTTGAGATTCTATTTTGAGTGGTTTTGAATAAATACCAGAGGTGAGATTGCTAGATAATGCGGTATTCTCTCTTACAGTTTTGAGTAACCTCCATACGGTTGCACTACTTGCATTACCACCAAGCGCTCTTGGGATCCAACTCTTCCATTTTCCTGGCAGCAATTATGAATTATGTGTTGAGAGGGGCCATTCTGATCCCTTGATGTCCTATAACATTCTGCTTTGGGTTGTATTTCCCAGACAATTAGTGATGATGAACATCTTTTCCTAAGCTTGTTGGCCTCTTACATGTCTTTTTGCAAAAATGTCTGTTCAATCATCTCTCTCTATTTTAATCCATGTTTTTATTTTGTTCTGTGGAGTAGCAGAAGTTCTTAAATATGCAGGATAGGAAACCCCTTAAGAGATAGTTGATTTGCAATTATATCTCAAAATCTGTCTTTTAGCCTGTGGATTGCTTCCTTTGAAGTGCAGATGTCTTAAAGTTGATATAGTCCCATTTGTGTTTTTCTCAAAAATTTGTAAGCTCAATGTATTTGTGTATATCTTATGCAATAAATACAATAATTGAAGTCACAATTGATTACTGTAATACCTTTCTACTTTGGAGTAACAAATTGCCACAAACCTAGTGGTTTAAACGAAATCCATTCACTGGTTCACAGTTCTGTAGTGGGAAGTGCCCATGCTGTAAAGGAGCTGAGCCCAGTGTCTTTCCCATGTAACCTCCCAGTTGTAGACATCCCTATAGGTGATGGTACATCCTGAATATAGCCTGTCTCAGGTGTCACCAATTTTTTTTTCTTTAGAGCAGCACCGTGTCCAACCATGTACATCGAGACGGCACTGCTTTCTGTAGCTCGGGGCACCACACCTGGCACTGGTCCTCAGCACTGCGCTGCATCCTATGCTGCCCCGCACCTGCTTCGGTAGGTGGCACCATAGGCGGTGGAGTGTCTAGCTCGGCACCGTACAGCAGCAGTGTACTGAGCACTTTTCAGGGATACAGACCTTGGCTTCACCATGCTGCTCCTGCTCCCTAGCCTGCCTCCAGGCTCAATTCTGCACTTCCCTGTAAAATCTTTAAGGAGGAGCCGTGCTAAATCAGCTTCACCAGAACCCCACCCTCTGTTTCTGATAACCCTGGGTATCTGATCAGGATCTTCATTCTTCACCACCCCTGGATGATGTCTGAACACCCATCCTGTCTTCAACAAGAATCGTTTTTGTTTCGTAAGGGAGAATCATCCATTACCCTGATCTTTCCTCTTAGTAATTTCTATCCACTGCCCCACACCCTCCTCCTTGGGAATAAATCCCCACTTGCCTGTGCTGTATTCGAACTTGATCCCAGCCTCTCCCCCACAAGAAGTTTGCACTGGGGGGCTCCCTCTACCAATTACTGAGGGCCTGAGTAGTTCCTGTGTTGCCATTTTCAAGAAGTGTCATTGAATACGCTTTCTCTTTAACAGAGACATGGTATAAATCTGCAGCATGGTACCGCTGCACCAGGGCACCTTCCACGGCACTGTACCATGGCAGTGTACATGTATCAGACGTGGCACTGTACTCAAGCACTATAGGCAGCACCCACGTGGCCTCACACAGGGAGAGTTTTGGTCCTCTTTACACTCTCACGTGCAGCTTCTGAGGCCTGGCACTCCTTACAGCATTCTTCCAGGCAATCTAAGAAGACTTCTCTCTCTTTGAACTCCCCAGGTTTAGTCTGGGAGATCCTGGGAACACCGGAGAGAAACAGCACAATGCCTACCCACCAAGCAGCCTGTATGCTGATCCCCAGCAGTGCCCTGGAGGCAGTGGCCCCTCTTTGGTCTGGTGGGGGAGCACAAGCTGTCCAAGGGTGTATTCTGTAAATTGGGTGTTATTAGCCTGCTAGCTGTGCTTGTCTGGCCATCTTAACTGAAGTGTTAACTGGGTATTTGTTTCATGAACAGTGCTGACATCGTGCTGCCATTCCGCCGGAGCACCGTACTTCGGCACTGCTCACGGCATTGTCCGGGGCATCATGCGTAGTTCTGTATGTTAGCAGATCCCCGGCACTGAAGCTGTGCACCGAAGTGAGCCATACATCTCAGCCCTGGTCTGCGGTACCATGCACATCAGGGCTCTATTGGGTGACAAAGATTCTTTGCTCCCCATACTTTTTAGTCAGGTGCCTGAACCTTCTCCTAGGCTCATCTGTACACTTGTAAAATCTAGTGTTCCATCACCATGACCATCAATGTAATGAGGAACTCCCACCACCCACTTTTGATCACCCTGGATATCTGATCAGATTCGTTATCCTTCCCCACAGTTGGTGTGTGATCTCTCTGACGTGTCTTCAGCAAGAAGTGCGTGGGTGGTTGAGTCAGACCCATCATGTCCTGATATTTCCTGAGTAATTTTCTGTCCCTTTCCACACTCTGACCCTAAGCTAAAAATTTCCATTTGCCCTAAGTAGTAGGGGTGGAGCGCAGAGTCTCCTGTATACATAGTACCTTTTGCAATAGCCCCTGTGACTATTTGTGTGGATTTGAATAATGTCACTCTTGCCATCTTATACCAGGTGTCACTGAATATGTTTTTGCACTACTTTGGCAATGTTCACTAATATTGCCACACCGTTTGTGGCATGGAATCTTGGTGCTTTCAGGACTTCTGTGCGGTGCATCCTACCTGTCAGCGTCACCCTGGGTGGCTTCTGAGCGGCAAGGCTCCCGGCACTGTCTGCTCCCTCTCTGCGGACCCTGCGACTCTTGGGGCCTTGCTCACCACACTCTGTTATCAGCTCCAGGAGGGCTCAACTTTCCAGCTCCCAAAATTAGGCTGGCGTATCAGGGTGACCAGATAAAAAGCAACACAATGCCGTAGCCATCCAGAGCAATGTGCTGTAAGCACAGGTGTCCTATAAGGTCCAGTAGGTGAGCACAGGCTCTCTGTGGACACACCTTCTCCAACTAGTGAAGCCACCCTGCTTTCTGTGCAAGTTGATGTAAAACTGTGAGCTGGACAACACATGGACACCTAAACGATTTCGATGAAGGAAGACATTTTATAACATTCACAGCCCCCTAGAAGGAGGAGCACGGCAGATCACACTGGGCTGGCGGGAAGCGATCTCCATGATCAGCAAGCTGCAGAGGAAGAGGGGATCTGGAGGCAAGAGCTTTCTGGAAGTATTCTTGGGAAAACGAACAAAGCAAGGTATGCATGGTGTTCGAACTTATGATTAGAGAGTGAATAATTTTGGGGGCTCAGAGCTATATATGTTGATTGGGAGCTATACAATCTGGTCACCAAGAGCCTGAAGATCACGTAGTAAATCCTGAATCTTAGGATTCCTCCTGTGGCAGCTAACTGCTGCCTTTCATGGGCAGCGAGCCTTAGCTACCGTTCCCCGATAGGAACCCTTGTACCTCAGTCTGTATGTTTTGCTCATTCTCCCGTTGTGGAGTAAATAGATAACATTAAACGTACCATCTTAAGTATTCTTAGGCATATAGGTAATTAATGGAAAGCATATTCACAGTGTTCAATATCTGTAGGACTTCCTCATCTTGCAGTCCTGAAACTTTACAATCAGGAAAAACACCAATATTCTCTCCTTCCACCATTCTCCCTTGTTAATCTCCACTTTTTTTTTGTGGTTTTGGCTACTTTAGACAGTTCACAAGAATAGGATCATAGAGTACATGTGCTTCTTGTAACTGGCTTCTTTCACACAGCATAAGGAACTTGATGTGCAGGCATATAAGAACATGTGACAGTATTTTTTTCCCTTGATGCCACATAATATTCAATTGTACACAAAAACCCCATCTTCTCTCTCCATTCACCTCTCGGTGAATATTTGGGTGAGACCCACCTCTTGACTACTGTTTTTGATGTGTTATACAGGGCGGTGCAAAGATCTCTTTGAGATTCTGCTTTGAGTGGTTTTGAAATTGCTGGATAATGTGGTATTCTCTCTTCTTATAATTTTGGATAACCTTCATACTATTGTTTATAATGGTTGCACTACTTGCATTACCACTAAGCGCTCTTAGGATCCAACTCTTCCATTTCCCTGGCAACAATTGCGATTTTCTGGTGTGTTGAGAGAGGCCGTCATTATACATTGACATAACATTGTTATACATAATGTATGTGTGTATACATAATGTATGTTATACATAATGTATCATGAAATATTATATAATACTGTGGTTTGGGTTGTATTTTTCAGACAATTAGTGATGATGAACATCTTTTCCTAAGCTTGTTGGCCTCTTAGATGTCTTTTCACCAAAATGTCTGTTCGATCATTTCTCTACATTTTGATTCGTATGTTTTTATTCTGTTCTTGTGGAGTAGCAGAAGTTTCTTAAATATGCTAGATAGGAAACCCCTTAAGAGATAGGTGATTTGCAATTATATCTCAAAATCTGTAAGTTGTCTTTTAGCCTGTGGATTGCTTTGTGCAGATGTTCTAAAGTTTGATGTAGTCCAATCTGTGTATTTCTCAAAAATTTATAAGAGCAAGTCTTTGTGTATTTCTTGTGTAATAAATATAATAATTGGATTCACATCGATTACTGTAATACCTTTCTGTTTTGGAGTAACAAATTGCCACAAACCTAGTGGTTTCAACGAAATCCATTCATTGGTTCACAGTTCTGTAGTGAGAAGGGCCCACACTGTAAAGGAACTGAGCCCAGTGTCTTTCCCACATAACCTTCCAGTTGCAGACATCCCTATAGGTGATGGTACATCCTGAATATAGCCTGTCTTACCATCTTCACGGGTGTCAATAATTTTTTTTTCCTTTAGAGCAGCACAGTATCCAATGGTGTACCTCGAGACAGCACTGCTTTCTGTAGCTCGGCATTGTTTGGGGCACCACACCTGGCTCTGGTCCTCAGCACTGCACTGCATCCTCTGCTGCCCCGCACCTGGCTTTGGTAGGTGGCACCATAGGCGGTGGAGTGTCTCCCTCGGCACCGTACAGCAGCAGTGTACCGAGGCACTTTTCAGGGAGACAAGAGTCTTTGCTTGACCATACTTCTCAGTCTCCCTAGCCTTCTCCTAGGCTCATCTGTGCGCTTCCTTGTAAAATCTAGTTTTAGCAAGAACCCTGCTAAGTCAGCTTCACCAGAACCCCCGCCCTCTGATTCTGATACCGTGGATATCTGATCAGGATCCTCATCCTTCACCACCACCGGGTGATGTCTGATCACTTTGTCCCATCTTCAGCAAAGATCGTGTTCATTTGGTTCAGGTGGTACCCACCTTTTCCCTGATGTTTCCTCTTAGTAATTTATGTCCTCTGCCTACACATTATTCCTTGGTGTAAATTCCCACTGGCCCATGCTGTATTTAGGCTTGATCCCAGCCTCTGCTCCATGAGAAGTTTGCATTGGGGGGCTCCCTCTACCAATTACTGAGGGCCTGAGTAGTTCCTGTGTTGCCATTTTCAAGAAGTGTCATTAAATATGCTTTCTCTTTAACAGTGACATGGTATAAATCCGCAGCTTGGTACTGCTGCACCAGGGCATCTTCCACGGCACTGTACCATGGCAGCGTACATGTATCAGACGTGGCACTGTACTCAAGCACTATAGGCAGCACCCACGTGGCCCCACACAGGGAGAGTTTGGGTCCTCTTTACACTCTCACGTGCAGCTTCTGAGGCCTGGCACTCCTCACAGCATTCTTCCAGGCAATCTAAGAAGACTTCTCTCTTTGAACTCCCCAGGTTTAGTTTGGTAAATCCTGGCAACACCGGAGAGAAACAACACAGCGCCTACCCACCAAGCAGCCTGTATGCTGATCCCCAGCAGTGCCCTGGAGGCAGTGGCCCCTCCTTGGTCTGGTGGGGGAGCACAAGCTGTCCAAGGGTGTATCCTGTACATTGGGTGTTATTAGCCTGCTGGCTGTGCTTGTCTGGCCATCTTAACTGAAGGGTTAACTGGGTATTTGTTTCATGAACAGTGCTGACACCGTGCTGCCATTCCGCCGGAGCACCGTACCCCGGCACTGCTCGCGGCATTGTCCAGGGCATCACTCGTAGTTCTGTATGTTAGCAGATCCTCGGCACCGAAGCTGTGCACCGAAGTGAGCCACACATCTCAGCCCAGGTCTGCGGTACCATGCACATCAGGGCTCTATTGGGTGACAAAGATTCTTTGCTCCCCATACTTTTTAGTCAGGTGCCTGAACCTTCTCCTAGGCTCATCTGTACACTTGTAAAATCTAGTGTTCCATCACCATGACCGTCACTGTAATGAGGAACTCCCACCACCCACTTCTGATCACCCTGGATATCTGATCAGATTCGTTATCCTTCCCCACAGCTGTTGGGTGATCTCTCTGCCATGTCTTCTAAGAACCATGTTAATTGGTTTACCAAGAACCCCACCATGTCCTGATATTTCTTCCTGAGTAATTTTCTGTCCCTTTCCTCACACTGACCCTCAGCTAGAAATTCCCATTTCCATGTTGTATTGGGGTGGAGCGCAGTGTCTCCTGAATGCAAAGTCCCACCTGCAGAGGTCTCTAAGACTATTTGTTTGGATTTGAATAACATCACTCTTAACATCTTAAACTGCTGTCTTCTAGTAAGTTTTATCTCTACCTTGGCACTTTTCACAAGGATCAGCTCTATTGTTTGTGGCACGGAACCCTAGTGCTTTGCTGGGCTTCTGTGCAGTCCAACCTAAGTGTCAGCGCAGCCTCTGGGTGGCTTCTGAGCAGCAAGGCTCCTGCCACTGTCTGTGTCCTCTCCGCGGACCCTGCGACTCCCAGGTCATGGCATAGTAGTCTGTGATCAGCTCCAGGAGGGCTCACCTTTTCAAGCTCCCCAAATTGAGGCTGGGATATCAGGGCAAAAGCTGACAAAAACACTGTAGCCATCCGGAGCAGCATGCTGCAAGCACAGGTGTCCTTGAGGCAGGGGCGCTGCTGTTGGGTCCAGTCGTTAAGCAAAAGCTCTTTGAGGACAGACCTTCTCTGACTGGTGAAACCACTTTGCTCTCTGTGCACGTTGATCTAAAACCGTGCAATGGACTTGTTTCGAAATGAAATAGTATGATACGTGAACATCTAAATGACTTCCATGAAGGAAGACTTTTTAATGTATTCACAACTTGTTAGAAAGAAGAGCACAGCAGGCCATGCTGGGCCAGCGGGAAGTGATCTCCACGATCAGCAAGGGTAGAGACGACCTGGAGGCGACAGTTCTATGGAGGTTTTCCTGGGAAAGTGACCGAAGCAAGGTAAGCATGCTGTTGGAATTTATGATTGGATACTTGAATAGTTTTTGGGGACTCAGCTATATATGGTAACCATGCACTTCTGTGTAAATCTGGTCACCAGTAGTCTGAGTAAATCTAGTAAATCCTAGTAAAGTCTAGTAAATCCTGACTCTTAGGACTCAGGCTGTGGCAGCTAATTGCAGCTTTTCCCGGCTGTGAGCCTTAGCTCTGAGCTCATCTTAAAGAGCCACTGAAGATTGTATGCACCTCAGCTTGTATTTTTTGGTTTTCTTTTGTGATGTAATAAATGGTAACAGTTAAATGTACCATCTCAAATCTTTCTGAATATTTAGTTATTAGTGATATATTCACATTGTAGTTCAGTATCTATAGAACTATTTCATCTTGTAGTCCTAGAACTCTACAAGCAGTAAAAATACTAATATCCTCTCTCTGATCATCCTACAGCCCTTCGTTAGCTCCATTTTATTTCTGTCATCCTGACTAGATAGTTCACAAGAGTGGGTTTATGCAGTATACATGCTTCTTATGACTGGTTCATTTCACTTAGCGTATTGTCCTCGGTGTGATTTATGTAGGACTATGTAACAGGATTCCTTCCTGGAGGCTGCATAATATTCAATTGTATGCAAATACCCCATCTTCTTTCTCTATTCTCCTCTGAATGGACATTTGGGTTAGATCCACTTCTTGGCTATTGTTAATCATGCTGCAATATACAGGGGGTCCAAAGGTCTCTTTGAGATTCTACTTTCAGTAGTTTTGGATAAATACCAGAGATGAGATTGCTTGATAATACGGTATTCTCTCTTTTTTATGGTTTTGAGTAACCTCCATATTGTTGTCTATAATGGTTGCACTATTTGCACTCCACCAAGAGCTCTTGATATCCAACTACTCCATCCCCCCTCCCACAATGGTTATTTTGTGTTCTTTTGAGAGTGGCTTCATTGATACATTTGAAGTAATATAAATTTCTGGCTTGGGTTGTATTTCCCAGACAATTAGTGATGATGATCATCTTTTCATAAGCTTGTTCTCCCCTTATATACGTTTGGAAAGAAGTCTACTCAATCCTTTCTCTCTCTATTTTATTCTTGTTTTTTAGTTTGCACTTGTTCAATTGTATAAAGTCCTTAAGTATGCGGGATAGGAAACCCCTTAAGAGATAGGTGATTTGCATTTATGATCCCAAAATCTGGAAGTTGCTTTTTTAGCTTGTGGATTGCTTCCTTTGATGTGCAGATGTTTTAAAGTTTGATGTAGTCCCATTTGTGTACTTCTCAAAAATTTGTAAGTACAAGTCTTTGTGTATTTCTTGTGTAATAAATATAATAATTGGATTCACATCGATTACTGTAATACCTTTCTGTTCTGGAGTAACAAATTGTCACAGACCTAGTGGTTTCAACGAAATCCATTCACTGGTTCACAGTTCTGTAGTGAGAAGGGCCCATAACCTTCCAGTTGCAGACATCCCTATAGGTGATGGTACATCCTGAATATAGCCTGTCTTACCATCTTCAATAATTTTTTTTTCCTTTAGAGCAGCACAGTATCCAACAGTGTACCTCGAGACAGCACTGCTTTCTGTAGCTCGGCATTGTTTGGGGCACCACACCTGGCTCTGGTCCTCAGCACTGCACTGCATCCTCTGCTGCCCCGCACCTGGCTTTGGTAGGTGGCACCATAGGCGGTGGAGTGTCTCCCTCGGCACCGTACGGCAGCAGTGTACCGAGGCACTTTTCAGGGAGACAGAGTCTTTGCTTGACCATACTTCTCAGTCTCCCTAGCCTTCTCCTAGGCTCATCTGTGCGCTTCCTTGTAAAATCTAGTTTTAGCAAGAACCCTGCTAAGTCAGCTTCACCAGAACCCCCGCGCTCTGATTCTGATACCGTGGATATCTGATCAGGATCCTCATCCTTCACCACCACCAGGTGATGTCTGATCACCTTGTACCATATTCAGCAAAGATCGTGTTCAGGCAGAACCCACCTTTTCCCTGATGTTTCCTCTTAGTAATTTATGTCCGCTGCCTACACATTATTCCTTGGTGTAAATTCCCACTTGCCCATGCTGTATTTAGGCTTGATCCCAGCCTCTCCGCAACAGTAAAGTTCACGTTGGAGGGCTCCCTATGCCAATTGCTAATGTTCTGTAAAGTCTGTCATACTATGTTAAGAAATCATTGAAATTCTTTTTCATTAACAGTGGCAGTGAGGACCATTCCTGCATACTGAAGGCAATTTCATACCCTCATCCCAGGAACTACTCTGTATGCAGCATCCTATAAGGCAGTGTACTTTGTGTTCCAGTGGTTCTCATGAGGCACATTACCTCCTTCACTGTACCTGCACTGTGGAGCTGTACTTTGAGGACCTGCTGAGGCCCTCCTTGGTGATAAGGATTATTTGCTTCAGCATACTATCGTCAGGCGCCTGTACCTTCTCCTGGGATCAACTGTGCACTTCCTTGGAAAACTTCATTTTAGTAAGAATCCTGCTAAGTCAGTTTCACCAGAACCTCTATCCTCCATTTCTGATCAACTTGGATGTCTTATCAGGATCCTCGCTCTTTACCATCCCTGTTTGATGTCTGATCATTTGCCTTCAGCAAGAAGCGTGTTCGGTTGGTTGTGGCTGATACTTCTTCTTAGTTCGGTTGGTTGTGGCTGATCCCTTGTCTCTGATACTTCTTCTTAGTAACTTCTATCGATGGCCCCACACCCTCCTCCCTGGTAATAAATTCTCACTTGCTGTGCTTTATTTGGACTTGATCTCAGCCTCTTCCCCACCAAAAAGTTTGCAGTTGAATGCTCCCTCTACCAATTACTAAGGTCCTGAGTAACTCCTGACTTGCAATCTTTAACTAGTGTCAGTGAATACACTTGCCCTTTAAAAGTGGCATGCTATAAAACCGTAGCATGGTACCACTGTACTGGGGCACCGTACATATATCACATGTGGCACTGTACTCAAGCACTATAGTTAGCACCCACATGGTCCAGCACAGGGCACAGTTTGGGTCCTCTCTGTGGTCCCATGCGAGGTTCTGTGGGGCTTGTCACTCTTCACAGACTCTTCCAGGCAGTCATCTAGGAAGACTCCATTTTTTGAGCTTCCCAATTTTAGGCTCAGAACTAAAGGCAATATCTGACAAAAAAACACAGTGCAGTCGCCTTCAAGCTGCAAACCTGGTGCACTGAGCGGTGCCCTCGAGGCTGTGGCCACTGCCCTTGCGTCCAGCTGCTGAGCACAGGCTGTGTGAGGAAGAACCACCTCTGTCTGGTATGATCAACCCTGCGTGCTCCGCCAATTATTCTAAAAATGTGCCCTGGACTTGTTTTGAGCAGAAATAATAAGGTGCACAGACACAAAAATGATTTCCAGGGAGGAAGAAGTTTTGCATTTTACTTCCAGTTCCCTAGAAACAGGAGCACAGCAGGCCCCGCGGGTCCCCCAGGGGGAAGCAGCCTGCAGGAGGAGCCGGCAGGGAAGGAGAGGGGAAGTGCGCGCGGGAGCCTGGTGTTTTTCTGGGGAAGGAAGGATGCAATCAGGGTAAAGAAGAGGCACAAACTTCTGATGTATACGTTTCTTCTAAGTTTTCCAATTTGTTGATGTTTGTTTTAGTATCGTCTGATGATCCTTTGTATTTCTTTGGCAAGAGTTGTAATGTCTCCTTTCTCGTTTCTGATTTGAGTCCTCCTTTTTGTCTTAATTAATCTAACTAAACGTTTTCAGTTGTGTTAATTTTTTTCTAAAAGAGACCTCTGATGCTTTTGATATTTTCTATTCTCTTTCCAGTCTTTATTTCATTGATTTTGCTCTAATCCATATTGTTTCTTCTCTTCTGCTGATTTTTGGCTTAGTGTGTTGTCCCTTCTGCTGAGGGTAAAGTTAGGTTGTCAATTGAGATCTTTTTATTTCTAAAGTTATGTTTTTCATTATAAATGTCCCTCTTAGAACTTTTCTGTTCTGTATCTCATAAGCTTTGTTATATTGTGTTTTCATTTTTCTTTGTGTCAAGATAATTTCTGGTTTTCCTTTGCATTTCTTTGGCCCGTTGTTCCAGATGTGTAGTTTATTTTCTACGTGTTTGTGAATCCCCAGTTTTTCTCCTGCTAGTGATTTTTACCTTCATTTCATTGTGGCTGAAAATAATTTGATGTGATTCTGGACACTTACACGGTAGCCTACCTGGTCTCCTTGGAGGCTGTTCGAGGCACCGTAGGAGACCGTCTCCTGCAGCACCGCCGTAGGAGGCACTGCAGGCGGCTCCTTCCATGGCAGCTCGGGGAGCTTTTTGAGCTCCTCAAGTTTAGGCTGAGAAATCATTGCAACACCCAACAAAAACAACAGTGTGGCATCGAGCAGCAAGTGTGACAACAGCCAGGGGTGCCCTTCAGGCAGTAGCTTCTGCTGTTGGGTCCAGTGGGTGAGCACCAATAGTCTAGACACATATCATCTCCTTCTGGTGTGAAATTACCCTGCTCCCTGCACCGATTGTTCTAATAATGTAACTTTGACTTGTTTTGAAGAGAAATAATAATATACATAGACATGAAAATGATTTCCATGAAGGAATATATTTTCATTTTCATTATTCTCATGGTCTCCTAGTAACAGATGGCAGGCAGGCCACGCAGTGCCACTGGGGAAGCGGCTGCGTGATTAGAAGAGAGAAAGGGAGGGAGAGAGGGAGAACAGAGAAGGAGAGGGAGGGACCCTGTGGGTGGGAGCCTTTCTGGAGTTTTTTTGGGGGGAAGAATTATCTAAGCAGTGCAAGCAAAGGGGGTACACATTATAAATGGAGAGTATGATGGGTCTGGGGAGTCTGGGGGTCTCCAGATTTCTGCTACCTGGCCCTGTAGTGATTACCGCAGGGGATAGAGTCCCAAACTGTAGAGGTATAGTAAAAGGATCAGGGTGGGGGATATGGGCTCAGGTGTTGGTTTGCTTGCATATCCAAGCCTTTGGCAGGCAAGTTGTTTGTTATCTCTTGGAATTAGTTAATCCTGGGAAGGTGGGTTCCCTGTGTCATTGGCTTCAAATGCTAGAGTGTGAGGAATACATAATGTAAGACAATATAGTTAATGCAATTGACCTTGTGATGCTCAGGCCTCTCATAGAGACTTTGGTGGCAGTAATGGGAGGTACCTTAGCAGTAACAGATGTGCAAGATGAATCAATTCTGGAGATGTACGGTGCAACATTGTGTTCAAAGACAACAGCACTATATTGCACACTAACAATCTGCTAAGAGAGTAGGTCTCATCTTAAATGTTCTTAGCACAATAAAATAAAACATAAGAAATACAACAGGATGGGACTACATTATTGCAATATTTTAAGAGGTGAACAAACAGGATATTGATAACTAACATACCTATTAGTAAAAGTTGGAAGCTGGTTCTGAGCCAAGAAAGCTCATCTTGAGATGTCAGTGTTGAAAGTAAGTCAGGGATTTGCAGAATGCGGGCCAAACAGTCTTGACCCGTGTTTAATAGGTGTAGTCCCTTAAAATCTTGGGCAAAAGTCGATGGAATCTGAGACATTCATTGACAGTTTGGTGTGATTTGATTTTTGTCTGTTGATCTCAGCGATCCCCATCGCAAAATTTGCAACTCCCAACCATGTGACCTATCCTACAACTATGGGAATGAGAATGGCAGCACACTGATGTTTTTGCCAAAGTGATGATGAATGGGATGGCGCTTGAGCTATACAAGTAGTCTTGGGAAGGCCCAGGGGTACTGGTAAGCAGGATTGAATGGGATTTGACTTTTTCTAGGGCAACACTGAGTACAAGCGATGTTAATTTTTGTTATTAGGCCACGAGAAAAGCCCAATCCTAAAGTGCATGGCCTCAGGCAAAATTGGGATCCCAAGCATAATTGTTTTGTGGATTTTTGTGGGCCATATAAAGGCCACACAGCTCACTTGTCAGGACAGAGCAAAAAATACCAGTAATGTTTAGTAGTGTGAGTCGGTACAAATCTTAACCTGGAGGGTCTCCTAAATTGAATAGTTTTTTCGCCTCCTAGGAGTTTAGTATAATAGGAGTATTGGAGTCAGCTGGACTATCTCTTGGCTAGTTAACCTTCACCAGTAGGGGAACGTGGAGCTAAGTCAGTAGGGTACACATAGAGTGGGGGACTGTGGCAGGTATATAGATGACAAGCCTGACAGTTGAAGCTCTGTGCTGTCATTTCTGAGAGTTGAGTGAAAACATTGGTAGTATCAGGATGAAATCAAGGAAGAAGGGTGGTTTGGCTCTTGGCACTAAGTTTAATAGTCAAAGGTTGAGTGTAGGTGATTTGCGCAGGATTTGAAAAATCTTGCACTGAAACAGATTTAGAAAGTTGGGCAGCTGAGGTGACGAGGTATGATGGGGAATAAATAGTGGTGGGGACTGGGGCCAACAGTTGGAGACTTGTAGGGCCACACAAAGAAGGGACAAGTCTTCTAAGGCAAATTAAACAGGGCAGTGTAGTAGTTCAAGGGTATACTTTGAATGCTAGCCTTGAAGATAACGCTGTTCATGATCCCATGAACACCTTTATTTGTGGGCTGCTCTTCCCTTCATGAATACCCTCCCCTGTTCTTTGTGTAAACAGATCCTACCCACCTCTCCAGACCAAACTCAAGTGTGTGCTTAATCCTTGTATGAGAGGCTGTATCTGGAGAGATAACCTTGAAGATACATTGTTATAATACAGTGTTTATGAGCCTGTGTTTATGTAGTATAGCTTTACAGTTACAGGGTTTGTCACTTACAGTTTGACAGGCAGGATAGAATATAGCAGGATCCTGAGTGAAGCAAACTGCTAGCTCCAGGAAACAGACATGCAATGGGTGATTTTGTTGTAAACAATCCCAGAAAAGTTTGGTGTCAGGAGTATAAGTGTGTGTCAGGAGTATAGCATAAATGCAGAGCGATGCGACTGCATTGAGTCCAAGGGATAATGCTGAATGAGAACTCAGGCAGAGGGTGAGGTCGTACTTAGCTGTGAACTCCTTGGCTTGGGGCAATGCCACCTGGGGCAAGGTCCTCTCCAACAGTGAGCCAAAATTCTTTTCGAAATGTCAGGAAATCCTCTGTACCCTGGCTCATCTATTTTGATGCCATGCAGGTCCGTCAGGCAGTGGATGGTCTGTCTGCTCCCAGGTTGTGGTGGCTTGGACTAAAATTGTTCAGGCAGGCCCAGGTTCTAAATAAAATGACTCTAGTTGGCCTGTTCAGTGTTCGGTCCCTCAGAAGGGATTCTGAGGGCCATTTAGTAGCAAATACTGTAGGTGGTGATTCTGAGGATGCCAAAATTTAACCCTTTTCCGTAAACCCCCAGGTTGGGCTCCTGCTACGGAGTCCATCATCAAAACTTTATTTCTCCACTGTTCAATGCTTCTTGGTTAAAATTTTAATTTAGCTAATATTTTAAATAGGAAAAAATTCAGAAGACTCATAAGCCATAGCATAGTAAGTACAGAGTGAAAAAGTTCACTCTCCCAACCTTCATCTTGTCCATTTCTCACAAGCTTACCTCTGCTATCACCGATTTTATTCATTTCCTGCCTTTCATAGTTTCTTTGTGAAAATACAATTATAAATTTATATTTCTAGTTCACCCCTTCTTATACAAAGAGTAATCATACTTTGCTTGTTTCGCTTAATATATTCCAGAAATCTTCCCAAATAATATTTGAATGTCACCAATTGGCTTCTGAAAATAGGGTCTATGAAATTCATCTTAGTCTCTAAATTCTTCCTTACAGCAACTATATTCAAATGAAATAATTTTATATTGTTGTAAGCCAACCAGTGAAAACACCTGAGAGTTTCAATAGAGGGAAAGGCTCAAAAATAGTTCTTATAGTGATACTTCATCATATAAAAAAACAATAATAATTAATTTTTTAAAGTTAAAGCTCCAGAGGGTATAAGCTTTGAAACTTTTCAATTAAAGGAAGGAACAAGTGTGAGGTTAGTAATGTTTTCAATCCTGATCCTCACCAGAAGTTGAAAGCACTGTCGTTGAGGGCTACAATTATGTTTCTGTTAGCAAGAAGAAAGGAAGGAAAAGAAAAAAATGGATAAGAAGCAAAAGAGGGGAAGGAGAGGAAGAAAAAAGACAAAAGGAGTAGTATATAGTACGAATTAGTAAAGAATTACTGGTAGCAAACTGTGTCCTAGCTATGTTGTTGTTTGAAGGTGTATTACATGTGTATCCAAGCATGTAAAAGTGGAAAAGGGTGGGTTTGACTAGATTGAAGGAAGAAAATGATGAGACTATAACAGAAGTTAAATCTCTTTGTGCATAATTTTAAATTGACACGGGGGAAAATGTTACAATATTAGAGAGTGCCCTACTGTCACTCCTTTGCTCACATCTACTCCTGGCAAGCAGAAGCAACCAGTAAAAAAAATTTATTGTCGTTAGTGCTGGAGGGTCATCGGTATGTTTAATTAAAATAGGCTTACATTGCTATTGACTTGCTGACTTTAGACATTACGTATTAAATGCTAATATGATGTCTGAGGATTTGACTAATTTGGGCACTCTCCCTCTGTAGTCCATTCTCCACATTTAGTTACCTTGCCATTATCCTGTGTGCACTATACACCTCTCCAATTTTATGTCCTTTAACTTGCATTCCTCTTCCACAATCCTCTTTGTTCCTTCTTTTTTTGCTTCTTGTTCCAATAACCAGTAAGACACAGACATTAGCACTACCATCCTTCCCTCCATCTTTTTTGTCAAGGATGGGGACTGTCTTACGGGGAGGAACAAGAACAAGACAAAATGAATGGAGATATTTTGTGACCATTGTCGTTAATTTTTAAGTTACTGTTTTGATGGAGCATACAAGTGAATCCTTTTCCCTTAAAGATGACATCATGGTTTTTAAAAGAAGTGAAATATAAGGCTAATAGGTAAAAGCTTCATAATGATATCACCTTACTGTGAATAGGTAGATGTGCACAGTGATAGAATTTTGGGAAAAAACAATCCAAACTCTAATAGAATCTAAATTCTTTTATGATTTGGGAATGAGTTCTAGGTTGTCCCTATAGCTTTTTTCTTTAAGACATTAGTCTAACATTAGCTTTAATGGTTTACAAAATATAGGCATTATTGAAATGATTTCTGGGCATAAGAGAGCTTTTCTTTTTCCTTTGAACAAAGAATATGAAATAATCCATACATAGGTCCTTTTTTCCCTGGGGAAGGAATGGTGCATACACACCCAGTCTTGATTCCTAAGGTTCTTTCAGTATTTGCTGAATGAATGGGTTTAGATCTGTAATGGTTGAATAAAGGATTTGGGAGATTACAACTTTTTATGAACTTAACCTTATAGATAATTAAGCGCTGCCAAGAAGAACCCGTTGCCACTAGATGGAAGTCTGGTCTAGAATGACTGCTAATCTGGTGGAGGATAGTGCTTTCTCTAATTTTATATGATATGCTGGAAAAAAAAATGCTGCCAACTAAAATGCCATGATTTCTTGTAATTTAGTATTTTTATTGACTATTTAGTTAAAGAACTATTTCAGACTTAAATTGTTCATTATGTCTCAATCTTGTACATGGACAAAAAGGGAAATATAAGTAAAATTGGTTAAGGTGTTACAAAAACTTTCGGAAGCCAACTTTTCTAAACCACTTTTTGAGCCAGTTGATGGCTGTGGCTTTCCATACAGTATTGTCTAGTGGTGGTGATGCATCTTCAGCTACTGCATCTAGGATTTGTTCCAAGCAGCTCATCCCATTCTGAAAGTTTGGATGCTGGCCCCTTTCTTGATCTGAGCCATTATAGATAATTAAGATTATAGATTGTTCAATGGATGGTTTTCAGGTAACAGTCTGGATTCATTTTCCTTCTTCAATGATCTTCTTTTGATTAAAATTTAGAGGGGTTGTAATTGACCAACGATACCAACAGGAATAATAACTAAGACATTTTTGCTTTTTCTGGTGGGGGTGGGGCGGTTGTTGGATTATTTAACTGTTCAGATGTAGGTTTCCAAAATGCATTAGGAACTAATGACTTGGTGGTAACTCATGACTCCTAGAAGTGTAATAGCTTTTAGTCAGTCCCTATCTTTCTCTTTTCTAGGAATCTCTTTTTGGTCTAAGGAAAATCTTCCCTCTTTTCATAGGAAAAACTCTTGAGTTTGAGAGACCCCTATGCCTGTGAATTCCCTCCTCTTAAGAGTTGTGGGTTTTATTAAACAATGCACCTTGCTCACTGAAAAGACATTAACAGCTACATCCAAGTTTCTTTGTTTCTTTATGTGGAGGTAATGACAAGTAGGTTAATATATTACTTGGCCAGTAATATTAAGGAGACCTGTTTGTAAAATGCATCCTGATTTCAGAGATGTTAAAGTGTGAAAAATGTGTGTCTTAGCATTTGAAAATGAATACTGTGTGTGAAATACATTATGCATGTGGTTGGGTTAATGTATAATGGGTTTTCTTTCACCAGTTCCAAGGTTAGGCTGTGGAAAGAACTTGCCTTAAAAGAAATCAGTACTTTTTGGTGTGTTTAAAAAAATCTAAAGGGGTTATAAACCAACAGTTGCAATAGCCCAGGTTTAAAGTGGGAGAAAGACGTAGTGGGGGAGGCAAGAGCAGAGAAATACACAAAGAACAGAAACTGTGGACGCAAAAACAATGGGATAAGTTTTTGTTTTATGTTTTTTTTAAGGGGCAAAGTTACAAGCTTACCAATGAGTGTAATGATAATTACAACAGTAGCCAAAGAGCAAGGTAGCTCATTCTAAGACTATTTTCACGTAAGACGTGAGCTCTTTAATTAGAGGCCCTTTCCATTTTAGGGATGACTATTTTCCTTACCACAGATTATGATACATTTGGTAGTGTGATTGATTTAGGTTTGTGTCCACCATTACACTAAGCTGTTTTTGGCACACCACCATTTTCGCAGTGGTATTACAGAATATCAATGACTAAGTGGATTTTGGTTAATTTTTATAACCATTTGCTGTATAGTGTAGGTCTTTGAATACGTAACCTCCTTAAGCCTCAGCTTTCTCGTTTGTCAAAAGGGGATAATAGAATTCATCATGAGATCCTATAAAGGGTTGCCCTGAAGATGAAATGCAGGAATACAAATATAAACCTTAAACACACTGCCTAGCACAAAGTAAGCGCTCATTAAACAGCAGCTTTTGTTAGATACGGCTCACTGCGGGAAACACAACTGCGCAAACGACTAGCCCTCTCAGCCCCGTTTTCTTTTCTACAGTTCACATGTTGCGTTGCATGGGCAAGCAATTTTTATTTGAGCTCTCAAATGCAAAACCCTTGGTGGCTGTCTCGCGGACGAACGGCGTTGGGAGCCTAGTCATTTCGGTTGGAACAGGTTTGATTTCCAAAGCCCCCGAGTGGGGCCCTGACCCTGGAGGAAGTGTTCGCTTTAAAAGATCTCGCGGAGGGGAGGCTTCGGGCGGGAGGAAAGGGGCTGCAGCGCCGGGGGCGGTGGTGGGCTGGGGGCGGGCTCGCGGCTCCTGCGTCAGAAGGGGCCCTGTTTTCGCACCTTCCCTGACGTCAAACCTCAATCAAGAGCTGCAGCGCTACGTTCCCCGCGGATATATGCGTGGGCTGAGTCGTGACTCGGGCCCGGGTCCTGCGAGTGACGCGCTCGCTTCGCTCCTCGCCCCGCACCGGCGGGAGAGGCAGGCGGCTCTAATATCTGATTCCGCGGGCAGCGGGCGGCTGGCGGCCGCGGCGCCCTGGACAGCCCGGGGGTCCGGGTACCGCCATGGAACCGGAATAGGAAGAGAGCGCACCCACCGGCCCTGGGCCTCCACCGAGGGCCGGAAGGAATCCGGGCGGCCTCCGCGGAGGTGAGGACCGCAGCGGGGGCGGGAGCGGGGGCGGACGCAGGCGCGGGCGGGGCGGGCCGAGGCGGCGCGCGGCCGGGGCGACGCCCGCGGGCTCTGTGCGCGCGGCCGGGGGTGGGGCCTGCTCGCCTCGTGCCCCGGGCGCCTGCTTCCTCCTGAGGGACGCCCGGACCGCTCGCCCGGCTCTCGCACCCGCCTCGCAGGTCCTCGGCTTCCCCTCGCCGCAGCCCCTTTCCGCCCCTCCTGTCTGAGCGCGGCCGGCGTCTCCGGGCCGGGATCGAGGTGGCTGGGCGTGGGGTGGAGGTGGGGCGCAGGCTGGCTTGCGCTTCTGTCGGGGGCCGAGGGGTGGAGGTGCTCGCGGACTAGGCTTTGGGCCGGCGCTGGGAAGGGGGCGGCCTGCGGCGGTCGGTTTAGGGCTTTGTACCCGCGGGAACTTGCAGGGGCACCTGTGGGGCTGAGATCCGGAGCCACCTGTCCGCAGAGCTCCTTTCCCCCATGCTTGCGGTGTGTCCAGCTGTTTGCAGATCTAGGCCTTTACCAGCTTCTGGCGATTAGAATTTATTTTGGAAATGTTAGAATTTTGTGTGAACGAATTTACTGTCGTGCAACAGTTGTGTAAATCTGGTCACATTACGCCGTCGTTATTATGTGCTGCTGAGAAGGCCCTTTCCAGCTCCTAACGTTATGCGACGCGGTGATACTGGCAGCGCGTGGACGATACGCATAACGAGATGCTGGCTTTCAAGGAACTAAACCGTTTTTTTGTCTTCAGAATGGAATTATATATATATGTATTTTATAGCAATTATACTATCGGGGTGGGGGAAACTCACTTGTGAAAAGCTCATAGCAATCTCATTCTTAAGAGCCGTTATTGACAATTTAGGGGTACAACAACGTGTATTCGTGTGTTATGTAAATGCGGTACTAATGCGATCTGCTTGTTTTTACCTACGATCTGCTTGTTTTTACCTGATGCACTGAGGACGTTTCCTATGTCAATGTATAAACATCCTTCCATTGCCTTCACAATTTGTACTGACTTGGACCCAAATCCTGGAAGGCAAGAATTTTCTTCTTTTCCCTGCGTCTTGGGCAGTGGCCAGCCTTAGTAAAGAAACTCGTTAAAGATAGAATAAAATATCACCACGATGGCAAAGATACTGGATAAAAGTAAGCGGCATTCAGGGTAACAGCCATCTTCTAGAAAATACTGTTTGTTCTGCTTAATAATTTGAGGCAGTTTTTTTTTTCAAATTGCAGTTTTCATCCCATTAGTAAATTGTGAATTTAATATTGTGGGTCATAACTAACACTTTAAAAAACTGAAATAAGATAGCATGGAAAACACCTAATACATGTAATGAAATGAGGGTATTGCTTTACAAAATTTTGTTTTAACTGTGTGTGTGGGGGTGTGTGCATGTATGTCTGTGCCTGTGTGCTGGGTTGTGATATAAAATGTATTGCTTCCTGTGTGTCATGCTAATTAAATTTCAAGTCACTCACCCAAGGTACTGTTAGCACTCATTGCAGAATGGGAACAGTGATGCAGTTAAGCTGAATGTTAGTTTTACTCTTTTCTTTGAAATATGTGACAGTGTTTACTGCAGCAAATGAAATTCTTAATTATTTGTTTTCACTTCATATTAAAACAATCAATTAGCATTCTTGAAAATACAGGGAGGACGTTTCAGAGAAGCTAAGAGATAAAGAGCATACACTGCTCAGATTGACTTAGGGCCAAATCGCAGCTACTACATTAGTGGTGTGTGACCTGGAGCAAGATATACGCTTCTTTCTAAACCTCAGTTTCCTGATTTGTAAAGTGGCAGTTACCGTAACGCTAACCTCAGTAAGTAAGCTGTTCGAGATTTAGAGGAGTTAAGGCGAGTCAAACTGTTGACACAGTGTCTGTAATTCACTAAAAATTGGCTATTACTATTTTATTAAGACTGAAGGGAGGTATCCAGGATAATGCTTGTAACCAGAGGTAAACCAACATAAATAAGGTGGATAGTCCAAGAAAATGGGAAGTTGAAAATTAGTTAATGTGGTAAAGAAAGGGACCCTGAATTACGATGGTCTTTTTATATTATTTTACCATTGTTATGTGACTGCTGCTTCTCAGTCATATTCCTGTTGCTAGACAGATTTAGATTATTTTATTCAATAAACCAAATGCCCTTCTGCTGTCTTATTTGATATTAAGTTGATGTTTCTTTTGTCAGGCAATTGAAAAATATTTCCCAGAGGGATTCTGGATTTTGTTAGCACTTATTTCAACACTGCAGTCAGCTTGAGAAAATTACTACAACCCTGAACTCATTTCAACTATGTGTTTATCTCTGCAGCAGGTACAGATCTCAGGTGTGCAAGAAATAGTCCTAAAAAAAATAAATGCAATTTTATTTCTGTTTTTGCTGAAGTCACCTGAGGCAGTTCAGAGATCTGTTTACTGCCCCACCTCAGTTTATGCAGTTTTAAATGTTATATAAACAAATGAAATAAGAACGTAAACATTGTTATTTTTCTATAGCATTGTTATTTTTATGAAAAACAAATTGAGTGCTTTGGACTCAGAAAAAGGCTGTTGCAAAAGTACTATATTGGTTGTGACAGCTACGAAAGGTTGGGGAAAATCTTAAACATTAATTATAATACCGCTGTCAGTTTTGAAAATGTCTTTAGGTCCTGATTCTGCTTTAGAAGAACCCAAATGGAAACTTACTGATGGTAAATTATGATATGATTTATGAAAATTAAAAAAAAATGACTTAGAACTCTATTTGTCTTGTGCACAAAAAACTCAATGAAATAAAAGTAATTTGATCTTAAATCACATACACATTTATTTGTTAGATTAAAAATTTATTATGTATGTATTTTAAAAATCATTGACTAATTTTTTAAAAGTTAACCCACCAATTACTAGGTCTTGTCAGATAAAGAGGGCTTTTATCTTACACTGATAAAATACTATGCAATCATTAAACATTCTGTTTTGGAGTTATATATAATTCATCATATATGGTTAAGTGAGAGAGAAGGCTATAAAATAGACTATAGTACCATTCCATTTTTATAAAACATGTTTACAACAAAGAAGAATATATGACAAATGTTACAGGTGGGTGGTGGGATTATGGCTGATTTTTATGCTCTTTATTTCTTTATTTTTATAATTGTACTAAGTATGTTTTACTTTCATAATAAAAATTAATAAAATAATTTTTAAAGAAATAATTTGTGTGTGTTTTCCTAATTTACAAGGATAAATGAGATCAAAGTCTTTGCCCTAAGGGATATGATTCTTTCAACTTGGATATTTTGGGTGTTAGCTAAAGCTTCAGGATTCTAGGAAATGGTGTACAATAGTTTAATAGTTACATCTTTACCTTGTGAAAAGTTCCCCTGAGTAGGAAAGAATCATCATTTAGAATTTTCTTAAAGCACTCTTTAGTGTATGGCTTTCCAAAAATTTCCACACTGCCTAAAGATACTGTCTAAATTCTTTAGTCTGCTTTTAAATCCTATCATGTCGAAATTCAGTCTGCCTTTCTTGCTTTACTGCCCCTTATATTCTTAAATGAAACCTTAACTCCTGCTGAACTTGTCAGCTCACTATCTCCAAATGTACCGTGCGCTTTCTTGCTTTTGTACTTTTGCTTCTTTGTTACTAGGAATATCTTTTCCTGACTTTTGTGTAAGTAAATTATACCCATTTCCCAGTGTCCAATTAAAAAACTATGTTCTGTGACATCCTGGCGCCTCCAGCAAAAACTGAATTTTTGCAACTGAAGCCATAAGCACTTACGTGTGCATAGGCATTTCTCAGATACTGCCTGGCATTTTTACATCAACTTCCCAGTGCCATTTTAAATTCTTGAGAGCAAGATACCTTGTCTTACTGTATTTCTTTCTATCCTTTAGAGCTAGCATGGAACCCTGCACAGCGTAGGTGCTAAGTACTTATTTATTCCTTGATTACGCAGTGTCACTAGCTCTATGGAGGCCAAGTGTTGGAATTTTTTGTTAGCCAGTGATCATGAGTATGGGTTGGTACTTTGCCCACCATGTGGAAGAAGAAAAAATTGATAATTTGGCTTAATTCAGCTGATAGAGAAGATGAGGGTTGACAGTATTTTTCACTAAAACTAACGTGGGAGCTAAGAGGTGGTTAATCCAAACTTAATTTCACATAAATATTTTTTTAAACATGAAGCTCATTTTGGGTCTGAAACATCTTTGTCCTTAACCTTACCAGATGCTCAGTTCCGCCTTACATTCTTTTAGGGATGCTGCTCCTGGAACCTGAAGAGCTGGAGTATTTGATGGTGGGTTAAATACACTATCATAGATACTCTGCTCCGGAACATCTTAGGAGGTCATGTGGGATTTGGTGAATCATAGTATGTAAAGTGCTTTGTATTCAAGAGTTAATATTTTTTTCTCCTGGTATTGGAAACTTACTTGTGTCACTTTTCAGACTTAAATATGACATGGGAGTACTTCTTTGGCCAGTGCTGTAGGTGCTTATGGGGCTTATCTTTTTTTTGTTTTCATTTACAGATGTTTTCCAGGACTAATACAGCTGATGAAATACCTGCCCTTTTCTGCCCAAGGTAAATGATGTGTTACTCCATAAAAATACCAGGGACCAGTAGAATTCGGAATTTGTGAAAAAAAGAAAACCTGGTCATGCCAAGTAGTAACGATCCTAGACCCCAAAGAAGTGATCTCTTTAATAATTTTATTAGTGCACAAAAAAACATGACATATCAGAATCACCTTGAAGCATTTTAAATATGCATAATATGCATGTGCCTGGCTCCCTGCCAGGGTACTTTGATTCAGTAAGTTTTTCAGGTGGGGTCCTAGCATGTGACTTTTTATTTAAAATGCCAACAAGTGTTTCTGATTCATTGTAACTCGTTGTCATTGAGGCATGTAAATGGCACAGGTTGGTGCAAATGGCAGGTAATAATGCCATGGGAGTTAAAGGCCTAAGTTAAAGATCAAAAAAATATAAAAATTTTTTTGGTGTGTGATATTAAGACTCATACTTTCGTTTTGCCTTTCATTCAATGAGTTTTAATTTAATATTTTTAAATAAAGCACTAAAAACTTTATTATGTAATGATTTTCCACATGTAGGTTTATGCTCTAGGGTGCTCTCAGACTGAAAATTGTCTTATCTATAAATACAGCTTAAAATGAAGCTTGTTTTATTTTGTTGATCCAAGTTAATAAATGAAGTATTTTAATGGAAAAAAGATCAAATTTTAAGTAAGTAATTTCTTATATATTTTTTATTTCAGAGCTTGATTTAATTGATTTTTTTCCCCGTAAGTTTGGGAAGTCAGAAAATCAGAATTTATCATAATAAGAAGTAATAGGTAAGTGAATGTTGTAATATTACTTTGATTTAATGAAGCTTTTCTATTCTCCTCTTACTGGTTTTAAGGTTGTTATTTCATTTTTTAAGCACTGATTTTAATGAGTAAGCTTATTCTATTGCAGGATCACCATCAGAAATACTTGTAATACATTATAGGGTCATTCTGTTACGTATTTTCCAATGGACAAGAATCTTTAAAATAATGACAGTTAACTTGACAAAATCATTACTTATAAATCTGTTTCCACTTTTAACAGCAATAAAACTGCATTATATTGAATTTGTTAATCATGAATTATATACACTTTGTGTCAGTTGAGTAGTAGTCATAAACTGAGTATACTTTATGTCAGTGTATAAATTGGCTGTGTATCAAAATTACCTAGGAAATTAAGATGTTCTGTATTCTGGGCCCTAAGCTTCCTTAAATCAGAATTTTGGAGGATGATTTTGATATTTAGCATGTTTGGGACCCATTGCAGTTTGTAATGTTAAAGGATTTTAGTTTTGGGGGGCGAAATTTGGAAACTATTTTCTATTTGTACAGAAATCTCATTGCACCAGTTGGAAAAAATTTGTCATACTTAATTTGGTTTATGTAATTGTCAGAAGACAAATATCTTGTATTTCAGAGGCTAAATTAGTTGTTATTTTGAATTTTAGCAACTTTGCTGGCTAAATTATTTTTAAATCTGCCCCTTTGTGGACTAAGCAGAAAATATGTGTGGTATCTTTAGTCTTGTGAAGGAGAATTAGATATTATATAAGACATGTAGAGTTTGAGTAATCTAGGATTTTGTATAGAAATAGAATGGGAAAATGGATGAACCTCATGAGCATGTAGTAACAACTTAGAAATAGTCATTTGTCTTTATAAATTGAGTACTGTGTTCTTTAATACTGAATCAATTTCTAAGTCTAATAAGTAACCAGAAAACTGATAAAAAATATTTAGTCATTTAGGCTTCAAATATTGGTAGCAAACTACTTTTTTAGAAGATGCATACCTCTCATCTCTACTCCAGGCTCACTGATTGATTCAGTAGTTCATGGCAGCCTTATCTAATCTCATAATTACTAGAAATAAGAGTGGGTAGGATTCAAGAATTAATTTCTGTTCTCTGCTATTTCATAGCTCTTTTCCTCAGGGTAGTAAGGAAGTATTGTGATTTTGCCATTTTTTTCTTTTTTCAGTTTGAGTATTCAAGGACAATAGCCATTTGACTTTGGTTATTCAGTATGCAGAAAAGACAAGGATATTGCAGCTATTGCTGTGTGCGCTATTATAATCTGGAAAAGGTGAGAGGATCCTATTAATATGGTTATACGCCAAAGGACCTAGTGGTGACTTTCTCTTCCTTTACATTTTACTAAATTTATTTATTCATTCATTGAACAGATGATTTTGAGAATCTACTAGTTGGCAGACAGACACTGTTTAAAGTTCTAGGGATACGACCATGAACAAAACCAAGTCCCTTTATTCAAGAAGCTTACATTATAGTGCGGTAAGACAAAAAATAATTAGTCATACCAATTTAGTACATAATATGTCAGATTGTGATAAATGTTATGAAGAAAATAAAATAGAGAAGGGAGTGCAATATTAGGTAGGGTGGCCAAGTTAGGTTAAGAAAGTGACTTTTGAGTTGAGATTTGAATGAAGTGGGAGCCAGGCTTGCATTATTTCTGGGGGAAGAATATGTAGGTAGAGGGAAGAGAGAACAAGGAGAAACCCTGAGGCAGAAGGGTGGTTAACATGCTAACCAAAAGCTAGGAGGCGGTTGTGGCTGTGGTGGAGGTAGGGTAAGGGGTGGATGGTAAATGATAGGTGAAGAATTCAGAGAATTAGATTCTGTAAGATACTGTAGGATAAGGCAAGGACTCTGAATTTTATGCTTTGATGCAGCACAAAAGTTTAAAATTTTGCCATAGTTGAATTTAGCTTTTCTTCCTCTTTTGTTGCTTGTGTTTTTGGTGTCATGAAGATTGGTCAATCCAAGGTCATGAACATGATTTATGCCTAGGTCTTCCTCTTAAGAATTTTATAGTTTTAGCTCTTACATTAAATTCTTTGATTCATACCACATATTTTTGTATATGTGTGATTTAATTACCTTCTTAAAAGCTCAGTCTCCAAATACAGTCACATTGCAGATTAGAAGTTTAACACATGAAATTGGGGAAGGCACAATGAAGTCTATAGCAATAACATTGATTTGAGTTTCAGATGTTAAACCAAATTTGCATTCCTGGTATAAATTCCACTTGGTATGGTGTACAGTCCTTTCTATATGAGTATTTGGTTTGCTAGTATTTTGTTGAGGATTTTTGCATCTACATTCATTAAGAATATTGTCTGTAGCTTTGTTTTCTTGTGTTGTCTTTGTCTTGTTTTTGGTATGAAGTATAATACTGGTTTTATAAAATGAATTGAGCTGTGTTCCTTTCCCTTTTTGTTGGAAGAGTTAGTGAAATACTGTATATGGAGACTTTGAAATATGTTTTCATGATGATAGCTGCAGTTTTCTGAGCAGGATTGTTAACTTAGAAGAATCTCCAGTTTTTCTTCAGGTTCTAAGCTGTGGAATTGTGTCATATGGGAAGTAGTAATATAATGAAGTTCTGGTTCTGCTAGTGTTAAACTGTTTCCTCTTAGAGGTTACCTTAGACAAATTTATATTATGTAAAAATGCTGTTTAATTATCTAATAGTAATCACTTAAATCTGTACTAAGGAAAAGTTTTTATTAGTGTGATTTCCATACCTTTTCCTTTTTAAAAAGAAATGCTAATGCTGGGTATAAACATGGAGAGGCAGATAATACATCTCAAAGTTTTCTTTAGTATTTCTCTCATGATTGATAAATTATATCATCACTTGACTGGAAGATTATTTGTTGAACCTTTGGTAATGATAAAGCATATAAATTCTTTTTTAAAATAAAGTATTGTTGCAATATTGTCTTACAGTGGTTTCAAGTAAACAACACAATAGTTGCCCATATTATTAAATCCTCACCCCCAGGAAGGCAGTTACTGTCTGTCAACATAGGAAGATGTTACAGAATCATTGGCTATATTCTCCAAAAGCATATTCTTTTGACTACAAATTCTATTCAGTAAATTCAGTATAACTTTTTTACTTAAGGTTTTTTTTGTTTGGTTTAACTTTTTGCTTAAGGTTTAAAATGATAATTTTTCAATATTTGGATACTCTTGCATACTAAACTGACATTTAAAAAGATTCTGTTTAAAAATGGATGGAGGACCTGAACAGACATTTCTCGAAAGAAGAAATGCAGGTGGCCAACAGACGGGAACAAATACAGATGGGAACATGAAAAGATGTTCCACATCACTAATCATTAGGAAAATGCAAATCAAAACCACAATGAGATACCACCTCACACCAGTTAAAATGGCCACTATGCAAAAGACAAGAAATAACTAATGTTAGTGAGGATGTGGAGAAAAGGGAACCCTTGTACACTGTTGGTGAGAATGTAAATTGGTGCAGCCACTGTGGAAAACAGTTTGGAGGTTCCTCAAAAAACTAAAAATAGAAATACCATATGACCCTGTAATTCCACTTCTAGGAATTTACCTGAAGAAAATAAAATCCCTGATTTAAAGAGATATGTGTACCCCTGTGGCATGGAATATTATTCATCCATAAAAAAGAAAGAAATCCGGTCACTTGCAACAATGTGTATGGATCTAGAGTATTATGCTAAGTGAAAGAAGCCAGGTGGAGAAAGACAGATATCATATAATTTCACTTATTTGTGGAATATAAAAACAAAAACAAAACAAAATGAACAAACCATGGTAGTCTAATTGACACTGAGAAACGACTGGTGGTTACTGTGTGGGAGGGGTTGGGGTGAGTGGGTGGGGAGGTTAAGGGGGATAAAAGGGCATAAAAATTCTCAGTCATAGTATAAGTTGGTGATGGGGATAGTAATACAGCATGGAGAATATAGCCAGTGATTCTGTAGCATTTTCCTATGTTGACGGAATGTAACTGCACTAGTGGGGGTAATTTAATAATGTGGGTAACTGTTGACCCACTGTGTTGTATATTTGAAAGAGATAGAAGATAGTATATAACAGTACTTCAATTAAAAAAAAAAGAATTCTGTTGATGACAGCCAAGCAATATGTACTAACTATACATCTTGCATATATAAATAAAGATATAAATAAATAAGCATATATGTATTTATATTTTATGGCTTTGGAGAACTATTAAGGCAGTGAAGAAATATGAGTCTCAGTTGTAGCTGAATATTCAACAGGAACAGTGGAAGGTGAAGAAGGAAAAAACAAGTACCAACTTAGAATTCTATACTCAGTAAATATATCCTTTAAAAAAGAAGGCGGAATAAAAACACCAGCACACCCTTACTATTTAGGAAATACTAAAGGAGCTCTTCAAGTAAAAGGAAAGTGATTTCCAATTGGAAGCTCAGAGATAGAAGAAGGAATGAAGAGCAATGGAAAGGTAAATAAGTGGGCAGTCTAGTGAATATCATCTGGTAGGATTAACAGCAATGCCATGTAAGTTGGAAGGGGAGTAAATCAAGTTAATTTCTAAGGACCTTGCTTTGCTCAGAAAGAGAGTAAAAGTAACAAGTAATTTTAGATTTTTGAGTACTCAGCATTGCTGTTACAATCTGTTACCACTAATAGTCTAGGAAAAGAGTCCATAAACTACCAGGTTAACCAAAAGGGAAAAATTATAGTAATAAAAACAAATCTGTAGAAGGCAAGAAAGAAGAGAAATAGGGATATTGTATTGGCAAGAATAATAAAATCATTTAAAAATAAAACCAAAGATTAAATCCAAATATATTAGTAATATATTAAGTGAGAATAGACTTGATGCTTGAATTAAACTATATTCAGTATTTTCTCAGAGGTTCTAGCCAGAGAAATAAGGAAAGAAAAAAAAATTATAAAGATTAGATAAGGAGAAACAGCACTTATTTGTACACAGTGTGACTGTAGACATAGAAAGTCCTGAACATATCTAGGTAAACTGTTAAAAAGCTTATTGGGCTAACATAAAAAGAAATTATGTTCTTTGCAAACCACACAGAAAATGAAATTTAAAAAATATAACAGCGAAAAAGAACAACTAATGAATAAATAAAATAGTATCTCTTAGGTTTTTATACAGAAAACAATAAACATTGAGAGAGATTTAGGAAAAATTAAATAATTGGTATGATATACCATGTTTATGGATTGGAAAGATAAATATTATAAACATGTCAGTTCTCCCAAACTGATATGTTGATTAATGAAATTTCAATAAAAATTCAAGCAAAGTTTTTTTTTAATGAAAAGCCAATTTTGATATTATATGTGGGCATGCAAAAGGCTACAAAGCACCAGTATAAAAGAAGGACAAAATCAAAAGACTTAGAATACCAGATATCAAAACTTATTATTAAACTACAGCCATTAAGACAATGGTATAAAGTTAGACTATAGAAATAAACCAGAACCCCAAGAAACTGACACATATATGGATATTTGATCTGTGATAAAGAAGAGCAGTGAGGATAAAACTTTCTTCAGTATGTGATACTGGGTCAATTTTATGTCTATATGGGGGAAAAAAAATGAAACTTTATTGCTAAATCATCTTGGGTACAAAAGTCAATTCCAAGTAGATTATAGGTATAAATATTATATGTAAAACAATAAAGTTTTCTGGAACAAATAGAAAACCTTTATGACTTTGAGGTAGGGAGGGATTTCTGAAACTGGTTACAAAAAGCACTGACAAATTGACTGCAGTAAAGTTAAGGAAAGGTGGAAAAAGAAAAAAAATTGGTAAACTGGACTAAAGTAATGTTAAGGCAAGGCGGAGGATGATTAAGAAAGAGAAAAGGTATCTATAGGTATTCCCAGGAAAGATATGGATTTACTTTGTGTGTGTTTATGTTAATAAAACTTTATTGATGATTATGTGTGTGCACACACAAACAGAAAAGGCAAGTCAGAGAAGATGATGGTACTTGATACACATTTAATTGAACAAAGAGCTCTTCTCCAGAATAAATGGAGAATTCTTATGATGCATTAAAAAGAATAACATCCAGTTGAAAAACAGGAAAAAATTTGAATAGACATAGAGGATATCCAGGTGGCTAGTAAATAAGGAAAGTTAACCTAAAAATTGCAAAATAAAGCCACAATGATATAACATTGAGCCCTCTCTACATGAGCTGTGTTTAGAGAGACTGACAGGGCAAATGTTGATGCAAAAGTAGTACAGGCACTTTGGAAGACTAGTCAACGGTGAGTACTAAAGCTGAATGTATGCAAACCTTGTGATTCAAAAGTTTCGTTCAATACAATACCTAGTATTATACTAAAAAATGGATGCACATGGGCACCAAAAGACATATAAGACAGTTCTTTGCAGCATTATTTCTTATAGCCAGAAGTTACAGATGACACAAACATCCATTAAGAATAGAATGAAGAAAGATGTGGTATATTCATACAGTGGAATACTATGTAGGAATGGAAATAAACAGAGTACAAATAATATGGATAAGTATTAAAAACTATTAAGTGAAAAGCTGAATGAAAAAAATACATATTGTAAGATTCCATTTATATAAATTGAGAAAGTTCTGAAACTAATCTATATTAAAAATTAGGATAATAGTTACTTTTTGGGAAGAGGGAAAGAATATTAGATTGGTAAGGGTACTGGGTACAGTTTTCTGGGATCAATAATTATAGATGTGTTTGTGATAATTTATTGAGCTGTATACATATGATTTGTGTAGTTTTCCTGTTATATGTCAAAAAATTTAAAGAAACTGAAACCTTCTGAGATACATAGTGTGGTGTTTACTGTGGTTTATGTAAGTGGGGTTCTCCATTGGCATTGCTTTTTAAATTTTTACTTAAGGCAGAGAGGACAAGGTTGGATTTTAATGGAACCTTTATTTGTTCCTTTGTACATTTGTCCCTTTAATCAACCAGGTAGGCTAGCTAGGTAATGGTTACTGGATGGTGGAGAGTTTTGTAGCTGGATAATCTTGGGGTTGTTACAAGTTTGATTGTTACTGGGGCTAAGTCAGCAACAAAGTAGACCCTTGAAGTCAACATGGAAGGAAATAATTCTAAGAGTTATAATAGTGGTCAGGAGCTAACAAACAACCTGTTCTGAGTTTTTTTTGACACCTTTACTATGGTATTTAAAACATGACTTTTCCCAAGTGTTACATTAAAATATTAGATTGGTATGGGACATTAGGGGAGCCCTGGTTTTTAAATTGTTTTAAATAATTTATGTTAAAAATATGACAGCAGTAGCATGATATAGTGAAAAGAGAATAAGCTGATAGACTCAGATTCAAATCCTCGCCTTGTTACTTGCTGGGTACACAGTTGTGGGCAGTTTATTCTAATTGTGCTTTCATCTCTTCATATCAAAATGGGGACAAGATTCATAGTGGAAATTCAATGAGATTACTGTGTAAATGGAATAGCACTGTGTTTTGTGTTACAGGTGCTCAGTAGGTATTAGATTCTTTCCCATTCCCTTTGGTAGTTCACTAAATAATACTAGTAAATGCAGAATCTTTCTAATGTGGAGAGAATTACAAAACAGAAGAAATTAGTATATTCCAATATCCTGCTTAAGGCAGAATGAAAGAAAATGATGAAGGAAAATGATGGCTTTTTGTGAGTTAATCCTTGATTTCTTAAAAATACAATGATCCAACTCTTCTAACAGAATTTTATTATAGAAAGATTTGCTCTCTGAAAAGTATAAGAATTTATTAAAAATTTTTTTTTAAATTACCCGTAATTATACCACAGATATTAAAAGCTTTTTAACATTTTGGTATAATCACTTCCATTTACTTGTCTATGCATTTTTAAACTGTAGGTTGAGATAAAAGCATACATATGATTTTTGCATTCCCCATTTTTCTCTTAATATGTAATATTTTTCCATGTATTAAAAATGCTTTGTATATCAGCTGGATGGTATTGTATCTTAGGGCATACTATAATGTAAGGATTTTACTGTAACATATTTAGGAGATTTCTAGTTTTTTGTTATACTGTAATAAGCATCTTTTTTTGACAAATTACCCACATTTAAGTTGACTTCCTTAGGAGAGATTAGAAAAATGTAATTTCTGTATCTAAGGGAAAGATATTTTTATGGTTTTTAGATGTATATCTTAGAACTGCTTTATGAAAAGGGTTTATCAGTTTATACTTCTACTAGTAGTATATAAATTAATCCATTTTGTGAAACTCACTAATAATGAGTATGACCCATTTAAAAATACTGAGTTTCTTTTTGCTTTATAGCATATGTCCAGTGCCCAGCACAGACACTTGACCTCACAGAGCAGACAGCGGATGTGTACCAGTAGTTTGATGGAACGCTTCTTGCAGGATGTACTGCGGCACCACCCGTACCATTGTCTAGAAAGCAGGTAAAGTAGCCATGTGGAATAATACTAGTACATAGTTATTACATATTATAGTAGATGTTTGTGTTAATGGTTCCAGTACTTCTTAAAGAAAATATTTTTTTAAAAATAAGATATCATTGATACACAATCTTATAAAGGTTTCACATGAGCAACATTGTAGTTTCAACTTTCACCCCGTACCCCATTGTGATCACTGTTCATCAGCAGAGTAAGATGCTGTAGAGTCATTACTTGTCTTCTCTGTACTATACTGCCTTCCCTTTGACCTACCTATATTGTTAGTGCTAATTATAGTGACCCTTAATCCCCTACTCCCTGCCTCCTCACCCACCCTCCCCAACTCCTTCCCTTTGGTAAATGCTAGTCCCTACTTGGAGTCTATGAGTTTGCTGCTGTTTTTCTCCGTCAGTTTTGTTAAAGCAAATCTTTAAATCGAGGCATAAAAGTGAAATTTTGTCTAGTAACTTCCCTTTGCATTTCTTATTTTTCCTAGCTTAAGTAAGAAATTTCACTGTAAAGGATATGGACTGCAGTATGCTCTTACCTAAGTAAGTCTTAGGCCAGTAAATAATTGTATATCATAAAAGTGTATTATTAGTATGTTATAGGTTTAATAAATGGGAAAAAGGTGGGAGCAAAAATAACTTTAGAAATTAGTAACAGAGAAGCTGGTGACAGCAGAGTTAGGGTGATCAAAGTAAATTCTAAGTCAGTTCCATGTTAGTGGAACTATTTGCTAACTCTGAGAGTAGAAGAGATTTCAAATAGAATTGGTCCTTTTCATAATCTGTCAGTATCTTGATAGCTTTCTTTTGTATCAGTTTGTTTTGGTTGCTTAAATAAAAATAAATACTTCGATAACATTGAAGAGTTCATGTCCTACGTTAAAGAAAAACATCAGTAGCAAACTGGATTAAGTACTGTGGTGAGTTTGCAGCTACAACTGTATAAAAAAAGGTAAAAGAGATCATTAGCACATCTGTGCAGAATTAGTTAAGCAGTACTAAAAGGATAAACTCGAATGCTTTGCAAGTTATCAACCTAGAATTTAGCAAATAGTGATAAAGTTTTAATGGAGAAAAGTTATAAAAAAATATTTGGTTTCTTATCTGGTAGAAAGAGAGTCAGCCTGTCTTGGGGTGAGTATAAATTTCCAATTTATACCTTATATAAGCAATGCTTCCACAAACGTATTTGTACACAAAACTATTTCTTCAGTGTAGATTCCTAGAATTTGAACTTCTGGGCTAAAGTTTATAGACATAAAAAAAGCTTTATTTTTTAACTTTTGATTTTGGAATAACTTTAGGCTCAAAAAAATGTAAAAGTGGTACAAAGAATTCTTGTGCAGCTTTCACCTGGTTTCCCCAAATGTTAAATCTAAAATAACCACATGGTCAAATCTGTGAAATTACATTGATACCGTACTATTTATAGACCTTACTCAAATTTTGTCAGTTGTCTTACTGATTTTCTTTTCTTGGGACCGGACTTCAGTCTAGGATCACAAATTGCATTTAGTTGTCCAATCTCCTTAGATGTCCTTAAACAATCTGCCTTTGTTTTCAATACCTTGACACTTTTTAAAAGAGGACTGACCTGTTGTTTGGTAGGATATCCGTAAATCTGAGTATGCCTGATGTTTTTTCATGACTAAATTTAGGTTACACATTTTGGGACAGAATACATTATAATTGGTGGTGTACACTTCCCAGTGTATCATACCAGGAGACCCATGATGTTGCTATGTCTCCTGGCTGGTGATGTTAACTTGGATCACTTGATTAAGGTAGTTTCTGCACTATAAAGTTACTATTTTTCCTGTTATAATTAATAAGGCTGCTCTGAGGGAAGTACTTTAACACTGTGTAAATATCCTGTTTCTCATGCTGCTTTCACCACTTACTTTAAGCATTCTTCATGATTCTTCCCTGATGCAGTTATTACTTGTATTAATCAGAATTCTCTCATGAAGAAGAGCTTTCTTGCTCCCTCACCTACTTACTCAGCTGTTTATATTGTTATAAAGTCATGTATATGTTTTGTTTGTTCCCTAGGTTTTAATTCATTACTGTTACTTGTTTTGTTGCTCAAATTGTTTATAGAAATTTAAAATTCTTGACAGACATTTCATTGGAAGGCTGAACCCATTTATATGCAATTTATGCAGTATATATACATACATACCAGTAATATATGGAGTGCTTATTTCCTGTCACCTTGCCAACATTGGGATAATCAACCTCTTTTTCTCTCCCTAACATAATAGGCCAAAAAAGTGCATCTCTTAGTCTTTATTTATTTATGAGTAAAATTAACCTCTTTTAAAATATTTATTAGCCTTGCTTATCCTATGAATTGTTTGTTCATTATCCTTTGCCTGTTTTTCTATTGAATTATTTGTATATTTTGAATTTGTATGCAATATTCATGGATAATAGTCCTTTATATTTTAAATGTGTTATTTTTTTTCTCAGAATCTGTATGTTATACCATATAGAAATTAAACATTTTGACATAATCAGATCTAAGGGGAATTTTTCCTTTATAGCTTCTTTTATATCTTTTTTTCTTTAAATATTTTCAATCTTCTTGGGATTTGTTTTTATATGTGGTGTAAGTCAGGATTTCTACTTACACTTTTATAAATGTATGTTAATTATTTCCACTGATACAAAGCGTCACCTTAACATAAACTAAATTGCTATATTAATGTATATATATATCAAATCTATATATCTGATTTTGAATACCATTTTCTTCCCTTGTTTTTAAATCCTGTGCCAATATCATGTTATTTATACTTACAAGCATTCTAAATTATATTAAAAAAATTTTTTTTCTTTTCTTTCTTCTTTATCTCGACATTGTTGTTTTCCTGTTCAGTCTTCTTGAGATTCAACTCTCTTTGTTTCCTATGTATTAGTTTTTCTTTTTCTTAATTTATTTCTTCAATTTTTTGGGGGGAATTTGGTTATTTTCTGTATCTTCTTAAATTAGGTGCTCATTTAGTTAATTTGTGTTTACTGGTTTTTTTAAATGGAAGATTCAAAAGTGCGAAATTTTCATTTTTTAATATCATAAAATTTGATATATAGTTTTATTTGTATAGTTTAAAAATGTTTCCTTTTTAGCAGAATAGTTATATAAAAGAGTGTTTTAACCTTTAATGATTACATTTTTACAGGGCTTTTTTGATTGTAAAATTAGTTTAAGATAAGTAGTAATATAGATTGTGATTTAATTGTTAATTTTAAAAACATACATGCAAGTACAGATGCAAATCAAAGCATCTTAGATAGTCATTCCTAACCTTTTTGGGATTTTGTCAACCTGTTTGATTTTATGATTCTGCCTTCCTTTCTTCCTTTCCTTTATTTTCTTATCCAAATATTACAAAATTAATTTTATTTTGAGAATATTACATCTTTAAGACAAATGGAGATAGTCTTCTAGGGTTCAGTTCTGAAAAATTAGGATAAAGTGATGATTGCATTGTGATTTTATTGATCAGAGTCCGGAAGTATGAAAAATTAAGGGTATTTTTTGCCCCATCATGATATTATTTTGACACCTAAGCTAACTTTATTTTACAACAAGTATTATCTTAATATTAATTATGATAATAAGTTTTTATGGGACAGTAATATTTATGACATGTTGAAAGTTGCACGTGGCTGACATGTATACATATTCTCTTAGACAATTATGGCATCTCTCAAATTCAAGAATATTTTATAAAGGTATTTTTTAGGGTTGTTCTATTTTAAAATTATTTATTTTTTAATAAACTACATTTTAGGACAGTTTTAGATTTACAGAAAAATTGAGAAGATGGTACAGAGTACCTATATCCCACTCATTCAGTTTCCCTGTTACTGACATCTTATATTAGCATAGTTCATTTTTTATAATTAATGAACCAATATTAACATAATAATTAAATTCTATAGTTTACTAAGATTTCCTTAGTTTTTTCCCATGTCATCTTCTGTTTTAGGATCTCATCTGAGATAACCATGTTACATTAACTTGTCATGTCTCCTTAGATTCCTCTTGGCATTTAAAATTTTAACAGATGTTGCCAAATTGTTATTCATAGAGATTAAACTAACCTACAGTTGTACCAAAAATGTATTAAAAGGGCTGTTATTACATCCTTGCCAAAACAGTGTGTTAAAATAATAATAGCTGACATTTGTGAATTATTACTATTTTCCAGGTCTTTTTTTAAAAAAAATGCACCTTATATTTCAACTAATTTACTCCTCAAAACATTCTCATGAGGAAAATACAATTATTTTCTCTTTTTGGAGGAAGAAACTGAAGCCTAGAAGGTTAAGTGACTTGTGTTAAACTTTTAGCTATTTACTGTTCTGATAACTGAAAAATGATATGTGGTTTTATTTACATTTTTCTCATGCTTATGAGCCTTTTGTGTTAATGAAGCAGCAGGTAGTGGAGTTAACCTCCATATTCGGCACTCATTACCTTCCTGAAATAGATACCGTCTGGTGTGATTGCTGTGATTTTTTTTGTCCTATAAGAAACCTTGGCCCAGGATAAAAAGAAAATAACATTTCTTATATTTCTAACATTTTAAACAGGTATTTAAAATATTTCAATGGATTTTTTTTCCCCCTTGCTTTTTAGATCAATGCAACATGAGAGACTTCTTAGGAATACTGCGTCACCTCTTGGAGTGGCCCCTACTGATGATTATTTTCCAGAAGAAACGACTGAAGATGCTACTGGAGTCAGAGGAGAGAGATCCACCAAGGGTTTTGAACCTACTAAAGAGTTATATTCTAGACCTAGTAAATCTCAGGAATGTAAACAGGATGTTTCAATTCGACCATCAGTTATTCAAAAACTGGAGAAGGGGCAGCAGCAGCCCTTGGAGTTTGTTCATAAAATTGGGAGTGGTATGAAAGAATTCAATCCAGTAGGTATTGGTCAAGCTACAAATAGACAAAACTTAATATATCCTTCAGTGATTTCTAATGCTCCTGCTAGTTGTTTACCTGAAAGGTCTTCTGATAGACCAGTTGCAACTAAAACCACTGTGTTACCACTAGCAGCCCCTTTGGAGTCAGTTATCAAATGTGACCCAAACAAAGTTGACAGATACCTTGAACAGCTAGACAGGGACTCCAGAAATCCTATACTACCATCCCATCCAGAAACTTCATCAGTTCCATATCAGAAACCTAAAGAATCAAATAGGAAATCTCTATGTATAAAGTCAGATAAATTAATTATGCAGGAAGATAGGAAATCATGGGCTAAACCTTTGTCAACTGGCTTTAAATCCCGTGAATATATGGGTACTGAGGGTTCCTTAAAATTTGAATCGCTTTCCAAATTAGCAGAAAACCCAGCAATTAACCTTAATAAAACTGACCTGTCTTCTAATAGAGGAATCTGTGAAGGTACAATTCCAAAGCACCATGAGAAATTCTTTCCTAATGTGGATCGTACCCAAGAAGAAAAGCATTTGGGTTTTAACAAGTCAGCCTTTTTGGAACAGAAGAGCTCAGTGAGCTCTGAAATGAAGTTTGCTTGTGGCTCTCTTCAGTCAGTATCTTGTCAACCCGAAGAGGCTGTACAAGACCTTTGGAAGGAGGAGCAAATTGACCAAGAAGATAAGAACTATGAATCGAGAGATTCTGAAATGAGTTTTGATTGCAGTTCCTCTTTTCATTCACTGACTGACCAATCTAAAGTGACTGCCAAAGAAATAAACCTTTCAAAGGAAGTGCATGCTGACTTACAGCATAGGAATATTAAATCTTGTCTTTCTGAAATAAGTTCTCATCATGACGGCTCTCTCCATTTAGCTACCAACCGGACTCGAGTAATTGTAAAAGATGTAAGTGTTCAGAAGGCAAAGCCTATTAGCCTGGTTGATGAAAGCTATGAATCTAGTGATTCTGAGGTTAATTTTGGTTGTGATGCCTCACCTCAGTCAACTGATGATTACCCCCAACAACCTGTGAAAGAAGTAAATGTTCCTAAGGAGGTACACGTTGGCTTGGTTGATAAGAACTATGGATCTAGTAGCTCTGAAATAAGTGTTGATTCTGTTTTCCCACTCCAGCCAGTGGTTGAACGACTCCCAGTGGTTGTCAAAGCCACAAAACTTCAGAAAGTTCATGTTGGCTTGGTTGATAAGAGCTATGGATCAAGTTGTTCTGAAACAAGTTTTGATTATGATGTTTCTCTTCAGTCAGTAGTTGGTCACTCCCAGTTGGCTTCCAGAGACAGAAACCTGAAGGATAGGCACGTCTACCTGAAAGATAAGAAGAAACATAAGTCCAGTTGTGATAAAGCATATCTTCATTGTGATTGTCTCTCTCCTGAGACAGTGACTGATGAACCTCAGAGTGCTGTTGAAGAAATAAATCTTCTGAAAGAGAAGAATGACTGTGAATCTCAAGGTACTGAAATGAGTTTTCATACGGATGCTCAGATAGCAGCTGACCCTCAAGAAATAGCCACTGACCTGGAGAATAAGAGTGTTAAATCTAGCATTTCTTGTCTAAGTTTTGAATCTCATGCTTCCCTTTCTCATTCAGCTAATGATCAATCTCAAGGCTCACTGGGTGAAATAAATCTGAAAAAGGTAAATGTTGACATGGATGTTAAGAGCTATGGGTGCTCCAGTTCTGAGTTGACTTTTGATTCTGATCCGCCTCTTCTGTCAGTTACTGAGCATTCTGAGCTGAATGTTGGAGAGATAAGAAAAGATCACTGTAACTTGGAAAATGTAAGCTGTGAGTCAAATTGTTCTGAAATAACTTTTGATTCTGATATTCCTCTTCGCTCACTAGGTGGCCAGTCTCAAGAAGCTGTTTATGGAGAGGAACCTCTTGATCTGGAAACTAAGAGTAATGCATCTTGTGTTTCTGAAATAACTTTTGATTCTGATATACCTCTTCATTCAGGGACTGATCAACCTGAAGTAGCTGTTAAAGAAATAATCACTCCGAAAGAAGAGTATGTACAATTAAGAAGGAAGAATGATCAACGCGATGGTTCTGAAATAAGTTTTGATTCTTATGTCCATCCTTATTCAGTGACTGCGCCTCCTGAAGTAGCTGTTAAAAAGATAAAACTTCAAGAAGAAGAGCAGGTACACTTAGAAAGTAAGGAAAATGAACCTAGTGTTTCTGGATTAGGTTTGGGTTATAATGTTTTTCAATCAATGACTGGACATTCTCAAGATCTCAGAATAAACCTTCAGAAAGAAGAGCACATACACTTAGAAAATAAGGGTAGTGAACCTAGTGTTTCTGATACCAGTTTGCAGTCTGATATTTCTCTTCATTTAAGAGCTCATCATCCTGACATACCTGATAGAGAAATAAGCCATCAGAAAGAACATGTAAACCTAGAAGATAAGGGTAATAAATTAAGTGTTTCTCAAACAAGTTTGAATTCTAATATTCCTCTTCAGTCAGTCATTCATAAGCATGAAGTAAGTGTTAAGGAAAAATGGCTTCAAAAAGAAAAGCATGTTAAGTTCAAAGGGGAAAGGGCTGAATTTAGTGGTTCTGAAAAAGATTTAGATTCTGCTGCCCCTCATTATTCAGTGACTGATCCTCAAATTGCTGCTTCTGTTGCCTCTCATTTTTCAGTGACTGGACCTCAAATTGCTGCTTCTGCTGTCCCTCATTATTCAGTGACTGAACCTCAAATTGCTGCTAAAGAGATAAATGTTCAGAAAGAAGAATATGATATTCTAGAAAACAAGAATGACAATTGTAGTGGTCCTACAGTAATTTTTGATTCTGGTGTCCCTCCTCAGTCAATGACTGAAAAACCTCAAATAGTTGTTTTGAAAGAGGACCATGTTGATCCAGAAAGTGAAAATACTGAATCTAGAAGTTTTGAGACAAATTTGGGTATTGATGCCCCTCTTCATTCAGCCATTGACCAGTCTCAGCTAGCTCTTTTGAAGGAAAAAAACATTGATCTGGAAACTACAAAAACTACATCTAGTAATTACAAAATAAGTTTTGGTTCTTTTGATCCTCTTCAGCCATTGTCTGAACAATTTCAGGAAGAGGCTGAAAAAACAGGCCTCCAGAAGGGAGAGGATATTGGTCTGGAAAGTAAGGCTGATGAACCTAGTGGTTCTAAATTAATACATGGTTCTGGTGTTTCTCTTCAGCCTGTGGCTGATCAACCTGACATAGCTGTTAAGCAAATAAACCTTGAGAATGAAGGTCATGTGTACTTGGAAGATAAGAACAGTCAATATAGTGGTTCTGAAATGAGTTTGGATTCTGATTTCTTGGTTCAGTCAATAGTTGATCAACCTCAAATAACTATTTTGGAGCAGGAACATATGGAACTAGAAGATAAGGACAGTCAGTCTGGTGGTTCTGAAATGAGTTTTGATTCTGATGACCCTCTTCAATCAGTGGCTGACCAACTTAGAGAAACTGTTCAAGAAATAAGCCTTTGGAAGGACGAAGTTGACGTGGAAGACAAGAGGGATGAATCAAAGGGTTTTGAAATTACGTATGATTCTGATGTCCTTTTTGAATCAGTGGCTGGCCAAACTGCAGAAGTTGGTAAAGAGGTCAACCTTTGGAAGGGGCATGTTGACTTGGAAGATAAGATTGTTGCACCTGGTGATTCTAAAATAAATTTTGACTCTAATCAACCTCTTTCATCTGTGGCTAATGAAATTCAGGAGGCTATTACAGAAATAAATCTTCTGAGGGAGGGACAAGTTTGTCTGGATGATAAAGGCTATGAACCCAATGGTTCTGAAATAATTTATGTTTCAGATGTCCCTCTTCAGTCAGTAGTTCAGCAACCACACATTTTGGAAGAGGAACATGCCAATTTGGAAGAGAAGAGCAGTGATCTGTGTGGTTCTGGAATGAGTTTTGCTTCTGGTGGTCCTCTTCAGTCAGTGGCTGACCAGCTTCAGAAAACTGTTAAAGAAATAGGTCTTTGGAAGGAAGACCACATTTACCTGGAAGATAAGACCTATAAACTAGGTGATTTTGAAGTAAGCTGTGATTCTGATACTCCCGTTCATTTTGTGGCTGGTCAGTCTTCAGTGGCTATCAAAGAAATACACTTGGAAAAGAAGGATCAGAATGACCTAGAAAGTGAGACCTGTGAACCAGGTGTTTCTGAAATAAAATGTGGTTCTTGTGTTCATCTTCAAGTTGACCAACCTCAAGTGGTTTGCAAAGAAATACACCTTCCGAAGAAACAGCATCTTGGCATGGAAGAAAAGACCAGTGAACCTAGTGATTCGGAAATGTGTGATTCTGATATCCCTCTTCAAATAGTCGTTAACGAAGGTGATGTGACAGTCAAAGAAGCCAATCTTGAAAAGATGCTATATGTGGACCTGGTGACCCCTGATAGTGATTGTGAAATGATTGCTGATTCTGATACGGCTTTTCAGCAAGTGATTGACTCACCTCAAATGACTGTCAAGGAAATCAGCTGTATAAATACAGAAAGTTTTAATCTAGAAGGTGTGAGCTATGGCCCTTGCGGTGCTGAACTAGGATACATTTGTGAAGCCACTCCTCAGTCAGTGACAAACCCATCCAAAGACACTTTCAAAGTAGTAAACCAGAAGAAAGACTATATTATTCTGGAAGAGTCAAGCTGTGAGCCTTATGGTTCTGAAATAAGTTTTCAAATTGATCCATCTTATCAGTCCATGACATACCAATCTCAAGAGCCTGAAGAAGAAACAGTGAAATATTTTCACTCAGAAGATACAAGCTGTGCATCTAGTAGTTCTAAAAGAAATCTTGAATGGAAAGACACTCCTCAGCCAGTGACTCGCCGACCACAGAAAGCTGACAAGAAGGTCTACTCTTGGAAAGATGGGAAAAAAAAAAAAAACCTAAAAGGTAAGAAATGTGTATCTAGTGTTTCTGCGATGGATTGTAATGCTGCTCCTAAGTCAACAATCCATCAAGTTGCTGATAAAGAAAACCTTTTGAAATTAAAACATACAGATATAGAAAGTATGAGCTGTGAACCTTCTGGTTCTGGGATGAATTTTCAGCGTGATCCCTCTCTTCCATCTGACTCTGACCGAACTCAAGAAACTATTAATAAAACAGAACTATCTAAGATGTCGTCTGACCGTAAAGAAACAAACCGTGATTCCCATTCAAGCTCTATTCCCGTGGTTGATTGTGTAAGGAACCCAGAGGAAGCAAAGGATGTTGTAGAAGACAATTCTGATGAACCGGTTCTTGAAGCCTTGCCTCATGTCCCTCCTTCATTTGTGGGGAAAACATGGTCTCAAATAATGAGAGAAGATGACATGAAAATTAATGCTCTTGTGAAGGAATTTAAGGAAGGCCGTTTCCACTGTTACTTTGACGATGACTGTGAGACCAAGAAAGTAAAAAAAAAAAATTCAAATGAAGGAAAAAAGATTACCTGGGCTGACCTCAGTCAGGGCATTGCATCCATTCAAATTTTTTCGGACTGTGATGATAATGGAGGTGGTAATTCAGATACTGATGACTTTTCAGTGGCCTTAGATAAACCTACCCATCATCCTATAGCAAAGAAGCCTTATGAACAAAATTTGCAAGTGACTTCTCGATGCCAAGCTGCAAAAGTCAGCCATGGAACTCAAACCAATCTCATGGATAATTTGGGAAAGAAAAGAAGAAGAGGAGAAGAGGCAGACTTGCCAACAAGGAAGCGATCACCCGCACAGAAGGACAAACAGTCAAAGAGGAGAGTCAAAATAGGAACACTTGAATTTCCAGAATCATGTACTACAGTTTTGAAGCCTTTGCAACCCAATGCCTTAGTCTATGTTCTTTCTTCAAATATGAAACTGAAGATTGGTGAACCCTTCAATTTATCTCACATAAAGCACCGCCATGGCAAAAATAGTCGGGAGGTTACTGTACACTACAAATATAAACGGAGTCCCCTTAATTATTATGACCCAGTGAGTAATCAAATTGTAAGTAATCCTCCTGTGAACAGAGAAGTGCCAGAGTCTGACAGGGATAACCTGGTTCAAAATGATTTTAGTGACCTAAACTCCAGTGCAGAAGATAACACTCATGTACAAAGCCCTGCTTCAGAAACTTTGATGACGTGGTCGGTAAGAGATGAATTGACGGGAAATCAAGGGGCTAGTGTATGTTCTGAGTTACCAGGAAAATCAGAGACTTTGAATTCTGGTGAAGTTCCAAAGGAAAACAGTACACAGTCAACTCTTGTAGATCACGACACAGCCCAAACCTCTCCAAAATCAGTTAGAAATAAGATTTTAGAACGTAAAAAGAAAATTCAGAGAAAGAAGATGACAGCTAATAACAAGCTAGATTTTCCCAAAAAGGCTTCCAGACAAATTATTCTCCAGCAAAAAACCAGAATCGCTTCAGAAAAAGAGTCAATTTGGATTCATACCAAACTAAATGATGTAATTAGAAAATATATTCCAAAATACTCCATTTTTTTGCGTCACAAATACCACCACTCCAGGAGCACTTTTGTTAGAATGCAATTTAGGAAGAAAAAACCTTGTGTCAGTAAGATAAAGGAGGCAAAGAAGCCAGCCCAAAAGCTTTCAGACTCCTCAGTTCCATCAACTGATGCAGAAGAGCCCTTAAACTCTATAGCAGACTATTCCCCCAAGCAACTTGCGGAGGATTCCTCCAGTGTTGAAGAAAGAAAGAAGAATGGTAATAACAAACGTCATAGGAAAAAAAAGAGAAAGCATTTTAAGCCTGTTAAAATATATGCTTTGAGAAGTTTAAGTGCTCAAATACCATATTCTGATAGGATGAGGACTCGGGTACCAAAGAAGTCATGAGGTAAACTGGAAGTGTTTGGTTTCAGGCTAGTTGAGGATTTGGTACTGCAAGTGAAATACATTTGGTACTTGGTATACATAGCTCTCCCAACTTTGGTGAAAAAAGTAACCTTCAACTATTTTGCTATAGACATTATTTTTCAGAATTTTTATATTCATTTAAAGTTAGTGTTTAAAGTCCTTTTCTTTTAAAGATTCAAAAGCACCCTTTGTCCATTTGCTATAGACCTTCACCTTAATTTATATCACATAATTTAGCACAACATATACAGTTTTCTCCCTCAGGTCATGTCCCTCTTATTTATTTTTTATGATTGTGTCTCATGTCAGGTTATAATATGGAAAGAATGAATGTGGCAAACATTACATGCTATCTTTTTTTTAGAAATTGGAACAAGTGAATATGTACTTACATTCTGTGTGTTTCAGAGTGGCATTGTCAATATCGTATTCTAACTGGATAATTAAAAAGAACTGTAATGATCTCAGCTTTTGAGTGGGGGTGACTTAAATAATCACAAACAAAATATAATTTCTCTCTCTTTTAAAAGCATCCTAGATAATGAAATTCCATAGCCTTTAATCCAGCTTTTAAAAAAACTGCTTGGTGATTTTATATACATACATAACACAAACTCCCCCTGCGTTATTTACATTGGATCTGCAAGTCTCTAACTTTACTCATTTGGACACATGCACATATACAGGCTCCGTAAGGTTTTCTTTAGCATTATTGGATCTTAAGGGGAAAATGACCTTGCCAGTGTAATTATGCTTTTTTACCACCTCTGTTCCCTTCTACCTGAATGGTTCGTGGTTTAATATTGGAAATCCAGGTTATCTTATGACTTTATCTCTTGATTTTAGATGTTACCATTTTTTAATACCTTGAACTGAAACAATTGGTAATTTGGGAAGACCATTAATTGTCATTAACAAATTATAATCTTAGTATTTTAAAAGCTCTAATATAACTGATAACCTAAGGGAGGCCCATTTTGCAAGTGAAAAACTATGTATTAGTATGTTTGTTTGGCATTCCTTAAACTTGCTAACTGATGAAGTTGTTAAGATACACAGTTTAGGGCCGAGGCACTCAGAATATGTTTTGATCCTTTATTCAGACACTGGTTGAGTTTGTACAGATGCATCAAATTATCCTGTTAAGCTAAGATGCTGGATCCTTTTCTATCATTAATGTTAAAGGGAAACATGAAGTTCAACTATATTGTACAAACCATCTTTTATTGAAACTAAATCAGTGCACCATGATTTCAGACATAAAAATGTGTTACCTTAGAGTTAAATGTAGTGTAACAGTTGGCTTCTAAATGTAGTTTTATTTCAGGGGCCATTATTTAACCTGTGGGTGTGTTACAATGGTGTTATGTTGTAATTTCTTCTAATTATGTGGAAAAAGTGGATAAATGTTTATATTTCTAGTTGCAGAGCAACTTCAACCTTGCCTCATATACACACATAATTTTAGTTTCCTTTCTTAAAATATCACTGTGGGCCACAGTTTAAAATAATCCCCCAATTGTGATTTAGCAAGAAAACTGTCCAACTGATTGAGAAGTAAACAAGAAGCTAACACATGAAAATATTCCACTTGTGGGTGTTGGCATCTTTTTTTCCCTATGAAAAGTAATTCTCTTAAGTACTATTAGTAGGCATTCTGCGTGCTTTTAGTGTAAGTATAAAAGCAAGAGATCATATGGAAATAATGTACTATGAAATTAGGATATATCATATCAATTGTGATTACATCAAACAGAAAGGACAATTCTTAGAATTCCAGTGATCAAAGACTTAAATTTTACTACCTTTTCACAGTGGAAATTCTCCTAAATACCATGTTTTTTAAAAGGAAAAAGATTTGTATTTTAAATTTATATTACTAAAAACATATACAATACAGTTCTGATGATTTTTTTAGAAAACATTTTGAGAATGTTTATTAAGTTCCTTTGATCATTATTTTTGACAAGCTTGAAAATGTGAAATTGTAAAAATTTAATTGCTTTCAGAATTTGGTGGGATACAAGATGTACCCCTTTGTCAAAATAGCTTTTGGCTTAATTTTCATATTAAATAAAACAAGTGGTTTTTTTGTGTACTCAAGAATACATTAGGTTCTTTTAGTGTAAAATATCAAATTACAACCACAGTGAATATTTTATTAAACTTGTCCAGTATCTTGCATAGATTTTTAATATCATTCTCCCAAGCTAAACAGTATGTGGACAGTATTTGTGTGAAGTGTGTTTTGCAGTTGTGCATTTAAATGATTTGCGTGACTAGGGCTCTGAGTGACACTTTTTTGGTAAAGAGAAACTATATTTAAATATTCAAGCAGATATATATTTCCACTTAAAACTAATGTGAAGACTAATGTATTTTTTATAATGCAGTGTAAAGAGTACATTTGTTTTTGAAGTTATCAAGATGAAACTTATCAAATACTGAAATTTGTCTCTACTTTCTCCTCATGTTGGGAATTTTTTCTGGGAATAAGGAATCAGAGTAATGAAAACAAGTTCATTTTATAAATGGTCTTAAAGGTAATAAACGAGAGACTATAAATGTTGATGCTGGTGACAAAATAGTGTAACCAAAGATATACAGGTTATGTTCAATGGAATAGTTATTTCAAAGGATTAAAATTAAACAACTTTATTTGTCTGGTGGAGTGATGGGTCAGCAACTTTTCACTTTGTATACCTGTATTGAAAGAGTCGGTGAACAGGATTGAGTTCAGGAGGCCTCAGTGATTTATATCATACTTCGGCACATGCTGGAAGAGAGAGAACTTTGGTGCCTCCATTACCATAAGATTTGTTTTAAAAGACAAGAAAACATGGACGATTGTACATATGTCAGTGAGGTTAGGTGCCTTTGGCCTCAGTAGTAGTGACTTCTGAGGTTTTTTGGTCCAGGATTATATTGTAAATCTAAAATAACAGCCTACTCTTTATAATAAAAAATTACTAGAGTAAAAACGAGAGGGAAGTCCATTTTCAATAAAAGAGTTTTATATTTAGAAAAAAATGTGGAAAATACTGAAAAATCATGTAATTAAGGAATTACACATCTAAATGTCAATCTAAGAAGATGAGAGGCTGAGGAAGAGTCTCAACATTTCCTTACACTTTATTTAAAGCCCAAATATTAGGGAAATAACAATATATTTAGTGAGTTCCCTTCATTCTTATACTTTATTTTTAAAAAGTTCTCTCAAAATATTTTAAACTACCTTGATAAAGGAATAGGTCTAGAGTGGCAATTTGTTGCTGAGCCTTTTTAAGTATGAGCTTATATTTTTTCTATGTTTATAATTTATTACATGCATGTTTTTTTACATGCATTTTATTTTCTTAATTTAAGCTGGACGTGTGTGTGTGTGGACATCTTGAGCCCTTCCTCAGTGTTGGGCATTGTTCTAAGCTTTTAATCTGTGTTATTTGATATTCACAGAGCTCTTTATGAGTTAGGTACTACAATTGTCACAAAAGTAGCAGATGAGAAAACTCAGCCTTAATTTTGGGATTATAAATGAGTTGTGTATTTACTCTAATCAAATGGGGATTACAGGCCACCACTAATCTAATGTCTGTATAGTTTAGCCTTTTCTGGACATTTCATAAAAACAACAGCATACAATATGTGGTCTTTTGTGTCTGGCTTATTTTATTTACCATATGTTTTTGAGGGTCAGATATAGCATGTATCAGTATTTTCTTTTTTAATGCTGAATAGTATTTATAATTAATTTTTAATGAGGCTGGTAACAATGCTGGTCTCCTGATAACAAATATGATGAAAGCTATTAGGTGTGAGGGTAGCTGTTCCTTTATGCCTCTCATACCTGTTATCCTTGATTACTACCCCAATTCCAAGACCACCAGATACCTGCCTTTCTGAGCGTTCTTACTCCATATGTGGGTGATTTATCCTTCCTCTTTCTTATTTCCTTTACTGCCCACCTTGGCATTCTTTTCACTGTGCTTGGAGAATTGTTGTTTTCAGTGTTAACAATCCCCTTTCACAATGGATTGCTTACAGGTAACTGAACTAAGAATCATATCCAAGCTATTCATTGTCATAATCTACATGTTCTATAGAGTCAGGAAGTGTTGTTGATGGTCCTGGTCATGATGAACATTCTTTATTAAAATTACTCTCCTAAATAACCATAGTACACACCATCAAAATCAAGAAATCAACATTGATACGATATAACCCTTATTTGGATTTTGTAGATTGTCCTAGAATGTCTTCTATAGATCCAGGATTCGATCCAGGATCACACACTGTCATGATGTTTCCTTTTATATCGAGCAGTTCCTCAGCCTTTCTTTGTATTTAATAACTTGACATTTCGAAGTGTACAAACCAGTTTCTTTGTGAAATATCCTCAGTTTGAATTCGTGATGTTTCTTTGTAGTTAATGCTTTGTGGGTTCTGGGGGGGTGATTCTGTGAATTTCTCAGTGTATCATAACAAGTGCCAAGTGATGTCCAGTTTGAATAAAAGTGGTGATTAAAGATACCCAGTTTTTGTCTCTGTCTTAGTGGAAACATTCTTAATAATCTGAAAGGGGGCTCTCATAGAGGGTCAGATGAGTTATCAATAAATAGTTACCTGTTTTTTAAACAGTTTTTTAATTAGTCATATTTTTTGGTATAATTAATCTGTTGCATGAGGAACATTATGTTTACTAGACTACCCCCATCACCAAGTCCCCCCCACAAACCCCATTATAGTCACTGTCCATCAGCGTAGTAAGATGCTATAAAATCACTACCTTGTCTTCTCTGTGTTGCACAGCCCTCCCCATGCCCTCCCCCACATTATACATGCTATTTGTAATGCCCCCTTTCTTCTTACCCCCTCTTCTCCCTCCCTTCCCACCCATCCTCCCCAATCCCTTTCCCTTTGGTAACTGTTAGTCCATTCTTGGGTTCTGTGTTTCTGCTGTTTTGTTCCTTCAGTTTTTTCTTTGTTCTTATACTCCACATATGAGTGAAATCATTTGGTATTTGTCTTTCTCTGCCTGGCTTATTTCACTGAGCATAATACCCTCTGGCTCCATCCATGTTGTTGCAAATGGTAGAATTTGTTTTCTTATGGCTGAATAATATTACATTGTGTATATGTACCACATCTTCTTTATCCATTCATTTACTAATGGACACTTAGGTTGCTTCCATTTCTTGGCTATTGTAAATAATGCTGCGATAAACATAGGGGTGCATCTGTTTTTTCCAACTGGGCTGGTACATTCTTAAGGTAAATTCCTAAGAGTGAAATTCCTGGATCAAATGGTATTTCTATTTTGAGTTTTTTGAGGAACCTCCATACATACTGCTTTCCACGGTGGTTGAACTAGTTTACATTATCACCAGCAGTGTAGGAAGGTTCCCATTTCTCCAAACCTTGCCAACATTTAACAACTGAATTTTGAGGCAATTATGACTATGAAAATTTTATGTTTATCATCTAACACCATAGATAAGATGTTTATTCATACATTTAATACTACTTGCATCCCCATGTGCCTGGCCCTTTGGTAGGTGCCAAGGACCCAAACATCAGCCAAACACATCTCTAGTTGCATACTTTTACTGATAGGAATGAAAGAATTTCAATAGTGATAAGTCAGTGGACTTGCAATATAATTCTTACCTTTTCAAGAGTATTAGCCTGTGTAGATAACACAGGGTACTGCCTCTTGTCTTGAAGAATTCCTCATCTTTCTGCACTGAGACCCATTGCAAGACATTTCTCATCATTTGGAAACCGTGTTTTCCTGTTTGCTTTATGATGATGAAGTGTTACTTAGATTCACTCAGTTACTCATCTTACCAGGGCAAGAAAATGACTTCTTAAGAATAAGTTGGTATATTCATCAGATGTTTAGTTTTTGAGCTGAGATATTGTCAGCTCTTTTTAACTGGAAAAATAGAGGATGGGTTTATTATTTTTTAGAGAGAGAATACTGGTCACAGATAATGAAATAAGGGATTTATCATCCACTGAGCTGAAAGTTGTACCAGATGAATGATCACTTGAAAATACAAGTTCTAACATGGTTATTTCATGGTACCAAATGTTAGTCTAGCAACTGATTATTACTACAGGTTTATACAGTGGCTGCCTTACATCTAGGATATATTTAGGTGAGTATTTGAGATAGCTTTGATTTATAGAATTATTTATAGCCTATAGTGTGTGATAGCCTTTTGTACAACATCACAGTAACCCCAAATTGCCCAGTGAACTCAGTAGCAACTCCCAGGTAGCGTTTGGAGCCAGGGCATTCCTTCAATTGCACTGGACGATCAGGTGAGATGGCAGAAGATGAAGATGTTTTAAGTGTCAGAATAAAAACAAAACTAAATTCTAATATGTGTAATTAAATGTCCCCTTTAAAAGTTGACGATAGCTGGACCATTTTTAGTATGTTTTGACCACCTGGTTAAATGACTTAGCATTTGAAAACCTTAAAAGCTCATTTTTATATTTTAGAATGGCTTTATTGAAATGGAATTCACATGTCATAGAATCCACCCATTTAGTGTACAATCCAATGGTTTTTAGTGTATACAGAGAACTGTAAGCATCACCACAATTAATTTCTTTTTTGACCACAGTCAATTATAGAACATTTTCATCAGTGAAACCACATCACATTAGCAGTCTATAAGTACAGTTAAGTTCATTTGATTTCCTTATTCATCTGAAGACAAAAAGAAATCCCGAACCCATTAACAGTTGCTTCCAGTCCCCCAGCCTCGTTCCTAGCCTCTGGCAGTAACTAACCTATATTCTGTCTCTATGGATTTGTCTTTTCTGGCCATTTTATAAAAATGGGATTATACAATATGTGGTCTTTTATAACTGGCTTCTTTCACTTAGTGTAATGTTAAGATGCATCTACATTGTAACATGTATCATTTTATTCCTTTTTATTGCCAAGTAACATACCATTATATGGATATATCACATTTTATTTTATTTACCCCTTCATCAGTCCTAGTTCTGATTCGTAATGACAGCTTTGGCATCACCTCCTCCAGGAGGCTTCCTGTTACACAGTTCTCTGAATACATGAATGCAGCTACTGGAGGGGGCAGACTGTGTATGGAGCTCCTTAAAAAGTTCTAGCTCCACAGCACTGACACTATTTGACTCTTTGCAGCATCCTGGAAAAGCCTCATGAAGGGATTTGTTGTTTTTTTGTCCTGACTTCAAGTTTAGTCTGCAGAAAAGCCCAATTTCAGAGTATTGTTAAAAACAACCATTAGCATTTTTTTATTATTGCTATGACACCAGTTGGGGCAAATAAGAACCTGGCCAAAGCTTAAAAAGCATATCTAGAGAATGAGGTGTCCACAGGGGTGTTGAAAAGCTCTGATACATTATTGGGGATCTAAAAGGCTCTACAAACATGAAAGGCTGTGTGCATGCCTGGGAAAGACTCAAGAGGGCCCTAGTCTTTTACCTATGGCTTCCTAGAGGCCCTGTGCAAGCAGGAAGTGGTAGCCAAGGCAGAGTTTTAAGCTGCTAGATTGTCTGGGTGATACAGCACATCTACACACACAGGTTCTCAGCAAAGGATGGAATACTTACTGATTCAGGGCATTTAAGGAAATTTCTAACCAAGCCTTAGCTGACCACTAAGCATATCAATCAGAAAACTCAGTGGCTGAACACTGTAGAGAATACAATTTACAGAATTAGTCTAGGAAAGTCACTAATAAACACCAGCGTAACAGATCCTGGAGGTGGGAGAAATCTGATTTCTAGAGCTGTTACATTACATTATCTGACATGTCCTGTTTTCAGTGAAATTTTTAGAAAAGTTTTCAAAGAAACAGGAAAGTATGGCTCACACACAGGAAAACAAGAGTACCTAGAAGCTGTCCCTGAGGGGTCCAGATGTAGGACTTACTAGACAAAGATTTTAAACCAGCCAGTATATATAATATAGATACATAATTTTTTTCTTTCTTTTTTAAGTTTTTTAAAAAAATTTTGTTATTAATCTACAATTACATGAAGAACATTGTTTACTAGGCTCCCCCCTTCGCCAAGTCCCCCCCACATACCCCTTCACAGTCACTGTCCATCAGCATAGTAAGATGCTGTAGAATCAGTACTTGTCTACTCTGTGTTGCACAGCCCTCCCCATGCCCCCCTCCCACATTATACATGCTAATCGTAAGGCCCCTTTTCTTTTTCTCTGCCTTATCCCTCCCTTTCCACTCATCTTCCCCAGTCCCTTTCCCTTTGGTAACTGTTAGTTCACTCTTGGGTTCTGTGAGTCTGCTGCTGTTTTGTTCCTTCAGTTTTTCTTTGTTCTTATACTCCACATATGAGTGAAATCATTTGGTACTTGCCTTTCTCTGCCTGGTTTATTTCACTGAACATAATACCCTCTAGCTCCATCTATGTTGTTGCAAATGGTAGGATTTGTTTTCTTCTTATAGCTGAATAATATTCCATTGTGTATATGTACCACATCTTCTTGATCCATTCATCTACTGATGAACACTTAGGTTGCTTCCATTTCTTGGCTATTGTAAATAGTGCTGCGATAAACTAGGGGTGCATCTGTCTTCTTCAAACTGGGCTGCTCCATTCTTAGGGTAAATTACTAGAAGTGGGATTCCTGGGTCAAATGGTATTTCTATTTTGAGCATTTTGAGGAACCTCCATACTGCTTTCCACAATGGTTGAACTAATTTTCATTCTCACCAGCAGTGTAGGAGGGTTCCCCTTTCTCCACAACCTCGCTAGCATTTGTTGTTGTTTGTCTTTTGGAGTCTATCCTTACTGGTGTGAGGTGGTATCTCATTGTGGTTTTAATTTGCATTTCTCTGATGACTAGTGATGTGGAGCATCTTTTCATGTGTCTGTTGGCCATCTGAATTTCTTCTTTGGAGAACTGTCTGTTCAGCTCCTCTGCCCATTTTTAATTGGATTATTTGCTTTTTGTTTGTTGAAGTGTGTGAGCTCTTTATATATTTTGGATGTCAACCCTTTATCGGATCTGTCATTTATGAATATATTCTCCCATACTGTAGGGTATCTTTTTGTTCTGTTGATGGTGTCCTTTGCTGTACAAAAGCTTTTCAGCTTGATATAGTCCCACTTGTTCATTTTTGCTTTTGTTTCCCTTGCCTGGGGAGATATGTTCATGAAGAATTTGCTCATGTTTATGTCCATGAGATTTTTGCCTGTGTTTTTTTCTAAGAGTTTTATGGTTTCATGACTTACATTCAGGTCTTTGATCTACTTTGAATTACTTTTGTGTATGGGGTTAGACAGTGATCCAGTTTCATTCTCTTACATGTAACTGTCCAGTTTTGCCAGCACCATCTGTTGAAGAGACTGTCATTTCCCCATTGTATGTCCGTGGCTCCTTTATCGTGTATTAATTGACCATATATGTTTGGGTTAGTGTCTGGAGTCTCTATTCTGTTCCACTGTTCTGTGGCTCTGTTCTTGTGCCAGTACCAAATTGTCTAGATTACTGTGGCTTTGTAGTAGAGCTTGACATTGGGTAGCGAAATTCCCCCCACTTTATTCTTCCTTCTCAGGATTGCTTTGGCTATTCAGGGTCTTTGGTGTTTCCATATGAATTTTTGAACTATTTGTTCCAGTTATTGAAGAACGCTGTTGGTAATTTGATAGGGATTGCATAAAATCTGTAGACTGCTTGGAGCAGGATGGCCATTTTGACGATATTAATTCTTCCTAGCCAAGAACATGGGATGAGTTTCCATTTGTTAGTGTCTTCTTTAATTTCTCTAAAGAGTGTCTTATAGTTTTCAGGGTATAGGTCTTTCACTTCCTTGGTTAGGTTTATTCCTAGGTATTTTATTCTTTTTGATGCAATTGTGAATAGAATTGTTTTCCTGATTTCTCTTTCTATTAGTTCATTGTTAGTGTATAGGAAATAGATACATAATGTTTAATATAAATACAGAAATTAATATTTATAAAGACTAATATACATTTATAAATTAAAAAACAAAAGAAACCATGTCCAAATAAAGTATGAGAACAATGCTTCACCACAAGAGAATATCAATAAAGAAAAATTGGGAGAAAAGAAACAAATAGGAGCTCTAGAGTTGAAACATTTCTTCATAATTTTCTATAAAAATGTATACATCTTGTTCTCCTTACTAGGTTATGTACATTTCTTGAATGTATAATTATTACATTTTTGTATCACTCAGTATGTCTAGTATAATATATAGTTTTCCTTCTTAGCACTTATAATTTGTGAATATAATTTATTGTGTGCCTGTCTTCTCCACTAACTTAGACTTCATGAGAACAGGACCTTGCCTACTTAATTCACCAATATCAATCCAACATCTGACTTAATATCTGGCTGATAGTAAGTTTTCAAAAAGTGTATGTTGAACAAATAAATAACAAACAAACTAATGAAAGAAACCATCATTTGATGAGTATCTGCTACATGTGTACTATGCTAGATTAATTTATACTATCTAAATTAATGTTCACAACCACTCTAGGATGGGCATCATTCTCCCTATAATCCAGCCACTAATTTCCTTCTCTTGGAGGTGGGAAAGACCATTAGTAAAATGGGTTTGGTTAGCATATTGTTTGCAGGTTAGCAATCAGTTGATCACTAGGCCAGGAAATTCTGGGCCTCCTTGGTTCCCCCTCCTGATACGTTTGGTTGAGTGATTGGCTTCCTCCTACGCTCTGCACATGAGCATCCAGAAAACTCCAAAAGTTTATGTGAGTCTCTACATAAGATTCACAATAAGAGAATCCATGTAGGACCTCTAGGGGAATGATTCCATACGGCACCCTCGCAACCTTAGCTGTATCCACACAGGTCATGCAGGCAAGCATCTGAACTGCAGCTAATTGGAGTCTTGGCAGAATGCCTTAGAATTCTCCCAGAACATTTGGGGATAAGCATCTGGCATGAGCTTGTCTGAGACCATCACCCTTGAATTTCTCATTACAGGTGAGAATGAAGATTTCTGCCTTACTCCTTTGGAATATAGCTGTAGACTCTAAAACCACCTGGCTGCAAGACTAGAATTAGCTTTGCAGCATTGGGATGTTCCACAGCTTGTGTTGCAGTCTTCCGTCCACTATTTGTTGCAGGTCATCCTTTTTGTCATGTGGGACAAGGATGACCAGGATGTGGAGTTTTGCCTACTTTTTTGATGTCTGCATAAGTAGCAAACGGCCTAAATCTAAAAAGGATAAGTGTGTGTTTACCAGTTGAATCTGTCAGCCAGCCTTGACCTTGGCCTTGAGCTCTGCTGTGTGCATTACAGGGCCCTGATCCTACAGAGGGAGGGCCTCTCCCTTACCTGGCTGTGCCCTCCTCCTCTGTGGAACTCAGTCCATAGGCCTTGAAATCCAGATCTTGGTTATTTCTCCTAGATACCGTTTAGTTTCAAGGCTTTTGTGTGGGTGTGAGTCTTTTTTTTTCTTTCCAATATTTAAAGTTAACTATAGAGGTGAGGATGTGGAGGGGAAGTTCACTGAGGGGTATACATGTGGAAAGGCAGCTTGCATTTTTCTCCTTTATGATTGGCCTTATAATATGTATATATAAAGTATATAATTTTCTTTATAAAATAAATATTAAAATTTGAACATCTAGCATTGGGACTGGTGAGACTGAAAGAGACTGTTAGTCCCTTTTCAATTCCCATGCAGTGTTTGGCTTCTTACTATGCAGAAGAGGGTTTTTTTTTCTCCCTTCCTTGAATTAATTTCATTAAAAATTTCTCTTTAATAACTTGTCATTGCAGGATCCTATGAATGTATGTGTGTGTGTACATAGTGTTTATATATGTGTTTTTTCTTAACTAGGAGAGGAAGGAGAGAGGGAAAGACCTTTTCTAAGGGAGAAAATTGTGATATAGAGAGGTCCGACCAATTATAACCGGTCAATAATCAATAAATGTTGAAGGAACATTGTAATCCTCAGCAGCATTTCTGATGTAACTGTTTTCCTCCTGTGCATCCTTGTCAGAGGTTTCTGAGGACAGTGGTATTTGGAGACTAGTTTACCTTCAGGCTACCTGCTAGGGAGCAAAGGAGCTTATAGTCACTTCCCAGATAGAGTGCTATGATGGCAAGAGTTGTGGCCATTAAAAATATTTATTTCTAGAACATCTCCAACTAACTATCTGAAATTCATTTGAAAAATTTACTAATTGATATTAGAATCAGAGATGTTGAGTGACTTTTCTTTACCCAAAACAAATGAAAGCACAATTTTAAGAAATATAAGGTAGCAGATAAATTCACCTGGTTATTGTACAACAATCTGAAGCTATGGAAAAGCAAACTGACAAAATTTAAATTATGCATAATTCAACCATCTAGAAATAACCCAGTTACTATTTTGGTGTATGTTCTTACAGATACACATTTTATTTTATTATTTTACTTTTTTATTGTATTATAGCTGATACACAATATTATATTGGTTTCAAGTATACAACACACTGGTTCAACAGTTATACACATTATTAAATCCTCACCACCACTAGTGCACTTACTGTCTGTCAACATAGAAAGATGTTACAGAGCCATGGATATATTGTCCATGCTGCACTTCCATCTGCATGATCAACTTATATTATGATAAGATATTTTTGTGCCCCTTTATCCCCCTCATTCTCTACTCACCCACCCTAATCTCTCCCCATGGTAACCACCAGTTACTACTCAGTGTCTCTGACTTACTGCTGTTTTGTTCATTTAGTTTAGTCTTGTTTTTATATCCAACAAATAAGTGGAATCATATGGTATTTCTCTTTCTCCATCTGGCTTATTTCACTTAGTATAATACCCTCTATTTCTATCCATGTTGTTGCAAATGGCAGGATGCCTTTCTTTTTTTATGGCTGAGTAATATTCTATTTATATCTGTACCACATCTTTATCCATTCATCTCATGATGGGCACTTAGGTTGCTTCCATATCTTGGCTATTGTAAATAATATGGTGATAAACATGGGGTGCATATATCTTTTTGAATCAGGGATTTTGTTTTCTTCAGGTAAATTCCTAGAAATAGAATTACTGGGTCAAATGGTATTTCTATTTTTGTTTTTTTGAGGAACTTCCATACTGCTTTCCACAGCAGTTGCACCAATTTACATTCCCACCAACAGTGTAGGAGGGTTCTCATTTATCCACATCCTTGCCAGCACTTGTTATTTCTTGTCTTTTGGATAGTGGCCATTTTAACTGGTGTGAGGTGATATCTCATTGTGGTTTTAATTTACATTTCCCTGATTATTAGTGATGTGGATCATCTTTTCATATACTTGTTGGCCATCTGTATATGCTCTTTGGAAAAATGTCTTTTCAGGTCCTCTGCCCATTTAGGATTATTTTATTTACTTATTTATTGGTGTTGAGTCATATAAGTTCTTTATCTATTTTGGATTTTAACCCCTTATTGGGTAATTTATGAATATATTCTCCCATTTTGTAGTTTGTTTTTTGTTCTGTTGATGGTGTCCTTTGCTATACAGAAGCTTTTTAGTTTGATGTAGTCCCACTTGTTCATTTTTGCTCTTGTTTCCTCTGCTCAGGGAGATACGCCCAAAAAATATTGCTCATGCTATGTTCAAGAGATTTTTACCTATGTATTCCTCTAAAAGTTGTATGGTTTGATGTCTTATAATTAGGTCTTTAATCCATTTAAAGTTTACTTTTTTTTGTCTTTTTAAAATTAAATTATAGTTGATATACAATCTTATATTGGTTTCAAGTATACAACAGGGTGGTTCAACAGTTACACTTATTAAATCTTCACCACCACTAGTGCAGTTACTATCTGTCAACATAGAAAGATGTTAAAGAATCATTGGCTATATTCTGCATGCTGTACTACTATCCTTGTGACCAACTTATATTATGATTGAGAATTTTTATGCCCTTTTATTCCCCTCCCCTTCCCTCATCCACCAACCCTTCTCCCATGGTAACCATCAGACACTTCTCAGTGTCTTTGAATTTACTTTTTAAAAAAATTTTTTCATTTTGGTATCATTAATCTACAATTACATGAAGAACATTATGTTTAGTAGGCTCCCCCCTTCACCAAGTCCCCCCCACATGCCCCTTCACAGTCACTGTCCATCAGCGTGGTAAGATGCTGTAAAATCACTACTTGTCTTCTCTGTGTTACATAGCCCTCCCCATGCCCCCCCACACTATACATGCTAATCGTAATACCCCCTTTCTTTTTCCCCACCCTTGTCCCTCCCTTCCCACCCATCCTCCCCAGTCCCTTTCCCTTTGGTAACTATTAGTCCATTCATGGGTTCTGTGAGTCTGCTGCTGTTTTGTTCCTTCAGTTTTCCTTTGTTCTTATACTCCACAGATGAGTGAAATCATTTGGTACTTGTCTTTCTGCACCTGGCTTATTTCACTGAGCATAATACCCTCTAGCTCCATCCATGTTGTTGCAAATGGTAGGATCTGTTTTCTTCTTATGGCTGCATAATATTCCATTGTGTATATGTACCACATCTTCTTTATCCATTCATCTACTGATGGACATTTAGATTGCTTCCGTATCTTGGCTATTGTAAATAGTGCAGCGATAAACATAGAGGTGCATCTGTCTTTTTCAAACTGGAGTGCTGCATTCTTAGGGTAAATTCCTAGAAGTGGAATTCCTGGGTCACATGGTATTTCTATTTTGAGCATTTTGAGGAACCTCCATATGCTTTCCACAATGGTTGAACTAATTTACATTCCCACCGGCAGTATAGGAGGGTTCCCCTTTCTCCACAACCTCGCCAACATTTGTTGTTTGCCTTTTGGATGGTTGTGATCCTTACTGGTGTGAGGTGATATCTCATTGTGGTTTTAATTTGCATTTCTCTGATGACAAGTGATGTGGAGCATCTTTTCATGTGTCTGTTAGCCATCTGAATTTCTTCTTTAGAGAACTGTCTATTCAGCTCCTCTGCCCATTTTTTAATTGGATTATTTGCTTTTTGTTTGTTGAAGTGTGTGAGCTCTTTATATATTTTGGATGTTAATCCTTTATCAGATCTGTTATTTATGAATATATTCTCCCATACTGTAGGATACCTTTTTGTTCTATTGATGGTGTCCTTTGCTGTACAGAAGCTTTTTTAGCTTAATACAGTCCCACTTGTTCATTTTTGCTTTTGTTTCCCTTGCCTGGGGAGATATGTTCATGAAGAAATTGCTCATGTTTATGTCCATGAGATTTTTGCCAAATTTTTTTTCTAAGAGTTTTATGGTTTCATGACTTACATTCAGGTCTTTGATCCATTTCGAATTTACTTTTGTGTATGGGGCTAGACAATGGTCCAGTTTCTTCTCCTACATGTAGCTGTCCAGTTTTGCCAGCACCATCTGTTGAAGAGACTGTCATTTCCTCATTGTATGTCCATGGCTCCTTTATCAAATATTGATTGATCATATATGTTTGGGTTAATGTCTGGAGTCTCTAATCTGTTCCACTGGTCTGTGGGTCTGTTCTTGTGCCAGTACCAAATTGTCTTGATTCTGTGGCTTTGTAGTAGAGCGAGATCCCTCCCACTTTATTCTTCCTTCTCAGGATTGCTTTGGCTATTTGGGGTCTTTGGTGTTTCCATATGAATTTTTGAACTATTTGTTTCAGTTCATTGAAGAATGCTGTTGGTAATTTGATAGGGATTGCATCGAATCTGTATATTGCTTTCAGCAGGATGGCCATTTTGACAATATTTATTCTTCCTGCCAGGAGCATGGGATGAGTTTCCATTTGTTAGTGTTCTCTTTAATTTCTCTTAAGAGTGTCTTACAGCTTTCAGGGTATAGGTCTTTCATTTCCTTGGTTAGGTTTATTCCTAGGTATTTTATTCTTTTTGATGCTATTGTGAATGGAATTGTTTTCCTGATTTCTCTTTCTATTAGTTCATTGTTAGTGTATAGGAAAGCCACAGATTTCTGTGTATTAAATTTTATATCCGCAACTTTGCTGAATTCCAATATTAGTTCTAGTAGTTTTGGAGTGAAGTCTTTAGGGGTTTTTATGTACAATATCATGTCATCTGCAAATAGTGACAGTTTAACTTCTTCTTTACCAATCTGGATTCCTTGTATTTCTTTGTTTTGTCTAATTGCTGTGGCTAGGACCTCCAGTACTATGTTGAATAACAGTGGGGAGAGTGGGCATCCCTGTCTTATTCCCAATTTCAGAGGAAAAGCTTTCAGCCTCTCGCTGTTCAGTATGATGTTAGCTGTGGGTTTATTATATATGGCTTTTATTATGTTGAGGTACTTGCCCTCTATGCCCATTTTGTTGAGAGTTTTTATCATGAATGGATGTTGAATTTTGTCGAATGCTTTTTCAGCATCTATGGAGATGATCGTGTGGTTTTTGCCCTTCTTTCTGTTGATGTGGATGATGTTGATGTATTTTCGAATGTTGTACCATCCTTGCATCCCTGAGATGAATCTCACTTGGTCATGGTGTATGATCCTTTTGATGTAATTTTGAATTCAGTTTGCTAATACTTTGTTGAGTATTATTTTTTGAGAGGGCATCTCTCATATTTATTGATCAAATGGTTGTTAACAACAATACAATTCTGTATAGGGGACTCAATGCACAATCATTAATCACCCCCAAGCCTAATTCTCAACAGTCTCCAATCTTCTGAAGCATAATTTTGTTGACTATTTTTGTATCTATGTTCATCAGGGATATTGGTCTGTAGTTTTCTTTTTTGGTGGGGTCTTTTCCTGGTTTTGGTATTAGGGTGATGTTGGCTTCATAGATTGAGTTTGGAGTATTCCCTCCTCCTCTATTTTTTGGAAAACTTTACAGAGAATGGGTATTATGTCTTCTCTGTATGTCTGATAAAATTCCGAGGTAAATCCATCTGGCCCAGGGGTTTTATTTTTGGGTAGTTTTTTGATTACCACTTCAATTTCGTTGCTGGTAATTGGTCTGTTTAGATTTTTTGTTTCTTTCTGGGTCAGTCTTGGAAGGTTGTATTTTTCTAGGAAGTTGTCCATTTCTCCTAGGTTTTCCAGTTGTTAGCCTATAGGTTTTCATAGTATTCTCTAATAATTCTTTGTATTTCTGTGGGGTCCGTCGTGATTTTTCCTTTCTCATTTCTGATTCTGTTGATGTGTGTTGACTCTCTTTTTCTCTTAATAAGTCTGGCTAGAGGCTTATCTATTTTGTTTATTTTCTTGAAGAACCAGCTCTTGGTTTCACTGATTTTTTTCTATTGTTTTATTCTTCTCAATTTTATTTATTCCTTCTTTGATCTTTATTATGTCCCTCCATCTGCTGACCTTAGGCCTCATTTGTTCTTCTTTTTTCAATTTCAGTAATTGTGATATTAGATTATTCATTTGGGATTCTTCTTCCTTCTTTAAATATGCCTGGATTGCTGTATATTTTTTCCTCTTAAGACTGCTTTTGCTGCATCCCACAGAAGTTGGGGCTTTGTGTTGTTGTTGTCATTTGTTTCTATATATTGCTGGATCTCTATTTTAATTTGGTCGTTGATCCATTGATTATTTAGGAGCATGTTGTTAAGCCTCCATGTGTTTGTGAGCTTTTTTGCTTTCTTTGTACAATTTGTTTCTAGTTTTATACCTTTGTGGTCTGAAAAGTTGGTTGGTAGGATTTCAATCTTTTGGAATTTACTGAGGTTCTTTTTGTGGCCTAGTATGTGGTCTATTCTGGAGAATGTTCCATGTGCACTTGAGAAGAATGTGTATCCTGTTGCTTTTGGATGTAGAGTTCTATAGATGTCTATTAGGTACATCTGTTCTAGTGTATTATTCAGTGCCTCTGTGTCCTTATTTATTTTCTGTTTGGTGGATCTGTCCTTTGGAGTGAGCAGTGTGTTAAAGTCTCCCAAAATGAATGCATTGCATTCTATTTCCTCTTTTAATTCTGTTAGTATTTGTTTCACATATATTGGTGCTCCTGTATTGGGTGCATATATGTTTATAATGGTTATATCCTCTTGTTGGACTGAGCCCTTTATCATTATGTAGTGTCCTTCTTTATCTCTTGTTACTTTCTTTGTTTTGAAGTCTATTTTGTCTGATACTTGTATTGCAACACCTGCTTTTTTCTCTCTGTTGTTTGCATGAAATATCTCTTTCCATCCCTTGACTTTTAATCTGTGCATGTCTTTGGGTTTGAGGTGAGTTTCTTGTAAGCAGCATATAGATGGGTCTTGCTTTTTTATCCATTCTGTTACTCTGTGTCTTTTGATTGGTGCATTCAGTCCATTTACATTTAGGGTGACTATTGAAAGATATGTACTTACTGCCATTGCTGGCTTTAGATTTGTGGTTACTAACGGTTCAAGGTTAGCTTCTTTAGTACCTTACTGTCTAACTTAACTCGCTTATTGAGTTATTATAAACACAGTCTGATGTTTATTTCTCTCCCTTCTTATTCCCCCTCCTCCATTCTTCGTATGTTGAGTGTTTTGTTCTGTGCTCTTTTCAGGAGTGCTCCTATCTAGAGCAGTCCCTCTAAAATACCCTGTAGAGGTGGTTTGTGGGATGCAAATTCCCTGAACTTTTGCTTGTGTGGGAATTGTTTAATCCCTCCTTCATATTTAAATGATAATTGTGTGGATACAATATCCTTGGTCAAGGCCCTTCTGTTTCATTGCATTGAATATATCATGCCATTCTCTTCTGGCCTGTAAGGTTTCTGTTGAGAAGTCTGATGACAGCCTGATGGGTTTTCCTTTGTACGTGACCTTTTTTTCTCTCTGGTTGCCTTTAATACTCTGTCCTTGTCCTTGATCTTTGCCATTTTAATTATTATGTGTCTTGGTGTTGTCCTCTTTTGGTCTCATCCATTGGGAGTTCTTTGTGCCTCTGTAGTCTGAGCAACTATTTCTTCCCCCAGTTTGTGGAAGTTCTCAGCAATTATTTCTTCAAAGACACTTTCTATCCCTTTTTCTCTCTCTTCTTCTTCTGGTACCCCTATAATGCGGATATTGTTCCTTTTGGATTGGTCACACAGTTCTCTTAATATTGTTTCATTCCTGGAGATCCTTTTATCTCTCTGCATCAGCTTCTATGTGTTTCTGTTCTCTGGTTTCTATTCCATAAATGGCCTCTTGCATCTTATCCATTCTGCTTATAAATCCTTCCAGAGTTTGTTTCACTTCTGTAATCTCCCTCCAGATGTCTGTAATCTCCCTCCGGACTTCATCCCTTAGCTCTTGTATGTTTCTCTGCATCTCCGTCAGCATGTTTATGATTTTTATTTTGAATTCTCTTTCAGGAAGACTGGTTAGGTTTATCTCCTTCTCAGGAGTTGTGATTTTGGTCTGTATCAAATTTTTCTGCCTTTTCATGGCGATTGAGATAGTTTGTGGAGCTGGCACAAGTGATGGCTGGGAGAACGTCCCTTCTTGTTGGTTTATGGCCTTCTTCTCCTGAGAGAACAGCAACCTCTAGCGGCTTGTGCTGGGCAGCTGCGTGCAGATGGGACTTCTGATTCTTGCCGGCCGCTATGGAGTTTAGCTCCGCATTTGCTGTGGGCATGGCCTGCCTTGGGCTGCTGCTCCTATATGGTGGAGCTGCATTGGAGGTGAAATGGCCAGGAGGCTTTTTATCTCTGTGAGGGGCCTCCGTGCTCCCTGCTGCCCACGGGGTTAGAGTGCCCAGAGTTCCCCGGGATTCCCAGCTGCTGGGGTAAGTGTCCCTGGATGCTTCCGTACAGCTGTGGGGTCCCTGTCCCTTTAAGACTGTCAAAACATACTTGCTTTTCTTTGTCTCTGGGGCACTGGCTGAGGGGACCCACTCACAGCTATTACTGTCCTGTTTCCCTAGTATCCAGCACCCCATGCATGCCCTGTGTCTGTGCTCTGTTACGGATGGCTAGGGCTGGGTGTTTAGCAGTCCTGGGCTTCCTCTCCCTCCCCGCTCTGACTCCTGTCCTCCCGCCAGGAGCTGGGGTGAGGAGTCTTTGGGTCCTGCCGGGCTGGGGCTTGTATCTTATCCCCTTCACAAGGTGCTGGGTTCTCGCTGGTGTGGATGTGGTCTGGCTGTTGTCCTGTGTCTTCTTGTCTCTCTTTTAGGAATAGTTGTATTTGTTGTATTTTCAAAAATATATGTGGTTTTGGGAGGAGATTTCTGCTGCTCTACTCATGCCGCCATCTTGCCCTCCAGTCTGAATTTACTTTTGTGTATGGAGTTAGACAGTAATATTTCATTTTCTTGCATGTAGCTGTCTAGTTTTCCCAACACCATTTGGTGAAGAGGCTGTCTTTTCCCCACTGTGTATTCGTGACTCCTTTATCATATATTAATGACTATATGTGCATGGGTTTATATCTGGGTTCTCTATTCTGTTCCATTGATCTATGTGTCTGTTCTTGTGCCAGAACCATACTGTTTTGATTACTATAGCTTTGTAGCATAGCTTCAGGTCAGGGAGTTTAATACCCCCAGCTTCATTCTTGTCTAAAGATTGCTTTAGATATTCACGGTCTTTGTGGTTCCATATAAATTTTTATGTTATTTGCTTTGGTTCATAGAAAAATACCATTGGTGTTTTGACAGGGATTGCATTGAATCTCTAAATTGTTTTGGGAAGGATGGCCATTTTGACAATATTTATTCTTCCTGTTTTTTGTATCATATTCAATTTCCTTCATCAGTGTCTTACAGTTTTCAGAGTATAGGTCTTCCTTTACAGGTTAGGTTTATCGTAGGTATTTTATTCTTTATAATGAAAATTTTTTTGCTTTTTATTAATTTATTTAATTTCCATTCCTTTTTTCTGTTTTTATTTTTATTTTTTGAAAATTTTTATTAAGGTATTATTAATACACAGTCTTATGAATGTTTCACATGAAAAAACAATGTGGTTACTACATTTACCCATATTATCAAGTCCCCACCCATACCCCAATGCAGTCACTGTCCATCAAGGCAGCAAAATGCCACAGATTCACTATGTGCCTTCTCTGTGCTACACTGTTCTACCCGTGATCCCCCACACAACGTGTATACTAAACATAATACCCATCAATAGCCTTCTCCCTCCCTCCCCACCCATCCTCCTACACCCCTCCCCTTTGGTAACCACTAGTTCATTCTTAGAGTCTCTGAGTCTGCTGCCTTTTGTTCCTTCAGTTTTGCTTCATGTTATACTCCACAAATGAGGGAAATCATTTGGCATTTGTCTTTCTCCACCTGGCTTATTTCACTGAGCGTAATGTCCTCCAGCAACATCCATGGTGTTGCAAATGGTAGGATTTGTTTCTTTCTTATGGCTGAATAGTATTCCATTCTGTATGTGTACCACATTTTCTTTATCCATTCATCTACAGATGGACACTTAGGTTGCTTCCATATCTTGGCTATTGTAAAAAGTACTGTAATAAACATAGGGGTGCATATGTCTTTTTGAATGTGAGAACTTGTATTCCTTGGGTAAATTCCAAGAAGTGGGATTCCCAGGTCAAATGGTATTTCTATTTTTAGTTTTTTGAGGAACCTCCATATTGCTTTCCATAATGGTTGAACTGGCTTACATTCCCACCAGCAGTGTAGGAGGGTTCCCTTTTCTCCACATCCTTGCCAGCATTTGTTGTTCTTAGTCTTTTTGATGCTGGCCATCCTTACTGGTGTGAGGTAATATCTCATTGTGGTTTTAATTTACATTTCCCTTTGATGCAATATTAATGAAATTGTTTTCCTGATTCTCTTTCTGCTAGTTTATTGTTAGTATATAAGAATGCAACATTTGATTTTGTATCGTGCAACTTTGCTGAATCCATTTATTAGTTCTAATAGTTTTTTGGTGAAGTCTTTAGGTTTTTCTATGAATAATATCATGTTATCTGCAAGTAGTGGCAGTTTAACTTCTTCCTTACCAATTTGGATGCCTTTTATCTCTTTATCTTGTCTGATTGCTGTGGCTAGGACCTCCAGTACTATGTTGAATAAAAGTGATGAGTGGACATCCTTGTCTTGTTCCTGATCTTAAAGGAAAAGTCTTTAGCTTTTGGCCATTGAGTATGATGTTAGGTGTGGGTATGTCATATATGGCCTTAATTACATTGAGGTATTTTCACTCTATACCTATTTTGTTGAGAGTTTTTACCATGAATGAATGTTGAGTTTTGTCAAATGCTCTTTCAGCATCCCTTGAGATAATTGTATGGTTTTTATCCTTCCTTTTATTAATCAGATACACATTTTAATGGGATGATCCTGTAAATAATGTATCATGCATTGTTTTGTAACTAACTTTTCCTCCTATTAATACATTGTGAATTTCTTACCTTGCCATATTTTTTAAATACAATTTTTTTTTTTTTTTTTGAGAGGGCATCTCTCATATTTATTGATCAAATGGTTGTTAACAACAATAAAATTCAGTATAGGGGGGTCAATGCTCAATGTACAATCATTAATCCATCTCAAGCCTAATTCTCGTCAGTCTCCAATCTTCTGAAGCATAACGAACAAGTTCTTACATGGTGAACGAATTCTTACAGAGTGAATAAATTCTTATATGGTGAACAGTACAAGGGCAGTCATCACAGAAACTTTCGGTTTTGATCATGCAATATGACCTATAAACCATCAGGTCAAATATGAATATTCATTTGTTTTTTGTACTTGATTTATATGTTGATCCCACATTTCTCCTATTATTATTATTATTTTTATTTTTAATAAAATGCTGAAGTGGTAGGTAGATGCAAGATAAAGGTAGAAAACATAGTTTAGTGCTGTAAGAAGGCAAATGTAGATGATCAGATGATCAGGTGTGTGCCTATGGACTAAGTATTAATCCAGGCTAGACAAGGGCAGCAAGACATCCACGGATGCAGAAGATTTCTCTCAAAGCAGGGGGGGTGAGGTTCTGAGCCTCACCTCTGTTGATCCCCAAATTCTCACCTGATGGCCCCCCTGCGACTGTGCCTGTCTTAGGTTGTTCCTCCCTTGAGGAATCTTACCCGTCTCTGGCTAACCAGTCATCTTCCGGGGCCATACAGGGAAATGTAAAGTTGGTAAGTGAGAGAGAAGCCATATTGTTTGCAAAGGTTAGCTTTTTACTTCTTTGCAGATTTATGCCCTGTGGCTTCTATGCCCAGCACTTGTCTCGAGGTATCTTTACCACCTGGAGGAATTATGATACTCGGTAAATTCGATATGAGGCACGAATTCTATTTAAACTTTGTAATTAGGAAGGAAGAAGAAAAGCTATAGATGTAGCATATGAAGGAAACTTGGGAGGATTGATTATTTCTTTGACATATCTTCTTGTATAGTACCTTAAGTATGTATAGGTTTTAAACTACTAACTAATTTGCACACACATATTGACATAATAGGAATACGGTGACATAAACAAAGCAAATCTATAATCACCAGCCATCTCCAGTGAAGCCAAGAAAACCATTTAGGCACCCTAGGCATTTGTGAAAATTTATCTATGATATGATGGATATTTTCCAACTGTACTTGAACCATCAGACAAATTAAAGCAGCCCATTTCTGGGATCTGTTCACATCCCATATGTTCTTTTAACCATAGATAGTCTATAGTCATGAGATTTTGGGGTGCTACAACTTGCACCCCTCCCAACTCCTGGTTGAGTTCCAACAGTACAGATCCAGTCAAATTCGTTGTCTCACTGTATGCACATGCCAGCCTAGACATCTCCCTCCTCCTTCTCATGGCAAGTCCAGGAGATGGTGGGCTGGATGCAGCCACAACCGCAGCATCGTCCGGATCCCTGTGGAGGCTTTTTGATGATCATCCCCCGGCACGAGTCCTCCAGAGAGTGCTGATGCCGGAAGCTCCTCCTCATATCGTATCTTAGTTCATTTTCTGGGTATCCAAGCTAGGCCTTGATCTTCTGCGTAGAAACAAACAGACCCTTTGCCCACCCTTTGACATGCCCTCTATACCACTGTGCAGAACTCATTGGAGGTCAGCACACAGTAACTGCTTTTTTTTTTTTTTTTTTTTAATTAAGAGAAAGGAATATTATCAGAAAAGAGTACCTCCATAGCTGATCATCTGACACCCTTTAAGTGATCAACATTAAGGATATTTAAAGCATGCGTTGATCTTTGATTTACCAATAGTTTTATCCTGTTAAGGAGTAATCCCCCTTTTCTTTCTTTCTTTCTTTTTTTTTTTTTTTAAATTTTTAATCTACACTTACCTGAAGAATACTATGTTTACTATGCTCTCCCCTATATCAGGTCCCCCCTAACAACCACATTACGGTTACTGTCCATCAGCTTAGCAAAATGTTGTAGAGTCACTACTTGTCCTCTCTGTGTTGTGCAGCCCACCCTCCCCTTTCTCCCTCCCCCCCATGCATGCTAATCTTAATACCCGCCTTCTTCTTCCCCCCCCTTATCCCTCCCTGCCCACCCATCCTCCCCAGTTCCTTTCCCTTTGGTACCTGTTAGTCCATTTTTGGGTTCTGTAATTCTGCTGCTGTTTTGTTCCTTCAGTTTTTCCTTTGTTCCTATACTCCTCAGATGAGTGAAATCATTTGGTATTTCTCTTTCTCCGCTTGGCTTATTTCACTGAGCATAATACTCTCCAGCTCCATCCATGTTGCTGTAAATGGTTGGATTTTTCCACTTCTTATGGCTGAGTAGTATTCCATTGTGTATATGTACCACATCTTCTTTATCCATTCATCTACAGATGGACATTTAGGTTGCTTCCAATTCTTGGCTATTGTAAATAGTGCTGCGATAAACATAGGAGTGCATCTGTCTTTCTCAAACTTGATTGCTGCGTTCTTAGGGTAAATTCCTAGGAGTGGAATTCCTGGGTCAAATGGTAGGTCTGTTTTGAGCATTTTGATGCACCTCCATACTGCTTTCCACAATGGTTGAACTAATTTACATTCCCACCAGCAGTGTAGGAGGGTTCCCCTTTCTCCACAGCCTCGCCAACATTTGTTGTTGTTTGTCTTTTGGATGGCAGCTATCCTTACTGGTGTGAGGTGATACCTCATTGTAGTTTTAATTTGCATTTCTCTGATAATTAGCGATGTGGAGCATCTTTTCATGTGTCTCTTGGCCATCTGTATTTCTTTTTTGGAGAACTGTCTGTTCAGTTCCTCTGCCCATTTTTTAATTGGGTTATTTGTTTTTTGTTTGTTGAGGCGTGTGAGCTCTTTATATATTCTGGACGTCAAGCCTTTATCAGATCTGTCATTTTCAAATATATTCTCCCATACTGTAGGGTTCCTTTTTGTTCTATTGATGGTGTCTTTCGCTGTACAGAAGCTTTTCAGCTTAATGTAGTCCCACTTGCTCATTTTTGCTGTTGTTTTCCTTGCCCGGGGAGATATGTTCAAGAAGAGATCACTCATGTTTATGTCTAAGAGGTTTTTGCCTATGTTTTTTTCCAAGAGTTTAATGGTTTCGTGACTTACATTCAGGTCTTTGATCCATTTTGAGTTTACCTTTGTATATGGGGTTAGACAATGGTCCAGTTTCATTCTCCTACATGTAGCTGTCCAGTTTTGCCAGCACCATCTGTTGAAGAGACTGTCATTTTGCCATTGTATGTCCATGGCTCCTTTATCAAATATTAATTGACCATATATGTTTGGGTTAATTTCTGGGGTCTCTAATCTGTTCCACTGGTCTGTGGCTCTGTTCTTGTGCCAGTACCAAATTGTCTTGATTACTATGGCTTTGTAGTAGAGCTTGAAGTTGGGGAGTGAGATCCCCCCTACTTTATTCTTCTTTTTCAGGATTGCTTTGGCTATTCGGGGTCTTTGGTGTTTCCATATGAATTTTTGAATTATTTGTTCCAATTCATTGAAGAATGTTGCTGGTAATTTGAGAGGGATTGCATCAAATTTGTATATTGCTTTCGGCAGGATGGCCATTTTGACGATATTAATTCTTCCTAGCCATGAGCATGGGATGAGTTTCCATTTATTAGTGTCCCCTTTAATTTCTCTTAAGAGTGACTTGTAGTTTTCAGAGTATAAGTCTTTCACTTCCTTGGTTAGGTTTATTCCTAGGTATTTTATTCTTTTTGATGCAATGGTGAATGGAATTGTTTTCCTGATTTCTCTTTCTATTGATTCGTTGTTAGTGTATAGGAAAGCTACAGATTTCTGTGTGTTGATTTTGTATCCTGCAACTTTGCTGTATTCCGATATCAGTTCTAGTAGTTTTGGAGTGGAGTCTTTAGGGTTTTTTATGTACAGTATCATATCATCTGCAAATAGTGACAGTTTAACTTCTTCTTTACCAATCTGGATTCCTTGTATTTCTTTGTTTTGTCTGATTGCCGTGGCTAGGACCTCCAGTACTATGTTAAATAACAGTGGGGAGAGTGGGCATCCCTGTCTGGTTCCCGATCTCAGTGGAAATGCTTTCAGCTTCTCGCTGTTCAGTATAATGCTGGCTGTGGGTTTATCATATATGGCCTTTATTATGTTGAGGTACTTGCCCTCTATTCCCATTTTGCTGAGAGTTTTTATCATGAATGGATGTTGAATTTTGTCAAATGCTTTTTCAGCATCTATGGAGATGATCATGTGGTTTTTGTCTTTCTTTTTGTTGATGTGGTGGATGATGTTGATGGATTTTCGAATGTTGTACCATCCTTGCATCCCTGGGATGAACCCCACTTGGTCATGGTGTATGATCCTTTTGATATACTGTTGAATTCTGTTTGCTAATATTTTATTGAGTATTTTTGCATCTACGTTCATCAGGGATATTGGTCTGTAATTTTCTTTTTTGGTGGGGTCTTTGCCTGGTTTTGGTATTAGGGTGATGTTGGCTTCATAGAATGAGTTTGGGAGTATTCCCTCTTCTTCTATTTTGTGGAACACTTTAAGGAGAATGGGTATTATGTCTTCTCTGTGTGTCTGATAAAATTCCGAGGTAAATCCGTCCGGCCCCGGGGTTTTGTTCTTGGGTAGTTTTTTGATTACTGTTTCAATTTCTTTGCTTGTAATTGGTTTGTTTAACTTTTGTGTTTCTTCCTTGGTCAGTCTTGGGAGGTTGTATTTTTCTAGGAAGTTGTCCATTTCTTCTAGGTTTTCCAGCTTGTTGGCATATAGGTTTTCATAGTAGTCTTTAATAATTCTTTGTATTTCTGTGGAGTCTGTCGTGATTTTTCCATTCTCATTTCTGATTATGTTGATTTGTGTTGACTCTCTTTTTCTCTTAATAAGTTGGGCTAGAGGCTTATCTATTTTGTTTATTTTCTCAAAGAACCAGCTCTTGGTTTCGTTGATTTTTGCTATTGTTTTATTCTTCTCAATTTTGTTTATTTCTTCTCTGATCTTTATTATGTCCCTCCTTCTGCTGACTTTAGGCCTCATTTGTTCTTCTTTTTCCAGTTTTAATAATTGTGATGTTAGACTATTCATTTGGGATTGTTCTTCCTTCTTCAAGTGTGCCTGGATTGCTATATACTTTCCTCTTAAGACTGCTTTCGCTGCATCCCACAGAAGTTGGGGCTTAGTGTTGTTGTTGTCATTTGTTTCTATATATTCCTTGATCTCTATTTTGATTTGTTCATTGATCCATTGATTATTTAGTAGCATGTTGTTAAGCCTCCATGTGTTTGTGAGCCTTTTTGTTTTCTTTGTAGAATTTATTTCTACTTTCATACCTTTGTGGTCTGAAAAATTGGTTGGTAGAATTTCAATATTGTGGAATTTACTGAGGCTCTTTTTGTGAGCTAGTATGTGGTCTATTCTGGAGAATGTTCCATGTGCACTTGAGAAGAATGTATATCCTGTTGCTTTTGGATGTAAAGTTCTATAGATGTCTATTAGGTCCATCTGTTCTAGTGTGTTGTTCAGTGCCTGTGTGTCTTTACTTATTTTCTGCCCGGTGGATCTATCCTTTGGGGTGAGTGGTGTGTTGAAGTCTCCTACAATGAATGCATTGCAGTCTATTTCCCTCTTTAGTTCTGTTAGTATTTGCTTCACATATGCTGGTGCTCCTGTATTGGGTGCATATATATTTAGAATGGTTATATCCTCTTGTTGGACTAAGCCCTTTATCATTATGTAGTGACCTTCTTTATCTCTTGTTACTTTCTTTGTTTTGAAGTCTATTTTGTCTGATATTAGTACTGCAACCCCTGCTTTCTTCTCACTGTTGTTTGCCTGAAATATGTTTTTCCATCCCTTGACTTTTAGTCTATGCTTATCTTTGGGTTTAAGGTGAGTTTCTTGTAAGCAGCATATAGATGGGTCTTGCTTTTTTATCCATTCTATTACTCTATGTCTTTTGATTGGTGCATTAAGTCCATTTACATTTAGGGTGACTATTGAAAGATATGTACTTATTGCCATTGCAGGCTTTAGATTCGTGGTTACCAAAGGTTCAAGGTTAGCTTCTTTAGTATCTTACTGCCTAACTTAGCTCGCTTATTGAGCTGTTATATACACTGTCTGGAGAGTCTTTTCTTCTCTCCCTTCTTATTCCTCCTCCTCCCTTCTTCATATGTTGTGTGTTTTGTTCTGTGCTCTTTTTAGGGGTGCTCCCATCTAGAGCAGTCCCTGTAGGATGCCCTGTAGAGGTGGTTTGTGGGAAGCAAATTCCCTCAGCTTTTGCTTGTCTGGGAATTGTTTGATCCCACCATCATATTTAAATGATAGTCGTGCTGGATACAGTATCCTTGGTTCAAGGCCCTTCTGTTTCATTGCATTAAGTATATCATGCCATTCTCTTCTGGCCTGTAGGGTTTCTGTTGAGAAGTCTGATGTTAGCCTGATTGGTTTTCCTTTATAGGTGACCTTTTTCTCTCTAGCTGCCTTTAAAACTCTTTCCTTGTCCTTGATCCTTGCCATTTTAATTATTATGTGTCTTGGTGTTGTCCTCCTTGGATCCTTTCTGTTGGGGGTTCTGTATAATTCCATGGTCTGTTCGATTATTTCCTCCCCCAGTTTGGGGAAGTTTTCAGCAATTATTTCTTCAAAGACACTTTCTATCCCTTTTCCTCTTTCTTCCTCTTCTGGTATCCCTATAATACGAATGTTTTTCCTTTTGTATTGGTCACATATTTCTCTTAGTGTTGTTTCATTCCTGGAGATCCTTTTATCTCTCTCTATGTCAGCTTCTATACGTTCCTGTTCTCTGGCTTCTATTCCTTCAATGGCCTCTTGCATCTTATCCATTCTGCTTATAAATCCTTCCAGGGATTGTTTCACTTCTGTGATCTCTTTCCTGACATCTGTGATCTCCTTCCGGACTTCATCCCACTGCTCTTGCATTTTTCTCTGCATCTCATCCCACTGCTCTTGCATTTTTCTCTGCATCTCATCCCATTGCTCTTGCATTTTTTTCTGCATCTCTGTCAGCATGTTCATGATTTTTATTTTGAATTCTTTTTCAGGAGGACTAGTTAGGTCTGTCTCCTTCTCAGGTGTTGTCTCTGTGATCTTTGTCTGCCTGTAGTTTTGCCTTTTCATGGTGATAGAGATAGTCTGCAGAGCTGGTACAAGTGACCGCTGGAAGAGCTTCCCTTCTTGTTGGTTTGTAGCCTTTTCCTGGAAGAATAGCGACCTCTAGTGGCTTGTGCTGGGCAGCTGTGCGCAGACAGGGCTTCTGCTTCCTGCCCAGTTGCTTTGGGGTTTATCTCCACTGTTGCTGTGGGCTTGGCCTGGCTGGGGCTGTTCCTCCAAAATGGTGGAGCCCCGTTAGAGGGGGAGCAGCCAGGAGACTATTTATCTCCGTAAGGGGCCTCTGTGCTCCCTGCTGCCCAGGGGGTTAGAGTGCCCAGAGATCCCCAGATTCCCTGCTTCTGGTCTAAGTGACCTGTCCTGCCCCTTTAAGATTTCCAAAAAGCACTCTCCAAACCAAAACAACAACAGCAACAATGAGAGAGGGAACAGAAAGGAAAAAAAAAAGAAAAAACACGCGATTTTTTTTTTTTTCCTCAGGTGCCGGTCCCAGGCACCCGCTCACTGGTCCTGCTGCCCTGTCTCCCTAGCACCAGGGTCCCTGTCCTTTCAAGGCTTCCAAAAAGCATCCACCCACCGGTCCCGCAGGGAAGGAACGCTCAATATTCTTTGTCCTCAGGCACTGGTCCCACGCACCCGCTCACCAGTCCCACCGCCCTGCCTCCCTAGCACCGGGGTCCCTGTCCCTTCAAGGCTTCCAAAAAGCACTCGGCAAAAAGAGAGAAAAAAAAGGGGAAAAACGCGCGATTTCTTCAGTCCTCAGGTGCTGGTCTCCGGCACCCACCCACCGGTCCCACCGGGAAAAATGCGGGATATTCTTTGTCCTCAGGTGCCGGTCCCAGGCACCCGCTCACCAGTCCCGCCGCCCTGCCTCCCTAGCACCGGGGTCCCTGTCCCTTTTAGGCTTCCAAAAAGCACTCGCAGAAAAGAGAAAAAAAAAAGGGGAAAAACGCGCGATTTCCTCTGTCCTCAAGTGCCGGTCTCAGGCACCCGCCCACCGGTCCCGCAGGGAAAAACGGGGGATATTCTTTGTCCTCAGGCGCTGGTCCCAGCCACCCACTCACCAGTCCCGCCACCGTGCCTCCCTAGCACTGGGGTCCCCGTCCCTTCAAGGCTTCCAAAAAGCGCTCGCCAAAAAGAGAAAAAAAAAAAAAGGGGGAAAAACGCGCGACCTCCTCCGTCCTCAGGCACCGGTCTCAGGCACCTGCCCCCAGGTCTCGCAGGGAGAAACGCGGGATATTCTTTGTCCTCCGGCGCCGTTCCCAGGCACCTCCTCACCGGTCCCGCCACCCTGCCTCCCCAGCAACGGGGGCCCGTCCCTCTAAGGCTTCCAAAATGCGCTCGCCAAAAAAAAAAAAAAAAAAACCGCTCCGGTTTCTCTCCACCCGCCGGGAGCCGGGGGGAGGGGCGCTCGGGTCCCGCCGGGCTGGGGCTTGTATCTTACCCCCTTCACAAGGCGCTGGGTTCTTGCAGGTGTGGATGTGGTCTGGATGTTGTCCTGTGTCCTGTGGTCTCTATTTTAGGAAGATTTTTCTTTGTTATATTTTCATAGCTCTATGTGTTTTTGGGAGGAGATTTCCACTGCTCTACTCACGCCGCCATCTTGGCTCCGCCCCCTAAATACAATTTTTAATGGCTGCACAGTATACTATTGAATGGATAGCCAAATGTTTACTTAAATGGTTCTAGATTGTTGTGTATTAGGTTATTTTCAGTTTATTTTTGCAAGTACAAAAACCCTGCAACTAATATTCTATGGATAAAGATTTTTGAATATTCATGATTATTTTCTTAGGATCAATTTTATCTTAAGATAAATTTTTATTTAAAAATAAATTTTAATATTTTTAAAATAATGTTTTAAATTTTATCTTAGGATTAATCCTTAAGATAGATTGCTAAAGATGAAATTGTTGGAACAAAGCCTATGTGCATTTTTACTAATTGGTTTTTCTAATATAGACCAAACTGGTTTTGTAATTAGTTGTTCTGCCAAAAACTGTGCTTCAGAGGTTTTACATACAGCTCTTTTGTATATTGGTCCATAGTAAATACCTTAGGCTAACTTTCATGCTGTCATATTGTGAAAGGCAATTCCATTGACAAGAAGAGCAATATGATGTAGATAGGCATTTTTCTGGTGTTCTATCTTTTTTGATTGTCTGCCTGCCCCATTAGAATATAAATTTCATGAAGAGAGTGACTTTTTTTTTCTGGTTTATTATTGTATTTCCAGTGCCTGTATGTAGTGAAGAATGGTACACAATAAGTAATTGTTGAATGAATAAATTAATGACTCTGGGCTTTCTATAGGTGCTATAGCTAACAGTACAAATTGAGGTAATTAATGAGTGCTTCAATTTATATGGTGTTAAGTAGAGGCCCTTTTGTGGAGTAGTGGTTAGGCGGAAAATGTAACTTAACTTTATTATATCAATAGGTAAGAAAAAATTTAGTTATTGCATATGTCAGTTCAGCTCCTTCAGTGAAAAAACCCTGGGATAGAGTTAGAAATGCAAGAGACTTACTGTGCAACATACTTGTCAGATAACAATGCCTGTGAAATATAAAAGGGGAGAGATCAAGAGTATGAAGAGAAAGTCTTCAGATGCAGTTTATGCCTGGCACCTGTGAAAGGAGAGAGGGAAAGAAACAGGCTTGGTGGGAAGAGCCAGGAGTGTGGCGCTTTCTGGTAAAGTCTTGGCCCACCCCGAAGGGAGCTCCTGTGTAGAGATGACCTATAGAAGAGTTCCACATTGGGCAGCAATGGCTCAGTCCTTAGCTGGGGGCTGACCATGAGGTTCATGGGCTCAGCAAAAACTTAGTGGACCCTGAATGTGCAGCAGCTAGAGGCTGTCAACTTCCTGCCCTCCTGGCTGCTTATCCGCAAGTTCTTCTTACCGGGAGATCCAAGAGACACACCTTCATGGTTACCATATTTCTCTCCTTGAGCCATGCATATAACTTAGCCATACGTTTTTGGGGAGCTGCTTCTCTAGGGTTTGTTACAGTGTCTCTTGCCTTTAAGTTTGTAACTTAGTAGGTCATTTCACTGCTCTTGTAGGTTGGTTGCTTTTTGGATAGTATTGTGTATAATATGACCAGTGGATCCCATGATCATGGCCCCCAGATCGTGGTGCTGGCAGGAAAGCTGCAGGCTGAAAAGACAATCCCGTATTTGAAAAAAGTATCTCTTTCTGAGAGAATTAACTACTGGCCCTTCCAGGACCAAAGAGTCCAAAGTAGTCAGTTTGCCACTGAGTAGCCAGTTCATTTTCTAAAGAAATAGTGTTATATCATGGGTTCAACCTTGGTCTCCATTGTTGACAGGTTAGACCTACAGAGGTAACAGTACCGAGATCAGCCTTGGCAAGTAAAAACCCATGCTGTTAGGCGCCTGTGTGTCTTCCATCTCTGACATGATTGCTCTCTGCCCTTATTTCCAGTTCTGAAGTGATTGATGATGAAGGCTGGCTAATGTCAACTGGCTCAACCATTTATTTAGTCAGTTGTTTATTGCTTCTTCGGTGGTGGATGTTTTCTGGTGGGGGTTAACGTGCAATACAAAAATCATTGCACTTTATGCCCATTCCCATATATCTATCCACTTGCCTCTACTCCAAAACTTCTTGCTATAATCTAGAATTTTCCTTCTAGGCCCTTGTGCAGTCTACTAGGCCACTTATTATTGTTCACAATACTATGTATATACTTATCTTAGATTATTTTTTCTTCCACACAAAGTGAAGGATCAGCTATACAAGACATTGTAGATTTTATCTTGCCACTCTTTTTCCAAGTCACCCCTGAATGAGACTGTAGTGTGGCCTCTCTTTATTTTCATCTTTCACCTGTATTTAGAGCCATTTGTAAACAGAGCTCATATTTTCTCTCCTTGCTTCAGCTGATCATGTGGGACCCATATGACCATGTGGTATAAGTTAAAGGAGGAGCATTGGTGCAACCATGAAAGGTAAATGGGAGTCCGGACTGCTTCCATAAGCAGCTTACACGCACTCTCTGGTCCTGCTTCAGTTTGATCCCAAGTGTGCCTTTTCCCTCTTACAAGGGGCTTCTACAGGGCAGTTCTGTGCCACTAGTTGGCCTCGACTGTTTCAGGGACCCATCATCACCACTACTATGAGTTACTCTCTGTGACTGCCTCTCCTACCGTCAGCCCTAACCTGCAGGGAGGACCACCACTGAATTTCTTGGTGATACTGGTGTCCCTGTCACCACTGCATTTTCTTCTGAGGGTATGCAACATAGTTTAAAATGTGGGCTTTGCCCTAGTTGAGCTCACCATTGCATTTCTAATGGCCTTTATGAATAGTGTGTCCTCTACATTCTCCTGTAGAATATAATCCTCTGATAGGTCTTCTGGCCACACATATTATATGCATCCCAGCACGTCAAATTCCCTAAGCCTTAAATTATTTTCTCCACTGCCTGCCATGGCAACCCACACATTTCAAATTCATTTAGTATGGGCCATTGTTTTCTCCAGGTTTTTAAAACCACCCTAGCAGTGACTTTATCCCATCCCTTTGGGTCCTTGCCAGGGTGTTAAATCTTGTGTTCTGGGAAAATGCCCTTAAATTAATAAACTCTTGTTTATATAGGAATTTATCAGCACACTCAAAATCCAATCTTATGACTTCTAGCTAATCCTTGCAGCTTATTTAGGGTATAAAGGAGCTTCCCTTATAATTTCTTCCCTTACATTTCCAGCATGTGCCTAGTTGTGTTATCCTAGGACAGTTGTGTTTTGCTGTATTATTCTGGCAGCCATGTAAGGAAGTGGGACAGCTTCTGAAAGAGGGCCAATTGTCTTGTGGGGAGAGATCTCTGAAGTTTATTTCTGCATAAGAGAAGTGCTAACTCAGATTAGGGCCTCATGGAGGAAACCCTAACTCCTAATAGGAAGGGGTAGGTAGACTGCAGTCTCTGAAGGTTCTAGGTACTCTACAGAGCCAAAGTTTTTTGAAGAATGCATCCCATATTTCATGGCCCCATATTTTCTAGCCAGAGCCCTGATCTTAGCATAATAGATTCACCTTGGCTGAGTATTCAATAGTTCTTGAAGTTTGGGTGCTTTGAATTTATTTCACAGCTGTGTCTGTTCTCCCACTTCAGGAGAGCCGTCTTTTGTAAGCTGTCAGAGAGGTCCTTTGGCTCTCACACTTAATTTTTTTTATTGAAGTATCACTGACATACAATCTTATATTGGTTTCAAGTATACAACACATGGTTCAACAGTTACCCATATTATTAAATCCTCACCCTCACTAGTGCAGTTACCATCTGTCAACATAGGAAGATGTTATGAAATCATTGGCTATATTCTCCATGCTGTACTACTACCATCCTCATGACCAACTTATATTTGATTGAGAATTTTTGTGCCCCTTTATCCCCTTTACCCTTCCCCACCCTCCCACTCCAGCTCCTCCCCCATGGTCACCACCAGTCACTTCTCAGTGTCTATGAGTCTACTGCTGTTTTGTTCATTTTGTTTTGTTTTACTTTGTTTTTAGATTCCACATATAAGTGAAATCTTATGGTATTTGTCTTTCTTTGCCTGGCTTATTTCACTTAGCATAATACCCTCTAGGTCCATCTATATTGTTACAAATGGCAAGATTTCTTTTTTTTTAATGGCTGAATAATATTCCATTGTGTATATGTAACACATCTTCTTTAGCCATTCATCTATTGATGGACACTTAGGTTGCTTCCATATCTTGGCTATTATAAATAATGCAGCAATAGACATAGGGGTGCATATGTCTTTGAATTGTGGATTTTGTTTTCTTTGGATAAATTCCTAGAAGTGGAATTACTGGGTTGAATGGTATTTCTATTTTTAGTTTTTTGAGGGACCTCCATACCATCACACTTAATTTTTAAATGTTAACTACCTTGCATTTCTCATTCTTTCTTAATAATAACAAGCCAATTCCATTTTCCTTGTATGCATTGCTCACTCTCAAATGCCTGTTTTATTGCACTGTTCAGAGAAGTTTACTTCACCAGAACCCTCTCCTGAGTTACCACTAGTAAAGGTTTAGTGAGTAGGCTGCAATCTTGGCCTGGCACAATCAATGCCACTGGGGCATGGGGTCATCATTTGCAGCTGGGTGGTGAGTAATCTAATCCCAAAAGTCCATGTTGCTATATGCTGTCTTGGACCATTCTCAGTGTCAACTGACTGAGTTTGGATTCTCTGGGAAGACAATGATAAGCCCAAATTGGCAACTCAGATTCTTTGGAGTAACCCTATGAAATATAAAAGAGAAAGGAAATAGGAATAGGCCGGTAAGGAGAGGGAGAAGGCAGATGGATTGAGTAGGAAGGGCTAAATCTTAGCTAACTAAATAGAGATCTCTTGCATAAAGGCTGCTAGTAGAAGGATCTTAAATTTTGCAAATTACCAGCCTCTTGTATACCTGCTGGGCTCAGTGAGTGGCTTGGGGCTGTGCGTAAGAGTGGCACATTCTGAAGGCGCAGTAGCTGGAGGCTATCAGCTAACTGCACTCCTTGTGTGGACTGGGGAATTTTTTCCCAAAGGCATATAAGTGGCATACATATGTAGATGATGTACCATGTCAGTTATTTATATATAAACCCAGGTGTGGTAGGTTAATAATGATTCTCAAAGATCTGTTCAACTCCTTATCCTTGGTACTTATGAAATAGCTGATTTTTAAAGAGTCTTTACAAATATGATTAAGGATCTTGAGGTAAGATGGACCCTAAGTATCCTTATTAAGAAGAGGTGTAGGGAGATGATGCCCATGTGCACACACAGAGAAGGCAATGTGAGGACAGAAGCAGAGACTGGAGTAATGTGGCCAAGGAATTCCAGCAGCTACCAAAGCTGGAAGAGACAAAGAAAGGATTTTCCATCAAGAACATCTAATGGGAATGCAACCCTACTGACATCTTGATTTCAAACTTCTGGCCTCTGAATGGTGAGAGAATAAATTTCTGTTGTTTTAAGCTACAAGTTTAACATTGGTTGTTACAGCAGCCTTAGGAAACTAATACACTGGGTTCATGTACTTTTTTATTGAGATATAATTAATTCACATGCCATAAAGTTCACCTTTCAAAAATGTACAATTAAGTGATTTTCTAGTGTAGTCTCAAAATTGTATAACTTTTACCTCCATCTAATACCAGAACATTTCATCACCTCCAAGAGAAACCCATACCCATTAGCAGCAACTCCCCATTTGTTCTTATCCCAGTCCTTAGTGACCACTGATCTACATCTCTATGGATTTGCTTGTTCTGAACCTTTCATGTATATGGGCTAATATAAAAGTGGCCTTTTGGTCTGGCTTCTTTCACTTAGCATGTTTTCAAGGTGCATCCATGTTATAGCATGAATCAGTATTTCATTCTTTTTTATGGCCAAATGACATTCTGTTGTATGAATATACCACATTTTGTTTATTCACTCATCCATTATGGACATTTGGGTTTAATTTCTTGAAATCATATTTCTAGGGGAAAATTTCTATTAAAACCTTATATTACCCAGATGTCAGTTCAAATCATCTTTCCTCTTAAAATTTTGAGTGAATCCTAATTCCAAATATGAGTATCCTCAATATTTCTACAGGTCCTTAAGTAGAGGGAACGAGAAAGGCTTACATTTTCAGTCACCTCTGCCTCCAATGTCTTGCATTGGCTGAATTCTTATTCTTTGTTCTGATTATTGAGGCTGATTCTTGAACACTGTATTCATGGGATGCCAGACCTGGATTGACTCCTTTCCCTTTCCTCTGTGTCAGTTCTGACCTTAGCTGCAAGTGAAAAAAGAAAACAAACTCAAACTGGCTTAAGCGAAATAAGGACTTCAGCATCTTGAACAAGTGGCTCTCAAACTTTTTGGACTCAGGATCTCTTTATAGTCTTAAAAGTTACTGAGGATACCAAAGAACTTTTGTTTATATGAGTTACATCTATTGAAATTTACTGAATTTGAAAACTGAGAAAAGTTTAAAATATTTACATTTTAATTCAATTATAATCCCACTACATGCCAGCATAAAAATACATTTTTAAAATTGAGATATCATTAATATACAATTTTATGTTGGTTTCAGTTGTACATCACAGTGGTTCAACAGTTATCCACATTATCAAGTCCTTACCTCCTCCAGTGTTGTTACTATTAATGTAGAAAGATGTTACAAAAGCCTTGACTGTATTCTCAATGCTGTACTACTACTGTCCCTGTGACCAATTTATATTGTGATTGTGAATTATTGTGTCCCTTTATCCCCTTCACCCTCCTGTCCCTCACCTACCCCAACCCCTCCCCCTTGGTAGCCAACAGTCACTTCTCAGTGTCTGAGTCTACTGCTATTTGGTTACTTCTGTTTTGCTTTGTTTTTCTATTCCACAAATAAGTGAAATCATTTGGTATTTGTCTTTCTCCATCTGGCTTATTTCCCTGAGCATAATACTCTCTAGATCCATCCATATTGTTGCAAATGGCAGGATTTGTCTTCTTTTCATGGATGAATAATATTCAGTTGTGTATATGTACCACCTCCTCTTTATCCATTCATCTACTGATGGACACTTAGATTGCTCTGTATCCTGGCTATTGCAAATAGTGTGGCAATAAACATAGGGGTGCATATGTCTTTTTGAATCAGGGATTTTGTTTTCTTTGGTTAAATTCCTAGGAGTGGAATTATTGGGCCAAATGGTATTTCTATTTTTAGCTTTTGGAGGAATCTCCACGTTGCTTTCCACAGTGGTTGCACCAGTTTACATTCTCACCAACAGTGTAGGAGGGTCCCCATTTCTCAGCATCCTTGCCAGCATGTTATTTCTTGTCTTTGGGATAGTGGCCATTCTAACTGGTGTGAGCTGATGTCTCATTGTGGTTTTAATTTGCATTTCCCTGATGATTAGTGATGTGGAGCATCTTTTCATGTGCCTGTTGGTCATTTGAGTTTCTTCTTTGGAGAAGTGTCTGTTCAGCAACTCTGCCCATTTCTTAATCAGATTATTTGTTTTTTGGGTGTTGAGGTGTCTGAGTTCTTTATATATTTTGCATATTAGCCCCTTGTCAGATGAGTCATTTATGAATTATTCTCCCTATTACTGTAGGATGCCTTTTTGTTCTACAGATGGTATCCTTTGCTGTACAGAAACTTTTTAGTTTGATGTAGTCCCACTTGCTCCTTTTTGATTTTGTTTCCCTTGCTTGAGGAGATGTATCCAGGAAAAAATTGTTCATGCTTATATTTAAGAGATTTTTTGTCTATGTTTTCTTCTATGAGTTTCATGATTTCATGTCTTACACTGAGGTCTTTGATCCATTTCAAATTTACTTTTGTGTATGGAGTTAGGCAGTAATCCATTTTCATTCTCTTGCATGTAGCTGTCCAGTTTTCTCAACACCAGTTATTGAAAAGGCTGTCTTTTCCCCATTTTATATTCATGGATCCTTTATCTTATATTAATTGACCATATATGCATGAGTTTATATCTGGGCTCTCTATTCTGTTTCATTGATCTCTGGATCTGTTCTTGTGCCCGTACTGAATTGTTTGATTACTGTAGCTTTGTAGTATAGCTTGAAGTTAAGGAGCGTAACCCCCAGCTTTGTTCTTCCTTCTCAGGATTGCTTTGTCTATTTCTAGGAAGTTGTCCATTTCTTCTAGGTTGTGCAATTTATTGGCATATAATTTTTCATACTAGTCTCTAGTAATTCTCTGTATTTCTGTGGTACCCATTGTGATTATTCCTTCTTCGTTTCTGATTCTGTTTATGTGTGTCATTCTCTTTTTTTTTTTGATATGTCTCTCTATGGGTTTATCTATTATTTTTTTTCTCAAAGAATCAGCTCCTGGTTTCATTGATTCTTTTCTATTGTTTTAGTCTTCTCAATTTTATTTATTTCTGTGCTGATCATTGTTATGTCCCTCTTTCTACTAACTTTGCACTTCATTTGTTCTTCTTTTTCTAGGTTCTTTAACTGTGAGTTTAGACTGTTTGTTTGAGATTATTCTTGTTTCTTGAGGTAAGCCTGTATTGCTGTGTACTTTCCTCTTAGAACTGCCTTTGCTGCCTCCCATAGATTTTGGGCTGTTGTGTTTTTGTTTTCATTTGTCTCCATGTGTTGCTTGATTTCTGTTTTAATTTGTTCACTGATCCATTGATTATTTAGCAGTGTGTTGTTTAGCCTCCATGTATTTGTAGGCATTTTTGTTTTCCTTGTGTAATTTATTTCTAGTTTTATACCATTGTGTTCTGAGAAGCTGCTTGATATAATTGCAATCTTCTGAATTTATTGAGGCTCTTTTTGTGGCCTAGTATGTGATCTACTCTAGAGAACATTCCATGTACACTTGAGAAAAATGTGTATCCTGCTGCTTTTTGTTGGAGTGTTCTGAAGATATATGTTAAGTCCATCTGACCTAATGTATTGTTCTATGCCTCTGTTTCCTTATTTATTTTCTGTCTGATTGATCTGTCTATTGATTAAGTGGTATGTTAAAGTCTCCTAAAGTGAATGTGTTGCAGTCTATTTCTCCCTTTAATTCTGTTGTTATTTGTTTTACATATTTAGATGCCTCTGTGTTCAGTGCATACATATTTATAATGGTTGTATCTTCTTGTTGGACGGACCCCTTTATCATTATGTAATGTCCTTCTTTGTTTCTTGTTACTTTATTTTTTTGAAATCAATTCTGTCTGATAAAACTACTGCAAATCGTGCTTTTTTCTCTCTGTTGTTTGCATGGGTTATCTTTTTCTGTCCCTTCACTTTTAATTTGTGTATGTCTTTGGGTCTGTAAGAAGTCTCTTGTGGGCAGTATATAGATGGATCATGTTTCTTTATCCATTCTGCCACTCTGTGTCTTTTGATTGGTGCATTCAGTCCATTTACCTTTAAGGTGATTATTGATAGATATGTACTTATTGCTGTCTTGTTAATTGTTTTCTGGCTGTTTTTTTTATAACTCCTCTCTGTTCCTTTCTTCCTCTCTTACACTCTTCTCTTGTTGTTGATGGTTTTCTTTAGTGCTGTGATTGGATTTCTCTTCAAAAAAATTTGTGTGTGTGTGTGTGTGTGTGTGTGTGTGTGTGTGTATGTGTTTATCTGTTGTAGGCTTTAGTTTTGTGGTTACCAAGGGTTCAAGATATCTTCCTTTCTATATATATATTAGTCTACCTTAAATTGCTGATTACTCTATTTCACACATGATCTAAAAGTACTTTTTTCCTTCTTCCTCTTCCATTTTTCGACAGATGTCACAATCTGTAGTTGTTGTGTATCCCTTGACTTATTTTGTGTATAGTTGATTTTGCTTCTTTTGTTTTGTTAATTTCATACTTGCTTGATAATGAATTGGTCTACTACTTTTACTGTTTATTTATTTTCACTAGTAAAAGCTATTTAGCCTTACAGACACATCCTGTAAGGCTGGCTTAGGTGGTGAATTCCTTCAACCTTTGTTTATCTGGAAATTGTTTAATCCCTACTTCAAATTCAAATGATGATCTTGTCAAGTAGAGGATTTTTGGTTGTAGGTCCTTCTGTTTCAGTACATTAAATATATCACACCCCTCCATTCTGGTCTGTAACGTTTCTGCTGAAAAGTATGCTGACAGCCTGATGAGATTTCCTTTATAAGTGATCTTTTTTCTCTCTTTGGCTGCCTTCAACAATCTCTCCTTATCTTTGATCTTTGCCATTATAATTATTATATGTCTTGATTTTGTCTTCCTGAGGTTCCTTTTGTTAGGGGCTCTCTGTACTTGGCATGCCCTGAGTGTCTATTTCCTTTCCCAGATTGGGGAAGTTTTCAACAACTATGTCCTCAAAGAGACTTTCTATCCCTTTGTCTCCCTATTCATCTGGTACCCCTATTAGGCAAATATTGTTTTTTTTGGATTGGTCTGTGGCTTTGGTTGAATTATAAAGAAAATGTGGCCTCACAAAATTATAAACTGGAACCAAAAAGAAGTATTTTAATAGTCTTTTCAGGCAACTGTGGATATTTGTCTGAAATTACACCAAAACTTGACAAGTAGTAGTTTCTTAAAGGATAGTAGCAATGAATAATCTAAAACCATACCAAGAATCTTTTTATACTTTGTTCCATTAAAATCATTGGTCTATCTTGCACATTGAATGGATATTTTGCCCAGGCATGATTTTGTGCCATCATGCATTGATCATTTGGAAAATAACATTTCATTGAGTTATGCAGATCTTCTAAATGTTAATGCATTTTATTATACAATATCAAAAAATCACTTTTATTTATATTACTACCAATTTCATCAGAAAAGTCTTTAAGTATTAGCAAACTCTTAAGTTAACAGTGGTTACAGATTTCTTTTATTTATTTATTTAAGTATCATTGATACACAATCTTATGAAGGTTTCATGTGAAGAACATTGTGGTTTTAACATTCATCCATATCACAAAGTCCTCACCCCACATCCCCATTGTAGTCACTGTCTATCAGCCTCTATCAGCCTGGTTACAGATTTCTAAAATCCTAATTTTCACTTGAAACCTTGCATTTTCTTGTTGTAGCAATATTGTCAGTTGTTTTCCTTGAAGTTAAAGGCTCATTTTATTTTGAACAAAATATATGCTGAGTATCCAAATCTGAATAAACATGCTTTGCCTGCCAGTTATTCTTTCAAATAAAATGATATTACAGAAAATAGCAGGTAGTCCAGTTTGCAAATCAGTGGCACAAATGCTCTTCCTAGAGATAACTGTATTACTTTAGTATATAGCAGCTCTTTATGTATACTTCCCACTTTATTTTACAGAATATTTAAAAGACATATACTCAACTGTCCAATAAACTTAATGATTTTCACTGATTCATCAAGGTCATTCTTAAGTAAAACTTTTTATTTGTTGTTCAGTAAGTGAATTTTGGTAAAGAATATAATGGCCACTAGCACAGTTTGGTGTCACTGTCATGATCTGTACTTAGGTGCTAGCAGTTTCATTCACTATTGTTTTCTGCTCTCAAAAGGAATGTTAACATGTTGTGAGGGGGGGACAAAAACCTCAAATAATATCTTAATAATATTATGAAATTGATTAAAAAAAATCTGATAATAACTTCCTGAGTCTTCCAGACCCCCAGTGGTCCATGGGTCATGCTTTGAGGCTACTGCCTTAGAGCATCTTTTTTTCCCAAATGCAATACTCCTAACAACCCTCATCATCTCAGCTATGGAGCACTGATATGGAGGTAGGGGACTGCAAACGTCACAATTTTGTACTGAAGTTAGGCATGAGACAAAGAAGCTTTGACCTGTTTAATCTACCAACTATCTATCATCTGGCTTGTTTGCTTATTTATTTATATCACTTGGTTTATATACTTTATATTATTAGTTATAGCAGGAAACTTATCAATAACATTTTTTTAACATCAAAAATATTTTATAAATATTTTATGTTGGCATGAAGTAGATTGATGAGATAAAGAATCTTTCAGCTTGACAAATGAAGCTGTTCAGCTTCTGCAGAGCTCTAGATGGTCCAAGCATAAAAATCACTTTTAAAAGCAGAAATCAATTCTGGTATCTCATACTGGCAAAAGCCATTTTCATGTTCCAAAATTAATTACCATTATATCAGCATTTAAGAGTGTGGGATTTTCAATATGAATTCTGTTTTATGAATTGCTGTTCAAATGGATAATACTTGTTGGTAAGTAAACACACGAAACACAGAAGTTCCTGTTTTTTTAAGCACATCTTTTAATTTAGGCCAGTTTAAGTTTAAACATCAACAAGATCAAAAAGCTGTTATGTGAGTGGAGAATTATACTTTCAAGACTTTTATTACAGCTATGAGGATATATAAAAAGAGAATTTCAGTGTGTCTTCAAGTGATGTGAAAAGACTTGCTTTATTCTAGTAGTAGCCAGCGAGAAAAAACCCAGAAATCCACAGATACTACTACTTTAATAGAGCCAAAATGTGATATGCAGTTGCCTTGAGAGAGAAATTGGAAGGTTTGACCAAATACCCACTGGGGTTTCTTCTAGGTGAAGTGCTCTGAGTCTAAGAAAAATCTCCTTATCAGGGAACTTACCTGAATCAGTGACTCTCAAAATAGTGATGCAACTTATTCATTCAGATACTTTTTTTAAAAAATTGAAGGCTTAATATATTGCAGATACAGTGTGCTTGATCTGATGGGAAATTCTGAGTATGTGTCAAATATGGTGTTGGAATGAACTAAACACTTAACAATAGTTCAGCAATGCAGTGGTATGATACAGGGAAATGGAAACGTGATGCAAGGTACAAGGCACATAAACAGTCCTCCACTCCTTTACTGTCACTCTAACTAACCTGCACTTTATCTTCTTACTCCTTTGTCTTCTGAGTGGGTCTCAGGCATTACACATCTCCTTCCTTCCCACTTCGTTTATTCAACCAAATATATGTTGGTCACTGCTTGTGTGCTAGGCTCTCTGCTGAGCACTAAGGATACACTCATGAACAAGGCAATAGGCCCATTGTCATTTGCGGCCCAGTCAAGGAGACAAAATCAGACAAGTGATTGCATACCTAATTACAGTTGTGATAAGTCTTACAAAGGAAAAATACAAAGGCCATGACAATGTACAGCAGGAGATACAACCCAGTCTTGTGGGCTGGGACTTACATTCTCCCTTGTGTTACAGGTTAGACAGCTAGAGTCAACAGGCTGATGAATAATTGTGCAAGTCTAAGGACCTTCCTGGGGCATAGGACTGTTAATCATAAAACTGGGGTAGTCCTGGGTAAATACAGATAAGTTGGTCTCCCTAAGCTATTCTCATCCCAGGACATTTTTTATCCAGAGAAATGCCATTAGTCCCTTCGGAATTACTGAACCTCAAAGAGGACGAATCCCTGCTCCTTGCCATCTAAAGGGGGTTGGGATATAAGGGGATGCATTGTAAAATGTATGAATTTGGTCACAGCAGGTAAGTCTTGATGGCAGGTCTCTGCCACTGCAGAACATTGCTCAGCGTGGCACTGGAGATTTCCGGTGGCCACAGGCTCAGTGAGACTTCTTCAATTATAGAGGAAAGTGTTGTTAAGTGACTTTACTATGGTTACAGAGCTAGTTGAGAGAATAGGTGATGCAGGTCTGGTTTCCATGGAAACAGACTTTGAGAGGAAGATTCTGTTACTGATGATTTATTAGAGCTTGCTCTTGGGAGTGAGGGAAGTAGGATTGGGCAAAGAGAGGTTGAATTTTGAGATGCAGCTGCATCACAGGCAAGCCTTAGCCAGCCAACTCAAAAGCTGGGATGGACCTTCAGAGATATGAACGTCTGGGGCAAGAGGTCTGGGTCCACCAGTCATTGTACGTAGCATGACTCTAGCAGGAAACGTATCCTTTTGGCTGAGGGCATTTCTTTCATTCTGCTGAGGTGATGAGTACTTAGTCCTGAAGAGAGGATCTGGCTGGTACATGGCCTAGCATACCAGGTGTTGGGTTTCAGTTTGTTCCCATGATAGCATGTATCACCATTTATCAAAAATTGCCCATAGGCATCTTTATGCTCTTGATTTAACATGTAATTAAATAAATTTCCTGTCTCCAGAAAGATGCTCATCCATAATATAATATAAAATCATAAAGTTGTTAATAATGAATGAGTCTATAGATGCAAACGGGATAAAATTACTGGGCATGCTTTCACTGGAATGACACTGATTATTTCAGGTAGAAGCTGATTTTTTAAATACACACTGTGATGTGTTCATGAGCAATGACTCAGACGTTTTTATAATGTCAACATTTGCCCAGACAAAACGTGAGAAGACATTTCCCTGCTAGCTTACTAATTGTTCCAGGGACATCTAAGAAACTTCAGCATAAAGATAACAGAAAGGGTTGAGAAAATGTGTTTAGAAACTTAATTTTAAAAAATTCACATCAAGAAGTTCTTGTTTTAAGAAATAAGTGTCTGTGAAGTCAAACTTCAGGTTTTGATTTATTCAATTTTGGGCTTTTTGTGGATGTCAATATAGCATTGTGTTAAAAAAAATCTGTCTTGTTATATAAAATTAGCACATTTAGAGTTGAGTCTGGTATAAACAAAAGATAGACAAATGCTTTTTTCCTCTAAACCTGAAATGGTGAGATTTCAGAATAACAGCCTTCAAACATGTTGCACATTAGAATTGCCTGGGAAACAAAAAATTGTTCAGGCCCCACCCTGATTATTATGAATTAAAATCTTGATGTGGGCCCTATAATTTATATTTTAGCTAAACTCTAAAAGTAATTCCTATGCATCTAACCAGGCACTAGTCTAGTGTCCTGGTTTACTTTTGGGAAGTGCTGGCATGGCGTAGAACTTCAGATGTAGGGCATATTTTGTTGTAGCTGATTTTTAATTGTAAAATATACGTAACATAAAAGTTATCCTTTGAATCAATATTTGTTTATTAAAGTATCATTCATATACAATCTTATGGTGGTTTCACATAAACAATAATGCTGTTCCAACATTCACCCATATTGTCATGTCCTCACCCCCTCTATTGCAGTAACTGTCTATCAGTGTAGTAAGATGCTATAGAGCCTTTAAACCAATTTTTAGTGTACCATTCAGGAGAATGAAGTACATTATATTGCTGTGCAGGCATCTCGACCATCCATCTCCAGACTTTTTACACTTCCCCAGTTGCAACTTCATAATCCATAGATAATAACCTCCCATTCCCCCTTATCCTCAACCTCTGGCAACCACAATTCTATTTTCTGTCTCTGTGGATTTGACTATTCTTGGTACCTCATTTAAGTGGAATCATACAGTGCGTCCTTTTGTGTCTGCTTATTTCACTTAGCATAATGTCTCCAAGGTTCACCCCTGTTGTAGCATGTGTTAGAATTCTTTTTCTTTTAAAGATGAATTAATATTCCATTGTGTTTATATACCACATGGTGGAGGGATGCTTGAGTTGTGTCCACTTGTTGACTATGGTGAATAATGCTGCTTGAAAATGGGTATCTAAGAAATACCTGTTTGAGTCCTTGCTTTCTGTTCTTTTGGGTATTTACCCAGAAGATTGCTTGATCATATGGTAATTCTATTTTTAATTTTTTGAGGAATCACTATAACAGTTTCCACAGCAACTGTATCATTTTACATTAACACCACCAATGGGCAAGGTTTCCAAGTTTCCAATTCTCACACTTTTTATTTTCCTGTTTTGCTCATCACCATCCTTAATGGGTATGAAATGGTATCTCACTGTGGTTTTGATTTATATTTTCCTGATGATTTGTGATGTAGAGCATGTTTTCATGAGCTTATTAGCCATTTGCATATCTTCTTTGGAGAAATATCTATTCACAGTTTTGCCCATTTTTTCCCCAGTTTTATTGAAGTCTGATGGACATATGAAAATGTATACCTTTGGGTACAGCATGTTTTGAAATATGTTTACATTGTGAAATAATCACCACAATCGAGCTAATTAACATATCCATCACTTCACAGTCATCACTTTTTTTCTGTAGTGAGAACAGTTCAGATATACTTATAGCAAATTTCAAATAAACAATATATTGTTATGAATCACAGTCACCATGCTGTACGTTAGATTCCCAGGACATATTCAACTTATAATTGAATCCTTTCACCAGTTATCCCCCATTCCCCTCAGCCCTGGCAACCACTATTCTATTCTGCTACTATGAGTTGGACTTTTTTGGATCCCACACATTAGTAAGATCATGCAGTATTTGTCTTTCTGTGTCTGGCTTACTTTACTTAGAATACTGTGCCCTTCAGGGTCATCCACATTGCAGCAAATGGCAGGATTCCTTATTTTGCTTCATCAAGTCTGCTATTGAGACACCCTATTGAACCCCTCATTTCAGCCATTGTATTCTTCAGCTCTATGATTTGTTTTTTTTTCTTATGTTTTGTATTTCTTTATCAAACCTCTTGTTTTGCTCATTCACTATTTTCTTAGTTTCATTAGCTGTCTGTTGCTTGTAGTTCGCTAAACTACAAGAGGCTGAATTCTTTGTCAGACAGGTCACAGATCTTCACTTCTTTATGGTCAGTTATTGGAGCTTTATTAGTTTCCTTTGGTGGTGTCATGTTTATGTGCTTTTTCATGATCCTTGATTCCTTACGTTGGTATCAGTGTTTCTGAGTAAGTGGTCCCCTCTTCAAGGCTTTGCCCAGGTTACCTTTGGCAGCGATAGTCCTTCACCAGTCAGTTCCACTTGGGATTTTGGAAAGCTCAGAGGTAGCATGTGGCTTGCCATCAGGGTCCATTTTTGGGTGAGGCCACTGCCTGAGCTCTGAGGTGGGGGGGATGCCACTGGTGGGGAACAGTTGGGTGGGACAGCTGGCTTGGTGCCCTGATGAAGTGCAGCTGTAGGATGGGCTCTGTAGCTGCCTGGATCCTCTGGTCAGGCTTCTTTCTTGGGAGGGACTGGGGACTACACTCAGTTGTAAGTAGGCCTTTGGAGTAGCTTCACTGCCTGAGTGGGGCAGCAGAAGAGGCCCCAAGGCTGGTACAACTTATTTTAGGATCTGAATTCTGACAAAACTGTGCCAGACAGGTGACTGGCTTTGCTCTGTGGATAGGCAGATCTGTGGCTGGGCTTTCTGCTCACGTGCCACTGTAAGGGGGCTGCAGGATGGGCTGTGCAGCTTCCCAGCTGCTCTGATTAGATTTCCAGATGGGGCTGAAGGTATATACAGCAGAGGAGGGCTACACAGTAGCATCCTTTCCTAGGTAGGGCTGCAGAACAAGCCCAAAGGCTGGCAAGGCTTGTTGTGTGGGGACCAAATTTGGTAGAACTGTGCATCGAGCTCCTTGACCAGATGGGGCCGCTGTCTTGCCTCTGCAGAAGGGCAAACCTGCTGGCTGGGCTCTCTGCTGAAGTGCTCTGGCCAGGCTTCCTGATTGGACAGGGTGGGGAGGCAGAGATGATCCCTCAGCAATAAGCATGGCTATGAATTAGCTTCCCTGCCTGAGGTGGGCAGCAGAACAGGCTCTAAGACCAGCAAAGCTTGCTGGTTGGGGTCTCAAATCAGTCTGAATTGTGCAGTTTCCTGGTCAGTGGGGCCACTGTCTTGCCACTGCAGATGGGCAAAGCTGCTGGTTGGGATTTCTACTTGGGTGCTGCTGGGAGTAGGGACTCGACATGCGAGACCTGAGTGCTGGAAAAGTGCTGTAAGCCCCACCTCCTTTCTCCATCACTATCTGACCTCCATGGTCAAGACCCCCAGATTCCACTCCTTCCAGATCCCTGTGAAGCAAGACCCAAGTGAGCCTCTGGGGGAGAAACCTCCAGTGTTGGGGGTGCTGCAGCTTCTCTTTCCCCGCTGGGGAATCCGTAGGCCTGGAGGGCACCGTGACAGCCCGGGGATGCGGCAGGGCGGTCAGAGTGCAGCTGCTCCTCTGACCCTTCTAACGCCATCCTGCTCAGCCTCTGAAGTCCAGGGGGGTGTTTCAGATGCTCTCCAGGTTCTGGAATTTTCACAAGTGTGTCTTGTCTTTAGATAGTTGCTAGTTGGTCTTGTGAGGGGGACTAAAGTCAGGAATGACCTATGTCATCATCTTGACAACTGCATTTTTCATTTAATTCATAATATTTTTCACCTCTGAAATTTGGTACTTTTTAATGGTATTTTTGCAGTTTTTTTAAAACTAAAGTATCATTGATACACAATCTTCTGAAGGTTTCACATGAACAACATTGTGGTTTCAACATTCACCCATATTATCAAGACCTCAGGCCCCCATTGCAATCACTGTCTATCAGAGTAGTTAGATACTATAGAGTTATTACTCGTCTTCTCCATGCTGTACTGCCTTCCCCGTGACATACCTATATGTGATTGCGAATCATAGTGCCCCTTAATCCCCTTCTCCCTCCCTCCCCACCTGCCCTTCTCCACCCTTCCCCTTTGGTAAGCACTAGTTCCTCTGGGAATCTGTGAGCCGGCTGCTGTTTTGTTCCTTCAGTTTTGCTTTGTTGTTATACCCCACAAATGAGTGAAGTCATTTGGTACTTGTCTTTCTCCACCTGGCTTATTTCACTGAGCATAATACCCTCTAGCTCCATCCATGTTGTTGCAAATGGTAGGATTTCTTTTCTTTTTATGGCTGAATAATATTCCTTTGTGTATATTTACTACCTCTTCTTTATCCATTCATCTACTGATGGACACTCAGGTTGCTACCACGTCTTGGCTATTGTAAATAGTGCTGTGATAAACACATGGGTGCATATATCTTTTTGAATCAGGGACCTAGTTTTCTTTGGGTAAATTCCTAGGAATGGTTTCCTGGGTCAAATGGTATTTCTATTTTTAGCTTTTGGAGGAACTCCATATTGCTTTCTACAACGATTGAACTAATTTACATTCCCACCAGCACTGTAGGAGGGTTCCCCTTTCTCCACATCCTGGGCAGCATTTTGTTGTTTTTTGTCTTTTGGATGTTAGCTATCCTAACTGGTGTGAAGTGATACCTCATTGTGGTTTTAATTTGCATTTCCCTGATGATTAGCGATGTGGAGCATCTTTTCATATGCCTGTTGGCCATCCAAATTTCTTCTTTGGAGAAGTGTGTGTTCAGATCTTCTACCCATTTTTTAATTAGGATATTTGTTTTTTGGTTTTGAGGCATGTGATTTCTTTATATGTTTTGGATGTTAACCCCTTATTAGATAAGTCATTTATGAATATATTCTCCCATACTGTAGGATGCCTTTTTGTTTTGCTGTTGGTGCCCTTTGCTGTACAGTAACTTTTTAGTTTGATGTAGTCCCACTTGCTGCTCTTTTATTTTGTTTCCTTTGCCTGAGGTGACATGTTCAGGAAAAAGTTGCTCATGTTTATATTCAAGAGATTTTTGCCTATGTTTTCTTCTAGGAGTTTTATGGTTTCATCATTTACATTCAGGTATTTGATCCATTTTGAGTTTACTTTTGTGTATGGAGTTAGACAGTAATACATTTTCATTCTCTTACACGTAGCTGTCCAGTTTTGCCAATACCATTTGTTGAAGAGGCTCTCTTCTCCCCACTGTATATCCATGGCTTCTTTATCACATATTAATTGGCCATATATGTGTGGGTTTTTACCTGGGCTCTCTGTTCTGTTCCATTGATCGATGGGTCTGTTCATATGCCAGTACCAAATTGTTTTGATTACTGTGACTTTGAAATAGAGCCAAAGTTAGGGAGTGTAATGCCCCCAGCTTTGTTCTTCCTTCTCAGGATTGCTTTGGTTATTTGGGGTCTTTTGTGGTTCCATATTAATTTTAGAACTATTTGTTCTTGTTCATTGAAGAATGCTGTTGGTATTTTGATAGGGATAGCATTGAATCTGTAGATTGCTTTGGGCAGGATGGCCATTTTTACAATATTAATTCTTCCTATCCATGAACACAGGATGTATTTCCATTTATTGGTGTCTTCTCTGATTTCTCTCATGAATGTCTTATAGTTTTCAAGGTATAGGTCTTTCACCTCCTTGCTTAGTCCTAGGCATTTTATTCTTTTTAATGCAATTGTAAATAGAATTGTGTTCTTGATTTCTCTTTCTGCTAGTTCATTGTTAGTGTATAGGAATTTAACAGATGGGTGGTGTATTAATTTTGTATCCTGCAACTTTGTTGAATTCAGTTATTAGTTCTAGTAGATTTTTGATGGATTCTTTAGGGTTTTCTATATATAAAAAATATCATGTCATCTGCAAACAGTGACAATTTAACTTCTTCCTTACCAATCTGGATGCCTTTTATTTCTTTGTGTTGTCTGATTGCCGTGGCTGGGATCTCCAGTACTGCGTTGAATAGAAGTGGTGAGAATGGGCATCCTTGTTTTGTTTCCCATGTTAGAGGAAAAGCTTTCAGCTTTTCGCTGTTAAGTATGATGTTGGCTGTGGGTTTGTCATATATGGCCTTTATTATGTTGAGGTACTTGCCCTCTATACCCATTTTGTTGAGAGTTTTTAATCATGATTGGATGTTGAATTTTATCAAATGCTTTTTCAGCATCTGTGGAGATGATTATCTGGTTTTTGTCCTTCTTTTTGTTGATGTGGTGGTTGATGTTGATGGATTTTCGAATGTTGTACCATCCTTGCATCCCTGGCATAAATCCTACTTGATCATGATGGATGATCTTTGTGATGTATTTTTGAATTTGGTTTGCTAATATTATGTTGAGTATTTTTGCATCTGTGTCCATCAGGGATATTGGTCTGTAATTTTCTTTTTTTGTGCTTTTTAATGATTTCTATCTCTGATGAATTTCTCATTTTCTTCATGTATTGTTTTCCTGATTACATTAATTATTTATCTGTGTTTCTCTTGTATCTTGCTGAGCTTTCTTAAACAATTATTCTGAATTATTTGACAGGCAATTTGTAGATCTGCATTTCTTTTGATTTGGTTACTGGAAAATTATTGTATTCTTTTAGTGGTTTTATGTGTCCTTGATATTTCATGCTCCTTGAAATTTTGTGTCGCTGTCTTTGTATCTGAAGAAGTAGTTATATCCTTCAGTATTACTGACTGGCTTTGGGAGAGAAATACCTTCACCAGGCAGCCTGGCTAGGGATTCTGAGCCTCTTTCAGAACTTTTCTATGGATATGCCCACTCCACTTCTCTTGTTTCCTCCTGGTGGGGGAGTTCTAAGATTCTATGTTTTCTTTCAGTCTTACAAGCCAGGCTGAGTGCTGAAAGTCTGTCCTTTGTTCCCTAGGGCAGTGCCCTGAATTGCTCAATTTTGTGTGCCTTCCTGCAGTCCAGCAGATTCAGGTTGGCTTTCTACCTACACTCATGTGTCATCTATAAAGGCTCACTCTTGCTGTTCCCCAGAGTGCACATGGATAGCTGACCATAGCAGGGAGTGTAGGTGAAGTACTTAGAGCACTGGGGGTTCCCATGGGCCAGTTGAGGAGGTCTACAGGCAAAGCATCCCAGTGACTTTAAGGCAGACCATTTGATGGAATCCATGAAGTGGTTTGTAGAATTCGTGTCCCTTTGGTGAATTCTGAGCCTGGCTGCTGTGCTTCCGGCATCTCCCAATCGTTTAGTTGTGCTGATCACCTCAGTATTCTGGGTGGAGCTAGAAAGAAGCGGGCCTCTAGGGCAGTTTCCTGCATGGCTGGGGAAACTGGGTGCTTACTCACTATGCTCTCATTCTCCTTTTTTGGAGAAATTTTAGGCTGAGGGTTTTCTCTTGGCACTGAGCTGTGCTGCCTTGGTGGAGAGATAACATGGTAAAGTGAAACTCTTCTTACCCTCTTTAACACATCTATTTTTGGATTTTTTTTGTTCCAGTAGTATGCTGGAACTTTGCTGGACTACTAGACTCCCACAAAGGTACTCCCATCCATGAGTGGTTGTCAAAATCAGTGTTCTGTGGGGGATGATGGTAAGAAACTCCTATTCCACCATCTTGCTGAGGTCATTTGATCCTTTGCCCATTTGATCTCTTGCTGAGTTGTAGTCCTTTCTTTCCATATTCTGGTCATCTAAGCCTTTCTCTCATTCTGTGAGTTGCCTTTCACTCTTTTGAAAAGACCTTTTGATGTACTAAAGTTTTTAATTTAGATTAAGTTCAACTGTCTGTATTTTCTTTTGTTGCCTGTGCTTTTGTCGTCATATCCAAGAAATCATTTCCAAGTCCATTATTGTCATAAAGTATTTCTATGTTTTATTCCAAGAGTTTTATAGTTTTTCACTCTTATGTTTAGTTAGGTCTTTAATCCATTTTGAGTTATTTTTTGTATATGGTGTAAGGTGATCATCCAACTTCATTTCTTTGCTTGGGGATATCCAGTTTTCCCAAAACTTTTTATAGAAAAGACTGTCCTTTCCCTATTTAATGGTCTTGGCACTCTCTCTGCAAATTTTTTGATCACCATGAGCATAGATTTATTTCTAGGCTCTCTATTCTATTCCATTAATCTATGTGTCTTTCTTTATGCCAGTACTACACTATTTTAATTACTGTAGTTTTGTCATAAGTTTTGAAATCAGGACATGAGACTTTCACCTTTGTTTTCTTTCCAAGATTATTTTGGCTATTCAGGGCCTTTTGAAATTCCACGTATAGTTGACTTTTAAACTTTTTCTTTTAAAAATTATTTTAGATTGAAGTATATTACATATGAAAAGTATATGAAACAAAATAAATGATCATGAAATTATCACAAAATAAATACCCAGGAAACAATCACTTGGTTTGAGAGAGAGCACATTGCCAGCACAGCAGAAGCCTCTTTTTTATACCCTCCCCCCATTTCTTTACTGCTCCAAAGGTAACATCTTCTTGCCCTCTAATGCTACTGTTTAGTTTTGCCTGTTTTTGAACTTTATATTAATGAACTAATTTTGAACATATATACAATATGTACTCTATGTTTAATTTCTTTTGCTCAGTATATATTTGTGGGAGCCATGTGTATTTGTGGTTCCTTCCATTTCATTGCTGCAAGGTTTGATTATTCACAAGCAGTCTTCTGATTTTTAAAAGAGATGGGGTCTTGTTTTAAAGAGCCACATATTTAACAATATGCATACTCTCTTGGCTTAGTCATTTGTAGATCAGCCAGAATCTGTAAACCTTACATATTCACAGAATTATCCGATGTAACTGAGAAAGCCTCAGCCATACTCAATGGAAGGGTATCTAGGCAGGAAGGTAACGCAGTGGTCTGGCAGTAGGTACCAGGCAGAAATACTGGTATTTGTATTTTCCCACCTTCCAGAGAATGATAAAATTTAATGGAAAGATTATAACAGTGAGGATTTCAGGTTCTATGTCAAGCTGTAAATGCAAAACTTTAGAGTTAAAAGGATCTTTCAGTATCTCTTAAATCATACCACGTAAGTAGGTGACTTCTAGTTTTGAATTTATGAATAATTGGCTCTAAATCTGAACAAGCAATGTCTTATTGAGAATTAGAATACTTACTTTAAGAGGTACATTGAGTTGAGCCTATAAGGAAGAGTTCATTGTGAAGTAATGCCAGTGAATTGCCATGTCAACAAAATTCTGCTTCACATTCAGGGCCCACCTTCCCCAGAACAAATCTCCCCTTCCCTCCCCTTTTTCTCCACTCCCTTTCTCAATCACTCTCACATCTGCTGGAACTATTTTCAGAATTCATTGTTCAGGCCAACTCATTTTGACATAACTGGCAGGTTGACTCACATCACTGGTTAAATTAATCATGTGTTTGAAGTCTGTCATTGTGGCCCCACATTAGAATTCTCATAACTCATATGTTGTCTTTTAAGCTAATATTCCTCCCCTTGTCCTCAGTTTAACATCTCATTTCCATTTTAAATGAGAGGTCCCTTAAACTGCCTTTTCTGTCTTGCTCACTATTCCAGTTAAATATAATGTCTTCATTGCTGAACTAACTGGAGTTGAAAGGTTATTCCTCTATTTTGGATGAGATATAAAGTGGCTGGAAAGTGATTCAGAATTAAATAAGATATTTTCTGCAGGATGTACCTATTTGACAGTAAGCACAATTCTCATAATCATCTTTTGGGCATGTGAACTATTCAGATCATGGTAGGGTCATAGGTCTTTGGACCTGAAAGAAGCTCAATTATAACTTAGTTGACAGACCAACCTGTTTTAGAGCATAGTAATTTGGTCACACTGAGTTTTTTAATAGCTATTTATGAGCTATAATCTTCTGTGCAAATAATATAAAACAAAAATATGATATATAATGTGAGGCTCTTAAAAGTGGGATCTATATTTACTCATCTTTGAATTCCTAGTATGTATTCACTAAATATATGGCTGATTTTAAAGGAGTTTCCCTTGTTTCCCTCCCTTCATATATCAGTCACCTATGTATATGGTGTGATTTAAGAGATTCTGAAAGGTCCATTTGCCTCCAAATTTTTGCTATGTCAGTTTGACCTAGTATCTAAAACCCTCACAGTGATAACCATCTCATTAAATTCAGTCATTCTCTGGAAGGTCTCTGGGAATATGGAGATTTTAGTACTTCTGTTTGGTACCTACTGCCATTTACTCCCTAGTAAAAGTGCTCACTATTCTTGATGTTACTCCCACTATATCCATTAAAAACTTCCATATCTCCTCTCAGAACCAGATGTATTTAACCAGATGGTGGTAGTCTCTGCCTCTGGTATGGCCCCTACCAACCTTGAAGTAGGCTTTAGTTATTCTTCATATTTCCCCAAAGAATATTTACTTCATACAGATAGGGGGTTTCATAGGGTAGATTGAGGAACAGATTTACATAGTACATATTTTAATTATATTTTGTAGTTTAATTGTCCATTAGGCATCTCTTTACAAGGCTCTCTTCTCGGCTCCAGCTAATGTGTCTTTCTGTTTCTGTCTTGGTCTTTTCTGTTCTCTCCTGTCCTCTCTGCCCTCTTCTCTCTTTCTCTTTCTTTTATCCCTTCTCTGAGATCTAGTTCCCTTAGGGTTCTTCTCTCTGCCCCCAAGGTCTTCATTTCCTCCTAGCATACAGAGCAAAATAGTTTGTTTCAGATGCTTTAAAACTTTCAGAAATATGCTCACACTCACTGTCCCAATCAGCAAGCAACACACTCTCAGTCATTCAGCGGTGCCCTCCTTAGATGTCAGGGCATGACTATAAGGAAGTTTTTGCTTGTCACATTTGAATATATTGAAGCCCTTATCATCGTGTCCTACTGTTGGCTGTGTGTGCTACCGTCTGTCCGCACCCCCTGCTGAGAGTGTGGGAAAACAGCACGCTTTCCTCACTGTGTTGGTCACCACAGTCTTACATCTTGTCCTGTACATTGTGCAACTTTGCAATGACTCTGCTCAGTTACAAAGGTCTGGGATCAGTCAGGGTTCGATTTAGCTGCATATAACCAGTAAGCTCCAAATATCAGTGTCACAAGTGATGTAAAATTTTATTTTTCCCTTAAATGAAGAAGTCTGGAGTAAACATTCTAGAGCTAGCATAATGAAGGCCCAGACTTATATCTGAGTTTATGTCTTTATATCCTAGGCTGCTTCTGTTTTTACTCCACCATCCTAGTACATGGTTTCTATCTTTCAGGTCACCTTGTGGACAAGGTGGCTGCCAGAGCTCCAGGCATCCTGTTTTAGTTCCAAGTCCAAAGAAGGAAGGAAGGTGAAAAAGTAAATCAGGGTTTTATTTTAAGGAGTCTTTTAGGATTCAGCTTCTTTTGAGGTGTCTTTCTAATGGACCCACTTGATACTTCTTGTAGCTCATTGATTAGAACTTATTTATTTGGCCATACCTATTTCAAGGAGGGCTGAGAAATGTGATCTTTATTTCAGGCAGCAATGTGCTTAGCTAAAAATCAGGGTCTCTGCCAAAGTAGAAATGATATAAAATTTTATATCATTTAAGACACAGCTGTTTAGAATGCAGGTAGCTGTCCCAGCCCCATGCTTCCATAACTGGTTTTTGCGTATTCCTTCTCACATGGCCTGTCTGGAAAATGTACTGCTTGGGATGACTTGATGAGCCGAAAATCATCTAATACACACAAACCTTCAGATGCTACATGGAAACCAAAATCCAGTTGAAGTCCCAGCCTTTTAAATATGCCCACATATTTCCTGGGGAGCTTTCCTGTCCTGCTCCTTCCTGCCTGCACAGTTGAGGCCCCTGCCACACCCCAGATGCCCCTGATCCTTGATTTCTCTCCATTTCTCAGCCTTACGCTCTGCTTTTTGCTCTTCAGATACATGCTTTGTTCTTCCACGTTGACGTGTCCTCGGGTCTTTCTGTCTTAAGACTCCCTACGGTTACTTTGAAATCAGTTCCTCTGAAGTAATTTTAGCATTGGTGGTGGGGGTTGAGGATGGGAGACAGTGGGCAGGAGATTAAATGGAAATATTTGTGTGTCTTTTCTCTCAGAGTTCCTCTCCCACCATATCTGTCCTTTTTTTAAAATTTGTTTGTTTTGTTTTCCTTAAGAGTCCCTCTAGTCACTGAACTTGGCTTGAACTCTGCCTAGCAGCAGATGCAAGCGATCCCCTTAATTAACATTAGTTACAGTCAGATGAATGAATGTTCCTACTTTTTTACTAGCAGAGATTCTTTACAGCAGACTGGGTGGTGGCTTTTACTTTTCCTTTCCTTTCACTGCCCGGGATCAATCTTACTAGCTTTTGGAATCTTTCCTACTTTTGTAGTCTTTTCTCTTCCTACTTCCCCTCCCATCTGTGTCCATGTTTTTGATCAAATTCTTACCTGATTCCTGAACTGTAGCTCTGTAACAACTGAGCATCTGTGCTATCTTCCCTGACTATGTCTGCTCTTTGACCTATTTCATGTCTGAATTCTTTTAACATTTATAGTCTGTTTCACACACTGAAACACTTGACTATGTATCATTTTATGTTGTTTTCTAGTTATTTCATGAGTGTCAGTCAGGTCCCCAACTACATTGTAAGATTTTAGAAAGCAAGACTATGTTTATCTATCATCTATCTATCTATCTATCTATCTATCTATCTATCTATCTATCTATCTATCTATCTATCTATCTATCATCTATTCACTTAAATTCTGCCGAACGTAAAAAGTAGTACTGGGAGGGTAGTTGGCATTGCATAACATCTGCAGCCTTAACAAACGAATGGAGTGAATGTGACTGACATGTGCACACAGAGAACAGGGACACGTTGTTGCTGCAGCACGTGATAGTCTTGTTGACATTTCCAAATAGTTGAAAAAGTTCACATGGAACCTTGCTTGTCATTAGCAGAGCTTTTGAGACCTAACTGAATGCTATTCAGTATTCTAAGAAGTGAAAACTGTACCTTTATTTTAAATAGTGCTTTATATTTAACAACCAGACTAATTTTCAACTGTGCTTTTCAGAATTAAGTGTATCCTCAGGAATTAAAAGAGAGAATCATAGGCTTTGAGAAGCCTCCCACTGGCTTCTGGTGTCTGATCAGAGACCTAAAAATTGTAAGGTATACTTTCTCATACAACAACAATATTGTCAGACTATAATTTTCATGCAATAATTGAAATGGGCTTTAATATGCAGAGCTATCACATCTTACATGAAAATATTGTTCTATTACCTCCCAAATGAACATCAAGGTTGCCTCTGTCAAGTTTGTAAATGCACCACAAGTCCCACTGTTGGAAAAAAAATTAGTCAAAAGTCACTTTCCTGTCCAAAATGCTGTGGAGAGTTCAAAATGTTTTCTGTCACAGAATGCTTGTGGAGAGTTCAAAATGTTTCAGTGGGAGTGGAAGAATGAGAAATTGTCTAGAAGAGAGTGATAATCAAAGAAGTTGGATTATAATTCCAAAATTTTATTTATCCCAAGGGGTTTTATCTGCTTGTTAGAATGCTCCTGGGTTCTTAAAAATTATGTATCATTTCTCTTTGTTCTATAATTCTTATACATTTATCTCTGCAAATCTGTTTTTTTTAAAAATGCCAATGTGGACCTCAGCTGCCCATCTCAAAAGTGTGCTTTCATTTGTCATACTGTATCACTTTGTTACTTTTCATAATTTAAGACAAACATTGGGTTTCCTTTGCAATCATCTTTGACACTTTGACTATAAACAGTTGTAAATGCAGTGGCGATATTCCTGAGGAGAAAAGGGAGAAATCTCATCTGTATAATGTTGGAAGAAACGTTATCATTCCATAAAAAGCCACCAGTGCTTCCATTCTCACGAGGGCTCCTTTGGGGTTGGGATTAAATGTTAAGACTGGGGGTCGGTGTGGAGGAAGTTCTGGCGCACACATGTCACATGAAGTCTTTTGATTCAGTCCTGAGGACGTGTGTCTTCAGTTCTCTGAGAAGATAACCTGTGAGCAGAGAGTCAGGCTACCTTGAATGAGTCATACTGCAGGGACGCTCCTGGTGATGAGATTACCTGTAGCCTTCTTGACAGAAACGGCAAAAACAACATCCGCAGCCACGGGAGGGAGTGGCAGCTGCCACGGATGCTGCACCTCCTGGTTGTGACTGCGCCGCAGCAGTGTAGAAGCCGCACTGCTGGTGGTGCCGGAGCAAGACACCTGCAGTGGCATCCTAGGAGAACCCACAAACCACCAGACTCTCCGAGCAAGATGGCTGCAGTGGCCTCTTGGGAGAACCCACAAGCCACCAGACCCTCCAAGCAAGACGGTTGCAGTGGCCTCTCGGGAGAACCCACAAGCCACCAGACCCTCCAAGCAAGACGGCTGCAGTGGCCTCTCGGCAGAACCCACAAACCACCAGACTCTCCGAGCAAGACGGCTGCAGTGGCCTCTCGGGAGAACCCACAAACCACCAGACACTCCGTTTTGCCAATGCTGAAGATTAGGGACAACTAAGAACCCTGATGTCTATTTGAGATGAGATATGCTGGGGTCTCTTCATTGGCCCAGAATTTCCAGAATGTTCCAGAGTACTGGAGAGGAATAAGACTTATCCACCACCTCCTGATAATAAGACCAACAATAACAATCCTGATGAGGAGGACTGTGCTTTCTGTGTATGAGGCATTGTTCTAAGGGCTTCATGAGTCTATTAACTAATCCCTGCCACTTCTCCCCTTGCCCCCCATCCCTCAAAGGCACCTGTTGGCTGCTGCCGGCCTCTCAGGACTGGGAAGGCCCCTGAGGACCACGTGGGAAGCAGAGACCTATCATGGAAAAAAGCCTGTGGATCTCCTCATTCTGCTAAATTTTGTAGATTGCTAAGAAAACAATTTCTGTTTAATTCTTCTCTCTTTATCTTAAACTAGGAAGTAATTTTGATTTGGGAATGGCATTTCTGGATCACACTGGGGAGCAAGGAGGCTAACAAAGTAGTGCTGGGCCTTTATGGCTTATAGGACACGATTTATACATCAGTGGTTTTCCAGAGGGCAACAGTGTTAGACAAGGTCCATAAAAAGATGAAGACAAATTATGCTTTTAGGACTGTAGTTAGAGTTTTCAGCAGTAGGTGACCATTTTGACTTCTATTCCTGTCTCAGAAAAAATTTGTTTAAAGTGAAATTTCCTCTGCAGGCCTCTGGGCAATTATCCATTGCTATCTGGTAAAGTGTGACCTTTAGTATATTTGGCAAGAAAAGCAATTTTCATACCTCACAATTTTGACACAATATAAAGTCATTGCCTCCTTGGTATTTGACAATCAAAAGAATGGTCAAAAACCCTTATTCTTCAATGTAATAAAAATAAGAGTTGGTATTAGAGGAAAGCCAGTTATAGTGTGTGGAAAATTAGGTGAAGAAATCAACTGTGTTCTTGAAGACACCCAACAGTTCATGGCTTTTGATGTATCCTTAAATGAGATTAAAAATTTTAAGTACCTGGAGCAGATTCTGTAGCAGTGGGGGCAAAGCCAGAATGTCGTAGCTTGTCATAAAAATATTGCATTTCCAAGTCTCAGACGTGATCCACCAGACCACTCAGCCTCCCTTATCTATATCTCATTGCAGGTACTTGAGAAATATTGGTTGATTGAATACATTTAAAAAAATGCATTTCCAATATTTACAAAAAGTGTCACATTTGCAAGAACGAATTTAGACAGAAACTTAAGAGATGGATGTAGAACCACATCTAAGATTTATCCTCAAGATACATTGTTGCAATTCTTCCCCAAAGACAACTTTGATTTTTTTCAAATCTTCAAGCAAATTTCTGTAGTTGTGAAGGATAAACCAAGTTAGGTAAAACTCATGAAATAATGTGACAGTGTTTTTTAATCCTATATAACAATAGAGTTATGCAGCAGTATAGCAGTATTATATCAGGTTCCCAGATATAATTCCAACGTGTGTATAGGGACGGGCGGGGGAGTCTTTACACACACACACACACACACACACACACACACACACACCAAGGAATTCTCGAACACCAGCAGGGTGTTGGAGAACTCACTTCTGATGCTATCTGCCTGGAGACAACACCAGATTCCCAGGTTAAGGTCTCCTCCTACAAGACTGCCTCCACCCCCCATTCCAGATGTTGGTGGCAATCCCCAGGCAGTTACCTGTTCTTCTGACCTACCGGCTATGAATTGGAGGTTCCCATGACATCCCCCTTAGGTTCAATAAATTTGCTGGAGCAGCTCACAGAATACAAGATAACCCTTATGTTTACCAGTTTAATAAAGGATACAGTGAAGGATACAGGTTAACAGCCAGATGAAGAGGTACATAGGGCAAGGTCCCAAATAAAGGAACTTCTATCCTCGTGGAGCTTGAGGCCTGGCTGGTGGTACGTGGAGGCGCTCTGGTTCCCCAAGCATGGATAGTCACTCTGACTGAGAAGCACCATCCAGGAGAGAGAGAAACGCTTCTCAGGGGTTTTTGTGAAGGCTTCATTGCATTGTCATGATCGATTAAATTTTGGCCATTGGCTGATTCAACCTCCAGCCCCTGCCCTGGGTGGGATCCAAAGTCTCTCATTAACACAACAAGACATGCATTTCACCTTTAAGGCTCTGGGGTGTTTTCAGGAACTGTGGATAAGGACCGTATTCCTGGGGAGTATGTATTTGGTCACCTGAATGGCCAAATATGTATTTCTCTTGTGACTCATTATATCACAAATAAGCATTCTTATTCATTTTTGGTGATCATTTTCACTTTGTTTTTTTTAAAAATGATGATTAGCCTCTTCGGTTGAAGTTGTTATTGTAGTGGATAATTAGAGTTAATACATCGGAGATTCAGGTTTAGATTAGTACATTTTGTGTATTTGAATTTAAAAGGCAAATTGTAGTAACTTTAAAATAGAGATTTAAGTTCTGCTTAGTCTAGACAATTTAAAATTATTTATAAAAATTACATTTCTTACTCAAAGGAAATGGGACTCTAGTGCTATAGTTACTATTTTTAGGTTCTGGAATGGTCTTGAGGGAAATTTATTCTGAGGCAGTATGGACTATCAAAAAGACACTAAAGCTCTCTAGACTGTGGGAGAATCAGCATGAAAATTAGAAATAGGAGAGTGAGCATGGCTTATTTTTGCAAATAGAAATAAAGTAAGAAAAGTTCATTTTCAAACATCAAAACCTTGACTATGAAAAATATTTAAGTATTTGTGTGCTTCTTGCTCCTCTAATATCCACTTATGTGACATTTCTGCACAGTGAATTTTAGGTGGACAGAAAACGTCTGAGGACAAAAGTGTCCTCAGATGCTGCAGTTATTGCCAGCCAGATACGGTAGGCACTATGCGATGTCACAATTGTGGTACAGAGGCCAATACCTCTCCAGGTACCCTTCAGTGTTTTGATTTCTACTTGGCAATTTTAAGGCCTATAGGGCCTTGTTTCTTTCCTGGTTGTTCTGGCTCAGCTGACATAATAAAACCTTCCCTCTAGTTTTTGCCAGACCCTTAAACCATTTACACCTGCTCTGTCATAACCCCACCTTGCCTGGCCTAGACTGAGGCCAGACTTACTTTTCCAAAATGCAGACCTGATTATGTCATTTCCTCATTTAAAAATCATACACATCCAGTCACATATGCTCCTGGGAAAGGTGTAAAGTTGTACATGTCTTTTGGAAAAGTGTTTGCTAACATTTATCAAGGATTTAAAACCTGTGTGTGTCTTTTGACTCAGTAGTTTTGTTTCTCAGCATCCATCCTCAGAAAGTGGTTCTAGGCAAGGTGCTTTATATATAAATATTTAATGCAGCATTATTTAAGATAATAAAAATGGGAAACAAACTTGATGTACATACACATAAGGGAATAGTTAAGTATCCCATGTTACCCCCAGTCAAGGAAATATTTTTTTAGCAACTAAAAACACTTAATTACACTATTCTACAGCATGGGAAAGTGCTTATGCGGAAATGTCCATCAAACTTATTAAAATACCAAACTGTATTAAAATCCCAAAACATGAAATACAGAAAAAGAGGGGAAGTCTTCCCTATCCTCATCCCATTCCACCACCACACCCTGAGGTGAGGTAGGAAGGTGGTTTCCGTGGGAGGAAATAAACCTTATATTGCCTTCTACCACTGACAAAAGCTAGTCTTGGAAATGCCCTGCCTAAGAAAATTATTTGATATAATAGAACAGAAGGAAGTATTTTCAATGCTTTGCTATTTCTTTGGGGAGCCAGAATGTGACCACCAGAGGCAGGTGTCTCTGATCCTTGAAAAAGATGCAGAATTGGTCAAATTGAGCACCAGTGGAGCTCTGGGAAGAGTTTGTAATTGGGAGTACATGAAATAGTTGTGAGGTGGTGAGGTCGATAATGCTTTGCATAATAAGGCATAGCATTATCTTCAAATATGTTGGGGTCATATTAACTCACACTTAGGAAATTGTTTCTCTAAACCCTTGGTATGAACAGAGCCTGCACTCTCTCAGAATTTTTCTTTGTCTTTCTGTCTCTTTGTGTGTGTACGTGAATGCACATTTGATTCCGTGGTTACCTACCTGCTGAATTTATCAGGAAGAAAGAGGATGCATATTTTTATGTCATAGTGGTAGACAGATCCCTTTCCATCTTTCATGGAAATTATTCTAGACTGAGAAACTCAGGCTTTGGGAAATGGAGGGAGGCAGGAGGCAGGGATCTGGGTCTGCACATAGATTCTCTTGGTGGCGATAGCTCTTTGTCCTTGGACTATGGGAGCTGGAACATCTGGTGTCTGGTTCTTTTTTCTTTTGCTCTGCTTTCCAGTACCTCCAATCTTGCAGAAAGCCTGTTCATCTCTTACAGCCTTGTGGGGAAGACATTCCAGCCTGTAGTTCCAGCCCTTCTGTGCAGAGGGGTTTAAGGGGTGGTGGGTAAAGGCACTATGGGGCCCTCCCTACCTCATCCTTCCAATGAGGTCCGTGGCACAAACAGCAGCATTGCCCTGGGAGGGACACTAACCATGACTTCCAGTACTTTGGGGCAAAGGAGTGGGCATGGTCAGAGCAGAGCTGGGACCTGGGGAGCAGCATCACAGGGAGAGGGGCCTGCCAAATGCGTGACTCCAAAGTACACTGAGACCATCAGCTTCTTCAGATAGATTAAACAGAGGTTCCACCCCAGGTGGTTACCTGGGAGCTTAAATACTACTGATACCTGGGACGCCATCTCATACCAACTGAATCGGAATCTCTGGGGATGGGGTCTGGGCATCGGCATTTTGTAAGAACCTCCCTCCGACATGCAGTCCAGTTGAAACCACTGTCTCAAGAGAAGGCGATCAGAAATGGGAGAGGCTCACCTTGTAATAAATATATCGTATTAACCTCAATAGCAACGTTGCAAAGAACAAGCATATCAAAAAGTCCAAAATGAAATACAGTCAATACGGAAGTTATGTTCCATTAAGTCTGGGAATGCTTGAGTTCGTGAATTCTGAATCATTGCTCCTAGGGGAAATATGTACTTATATTGTAATCTTAAATCCTAGAAACAAGTCATCCTGATAGCCTCTATTTTCTTTATTTTACAAAAGAGAAAAAAAAAAGAGGTTCAGAGATTAGTGACTGGCCTGAAACCACCCCAACGACAGGCGCCCGAGATGAGATTCAAACCCCGTCGCTGGCCCCCGAGCCGGAGCTTCTGGCCCTGCAATGCACTGCCCTCTGCCGAGCCCGTCCTCCGCTCACCTCTGCGTGAGAGGTGAAACCCGGGGCCGCAGCGGACTTTGTTCCTCCGCAGCCGGAAACAAGTGCAGACGCTATGGGCTACTCGGATTTTTCACCTCTGTGCATGTCCACTAATACTGATGATTTTGGAGTTACAAATAAAGTTTAGGGAGTAGGTGAATTTGCAAATAGGAATCCGCTACGAAGGAAGATCAACTGTATAGAAGAATATTGACTATTATTTGTAGTTGGATAGAATGACATGACTTTCTCTTCCTCATTTCTCTATTTTCCTAAAATTCCTCTAATGTGTACGTATTACTTTTATAAGAAAAAAATGTCAAGTATGAACTAAAATCTTTTCCATGGCACCCTCTGTCTTCAGCCTTATTTCTTCTCAAAGTGTGCCTTGACATATTTACATCAGAACCACTTTAAGTGCTAATTTAAAAGGTATATTTCTGTCCTGCCCCTTCTAAAATGACCAAAACAGAATCTCTAAGGAGCCCAAGTATCTGCAGTTGACACGTTTCCCCCGATTCTGCTCCTGTCCACTAACGTTTGAAAAGCATTTGCTACTGCAGTCTCCACAGAGTGAGGATGAAGTAAGGGAATTTCAGATGAAGTGGCTGGAAGGATTTACTACTCACACATCATTGCTGAGAGAAGTAATGAAGGAAGCACTTCACAGTAAGAAAGGAACTAAACCTAGAAGGAAGGGTCGAGAGGCACGGAGCAATGGTGAGCAAAATAAAGGGTAAGCACATGGTAGATCTGAATAACAGCCTACAGCAAACAACAGAACTAAGAAAGGGGAGGAAAATTAAAATGAGGTGAAATTGAATGAAAATAAAGGACAACCATAACATGGAAAGGCAGGGTGTGTGATGGTGTGGAGGCATTCTGAGATCTTAATGGAGTTTGAGAGAAGAAAGGAGATTAAACATTTTTGGAGGCATACAAGCACGAACTAAGGATAACTAATAAGAGCAGAAAAATAGAAAGTATATTGGAATCAGTAGGGAAAAAAGGAATTAAACCTTGATAACCATAACATAAAGGAAAAAAGAAGAAACAAAGAAGCAAATACAGGAGGAAAGAATGTTTCGAGCAAAGAGAATGTGTGGAGGATGGAACAGAAGTGGAGAAGAGATTGCATTGTCAGGTCTGAAATTTGATCTTACTCTGCTTACATGCCAGTAACTTAGTTTCTTATAGTTTCCTGGATGTTGGCAGAAGACACAAGTTTCCTGGGTGAGATATGAAGGACTATATTACTCACAGCCTGGCAAGTAGCACAAGCATTAATGAGCATATTTGTGTCACTTCCTTTGTTTCCTGAGCTCTGTGACAGTGACACAGAGGGTCCAGATGAATGTTTGTACACCAGTAGGTGGCATTACAAGCGAGGAACACGGAGCTTGGGACCCGGGTGTTTTATAGCAAGCAGTAAGTAAGCCTGCTGTTTGTCCCAGAGGGAGACATTGCTTCATCTCTGAAGGCCGCTTGCTGCAGACAAAATTCTCTGCAATGATCCTGGTAAAGATCAGTCAGGGCCTTGCATTCTTGGCACACCCAGCAAGAGATGTAGGAGCCTGAGACACCCATGGAGGAGCATCTTCCAATGTACATCAAGGGGGAATCTGTAACTGAACCGGTTTGCTGGGCCATATGGTGCATCGGGCTGGGAAGAAGGAAAGAGAGTGGGGAAGGTAAGGAGAAATAAAGTAACTTAAAGTTCCAATTACTATGGGCTTTTTATGGCCAGATAACAAAAATATCACAGACTAGGTGGCGAAACAACAAACATTCATTTCTCATAGTTTTAGAGGCTGGAAAGTCCAAGATCAAGGTTCCAGCAGGGCTATACAGCATCTTTATAAAGAACAGTAAATTAGTAAAGATATGACAAAAGAAAAGAAAAGGACTTTGAACTTCTAGGGAGTGGGAAAGTAAAAACATGGAGTTGGGGGACTAATGGAAGATAAGGACTGTTTCAGCAAGGTTTGTTATGTAGGTTTCCCTGGTGCCATCTCTGGGATGATGTGTCTAGAGTTGTCTCAAATGATTAAGAATTTTCTGCCCTTCCTGGTAGAGAGGGTTTTTACTGTGTCTGTTTTTTCTCAATTGCTTCAGCTCAAAATAATGCTTATGCAATGGAGTGGAATATTTTAGGGTGGCATACTCTGAACCCCTTCAACCACTACATTCATTTATTATGTACATTTAAAAACATACATAAAAGTAGATTTAAGAAGATGAGATAAAATATCTAAATATATATTCATTATCAGTTCTAATATTTTCTTCCCATATTGCACAGAAGTGTTTTACATGCCCTTGGTAAATGTAACTTAGTTTGGAGACCATTGCAGTTTAGCACTGGTATCTGTGGAAATGTATTCATTAAATCATAATTTATTTTCTGCGATCTCCTTACCAGTAATAGGGCTTTCTTACAAAAAAATAAAATGCTTCAGTGAACATCCTTGGACAGATATCCTTGTTTGTTTAACTATGTCTGCAGAGAGAGAAAATTATTTTTTGTAGTAGTAATGCTTAATCAAGTGGCCTGTGCATTTTAAATTTTGGTATATACTTTCAAATTGCCCCACAGAAAAGCTATATTAATTCACATTCCAAATGATAACCTATAAAGAAAGGTCACTTTTCCCACACTTTCAATAAAACTAGGTATTAAACATTTTGTCCAATCTAATAGGTGAGAAAAAATATATTGTGGTATCAAATAGTATGTGGAATTATAGTTAAGTGAAAATGTTTACAAATTGGATTTAAGCCTCTGAATTGCCTATATATATCCCATGTCAAATATTCCTTTTTTGGGGGGCAACATATCTCTAAGAGCTCTGTGTAAATTAAGAAAATTAACTTTTTCACATATGCTATAAATATTTTCCCAGCTTTCCCTTTGTTGAATTGCTTGTGTCTGTGCAGAAATATTTAACTTTTAAAGAATATAGTCAAATCAGTAGCTTTTCTGGGGGTACTTATGCCTGAAGCAGCATGAGGAAGGTGGTAGCCTCGATATCTGCTTCTCTGAATGACAGGTCAGGAGCCCTGGTGAGGAGGGGAGATGTTAGGGCTTGTGATGTGGGGGGTCTGGTTGGGAAAAGCCCAGTCAACGGGAGGCAAGTTTGGAAGCTCTTGAGACAGCCAACAGTTGGGTCACACGGGAAATATGAGTAAAGGCTCTGGAATCAGCCTTTGTGGGTTCACATTCCAGGACTCCTGTTTCCAAAATAACTTTGGGGGGAGCAGGGGATGGACCTTTCTGTGCCTCAGTTTCTTCAGGGAGCAATTATTAGTGTTCTATCTGAGGCTTAAATGAGATAAGGTACTAGTACAGTGCCTGGCAGAGAGTGAGTGGTGCTTAGAAAAGAAAGAGAGCTTGGGCTGGGCTGTAGGATAAACGTAATGGAGGAGACATATTGCAAGACTTGTACGACGTAGGCACGAGAGGCTGGGAGGACTAAGTGGCCACTTTTCTGTGCTTAGACCCAAGGCCGTAGTGACGAGAACCATGATCGAGCACAGTGATGCTTCACAGTGGCGTGCATCAACACAGAGTCCCTGCGGCTGGACAGCTTGTTTCAGGCTTCAGGTCGACCTCTTCTGAGCTTTGTGACATTGCCAGTTAAAGTCTCTCTGCCTTGGTTTCTTCGACTGAACGTGTGGAATAATAATTATACTTATCTTCCAGAGGAAGAAATGAAAAGTGAGCTAATATGTAAAGCACCTAGAATACTGTCTGACAGAGTATGTACTTAAGCATTTTGGCTATCATTATTAATCCTTTTTGCACAACAGTAGATGCTTTTTCCCTATCATTTTTTTTTAGTTTTCTGAGACTCTTGTTCCTTCCAATTGCAGCCACCAGTTCCCAAGATACTGTTCTTGATTTCACCAAGTACTAAATTTTGGGGTTTATTTAGTCTGCCCTTCCATATTCTGGATCCTTCTCATTCCTTGCTAAGCTAATAATATTCCATGTTATTAACAGGCATTGATAACTTCATGTCATCCCTCTCAGATGACATTTGCATTTTAACAAGAATTTTCAAGGCCTTGACTCAAAGGAGTGAGTAATGTGGTTATTTTAGGGATGCTGGCAGAGAGAAACAGTCCTTGAGCTAGGAGAGCTTGCCGAAACTCTAAATTTATATCAGGCGAGCAGCTGCCTACTCGGCTCACTCATAATATGGCGTGGGGGTTGTCTTAGTGATGGGGAAGTGATTTATATCAATTAACCAATATTTTTATTATTTGTTGTATGCCAGGAACTGTATTAGGTAATGTAGGGAAGAATATAAAGATGAATAATCCTTGTTTTAAGGAATTTATAATCTAGTTGAAGAAATCAAGATGTAGAAAAACAAAAAAGGTCGTCATTGCCATTGCCAAGATCAAAACAGACCTGAGAATGTTGTCTACTGGTCAATATGCCAATGCGAGGTCTTCAGGGCCCAGTCAGACGGGGAGGAAGATTACCTAGAAAGCTAGCTGCTCCTAAGATCATTTTACCACAGAGCCAAAGCAAGAGCCTCTGCTTGGAAGTGGAGCTGCCTGTGCAGTCAGAGCCACTGAAGGGGGAGACACTGCACTGAATTATGAATCAGATGGAGAGTCTGGATGAAGCACTAACAAAGTCTGAGAGCCCCGGGCAAGGACTGGAGCGCAGTGAGGGTAGGGGCTCCGTGTAAGCTAGTGGAGGACTTTCCCACGAATTCTGGCATGTCTTCTTGAGGTGGGAATGGTCTTAAAGGAACCAAACTGGGTGGAACAAATAATAAATCTGTTTCCTTGTTTGTAAAATAAGGGAAGCTGAAACCCAAGGACTAAAGTATTTCCCACCTCTGGGGGTATATAAGTCAAGCACTCCAGGACCAGACAAAAGGCAGCAATAAGTAGTATTCAAATGGGTCATATAGACCCATATTTCCAAACCATAGCCCCTCAGAATTCTTTTATTCATTTACTATGAAATATTTCAATTTTCTTACACTATCACTTGAACATTGAACATGTTAGGAAAACTATAGATGCCTTAGTTCTCCAAAACTGAAGTGGTTTCCTTTACAAATTCCTGCAAGGCAGGAGAAAGAAGAAAAAACAAACTTAGCCCAAGGGCTTAAATAGTCTTTTTGATTTTTGGTCTTGTAGTTTTGAGCCCTCTTCTTCCCCCTAGCTTCACTCCAACATGGTGTGTTGGTGTATTGCTCATATAAGCTTCTGGTATTGAGTGGAGAGTGCCCTGTATTCATGCAGCTGTGTCTTCTGACTCCTTTGTGATATCAGTCGTCCACCTGATCTGTATGCCTGAAAGCATTCAAGGCTGAAGCCGTTGTCTAGTGGAGTTTGTGTTGTGGCCTCTCTGAGCAGAGCCCAGTGGTTTCCCTGGCTGAATGGGTCGCACCAGGTGTGGTGAGTACTGTGGAAACCCCTTGAGGTCTGTTTATAACTCCCGTTTGGCCCTGGCCCCAAACTCTTTCCCCTCCCATTGTACATTCTGCTCTGACTAAAGTCACACGCACTTTCTCTTGCAACCCTCTAGCAGGCTTTCAGCTGTAACTGAATCCTATCTGGGACACATCTGAAGTGTGCTAACCTCTTGATTCACTTGTAGGAGCCTGTGTCTTTGGTGGATAAGGCAATTGCATGCCAGATGGACAACATGAAGCAGAACAAAAGTCTTCTGCCCATGAAGGTCCCCAACTTACCTGGGTATTTCTAAGACCCTCCTTAGTTTCTTCACCCATCAAATCAATATGTATTGAGAACCTTCTATGTGTTAGGTCATCTGCCATGTGGTGGTGATATAATGGTGAACAAGACTGGGTCCCTGTCCTCATATAGAGTAATGGGGGGTACCTGTGATAAATAACACAACAAACAAATAAATAAGTGCATGTTTTTATGCACTATGAAAAAAACCAAATAGGATTCTATTGTTCAAAATAACAAAGGAAACCTATTTAGAGACCTGTTGTAGGAGTGGTTGGGTGAAGATTTCTGTGACAAAACACTTTGTCTGAGGAGTGAGAGGCAGGCAACTATGCAAAGATGGGAAGAATAATCCGGGCTTAAGGAACAGCAAGTGAGAGGCCTAGGTGGTAGGGCCTCTAGCTGGAAAATAACCCATACAGGTAAGATTTTCCTTCCATTTTTATAGTCAAGTGACATAATTTTCAGGTATGATTAAGATTAGTTACTAGAAACTTGCTGCTGTCTCCCTATTTTCTGGATTGCTGAACTATCTCCTCTGGGTAATCAGAAATCCTGAGATGTTCCTATAGAGGAATAATTTAGGAAGAAGTTAGCCAACTTCCGGGAGAAGCAAGACTCAATAAAGACCATTCCCTTGATCCTGGGTGTCCGTGTGTAACCACAGTTAGTCTAGAAAGCCTGGGAGTTTGCTGGTTTTCTCCTGGAAACACAGCTGCAGTCCCTGTACTCTTGATTCTGAGTGTTGCACTAAGAGTGAAGCCACCTGTCCCAGTATCTGAATTTTTTTCTAAAGGAGCTGAGTGATTGCCTAGAACAGCTGTGGGTATTTGTGTTTTATTTTTATAAGCCCTAAGCAACTGAGTGAAAAGCAAAGCCAATTATGTCATTGAGTCCTTTAATATGTATGAACAGGGGAGCAGAAAACTGAGTTGGCCACAGAGAATACAAGGTTTACATAGAAGAAGAAACGCTGACTTTTACTGGGGAATCAGTGAACAGAGGCAAAATGTTTGCTTTTTGGGGGAAAGACTGTTTTGGTTTTGCTTATGTTCATTTAGATAAACTATCTTACCCAGAGTCTCTTTATATCCTACAAACACTGAATTTGTCAATAGAAGATGGCAGAGGAAGCACGGTGGAAGGATATGCCACATGCAAGTATAGCAGGGGGAATCAGGTTTTTATGTGCAGTAGCCCCTGCAGATTTGTTTGCTCTTTGGACTGTTTAAAATAACTTTCCCATTTTATTTGAATTCTACAGAGTTTGAATGTTACTGTAAAGTTCAACATCCACTCTGAAAACTTACTTGTGGCATCATAGCATTAAGTCAAGAATTCATATAGCTGGAGCCAGATTTCTAGCATTCATATCAAATGCCAGAGGGCTTTGGCCACTAGCTATCTTCAGAGAGCCTTCGGGTCAGTATAAGTGAGAAGGCGGTTTTATTTAGTATTGTGTAGCATCTTACTTAGAATTACCAGTCTCTTGGATTGTTGGACCCACCACTACATTTTTAGTGGGGGAGGTGGTAGAGGTGAGTGGTGACATGTGGGAAGTTAAGTAAGTGGAACCTGTAATCTTTATGTAAAAACTCATAGAATCCTTCTGCCTAAAAAATTGTCGCAAAATTTGATGCATTTTGTTCTCTTTTTTCCATTTTCTCTCTTATTTTAAGGTGAATCCAGTTTGTCTCAGTTGTACTTTTTCTTCATTATGAAAATACTACATGATTATTGTTTTTAAAACTTGGGCACTTACAGAAAAACTAAAAATAAGAACAATTTTATTCCAAAGGGCAAGTGTTATTGGTATCTCTCTCAGTCCAGACCCAGATGTGTGTGTGTGTCTGTGTGTGTGTGTGTGTGTGTGTGTGTGTGTGTGTTTGCATAGTCAAGACCACGTTGAGTGACAATTTTGTATTCTTAAAAGTATTAACACTGTCATAAGCTTTCTCCAACGTTATCAAAAATTCTGTAAGCAATTCTACCTCATCCTTCTTTTCCCTTCCATTCTCTTCTTTAAAAAGTATTTGTTGTTTTACTTTTTCTTCTTTTCCCTTCCTTCTTCATCAAAATGCAATTAAGGAAATGTTTGCTTTTGGACAAGACAAAGTAATAGGGAATGACTTCTTTCAGTAGTTTTTGAGGAGATTGTAGTGAGTTCAAGGAGGCCACAGATGTTCGAGTTCATGGGGCACAGTACCACAGAAGAAGTGGCCGCATAGAAATGAAGCTCTAATGATCAGAAGGGCACTCCCTTTGAATTTTCACCTGAGTACTGAACAGCATATTGGGGAAGGAACTGATTAAACATACTGGAAGGAAAAATCACTGGGGTTTTTCAAAGAGAGCTTGAAAAAGTCTGTATTCCATCAGCCCGAGTATATCGACCTCTGAGTCCAGCCATTGTACTGAAAAGGATAACTCTTGGTGGCAGTGGGAGAAAATTTGCACTAGATTAAAAGATTTAAAAGGTCCCATATTAAAAAAAAATATATGAAAGCAAGCCTCAGAAAGGTCAAACTGTTTCTAATAACTTTATTTCAAAAATCATGTTCAAGAATATTTGTAGGAATATGGGAAAAATCCAGCACTCAACAGGAAAAATTAACAATATCTGAGGTCCAGTAAAAATTTACCAGGTATGCAAAGAAGTAGAAATATTTGAATCATGGAATGATGGAAAAAATCAATCAAATAGACAGAAATAACACAGATTATAGCTTTAGTAGACAACGACATTACAACAGACATTGTAATTATATTTTATATGTTCAAAAAGATAGATTAAGACATGAATACATTAAGGATAGACATGAAAGATATTTTAAAAAACTCAAACTTCTAAGATTAAAAATACATCTGAAGTAAAAAAATTTGGTGAATAGAATTAACAGCAAATTACTGCAGAAGGAAAGATCAGTGAACTTAGAGTCTATATAGCAATAAAAACTATTTAAAATGAAATACAAAAAGAAAAAAGACTGAAAAAATGAACATAGCTTCAGTGAATTTGGGACAAATTCAAACAGCTTAATACACATATAACAGGAGATCCCAAAGAGGTAAATGGGGACAGAAAAAAGATATTCAAAGAAATAATGGCTAAAAAATTTTCAACTTTTTTTTTTTTTTTTTGCCTTCTCTTTAGATTTATTAAAGTTCTAATGTTTTTTTTAGTCATGTCTCAAACTTGGAACTGTTAGAGAATAAATAAAGCACATTGTTTTTACCCTTAGTGGTTCATAAATTTTGTTTGGGCAAATAAAATCACATAAATATAGTACAATCAGAGAAGCAGTCCACTTAGGTACTCTTCAGATGTGTGTGCTCTTGATTGTAAAGTTAAAATTTTCCAAATTAACTCAGTCAGTATCTTTTCTTTGAGATCCTTTGGGCTTTTGTATTCTCAGAATCACATTTTATTTATTTTTTCTTAACATTTAATCTATTCTCCAGATTCTCAAGTCACCATTCAATCTGGTTAGGGTAAGAAATGATACAACACATTTTCATTAATGTCCAAAATACTGTTAGTATTTGAAACCAATCAGTTTTCGTATCGGCCATACTGTTCTTACTTACTTTTTTTTTTTTTTTTTTTATCTTTTTTTTTTTTGAGAGGGCATCTCTCATATTTATTGATCAAATGGTTGTTAACAACAATAAAATTCTGTATAGGGGACTCAATGCACAATCATTAATCAACCCCAAGCCTAATTCTCAACAGTCTCCAATCTCCTGAAGCATAACAAACAAGTCTTACATGGTGAACAAGTTTACATGGTGAACAGTGCAAGGGCAGTCATATCACAGAAACTTTTGGTTTTGATCACGCATCATGAACTATAAACTATCAAGTCAGATATGTTTATTCATTTGATTTTTTTTTTTTTTGAGAGGGCATCTCTCATATTTATTGATCAAATGGTTGTTAACAACAATAAAATTCAGTATAGGGGGGGTCAACGCTCAATGTACAATCATTAATCCATCTCAAGCCTAATTCTCGTCAGTCTCCAATCTTCTGAAGCATAACGAACAAGTTCTTACATGGTGAACGAATTCTTACATAGTGAATAAATTCTTACATGGTGAACAGTACAAGGGCAGTCATCACAGAAACTTTCGGTTTTGATCATGCAATATGACCTATAAACAATCAGGTCAAATATGAATATTCGTTTGATTTTTGTACTTGATTTATATGTTGATCCCACATTTCTCCTATTATTATTATTATTTTTATTTTTAATAAAATGCTGAAGTGGTAGGTAGATGCAAGATAAAGGTAGAAAACATAGTTTAGTGCTGTAAGAAGGCAAATGTAGATGATCAGATGATCAGGTGTGTGCCTATGGACTAAGTATTAATCCAGGCTAGACAAGGGCAGCAAGACATCCACAGATGCAGAAGATTTCTCTCAAAGCAGGGGGGGTGAGGTTCTGAGCCTCACCTCTGTTGATCCCCAAATTCTCACCTGATGGCCCCCCTGCGACTGTGCCTGTCTTAGGTTGTTCCTCCCTTGAGGAATCTTACCCGTCTCTGGCTAACCAGTCATCTTCCGGGGCCATACAGGGAGATGTAAAGCTGGTAAGTGAGAGAGAAGCCATATTGCTTGCAAAGGTTAGCTTTTTACTTCTTTGCAGATTTATGCCCTGTGGCTTCTATGCCCCGCACTTGTCTCGAGGTATCTTTACCACCTGGAGGAATTATGATACTCGGTAAATTCGATATGAGGCACGAATTCTATTTAAGGGTTGTAATTAGGAAGGAAGAAGAAAAGCTATAGATGTAGCATAAGAAGGAAACTTGGGAGGATTGATTATTTCTTTGACATATCTTCTTGTAGAGTACCTTAAGTATGTATAGGTTTTAAACTACTAACTAATTTGCACACACATATTAACATAATAGGAATACGGTGACATAAACAAAGCAAATCTATAATTACCATCCATCTCCAGTGAAGCCAAGAAAACCATTTAGGCACCCTAGGCATTTGTGAAAATTTATCTATGATATGATGGATATTGTCCAACTGTACTTGAACCATCAGACAAATTAAAGCAGCCCATTTCTGGGATCTGTTCACATCCCATATGTTCTTTTAACCATAGATAGTCTATAGTCATGAGATTTTGGAGTGCTACAACTTGCACCCCTCCCAACTCCTGGTTGAGTTCCAACAGTACAGATCCGGTCAAATTCGTTGTCTCACTGTATGCACATGCCAGCCTAGACATCTCCCTCCTCATTCTTATGGCAAGTCCAGGAGACGGTGGGCTGGATGCAGCCACAACCACAGCATCGTCCGGATCCCTGTGGAGGCTTTTTGATGATCATCCCCCGGCACAAGTCCTCCAGAGAGTGCTGATGCCGGAAGCTCCTCCTCATATCGTATCTTAGTTCATTTTCTGGGTATCCAAGCTAGGCCTTGATCTTCTGCGTAGAAACAAACAGACCCTTTGCCCACACTTTGACATGCCCTCTATACCACTGTGCAGAACTCATTGGAGGTCAGCACACAGTAACTGCTTTTTTTTTTTTTTTTTAATTAAGAGAAAGGAATATTATCAGAAAAGAGTACCTCCATAGCTGATCATCTGACACCCTTTAAGTGATCAACATTAAGGATATTTAAAGCATGCATTGATCTTTGATTTACCAATAGTTTTATCCTGTTAAGGAGTAATCCCCCTTTTCTTTCTTTTTTTTTTTTTTTTAATTTTTAATCTACACTTACATGAAGAATACTATGTTTACTATGCTCTCCCCTATATCAGGTCCCCCCTAACAACCACATTACGGTTACTGTCCATCAGCTTAGCAAAATGTTGTAGAGTCACTACTTGTCCTCTCTGTGTTGTGCAGCCCACCCTCCCCTTGCTCCCTCCCCCCCATGCATGCTAATCTTAATACCCCCCTTCTTCTTTCCCCCCCCTTATCCCTCCCTGCCCACCCATCCTCCCCAGTTCCTTTCCCTTTGGTACCTGTTAGTCCATTTTTGGGTTCTGTAATTCTGCTGCTGTTTTGTTCCTTCAGTTTTTCCTTTGTTCCTATACTCCTCAGATGAGTGAAATCATTTGGTATTTCTCTTTCTCCGCTTGGCTTATTTCACTGAGCATAATACTCTCCAGCTCCATCCATGTTGCTGCAAATGGTTGGATTTTTCCACTTCTTATGGCTGAGTAGTATTCCATTGTGTATATGTACCACATCTTCTTTATCCATTCATCTACAGATGGACATTTAGGTTGCTTCCAATTCTTGGCTATTGTAAATAGTGCTGCGATAAACATAGGAGTGCATCTGTCTTTCTCAAACTTGATTGCTGCGTTCTTAGGGTAAATTCCTAGGAGTGGAATTCCTGGGTCAAATGGTAGGTCTGTTTTGAGCATTTTGATGCACCTCCATACTGCTTTCCACAATGGTTGAACTAATTTACATTCCCACCAGCAGTGTAGGAGGGTTCCCCTTTCTCCACAGCCTCGCCAACATTTGTTGTTGTTTGTCTTTTGGAAGGCAGCTATCCTTACTGGTGTGAGGTGATACCTCATTGTAGTTTTAATTTGCATTTCTCTGATAATTAGCGATGTGGAGCATCTTTTCATGTGTCTCTTGGCCATCTGTATTTCTTTTCTGGAGAACTGTCTGTTCAGTTCCTCTGCCCATTTTTTAATTGGGTTATTTGTTTTTTGTTTGTTGAGGCGTGTGAGCTCTTTATATATTCTGGATGTCAAGCCTTTATCAGATCTGTCATTTTCAAATATATTCTCCCATACTGTAGGGTTCCTTTTTGTTCTATTGATGGTGTCTTTCGCTGTACAGAAGCTTTTCAGCTTAATGTAGTCCCACTTGCTCATTTTTGCTGTTGTTTTCCTTGCACGGGGAGATATGTTCAAGAAGAGATCACTCATGTTTATGTCTAAGAGGTTTTTGCCTATGTTTTTTTCCAAGAGTTTAATGGTTTCATGACTTACATTCAGGTCTTTGATCCATTTTGAGTTTACCTTTGTATATGGGGTTAGACAATGGTCCAGTTTCATTCTCCTACATGTAGCTGTCCAGTTTTGCCAGCACCATCTGTTGAAGAGACTGTCATTTTGCCATTGTATGTCCATGGCTCCTTTATCAAATATTAATTGACCATATATGTTTGGGTTAATTTCTGGGGTCTCTAATCTGTTCCACTGGTCTATGGCTCTGTTCTTGTGCCAGTACCAAATTGTCTTGATTACTATGGCTTTGTAGTAGAGCTTGAAGTTGGGGAGTGAGATCCCCCCTACTTTATTCTTCTTTTTCAGGATTGCTTTGGCTATTCGGGGTCTTTGGTGTTTCCATATGAATTTTTGAATTATTTGTTCCAATTCATTGAAGAATGTTGCTGGTAATTTGAGAGGGATTGCATCAAATCTGTATATTGCTTTGGGCAGGATGGCCATTTTGATGATATTAATTCTTCCTAGCCATGAGCATGGGATGAGTTTCCATTTATTAGTGTCCCCTTTAATTTCTCTTAAGAGTGACTTGTAGTTTTCAGAGTATAAGTCTTTCACTTCTTTGGTTAAGTTTATTCCTAGGTATTTTATTCTTTTTGATGCAATGGTGAATGGAATTGTTTTCCTGATTTCTCTTTCTATTGATTTGTTGTTAGTGTATAGGAAAGCTACAGATTTCTGTGTGTTAATTTTGTATCCTGCAACTTTGCTGTATTCTGATATCAGTTCTAGTAGTTTTGGAGTGGAGTCTTTAGGGTTTTTTATGTACAGTATCATATCATCTGCAAATAGTGACAGTTTAACTTCTTCTTTACCAATCTGGATTCCTTGTATTTCTTTGTTTTGTCTGATTGCTGTGGCTAGGACCTCCAATACTATGTTAAATAACAGTGGGGAGAGTGGGCATCCCTGTCTGGTTCCCGATCTCAGTGGAAATGCTTTCAGCTTCTCGCTGTTCAGTATAATGCTGGCTGTGGGTTTATCATATATGGCCTTTATTATGTTGAGGTACTTGCCCTCTATTCCCATTTTGCTGAGAGTTTTTATCATGAATGGATGTTGAATTTTATCAAATGCTTTTTCAGCATCTATGGAGATGATCATGTGGTTTTTGTCTTTCTTTTTGTTGATGTGGTGGATGATGTTGATGGATTTTCGAATGTTGTACCATCCTTGCATCCCTGGGATGAACCCCACTTGGTCATGGTGTATGATCCTTTTGATATACTGTTGAATTCTGTTTGCTAATATTTTATTGAGTATTTTTGCATCTACATTCATCAGGGATATTGGTCTGTAATTTTCTTTTTTGGTGGGGTCTTTTCCTGGTTTTGGTATTAGGGTGATGTTGGCCTCATAGAATGAGTTTGGGAGTATTCCCTCTTCTTCTATTTTGTGGAACACTTTAAGGAGAATGGGTACTATGTCTTCTCTGTGTGTCTGATAAAATTCCGAGGTAAATCCGTCCAGCCGTGGGGTTTTGTTCTTGGGTAGTTTTTTGATTACTGTTTCAATTTCTTTGCTTGTAATTGGTTTGTTTAACTTTTGTGTTTCTTCCTTGGTCAGTCTTGGGAGGTTGTATTTTTCTAGGAAGTTGTCCATTTCTTCTAGGTTTTCCAGCTTGTTGGCATATAGGTTTTCATAGTAGTCTTTAATAATTCTTTGTATTTCTGTGGAGTCTGTCGTGATTTTTCCATTCTCATTTCTGATTATGTTGATTTGTGTTGACTCTCTTTTTCTCTTAATAAGTTGGGCTAGAGGCTTATCTATTTTGTTTATTTTCTCAAAGAACCAGCTCTTGGTTTCGTTGATTTTTGCTATTGTTTTATTCTTCTCAATTCTGTTTATTTCTTCTCTGATCTTTATTATGTCCCTCCTTCTGCTGACTTTAGGCCTCATTTGTTCTTCTTTTTCCAGTTTTAATAATTGTGATGTTAGACTATTCACTTGGGATTGTTCTTCCTTCTTCAAGTGTGCCTGGATTGCTATATACTTTCCTCTTAAGACTGCTTTCGCTGCATCCCACAAAAGTTGGGGCTTAGTGTTGTTGTTGTCATTTGTTTCTATATATTCCTTGATCTCTATTTTGATTTGTTCATTGATCCATTGATTATTTAGTAGCATGTTGTTAAGCCTCCATGTGTTTGTGAGCCTTTTTGTTTTCTATGTAGAATTTATTTCTACTTTTATACCTTTGTGGTCTGAAAAATTGGTTGGTAGAATTTCAATATTTTGGAATTTACTGAGGCTCTTTTTGTGAGCTAGTATGTGGTCTATTCTGGAGAATGTTCCATGTGCACTTGAGAAGAATGTATATCCTGTTGCTTTTGGATGTAGAGTTCTATAGATGTCTATTAGGTCCATCTGTTCTAGTGTGTTGTTCAGTGCCTGTGTGTCTTTACTTATTTTCTGCCCGGTGGATCTATCCTTTGGGGTGAGTGGTGTGTTGAAGTCTCCTACAATGAATGCATTGCAGTCTATTTCCGTCTTAGTTCTGTTAGTATTTGCTTCACATATGCTGGTGCTCCTGCATTGGGTGCATATATATTTAGAATGGTTATATCCTCTTGTTGGACTAAGCCCTTTATCATTATGTAGTGGCCTTCTTTATCTCTTGTTACTTTCTTTGTTTTGAAGTCTATTTTGTCTGATATTAGTACTGCAACCCCTGCTTTCTTCTCACTGTTGTTTGCCTGAAATATGTTTTTCCATCCCTTGACTTTTAGTCTATGCTTATCTTTGGGTTTAAGGTGAGTTTCTTGTAAGCAGCATATAGATGGGTCTTGCTTTTTTATCCATTCTATTACTCTATGTCTTTTGATTGGTGCATTAAGTCCATTTACATTTAGGGTGACTAGTGAGAGATATGTACTTATTGCCATTTCAGGCTTTAGATTCGTGGTTACCAAAGGTTCAAGGTTAGCTTCTTTAGTATCTTACTGCCTAACTTAGCTCACTTATTGAGCTGTTATATACACTGTCTGGAGATTCTTTTCTTCTCTCCCTTCTTATTCCTCCTCCTCCATTCTTCATATGTTGTGTGTTTTGTTCTGTGCTCTTTTTAGGGGTGCTCCCATCTAGAGCAGTCCCTGTAGGATGCCCTGTAGAGGTGGTTTGTGGGAAGCAAATTCCCTCAGCTTTTGCTTGTCTGGGAATTGTTTGATCCCACCATCATATTTAAATGATAGTCGTGCTGGATACAGTATCCTTGGTTCAAGGCCCTTCTGTTTCATTGCATTAAGTATATCATGCCATTCTTTTCTGGCCTGTAGGGTTTCTGTTGAGAAGTCTGATGTTAGCCTGATTGGTTTTCCTTTATAGGTGACCTTTTTCTCTCTAGCTGCCTTTAAAACTCTTTCCTTGTCCTTGATCCTTGCCATTTTAATTACTATGTGTCTTGGTGTTGTCCTCCTTGGATTCTTTCTGTTGGGGGTTCTGTGTAATTCCATGGTCTGTTCGATTATTTCCTCCCCCAGTTTGGGGAAGTTTTCAGCAATTATTTCTTCAAAGACACTTTCTATCCCTTTTCCTATTTCTTCCTCTTCTGGTACCCCTATAATACGAATGTTATTCCTTTTGTATTGGTCACATATTTCTCTTAGTGTTGTTTCATTCCTGGAGATCCTTTTATCTCTCTCTATGTCAGCTTCTATACGTTCCTGTTCTCTGGCTTCTATTCCTTCAATGGCCTCTTGCATCTTATCCATTCTGCTTATAAATCCTTCCAGGGATTGTTTCACTTCTGTGATCTCTTTCCTGACATCTGTGATCTCCTTCCGGACTTCATCCCACTGCTCTTGCATTTTTCTCTGCATCTCATCCCATTGCTCTTGCATTTTTCTCTGCATCTCTGTCAGCATGTTCATGATTTTTATTTTGAATTCTTTTTCAGGAGGACTAGTTAGGTCTGTCTCCTTCTCAGGTGTTGTCTCTGTGATCTTTGTCTGCCTGTAGTTTTGCCTTTTCATGGTGATAGAGAGAGTTTGCAGAGCTGGTACAAGTGACTGCTGGAAGAGCTTCCCTTCTTGTTGGTTTGTAGCCTTTTCCTGGGAGAATAGCGACCTCTAGTTGCTTGTGCTGGGCAGCTGTGCGCAGACAGGGCTTCTGCTTCCTGCCCAGTTGCTTTGGGGTTTATCTCCGCTGTTCCTGTGGGCTTGGCCTGGCTGTGGCTGTTCCTCCAAAATGGTGGAGCCCCGTTGGAGGGGGAGCGGCCAGGAGGCTATTTATCTCCGTAAGGGGCCTCTGTGCTCCCTGCTGCCCAGGGGGTTAGAGTGCCCAGAGATCCCCAGATTCCCTGCCTCTGGTCTAAGTGACCTGTCCTGCCCCTTTAAGACTTCCAAAAAGCACTCTCCAAACCAAAACAACAACAGCAACAATGAGAGTGGGAACAGAAAGAAAGAAAAAAAACAAAAAAAAAAGGAAAAAACAAGGGATTTTTTTTTTTTTTTTTGGTCCTCAGGTGCCGGTCCCAGGCACCTGCTCACTGGTCCTACTGCCCTGTCTCCCTAGCACCAGGGTCCCTGTCCTTTCAAGGCTTCCAAAAAGCACCCACCCACCGGTCCCGCAGGGAAGGAATGCTCGATATTCTTTGTCCTCAGGCACTGGTCCCAGGCACCCGCTCACCAGTCCCGCCGCCCTGCCTCCCTAGCACCAGGGTCCCTGTCCCTTCAAGGCTTCCAAAAAGCACTCGCCAAAAAGAGAGGGAAAAAAGGGGAAAAACACGCGATTTCTTCCGTCCTCAGGTGCTGGTCTCAGGCACCCACCCACTGGTCCCACAGGGAAAAACGCGGGATATTCTTTGTCCTCAGGTGCCGGTCCCAGGCACCCACTCACTAGTCCCGCCGCCCTGCCTCCCTAGCACCGGGGTCCCTGTCCCTTTTAGGCTTCCAAAAAGCACTCGCAGAAAAGAGAAAAAAAAAGGGGAAAAACGCGCGATTTCCTCTGTCTTCAAGTGCCGGTCTCAGGCACCCGCCCACCGGTCCCCCTTCGCAAGGCGCTGGGTTCTTGCAGGTGTGGATGTGGTCTGGATGTTGTCCTGTGTCCTGTGGTCTCTATTTTAGGAAGATTTTTCTTTGTTTTATTTTCATAGCTCTATGTGTTTTTGGGAGGAGATTTCCACTGCTCTACTCACGCCGCCATCCTGGCTCCGCCCTCAAATTTTCAACTTTTATGCTAACTCTAAACCCACAGATCTGTGAAATTCAAAGAACTTCAAGCTTAAGAAACATAAAAAAACTATACTAAGTCACCTGATAATCAAATGGATTAAAACTAATGATAAAAAGAAAAATCATGAAAGCAGCCAGAGAAAGAAGACATTTTGAGAGAAAACAAAGACATGAATAATCACACACTTCTCACTGGAAACAATGCAATTAGAGGAGACTTGTCTTAATGGAGAGATTAACCGTGTTCATGAATTAAAAGATTAGGTATTGTTAAGATGCCAATTCTCCCCATTGCAATCCAGGAATTCCCAAATATTTTTTTTTTTGGAAGCAATTGACAGTCTGATTTTCAAATTTATATGGAAATACAAAAATTCTGGACTAACCAAATAACTTTGAAAAAGAAGAAGAAAGTTTGGGGACTTATAATGCTGGATTTTAAGGCTTTTTATAAAGATACCGTAATCAAAGCAGTGTAGTGTCAATATAACATTTGGAAAAACAGTAAAAATTCATGGACAAAGTACCTTTGTGGAAGCTTTGGGTACCAGGTAGGAGAGAGTAAAGTCCTGGTGTGGTCCAAGGCCGAGGAAAGCTCTTCTGAGAAGACAGGCTCACAACCAAGCAGCTGACTCACTGTGGTCCTAGCTACAGAAACAGAAAGTTGTAGTAATTAAAACAGTATGGTACTAGCATAAAAATAGACATATAGAGCCATGTAGCACAATAGAGAGACCAGGAATAAACCCACACATTGATAGGTAGTATTTGACAAGGGAGCCAAGAATGCTCAATGGGGAAAGGACAGTCTCTTCAATAAGTAGGGCCAGGAAAACCAGATGGTCACAAGCAAAAGAGGGAAATTTGACTCTTGTCTTATACCACTCACAAATATCAACTTGAGATGGGTTAAAGACCTGAAACCATAAGACTCCTACAAGAAAAGAGGGGAAAATCTCCTTGACATTAGTGCTGGCAACTATTTTTTTGGCTATGGCACTAACGCGTGAACAACAAAAGCAAAAATACACAAATATAGCTGCATCAAACTACAAATCTTCTGCACAGTGAAAGAAATAATGAAATGAAAAGGCTACATACAGGAAGGGAGAAAATATTTGCAAACCATCTACCTGATAAAGTGTTAATATCCAAAATGTATAAGGAATTCATCAACTTAATAGCAAAAACAAAAAAATCCAATTAAAAAATGAGTAAAGTAGCTGAATAGACATTTTCCCTAAGAAGACTTATGAAAGACCAATGATACATGAAAAGATGCTCAACGTCACTAATTGTCAGGAAAATGCAAATCAATACCATACATAATGAGATTTTACCTCACACCAGTTTGCGTGGCTATTTCAGAAACAAAAGGTAACAAGCATTGGTGAAAATATGGAAAAATTGTGACCTTGTATACTGTTAGTGGGAGTGTAAATTGATATAGTCATGATGGAGAACAGAATGGAGTTCTGGAAAGATTAGAATTATCATGATTCAGCAATCCCACTTGTGTGCATATAGCCGAAGGAAATGAAATCATTGTCTTGAGGGGATATCTTCACCCTTATGTTCATTGCAGCATAATTCACAATAGCCAAGACATAGAAACAACCTAAGTACCACTGACATATGAATGGATAAAGAAAATGTCATGTATATACATGATAAAATATTATTCAGCTATAACAAAGAAGGAAATCCTGCCATTCATAACAACATGGATGGACCTTGAGAACAATATGCTAAGTGAAATAAGTCAGACAGAGAAAGACAAACACTAAGATCTTATTTATACATGGAATCTAAATAAACTGATTCAGAGAGAGCAGAATGGTGTTTGCCAGGCACTGGGAGGTGGGAGAAAGATATTGGTTATGGTGCACAACCTTGCAGTTATAAAATGAGTAAGATCTGGGATCCAACATTCAGCATGGTGACTGTATTTAACAATACTGTATTATATAGTTGCAAGTTGCTAAGAGCAGATCTTAAAATATTCTCACTATACACATGCACACAAATTGTAATTAAATGAGGTGATGGAGTTGTTAACCTTATCGTGATAACCATTTCACAGTATTTATGTGTATCAAATCATCACTTTTTATACCCTAAACTTTTACAATGTTGTATGTCAATTTTATCTCAATAAAGCTGGAAAGATAAATACATAAATATGTAGGAAGACTAGAGAGGTCTTCCTTAGAGTAGAAAACCAATTACTAAACAGAAGAACTGACGGCAAAAATCAAAGCAATAATTAACATTGATGGATGTCAAACTAGTGGATGAGACTGAAGTAAGGAATGAGATTTTACAGTTATACTGCCTCTTCACAAATGATTTATTATTTATGAAAGGGGAAAAACATAGCTTTACACTTTAGGGATCTGGTAAATACTGTCTTAACCATGTGAATTAAGTAATAGGGCTTTTGGAGAGGTGAAATGGATCACCTACCCAAACTTGGCTCAGATATCAAGACTGATGATCACACACACACACACACACACACACACACACACACACACACACACACGAGGGTATAAGGAGGTTTATTACATTTTGAGGCTTTTCTAGGGGAGAGTAGGGCAGGCTCCCAAGCAGGTCTGATGGCTTGAGAAAGCAATGAAGGTGACTGGTTCTGGCTTTTATTTTAAGGGATGGGGCTACTGGTGAGGGTTCCCAGGCATGGGTCTGGGCTTGTGTGGTTTGAACTCACCTGCATCAAAGGAGGGAGCATCTGGGCTTTCTTATCAGATTGCATGGATATGGGGGAGGAGAAGAGAGAGAGAGAGAGAGAAGGACAGGGCTTGAAAGCCATCAGCAGTCAAACATCAAAAATAGAATCACATTCTTCATTAAGGGGCCAGTTGATGCCATGTTCCACCCAATAAGTGAAATGAGAGGAGTACAACATATTTGATATTTGAGCCAAAATGTATCACCTGGGTCTAATCATGAGAAACATGAGACAAATCTATGTAGAAAAGAGTTAATATAACAGGCTTTATAAAAGGCTTTTCCTTAAAAAGCCCTGCTTGTAAGATTGGGCTTCGGTTCGATCTTGGAAGTTGGATTGGGGGTGGCTCACTGTGCCTAAACTGTTTGCACAAACAATGTAGTTTATGCTGAATACCTGCTTTCCTTCTAGGAGTCTAGAATTTTGGTATCTTCTAGGCAGAAGGTACCTAATATGACCAGCCTCCAATAAAATCCTCGACACTGAGTCTCTAATAAGCTTCCCTGGTAGACAGTATTTTACATGTGTTGTCACAAATCAGTGCTGGGAGGGTGAAGTGTGTCCTCTGTGCCTGCAGTGGAAGAGTACTCTTGGGAGCTTGCACATGGTTTCCTCTGGACGTTGCCCGTTGTGCCTTTTTCCTTTGTTGTTTTGCTTTGTATCCTTTGGCTGTAATAAGCCACAGCTATGAGGAAAACAGTATACTGAGTCCTATGATTTCTTCTTGCAAGTCATCACAACTGGGGGCCCCTGACACACCCAAATGGAAGGACATTTTTCATAATGACTATCCTATAATTTTAGCAAAATTTCAGAGTAATGAGAGTCAAGAGAGTCTCACCAACTCAGCATGAGATCCTGGATTGGACCCTTCGCTGAAAAGGGTATTTCTGGGAGAATTGGCCAAACTTGAATGGAGTCTCTGGGTGATGGGTATAGGAGAGTTCTTTGTGCTAACCTTGCAACTTTTTGCTAAATTTAGAACTGTTTCAAAAAAATATTTTTTCAAAATTCTGAAAGCATACTTTTATTAGCAAAATATTCCACTTAAAAGACTCTACCATAGTTTCACTTGGAGAGTTTAAAAAGCACACATGCCCAGGTCTCACCCCAGAGATTTTGATTCAGTTGTTCTGATAGAAGGCCCAAGTAAATAAAGTTCCCCAAATGATTCTCTTGTGCAGCCAGAGTTGAGAAGCAGTAGGCTGAGGAGACCACAGTAATGACCAATCCCCTAATGTTGACTATTAGGTAGTTTCTATGCATAATATCCAGTAAGAATCTTTGTATATAAAGTTTTTCCATTGTTTTGTATTAAGTTCTTAGCAGCAGTCTCAGAAGTCAACAGGTATTAAAATATTCATTTTAAAGATTCCTATTGATATTTCTCCAAATTGTTTTAAAAAAACAAATAGCCCAGTGTCTATTTTACTGTATCACTTAGCATTTTAAACAGCTTTGCTAATATATTAGACAAAAATATCATCTTGTTTTAATTTTTATTTCTTTGATTTCTTTAGAGGGTGAAGTATTTGCGGTTTTTGTTGCCCAGTAGTTTCTTCTTTTTTTAAATAATTTTTGTATCTTTCTACCTACTGGGGTCATAGTCTTTCTCTGATAGTTTTATATGAGTGCTTTATCATAGTCATTACAGTATTTCCCCAGTTTGCCTTTTAATTTTGGTCATTTTAGTCTTGAAGTGAAGGAACATGTTCTTTATCATAGTCATTACAGTATTTCCCCCAGTTTGCCTTTTAATTTTGGTCATTTTAGTCTTGAAATGAAGGAACATGTTCTTGGGAATGAGAAAATATGCTGCTTCAGCAAGAAGAACTGCCAGATTCCAGGCTTGTTCTCTATCTGGAAGGAGTTTCTGAGACAGAGGAGAAAGGAAATGCTGCAAGCTTTGGCTAAGGGGCTCTGTGTTTTGTGTTCTTGAAGTATTTTGGGTCTGATGATTGTATATCAAGCGTCATATGTTTTATTTTGTTCTTACTCATAGGATAATATGCCCTGAATTGAGGATGACATTAGAGTAAATGACATACATTATTTTTCTCCTTGGTCATAGAATACTTGGAAGATCAGATACTAAATTAATTGTAACACAGCCCTGAAAATAACTTGTCCAAAAAGTGAGTTCACAAAGGAAGTGCTGTGTGGGTTGGGAAAAAGAGATGGGAATAAGCAAATTGTACTATTTTTTTTTTCTTCAGAAACGAGTGTCTTTATTGCTTGTATGTACTGTCTATTATCGAGAAAAATATTCAGGGCTAACCCCAGACATAAGCACTGCAGTATTCTCTGTTTCAGAACTCAGCACAAAATGACATTTCAGGGAACGCAAAAAACAAAACAAACAAACCCACATTAAAAGCAGGTGAGTGGATGGCGCACAGACCTGAGAAACACAGGATAGTCTGATGAAAGAACCTCTTCACGCCATCCAGGCTAAGTGGAAGTCTTCTGCCACGTGGGGGAGCTCAAATCTTGCTTCTCTCAGCTATTACTCCACCCCAAAGAGGTTGACAGCAGGTACCGGATTGGTCAAGTCCAAGCACATGGGTAGGCACTGTGCTAGGGCCCCAGACTTTCTCCGTACTGAAGGAAAGATTAAACACAGTTCCTGGTGCAAACATTTCTTTTCTGGCTTGTCATTTTGTGGGCATTCTTCTCTTTGATTCGCTTTCTAGGAAAACTGGTTTCCTCATTCGGTTGGGGGGTTAAAGAGATATCTGCCTATTGGAAGTGCCTCCTGCCCTCTGGAAGGTTTTGGGGGAGGTAACAGATGGCTTCCAGGAACTAAGAAAAACTTTTCTTTCCTTCCTTGCTTTAATCGTGATTTGATTCGAATGATCTTTCCTCGCCATCCGGGCCAAACAATGAGGATGACGGCAGGCCAGGCAACATCCTCTGGATAATGAGACAGAACTGATTATAATTGGTAAAGAAATCATTTCAAGGGCAAAAGAAGGGCTCATCTCAACACAGAGCTTCTCTGTGGAGAATCTTGGACTGGTGGAGTCGGGATTTGTGCAACAGAAGAGCATATTCACCATCCAAGGGTTTTGTTGTCCTTTTATCTCCTTTTTCTCAACCTGGGCTGAGATAAATCCGATAATGGCCTGGAGTTCGTAGCACTAGATGTGTCAGATAAACCAGAGCTGCGAAATTCATCACTAAACGGATGAAGAGAGGCGAGAGTCCTTCTCTCCCCTCGTTACCTCCTCCTTTCCTCCTCTCTTTCTTCCTTCCTTTCCTCCTTCCCCTTCTTTCATTCATTTATTCTTCTTTTCCTTTTGGAGGTTGTTCCATCTAAGATATATCAATAATTGCTTTTCCTATTTAAAATTAATTTTTCAATGACATAAGTGATTCTTGAATACTCTATTTTTATGTTCAATGTACAAAAACCTACAGCTGAAGTTGCTGTGAAGTCCTCTGGGGGCACCAGCTCACTGGCCCAAGGCTATGTCCCAGGCAGGGTTGCAGAGTAATTATTAGAGGGGTTGGAGCCAGATTGCCTAATCTCAAATTTACCTCTACCAATCAACTGGCTCTGCAACTTTACTACACCTGTCAGTGCCTAAGTTTCTGTATCTGGAGAATGGAAGTGTTCTTAATACCTACCTCACAGGGTGGTTTTAGGGATTAAATGTAATCACATATGTAAAACACCGTATCACACTTAGTAAGCACTTAATAAAGGTTAACTACTATTATCCCACTTCTCACCTGTGATGTATACTTCTCTCCCACTTCCAGAGGTCACCACTCTTAAGAAGCACTCAGAATATCATTTTAATATTGTGTGGGATAAAATGATGTCATACATATTATTCTGTAGCTTGTCTTTTTCAGTTAGCAACGATTTTTTGTGATTTATCCATGTTGACACAAATTGATTTAGTATATTCCTTTTTATTGTTTCATAATATACTACGGTGTATCTATAATTTCTTTAGTTATTATATTATTGATGGAGTGTTAAAATGTTACTCATTTTTGTCTATTATAAGTAGTGCTGCATGGAGCCTTCACATGTCTGTGCCATATTTTGCATATGTGCCAGAGTTTCTTTCAGATAGAAATTTATATGTGGAACTACTGGATGGCACCAGTTTATATTCCCACTAGCAGTATTGAGAGTACTCACTCAAAACCATGCAAAAGTCAATTAATGAAACAAAATTTTTGCCAGTCTAATAGAAATATTATGTTATTGTTTTAATTTGTATTTTTAGTATTTCTAATGAGATTGAGCATCTTTTCATATATTTCTTGACCACTTGTGTTTTCTCTTTTGTAAATCATCTGTTCATTATTTCTGTTTGCTCTTCTATTACATTGTTAGTCTTTTCTTATTGTTTTGTAAAATAATCTTTTGTTAAGCATGTGGCAAATACTTTTTCCTAACTGGCTTTGCTTTATCTCTTGGCTTTGTTCCTGGTGTCTTGGGGTCTTGGCCTAAGTTTGGATGTAATCAAGTTGATCAATCTTTTTTCATGGCTTTTTGTTTGTTTATCATTTTGTTTTTAGTATCTTGTAAGGAAACCTCTTTACCACAAGTATGTAAGGATATCCCATAACTACCTATCACTTACTTTTTATTTTTCATTTTTTCCCCTAAGTGGACCCTTTCTATACAGGGATCTGTCATCTTTTTAGAAAATATAAAGGCCTCTGTTGCCAGAACACTCTGTTTCTTGATATCATGTTTGCTCAAAGGCAGAGGAAAAACTACAGAAAAAGATGAAGGATTCAAATCCAGTATGGGATCAGAAAAGTATTATTTGGGCTTTGGAAGCTGCGAGTTTATAACCTGGGGAGGAACAGGACTAGCTTTAAAATTAAGTTTTTATCTTGAGACAAAGTGGGAAGAGGGCATATTGGGAGGATGACGTCAATCAGACAAACAATATAAGCCTGCATGTTACAGAGGAGGAATCGGACCAACTGGGGAGAACAGGTGGATGTTTGGGAAGAAACATCTGATTCGACCTGAAAGAAATAGAGAGTTCTTAGGGGGAAATGGAAATGGAGCACAAGAGTAGGGAATTAGGTTATGTCGCTGCAGAAAAAGAGGTAGAGAAAGCAGTATTTCTGGCCTAAAAGAAATCTAGAAAACAAAAATTTTCTATTTTTTTAAGCATCTCAAGCACTAAAAGCTTGAGAAACATCACCAGTGGTAACTCCAGGTCAGAAATATACTGAATGGAAGGATTCTCCAGCTGGTACAAATGTGGAGGCAGATGGGGAATCTCATATAGGAACTAGGATTGTTAGGACTAAAAAAACTCTGCAGTCTGAAACAGTCATGTCTTCAGAATAAATGACATCACAGGACTTAAAACAAACAAACACATGGCATCTGGTGGGCGGTAGAGATAGAGAAAAATAAACAGGAAATTGGGACTATGAGAAGTATGAGGCCAGAAACATTGGGTGCTTGGAGATATCACTTGTAAATGGTCAAGTACTGTTGTAAGAGCAGAACCTGCACTCTTAGCTGGGGTGCAAACTCAATTCAGCATTTAAGCACCAAGAATAAGGCAAATGAAGAAATTTTAATATGAAGAATGAACATCAATAATAAGAAAAGGATCTTAGGAAGCCCTGGGGATTGGAAACCCTCCATGCATATTTCTGAATCATGAAAGAAGAGGGACAGTCTACTGAAGTGGTGGATTTTTAAATAAAATTTAGAATTCGGTACCACAATTAATCTTTTGATTGCATTTCTTGAGTTTAAGGTTGCAGAGGCTAATGGAAATGGATTCAGGAAAATCACATGGGTTATCCTGGCAGTGTTTTTTTTCTCTTTTCCCTCTTCTTTAGAATGGCTCTGTATTGGTCTTACAATACATATGCATTTAAACATTATTCATTTCTCAGCTGACATGCTTGCTGCCTTTAGTTAGACTATTTCTGTGTATTTGGAACCAAGGCCATCCTTAAACAAAACTGTGATGTTTTTTAACTTCAGACTACTGATCTACAGATTTATCTATAGCTACACTCTTTATTTTCTCTCCAGACTTCCCCACAAGTGCTGCTCAGAGTGTATCCTTAAAAATTTCCCCTCTTCTCTGAACTTGAAAGACATAGCTATGGAAAAAAAAATACAATAACTAAACATTTTCATGGGCCAGAAATGGAAATACTCGGCAGTAAGCCGGGACTGCAGCATAGGCCTGCTGGGTGACAGGTCCAGAAATAGGCAGAGTTAGGAGTGTGACCCCTGCAGGGGAATGAAAACCAAAGTGGCCCACATGTGGTAGGGCACCAAGGCCAGCATCACCACGGAAACGCTAAGGCTCGGTGGGTCTGCCCTGCCATGAAAGGCGGCTGAAACAGCTCTCATCTCGGCTTGAAGCTGTGGCTTTATAAAGCAGACTCCCTGCAGGGGACAGGAGGAAGTAGAGCACGCCCAGCAGCAGCAGGACCTGCTTGGCTCAGTAACGAGATCTAAAATAGCCCCATCATTCTGCGCTGGGAACTGTTCCTCCAGGGTAAGACCTGGTTCTGGGCTAGGGTGGTAGGTCTCTTTGCGGGCCGAGTGGAGGCAACTGCAGAACTTAGAGAGGCATGGTCATGAGAGAGAAAACAAGGTGAGACAAAGAACAGCAACAAAGACCAAGCCCGACCACCATCAGCCTCCCAGCCCCCAAGTATAAATTCACCACTAGGAAGACCACCCCTGACAAGGATAGTCAACAAAACGGTCACAGTCAGATGGATTCACTCCTAATGAAATGAAAAATAATAGAAACAGAGCAATGATTTCTAAGATGATGTTTGTTTCAGATCTTCAAAGAGATAAAGAACAAGGAGTTACAAAATGAAAGTAGGCAGATGTGAGTAAAGAACTATTAAAGTACAAATAAAAAGCAATTAGAAATTGTGCAAATGAAAGTAAAAACTGACTAGGGTAAACACTGTGTTGGACATAGTAAAAGAACACTATAGTGAACTGTAACTAAATAATATTACCCATAATATCCATTTTTCCTCTTCCTCTGACAGTCTTGTACATGAAGGTGCTCTTTAGATCCATCCCTGCTTCTCACCTTTCTCACTCTCAGTGGTCTTTCTTCATGACTTGTTATCTCCTATGGCTTCACTATCCTTGTGTAGCCTAAAGACATGGATATATTAGTCACAAAAATAATTGTGCAATAACGTATAACTGCAAACACAGCAGATGACACATGGACCACTATAGCTTTTATTATTGGATGGTTTGCTAGAAAAAAGGCTGTTTTAAGCAAATACAAAATATTACACTTGCCACAAATTGGCTTGCAAAGTCTCTCCTGACTTTCTGCAACAGGCACTAGAATGAATAAGCTGCAGAGGCTCCAAATATTCATGTGGCATGTAAGTGGTACTTACAGATTATTCTGACAAAGTTACCTTCTCTTTAGCAGTATGCTCCCTTTGTAAAGTTGATTTTGAATTTTGAAAATTGCCTGTAAGACTCTGGCCTTAACTAATAGGAAGGTCTTAACATGCACATACTTTGAGGGCACATTTTTTTCAGAGTTCAGTTCAGGAGGAGACCTGATTTCAAAGAATTAAAGTTGCTGCACATGGAGAAAGCAACTTCAAGTGCCAGTTGAAAGGGTCGACCATGTGTATGCTTGGAGCTGACTAAGAAAAAGGAACTTGGTTAGTAGGTACAGTTTTAAATAAAATGGAATGAGTAGCAGTTTTGGGGACTTCAAGGCTGTAACAGATAATTTGATGGATAGGACTGGGATTGTGGGAGATGCTTCTGGTTGCCTTCCGAATCTTCCTACTCTCTCCTTTTCTAACAGAATCTTGATTTTTTAGGGTGGCAATGTGCTCAGTCTTAAGAAGGATTCTGAATTAAGGCCCATGATCTAAGAAGTCACCTCCTTGGTTAGGTTATTCCTATGTATTTTATTCTTTTTGGTGCACTTGTAAAAGGAGTTGTTTTCCTGATTTCTCTTTTTGACAGTTCATCTTTAGTATATCGGAATGCAACAGATTTTGGTGCATTAATTTTGTATCCTGCAACTTTGCTGAATTTGGTTATTAGTTCTAGTAGTTTTTGGTGGATTCTTTAGGGTTTTCTATGTACCAAAAATATGTCATCTGCAAACAGTGACAGTTTAACTTCTTCCTTACCAATTTGGATGCCTTTTATTTCTTTGTGTTGTCTGATTGCCAGAGCTGGGACCTCCAAGTACCATGTTGAATGAAAGTGGTGAGAGTGGGCATCCTTGTCTTGTTCCTGATCTTAGAGGAAAAGCTTCTGTTAAGTACGATGTTGGCTGTGCATTTGTCATATATGGCCTTTATTATGTTGAGGTATTTGCCCTCTGTACCCATTTCATTGAGAGTTTTTATCATGAATGGATGTTGAATTTTGTCACATGCTTTTTCAGCATCTGTTGAGATGATCGTGTGACTGTTGTCCTTCTTCTTGTTGATGTGGTGGATGATGTTGATGGATTTTCAAATATTGTACCATCCTTGCATCCCTGGGATAAATCCACTTGGTCATGATGGATGATATTTTTGATGTATTTTTGAATTTGGTTTGCTGATATTTTGTTGTGGATTTTTGCATCTATGTTCATTGGGGATGTTAGTGTGTAATTTTCTTTTTTTGTCGTGTCTTTATCTGGTTTTGGTATTAGAGTGATTAGAATGAGTTTGGAGGTATTCCCTCCTCTTTACTTTTTGGAAAACTTTAAGGAGGATGGGTATTAGGTCTTCTTTAAGTATTTGATAAAATTCAGCCATGAAGTAAGGGCTATATTCTTTCTTGGTGAACTCTTCACATCTGTCATAAAGGTAAATGGATCTTTGTAAAACATGCTGAAGATGAAAACAATTAAGAGATACTGTAGTTTTATTGTCTTTATGTCTGTTAAACAGTATCTTGCTTCTAGAAATGCTTTAAATTAAAAATCGACTTAGCTAAAGTTGTTTGAAATGGAGAAGTCACTATCTGTAGCAGTACAGAAAATGTCAAAGTTTAACTGCTGTTCTCCAGTCTAACGACTGCAGACAAGATTATGAAAATAGAGTTGAATGGGGTCTTTTCAAGCTTACAATGAGCCTGTTTTAGTATCACTGATGTTTTTGCCAAAGACTTTTTCCTAGTGTGCTAATTGGATCCTCGTGCAAGTCAAGTAACTTGGCGTTACTTAATCTTGTACTTCAAAAATTGTACCGAGTATTGCCTAATGGCTAAGTTTAGAATAAAAAAATAGGGAATTTTATTTCTATTATAAATATAAAATTAATATATTTTCATTGGGTGAAATTGAAAAATGAAGAGAGGTAGTAGAAGGTAGAATGATAATAATTGCCCCAATCTTAATACTCAGAAACAACTACATGTATCATTTTAGAGTTCTCCTTTTTTTACAAAAGTTGAATGGTCATAATCATACTATGCATCTTGTTTTTTTACTTACTATTATACACACTTTCCATCTCATTACAGATTCTGCAAACCTGATTTTACTGAAATATTTTATAATCATGAAAATATATCAGGTATTACTGTAAAAAATTCACAAAATACAGAAGATAAAGAGATGAAAACAAAAACTTCCTATAATTCCAACATCTAGTGATAATTGTTCATTTTTTGAATGTTGATATGTGTATATATATTTTAAATGATTGAAATTATAAGTCTTATGCCATTTTGCATTCTATCATCTAACAGTGCGATATAAGCATTTTCCTATGCCATCAACACTCTTGGTAAGTGAAATTTTAAAAGCTTTACAAAATTCCATCATATGATAATTTAATCAATATTCTATTGTGCAAAATGATGCCATGGTGAATATCTTTGGATATAAATTTTTGTTTGCACTTTTGAAATTTTCCTTAGGAAAGATTCCTAAAAGTCCAAAGGTATGAAAATATCCTTAGTATATCATTCACATTTCCAAAATGGTGACACCTGTTTGCATTTCTACCAGCAATGAATCAGTGCTTGTCTCACACCGCTGCCTTCATTTTAATATTAAAAAATGTATATATAAACGATACATGAAGATCATTATCAGGTCCCTCTGATCAAGCTGATTCCAGTATCCTGGGGACTTAGGCTAACTGAATCCTGCATCCTCCATTCCCTGGGGTCTGAAGGAGTCTGCATGCTTTTATCTACTATGTGATAGCATTTGAGTGCTTCAGCCCTCTGCTAGAATCTGGGGATTCTAAAGAGAAATAAGCTATATTCTCTGAACTTAAGGTGAGCTTTCCAACTTCTATAGGCATATGTGCTAAGATATTGAGTCTTTGGCCTTTGGGGCACTAGGCAGGGTTTGAAGTGACCAGAATCATAGGGATGATCACCTCAGGCAGATAGCAGACTTCTCTATTTACCTGCTGTGCCACGCAAGTATGATTTTTAAATATCAGTATTTTTTATATAGGCCCTAATGTGACTAATATTGGGAAACACTGCCTCCTAGTTATCTTGATGTTATTCTAGGTTTTTGTCTTCCTCAAAGCTGCAGTCATGGGCAAGAACAAATATTGTGTGAATCAACTGGTCTTTCTTCATTGCCCCACACCCCTTCATATACACATATCACACTACTGATGGTAGTGGGTCATATTCATGTTGTCTATGATGCACAATATAGCTTGGTATAACTCAATATTGTCTATTGTAGGTGGAAGCAAGCTCTTTGCGAAGTGTCAGACTACATTGGGCAAGAAAAATATCTTTCCTGAAAGGTTAGAGAGTGGCTAGGGGAGACTATATTGTGATAAAAAAGATCACATTTTCAGGGAACTTTAAGAACTTTAATTGCATGTGCTTCTGATGTAACAATGTAACAGCAGTAAATATTTTCTCATAAATCACTGTAACTTGTAGGCCAAGCATCTGGGTAGAGGCAGCTTCATAGTCCCCAGGTGCTCCCAGATTTAACAGGCACAAAGCAAACCCAAGGGAGCAGATAGTTGTGCTCCAGCTGTGTGTAGGTTAGACTTGGGGACTCCAATGGAACATTCTCAGGCTTCATCTTCTTTTCCTAACAAGCACTAGCACAAATGATCTCTTTCTCCTTGAAACACAACCTTTACTTGGCCTCCTGGCAAGCACACTCCTCTGGTTCTCTGGTTTGCCTTGTGTTCACAGGCTCTCCAGTGTCCTTGCGCATCTCTGTCCTCTTACAGCTGGTTGCCCGTTCAACTCTCCTGTTCAGTCCTCAGTTTCTCTATCTCCACTCAGTTCCTGGGTGATTTCATGCACTGAGGTGACCTCATGGCTTTAAACACCACCTACACCATGACTCCCAATTTTATCTTTTTCCCTTGAATTCCATTCTCTCATACTCAGCTGTGGCCTATTGTGGTGAGAAAGGCCAAGCAGAAGCCACTGGAAAGGCCTCTAGCTAGAAAAATGGTAAAACAAAAGTGATATTACATTCCTGAGGGAGTGCAGAGATTAGTGTCATCATCAAGGACTTGAAAGATGCAGGGATGGTGAATCTTACTACACCCTATTCAACTCTCCTGTTCGGCCTGTGCAGAGGACAGGTGGATTTTACAGAGTAACAGTGGATTATTGTAAGATTAACACAGTGGTGATTCCAACTGCAACTGCTGTACTAGTTATTTCATTATTTGAGCAAATTGACACATCCCTTGGTACCTGGTTGGAGAGACTACTTTTCTCCATCTCTATCCACAAGGTCCACCTAAAGCAGTTTGCTTTCAGCTGGCAAGACAAGCAATATACCTGCACTATTCTACCTGAAGGGTATCTCAACTCTCCTGCCGTATGTCACAGTTTAGTTTGTTGGGATCTTGATCACCTTTCGCTTCTACAACAGATCACACTGGTCCATTACATTGATTATGTTATGCAGATTGGAGCAGGAAGTAGCAACTACTCAGGATTTATTGGACATTTGTATGTCAGATCACAGGAAATAAATCCAGCTGAAATTCAGGGGTCTTCTACCTCATTGAAATTTCTAGGGGTTCAGTGCTGTGGGACATGTCTAGATATTCCTTTAAGGTGAAGGATACATTGTTGGTTTTTCCTACAAACGAGGTAGAACACCTAGTGGGCCTCTTTGGTTTTTATTCCTCATTTGGGTGTGTTACTCCAGCCCATTAACTGAGTGGTCTGAAAGGCTGCTAGTTTTGAAGGGGCCGGAGAAAGACAAAGTTCTGCAGCAAGTCCAGGCTGCTGTGCAAGCTGCTGTGCCACTTGGGCCACATGACCCAGATGATACAATGTTGCATGAAGTGTCCCTGTCAGATAGGGATGCTGTTTGGGGACTTTGGCAGGCCCCTGCAGTGAACTGCAGCACGGGTCTTTAGAAGTTTGGAACAAGCCTTGCCATCCTCTGCAGATAACTGTTCCTCTTTTAAGACAGCTCTTGGCCTGCTACTGAGCCTTAGTAGAGACTCGGTGCTTAACTATGAGACACCAAGTTACCATGCAAATTGAGCTTTCATGAACTAGGTGTTACCTGACCCACCAAGCCATAAGTTGGATATGCACTGGATATGCACAGCAATACTGTCATCAAATGGAACTGGTACATACATGGTTGGGCTGGAGCATACCCCATAGTAAGTTACATGAAGAAGTGGCCCAAATGCCCATGGTCTTTCTGGACTAAACACTCTGGATATGGATTTGCCTTTCCTACTTACAATGCTTCTTCCAAAGTTACCATCTGTGGAGTTACAGAATGCCTGTTCATTGGCATGGTATCCCACACAGCATTGTTTTGGTTCAAGGAACTCCCTTCACAGCAAAAGAAGTATGGCTCATGGAATTCAAAAAACATGCTTATGGAATTCACTTACAATGTTCCCCACTTTTCTGAAGCAGCTGGTTTAACAGAATGCTGGAGAGACTACTTGTTACAGCACCAGATAGGTGGCAATACCTTGCAAGCTGGGGCAAAGTGCTGCAGAAGGAAGGCTGTACATGCTCTGAATCAACCGGTATGGCGCTCTCTCTCCCATAGCCACAATTCATGGGTCCAGGAATCAAGGGGTGGAAATTAAAATGACATCACTCACTATTACCAGTAGTGATCCCCTAGCAAAATTTTTGCTTCCTATTTCAGTGATTTTATTCTCTGCTTGCCTACATGTCTTTGTTTTAAAGGGGGGAATATCCCCCAAAGGGGACATGCCAGTGATTCCATTGAATTGGAAGTTAAGACTGCTGCCCAGCCACTTTAAAATACTCATGCCTTTGAATCAACAGGCAAAGGGAGTTACTGTGCAGCCTGGACTAACTGATCCTGACTACCAAGGGGAAACCGGTAGTTTCTCCACATGGAGGTGAAGAAGAGTAGGTCTGGAATACAGGAGATCCTTAGGACATCTCTTTTTTTCCCACCTTTATTGAGATATATGACATATAACATTGTGTAAGTTTAAGGTGTACAATGTAATGATTTGATATATGTATATATTGTGAAATGATTTCAAGAAGGTTATTTAACACCTCTATCATCTCACATAATCACAATTTGTGTGCATGTGTGGTAAGAACATTTAGGATTGACTTTATTAGCAACTTTCAAGTATATAACACAGTATTGTTAACTATAGCCACCATGCTGTACATTGGTCCCCAGAACTTATTCATCCTACAACTATAGTTTGTGCCCTTTGACCAATATTTCCCTGTTCCCCCCACCTGCATCCCCTAGCAACCACCATTCTACTCTGTTTCTTTGAGCTTGGCTTTTTTAGGTCTTACATGTGTGAGAGATCATACAGTATATTTCTTTCTCTGACTTGTTTCACTTAGCCTAATGTCATCAAGTTCCATCCACCCTGAATGACAGTATTTCCTTCTTTGTTATGGTTGAATAATATTCGATTGTGTATATACACCACCTTTCCTTTATTCGTATATTGATGATAGTTAGGTTGTTTCTATGTCTTGACTATTATGAATAATGTTTCAGTGAGTGTGGGGTGCAGATAGCTCTTCAAGATATTGGATTTCATTTCCTTTAGGTACATACACAGAAGTGGGATTGCTGAATCATGTGGTAATTCTAATTTTATTTTTTCAGGAAACTCCATACTGTTTTCCACTGTGGCTATATCAATTTATATTCCCACCCACAGTATACAAAGGTTCCAATTTCTCCACATCCTCACCAATACTTGTTATCTCTTGGGTTGTTTTCTTTTTGGATAATAGTTATTCTGCCAGTTGTGAGGTGATATCTTGTTATGGTATTGATTTATAGTTCCTTGATGATTAGTGATGCTAAGCAACTTTTCATGTCTCTACTGGTCATTTATGTATCTTTCATGTTGAGTATGATGTTACCTGTAGGCTTGTCATATGTGGACTTTAATATGTTGAGGCACATTACTTCTATACCCACTTTGTCGATTTTTTTAATTGTGCAAAGATGTTTTTATTATGCAAGGATGCTCCATTTTGTCAAATACTTTTTCTGCAGCTATTGAGATGGTCATGTGATTTTAATCCCTTATTCTATTAGTACGGTTTTCATGTGTTGAACCATCCTTACATCTCAAGGATGAATCTTACTTTGTCATAGTGTGTGATCCTTTTAATATACTGTTGAATTCTGTTTGCTAGTGTTTTGTCAAGAATTTTTGCATCTATACTCATCAGGGATATTGGCCTGTAGTTTCTTTTCTTGTAGTATCTCTGTCTGGCTTTGGTATCAGAGTAGTGCTGGCCTTGCAATATGAGTTTATAAGTGCTCCCACCTCTTCAATTTTTTAGAAAAGTTTGAAAAGGATTAATGTAATTCTACTTAAAATGTTTGGGACAGTTCACCAGTGAAACCATCTGGTGCTGGGGTGGGCCTGGGGTCCAGGCCTATGGAAGTCACCCGGGACTGCAGGGGCCAGCCAGGAGTTGGTGCCAGCCAGGGCTGGGGTCTGCCATCCATCAAACTGGCCGCTCAGTCCTCTCTCCCCCACAGGAATAGTGTTTCTCTCCATGCTGACCTGTCCGGGCTCGGGACAGAAGTGACGTGAGTAATGTGAAGCTTTTTGCTGTCCTTTCCCATGCATCTTCTCTTATTTCTGTGCTCCACTCAACTGCTGTAATCCCTCACCTGGAGTCTGCTTTTTTCAGGGATAGTTGTTCAAATTGATGTTGCTGGGATGGGACAAGCACTAGTAATTCCTATACCAGCATCCTGCTTGAGTATCACTCAGTATCACCATGCCTTATGATAAAGGTCAATAGAAAATGACAACAACCCAAAGTAGGCAGGACTGCTAATGGTTCAGACCCTTCAGGAATGAAGATTTAGGCCGCCCTCCTAGGTAAGGAACCACAACCAATGAGGTGCTTGCTAAAGGCAAAGGGAATACAGAATGGTAGTGGAAGAAGATTGTTATAGGTACCAGCTATGACCGTATGACCAGTTACTATAATTGCCATGGGTATTTATTCCTTATAAATTTTTTGTTATGAGTATATTTATATATGTATATACTTAAATATGTGTTTACATTTATGTTTAAATGTTTATATGTATTTCTTCCCTCTCTTATTCCTTACCATGTAATGTAAGATGCTAAATTTACATCAAAAAGAAGAGTACAAATTGCTCAAGGACTTTACGCTTTCTTCTAGGAAAGGACTAGTGTGCTCTGTATGCATGATGGTTGTATTATATTAGGTGGCATTATGACCTTGTTATTGTCTTCATTTGGAGATGAAGCATGGTTTAAGGAGATTCATACGGGTGCCAGGTTGATAAAGGGCGGACTTGTGATGGCTAACTTTATGTGTCCACTCGACAGGGCCACGTGGTGCCAAGATACTTGGTCACACATTATTCTGGCTGTGCTGTGAGAGTGTTTGGGGTGAGGTTAACATTTGAATTGGTAGACCGAGTAAAGCAGTTTTCCCTCCCTAATGGGGGCCACATCTAACCAGTTGAAGATTGAAATAGAAAAAAAAGGGCCAACTGTACTGTGAATAAGAAGGAAGTCCTCCTGCCCAACTGTTTGGGCAGCAATTGGCTGTTTCCTGGCCTTCAGACTGGGACTGAAACATGGCTCTTCCTTGATCTTGAGCCTGTGAGCTTTTCAGTTGGAACTTTCACCATTGGCTCTCCTGGTTCTTAGGCTTTCGGACTCAGACGGGAAGTTTGCGCTGACTTTGTGGGTCTCCACCTTGCTGACTAAAATCTTAGGGCCCCTCGGCCGCCATAAATGGGTGTGCCAATTTCTTATAATAAATCTCTTTACACATGTAGTTATATATATCTTATTGGTTCTGTTTTTCTCTAATATAGCTCTTCTTTGGGTAATGTGAATTGCCTGAGTTCCAAGCCTTGAGACCACCTTTAATAAAATAATCTGGCTAGAGTTTAGATTCCTTAATGTAATCTTAAAAGCATACTAGAGTATATCAATTTCATACCAAAGTTATTTAATTAGAGTTTAAAGTTCCTAATCCATGATGATAGTTTTGAATTTTGCCACACATCAATACATTTCTTTTTATGGTTAGTCTGAATTTTTTCAGATTTTCAAATCCTGTTTTAAAAATCTTGTTTGGTGTCTACTACTAAATAACTAGTTTGGGGCAATTCTCTGGGACTCACTTTTCTTATCATCCTAATACATGATGATACTGAAATAAATTTTCCCTGAGGTTCCTTTTCGTTTCAGTCATTTGTGGCATTCTGGAATCTTCCAGATGAGACAGAACATGGTGGATTGTGTTTTCCAGAGGGCCTAATAAATAGCTTCTCACTTCTCCAGCCATGTTCTGTAGAAATTGAAAGGAGGGTGGAGGCTGAAACATTGCTCCATTGCTATGGAGGACGTCTGTTCTCCGTGGGTGGCTCAATTGCACCAGGGGAAATGGAGGCTGGTCTGAGCATGCTCAGTTTGTTTTTCTCAAAATTGCTCACCAAATAACTTCTGTACTCCAGAGGTGGAGACAGTAAAGGGACAGAGAGGAGCCAGGAGTAAAAGCAATAAACTTCCACTCCCTTGGAAAGAATGGAAGAATCATTTCGGCTAACATTATGTCAGAGCAGAAGGCACCAACTGGGAGATATAAATTGGTAAACATGGGTAGACCATGGAGGCACTTGAAATGAAAGGCAGGAAACAGGGAGTCTCTGTAGGCACTTGAGAAAGAGCAAGATGAAAACAATTTAAAGAAAATCACAGCCTAGTGACAAATTTAAAAAAAAAAGTTTGCAGAGCACAGAGGGACTGGATGGGATAGAAAGGCTTAGACATTCTGTTTTTGCAGACTGTGTTTCAAGAACAAAAAGGGAAGACAGGAACAGGGTTAATCTGTGTTGATCCAAAGCCAAAGAGTTATATAATCCAAGGTAAAAATTATGCCTGTACTGGCTTTGGTTTAATGTAAGGAAGTGCTCAGGATTACAGCTGTTGAAAGGTGTATTGGGGCATTTCACAGGTTTTTCACAGAGCAAAAGTCACTATTGTGAGCCAGCTCTGGTCAATTTTCACTTTTTTGTTTTTACTTCAGTGTTTTTAAACATTTGAATAAGTAGTTAATTTTGAAGTTGAAGTTGGATAATTTAAAAAAGTTACCAAAAATTCCTCTTGAAAAGGTGGAAGATTTAGCAACACTGGGCCTATTTACCTGAAGAAACAATTGGACAAAGCTGTGTAGGGCCGCCCCATGTAGACAAGTCATGTGTTTCCCTTTTTGCCATAGTCCTCACCATTCCTAATTGTATGGTGCCCTCACTTTTTTCATTACTTGCCTGTCCTCATAGGCATTTGACTTTTCAATCCTTGTTGCACAGGGAATCTCTGCACTGAGAGGGAGGAAGAATTCAATGACTTTTATTCACAGTTTCTGATTTCATGGTCTTTTGCCATTTTTACGTAACTTCATTGCATTTTAAATATGACCAGCTTCCCTCTGTGATGTGCTATTTTCATTATCTACATTTTCATTATTCTAGTAATATTTTTTCCTGCTTTGGAACAACCATGTGAGGTTCCCATCTGCCCTAAGCACAAAAATGGCCAACAGACTCTTCAGATAGGCCTGATTCCAGGCACATGGGGATGTGGCCAAATTTCCTGGAGGCATTGCTTTTCCATGTCAGTACTTCCTTGCTGAGAACGAGGCTCCTTGTGTACTTGCTCTAGGTGCGTTGTCCCAGCTGGTGCTCCCTGATCATTACTTAACAAGGCCTCTCAGCACTCTGCATGGTTCCAGGTTGGACTACCGGACTGCGTAGCATGGCTTAGTTTCTGGGAAGTGATTCCAAAGCCATGACAGAGAGATTATACACTCAGCCCAAGGAAAACTGATCCACAAGGGAGCATGTAATTCAGGAAATGACTCTAGAGAAGCTAGGGAAAGATGCAAAGGATGGAGAGGGGACAGAAGCAATGGGAGGTCACATAGGTAAGGGAGTGGGGCTGGCAGGGGAGGGACAGAGTAAAGTGTGGGTGCATTAGTGGGTGCAGGATGAACTTTGTCAGGTAGGGATTCTGATTATTATTGTTACCTTTATGTATAGTTTGGAATTGGACTGGAGGTGGGTTACTTTTGTGTCTGCCTCATTTTGTTGAACAAGCATGGCTTGTATCTCTTCCTTTATAATGATTGACAGAGAGCCAGTAAGATAGATGAACACTTGATACTATGATAAAGGGGAGAAAACCCCTAGATACAAAGGAATATGTGTGTTGATAATTATAAAACCACTACAATATAACATGTGTATGCAGCACTTTATCTCATAGGGTGGCTGTTCACTCACAAATGTTGCCCCACCTCTGTGAAATGTCCCAGAAAATGACATAGGAAATGTGTCCTTGGGTATCACCATCCTATAACCCATGATTTGTCCCAAGCTCATGCTACAATAAAGCATCATTTTCTTCCATGACATAAATATTAAATATCAGAGGCATATGCCAGACCTGTTACTTTCCTTTAATAATTCCTATCAACCAGCAAGCATTTAACTAAATGTAAATTCCAAAATGTGGTAATTGACAAGTTTGTAGTATGTTAGAGTTTGTCAAGTGTTTCCACATGTACCACTTTTTCGGTTCCTCCTAAGGTGGTGCTGAGACATGACCTCTGATCTTTCCTTCAGGAATTGCATGCTCCTGCCGCTGTGCCATACTGCCTTCTGCTTCCCTCAGCAGTTCTTGATTTTTGCCAAAATGCATTTCCTGTAAACTCTTCAGTAAAGCAAATCACCACGAAATAGATTGTGTTTCCCACAAGAACAATACTATATTTGAGGATTGTCTTCTTGACTTAGAACATGAAATATCATGGTCAGTAAATCAATAATTGACTACTAATATTTCTCTTTAAAAGAAAATAAAATTAAGTCCTATAAAATGGCAATGAATGTCTATACATTTTGATCATACAAGGGCTCAAATATACCATAAAGTTTATATACAGATCAGAAAAATTCTAGCTTTACTGTGTTATAAATATAACCTATCTAAACTGATCCTGTTGGCTAAAATAACTGTCAAATGTGCAAGATAGACTATGTATTTTAATGTAAGGGAGTACAAAATATTCAGTGATGAGACTCTTAGGTTCTACATTGCAACCAACCTTTAAGAAACTATACTTGTGTAGTTTTAGTTTAAGTATCAAAGATGAATTTCTACAGTTACGTGAGAAGGTTATTAAAGATGCTCATATTCGTGTGAGGCTGACTTTTTCATACATTTTAACCATAATAATAAAATAAATGCAGAAGCAGATATGAAAACCCTGTTGTTTTCTAATGAGACAGAGAAGAATGCAACTTGCAAAAATATAAAATGCAAAGAGATACACATTTCTTGTTACATTATTTTACTTTGGAAAATAGTTTTCACAAAAATGTATTATTTCTCATGACATGCAATGGTTATTAATATTCCAAATGAATAAATATATATATTTTAAAACTTAAAAAAATTATTCATTAGTTAAACACTTATTTAGTTATCACTATCTTGTCATTTTAGACTTAGAAGAACTTTTTTTAAGTATAGAACATAGTAGTTCACCAGTTACACACATTATTAAATCCTCACCTGAACTAGTGCAGTTCCTGTCAACATAGAAAGATGTTACAGAATCATTGACTATATTCTCCATGCTGTACTGTTATCCCTGTGACCAACTTACATTATGATTGAGAATTTTTGTACTCCTATATCTGCCTCACCCTCTCCATGGTAACCACCAGTCACTTCTCAGTGTCTATGAGTCTTCTGTTATTTTATTAGTTTTGTTTTCTTTTGTTCTTAGATTCTACAAATAAGTGAAATCATATGGTATTTGTCTTTCTCTGCCTGGCTTATTTCATTTAGCATAATAACCTGTAAGTACATCCATGTTGTTACAAATGGCAGGATTTCTTTTTTTATGGCCAAATAGCATTCCACTGTACATATGTACCATCTCTTCTTTATCCATTCATCTATTGACAGGCACTTTGATTGCTTCCATATCTTGACTATTGTAAATAATGTGGCAATAAACATAGGGGTGCATGTATCTTTTTGAATCAGCAATTTTGTTTTCTTTGGGTAATTTCTTAGAAATGGAATTACTGGATTGTATGGTTTCTCTTTTTAGTATTTTGAGGAATCTCCACACCGATTTACATTCCCCCCAACAGTGTAGGAAGGTTCCCTTTTCTCCACATCCTCACCAACACTTGTTATTTCTTGACTTTTGGATAGTGGCCATTCTAACTGGTTTGAGATGATGCCTCATTGTGGTTTTCATTTGCATTTGCCTGATGATTAGTGATGTGGAGCATCTTTTCATGTGCCTGTTGGCCATCTACATATACGTATATTTTTTAAAATAATTTTTTTATTAAGGTATTATTGATATACACTCTTATGAAGGTTTCACATGAATAACCTTGTGGTTACAACATTCATCCATATTATCAAGTCCCCCCCGGCATTGCAGTCACTGTCCATCAGCATAAGATACTATAGTCATTACTTGTCTTCTCTGTACTACACTGCCTTCCCTGTGACCTACCTATATTGTGAGGGCTAATTATAATGCCCCTTTATTCCTTTCTTCCTCCCTCCACACCCACCCTCTCCAACCTCTTCCCTTTGGTAATTGCTAGTCCCTTCTTGGAGTCTGTGAGTCTGCTGCTGTTTTGTTGTTCAGTTTTGTTTTGTTGTCATACTCCACAAATAAGTGAAATCATTTGGTACTTGTCTTTTTCCACCTGGCTTATTTCACTGAGCATAATACCCTCTGGCTCCATCCATGTTGTTGCAAATGGTAGGATTTGTTTCTTTCTTATGGCTGAATAGTATTCCATTGTGTATATGTACCACATCTTCTTTATTCATTCATTTACTGATGGACACTTAGGTTGCTTCCATATCTTGTCTATTGTAAATAGTGCTGTGATAAACATAGGTAGGAGTGCATATGTTTATTTGAATCTGAGAACTTGTATTCTTTAGGCAAATTCCTAGGAGTGGAATTTCTGGGTCAAATGGTATTTAAATTTTTAGTTCTTTGAGGAACCTCCACATCTATATTTGTTCTTTAGAAGAATCTCTATTCAGGTTCTCTGCCCATTTTTTAATCAGGATATTTGTTTCTGGGTTTTGAGGCATATGAATTCTACATATTTTGGATGTTAACCCCTTATTGGATAAATTGTTTAAGAATATATTCTCCCATACTGTAGGTTGCCTTTTTATTCTGTGGATGGTGTTGTTTGCTGTACAAAAGCTTTTTAGTTTGATGTAGTCCCATTTGTTCATTTTTTATTTTGTTTCCCTTGCCCAGGGAGATATGTCTAGAGAAAAATTGCTCATGCTTATATTCAAGAGATTTTTGCCTATGTTTTCTTCTAAAAGTTTTATTGCTTCATGTTTTATATTTAGGTATTTTATGCATTTTGGTTTTACTTTTGTCTATGGAGTTAGGCAGTAATCCAGTTTCATTTTCTTGCATGTAGCTGTCCAGTTTTCCCAACACCAGTTATTGAAGAGACTGTCTTTTCCTCCATTGTATATTCATGGCTCCTTTATCATGTATTTATGACCATATATGCATGGGTGTTTATCTGGGTTCTCTAGTCTGTTTCATTGATCTATGGGTCTGTTCTTTGGCCAGTACCATACAATCTGAATACTGTAGCTTTGTAGTGTAGCTTGAACTCAGCAAGTGTAACACCTCCAGCTTTGTTCTTGTCTCAAGATAGCTTTAGCTATTCAGGGTCTTTGTTGGTCCATATGAATTTTAGGATTATTTGCTTTAGTTCATTGAAAAATGCTGTTGGTGTTTTGATAGGGATTGCATTGAATCTATAAATTGCTTTTGGCAGGATGGCCATTTTGACAATGAGCAGGGGATAGATTTCCATTTATTTGTGTCCTTTTTAATGTCTCTCAACAGTTTCTTATGGTTTTCAGAGTACAGGTTGGGGTATTATTTTATGATCTGCATTTTTCAAAACTTGGGCAAACCAGAAGGTTGATATATTTTTGTTGCATGTTGGGGTCTCTAGGAAGCAGACTCTGAGATGATATTTTACATATAGGATGTGTTTTAGGGAATGGCTTTGGAATCTCTAACTCCAGGGGGGAAATGTATTCATAGCCTGGGGCAAATAAACCTTTGAAGCGGAAATCAGTGAAAGGGAGAACTAAAGTGGAAGAAACCCATTTATTGCTTACAAACAGTCATCTACTCCTGCTCACCTGCATCTCTCAGGACCTGGCTGCAAAACCTTTCTAGTCCAGCTGCACACTCGCTTTCAACCCCCCTTGTTTTTACCTATTGATATGGAGATGGACTACTTCAGTCAACCCCTTAGAAACACCTATTGATATATGGAGATGCACTAAGGCCAGGTGAGAGATTCTGGAAATATTGCAATTTTACCCACAAAATCAATACCCCATGGGAGGGTGGGGCAGGAGGAAGGCAAAGAAAGAAGGCAAACTAACCTAAGAGTTGCCTTGGCACACCCGCAGGGAGTTCTGGAGTGAAAACAGTTCCTCAGAGTTATACTGCATTACGACAGATTATGCTGCCAGGTAAAACGCACCCAGTTCGATTTTAATTTCAGATTCCAATTTTGAATGGGACTCACTTATACTAAAAAATTATTCACTGTTTATCTGAACTTCATGTTTAACTGGGTGTCCTATATTTTCATTTTCTTCATCTGGCAACATGAGCCAAAATGGTTAGGTATTTATATCTGTGCCTCAACCAGTTACTGGATGTGGATCACCCATGGAATGGTGTGACTCTGGGCACTCCTGGGAATGACATTACTCTCTGTCACTGAAGCAGGCCTTAAAAGGTCTGATTGAGGGTTGTCTGCTGATACCAATTCCAGCAGTTGGGGCAAAAATTCCTTTCTTAAGGGACATTCTGGGTAGCCCAGTTCCATGTCAATACACTATCTTATTGCTATTGTTGTTACTATTTTTAAATGTTTCCCTGTAGCAACCAGAAATATCTAAAATAATTAACCTTAGCATTATAACTAAAATAAAGATTATTCTTTTTCAATACCAGACTCTACAATATTGAGAAACTAAATACATATGTAAATACATAAGAATATCTATGGTCCATTCCCTCTCATTGTTGTCTGTTTATTAGTAAAAACTAAGGGGACCATATATCTGAGTTTTTCTAAGACATTCCTAGGTTATGCCTCTTCTCTTGGCTTAAATATTAACAGCACCCCTTCACTCTCAAAAGTTTCTTGGTTTGGAAAATAAATTCTCTCTTAGTGTTCCTTAATGAAGAAACACTAAGAATGACATGTGATGGGACCATTTTTTCCAAATCCTTATTTGCCATCTTGTATATCTTTCTTGGTGAGGTGTTTTATAGGTCTTTGTTCCATTTTAAAATCCAATTGTTGTTTTTCTTACTGTTGAGTTTTAAGAGCTCTTTGTATATTTTTGATAACAGCTCTTTATCAGATACACGTTTTGTAAATATTTTCTCCCAGTCTGTGGCTTATCTTTTTATTCCCTTAGTACTGTCTTTTGCAGAGCAGAAGTTTTAAATTTTCTCTTTTCCTAGTTCCAATATAAGAAAATTACCTACAAGGCAAGGATATTCCCTCTTCCCACTTTGTAGCATTATACTGGAAGTTCTAGTTAATGCAATAGGACAAGAAAATGAAAAAGAATACAGATTGGGAAAGAAGAAATAAAACTTCACTTGTTCATAGATAATGTGATGATCCATGTATAAAATCCAAAAGGATTGACAAAAATTCCTGGAATGAATAAGGAATTATAGCAAGTTTTCAGGATACAAGGGTAATATACAAAAATCAATTGGTTTCCTTTATACCAGCAATGAGTAAGTGGAATTTGAAAAAAAAAACCAACAGTGCCATTTATATTAGTGCCCCTCAAAATAAAATACTTAGGTATAAGTCTAACAAAATATGTACAAGATTTATGAGGAAGACGTCAAGGTCTCATGAACAAAATCAAAGAAGCGATATTCCATGTTCATGAATAGGAAAACTAAATTTTGTCAAGATGTCAGCTTTCCCAACTTGATTATTCAGTGCAATTTCAATAAAAATCCAAGCAGGTTATTTTTATGGATATTGACCAACTGATTCAAAAGTTTAAATGGAGAGCAAAAGATGCAGAATAGCCAATACTAAGTATTGAAGGAGATGAGCATAGTTAGAGGACTGATGCTACCAGACTTCAGATTTTCTATAAAGATACAGTAATCAAGAAGTATGGTATTGATGAAAGAATAGACAATATAGATCAATGGAACAGAATAGACAGCCCAGAAATAGACCACATAAATATATCAATATTTATATTTATATATAAGTAGTTATACTTACTGCATGCATGTGGTAAAGTGATCTTTGACAAAGGAGCAAAGGCAGTACAATGGAGCAAAGATGGACCTTTCAAAACATGGTGCTGGAACAACTGAAAATACATATGCAGAAAAGTGAATCTAGACATAGACCTCCACAAAAATTAAGTCAAAATGGATCACAGACTCAAATGTAAAGTGCAAAATTATGAAACGCCTAGATGATAACATAGAAGACCTAGATGTCGTTGGTATGGTGATGACTTTTTAGACACAATAACAAATGTATAATCCATGCAAGAAATAATTGATAAGCTGGCCTTCATTAAAATTAAAAACTTTTGCTCTGCCAAAGACAATATCAAGGGAATGAAAAGATAAGCCACAGACTGGGAGAAAATATTTGCAAAAAGTGTATCTGGTAAAGGACTGTTAGTCAAAATATACAAAGAACTCTTAAAACTCAACAATAAGAAAACAAACAACTGGATTTTAAGGTATAGGTCTAACAAAATATGAAAGACCTGAAAAAAAACAAAGACCTGAAAAAAACACCTCACCAGAGAAGATATACAAGATGGCAAATAAAGGTTTGAAAAAATACCTTCATCACATGTCAAGAGGAAAACACAAATGAAAACAACAGTGAGATATCACTCTGCACAGTGAGGCTGTGTAGCAACAGGAACTCTTATACGTTGCTTGTGGGAATGCAGAATGAAACAATCATTTTGGAAGACAGTTTGGTGGTTTCTTATAAAATTAAACATATTCTTATCATATGATCCAGTAGTCATGCTCCTTGGTATTTACCCAAAAGAACTGAAAACTTATGTTCACACAAAAACCTGCACATGAATCTTTATAGCAGCTTTATTCATAATTGCTCAAATGTGAAGGCAACCAAGATGTTATTCAGTAGGTGAATGGTTAAATAAACTGGTACTTCTGACAGTGGAATGTTATATAACACTAAAAAGAAATTAGTTATTGAGCCAGGAATAAATATGAAGAAATTACAAAATTCATACTACTAAGTGAAAGAGGCCCATCTGAGAAGGTTAGATACTACATGATTCCAACTATATGACATTTGGCAAAAGGCAAAACTATGAAGACAGAAAAAATTTAATGGTTGCCTAGGGGGAAAGAAGACGTGAATAGGTGAAGCACAGAGGATTTTTAGGCCAATGAAAATACTCTGTATGATACCATAATAATGGATATATGTCATATCCATGGAATGTACACCAACAGTGATTGTTCCGTGAAGTATGGACTTTGGATGGTTATGTGTCAACATAGTTTCATCAGTTGTAACAAGTGGACCACTCTGGTGGGGGAGGTGATAATGGGGAGGCTGTACATACATGGAGGAAGGGGACATAGGAGAAATTTCTGTACTTTACCCTTAATTTTTCTGTGAACCTTAAACTTCTCTAAAGGAACAGTCTTAATTTAGAAAGACTCAAGTAAGGAAGATGAAACACTGTGAATGGTCCAACTTGGATCAGGTTCCTGATAACAAACTGTGGCTGGGTTTGGGGAGGAACTGGGGGAGAAAGACCATGAAGTACAGAAATAATCGTGGGGCTGTGTCCTTCTTAGCGTGTTTTCAGAAAAGGGGAGACCCCTGAAGCAGGGAGGTTTCCCCAAGATGGGTCCACTAATTAATTAATCTAACACTATATGTGGTACCATTTGTTATTTGCCTAAACTTATCTCTCAAATTTCAAATGTTACCCCTTCAGTAAAATATTTTAGGATTTGGATGTTTATGTTCACCTTATCTACCCATGATTTTAAAGTCTTTGAAAATATCCTCTTTCATTCATTATCTTGCCAGATGGTATGGCTCTTATCTTTTTAGGTTGTTGTCATCTGGCAGCAGCTTGGTCATGTAAAATGCTTTTTCCTGGGTCATCACATCCAATTCCTTTACAAGGCTTGTACATCATAATTTGTTGTAATTTTGATCATATTTTCTATTTAGTTATCAATATTGTTTTTTTACATTTTTAGATGAAATTATTTTCTTCATGGAGAAGTTTTATTCAGTTTCACAGTCTGTGAAACTGGAGTTGAAGGAGTGTGCGTGTGTTTATTACTGTCAACTGTTCCTTGGACAGCAATCCATGCACAGAGTGATATTTGAAGGTGGCCTGTATATCTATTTAGATATGATATATAAATAGTTTAGATTAATTTACCAAAACTTGATGATAATGAAATTCTTTTATTATTTTTTTTGTCATGTCACACAGCCTCAGAAAATTTGTTTATAGTTGCTCTTAGTTTACTCAAATATTTTATTATATGGAAGAATGTTAATGTTTTCTGCCAGACAGGGATTTCAGCATGCAATCTATCCCTCAGATAACTTATCAGAATAGCTAATAAAAAGTCTTAGAACTTGTCTCTAAAGAATCCTACAGTTTATCTTTTCCTTCTGGAGAAGTGATTATTTGTCTCTATCATTTGTTTCTGTCCCTAAGTCATATCTATATCCATGACATGAATTATAACATGAATGAATAGTCTAATCCCATGAAATCTAACAGAAATAATACAGCTCTCATTGTATAGAATGGCTGTATTCAGTAACCTTTAATATGAAGTTAGGAACATAATTCAGAACAGCTTTGTGTATGAAACAAGGTGTCACTGGTTTTAAATAGACAAAAATAAAATTTAAAGTTGTATTTATAGCCAGGTGCCATGATTTAAAAAGTATCATAGGTGTTTTGAAGAGATGGTTTCAGGTGTTTTGTTTTGGGATGGTGGTTAAATAGATTATACAGCATCAGTGTTTTTCAGCTCCTGTTTTAATTAATTAATTATTTTTAAGGTACTTTAAGGTATCATTGATATGCAATCTTATGAAGGTTTCACATGAGCAATCTTGTGGTTACAACATTCATCCATATTATCAAGTCCCCCCCATTGCAGTCACTGTCCATCAGTGTAGTAAGATGCAATAGTTATTACTTGTCTTCTCTGTACTATACTGCCTTCCCTGTGACCTACCTATATTGTGAGTGCTAATTATAATGCCCCTTAATCCCCTTCTCCCTCCCTCCATACCCACCCTCCCCAACCTCTTCCCTTTGGTAACTGCTAGTCCTTTCTTCGAGTATGTGAGTTGACTGCTGTTTTGTTGTTCAGTTTTGTTTTGTTATACTCCACAAATAACTGAAGTGATTTGGTACTTGTCTTTCTCTGCCTGGCTTATCTCACTGAGCATAATACCCTCCAGCTCCATCCATGTTGCAAATGGTAGGATTTGTTTATTTCTTATGGCTGAATAGTATTCCACTGTGTATATGTACCATATCTTCTTTATCCATTCATCTACTGATGGACACTTAGGTTGCTTCCATATCTTGTCTATTGTAAATAGTGCTGCAATAAACTTAGGTAGGAGTGCATATGTCTTTCTGAATCTGAGAACTCGTATTCTTTGGGTAGATTCCTAGGAGTGGAATTTCCAGATCAAATGGTATTTCTGTTTTTAGTTTTTTGAGGAACTAAACAACCACAATGTTTAAACTAATTTACATTCCAACTAACAGTGTGGGAGGGTTTCCCTTTCACCACACCCTTGCCAGCATTTGTTGTTTCTTCTCTTTTTGGTGTTGGTCATCCTAACTGGTTTCAGGTGCTATCTCATTGTGGTTTTAATTTGCATTTCCCTAGTAATTAGCGATGTGGAGCATTTTTTCAGGTGCCTATTGGCTATCTGACTTTCTTTGGAGAAGTGTCTCTTTATATCCTCTACCCAATTTGTATTGAGTTATTTGTTTTTGGGTGTTGAGGCATGTGAATTCTTTTCATATTTTGGATGTTAACCCCTTGTTGGATATCTCATTTACAAATATATTCTCCCATACTGTAGGATGCCTTTTTGTTCTGCTGATGGTGTCCTTTGCTGTACAGAAGATTTTTCGCATGATGTAGTCCCATCTGTTCATTTTTTATTTTGTTTCCCTTGCCCGAGGAGATGTGTTAAGGAAAAAGTTGCTCATGTTTATATTCAAGAGATTTTTGCCTATGTTTTTCTTTCTTTCTTTTTTTTGTGTTGTTTTTTTCTTTTTTTAAATTTGTTATTAAGGTATGATTGATATACACTCTTATGAAGGTTTCACATGAAAAAACAATGTGGTTACTACATTTACCCATATTATCAAGTCCCCACCCATACCCCAATGCAGTCATTGTCCATCAATGTGGTAAGATGCAACAGATCCACTATGTGCCTTCTGTGTGCTACGCTGTTCCCCATGATCTTCCACACCATGTGTACTAAACATAATACCCGTCAATCCGCTTCTCACTCCCTCCCCACCTGCCCTCCCACTCCCCTCCCCTTTGGTGACCACTAGTTCATTCTTGGAGTCTCTGAGACTGCTGCCATTTTGTTCCTTCAGTTTTGCTTCATTGTTATACTCCATAAATGAGGGAAATCATTTGGCACTTGTTTTTCTCCATTTGGCTTATTTCACTGAGCATAATGTCCTCCAGTTCCATCCATGTTGTTGCAAATGGTAGGATTTGTTTCTTTCTTATGACTGAATAGTATTCCATTGTGTATATGTACCACATCTTCTTTATCCATTCATCTACTGATGGACACTTAGGTTGCTTCCACATCTTGGCTGTTGTAAAAAGTGCTGCAATAAACATAGGGGTGCATATGTCTTTTTGAATCTGAGAACTTGTATTCTTTTGGTAAATTCCAAGGAGTGGGATTCTGGGGTCAAATGGTATTTCTATTTTTAGTGTATTGAGAAACCTCCATATTGCTTTTCACAATGGTTGAATTAGCTTACATTCCCACCAGCAGTGTAGGAGGGTTCCCCTTTCTCCGCATCCTAGCCCACATTTGTTGTTCTTAGTCTTTTCGATGCTGACCATCCTTACCGGTGTGAGGTGATAGCTCATTGTGGTTTTAATTTGCATTTCCCTGATGATTAGTGATGTGGAGCATCTTTTCACGTGTCTGTTGACCATCTGAATTTCTTCTTTGGAGAACTATCTGTTCAGCTCCTCTGCCCATTTGTTAATTGGGTTATATGCTTTTTGGGTGTTGAGGCCTCTAAGTTCTTTATATATTTTGGATGTTAACCCCTTGTCAGACATGTCCTTTACAAATATATTCTCCCATACTGTAGGATGCCTTTTTGTTTTGTTGATGATGTCCTTTGCCGTACAAAACCTTTTTAGTTTGATGTAGTCCCATGAGTTCATTTTTGCTTTTGTTTCCCTTTCTCGAGGAGATGGGTTCAGGAAGAAGTTGCTCATGCTTATATTCAGGAGATGTTTGCCTATGTTGTCTTCTGAGTTTTATGATTTCATAACTTACATTCAAGTCTTTAATCCATTTTGAGTTTACTTTTGTGCATGGGGTTAAACAATAATCCAGTTTCATTCTCTTGCATGTAGCTGTCCAGTTTTGCCAACACCAGCTGTTGAAGAGGCTGTCATTTCCCCATTGTATGTCCATGGCTCATTTATCATATATTAGTTGACCATATATAGTTGGGTTTATATCAGGGCTCTCTAGTCTGTTGCATTGGTCTATGGGTCTGTTCTTGTGCCAGTACCCAATTGTCTTGATTACTGTGGCTTTGTAGTAGAGCTTTAAGTTGGGAGTGTAATCCCCCCAGATTTGTTCTTCTTTTTCAGGATTGCTTTGGCTATTCAGGGTCTTTTGTGGTTCCATATGAATTTTAGAACTATTTGTTCTAGTTCATTGAAGAATGCTGTTGGCATTTTGATAGGGATTGCATTGAATGTGTAGATTGCTTTAGGCAGGATGGGTACTTTGACAATATTACTTCTTCCTGTCCATGAGCTCGGGTTTCAGCATCTGTTTTAAACACAATTTATTGTTAATTAAATGTGGAATGGGTGGAAGATTGAATCTTAGTAATTTTTTTGGTGGATTTTGTTATTACAATTGATAGATTGATTGTGTTTGTGAGCCTTTATATAGAGCATGTTTGGGAGTTTATGCTTTGGAGTCAGGCAAACATGGTTTCTGATGTAGCCCTTGCCTCTGAGTAGTCATATGAACCTTATATGAGTCATTTAACCTCTACAATTCTTAGTCCTCCTAGGAGTCAAAATGGGGGCAGTAATACCAGCTCTTCATAGAATTGCATGAAGATTAAATGAGATCATCCAGATAAAGTGCTTAACACGGTTTGGTGCATATAGGTGCTGTCTAAACAATTCCTCCTCATCCTCCAGGCCTTGTCCTTGTTATTGTTTTATTTTTGTTCTTTCTTGTGTTCTTTTTTGCTTCTTACTACATTGGTACTACCTAAGACAGGATTTAAGAAGCAGCAGTTGTTTCATTCTTAACATGTACTGAAGATTTTACAAGAAATTCATTGGGTGAGAAAACTGTCCCTTGGAAATATTTGAGACATGAAAGACAAGAAAATAGGAGGACAATAGGTATTTAAGTTGAATGGATTACCTCCAGAGATGTGTGGGACCTCCCTGACAGTACTTTTCTTTCATACTGGGCTTTCCATGCTGCAGTGTGAGACTTTTATATCACCAAACTATAGGACTGGGCTAAGAGGAACTGATGAAGCTGCAGTCTTATTTATCTTTGTAAAGCAGTATCATGTGGGAGACCAGAAATGGGTTACATTGTAGATTAACCAGGGTTTTTGCAAACCAGTCTTTTTTTTAAAAAAACAAACCATGTACAAAGCACAATGGAAAGTACTAGAAAGCCTAGAAAAAGGAAACCTGAATCCAGTGCCAGTTCTGACATGGACTGCAGTATGAGCTTGGGTGGCAAGCTTAAACTCTCCACCTTTGTTTCTACAATTGTACAACAATCGATTTGGATTCCTAGATGATCTCAAAGGTACCTTCTGCCTCAAATGTTTTTTTATTTCTATATTTTCTTAGGTCATGTAGCAATTATTCTGAACTAATTTTTTAATCTTCCCTTATTCATGGTTAACTTGTTATAAGAGCTAAAATAAGGAAGAAGATCTGGGAATAACATAGGATTTGAACTCAAGGGTCCAATTCCAGTTCTGATGTCAAGTGGTAGTGTGATCTTGGGAAATCCCTTGACATAGTGTATCTTAACCCCAACTGCACATTCAGTTAACCCAGGAGGATTTAAAAAATACTGGTTTTGGACACCATGCTTGAACACTCTAAATATTAAGGCATTGATAGGTTGTTAAAGCTCTCTAGGCAATTTGAAAATGCAACCAGGATTGAGGATCACTGTAAAAACTGGTTAGCCTTAGTGCCCTTGCATCCAAGATCAAACTTCTAAAAAAAAAATTAGTATTAACTACCCTCTCTGTGTTACAGAATTGAGGGTCAAATAAAATAAAATAGATAAAAGCACTTTACAATGTGCAAATGCAGAGCCATTATTAAAGCAGACATTATTAAAGGGCTTAGCTGTTGTCATTATGTAAACTGTAGGGATTATCATTAGTAGATCAATTCTATTTCAATCTTTGCAGATAAAGTTCACTTGTCTCTAAAAGTAGTTGAATTTCCCTTCCTCATTAGTTCGTGACAATTTACTTCTGTAGAAACTCCTACTGCTGCTCTTTGACCAGGGAAGGCTTAATAATTACATGTTGACTCAGTGATTACTCTTAATAAACACAATTCTCCCAAGTTTTGTATAGCACATGTCATTACTGCAAATCATCACGACATGCTTGTTTATCCTTCGTGCTGTAGCTTATAAACACACCACAGTGTGGGATAAACTATCCTAATGTTTGGGTCGTGAAAAAAATCAACTGTTTTTCCAATTATCCTATTCTGTCAGGAATTCTGAATTGACCTTCATTTAACATAATAAACTTTAAGAATTTAATTTTATGTTTCTCCAGTGCTTATTTTCCTTCAGATATTTTCACACTTTAATACTCTGGTACATTTTTGTCTATTCAGCTATTCCACTAGAAATATCTGTGATTGCAGTTTTGGTCATCAATAGTTTTTCTTTTCCTAGTATTGTTGGAATAAATCATACCTTGACTTCTGAAATTGGCCCACTGTGGTGTACCCTTCAGAATGAGCAGATGTGTTTTTAACATAGCCTTGCAGGTTTATTTTTCATGAAGTTGAAGGTTGCCTCAGACACTGGGTGTGGCTCCTTGCTGCCTGGAAACATGCTGTTCAGAAGTGAGTTTGAGGACCATGGGCAGCTCACTGATGGGGACAGGATCTGGGAAGGGCTGTCACTGCGTGGGTTACTCCATCCTCTGACCTGCCATAGCTGTGCTATCATTTAGCATCTCTCTGATAACCAGAAAATACATCTTGGCAAAACAAAAGAAACCGGAATCTTTCAGTGTTTGTATTTTTTTGGTGAATGATTGCTGACATTTCCATCCATTGCTTAAGTTTGGGAATTATGTCTAAATGGATAGGAATCCCTTCAAGTGATGAACACTATTAAGAATTAAGCAACTAGCCAACAGACACATGAAAAGATGCTCCACATTGCTAATCATCAGGGAAATGCAAATTAAAACCACAATGAGATATCACCTCACACCAGTTAGGACGGTGAACATTCAAAAGACAAACAACAAATGTTGGCAAGGTTGTGGAGAAAGGGGACCCCTCCTACACTGCTGGTGGGAATGTAAACTACTTCAACCATTGTGGAAAGCAGTATGGAGGTTCCTTAAAATGCTCAAAATAGAAATATCATTTGACCCAGGAATTCCACCCCTAGGAATGTACCCTAAGAATGCAGCAGCCCAGTTTGAAAAAGACATATGCACACCTATATTTATCACAGCACTATTTACAATAGCCAAGAAATGGAAGCAAGTTAAGTGTCCATCAGTAGATGAATGGATAAAGAAGATGTGGTACATATACATAATGGAATACTATTCAGCCATAACAAAGAAACAAATCCTACCCTTTGCAACACCATGGATCTTGCTGGAGGACATTATGCTCAGTGAAACAAGCCAGGCAGAGAAAGACAAATGCCAAATGATTTCCCTCATTTATGGAGTATAACAATGAAGCAAAACTGAAGGAACAAAACAGCAGCAGACTCACAGAACCCAAGAATGGACTAAGAGTTACCAAAGGGAAAGGGACTGGGGAGGATGGGTGGGAAGGGAGGGATAAGGCGGAAAAGGGAGCATTACGATTAGCACCCATAATGTAGGGGTTTGAGGACATGGGGAAGGCAGTATATACAGGGAAGACAAGTAATGATTCTATAGCATCTTACTACGCTGATGGACAATGACTGTAATGGGGTATGTGGGGGGGACTTGATAATAGGGGGAGTCTAGTAACCATAATGTTGTTCAACTAATTGTACATTAATGATATCAGAAAAGAAAAAAAGAAAAAGAAGTAAACAACTGCTTATTAAGTGAGTAACTTTCAGCAAAGAGCTAACTCTTTTGGAGTCAGAGCCATGCATATGGTTCCATATGCTTTTCTGTTCACAAGCACATGAGATAAGGCAGTAGATGAAAAATTTCAACCTTACGATATATATATAGTTAAAAATGGTAGTTGACAAACTAGGGCTTGCAGGCTGCATGATTTTTACATTTTTAAATGGGTTGTTAAAGAAGGAAAAGAATATGCATCAGAGACCATATGGCACGCATGGCCTGAAATATTTACTATCTGGCCCTTTTCATAGAAATTGTTTGCTGACCCCTGAGCCATGTAGAAAGTACCAATAATAGAGCTCACTCATTTTTTACTTTCACCAAGAAGTACATTGTTTTCTTTCTTTGGAGGTATTATTTTCCACTTGTAAAATCAGTCTTCACAGTCATTCTAAAAAGAGAACGAGAAACCTCCTTAGGCAGAGGCTGTAACTTTGCAAATCTGTAACTCTGAAATCTGTAAGCCCCAGCCAACTTTTTGCTGTAGCTGCTCTTGAATCAGGGCTGCCACCCTTGGCCCTAGTTCCTGCTGTTATTCTCATTCCCCAGATGGCCCCTCAGCATCACTGTCATCCCCTAATTTGCTGGACTGTGGCTTTTTGGCCAAATAATTATTCCATTCTAACTGCTCTAGTGACTCTGCCTTCCTACATTGCCCTGCCTTTTCACCTGCTTCTACCTCCCAAGGCCCCTCTTTTGTGATCCTCTTTCTCCAGATTTCTGAGATCCCCAGAATCTCAGTCCTGTTGAGGCAGATGCCTTTCAAATTTAGTATTTCTACCATACCTTTTACTTCCTCCTGCCCAGGCCCAGTTTTCTCACTGGTTCCCAAAGTGGGTCCAGTTCTGTCCCCTGCAACAGACTACAGCAAAGAGAGGACTTCTAGTATCTTCCTTCACCAGACCAGCTAAACCATTTTTGTGAGCAGTATTGCTACTCTTGGTGACACTAATTGCACACAGCCTTTACTGTTTTCACTTAACTCCGGTATTGCTTGGTCTAATTTCCTTCCCATGAACCTTCTGGCCACTTGCCTTCACCTATTACTGCAACAGTTTTCCATGTCTACCACTTTGGCTAGGCCATGGCAGTGGTCCCTGATGCTTTTGGGATCCAGCACACATATCTAACTACAGCTATGACAGCATTCAAACACATATCTAACTACAGCTATTGACAGCATTCAAACAGTCCTGCTCACTGAATCCTTCCATCTTGCACATGCAAGTGCCCCTGTATTCAACACACGTTTATCAGATGCTAACTCCAGTCCAGATATTCTGCTAGGTTCTTGAGATCAAGGATTACCAAGATGCAGCCTAACTCTCAGTATTTTTTGACAGGCAAAGATATGCACAGATATGAATAGAGAGCAAAGCAGTAGGTGGTGATTAACAAAGTTACTAAATATTATGAGAGAGCAGAGGAGAATATTTAGAACTAAACTCTCTAACAAATATTCCAAACAATGCAATGAGAATATTACTAAATCTAACAAATTAACCACTTAAAGAATATTTGATACTGCTTTTCACTGTCCCTTAAATATATGGTTTAAGCACCAAACTTCCACTACATTTTTCTGGGTGATTTACTCCTTCTGTGACTCATTATCTCATTAACTGATACATTATCTTGCCTCCAGCCATGTCTGTAAACATTAAAGTTCTGTAAATAATGCAGTCTTTTGATTATAGTGCAAAAGACGATGTGTTTCTTTGTAAACACTCTGGCTCATTATTAAAAACTGGATTGAGTTCTCATTCTGTTTCCCAAGTGCATGGAATGGTGGCTTATTACTGGTGGTAGTTCAGTTGGTCCAAGCTGACTCAGAGCTTCTTTTATTGGAATAGGCTTTGAGAGGTTGTCACTCAGTTACAAGAAATGAGTTTGCATTTGGGCATCTTTCAAATAAGTTTGCGTATGGGCATCTTTCACCTTTCATTTCTTTTCCCCTTTTCATTTCTTAAACACCAAATATAAATTGGGAAAACCTAGCAAGGACATGCTTCTCTCGAGGGAGACGCTCCCAAGAACACTGACCTACAGGTAGGAACTACGGGGAGGCAGGAGTGTTCATCAGCTTCACCCAATGTGACTCCTGCTATGTGTGTGACCACTGTTTATTCATGCCATAGTTTCTGAGAGCCTTCTCTGTGCCACAAACACCATGCTAGCCTCCAGGGACACGATATTGAGCCAAAAGGAAAACTGTTGCTACCCTCATTTGGGGGAGGTAGCATCAATTACAAATTTGCTTTAATAAATGTGTGCTAATAAGTTATTATCTTAGCCCTGATGCAGAGTGGATGAGCTAATGGAAGTGTGTAACTCCCTATCATGCTTTGTGATCTCTGGTCTTTGTGTGTGTGTGTGTGTGTGTGTGTGTGTGTGTGTGTGTGTGTGTGTCTATTTTCATCTCTGTATCTCTCCTCTTCCCTCTTTGCTAAATGGGGATTGTTGGGGAGGGAAAGCTTTCCTGTACCTTTCAAAGGTTCTTCTAGCTGGTCTAAGAAGTAAACTGATATGAGAGATTAACAGGAGAAAAGCAAATTTAATTTTGTACATAAGGGAACCCCACTTGCCTGAGCAGTCCAAACACAGAAAAGTAAAATGAAGTATATGTGCCATCCTGAGCTAAGGAATGGGCTATGAGCCTGGAAGTTCAGAAAAGGAAGGCAATTCACAGGGCAGTAAGAAGAGCAGATGTTTGGTATGAGGTGTTTGCCTTGCCATACCGATGGGTTGCTCAGATAAAATTTATCTCTTATAATTTACTCTGGTAAAGATCCTCTATTTAGATTCTTCTAGGTACTTACGGGAGGGGCAAAAGTTTCTCTCGAGCCCAAAGGATCTCCACTGCCTTCAGCTCAAAATAGTCTACATGCCAAACTGGCACATTTTGAGGGAAGCTTCTTTTGAGCCCCTTCAGGATGGAGAATATGGCTACCAGGAGTCTTGTCATCTCTGTGGTGCTTCATACCCACATTCTTTCTTTTAATTGTGGAATACTTGATTCCCCAAAGTAAACGTTATTATCTCCATTTTAAATACAAATAACAGAGTGAGCCAACATTGTTCTTACTCAGACTGTCATTGGGAGGGTTAATAAAAGAATATTTACATTGTGGGAGTTTAGAGGCAGAAACATGCCACAGGCCCTAATCTGAAACCATCAGGTTTAGTGGCTGCTAATTCACCTAAGTGAAGGACCCTAGGTTTACAGTTTTTACAGCAGCTAAATAAAAATCTCCCATTTCTTTTCAGAAGTCAGGACTGGATCTCAAAATTTAAAATGTATCCCCCCCAATGTATGCCCATCCACATGCGCTGACAAACGATGAATTTCCCAAGATAACGATCACACCCTCGGTTTCTCATCTCCCTATGTCTTCCCCGCCAGAATTTCCAAGTCCTTCCCAAGTACGCCCAGTCATACTTTCTGAACTTTTGAGCAAACATCTGGCTTCATCTGCTTTCCGCAAAGCCCCTACGCACGGCCGGTGACAGAAGCCTGGGCGGGGCGCCCCGCTCGGGGGCTTCCTGAGCAGGTCTGGCTCTCTGCGAGGCCGCTCGGCGTCAGCACCCGGCCGGCCTACTACGCGCCAGCGTGCTGCCCAGCCCCGGTTCCACCGGCTGCGGCTGAGCTGATTGAGGGGCAGCGCTATTTTTACCTTCCCGGTTGCAATCTTTTCTATTTATTTGCAGGAAGGAATAATTAAAGGATTAAAGAGGAAATGCTTGGCCATAGTTTTTTCCCCTAGAAGGAGGGGGCTGAAATAGGAAGGGGCTATAGGAAGGGGGTATGTGACGTTTGGGGTGGTGGAAAAAGCAGGTTGATTTTTCCTGCTGATTGTCTCCTCCAGATCATCTTTGTCTCTGGGCTCTAATTTCCCTCTCTCCCTCTCTTTCTCTCTCCTCTCTCTCTCTCTCTCTCTCTCTCTCTCTCTCTCTCTCTCTCTCTCTCTCACACACACACACACACACACACACACACACACACACACACACACACACACACACACACCGCTCTTTTCTTTTTTCTCCTGATTGCCAGCTTCCCTCCTCCCCCGCCTCCACCTCTGAAGGTGCCACCGTCACGACGACTGATACTGCCTGGGATGCTGCATCACTCTGGTGCTTTTTTTCCCTCTTTTTTTTTTTTTTTTTTTAACTCTCCCTTCTCCTTCACAATAAAGCATGCGCAGTGCCTCCCGCGCCAGGCATCAGCATCAGGACCCGAAGCCGCGCTCGGGCGCGCTCTCGGGGGCGGGGCGCTCGCCCGGGCCGCGCGCCCGCGCCCCGCTAGCTACCGCGCGCCGCCACAGCATCCTCAGCCCCAGCGGCAGCCCCCGCAGCCGAAGGAGTGGCCGCGCCCGCCGCAGGGAGGGAGGAGCATCTGGGGAGGCTCCAAGTTGGCGGAGCCGCTGGGACCCCCGGACTCTGCAGCGGCCGCTCCGGGAAGGGCTGAGAGGCGAGCAGGGGAGGGGGCGCTGCCCAGCCCCGAGCCCCGACCCCCTGCCCGCCGCGGCACACCATGCGCGCCGAGGCGGCGTGACCGGCTCCTCCCGCAGCCACCCCGCAGCCTGGCCCGGCGCTCGCGCCGGTCACACCGAGAGGCGCCCGGGAGCTATGAGCCATGAAGCCGCCCGGCAGCAGCTCCCGGCGGCCGCCCCTGGAGGGTTACAGCCTTTCCCGAGCCTCCAGCGGTCCCCGCGGCGGCCCCGCCGGCCCGCCGCCTGCCCGCGCCCCGGCCCGCGCGCCGCCTGGCCGCCTGCTCCTCGTCCTTCTCCTGCTGCTTCCACTCGTCGCCTCGTCCCGGCCCCGCGCCCGCGGGGCTACTGCACCCAGCGGTGGGTATGGCCCCGGTGCCCTTTGCATTGCCTTGCCCGCGGGGCCCTGCACTGGAAAGCGAAGGGCACGCGGGTCCGTGTGCCCCGGACACGTCTCGGGCTCGGCCTGGCCGAGCCTACCTGCCTACCTCTCCACCTCTCTCATTCGCAAACCCCCATTAATTCCAGTTCACTTTTTGAAGTCCGTTTCTGTCGCATTCACCAAAAGCCCATTCCAATGAATGTTGGTTCCACTGGAAGGTATTTAGTGGATGCGGGGTCTCAACGATCTCTGTGCAACTTGGCTGAGGGGGAACCGGCGAACGGGAAATGCAGCGAGGGAGCAAGTTACTTCCTGGGTGGTGGAGCCTGAACGTGAATGCGGGAGTGTGTAATGATAATAGCGGTGCTGTGTTGTTGCCTCTAATTGCCTGCTGGGTTTATTCACAGTTTGTGGAATTAAAATGGGGGAGGGAAACTTCATGGATATAGACCTTTGGTTTGTAATTTCTCACAATGCTTGTCATGACTGTGAAAAATTAAGGTAATATAATGTTCAGTATATTGATGATTGGAAACTAGTGAAAGCAGAAAGGGGACCTGGCAGGAAAATAAAAAGAAATTGGAAAGCTGCCAGCATCTCTCTATGTCAAAGGATTTTTGCTCATCTCAAAGTTAATAGAAAAGGAAATTGTCTATTTTGTTAAATGAATCAATTAATAATCCCCACCCATGAATTCAGTGCTCGAGTTATTTTAGGAGAGTTCTTAGCTCTCAGATGGGATACTTCTAGTCAGAGTCCCATTGAGCTTCTGTAGACTCAGAGAAGGGGTGGAGATGAGGCTCAGAACCTCTCATGTTCATTTAATGACTCTTCCTTTAATTCCATTCTGACCCCCACTGCCATACTTAGAAGTAGAGATTTGAGATTGGTTAGAAATGTACATATAAAACATACATCAAAATAAACAGTGCATTATTGATAAGCTTTACTGGCTGTTAACCTATCCAGGCCATTTAATTGTTGCAGTAACTTGCTTAACCTGTCTTTACTTTTTACCTGCTTATAAGAAAACTTTGCTTTCCTGATTCATGGAAAAATGCATTTTAGTACATATCTATTTATAGGATATATGTGTGCATATTTGTGTATGTTTGTGTCCTCTTCTTCCCCTAGCTCCGCATTGGAATGAAACTGCAGAGAAAAATTTGGGAGTCCTGGCAAATGAAGACAACACATTGCAACAGAATAGCAGCAGTAATATCAGTTACAGCAATGCAATGCAGAGAGAAATCACACTGCCTTCAAGACTCGTGTATTACATCAACCAAGACTCGGAGAGCCCTTACCATGTGCTTGACACAAAGGCAAGACACCAGCAAAAACATAACAAGGTAGGCAGGGGGCTGGCTATGCAAAGGTAGCTGCCGGGAAGTTTTTCACTGACTTGGTTTTCTGCCAGGATCTGGTTTCACAAATTTTACCGAAGCATTTTATTAGGAAATCAATTAATATTATGATAGGGGAGAAAGTGGAGGGAATTAACCTGGGATCTACTGGGATAGCATTGTTGTTTGTTTCTCCTGTCTGACTTTAAACTGGAATTTGAATTTTCATGTGGCCTTACAAGTTTCATAGTTGAAATGTGTTCCATGTATCTTTCAGGTGTATTGGTCACTGAGCAATAGTTTGATGAATATGTTTATGGTCCTGACTTACATCTGTGAGGCTTTTTCTAAGAGTGCATTCTACCTCCCATAATGAAAACTGCTTTCGATCTGCACATAGAAGATTGCTCTAAGAGGCCGTTCGTTTGGCTACAGAGTCCTCATCAGTCTTTCACTTAGAAATTGAGCATTTAAATTTAAACAGTACCTTTAATCGAATAACAGGAAAAAAAATGCTTTTCTTCTGTTATATTTTCAGTAGGTAAACCATTTGACATTTTAGAAAATTATAGTAAATATAAACAAACTATTTATAGGATACAGGGATCAATTTTGGTCGCCATAATCCTTCAAGACTTTATCTGAATTTACTGTAGGAAGGTTCTTTGCTTTCAGGTTGTTCAGATTTTTAACTGATTTTTAAGAAGGCATTCAGTGGAAGATGGAGGTGCTTAATATTCAAAGAATTTAAGGGCTCTTTTCTTCTTGTTTACTTTTTTTTTTGAGTTAACTCTATTTTTGACCCCAAGCAGATTTATGGGTTATCAGTTATCAGTGCCTCGGTTCTTTATCAGGAGCAGAATATAGAGTCTGTATGTCAAATATTTTGCTTTGGACAATACTTGTTCAGTTGAGAAGAGTAGTTACTGTCTAAATTTCTAGAATTTAAGAGAAGTAGCTGTGGTTTAACATCGTCTTCATTAGTTTTCTAAAATCTAGGTAAGTGGTAAGAGTAGTTATCCCCCTTTTACAAAGGCAGAGTGAGGAATTGAAAGTTTATAGGTGACTTTCCCAATATTGTAAAACAGAGAGTACAAAATTCAGGAGCCCTGAATACCTAATATTTACTATTTTTTAAACATTTCTGGGAAAAGGCTTTCTTCATACTGAATATTACTGGGGAAGTTAGCTTTGTTTTGCAGTTTTGTGAATGGCTGCTACCCACCTGGGCAGAGAAGAATTTCCCGTTTGCTCCTAGGTAACTTAATGGATTGGCTCCTGGGCCCTGCTCGTCAATAGGAGGGTGGGTGGTGCTTTAAGGAAGAAGAATCAAAGGTCCTCCTGATCTAGCACTGAGGTCCAGTTTTCTTTTCTGACTAATGAGACCTATGGCCAAGTGGCAAGTTCTCAAACTCCAGCACCTTTGTGTAGGGTGCTATGGGAAGAACAAAAATGAAATAAAACTGCCTCAAAGCCTATTTTAAAGAATGCTCAAGTTTTTCTGAGCTGAGAGTTGAAAAACACTTCAGTGGAACTTTTGTATAATTTAGATGTTGGAGGCTGTGACTAATACCTGTCTTCCTCTAGCCATACGTGCTTGTTTGGTGGGACATGTTTGGAGCACAGTATATGTGAATTTCTGTGACAATAAGTGTGTTAAAATTTCACCCAGCACTCTTACAGAGGAATAGATTTCTCACTGTGGAACATATGCTTGTGTTTGGAATGATTTGACCTCTCTACTTCCTCTCCCCATGGTGGTTGGGTTTCTTTTCTCTTCAAAAAAAAAAAAGAAGGCCTACACAGAAATTATGTTTGAAAGCACTTTTCTTCTTATTGGTTTAATTTAGCAAACATTTGTTGCACATTTCTCATGTGCAAAGTAGTATGCCAAAGATTCAGTGATAAGAGATAAGGGATACAGGATGAATAAAACATGGTCTGTCCTCTAGGAGACACAAAAATGAGATAAGCAAGATTCACAGGTATGAACAGTGTTCTTACATGGTGGGTTCTGTGAAAATTCTCCTCAGGTTATGTGATTTCCCTTTACTTCTGTTTTTAAGAATCTGTTAAACTAGTTGACAAAATGTGTTCCCTTATGCTTTCCGTTGTAACTTAGGACGACTTGCCTAACAGTAGTGATGAGAAATAATTGTCAGTTCAGCTGCTTTACAAATATTTAAGTAAGAAAGTATAGAATTTCATCACTTTTCCTTCCATAAAGTTAGTTTTGATTTTTAATATCTGTGTATTATGTATCCTTTTTTCTCCCCTGATTTCATTGCATTCAAGCACATTTTAATGAATACCTTAGAAATGCTGAATCACTGTGCAATTCTCATGGATTCCTAGATTGGGGGTAGAGGTAGAGAGAGAAATTTGTAGATAGGGGCTGCAAAGCAGAACTCCATATTTATTTCATAATAAATGAAAGGTCTTATTACTTAACATCTATGAAAGTTTAAATGTTTATTAACCCTTTTAAAATTGGTGAGTTGAAAAGTAGGTATGCATAGCACTTCTGTAATACTAGTGTTTCTGAAAAGGCTTAAAGTTTTCTTTGTCAGAGATTGTTTAGGAATCTTTCTATCTCAAGATAGGTTGATATATAACTTACTGTCCACATTGCACCATTTTTGAGAGTGAAAGTGGGCATACTTAATAATTATGCCAGAATAACAGGCATAAACCAACATGGACCAGAGCAGATGGAGAATCTGGTCACCTCAGATCTCAATAGTCATGTTCCTTGATTTTTGGTGCTTGCCCAAGGTCAAGTTTCTTTATAGACAGTTTTACTTTCTGATAACTTGGTATAAGTTTTTTCTACTAGCTAGGAAGTCAGTTTACTACAATGCAGAAGTTTTAGGGTCTGAAATGAAAAACTTCAGCTTTGTTACCAAGACTTACCTTCTTCATTTGTAGAGACTTTTACAAGCATAAAAGGAATTTAGGATTACTAAACATAAGCATTTTATTAACCATTAATGAATACATTAATAAAATGGACCATACATTTAAAAGAAAGAAATTTAGAAACAATTTAGATTCATTGATTTTGAGATAATCCTATGAGGCAGTTCTTAAGAAATGTAATGAACCTGTGGGCAAGGAGAAGTAACTTTCCCTCTACCTTTCCAGGTTCTTGGAGACACACCCTGAAATAAATGATAGATTAACAGGAGAAAAACAAACAAATTTAATAACATGCATACCTCCTGTATACATGGAAGAGACCCAGTAAAACTGAGTAACTCTCCAAAATGGCCCAAACCATCACATTAAATACCATCTCCAGCTAAAGATAATAGATATTGGGGGACAGGAAACAGTTATGGGCAGTTACTAGGAAGAGCAAAGTAAACCAGGGTATGTTTGTAATGCAGATTTAAGTCTTGTTCTTCTCCACTGATGAGACTTTCTAGGGGTTTTAGCATCATCCTTCTCTTCCTGATAGAGGGGGAAGACACCCTTTCAAATGGGGATTTCTTATAAATGAAAATGTCTCTTAAAAAAGGATAACTTATATTCCATTTTCAGAGCTTCTCCTGTGTTCTGCTGCTTCTTAAAAATAATCTGCCTAAAATAATCTTTATGCCTGACAGGCGTATTTTGGGGTGGTATATTCTCCTTCCCCTCAAACCTTCTCTGAAACTTTCCTTTAGTTAAAAATTACTTGCCCATATCCTACTACCTTAGGGTTCTTTTCTGTTTCAGGTGAGAAGGGATGGAAGAGGTACCCTATGCGTAGCACAGGGGGTGAAGGGAGATGAGAGTCATCTCTTTTGAGTTTAGTTGGCCTGCACTGGCTTCATCTTTTGTTACCTTCCCAACTGCATTGGGGGCTGGAGCTGCTGTATCACATAAAAATATATATGCAGATTATGACTTCTGAATGAGGAGGCACATGTCACCCACACAGGGTGGGCATGGAGTTTCCTTAGCATCCGAGCGGTCCTCCACCCACTTTGCGAGGGAGCAGGAGATAGAGAGCAGAGTGGTAAGCACCTATTATTTGTAAGGTGGTTGGGGATGAAGGTCACTAACTTTTCCCGCCGGCTTAACTCTAAGTGGTTATTTTAAAAGGTGCCCCTAGAAAAGCAAAGCGGGAACTTAATGATGAGAATCCTAATGCAAATCCTTATCTAAATGTCCTGATACAGGGTGAGCAGGGTCATCATACTGTAAAATGCCTAGGCAGCAACTAGAAAAACAAAACTTTTTCTCATCACAATTGGCCCTTTGATGCCTAGGGAACATCTTTAGGGAAAATCATAGGCACTGCCTGGATAGTGGAAGTATTAAAAGCCACTGGCAGGGTTTTGGTCACCCACTACATGAAATATTTGAGCAATGCAAAAATGCCAATCAACAAAATCAGTAGACCCATAATAGTTTGAAATCCTGTCCATGATCATCCCTCCCATTTGTTGGAGGGTAGCCAAGAATATAAATCTAAGCCCTGGGATAAAGTTAAGGTAGGTATTTGATTAAGAACTTGGGTGAGATTATGCAATACTTGAGCCTGTTGGGCCATCTTTTGTAAGTTTGTCTGAATTTGTCCAGAATTATTAATAGACATGCAGCAGGTGGTGGTGCCCTTAGAGTGCACACACCTTCCTTGGCCAATCAGTAATCCAAAGCTGAATGGTTATCCCAAATTATCTGTGTTAAAGAGTCATGTTGCACTAAGGCTAAATGTTGGTGTAATAGCCCAGTATGTTCAGCCAGGGCAGCTGGCAGGGTGGTGTCAGTCTTAATAATTTGGCATTGTGTGTCCAGTGCCGGGAGCCTAGCTCAGTCCCTGTGAGGGATAGTAGCACCTGCTCCCAATATGATGTGGATGAATACTGCAGGCTTTCAATTTTTGGGGGCAGAAAAAAAGAGATGGATTGGGGATCCTGTTCAGTGATTTTAAGGGTAGTCTCAGGGGAACTAAAGTACCCCGATATGGGCAGACAGGACTCCCGGGCCCAGCATGTGGGCAGATGCATTCAAGTTTGGGGGAAGAAGTGCACGTATGGAGAAGCAAGTATGTGTGACAGCCCCAGGGCTCTGGGCCAACAGCTGCTTGGTCCAGGAAGTTGTGGTTTCCCCTGGACAGCTGGGCCCCATGGGCTGAGACTGTATGGATTGTGCTCCTTGGGTGGAGGTGTGGATTGTATTCATCCATGGAGCACTGGTGCCTGGGCAGCTATGGAGATTATAAAGGGCATGTGGGGACTCCTGCCAGGAACTATGTGCTGCATTGCAGAGTGTCCTGAGTCAGAGCCACTGAGGAAGGTAGAGAGAATCTGGACAAGTTGTTGGGATGCATGGGGTGCCTTCTGTTGGTCAAAGGGGACAGGGTCAATAAATCAGCTGGGCAGGCCACTAACTAGGGGAACAGGTCTTGTTGAGCTCAATAACATTTTCAGCAGTTACAGCAAACCAAAAAATGAGCTCTGGTTTCTGCGCATTGTATAGACATTTTAATATTATTGGTGGGCTTGAATGGGAAGATTCTGCAGCCCTGCATGGTGATGGTGGGGAAGGGGCCCCTTGGGGCGGAGTAGGGAGGTGACCCCAGGGCTACAGTCCTAGAGTGCAGAGTGGTGGTGTGGGCTGGGGCAGGGGCAGAGGGAAGCTGTGGTGATGGCAGCACCCATAGCCGGGGAGGGGTCGTCCCAATAGAAATTAAGTTCACTAACTCCCAGGAGGGCACATAATGTGAGCCAGTCTAAGGGGTGTGGTGAAGACAAGCAACTAAGTAAAGTGTTTAAAGGGGCCTCTGCCTCTGCAAGGTGGTGAGGCTGGACACTTAGCTGGCCTTTCAGAGCTCAAATATGGAGAGCAGCTTGGCAGGCAGAGCACCACGTCGAGTAGCAAGCATTGTAGTAAGCAAAGGGGCTTTGGAGTAAACATAGAGTTAACAGCAACATGCCACTTATGGGGGTTATCTGCAGGGAATTGACATAAACAAGCCATTATCAGCAGTCAGGACCAGGGGGAGTGTGGCCACCATTAGTTGCTGTGTCTTCCTTGGTGTCATCTCTGCTGTAGTGGACAGGTGTGGAGTTGTTGCGGATTGATAGGTCTGCCATCTCAGAGAGGGGTGGCTTTCCCAGGTAGCCCCCAGGAGAGGAACTGAGGGGCCGGGAGTCCTAGCAGGGTCACAGAGATTTGGGATGCCCTGATTAAGGTTTGCTTGCACGGTTGGGAGCATTTACTAATATCACAAATTCTTAGTAAGTTTTGGTGGTCCTCAAGGGCATAAGAGGTCTCCACCTGTGGATAGTAAAGTTTGGAGGCACATGTGTAGCCTTGGTTTAAAGAAAATTTAGTTATGTGCTCCTGACAATTGAATATTGGCCCTGTGTTACCAGAAATGGGTCTTAACTGCTTAAGTCTATCATCCAATTAAGTTTGAAATTAGGCCAGTGTAATGGCCAGTGCTCGGAGGTCAGGATGACCATGACCTTTTAAGCAGGGCTGGTGGCCTTTAAGCATTGGTGCCATTGGTCCCATTTAAGGGCTTAAATGGCCCGGCTGGTAGCCACACCTGGCACTTTGGGTGCAGCTCCTCTGGACTGACTTCTAACACTTGCTGTCCCTCGTCTCCTGGGGTGCAATTGCAGGCGAAGGCTGTGGTTCCAGTAATTTTCTAGTATTGCCTGTCTGGGGTCGAGGAGAAGCCCCATAATCCAAATGGCACAAAAGGCAGAGAATAAGGCCAGCAGCAGAGATCATCTGCATTTTATGGTATTATACCTGCCCACTGATTGCCTGTGTGGATTTATTATGGGGCCACTGTGGGTCAACAGCTTATTGGTGGCCTCCTCCAAAGGGGGGTGGGCCAGGTGTCAAAATGGTATCACCACGCTGTTGTCTTCTAATGTTGGTGGGGTTAGCTAACCTGAGTGCATCCTCCTTCCTTTGAGAGGTCCACACCGTTCTCTTGGTGGGTCCAGGTATAATTACTGCCCCTTCCTGTGGGGAGGTATGCTTAAGAAATGAGCCATCCACTGTAGCCACTACACTTTGTAATTTAAGCCAGAATTTGCATATCAGGCAGGTAAACATGGTCCAGCAGCAGCATAGTTGGTCTGTGTTCCTCTCATGGGCCAGGACTATCTGTGACCTGGGCACCATAGCTAACCATCCGTCCCCAGTCAAGTGGCTAATGAGTATTGGAAGGTGAGATTATCGACATTTTAAATCTGTAAGGGGACTTAGAATCGTTGTGGAAAATGTAAATAATTTTTATTGTCCTGCAAGATGAAGGCACCAGATACCCTGTGATAGCGACCATAGGCAGCGTGGCTAGGGAGTCCAGTGGGTGTAAGGGAAGTGGTGTCCATATGGCCTAGAGTTTAAAGTGGTAAGTGCCCCTGGCAGCAAGGAGGCCCGTTTAGAAGTCCATCTACCACCCTGTAAATTGAGGAGCAAGGACTTTGAAAGATGGTTTGGCATTCAGAGACCTGTGGCCAGCGAGGCAGATGAGCTCCACTGGCTGCCCTGTGGGAAATCCCAGTGCTGTGTTACATGGGAAGTAAAATGAGGACCTTGATCTGAGTCAGTGATGTCCAGAGGGCAAATGAGGCAGGATGTATTTACTAAAGGAAGAGATTACCTGCTTCACAGAGGTGTTCCTGGTGGGTGTGGCAAACAGTCAGCTGGTAGAAGTGTCCACACGTGAAATTGTGAAGCAGGTAGTACCCACTGAGGGAGGAAATGGCCCTATGAAATCACCTGCCAGGCTAAAAGGGTGGTCCCCTCTGGAACAGAAGCCTCCAGGGCCGTTTCCAGTGTTTGGCTTGGGAGCATAATTTACCATTTAAACAGAACACCCCTGTGGCGGGCCCAGACAACTGTGCCAGCAGCTCCCCACTGACCTGAAGAGATATGGGACTACTTGGCCAAGGGGATGACTGTGGAAGTGGTGACCAAGAAAGGCTGGAATGATGGAGCTGAGGATTGACTGATAAAAGCAAGCTGCGGTTTGTGGTGATGGATGGAGTTGGCAGAGTTGTTAGTAAAGTGGCAGTGGTTGGGAGCCTCGAGCAGTTGGTGACCTGGATTTGGGCAAGTGTACCTGGCTTGTGGTTAAAGACAGCATTTGTGTGTGGTGACACATGAGTAACCTCAAGTGTGACTGGCTCCTGGACACCCCAAATGGAATGGCCTTGAATGTGAAGATCATCCTGCTGCTATTGGTTCAACCACACCACTTGCCTATTAGCAACCACCAGCAGGCCAGTAAAAATACAGGCAAGAGGCTTGTTATGGGCAATAGTGCTCTGCACAGACATTTGTACTGCCACAAGCTCAGCAAGCTGAGCCAGCCTTGACCTGCTGTCTTTGATAAGCACTGCGCTGCTGGGGGGTGGCATGCTGCTGCTCTCCGGCAGGCTCCCCGGCATATGGTGGTGGTGCTACAGTCCGTGAGATACATAGATTCCCTTTCTTGCTCTTCCCAGGGGCAACCCCAGAGGCTTAGGCAACTGTCTTCGGTTCCTCAAGGTCCATAGGCAGAGGGCTGAGGAGCAGGGAAGCCACATCCTGCTGCAGTTTGGAAAGACCTGCCACATCAGAATTAGTCTGTTCCTGAAGGAGTCATTTCCATTTTAGCAAAGAGCCATTTGTAGCCATGCTGGGCTGCTGATGGGAGGTGTCCCTTGTGCATGGCATAATGGGAATGTGAGTGTGCAGAAGAACAGGCTCCATTCCCATGAGGGCCTCTTTTTCTAACAAAGCCCAATAAGTGGCCAGAGTTTAACATTCCAAGCGGGTGTAGTAGGCTGCTATGGCGGGCAGCCAGAAGAGCCAGCGGTGTTTAGTCCACAGGTTCCAGGACACATAGTCCATGGGGCTGGTGCCTCACCTGGGAAGGAGGAGTGGGGGGAGCCATGTGGGGGAGGCTGGACGAATGTACTAGCTGAAAGCTTGCTGTTGAGCTTTTCCCAATACAACGTGGAGGGTTTGTGTGTGACAGCGGAAATGTGTCTGAGCACGATGGATAAATGTGCATGTGTTGCCTCCAGAATGTGGAGAGAACTAGGACGTGTTGGGCTTGCTGCAATGTGAAGGGAGGCTGAATAGTTATGAAACTTATGTTTAACAGCAAGTAGAGCTTCCCAGCCTTTAGAGGACCAATTAATGCCCAGAGATTTAACAGTTGTGGCCGGCCCTTGAATTTTATGTGGCACAGTAGTTCAGTCTCTGTGTTGTAGGTGGGTCACCAGCCATATTGGAGCCTCATGCACTGTATCCTCTGAGATGGCTCAATTTAGAATGTCATCAGTGTAGTACCAGACAGTATAAGGGGACACCATAAGGGTATCCAGGTCTTACTGGCAAAGACTGTGGGCAATAGCAGGGCTGTTAGATAACCCACAGGCAGCTGGATAAAGGTACATTGGGTGCCTTCGAACATGAAGACAAGCTGTAGCTGGGAGTCCTTGGTGATCAATATTGAGCAGAACAAATTAGATCATTCATGGCAAAATGGTCTTCTGGAGCCCTCTGTATGTCCTTGGTTTGTTGGCCAGTGTTGGGAATGGGAGCCTTAAGGAGGGGTAGCTGAGCTTTTAAATTTCAGTGGTTGACAGAAGGTGCCACTCATTAGTAGCAGGCATTAATACCAGCCAGATGGGGGAATTAAAAGGAGAAATGGTGTGTTTATTGACTCCTTCCTTTTATAAATCTTGAATTATATGTAAGCTGCAGACCCTGTCACAAGCAATACTGGGGTTGGGGTGGTGGGGGGTGTTTACCATTTTAAGAGGGAGTTGGCAGTCTTATAGGCTCCCACCAGGAAGGCCAGGTATTTGGGTCTGTTGCAGATGGTGTGACAGTGCATCAAGGCATCCATAGTTATTAAAGGAGGGGGCAGGGCTGAAGGGCCACCACCACTAACAGATTTGTAATAAAGATTGTTCTAATAAACATCTGATGGAAGTTGAAGGCCTTCTGCTATCTGACCTGTCATGCCTTATAATTTAAAGGGTACCCCTCATTTATGTTTGGAGGGTTTCTAGAAGCACTGTAATTTGGGTTTCAGTGACAATGAGAGCAGCAAAATGTCTATTATGTGTGTCCCAGTGGACAATTAGAGAAGTCTAAGGGGAGGGACAAGTGCCAGGAGCCTGCCAGTCCCACGGGCAGGGGTGTTGGCAGCTTCCCTCTCAGAGGTCAGGGTACAGGATTCCAGATCCTGCTACTGGGTCTGGGGCATGCTGAGAGGTGATGGCATCCCCCCTCGGGGTGTGGCCAGCAGTCTCTTGAAGAGCCTGTAGCACCTGAGCAAAGGCTTCTAACTTGTTTGGCTGTCCTGAGTTTAAATCTTTAGGGACCCCTGGTCTCCCAACAGAGAGAGGTCTGTTGGTCATCTCATGAGGGAAGAAGCTGGGTAGAGGTGCACGCCACTCACTGTTGGGTCCTGGAAGCCCCCGTGTCTCCTAGGCCCCTCTTGGGTTCCTGGCTGAGCAGGCAGTGGGGCCCATTGGCCTTTACCAGGAAACAAGATTTGGGCTTCACAAATATTCTGTTTTTCATGTCTAGCCACAGCCCGGATGTAGTCTAATGCCTGTTGTACTGTACCTTTCTCATCACACCTCCTCACCACGTCAGGTTGAAGAGAGAGAGAAGAGAGATGTTTAAGTGAATTTAGATCACAATGACTATTTTTGCTCCCTACTCTACTTCAGGCCAAGGCTGGTTCCACATTTCTTGACTGTCCAGAAGCCAACTGCTCCACTGTTCTTGGTGTGGGACAACAGAAGGAGACAGAGTCCTTCTCAGAATTGGGAGAGTGGCAACTATTAAATTGTAACACAAACTTTTGCTTTGGCCTCAACAACCTTCCCATTTTCCTGTCTTCTAAGCAGTCATTACAAAATTGTAGTATATAAAATTCAGGCTTGTAATAGTTTTTACTTACAATGCCTGGCATATAGTAGGCTGTCAGTAAATATCTACCGAGTGAATTGGTAATCGAACACTCATATTTTAGAAAGAGTGCAGAGCTTTCTGTGAAATTTCATGTTATAATCAAATTGATGTTCAAGAGCCTCAAGTTACTGTCAAGCTTTTTTGGCACTGTGAAACATCAGTAGGAGAATTTTGGTCTTGAGTGTTTAACACTGCATAAATCATACTTACTGTATGATTACCTAAAATGATGAAAATACCTATATTAATAATTCTTAGATTATCTTAATCATTGTCCCCGGCCATTAATGTGGCTAATTAGGAGTAGACCAGGTGGTAGTTTTGTCATCAGTATCGGTCAGTTTTCCCTGGTGAAGTAAGAGGTGTCCACTCATGTAGTTTCCAGCTTCCAGTAAGTTGGACTTACGTCTGTTGAGTGTTCAGTTCCGTAGGGCTCAGCAAACATTTTTTGAATGGTTGTTTTGAATCAGGCACTGTGCTAGATTCTGGAAAAAACAACGAAGAGTAACAGTCCCTACCTCTTCATAACTTGAGGGCTGTCAGAAACGAAGGAGCTGATGGTGTTTGGTATAGTTGCTAGTTGTAAGAACAAAAGGCTGTGGGCACCCAGGAAAGTCAAAGAAAACCCCATAGAGGAAGAAACAATTGAGCTGGCCCTAAAGAACTATTAGGAGATGAGTTTTCAGGAGGTGAGAGGGGTTGGAGGGTGGAGGAGTCCAAGGAGTCAGCAGGCAGGGGCTCTGGCCTGCTGGGAGGCGGTGGGGATTTGGGTGGGGGGCGTCTTAGAAGTGGGCATCCAAGTGTGGGAAATTCAAAAGAAGTGGGCATTAGTGTTGCATTTGTGGTCAACTTAAAAAAAAAACTCACTTAATTCCTCTAGAAACCTAGTAATGTACATGGTTATAGATATAGCAGTTGAGATTGTGTCTTCAAAAAAAAAAACAACAAGCAGCTACCAAATGGCAGACAGAGTGAGGATTTGAACACGTCTCATCCTTTGCAAAGCTCATGCCTCAGGTGAATAGGGGGCGCTGGGAGTGGAAGGCAGTGAATGTGAAAGGGTTGAAGACTCAAAAGCTAAAGGGTTTGAATTTATTCCTTGTCCTATGGTGAAATCCTGAGAAGTCAGGAGGTGAGCACATTACTGATTGAGTGCCAGTTCTGTAACTCCTTGGGGAGCTTACCTTCTAGTGGGAGGAGACAGACCTTAAACAGAAAAGCAGCAACACCATGAAGATTTCAGGTACTGACAGGTGCTTGAAGATAAGTACATGGTGGAGAGATTGGTGGACAGGATGATTTCTCTTGAAGAATCTGAAGATTGGGTCTGTGGCCTTGGGTGGGAGGAACCCACCTACTGTCTCTCCTCCTTAGATAGGGTGGCAACCCCCCACTCCTTATTGCCTCACACTTATCCTTCCTCGTTTCTGTTACTTGGCCTGATTCCTTGTTTGACTTTGGGCCCTCGTCTTCCCTTCTTCTCTCGCATAAAGTCTGGACCATTTTTTATCATCTCCCCCAGGTTGATTTGATGGCCACCATGCTTTCCAGCAGCCCGAAGCTGAGCTGTGCTGTCGAGTCTTGCTTCAGCGTGTGTCCCGATGCAGTGTTTTCTGCTGTTTCTGCGCATCGGCTGACTCATTCCTGCTAACTGTATAACTGCTAGTGTCATCCTGTCTTACTTAATCTCTGGTTTTGTTAACAGAGTAGGCCACTGTCCTCTTCACAGCTGCTCAAAAAATAACCCAGGAGTTTTTATTTTCCCGACGGTGTTGCCCAGGGTTGGTGGCATCTCGCAGTCTCAGGGTAAAGTCAGGCAGTAAGGGAGCTGTTCTCCCTGCCTTCCTTGTTTTTCTCAGTGGTGCTGCTGTTCTTTTCCTCACCATCCAAGAATGAACCTTGGGAGTCATCTCTGACTCTCTCCTTCATCTCTGTCTATAAATAGGCTCTTATTAAGTCTTGACGTTTCTCCCTTGAATCCATCCCTCCTCCTCTCTCTCTATTGTGTTCTTGTCATCGCCTCCTGTGTCTCTCTCTCTCTCTCACTCTGTCAATCCATCAGTCCCCCTGCTGACAGATTAATCTTTGTGGAACACTTATTTTATCACGTGATTCCCTTTATCCGCATGCAACAAGCGTCCTTTCAGCTAGATGGATTTTACTTGTGGATGAGGGACAGAATAACGTGCTCTGGAGAAGAGCTGTCTCTTTCCTTCTGAACACTACACATTTGCTGTATGTTCCCCTTTTGGCATTTTGCCAGGCCTGTTTAGCCAAAGGTCAGTCCATGCCAGGAGGTAATTTTGTCTGCATGACTCCATTCATCATCTGTCCTAACTGGGCTGGTTATGTCCCTTGTGATGGGTGGAAGCAGCCTGACTCTGGCAGTAATGACTTCTCAGGCTTTTGTTTTAGGTTCAAATGCTGTTTGATTTCTGTGTCAGAAGATCCTATCATCTTCATCTTTAAGACCAGAGATATTAATTGTTCCTAGAGTATAAGTTTTCTGAATAAAAATATTTTATTCCTCTCAAAAAAGTATATATTCATGAGGCTTTTTTCACACAGTGTATTCAAATTACTAGTGATGTGAATACCCTTTAACCTTATGAAAGGCTCTTTCATTCACATAATTCATTCATTCAGAATCCACTGAGGATATGAATTTTGCAGTTTTACAAAGGAGTCTTTGTGTCTGGAATTTATATAAATTCAGTACAATTTTAATAGAATCTAATGCTAGGAACTTTATTAGAAAAGGGTAGATCTGGTTATCCTATCTTACTCACAATAATGAGAAGTTAAAAACAATCACGTTCATTCATAGCAAATTAGGATACATTTTTGCTTTTTATAGAGTAACATTAGAGGAGCATTCTTCATCACTGGGCACCCAGCCTCAGACAGAGCCAGGCTTGAGAGAGCCTGGTGCTCCAAGGAAGGTTTTGTTAGGTAGGTGCCTTCTGTGGCTAAAGAGGAGACAGAGGCTGCCTTCCTCGTCTGGAACATGAGAAATTAATGAATTTGAGATTTTCTTTCAATTCTACTGTGAAAGATACATATTTGTGAATAAGATTTATCTACACACTAAATGTTCTGTAAGCTTTTATTTAGAAGTGAAGGGGATGGAAATTCAAATAAGTCTCCTCTACTGATAGATACTAGTTACAGAGAGTTAAGTTCAAACAAACCAAAGAACAGAAGGTAAATAGGCCGCAATAACCAGTGATTATTGCTCTTTAGTTCTGATCTATTATTACATCAGGGACATTCACTCCTTTGCTATCTGCATGGCAGTGTCCACTTGGGGGAATCATTCTGGCACCTTTTTAATCTTAGGTGGGCAGTGGGAACGTGGTGATTACATGCTCCTGGACTACTCCCTTCTGCTCCCAGTGGGGCTGCAGATTAATTTTAGAAGTCAAATATAAGCACACGTAGAGGCAAATGTTCCAGAGCCATGAAGAAATCAATTTTCAAGTATTTGCTGAATTCCAGTATCTAGTCCAGTGCTTCCTTTCCCTTAGTGTGGACATTCAAGAGTTTGCTGTGTCAAGTTGGAGTCTGGATCACTGATCTGCATACGTGGTGCTCTCTCTTACTGTAACCAGGCCTGCTAATACCATGGACTACCACAGTGACTAGTTGTATTGCACATGGGCTCTGTTAATCATATAAATCAGTCACCATTTAGGGGTGTCCCCCCTCCTCCAAGTGTCTTCTTGCTCCTTTCCAGGTAGTAGAATGCATGAAATCAATTTGCAACTCACTCTGCCATGCACTGGTAATAACTAAGATAATGTAGTGTCTTTGTAGTGAACTTAAAGAGTTTTATCAAGGCATTTTCATATCTATCATCTTACATGGTCCTCACAGCAATAAAACAAGTTTTATTAGATGATAATTATTTCTATGTTCTAGATGAGAAAACTAAGACCAAAGAGGTCAGTCCAGTTGTTCCAGGTCTTGGGGATTACTGGCATGACCGGAATGACCACAACCTTCGTCTGAGAATTTCTAGTCCCTTGGGCTTTTATCATACTACATCTTTGGATTGAATAGGAAAGTTTTTGTCCCTTTTAGACACCTCTCCTCTGGATGATAAGGACCTATGAACTAAGTACATGGTGGGTACACACCACGCACACTCACCTTCCCTGGCCTTCTTCTGAAACCAGTTGGTTTTCTTGTTTGTTTTTTTCTTTCTAAATGAGTACCCCCGATACATAATCTTATTTAAAATGCTGACATTTGTAGAATATTTTGCTTATCTGCTTATCTTTCCTTGTTAATCTCTTCCTTAGCTTTCTTTTTCCTCTATCAGATTCCCCTTCTTCGTTTACTGAGCAAAGGTGTTCATGTTTGGTATCTGCAAGGTGTAAGTCAGACATTTGCTGTTCTAGAAGAGCTTTTCTTTTTTTTTTTGAAAAATATTCTATACTATAGGAGTTGGCAGCCTGAAGAAATAGGCCTTTGAAACAAGTTGAATTTACTAATAAGAACTAGTTAATTTACCCTCTATTTTTTACTAACACCCACTTAAAACTTTTTGTCAGCATGTGGTAACCAGTGTTCCTAACCAGACATGATATTATTTCAGTGCAAAGCAGAGAAATTGGCATTTTAATGATACACCATAGGCACTTATTTGTGGATAAATATGATTTGTGCTGGGCTGTTTAGAATGTCAGATATTCTTTGACTTTTCTGACTAACACCTTTGCTGCATTGTTGTGGGGAGAATGGCTGGGGAATCAAGAGCCAGGGGGTCTGACAGATTTGCTAATACCAGCTATTTAGGTTTGGCAAGTTACTTAGCCTTTCTAAACCCCAGCTCTCTTATCAGTAACATGGATGTAATAATAGTACCCTTCCCAAAGGCTGTGCCAGATCAAGATGGGATCACCCATGTAAAGTGGTTGCATGGTACCTGGCCTGCAGGAAGTACACACTAAGTAATTATTGGCTAGAGGCCTAGGCAAATCCAAGTTATGAACTGCTCTTTTATGAATAAAGGATTGTTTTATTAAAAAAGAAGGTGGGTTTAGAAGTAACGATGACCACATTTGTGGGGAAGGGTGATTCTCAGCGTCTTTCTAGTTTCATGACTTCAGATGAGCTTGATTCATTGACTTCAAATGAAGAGTGGAGCACTTATGAGGGAGTAAATACTCAGGATATGGTGTGACGTCTTAGAGGCTCCAGGCCTCTAAACCATGTCAAGGCATGCTGTCAACATGGTATTTGTACTCTTTGAAGAGAGAGTTTTGCCTAAACCTTTTCCAATAATCAGGGAAAAAACCAGGGCACATTTAACATCAGGTATTTTGGTGAGTTGTGAGGTGACTGCTTTCTTTGTAGAGCTGATTGGCAATGGTATAACACCAAATACTGTAAGTAGTACACGTTTGTATGATAATCTCTAAGAGATGCCCTACCTAAACATCCACCGCCCTTCTCCTCCTTCTCCCCACAATTCCCAAACAAAATAAAACCCAAGAAATATTTTGATTTGTCACTAACAGTTTTCTGTCTTTGGAATCAAATCAAACAGTTACAGAACTGTGATAAATAGAATAGTATATAGACTTCCCAACCAGAAACATTTAACAGGGTAAAAATATCAGAAATACAATTCTTTTTTTATTTGGATACTGGGATATTATTGAACATGCTATGATTAGTAAAATTTTGGGATTTGTATCTTAACTGCCTTACCCAAGAAGAGTTCACACACTGATTCCCCTCCTCTTATAAATTAGGTCTAATAACAGTTACTGAACTCTATAAATGAACACATTAACATCTTGTTAATTACTATGGACTACCCTATGCAATGTAATAGACTTTGTATCTGTAGAATGTTCATTCCATAGTTAGAAGCATTTATCACTCCTGGGCAGCATAATGACCACCTGTTCTCTTCAGAACCTGTAGGACATTGAGATGATGTCTTGTTATTTTTGGCTTTGCAATGGTTTGTAAAACATTTTTTTGAAATAGTTAACTATTATTATTTCCCCTTCTTATGAATTGTGTGTTCTTCTTTTTATTCTTTTATTTGGGACATAATCCTTTCAAGACCTATTGATGCATTTTAGGATTATGACCCTAATAGTATATTTATAAACTATCCTGTCTGCCTATCAGATGTTAAGTTTTCTTTCCATTTTACTTTTCTGGAGTTCTTAGATATTCCCTGACATGTTTTAGCATCCTAATGTGTTAAGAATTTATGAATTTATTAAACTTTTTTGTATGAAATGTTTGTTTGTGATGTAATACTGAGAATCTTAGTACTTTCACAGAGAGCATAATCTCTCCCTTGAAACCCAGACTTACCTGTCCGAATTTTTACCTTGCATCTCCAGTTGGATATCTAACAGGTGACTTCAATTTAACATATTCAAAATGGAACTCTTGATTCTAACATCTCTTACTCCAACCTGCCCCTCCTACATTTGTCCCCATCTGAGTGAATGGAAGGTCATCCTTTCAGTTGCTTAGGTCAACAGCCTTTATCCTCTTGCTTCTCCCAAGCATTACCTTACGCCATGAAATCATGATAGTTCTCCCTTCAATGCTACCCAGAATCCAGCTGTTTCTAACTGTCTCCGTTGTTGCTGACCTGGTCTAATCTGCCATCACCTCTCTCTTTTATTATTAAAATAACTTCCTAACTCTTGTCCCTGCTTTTGTCCTGCCCAGTCACTGTGGATCCCGTAAATTTTACACACATCAGGCAGAGTGGTCCTTTTGAATACTGGGCATGCCTCGCCCTCAGCTCAATAACCTGCAGGGGCTTCCTGTCTCACTCAGAGGGACTTTTTCTCTCCCAGTCATTATGTGGTCACTGATGAGAATTGAACTGCCAGTAGTTGTTATAGCTGGATAGCAGGAAGTGCTCTTTATGTTCGTGAATTTAAACATACAACTTAGACTAACTAGATTTAAACATCACTTTCACTCGTGGTTTAATAATATTGTAATAAGCAGCCTTACCTACATTGTCTCATTCACATTTTAACATAAAAACTCGATTTTATTTTCAAATCATAGACCAGGCAATTGAAGTGGAATAAGCAGTTTCATTGTAAAAAAAAAAAAAATGGCACCCCAACATATTTGTTGACCTTGTGACAAGTTCAAGATTACCTTTTGCTGTCCAAAAAATGCTTTTGATGTGTCAATGGTTTGTCAAAAGATTACACTTTTTTACTTTCTGGAGAAATAGAGATGATGCTTCTGAGGTCAGCAGGTATTAGGCTGAGCAAGAAAAGGATTATTGCTGTAGTAGGAGTGAGTATCACAGTTTCTATTCCTATTTCACGAAGAGCAATGCTTTCTTACTTCTTGGTAGCTGGGGAAATTGCTTGAGGCTGAAGAAAAAAGCTTCATAGTGGTGACAGGAATTTTCAAAGTATTTTTGGAGGGGTCTTCAAGGTCAGAGCTAAAGGAAACAGACAGTACAGCAACCAAGGGCTTCACGCGGAGAGGAGGATCACAGAAAAGTGGATATAAGCTGAGCCTCTGAAAAGAAATTGCTCAAAGGGAGCATTTGGAGATGTTTTGTTGGAAGCTGAAATTTGCTAATGGCTAGATGAATAAAAACAGAGAATAATGTTTAAGAGAAAGGATGAGTAGTTCAGTTTTGAATGTTTAAACAAATTTTTATAGTGGTAAAATATAGATAATATAACCATTTTGACCATTTACATGTACATTACATTAATATACATGTAATGTAATGTATTAAAATAGTCACATTATTGTGCAGTCATCACTGCCATCCATCTCCATCATCTTCTCCAGCTGAAACTCTGTATCCACTAATTCTCCATTCCCACCTCTCCCCAGCACCTGGCAACCACTATTCTACCTTTTGTTTCTGTGATTTGACTATCCTAGGTACTTCATATAGGTAGAATCATACAGTATTTGTCCTTTTGTGTCTGGCTTATTTCACTTAGCATAATGCTGTCAGGTTACATCCATGATGTAACATGTATCAAAATTTCCTTCCTTTTAAAGGCTACATAATATTCTATTGTGTATATATACCATATGTGGTTTATCCATTCATCTGTTGATGGATACTTGAGCTGTTGTATCTTTCTGCTATTGTGAATAATGCAGCTGTGAACATGGATATACAAATATCTGTTTGAGTGTGTGTCTTCAGTTCTTTTGTGTATATTCCCAGAGTGGAATTGTTGGATCATATGGCAATTCTATTTTTAATTTTTTGAGGAATCACCATAACTTTCTCCATAGCAGCTGCATTATTTTACATTCCCATCAGCAATGCACAAGGGTTGTAGCTTCTCCACATCCATGTCTACACTTTTTCCGTTTTTGTTTTTGATAACAGGCATCTTAATGAGTATAAAGTGGTACCTCATTGTGGTTTTGATGTACATTTATCTGATGATTAGTTGAGCACCTTTTCATTTGCTTATTGGCTATTTGAATGTCTTTGGCAAAATGTATATTCAGTCCTTTGCCCATTATTTTTTATTTTTAAAAATTTTGGTATCATTAATCTACAATTACATGAGGAACATTATGTTTACTAGCCTTTGCCCATTTTTAATCAAGTTTTTATTGTTGTTGAGTTGTGGAAATTCTTTGTATATTCTGGAGAGCAATCCCTTATCAGAGATATTTTCTCTTATTCTGTGAGTTGATTTTTTTACTCTGTTAATAGTGTGCTTTGATGCACAAGTTTTGTATTCTAAATATATAAGAGTAGAATAATTAATTGGCTGCTTTATTAGGTGGTGAATTTGGGCAAGCCACTTAGATCTCTGAAGTTAACTTTCATCATTTTAAAAATAAGAAGATTGGGTTAGATTTGGGGATCTCAAACTTTTGTGTGCATTGGAACCACCTTTGTAGGTTGTTGATAACTTCTTGAGTTAGTAGGTCTGTGTGGGTCCAGTGGTTTGCATTTTCATATCTCAGGTGATTTTGATGTGGGTGAGTTTGTTCTCTAGAATTCCGTAGGACCCTAAAATCCTCCAATAAGAGGTGACTGGGTGCTTATCAGAAGCCTTGCAGTGCGGATATAGGTGTTGAGTTGGGGATTGCTCGCTCCTTAATCTGTGTGGCGTAGCTGCTTCTCTGAGATGGCAGCATGTTATCAAGTGTGGACTCTTATTACTGAGAAGTAGTAGCTGGCTCCAGAGTAGCTGGTGATTTAGGAAGAAAAGAAAATTTGAAAAATACAGATAGAGGAGGGCCTAAAGAATAATTTTCCATAGAGGTGAGATCATAGTGTCCTCTGATTTATCACCAAGAAGTACTTGGAGGGACAGTGCCTTGTGGGGAGACTCCTAAGAGCAGTTGGGAACTAGAAGGAAGGAATATTGCAATAGGTGAAAAATGATGACCAATTTGCGTATATAAATGAACAAGCCCTCAAGTGGAAAATCAGTGTAAATATTTGTGTAAAATTAGTAGTTACTCTACTATATTTATTTATATGGTCTGAGAATTCAGAGTTCATAAAAAAATAAAATGTAAAAGTCTCTCTCCCTTTACTCTCCAAAGGCTGTTAGATTTTTATTTTTAGTTCTTTGAACATTAAATAATTTATCTCTGCCCTATTTTTAGATCCAGCAAGCCATTATCTTTTTATCTGCCTGCTATGAAATGTGGAGAATAGATCACACTATGTTGTGCTTCTCCCTTTCTTTTCTCTGCCTCCAGATTTGTATTTCTTACATATTTTTAATTTGCTTTAGCAGGTATTTTATAATTAAAGTGGATATGGAGAGGGAGGGGTTAGGGTTAGAATTATGTGGTAAGTTGATGTCCTTCTGCCTGTAGGGAGAGGTAAAACTAGAAACCTAGGAAGGACTAAGCACCTTCCTTTGATGAGCTGCTGAGAACTCCTGCTCAGGTACAAGACTGTGGAAGGTTGATGGTGAGAGATGGAGAGAAATTTTGTGGAGGGAAAAATTGCATATTTCCATCTCCATTATTTTCTCAAGAAGGTACCAGAGGATGGATGGCCTATAAGGATTTTGTTCTGAATAAAAAGGGAAGCCACTGATGGGTTTTAAACTAGAAAATAACACTATCTGATTTATATTTTAAAAAGATTATTCCAGAAGTTTTATAAACCACATGGGGGGAACAAATGGCAGCTAGGAGACCAGTTAAGGGCAGGACACTGTTGTCTAGTGGCCCTCTGTGTGGCTTACACTAGTGTGGTAGCAGAGGAATTACATGGAAGTAGCTGATTTGGGATATTTTTGGTGGAGAGCCTCCAGATTGGTGATGATTTGTGGGTGGGTGGGCTATAAAAGGAGAGGAGTTGTGGTAGACAGAACAATGGCCCCCAAAGAAGTCCAGATCCTAATCCCCAGAACTGTGAATATGTCATCTTGCGTGTAACGGTTGTCTGGGCACTAAATTCCAGTGTATGGAGGGGCTTTCCCATACTGATAAGCAATTCACACCAGCGGAGTGTCCTGAGAATTCAACTCAGTCCTGACACTATCTACCTGGAGATAGCATCAGATCCCATTGGGTAAGGCGTCAGCCCTAGAAGACTGTCCTTGGCCCTTCATGTCAGACACCTGTGCTTCTGACCAACCAGCTATGGAGTGAAGGTTCCAACAAGCCCCTCCTTGGGCTTCAGGTGCCATTCACAAGCCCAGATTGTTACTTATATTTATGACCAATTGGCTATAAATAAGAGGTTCCCATGGCCCTCTCCTTACAGAGTCTAATTTGCTAGGGTGGTTCACAGAACTCATAGAAACACTTTACTTATTAGATTACTGGTTTATTATAAAAGAATGTAACTCAGGAACAGCCAGATTGGTAGAGATGCATAGGGCAACATATGGGGAAAGGGTGCAGAGCTTCTGTGCTCTCTCCAAGCCTCTACTTTCCTGGAATCACCACATGTTCATTAACACAAAAGATCTCTGAACCCTCTTCTTTTGGGTTTTCATGGAAGCTTCGTTACATAGACATGATGGATGAAATCATTGACCACTGGCAACTGATTCAACCTCCAGCCTCTGTCCCCTTCCAGAGGTCAGGGGTGGGACTGAAAGTTCCAATCCTTTATATATGGTTGGTTCCCTTGGTAAGCAGCTCCCATCCTTCGGGGTAGTCCAAAACTCTCCTCATTAATATAAACCCGGTTGTGGTGGATACTCATTTTCACCTTTTTATCTCTAAGTGATTTCAGGAACTAAAGAAAGCAAATATTAGGACAAAACGTGCTCACATTGCTCTTACTGCTCAGGAAATTCAAAGGGCCTTGGGAGCTGTGAGTCAGGAACTATGGATGGAGACCAAATAGGTATGAGAAATATATTTTAATCATCTGAATGACCAAATGCATGTATATCTTACAAATCACAATTTTGCTTGTGGCAAAAGGGACTTTGTAGATGTGATTAAGTTACGGCTCTTGAGATGGGGAGGTTATCCTGGAATACCTGGGTGGACCCAATGTAGTCACCAGGAGTCCTTATAAGAGAGTGTGTCATGATAGAAACGGGTTGAGTGATACAGGAAAGACACATGAGCCAAGGAAAGCAGGAAGCCTCCAGAAGCTGGAAAAGGTAAGGAAGGATTCTCCCGTAGAGCCTCCAGAAGGAACCACACTGTTGTCATTTTAACCTGAGACTGTTGACTTTGGTTTTGGACTTTTGACCTCCAGAAGTGTAAGATAGTAATTTGTGTTGTTTTAAGTCACACAACTACAGAAATTTGCTACAGCAATAATAGGAAGTTATACAGGGGTCAAGAATGACTAGAAGGCTTTTTCCTGGGGAAGAGGGCTACTACTTCCCATCATGGGAAAGGCTGGGGAGGAAAAGTTTAGGAAGAAAACTGAAGCTGGTCCTCAGGGGAATTGTTGGTCATCTACGTGGATATGTTGATGAGTGAGTTGGTCACAGTCTCAGGGGCAGGTCAGGATGACATGGAAATGTGGGAGCCCCCAGCATATAAATGTTTCTTAGAGGCCTGGGTTTTATACCCATGGAGAAAGCGAATTGCATTAATCACGGGAAGACCTCTTAGTAACTTCCATGCAGAGGCCCCATGCAGACTTATTCCCCCTCATTTCTTGCTGTTTAAATTACAGTTGTTTTCTTTGAGTCACCAAATGACATTTCAAAAGATAATAAGCTGCCAATTCAGGAGGAAAAAAGACAACATTAAGCATCCTCTTAAAAGATCAAATTTTTGGACAAATAGATGGTTGCAGTATTTCTTCTTCATTATTTTTTGAAGACTACATATGACCTCATTAAACAGATTTAAACCTTTACTTTAACCTGGGGGGTATTTCTATGGGCATACATTTTAAACAATTTGCTTCTTATCAGGTGGGTAACATTAAACTTTTGAAAGGACCAAACTCCCCTTTTTGTTGGTATCACTTCCTTCCTGTTATTTTGTCTCAACGACTCTGGTGACAGCTAAAAATGAGCTTGAGATTAAGTTTAAATTTTGTGTAAAGGCTACACAGAGGAATCTGTATAATCATGTATCTTCTGAATATGTAGATCCAGGGTTCTCAACCAGGGCCAGTTTTGTCCTCCCGAGGGGACATTTGGCAATGACCGGAGATACTGTCAGACAGGGCATGGGATGCTACTGGCACCTAGTGGGTAGAGGCCAGGAATGCTTTTAAACCCACCACAGTGCACAGGACAGCCCCCCACGTCAGAGATGACTGCATGCACCTAAAGTGTCAGGAGAGCTGAGGCTGGGAAATCCTGTTTGAGAATTGTAAACCCTACTAAAGGTTAGGAAGATGGGAATGATTTTCTTTCTGTCCCTAAACATTTACCCTGCTTCCTGCATAAATCTGGTTGTGAAGTGAGTCAGCTGGATTTTGGCTTTTGCTGCCCTGACATAAGTACTATGACATTCTTGCAGAGTCTATAGTTGTTATTTTGTGAGAAACTGGCTGATGTAGTGTTAACTGAAATGGCAGACAGAAAAAAAGTTTAAAGTATTAATTTAAGTGGCATTTTCTTTCTTTCTTTTTTTTAGCTAAGATAAAACAGTGTTAAATTTTGTATAGCCTTACATTTTTGGAAAAAAATTCATATTCTATAAGCAGTTTTTATTTTGGGCTATTTATCAAGTATTGCTCCCATTGTGCCCTCTCTAGTTATGACTAATTAGCTCCTACTCTGATTATAGTTATTTGCTTATTTCAGGTAAAAAAAAAAGTCACCTGAAATAACTGTAATTGAAATAAAGTGAAATTGCAAAAGTTGCTTTCTCTCTTTCTTATTGTTTGGCACTATTGAAATAGAAGCATTGTGATTTTTAAAAAAATGTTGGAGGAAAGTGTCCTTCTTGTCATTTGCTAACTTAAATAGCAGCCCAAGGAACAGCTGTAGGAATGAAGAGATTTGTATGATGCTCTGGAGTCTTTGCATTCCTAGATTCTGCAGTTGTTAAGGAGAACACCACAGTCTCCCAATGGAGTCACTTCTGCTAAGCCAAGTCACCAAATCAGGGCTTCCTACCTAACTAACTGCAGTTTCAACCTCCCCCAGGAATGTGTTTAGTCAGGAATCTCCTGGTGAGCACCAGTGAGGTGATATGTGACGTGGTGATTGTAACCTCTCCATCCTTACCCTCCTCCAGAAAGAAGATAAGGTCTTCTTCATAAGACACTGTGCTCTTCCCTCTGGGAGGGTGACTTTGCCTGAACAATCCTTTCTTTTCTTTTTTGCTAATTACTTCTTCGTCCCCTGCCCCGCCCACCCCCATAAAGTCCTTCTATTTTGTACAATTCCTTGGAGCAGCTCTTACTGCTAGAAGGGATGCTCCTTGACCTATAAATTGCTTAACAAAGCCATTAGATCTTTAAATTTACTTGGTTGAGTTTTGTTTTTTAACACAGTATAAACTTCAATTACTAAATTGGTGAGAGACTTTGAGAAACCCACATTATTGAGTAGGGTGTGGAATATACCTTAGTTTCTGTGACTTAAGATTAGGCCCCTAAGATGGTAGATACAGTTAGTAAATTAAAATCAGTAAGCACATATGTTTAAATATTCCTAAAATGAGGTATTTGGAAATGTATGCCTGAAAGTAGTGAGGAGTTTGAAATATTAAAAGCAGTTAAGACAGCATGACTTGCAGAATATGGGAAAGGATTTTGGGAAACCAAAGATAAGCATTGTATTGTTTCTTAGGAATAGTTAATATATACCTATATATATCCATTCACAGAACCCATGTAATTTGTTAGAGAACTGACATCTCATTTGCTGATCATTCTTTTGTAATTTTAACACATACTTACAAGACACAGGAGAATGATGTTCTTGGACTTGAATTCCTCTGGGGGAGTTTGTAGTATACAATATACCTTTGGGTTCCAAAGTGACACTGTTTTAATTGAAAATGTTATTTTAAAACCCAGTGAGTGGGTTAATTTTTACTGACTTATACAGTCTTCCACCCACAAGTTGTCTTAGTTTTCTTATTTGAGCCCTGGCTATTTCAGACAGTAAGTTATCCACTAAACTGTATGCTCCTTGTTAGGTCTTCCACTGGAATTTTTTTTATCCCCCAAATTCATTCATATGCTTAATCATTTATGTACTCACTTATTACTTCTTAATTCACCAAAGCACTCAGTAAATGTTAATTCAAAGCTATATCATATGCCATATATCTAATTCCCTAGTCCACATCTCCATGTGATATATAATATGCATACCAAACTTCATAGGTCCCAAACACAAGTCCTGAATTCCCACTACCACCCCCTCTTCCTGCCGTGTTCTTCATCTTGATACATTGCTTGCTACCTCTGGTTATGCAGGCCAAAAATTCTGGAGTTTTCCTTGTCTCTTCTATTGCATTCATAACTCATATCTAATCTGTTAGCAACTCCTCTTGACTCTGCTTTCACTGTCTGTCCAGAATCTGACTACTTCTCATTAACTCCATTGTTACTATCCAAGCCCAACCCACCATCAACTCCTACCTGAATTAGTGCAACAGCGTCTTCACTGGACCCTCTGTTTTCTCCCTTGGCCACCCATCTTTAGTCTGTTGTCAACATGATAGCCTGAGTGAACTTTGAAAAATAGAAGGCAGATTATGTCACTACTCAACTTAAAATCCTCAGTTACTTCCTATTTCATTAAGAGTAAAAGGCAAAGTTCTCACACTGGCCTACAAGGTCCTACACAATCGATCCCTCATTACTTCTATAACTTCATTGCCTGTGACCCTCCCCTTGACTCACTCAACTTGACCCAAACTGGCCTTGTTGCTTTTCTTTAACATATCATATATGCTCCTGCCTCAGACTTTTGCCAACTACTGATTCACAGCCTGGAGTTCTCTTTCCTGAGATATCCATGTGGCTTGATCCTTTTACTCCCAGTCTTTGCTCAAATACTACCTTCTCAAAGAGTTCTTCTCTGATCACCCTATTTAATTTTGTCATTTCTCCATTCTCTCTAACTCCCGTTGCCTCTTATCTAACTTACTCTTTGTATCAGTAACATTTTTCACCTCTAACTCACTTTATTTGTTGATTGTATTACTCTTCTGACACACAGTAAAGTACAAACTCCAGAAAACCAGGGCTTCTTCTTGAAACAAGGTAGACACAATAATTACTTGTTGAATGAGTAATTGATTTCATGTATGATGTAGAAACCAATGGGGTAGCATATAACTGGAGGATATAGATATATTCAAAATACCGTTTTTATTTTTAGAGGTCTTCAAGGTTCCATGTAATTCTGGGTTCCCACTGGGACATAAAAATGGAATTTTAATGAACCTAAAACATTCTGTAGACATGGTGAGATCTATCATTTGCTTACTGAAATAGGATATTCTGCATAACAGTCAGTCTTATAAATGTTAGTTTTAAAAGTTGTTTTAATACAGGCCAACTGGTTGGCATTTTGCAGAATTCTGGGGAAGTTGAATGTTAGAGAAAATGAGGTCACATCAATATTAAATATTAGCTTTTCTACATCTAGCTTTGAGATAAGTATGTGTAGTGCACATGATATTTGTTTTGAGTGCAGTTGTGATGCATGAAAATTGTGAGCCTTGTCTGTCTGGAAACAGGCCTTAATAATGTTTATTAGGAAGTCTGATGGCACCTGCAGGTTTCTAAAATGGGGAAATCCATTTTGGGTTTGGCCCCCAGTTTGAAAATTACTCTGTCCATCTGAAAGGGGCAGAATGCAGCCCATCCATGGTCTCAGCTAAGGTCAGAATTCAGAGCAAGGGACTGAACCAGACATAGCTGAGAACTAGAAAACACCAAACTCTCTCTCATCCTTAGATGTAGACAGAGCTGGGTTCCTGTAGACAAAAGGGGCTCCACGGCCAGTAACATACAACTTGTACTACACGTAGTTAAGTAAAACGAAGACCTCTGGGAATACTGCGGTCAAAAAGCTCTGCATTTACATGAACTCATAAGCACAGCCTACAAAATTTCTTCACATAGAAATAGTAGTGCTGGTATAGAGATCGCAAGAACTGTTTGAGACCCACCAGTGAGAACCAGTGGAACCCAGGTATCTCAAGAGGAGAGAGATCTGGCCTGGACAAGTCTGCTTAGCCTCCTTTTGTTATACATTTTCAGTAGTTTCTTAGGGAGGGAGAACTGGAAATTAATATTTGAATTTACTCTATATCATTTATGGTTTGCTGGCTCTAACAATGCACTGAAATAGGATATTCTGCATAACAGTCAGTCTTATAAATACACAATAACAAGTGAACTGTGTAATTACTGTATCATGATTCTCATTTTGTATTTCAGACTCATTCTTTCTTAACTAATCCTTATTAAGATCCAAGCTAAAGAACTTCTTTTGCTCTAGATAGATATTTGACTTGACTTGAGTTCACTAAGCTGTTGTAGCCGCATTCCAAGGTCCCGGGTGGGCAGATCAGGAAAGCAGGGCCCCTCATCAAGTGCAGCCCTTACCACAGGCTTTTTCTGTTAGGTAGTATTGTCATTATATAAGAAAATTAAAAAAAAAAAGTCGTGTAATGAGTCAGAGACATTAAGCAAGGAGGGTGGTGGTGTCTTTTGCTTTCTAAAACTTATACCCTATTTCTGTTCTTTTATTCAAATTATTTAGTGGGTGTTCAGTAATTCTGCTAGAAAAACAAAATATGTTCTCGCTTTACGAGAACAGCGTTAGTAAAGAGAGAAACACTCCTTGGAGTTGTGCAGTTTGGTGATGTAGGAATCCATGAGGAAAAAACAAGGTGAATCACACCTCAGCTACTAGATTAATGCATCAAATTAAATGTTACTATTCAAGAAGGCAGTAGACAGAAACCGCTTCCATGGTAACTGTTGTCATAGTTATATTTTTGCTCGTCTTTCAGAAAATACGTGAATGCTCCGTGATACTTGTAAGGATTTACTCATTCTCCAACAGCAAAAGCTCTGAAGCCCTGGAATCTCATCTATCTCTTGAGTTGGCATGGTCAGTTTAATATCTAGCAAACATTCATCACTAGAGGTGAATATGTAGAAGAGTGTTCATGTAAATGTCGAAAGATGCTTTATCAGTGAAGTGGAAGTGCATTGTTATAAAGTTCTCCTAGGTTGCTAAATGATTAATAAGAAAGAGTTAGTATGACCCTTTCAGGCTAAAAAGACCTCTCCCAACCCTCAAATAATGCTATATGGAGCTTCTCTTCTTTGGCTGGTCAGGAGGAATTTTAAAACTAAATTTTTAGTATAGCTAACTTACGATTTAGTCATTGGAATATCTGTTTGGATCACCACTTCATTTTTTTCCCTCCTTTCTCTTTAGCATCTTTTGTCTGTATCAGACTTTAAGAGCACAGCAAACTGAGGGTAGGTAAGAAAAGGGAAGAAGATGAAATGGATTCTCTTTCAAATTGGCTTATTTAAAAAAGAGCTCTGGTACAAGATTTAGTCAGACATTAAAATTCAACATGCTATCCTTTTTTCTGTATCATCAGATTGGATCATTGAATGTTGGCTAGATTTCTTTCAAAGTAGAAGTTCTATCTTGCTTGCTTAGGCAAGCACAGAGAACAAGGTCAGTGACCTGCTTCCTTATGTTTCTGGGAGATGCTGCTCTATCTGTGGCCTCTGAGATAGTGTACTTTGCAGATGTTTGGTGTTGTTTCCATAATATCTGTCAAACCTAGGACTTCTGCTTCCCAGCTTAAGGCTAGAAGACAGATTAACAAAATTCATTAGTATTTTTGGTACTTGTATGTGTTCACATGATTTATGGGTCTCGTGAAATGCTTTATTTTATGATAAATTGTCATACGTATTATCCACACTGTAGTTTAATGCTCCAGAATGGAAGGCATCCTGTATTTTATGTTAGAAGTATGTTTCTTAAGTCTCTCTTTGTTAACACTTAGAAATACTTTGAAATTTAATCTATTAAATCAATCCTAGAGCTCTCTGAATTTTGTCTGTCTTTAAATGCTGGGAAAGACTTCTCCAATAAGCTTTTCTTAGCTATTTCCAGGCCTCAGCATCCTTGTTCCTCAAATTAAATGCACTTATTACCTAAACCACACATGTGTTAATATTAAATTGAGGAATCAATCATGCTTAAATTGTATGTGGCATCTTTACAAATAATATTTGTTATTCTTAATTAATTGAAGAATTGTGTTTCTTATTCTTTGTGGTTTTTCATTTTCCTAGATTATATCCAGATTATAAACTTTCTGGTATAAATACTAATTCTTCTATATCTCTACACCTGCCACTGTATCTCACAAGGTAGGGATTAGATGCAAATTTCTTAATAGGTCCAATAGTCCTGTGAGTTGAACCATGCTAGAAAGAAATGTGATGATGTTCTCTCCTACGAGCTACCTCTTTAAATGCATCTTGGTAAGATATTCAGCAAATTACCTTAATTTGCAAAACTGCCTGCATGTAACCTTGACAGCTGTTCCATTTCTCAGGAAAATGATTCATATTATTTTAAAGGCATGACACCTTGAACAAGGTCAAAGCATAATACCTAATGGTAATTAGCAATGAAAAAAAATTGCAGATTTTGCATAGTAAAAATGAAACATTGGATTTTCTAAGAAGGTGGCTACCTATGTTGGGAAAGAACTTTTAAGGTGGGGCTGGCTGGTAACCTTTCCAAAACGTAAATAAAGTTCTGTTTTTTCCCCCTTTCCCCCTCTACTTTACCCCCTCCTTCCTAAATTATTAAGCTCTTTCTATGTGTCTGACCTTTTCTAGGAACTTTCTGTTACGATATTATGTAATGTACTCCTTGCATACATCCTTTTGGTAAGCTATTGTTATTTATATCTTAATGACCAGGAAACACTGAGGTCTGGAGGTTTAAGGACTTCTGGCATTTGTTTCTAGCTAATCTGAAGCAAACACCTCATCTTATTTTGATGTGTGACCTCAGACAAAAACACCATTTACCCTCTGTGTCTTTCAAGAATGTTTTCCTTCTGTAAACGGGTAATAAAAATGTCTGGCCGACTAATTTCATGGGGTGCTGTATTTTTCTGGATAATTAAGGTAATTAAAACATAAGAAACGGCATTTTGTTTTTATTATATATGAGTCTTGATCACACTGGTGATCACTAATATGCAATCTTAGAATAAGGCATTAGAACCAGATTGTAATTAGAAATGGTCTATTGCTGTTGCCTTTTGGACTTTAAAACTCCTACAATATTTTCACATATTCGAGTTTTTGCGTCATACAGAAAACAGATCCACAAGCTGGACTTCTGTGTTTTTCCAGCAGGGAGGTAGACCCAGATTAGTCATTTACAGAAAAGACTGTATTGATCTAAAGAAAGTGACTTATTTTCCTCAAACTTAGTTCAATTTAAACTTGAAAGTTTATTTCTTGTTCAAATTTAGTTGTCTGGGTCACTGGATTCTGTGTCTCCTACTTTTATGGGAAGAAGAAAACATACTGGGCAGGCAAGTTGATGTACGGCTCTGTAGTGAAGCTCCTTTCTCCCAGGGCTCAACCGAGCAGGCTCCTGCTGCTACTGAATTAATGATTCTCTTCTTTCCTAATTGGTGAATTTTTATTTATTTATTTATTTTATTTTTTATTTTGGTATCATTATTCTACAATTACATGAAGGACATTATGTTTACTAGGCTCCCCCCTTCACCAAGTCCCCCCGCATCCCCGTTCACAGTCACTGTCCATCAACATAGTAAGATGCTGTAAAATCACTACTTGTCACCAAGTTGAATTTCCAAATCTGTCTTCTCTGTAACACTGTATAATATCTTGAATTTCAAAATAATATGGTATTTGAGATTTTGTGAACTTTTCCCACTGTATTTGAAGAAAAAGGAATAGAAACTCTTGGAGGTCTACTGAAAAATCATTAGAAGTCAGGGAAGAAACCATAAACAAAAAGATAAAGAGAGAAAAATATTTCTCAAGAAGCTTACAGTTTATACACACACACCATATGTATTTTATATTTTAATGGTCATAAAATAAACAATATTATCATAGGAAGAGGGAAATAAAAACAAGAAAAAAATTACTTACATTCTCAACTATTCAGCTGTTTTACTTTTTCCATGACTCCTTGCAGTAGAGCAGACAGTTTTACTAACCTAGCTTTTAATTCTAATTACTCTAACCCTAATTTTGCTCTTTCTAGCACCTTCTTTTCTAGAAGCCTATAGCCCTCTTCTTTAGGAAGCAGAACTTGAGTCACCCCACCAGTGTGTATGGCACCAGTGACACCCTCCAGGACTTCTGAACTTCATTAGCAAAATATTTTTTTGTCTCACTGATACTCCACTCTGGATATGATTCCTTTGCTACTTCATGAGTGTCTCTATAAATAAAACTAAGAATGTATCTTAAGAGCAGGGAAATTTCTTCCAAATTTTTTTCTGTTCCCAAATTGTGTTCATTATAGAACATATTAAAGTGGAATGCGTACACGGAGAATGTTGTGATCAAAAGCAGATAGTTCAATTCAAGTTGCTCATTTTCTACTGAATTATGAAGTTTAGTCACATAATATTCTCTGAATTCTGGGAAAGTGTAAACTTTCCACTTCCCATATACAGTTCTAGTTATATGCACACGATAGAATTCACAAATCCTTGCCTAGAAGTAAAGAATACTACTTGAACATTCATTGAACACTCACTGTGTGTGAAGCATTTTTTGCCTAAAAATACTTCCAGGGTGTTTTTGAAAATACCCTGGAAATGCCTGCTTTTTATTTCTGTAAGAATTTAGTCATCTTTTTCTCTTGTCTGCATGTCAATATTAATGTTAATTATTCTAGGATATAAGTTCCAAGAAAACATAACTATGTCTCTTTGGCTTATGTCATGTGCCTCACACAAAGCTGAGTGAATATGCTTGCCTAATATCATCACATTGCTTGATGATGAGATGCAGAACCAATCTTAGCTGAGGAACTCAACAGTCTTCTGAAGTTATTTAATATGGTACCATTAGGTGCCACCTACTAAAAGGAAGGAACAGAAAAACAAAAGCGCATTGTTAAGATGTGTAAACTGTTCTTCAGTGGAGGAGGTCTGTGTATATAATTGAGTTTAGCTGTTTTTGTTTATAGAGCTCCTGTAATTTCCCTATGCCAGATACTGACTCAAAAGAAAAATATCAAAGTATTTAGGCAACAGCTGTTCTTACTCCTTCAGGGTGGTAATTCTGAGCCCAGGGCTCTGCCCATTTTGTGAAAGGAAGCTCTTTGACTATAAAACCCTGCTTTCTTCCACCGTGATACTAATAGTGACTGTCCTTGTTAAAAGTGTTAATCATCAATTCCATTTAACGGTTATCCTGAGGGAGGAAATAACCTGTTAGGACCTTATGTGTGCTTTATAAACTCTTCTCTGAAGTATTCCTACTACATGATTTTGTATTGCTGAGCACATTTCTAAACCTCGCAGTATCGTTCCTTCTTTGTGGAGAAGAGCAATACTTGAGGCAGTTGTATTTTCAGTGGGTTTCAGTGATGCTGGTCACTTAGTGAATTCTAAAATATTTAATGAACCATAAGTGATATGGCTGCATTTTACAGAAGTTTCTAAATACCCCACTCATTCTTCTGATTTTTCTATCATTTGGAAAAAGTGGGTTAAAATGAAGTAAAAACAATATCCAAAAATGTAATTTGTAAGACAATAATGGTGAGGACTCATCTTGTCTGATTTAAAAACATATATATAAAATTGACAGTTATTCTCACTGTGTAGTATTTTGTTAAAGAAAAAATGATGATTGATATGGAATAACTAGAGATTCGAGAACTTAAGCTATTGGAATCCTAAGAGCAGAAATGACAGAATGATAGGGAAATGTAGCATTTGTCAGGTATTTATTTTGACATAGAGAAGAATCCATACTCTGTATACAAATGTGAAACATATAGCACTGGAAAGAGAAACAATATAAAAAAATAACCCACACCTCTGTACTGAAATTACTTAAAATGGATACAAATAAATGAACACATTAAAACATTCTTACTGATAAGGGTAATAAAATCAGTTTTTTTTTCCCCTGTGGAGAAACAGGAATGTAGTTGATGGCACTGTAAACGTTTCAGATGTTGTGGAGGGGAATCTGTCAGTATGTTGGAATCCTAATGTTGTCGGTGATGACAGTGATGATAATGGCATGTGCCAGACACCGTCCTAAGTGGGGCAACATCAGAGCCAAGCTCACTGTCTTGGCCACATGTATGTGCGTGTGATCAGACATGGCATTGAGCATGTCCCAGAAATCCCCTCCGTCTCCAGGCCACCTTTTCAGATTCATTGTTTGACATTTCCTCCATTTTCCTACAGGCCATATTCATTTTTTAAAAATTAAGATTGTTTTCTCCCCCCATATTCTTTTTTTACTCTATTTTTGTAAATGTTTTCCCCCATGCCCTGAATATCTTCTGTTCTCCTGGCAGGTGGATTCTTACTCATTTTTGAAATTTTGTTCAAATCTCACCCTGCCAGTGAAACTTGGTTCCTGTGGCCTTTGACATACTGAGGCCGGCGGCTCTGCCTGCTTGTCTGGAGACCGCCATCTCCTTGAGGGCAGGGCCTGTGTGTATCCCAGCCATCTTTATACACAGAGTGGGACTTAGCACCTGTGTATGGAATGAGTGAATAAAAAAACAAAGGAAGATCCTGATATTAATATTGTTAGCTCTTTCATTAAATTCTGTTAAAACTGAAGCTTGTCATATTGACTCATGATAAATGTAACAATGATCAAATTGTGTAACTTCCAACAATTCTCTAAAGTGGGTAAGTAGTTACTACCAGGCTATGTTATTTTGCAATGGTTTTTTTTGGGGGGATAAGAGGGGAGGTTTTACTTGTTTCATTGCTTATTTGCTGTAAAATGAGGCTTTTTACTGGGTCACTGTCAGGTTCTTCTTGTGTTTATAATGCTGCTCAAGGAGGTACACTTATTAGCTCTTTTAGGCCATGACGCCATTAATGAACTCTTCCCTATTACTTAATATTCCTAAGAGAAAATATGCCTAAGGACCTATCTTATTCTCAGGAAGTAAGTTTTTTTTTTAGCTTTTGAGACAGAGAGATGAAAAAATTTCCCCTTGTACAAATTACTCATCAATCTAAGAATCTTCATGCAAAAATTAATGCTTCAAGACACAGAATGAATTTAGGTTAAAGATTGTTATGATATTAGGTAGACAGAGGTTCTGTTTCAGTTCTGCTGTAGATGACAGACCACACTTTACAAGACAGAAACTTCTTTCTCTTTCATGAAGTTGTCTGGATGCAGGGAGGCCAAGCATGATTACCGTGTCCTGCACAGCTCTCTGGGATTTAGCATGGCACCCCATGGTATTAGGGGTTCAGGCGCTTTCTTTCTCATTGCTTGGAACTTAAACATTTAATATTTGTTGGTTCTCTTTTAATTTTATTGATTATTACAGAGTGACTGATTCGCCCTTAGGCTTGACAAGAAGTGGAAGTCATGGTTTATTTATAGTATTTTGTGGATTTGGCATGGCAAAATAGTCTTGACAGTACATATTTGGTTAATTAAAAGCTCATATATTTTGGGGAGAGGTTGTTACTGTACAGCTACGTGCAAGACCCTTGTGACATGAGTGGTGGAGGTCACTGTCCAAGGCTGGGTGGGAAGCAGTCACACATCACAGTGGAGGAAGGAGCAAATAAAGTGCTCCTGAAGGATGAGGAGTTCATTCCCAGTCTGCAGGGCTTCAAGGAAAGGAATGCTGTTGGCTGCCCTTGACGGGTGAGCAGGCTTTCAATAATGGGAAATGGGGGAGGAGGGGAAAGAAAAGCATGGAGTAGCCTTGAGGGGAAAGGTGAGAGTGGAAAGCACCAGCGTGGGAGGATGCTGGTGTCTGACTTCCATGCCTACAGCGCCTCCCAGATGATCTGGGACACCGACTGTGTCTTAGGAGTGAAGTCTGGAGGAAGGGTGTTTGTGAGCAAGGGAAGGTAAGGAGGGTGTGCAGGTTGCATTTTATCTTGCCCTTTCTTTCCTCCCTTTTATTTCTGATAGGATGATAACAAAGAGATATACCTTGGATAATACTTTAACAAAATTTCATTGCTTTGTTGATTTACATTGTTCAAGATGCTTCTGTGAGCTATATACTAATCTTTTATACCTAGCCCCTATGGTTCATGTTTAGATGAGATTACCTTTATTTTTCAAGTTAAGACAGTATTTGTAAATGTGTGACTTTCAAGGGGAACATTAACTCTCTGTATTCACAAAGGGCTGGGTTCTAAATGCTTTCTGAGTTAAAAAGTTGTGCTGTTGCATTTTACTGTCACATTCTGCTGATACATCATTTAGAGAAAGTTCCAATTCTTGAGGAAGAGCAGAGTGCTGACATGATTTTTCACTTAGGTGTGCAGAAAGTATTGGTTAGCTTTGTGCACAAAATAGGCTGAAATCAAGCTTTAATTAGTCAGACTTTTGCATAATTCATTGTGGTCACTTTGAAAGTCCAGCTGAATATGCTCTTGATTTTTATCATGATGGTTTCATTTTCAAGGAATGGTTGTCTTTTATTAGTTTCTTGCGGTACAGATATTTAGGTCTTCAAGTAGAGCCATAACAATGCACCTACTCTCAAAGAAATGAATTGTTACATAAGGATCCAGAAAGAATTGAATCCGTCTATAAAAAAGTTCTTATTCAATATCACTTTTGATGTCAATATAAACAGACTTAAGGACAAGAAAGTAAGCTATGGTTTTTTTCTTTCTTTTTGAATCCATAGGCTGTCCATCTGGCTCAGGCAAGCTTCCAGATTGAAGCCTTTGGCTCCAAATTCATTCTTGACCTCATACTGAACAAGTAAGTACTTAGTCATAATCCTGTTATAAAACAAGCACAGTAAAGCTTAGCTTTATGATAATGGATTAGTCAAAATAATGTTTGTTGTTGAAGCAACTGATGTTTTCTAGCTGATTATATGTCATATTGCACTTAAAAAAGTCTGAAGTTAATTTTTTTCTTTCACTGAAAGAAAAGGCAGTTAACATATACCTTGTTAGATATCTTAAATACAGTACTTAGATATTATCTTTTTAAATGGAATAAATATTTGAAGTAATGCTAGTTAATTAAATGTTTAAAATCATTACTATATATAGGAAGCTTGATAAATTAGTGACTCAAATGTAATTAGACGTCAGCCTAGAAATTTATTCCATCTTACCTTCCATTGTGCAATTCCATGACTTCTGTATAAAGAACAAAGAAAATGATGACCTCCAAGTATCTATTTCTGAGAAAGTTCTTTGCTTCATAATTTGTTCTAATACGGTTTCTTAAAAGTACTGGTCCTGATGAAAGTTTACTCGATTTTTCTCTGGGCATGTGTTTACATTGATGTTTGAATGCTGTTTCCTGAGTTGGAACCAGTTGTACAGATGTCTTTGTACAAAGCGTAAACAAGAGCTGTTGACTTACGTGGGACTTTTCAGCCTCTAATTGAGCTAGCAGTGGGCCTCTGTTTGGTGAAAGATTTCCTGTATGGTTTTCTTTGGTTTAAGAAGCTCCAGTCAGTATTTTAAACTCTTATCAGTATTTTTACCAGGACTGCATCTTGGCCAGAAAAATACCACATAATGCTATTAGACACGATAATGTAGGTGCTCACAGTCAATATCCGACAATATTGCAAAGGACTATAAAGAACAACTATTAAATTTCTTGTATTCCTAATTCTGTGAGCTCTGCAGAAAGAAAAAATGCAGAGTCAGCTTAGGTTCTCCTTACTCAAGTGTTATTGCAGCTTTTAGTCAGAATGAATCAGCAGAACTCAGAATTTCTTGTGTTAAACGTATTGCAGGTTTTCTTTTGAGTCTGCTGAGCACTGGTTGAGTTTCTTTCCACCGTGCTGTGTCAGCACTGTGCCTGCCTAAGAGATTTGTCTTGCCAAATCTTAGACTGTGTTGAGTAGCAAGGTATGGCTAATTTTAGTTTATTTAGGTGCTCTGTTCCTTTCACTCTTACTTCCAGACTATAGCATGGTGATTAAATAACCAACGTTGCTAAGTGTTTTGAACATTAAAACATCCTGGCCACAGCAGAGCTTCCTAATCAAATGATTTAGAAAGGGTCATGTGGGATATCCAGGGTATTTAGAAATCTGGAAACCCATTGGGAAACTACCACTAATATTTAACACACAGAGGAATCAAGTTGAGTACTTTGTAGGAGCAGCCCTTTTCTTGGGGAACTTATAGTCTAGTTAGGAGAGGTTGATAGATAAGTGTGTAATTTTGAAGACTATGAAATTGGTTGTGCTTAGAGATAAACATGGAGCGCTATGGTAGCACCAGAGGTGGAAGCTCTTCAGGCTGGAGGAGGGGAAAATGGATCTTGGAAAAGGTGTGCTTGAGCTAGCTTGGAGGACAACTGCTAGCGAGGAAGGGAAGTGTCAGGGATGGATGGGAGGGAGAGAAAATGGAGAATTGTGTTCTAGACAGAGGAGGCAGTGTGTGCTGAGGAGGTAGGGCCATGTAGCATGTGGAGGGAGCATGAGTCTTCTGTTGAGCTTCATGGCAAATTACAAGGCAAGGCAGAGGGAGATGAGTCAGGATAGGTGGCCCCAGGGACAACTTAACTTGTGGAACATTTTGTATGTTATGCTCAGCTTTTAGTCAGAATCAGTCAGCTTGACCATGATCCTAGATTGGGAAAAATGAAGTAAAGGGAATAAATGGAAGTTCTGTTATCAGGAAGTGCTAAGAGGCACAGAGAGGGAATGCTTTCAAGAAATCTTAAGTTGATAAAAATCATTAAGATTGTTTTAATGTGAACAGTAAAGCAAAAAGAAGAGATAAAGTTAACAGGGGCCTTGACTGGAGAGCAAGGTGGAAGGTTGTCTGCAGCTTTATCGAGCAGCACAGGGAACAGACAGGTTAAATGGTGAAGAGAGGAGAATGAGGAATCAGGATGGACAAAATTGATCTGAGGGGCTTTGCAAAGTACGTGAGGTCATATCTAGGAGGCAGGTGGATATAACAGGCTGAAGCTCAGGGAAGAGGCGGGGCTGAGGATAGTAGCGAGTCATTTCCATATGAATGTTAATGACAAACATGGTTGTGAATGAACTTGCCCAGGGAAGGTGGGCACAATAAGGAGAATGGATAGACTTGGAAGATGGTGAGGAGTTGAGGAGAGGAAGAGGAACCCATGAAGGAACAGAGAATGAGGGATCAGAGAATCAGGGGAATGGTTAAATACAGAGTTTCAAAATAGGCACATGTGGTATATAGCCTCACAGGCAGTAGAATGATCTAATAAGAGGAACAAAGATTGACCATTGTATTTACTAATCAAGTAATCACTGGTGGTCTGGAGGGAGCAATTTCAGTGAGGAACTGGGGGCAGAAACCAGCTTTCAGTGGTCTGGGAGTGATGGAAAGGGCATGATGTGGAGACAGCAGATACCCATTGGGGAGATTTGGGGGAGAAGATGAAGCTAGAGTAGTAACTGTAAGAAGACTTTGGGGTCAAGGGAGGGGTTTTTAGGGATAACAGAGCAAGTTGATGGGCTAAGAGATGAGCTGAAAAGAGTGAGAAGTGAAGATACAGAAGGGAGAGGAGACAATTTAAGAGGCAAAATCTGGGTGAAGGCAGAGGGAGTGAGATCAAGAACACAAGTGCAAAGTTTAGTTTTCAACCAGGAGAGACAGCTCATTCTCAACCTGTGTGAAGGTGTTAGGGTGTGAGCGGGTAGGGATTGGTTTGCAGGTGAAGGGATGGAGTTTAGGAAATTCAGATTTCCTTCTTGGAGACAGCATTTTCTATATAAGGGTTGGGATGGAGAGTGAGGATGGGCTGGGGCTTGAGGAAAAGAGGAGAGTTTAGGCTAAGTGTTTAGAGGAATGGGTGAGGAAGTTCACCAATGTCCTTTTAAAGACTGTATGAGAAACTTTCATTAGACATCTTGTGTTATGTGTTAGTTTTTGTGCCATTCTTCCTGATGGTGTTTTTGTTTTAATCCTTGAATGCTCCATTACCACAGTGTGTGAAGGAAGGGGGCAAATTGTAGTCTGGATCAGAGTTCAGTGTTTGTGGTGGAAGCACAGGAAGAACGATGAAGGCAGTGCTCTTTGAATAATGGTGAATGACTTAGCTAGTGCAGTGTCAGGATCCAGTCTGGGTAAGAAAGGAGACAGGGTCAAGGAGGGGTCATATGGCCTGGGAGAATATGGGGGTCTCTGTAGGGAAAAGTAAGTGCAGTGGGAGGGAGGTGTTCAGGCTGTCATCCTGTGGTGTCTGCCCTGAAGCCCCGAGTGCAGCATGAGTGCACAATAGTTGTGTGACCTGGAGACAAGGGAACTGTGTAAGAGTATGACAAGTGTTGGCCAGGGTGGATCTCTAGTTTAAATGACCTTCAGTATCTGGGGTTAACTAAAAAGTCTGATCCATATTTGAATAAACTTAGAGAGTCAAGAGAAATTTTTAATTAGCCACAGAGGAACCGGAAGAGCTTAGAAAAGAGGGATCTCATTTCCACCCTACAGGCGTCATCGCTGCACTCTTTACATCAACTTTAAATAATGAGGGGAGGGAAAGGCAGAAGGTATATATATGGTAAGTATGTGGGCTGAGTGAGGAATGATAACATAAAGATGTTAAACTAACCAAAGCGGTAGCCTGTAGACTCTAACCAGTTAACAACCTCGCAGCCTGCACTACCGGCTTGTGAACACTACTCTGATGTGAGGTCCTGGAGGAGAGCCCTTTGAGTCTGTGCTTTGTAGGTCGGGCAGGTGAGGCCTTGGCTTGCTGAGGGCTCTCACGACAGAGGGGTGTGTTTTGTCCGGCAGATTTGAGTGAGCATCTGCTGTATGCCTGTGACGGCTGTAGATGCTGCCATTGCTACAAGTAAGAGGGACAAGGCCCCTGCCTCCCGCATGAGCGTCATTCACTGAGTAAGAATAGGTGCATTGAAGAACATGTAACTGGGCCCTGTGATGGAGAGGGCCTGGGGGTGGGCTGGACAGTGGGATTTCGATGTCACAGAAGTCGGAGGTCAGCCTGAGGAAGGCCATTGAACTGAGACCCAATTGCCAAAGAGGAGCACCCACAGGAAGCTGGGAGGCTGAGGCTCCACACAGCCTGGGCAGTAAGACAGCAGGTGCCAAGGAGAATGTGGGTGTTCGAGGACAGAGGCTGGTGTGGCTGGAGTGCAGTGGGGAGCAGGGTGGTGGGATACTGAGGAGATGAGATCAGGAAGGACGGCACATAGCCCCACCTTGAAGGGCCACAGTTCATGCTGAGGCGTTTGGTGGGCAGCCACTGGAGGGCAGTAAGTGTGGACGTGGCACCATCGAATCTGCCATTAGTTTATCCCAGGAGTCCTGGCTGTGACTTCAGAGGACCTTTAGTCTTATTCTTTTCAGGACTTGTTTTGTTTTTCCTCTAGGATAACCATTGTTCCAAGTTACAGAAGGTTTTAAAAGGAGTACTAGATTCACAATTCTTAACCTTGTAAGATCAATCACTGTGTTTCTATCCTTGGAAGTCCTTGGTGAGGGGAGGTCTGATGACTGTAAAAGAGGTAACTAAGGTTAAATCAGGTCGGTGGAGCTCTGACCTGGTAGGATGAGTGTTTTTATGAGAAGAGATACCAGAGAGCCTTCGCTCTTTCTCTGCCTCTCTGTCTCTGTCTCTCTGTGCCATGTGAGGATACAGCAAGAGGGCAACCATGTGCAGGTCAGGAAGAGAGCCCTCACCAGGAACTGGATCAGCCAGCACCTTGTGCTTGGATTTCTAGCTTCCAGAAGTGTGAGAAATACATTTCTGTTGTTTAAACTACCCAGTCTGTGGAATCTGTGATGGCAGTCTGAGTTGATTAATACTCTCAATAAATATTTGTATTTGTGATTAATTATTATTACCACAGCAAGGCAGTCACTATACTGGGTGTTGGGAGATTCAGCCTTGAAGGAGAGAGTCACTGATCTAATGAGAAGGAGGAGCTTGAAGGAGGAGCTTATGATCTAATGAGAACAGTACAACGTCTTTGCTTTGGATTCAGTCAGTATTTTTTTGCTGAGTTTTGTAACTGAGAAGAGGGTGGTGTACTATGTGGTTTTTTCCCTGCTGAAAATGGACTGAAGAGGAGACAGTTTGGCAGGCCCAATATTGATATGCATTCAAGGTGATGAGCACTAAGAATTCAGACAACCTACTGCAGTTGAGTTGAAAACATATTTGTGATACCATTTGGTGCTTTCCAGTTGTCCTACAGTTGCTTACCAGACACCTATTAAAGAACATGACAAGACTTGCAAAGCCATAGACTATTTGGGTCTTTAACTTTCCATCTGATTGTGGCTGATGTAAATGCTGAGGTCCCCAGCATGCTCTCCTATTTATTGTGAAGTCAAATCCCTGGGATCCTTCTGGCCTTTGCCTGTTGGAGAGAGGGAGGAAATCTCAGGATGCATCAGGGGTAAAGCCTTCTTGCTTAATAAGACAGCAGCTTTTTCCTAAGAGAACACGACTCCAGCAAGAGAATGTGGGGTCTTAAAAGCCTATAAAGTATCTTTGTCTTGAAGGATGCCCAGGAGATCTCTGATTGAGTGAAATCAGTGTAAGCCATCAATATCGATGATTGTAGCCTAAAACCGAGGGGTGGACCTGAGTCTTAAAAAGTAAGGACTTTGCTTCATTGGGACCAAGTGAACTGAGAGAAACAACTCTGATTTTGGGTGAAGAGCTGGAGGAGAAGCTGTATTATTATCAAACATGTGTCAGGCTAAAGTAATTGTGCATGTAAATATCAGCTATATATGGGTTGTATTCCACGTTGCCATGTAAGCTGAGGATTTGTCATAAATGTGCTGCTCTAAGAGAAAGGTAGGGGAAGACTGTGGGTGGACAGTCTTTGGAGGGCGCTCTTCTCTATCTTTCCATTTCCCTGAGACAGGAATGGCTGAAGAGTAATTCCCAAGCAGTGCCTTGGATAACACCGGCACCACTGGAGACATGCAACCCTACTTGAAGATATTCTTTGTCCTTCTCTCTGCGTTCTCATCTCAGCACCATGGGGAAGTGGACTCCATTGAACCTTCCTTGTTTCTTAGAGAAGTTCTAGTGAAAGACTTCCACCCTTCTCCATACCACTGCTTGTTCCTCCACTTGGGGGGGAGGAGCAGTTGGGCAGAGCCTGGCATCCACTGGGCCATGAGCTGGGTACTAATAGGTAGGGTTACTTTATCTAAGATGATGGGACTAGGCTTTTATAGCTTCTGACACTAAACTATCTGCTCCTGGGTGAGGTGGGGAATTGCTGGGTGCTTCTAGATTCCATTTAGCTATCAGACCAACTATTCAGCTACTTGCTGTCATTGTTCTCACTCCTGTGCTTGAAACTGGGTGGCTAGGTTGAATCAGTCTATCTCTGCAGGCTTGCTGGAAAGCCCCTTTAGTGTAAGGGTCCAGCCACATTCTCCAATCTCACTTGATTAGAGAAGTTGTATGTGGGGCTAACCCTTGTCCTATTTGGCCCCATCCTTTTGTGTATATATATATATACCCTATTGGTAGAACATGGAGTGGTGACTGGCACCCTGACAAAGGTTAAGCCGTCTGTAACCTCCAACATACCCCACGGGGAGATACTGCTAGACCCGGGTCATATCTAGGTTTGGCCTTGGGATATATATGTAGACGGCGGTGACATTTTGTGTTAGGCTACCAGGGTTCCCAGAAAAGGAGAATCAGTGTCACATCCCCAGCCAGAGATGTACACAGACCTCAACAGCAACACTCCACTGTGCAGAGGTCACTGCGTGGACTATCAGCAGTGTTTCCCTTCACCCAGGAATGGTGTTGGAGTGTGTGCAGTAGCCTGGTGGGCAGTGCGAGGATGCGGATAATCAAAGGGGCCTTAGTGTCTCCACATGTCCTTAAGGGATATCCTTAAAGAAGTGTTGAGTAAGAGAAAAGGCATGATGAAAAGGCTGAAGTAATGTATCTACTAAGGTAGTTCTGGATTTAGGAAAAGATCTTTGTTCTGGTTCTTTGGAATCGGGCATTTAAGATGAATATCTAGAGAATGCTGATTTAAAGAAATATATGCACACAGTAATTTGCTCATTAAAAGTAGTTCATGCATGCTTTTGAAAGAAGAAAACAGCACATTGATGTAGTTTCAGTTAGGTTAAATAAAAAACCTGACTTGTGCTGATTAGTATTGTTAATTCATTCTTCATTGTGTCCACAAACATTTGTTGAGCATCTAGTTTGCATAAGATACTATGCTGAGCAACCCAGGGAATTCAGAGCTGTGTAAAAGTACTCCTCCTCTCCAAGTGTTGAGAAACAAGATTAAAACATATACAAGTAGTACTAAACATGATAGGAAGTGACTTGGGAGGTCTTGGTGCTCAGGGAGATTTTATGGGGAAGGTGGGATTTATTGTTGCTCTTAAAGAATGGTTGGTTCTGGCTCCCCTGCTAGCAGACCCAGAGGCAGGGATTCTAGGAAGTTCTTTTAGGGAGTGGGAAGTGAGATGTGGAAGAGAGGGGAGCTGTAGAAAAGGTGATTTCCTATGTTCAACTGGGGCTCATTCCCGCTGAGGAACCGTAGGAGTCAGTGGATTCATTCTCCAGAACTTGCCAGAATGTTACCCAGCCGAGGAAGCTGGAGTTTTATCCACCAGCTGCCAGTCTGTTGTTGGTTGAGGGCAGTTTCTCGGGGCAGTAACTCTTGAGTATTTCTGGGGTGCCTCCTCTTGGGTACGACAGAAGCCCTGAGGCCAAGAGTCTCAGGTCTTTCCAGCCAGCTGCCTGCAGTGTGTTGAAGTGACTACCAAGGGCATGTGGGCAGGGCAAGTCAAGAGTCTGCTACAGATGCTTTCGATTTGGAAAGATGTGGGAGGGAGAAAGTCATTCCATGCTGAGAAATGGCAGAGGGAAGGTGTGGGAGCAGGAAAGATCAAACTCCTGGTGTGCGTGAAGACTGGTGAACTCCTTTGCTCAAAGAAGCTTCAACTATTGCACTGCAGACAGAAGGCAAACGCCTATTTAGATTCATTTGATTCTAAGAGGAAAATTTCAGTCTCGTTTGACTGTATGCTATTTCAGCTCTACAAATTCGGAGATCTGAATTTAAATTTGCTTTGTAAGAAAGAATACATGGAGAAGAGTCATGTCCCTTGCCCCGTTTTTCTTTTGCGAGTGAACAGGACCAGGAATTAGGAGCTGTGGCTGGAGAAGAGCGGGAGGCAGATTGATCTGTACTCCAGCCAGTGGCTGTCTTACATGTGGCTTGTGAATTTGCGTGACTCCTGAACCAAGATTGGCTGGCCAGGTGTGTCAGTCCTGACCCCTACTCTCCTAACTTTCTGCCCATCAGACTCATGGCTGAAATTCCTGTGACACACTTAGGCACAGGAAGCAGGGAAGGCCCTGGCTTACGGAGTCCAGGTTCTCAGTCTTATCCTTGCTGCTGAGGCTGCCAGTGAAGGCTGCTTTCTGGGTTTTAGTCTGAAAGAGTGAACTGATGTGTAACATTTCATCCATTTCAGTATTCTGTGTCTTTAAGATTCTGTTAACTCGTAGGCTAAATGCTTTATTTCCAAATTTCAGGGGTCTGTGGAAGGAAGGCTTTCTACTGCAGTAGTAGTGATGGCGATAGACCCTGTGCTAAGCTCTTTACCCATAGTCTCCTATTTAAGGTCCTTTTATAGCCCTGTGAGAAAGATGTGATAATCCCCATTCTACAGATGAGCACCTTAAGGCCTGGTGAGATTCAGTGACATGGGCTGGGATTCATATGGGCTGTCAGTTCGGAGTCTTTGATTTCTTTGATCACAGAGACTATCAATTTACAAGTGAGCTGGGCATACTTTTAATGATTGCTTATGTGTTCACATTAAGTAAGAAAAGAAGAATTGAACTATTTTAGTCAATTTTGAACAATATAAAAAAATTGCAGAAGGTCCCATTAGAATTTAAAATAATCCTGTTTGTTCAGCAGATTATCTGTTATGCACTATCTGTTATATGTCCCTCCTAAATTCGTATGTTGAATTCGTATCTCAGAATATAGCCATATTTGGAGATAAGGACTTTAAAGAAGTAATTAAGTTAAAATGAAGTCTTTAGGGAACAAAACAGCAGTAGACTCACAGACTCCAAGAAGGGACTAGGGGTTACCACAGGGAAGAGGTTGCGGAGGGTGGGTGGGGAGGGACGGAGAAGGGGCATTATGATTAGAACACTTAATGTAGGTGGGTCATGGGGAAGGCAGTATAGCACAGAGAAGACAAGTAGTGACTCTATAGAACATTACTACACTGATGGACAGTGACTGTAATGGGGGTGGGGAGTCTTTATAATATGACTGAATGTTTTAACCACAATGTTGCTCATGTGAAACCTTCATAAGACTGTATATTAGTGACACCTTAATTTTAAAAAAAGTGAAGTCTTTAGGGTGGGCCCTAATCCAGTATGTCTTAAAAGAGGAGGAAATTTGAACACAGACATGTGTGCACACAGAGGAAAAACCACGTGAGAGCACAATGAAAAGGGGCAGCTATCTGCAAGTCAAGGAGAGGCCTCCGAAGGAAACCAACTCTGCCCACACCTTGATGTAGGACTTCTAGCCTCCAGAACTGTGAGGAAGTAAATTTCTGTTGGTTAAGCCACCAGTCTTTGGTACTCTGTTATGGCAGCCCTAGCAGAGTCATACACATCCTGATTCATTTAGTGCTTGCTTATTGCAGTGAGACAATCAGCATTCCGCTGCTGCGTGTTAATGAGTGAATCTGTTTGTCTTTCATAGTTTGCTATTCCAACTATAACTTTCAAGGGCTATTTTGAAAGATGGTCTCTTTTACATTTATATGCTTTAGGAAGAGTAGAACTATTTTTGTAATTCTGAAACATTTCTGTGATAAGGAGTCTTACAAGGCAAAGATTCCCAAAGTTGCTATAAATATTGCTTGCCACTGCCACGTGCAGTGTGATCTAGATGAATATTGCTCTCCTATGTCCTAGAAGCCTACTCTTCTAAGGTTTCCACTGCTGGCAGGGATGAGTTGCTGTGGGTTTTCCTCTCCTTCAGGCTTTCTTTCCTGCCTTGCTCTAAACATAGTGATTCTGTGGTGCTTGGTAGCTCTTCTTTTGGCCATGTTTTCTCTCATCAGGTGAGTACTTATGAGGTGTCCCTTGGGCATTTCTGGTTGAAGGGTTGACCCTTCATTCCTGAATGCTTTGGATATCATTATCATTTGCTTTTGATGACATAACTTTATGCTGATAGAACAGGTCCAGAGAATCTAGAAAAAAATGTATAATAAGTATTGCCTAGATGTTTTTTAAGATGTGTATCCGACCTGTTTTCAAAATGGTTTGAGAACAGCTTTCTCAATTAAACATAATAGCAGAAGCATTAAAAATAAAATCACAGTGAAACCATTGATATTTATGGGCTGACACTTGATTTCCATATAGACGAGGTCTAGTATCACTCCAGGTGGTGAAGGTCAATAAATGTTCGCCTTCTGACAGCAGTAAGCACCTTTCTTACCTCCATGCCCTCTTGCCTGATGACATTAATTATGATGGGTGAATGGAACCCAGGAAAACTTAACACCAGGCTGAGGTAATCAGGAGGGTTATGGTAGCTAGATTTGGATTTTCTTAAATTGTAAGAGATGAGAAGACTCTGTAACTGCCCAGAAAGGAGGAGTCTGTGATTATAGCCTCTAGAACCAAGGAGAAAAAAATTTGACACCTAAGAATTTGCAGCAAAATCAAAGGGATCTAATTGTCCATGGGATCACTTTGTACTGTTTATTAGATTTAGGATATAAAAGATATATCTGGTAAACTAAGAGACTATGTCTTGACTGATGGATTGATTAATCGAGACCCTCTGCAGGTGTCCACCCTAATGCACAATGTGAACAAATAAAACCACTTCTTGGTCTTCTGAACACAGATTAATGCACAAATTTGCAGCAGAAGTTAACCTTGACAAAAAATTGAAAAGCACAGAGGATTAGATGTTTTTAGGCATCTGAGAAGAGTTAATTACAGTAGTTAGTGAATTGAGAACTTACTTTTTTGACAGTTAAGTGAAAAAGGCCACATACTGGGATGTATAATTCCCATTATCTGATAAGAGACATTAATCTATCTGTCTGGAGATACAAACGTTTTCCTGTCAAGGATGAATTTATCCCTTTGACCCTGGTATAGCAGGACTTTCAATAGTGTAATGGTTAATGTTTACAACCATGGTTTTGTGAATGACCAGAAATGTTACTTAATGGAATGAACTTCTCTTAATGATGCTGTGTAATACCGAAGTGCATAAAGTTCTAACTTCAGTGGACTGGTCAGTAGATTTCCATTGGTTGAAGCCTTTTATGTACCATCCCAAGCACTTTTTATTTCAGAAATGCTAAGTGCCAGACACTGTTGAAGCCACAAGAGAGAAATCCTTCCCTCATGAAGCTTGCAGAACAATGGAGGAGAAAGACAAGTATATAAGCATTTAAATTACAGTCTGAGAAGTGCCCTCATGGGAAACTAGAGGATGCTTTTATCCTTTGTAGGAGGGGTGGGAGTGGATAGGGAGATAAATGTTTATGAAGCTACATGTCTAAGCTCAGACCTAAAGCTTAAAAGTTGGCCAGACAGAAGTTAGAGGGTTAGAGTGTGCACATCTGAAGGTAGTGTGCACACCTGAAGAGAGGTGAGGCATGGAGTGAGGGAAATGGCAGGCTTGGATAAATTAAAAAAATCACACAGCTAGTAAGTGACAGAGCTGGGATCAGAACTCAGGATGACCCCCTGTCAAAGTCTTTGAGAGCTGAAATTTTTTTTCAATGGTGAAATAATCCCATTGAAGTTGGGTTGGAAAAGTCTACAAAGGTAAATCTTGGAGGAATAGAGTTTAGATCATTTGTCTTTTACATTGTGCTTTACTGTCACTACTCCTATTCCTTGTATAAATCTAGCCTCAAACAGTATTTTATTAAAATTTTCTCCTTGTGCTGTATAGATTTATATAAAGTAAGGACTTGACATCCGATAAAAGGGCTCATTAAGATCCTTGGCCATTATCTGCTGTCAATAAGAATTGTGTTATTTCTAGAACCATTGTTTTTGATGATTCATAGACTAGAATCATCAGAGTCATCTTCTCTAAACATTTTAAATTAATTATAATATTAGAATCCCTACTATTGTTTGTTATGATTTGTTTATAAAAGTGTTCTCTTTAACTGATGAGTTCTGATTGATCTTCCATGATGATATCCATGTGCTTTAATATTTCAATTGTGTTTAAAAACAAGATAATCTACATATACTTCTCATAAGACCATTTCTGCAAAAAGTTTCAATATTTCAACTAACATAGTCTTAAAGTGAGAAATATATCTTTTTTGTAGGAATATTTTTCAAAAAAAGGCTGAAAATATCTAACATATTGTAGAGTGCACATTTTAATTCTTCCTACCATATTTTTTGGTCCAAATGCCTTCACACATGCAATACATCAGACTAAACTATGTGACAAGGATCTCACGACATAAGGACAAGACACTGTCTCTTATAAATCCCAAGAATTTCTTAGAGACTTAATTGCATGTGAGACTCTTCTTATTACTGTTAGTGTTTATCCATGAAACACTGACTCACTGAGTAGTTGACCCTAAGGAGCTGCTTGCTCTTTAAGGCTATTCAGACAATGATAAAGGGTTTCTTTATGTGACTACTAGCAACTTTCCCTCCCTCCATCCCTCTGCACTGTGCTAGGTTATGGGGAAACAGAGAAGAATATAATGTAGTCTCTTTCCAACCCACAGTTTAGGGTGGGATCAGGGAAAGCTACACAGAAGAGATGGTTGAGCTGAATTTTGAAGGATGAGCAATTCGAGGATGGGTAGTTTAGTACTTTTGGATGAGATGTGGGTCAATAACCTTTTAAACATTCATTTATTTTTGCTGATGAGTCAGAATGTTCACTGGATATATATAAGTGATGGCCTTTTGATAGAGGATGGTTATTTTGCATCTTCTTTCTCACTAGTATCTCTACCTGATGCAGCTTTAACAGCCAGGATTAGTTTGTTGAGTTTAAAAATGAAGTACAGAGATTTTACCAAGTTTAAAAATGCATACATTCCCTTTTCTTTTGGGAGGCTAGTTAATGCTATTCCTATGAAATCATTAGTGTTCTCATGACTGAATGCAAACGTTTACGGACAGCAGTGCTTTCAGAAGTAAATAATACATCTACCTTTTCATCCAGCTTTGAATACCTGGGTTCTTTCTGTGCTTTTGATTTGGTGAAGTATAAAAAAATGAGCAAACTGTAAGACACTATTAGGTACTCTTTTTCATGAAAGCAGCTTTTGAGGCAAGGTTTCCAGGTCTGTGGATTAAAGGCAGCAACTGTTCCTGCAGCTGGCCCCATCAGCAACATGCTCATACTACATTTTCCTTGTTTTGATTTACTGCTCTCCTCAGGATATGCTGTTTGGAAGTACTTTTTATGATTATAATATTGCATAACTTATTTTCAAAAAATGTTTTTTTCAGTTTTATACACAGAAAATTCTTTGTTTCTTTGTGTAAGACCCACTATATAAGGCTCACTTAACTCCTGGTTGTGTTGATCAGGTGCTAATGTCAGTGTAGAGTAACTCATAGCATCACACCCATTGGCCTACAGCAAAGCTATATAGAAAGCCAAAAGAAAACTAATATTTTTAGCTCTTTCTTTGAAGGTCACTTCCGGGTAAGTAATAATTAAATTACATGGCTCTCAAAGCACAAAACAACCCAAATCCTTAGGCATTACTCAGCATGTATGGGCCCAGGTGTGCTGGTGCACAGCTGTGATAATGGATGATATAACTACATTCAGGGAAGTTGGCTTTTAGGAAGGAAACAAAATCTTTTGTATTATTGAGACTTATCTCTGCCTTAGCAGTGGATGATAGAGACTATGGAGTCAAAATGTTTTTCTTAGTATAATTTAACTAAGCTGCAGGACACATTTTCTAGAGTAGCATGTTCCTCTTCCTTCTGTTACACAAAATCCGGAGGATTAGTCTTGGCTTCGCTCTTGGCATTAACGGATGTCCAAGAACGTGCATGTGTCTTTGAGCCAGACCTAATGTCATCTGTGTCCACCTTTGTGGGGAGCCCGTAGTTAGCTGGGGGATTCTTTCCTGCCATGGTTTTCTATCCACCATTGCTCCCTCTGCCATCTAACACTTCTGATTTAGGGCTTGGAATGTAGCAACCTCATACTTTTTTTTTTTTTTAATAATAGAAGATGTTTTCTTACTATTTGAAGAAAAGCATGGTCCAAATTATCTTTGGAGGGTGGTTTAGTCACAGAATATTTCCTACTATGGTGTTTTTTAGTTTAAGGTTAAGATACAAAGGTCCTTTTTAAGGTCTTGTTTCTTGTATTAAAGGAGGCTGAGTTGGGTGAACTTCCTAGAGTTTTGGCTAAAGCATGTAATTTTGGAATCTCCATTTTAAGGAGGATTAATAAAGGCAGCTGAATTGATTAAAAGGGCTTTCATAATGTATAAGTATAACAAATCATCATGTTGTGTACTTCAAATGTGTTACACACTTGTCAATTATACCTCAATATATCTGAAAAAAATTTTTGTGCAAAATTAAGAGGACTTTAATTGTGACCCCCTGAATGAAAACTATTGCATGTATATTTGTGTATTTGATTCCCATGTCCAAGAACAACTTGGAGCTTTTATGAGCTTCCTTTGAATCATGAGAGATTTGGGTCAGAAAAATTCTTAAAAATCATGTAGTCCAGCTCCCTAGCTGATTTTTCAGATCCCTGCTTATACTCACTAAGTGCTCTTCTAGTGTATTCCAGAACACTTCCAAGCCTGAGGTAGTTGATTCTGACTGTGCTGACATAGCAAGTCCTATTTTTCTATCTTTCTGTAATTTTTTTTACCTTGCAGTCTCAAATTTTGTACTTAAAAGCAACTCCCTCTTAGAGACTAAATATTAGTCCACTTTATTCATCAGTATTTCTTAGAAACTGGTTCCTGAGATGCTATTGTCTGCCTCAGATAGTCAAGATTCTGTTCATAAGTGTTCACCTTGTACAAAATAAGAATATAGATATTTTCCAAGAAGAAAAGATTGGAAAATAAAAAATAATTTTTCTAATACTTGAAAAGTATTTTTTTAATCATCTAAGAAGTTATTTATAGTTTCTCTTTGCCAGTGTTCGGTACTACTAAACAGCAGAAGCTTTTTGAAATCTAAAATATGATATATTGAAGTCTGTAAGAACTTTCTAGAAGGCAAAAGCAATTTCAGGTTGAATTCTGTCAGATTTTTTACTATCTCATTATGTTTTACAGATGAGCTAAACTTGGTGGAGGTTATTAAGAAAACAGTTGATAACTACCCATTAGTAGATATAAAACCCAATGTGTTAAATACAATTTAGGTTTGTTTCTAAAATTGTGTTGAAATATGATAAAATATTTTAGCATTCTGGTTAAAATTAAAATGCAGTAACTTAAATACCTTTTTAGTATCCTCTTTGGAGACAATGTTAGGCTATTTCAAAAATGAATTTGATGCAAAAAATTAATCTGTATCTAATCTGATTCTATCGGGAAGAATAATATTAAAAGCACATTAGCTTCCTTTGCCTTGGTTTGGAGAGTGATGGTAGTGCATTGAAAATAATCTAAAAGCCATCAATATGAAATACCATACTTTCATATTTTTTATTTGTTCTATTTATTATTCTCGACACATCTACCATCCAAATCTGATGGAAAATTCTCTTTTTACATGCACACAGCAGGACTTTGTATTTAAGAGCATGCCCTTCCAGTTGGCTAAGTATTTGGCCCTTGTGTTTTTCCAAAACTGATCACCTTCTGAAGAGTATATGTACAAACATTTCATAATAACTATAGTTATTTTCTCTGTTATCTGTGAGCCCCCCAAAAGTGTTTCCTCTGTGTTAAGGGATTTTCAAGTTAAAAAAAAAATAATGTACTTTTTCAATAGCATGCTGTTACTGGATCTTTACTATATGTAAAAGTATTAGTTGTGAAAATCATTATTTTCCATTGAGACTGAAGAATACTATAAAAGAAGTTGAACACTTATAAATAGAGTGGGTGATTATTACTGATAACCCTTAGAGTTTCGCATGAACTTCAGGTGCAGCAGGCTGCTCTGACACAAACACTCAGACCGGGAATCATCTTTCTCATTCATGGTACACCATCAGTGGCCTGGGTAAGGCCCTAGTATTAATGTTTTCATTCCTTGTCTCCAGTCCCGTTCTTATTCTCCTCACCCCTCTTCTCATGAAGTAACCATCCTAAAGTGTCTTATATGATCTTTTATTTGTATGTGTTCTGATAAACATATACACATAAATATTATAGTTTGGTGAGCCCGTCATTTTATGTTACATAAATGGTGTTATGCCACAGGTTGCTATTCACCATCATGTTTGGAGATCCATGTATCAATTCCATTGTTGGTGCCCACTTTACAGAGAGTATCCAATACTCTTTCATTCCTCTAAGGGGATAAATCTAGATTGCCTTGACTCTCTACAACCACAAGCCATATTGTAATGAACCTGTGGGCCATTGCCCAGGGACCTATGTAAGAATTTCTTTGGTGCATATACCAGGAGCCCAATTGCTTGGACATGGGACAGGTGTATACATGATTTGATGGAGTAGTTTAATCACCCTGCAGACAGCCTGCACTAGTCTGCTCCTGAGCAGAACATGATGCTCAGTAGAGTGCTCAAATTCCATTCATTTGTGGGATAAGCCAAGTGATTTTTTTTTCACTAGGTATACTTATTTTCTGTATGTTGGGAAGTTAATTGCTTATTTTTATTGCTTAATGATTTCTGAGATATAAGATTAAACCTTATGAGGTGAAGCAGCATCTCAGTATAAATTAGTTACTTTGGAATTGCATTAATTTGGTCAAGCCACCATGATCCTTAGGGAATAGGACTTCTACTCTTCTAGTGTTGTCTGATGTCATGGTATTAATATGAAAAGTTAGCATGATTAAAAGGAGAAGCACATTCGCTTTAAAAAATTGGATTTATATTTATTTAAAGCTTAGCTTTATAGTATATGCTAAGAGAGCCCTTGGGTACCTGTGGAATAAGAAGAAAAGTTTGTATGGATGCTTTCTTACAATAGATTAAAGGCACCCATCTGAAAGCTTGGTAAGAGGAGATAAGAGGTGAGAAAGGGAAGAGGGATGAAGGAAGACATAGCCCCTCAGCACCTAGAAACCTGCCCAATACAAGGTAGAGGTGCCACTGGTGTTTGTGTAATGAGAGAAGTAATAGTGTGATGTGCTTCAGGTTTATGCTAAATGTTTTGATTTGCATTCTGATTCTGCTACTTGCAGAAATCATGGAACTATGCTGAGCCTCAGTTTTTTAAACTGTAAACTGAGATGGATGGGAGGGCTAAACAATGTGTCGTATGTGAAAGAGATGGGCATGTATAATAGACACTTAACAGCTGTTCAGTTCCCTCAACAAAGTGCACTTTGTATTTCCTGACCCTTAATAATCTTTTGTAAATATTCTGTCCTTAGTTGATTCTGGTTTTGGCTTTCTTGATAGCTCTTGTAAGGGTATCTAAACAGTCTCTATTTTCTATTTTGGTGCTCATGCAAGCACTTGATTGAAAACTCTAGTAAGGTTCTATTTAAAAACTACTCAAAATTATCACCACTTCACTTACACAACTGTGTATGCTGAAAGTATGTAAATTTTGACCTATCTTTTTCCCATCACCTAAAACCTATAAAGAACTATTTTTAAAGGTCTTAGATTATGAAATCTCATTTATATAAGGTTGCCAGAAGATGGATTGTTACACATTAAATGGGTTTTCATATAACTAAAGTTCATTTCTTGATATGCTGAACTTTAAAAAAATGAGTTGTTTTTGAAAGAATCATTTGAAAATGGGTTAAATATTCCCTGTTTCTTTGATAGAATATATATTACAAGTAATTTAACTTTTTTTTTAATATTGAAGATTATTGTTTTGCCTGGTTGACCAGCAGTATGATTGATAGATATCATGCGTTTTCTTTCTGTGGGCTGTAACTTTTGCTCCCAGTGAACCTGTCTGTGGATAAAGTAAAGGTTCTTATGGCCAGAATTCTCATCTGGCCCTGGTCGGCTTGTTCACTACACACACGTGGGCAATACATTGTTATTGACTCTATAAAAAGAGCTCTGCCCAGTGCTCTGGGCCACAGAGTGGCCTGGCCACACAGCTGCAGGAGAGCAAAACTGGAGTGGTGGCAGCGCCGAGGCCAGAGACTGAGATGGCTGCAGGGGCAGAGAGGCCCAGAGGCAGAGACGGGCTTGCTACATGCAGACTTGCTCTGGGTGGACGGGATGCTAGTGATTGACCTGCCACCGTGGGAATAAAGTCGGGTGTAAACCCTTTCACCCCAAGAACGTTGCATGGTCATTCCTTGGTCTCACTGAATCTGTAGTGAACTTGGCTGGGGCTGAGACCAGTTGGCAGGACACTGTCATTTCATACCAGCTCTTCTGAATAAGTTACAGCCAGAATAAGAAATAACCAAAATTGTTAGCATTTTATGTAAATCAAAAGTTAGTAACCTTGAATAAAGACTTGAAGCCTTCTCTAGTCAAGATTAAGAGATGCCCTGCGTTTAAAATAGTGATTTCAAAGACTTGTTAAGCCTTGGCTTATCTTCTGGATGCAGGCCATGTTCCAGGTGGGCAAGAGTACCAGGAATCTGAGGTTTGGAAAATAAGTGGTTATTATCTTACTTTATAACAGAATAGCTTTAGAAACATACCTATCAATTTGATATATACTTCATAATTTGTAGTCATAGAGTTTGCACCAAATTTCACCATTTACAGGTGAAGACCCTGAAATTCAGTAATAGACTCCTTTGCCTAAGGTGACCCTGGTATGGTTGAGTCCTAGAGCCTAAAATATCCAGCCCATCGCTCTTGTCATTCTCCTTTCCTAGTATGGAGTATATCACCTGTGGGGCTCTTAGGTATATGATTGTAGATTATGTGCATGGAATTTTTGAATGATATACTAAATATTTTAAATTATTTAAATACTAAATATTAAGCAGAAGGAACAATGAGTGTGTCAGAATTTGATGAGGATTCTGGAACTGAGAATGTAGGCTTCAAGATACTGCATACTAGACTTGATTCCCATAAGGTTTCCTTTTCCTCTCTTGAGTTTAGTAGAGCCAGGTAGCTTGAAGACAAGAAAGGGCTTATCAAGCCTACCAGTTACTGAATTTGCAAGTGGATATGTAGATGCAAACTAAGGCTTCTAACAGTAATGGTTTAGATCTGGTTTTCACCTCCAGAATTATCAGCAAAAGATTACAAATTTTAATAGCCTAAGTTAGAAGGACTTGGAATTCAGGCTCGAATGACAATAATAATTGATCTACGGAGCTCTTCCAGTGGATGCTAAAATTTAAAGTGCCTTATATAATGTACATCTGATATCAATATAATATTGTATATCAACTATACTTCAATTTAAAAAATTAGCAAAGCAAAGTGCATTATGTAAAGTGACTCATTTAATCTCACAGTAGGCCAGGAGATGGATACACTATTACTCTTTCCCGATGATGAAACCAAGGCACAGAGAAGTTAGATCTTACATGTTCAGATCACACATCTAGTTAGTAGCAGCCCTGGGATTTAAACAGCTTTTAGTTCTGGAGCTGCATTGCCTCCCTTCAGAGGAGCCCCATCCAGCGGTAAGGAGATCCAGGTGCTCAACCAGGTTTTCTCCCTCTTTGAGAGAGGGCTCGGTGTCTCGTGGGGCAACTCAGATTCACACCGAATCCTGGGAAGGTCTGTTCTCAATTTCGTTGTGTGTTGACATTTTATAAAACAGATCCTCACATTAAGAAGGAGTAGACTGAGAGGTTCAAGTTCTCTTTCACAAGACATTTCTTTTCCCTAAATTAACATATACCGCTCAGAGGCCGCCAGGCTTCCTGGAATTTCTCACCAAGACTCTAGACAAACCATGCATTATTCTTCACCACTGTTAGCCTCTGTGGTCAGAAGGCAGACTTTTCATGGTTATTTTTCATATTTGAGCCATTTTTGCAGAGGATAGGGCTTATGGGAAGGGGTTCATTACCACATGCTGACCCCGAAGAAGGCAAGATGGTGGGGGGAATAAAGTAGCAGGGTGGGGATGTAAACGGTAGTAACTTCAGCTGAAAAGTGAAAATGTGGTGATCTGAAGCCTCCATTCCCGGGGTGCACCAAGTAGAAATGTGGTGATCTGAAGCCTCCATTCCCGGGGTGCACCAAGTAGAAATGTGGTGATCTGAAGCCTCCATTCCCGGGGTGCACCAAGTAGAAATGTGGTGATCTGAAGCCTCCATTCCCAGGGTGCACCAAGTAGGTGGTGTTTCTGCTAAGTAGAGGAGAACCTCGATTTAGGAGTCTTTCTCCAGGGCTACTGTACCTACTGACAATATAGGCTATCAGGCACCTTCATGTTCCTGTGTTCCCACTCAGCGGCCTTCATTCTTTCAAACTTTTCCTCAGTTACAGCTTGAAATCTGTATTTCCATATATAGGCAAACACTGCCTTCAGTAGAATTTTACCTTCTATTGTTTTAGATCCAATGTTTTTATTTTTAGGATGTTTGTTGCCAAAAGGATAAAGCCTCCTATGATTTATTATCAATTAGAAAAAAATTTAATTTTTCTGTTGCTGACAGAACAATCTGATTCTAATAGTCATGTCCCTTGGCTTTGTCTAAGTGGGACGAGAAATACCTTGTCTTCCAGTTAACCATACTTGTATTTTGACACTGAATAGCAGGCATTTGTCAAAATTAATGATTATTTAAACCTAGAAGTATAAATGAAAGAGGGTAGGATGGCTGAAATCATTTTTAAAAATGTAAGAAGGTGTTCAGAGGAGCTATGAAACATTGTGGCATTGTATATTATCTTGCAATGAAAGGAGATTCACATCTGTTTAAGGACTCTTGGTTTTCAACATTGAAATAGAAATAAACACAAGGCTGTTTTTTTTTAAACAAGAAGAAAGTATATTTAAAGTTTTGACAGTTGGTAAAGCCATGACGTTCTAGGTGACAAATTGCAGTCAAATCCTTGCCTGATACAATTTGCTGTGTAGAGTTTTCCCAGGGGCTTCATTTGAAAGTACACTTTGTTAATAAGAATTTTGTCTGAATGTCCAGTGTTGCAAACTTTCAAGTCTTAGTTTTATGCTTGTGTTTGGTCTCACATATCAAAAATGCAAACATGCTTTTTAGTTTGTAGGTGTTTTTAAGCTTTGTAGGAGTGTTCTTTTTTTCCTGTAGACTTTATTCAAGCCCTTGAACTTATTAACTGGGAACAGATGGTGATTATGGAGCACAAATCTTTAGGACAATGATCACCATGCAGTCTACCGTGGCTTCCTTCATTTCTAGGTCTGTTTCTCAATGGAGATCAGGATATGAAGGGAATGGGGAAGAAGAAGAGATAAAAAGGTAGCTTTCCTCCTTTTTAAAATAAATTGCCTTGTTCACTTTAAAGTACTTTCTCAAAAGTACTTAGAAAAGTAAAGGACTTAGTAAAGCCCTCTGATTTTCAGATACTACTTAATTAAAGTAGATGTCAGCATGCATTGAGCTTCTATTAAGTTCCAGGTGCTGAAGGGGGCATTTTGTACTTGAGTAATACAACGGAAGACTTGTAAAAAAAAAAAAGCACCTTAGTAGCTCTATGGATAAATCTCTCTGAGTTCACTGGAGAAGCTCAGTCTCATTGATTTCCATCCAAAAGCATGAATTCATCAAAACAGCAACTTGCCATGACAAGGTAGAGGATATCCCAAGTTATTTCTTCATCCTCAGTACGAAAGTTACTGACCTATTGTTACTGAACCATCATATTAAAAACAGTTAATGGTGGATGTTTAGTTTCCTTCTCATTGTCAGAAATCCTTCTACTTCTGAGACATAGAAGAGTAGCTGTTAAATCAATTTTAAAGTAATTTTCTGAAAGAAATCTTTTATTGTTCCTGTGAAAATGATGCTGCTCATTATAAAAGTTAAAGTCAGTACCAAAAAAGTACAAATAAAAAGTTAAAAATGGCCATGAAGAAGTAGTCATTACTCATATTTGTAAACTTAACTCAGAGAACTCTCTATGCATACAGATGGAAGGTTTGGTAGAGAGTTTACAAAAATGAGATGATTCTCTAGTAATATTTAAATATAAATGATTAAATTTAACACAGTTGGAATTTAACAAACAATTTAATTGAACAAAAGAAAAAGAAACAAGTGAAATTAAAAGAATTGATGAAGGTCAAATGAATATTTCTTCCTAACAAGAGATGTTACTGGCTAACAATGAAGAACACAGTTTGGAGTCATTAAAAAGAAGACATATTTGAGTGAAGAAGAAATCGATACACTTATACTTCTTCCATTGTTTTTCTTCCTCACCTGTTAGTTATAATGTTCTTTTTCCACTGTCAAGGTTTGTAACATTTGCATTTTGTCCAGTAACCACAATTCCCACAATAAATATTAATTCTTCACACAAGGGTTTCAGTGCCCACCATGAGTCCTTTTACCATAGTTTCTCCATTCTTCCTGATTATTTGTATTTTGCTTGACAGGAGTTAATTGAAAAGTTTGTTGTTTAAGATAGATTTCAAGAACTACAGAAGATGGCATTCAAGAACTCAAAAATGTTTATCATCGTTATACTTGAGGAATAACTTCGCTGAATATGAAATTTTTGAGTCATACATCCCCCAGGGTTTTATGGAGATGGCTCTACTGTCTTTGGGCCCTGAGAATTGCTGTGAACGTCTGACGCAAATTAGTTTTCCCTCTTTAAAGAGCTTGCTTTTTCTGCCTTACATGATTAAATGGTTTTTCCTTATCAGAAACTTCCCCAGGATTAACATTATTCAGTGTTAACGGTGCTTTGTTAAGTTTTCCAGAAACATAGTTAGCCTTTTTGAGCTGCAAAATCAAGTCTTTTTTTTTATTTTAGAAAATGTATGTTCTATTTTTCCCTCTTTTTCTCTTGCATGTTTTCTATTCTCTTCTTCAGTAATAGCAGTACTGTGCATGTGCTGTTTTTATCATCTCTGGGTCATTTTATCATTGATTCCTGACTGCTTTTTCTTTTTTGTTTCCAATTTTATTTGCATTCTTGTAATGTTTATTTTTTATTTCATTTTTTTTTCTCCTGGGCACTGATAGCTTCCTCTTCATCTTATTCTATTCTTTTATGATGTTTCTTGAGCTCCCTTTAAAAAGAGGTAATTTCTGTAACCTCTTTGAGGTCTTAAAGAAAGATTCTTATGAACATTTCCTGTTTCCTCATGAGGTCGATCCTGCATCTTCCCTGGCTTTGGTACTTTGCTTTCTTTTCTTTCTTAGTATCTATGCTCAAGTCCCCTGCTCTTTTCTCTTTAGTTATGGTGGCTCCATGCATGGGGCTTGGTGTTGGCTGTAGCATAGTTTGGGGAAAAGGCAGTGGTGACAGGGAGGGAGGAATGAACCAAGGCCCTGCAGCTGGTTTGGAGTTTGTTTCTTGGCTCCCTCTTCACCAGTCTGACACTGTCCTTTGGAGAGGCTCGTTGTACTGGTGGCATGAAGTGGTCTGTGTTGCTCTTGCAGTCTCCTGGGAGCTCTGTGTGGTGAGCAAACGTTTGCACACTTACCTCCTCCTTCATCTTCTTCACATCACCACTGAAAGGTCCTCTGACCTGTTCAAATTCTGGGGAGATATGTATTGGTTCAGACCTGCCGGTATTTAACTTCATGGCTTTTAGTAGCATGAAATTAGGACCATTTTTCTTTAGGGAACATGTATCTTTTGTTCCTCTGTATTTTGTTCTTTTGTTGTTATTTATGAGGAGTTGAATAAATAACAGTTGATTGAATCTGTGGAAGGTCTAGAACATGAAAAAAATCAATGATAGCCTTAAGACAGAAAATGAGAGGGACGGAAACATTTTCAGTCCTTGCATGTTGACCATTATGTATTTAGGTATGTTATGGTAGCAGGAGACTTGGATTTGTAGAATGGATGACTTGGTAAAAATGAGGGTCTATTAACTAGGAACTTCCACTGAGTTATTCGACACTAGCTGGAGATGACTGGGATTTGGATATTTAGGCCATTGTTTCAGTGACACATGTGAAGTTTAGACAACTCTAGAAAATAAGGCAATACCTGAAATCTGGATAAAAGAACTAAAGAGAACTGATGTCCACATGCCAGTTATCTGAGTTTATGGGATAAAAAAGTAGAATTACCTTTCAATTTTTTAAACAAGCTGTTTAATATCCTCTTGAAGGATAAACAAATTATTTTTTAGTTAAGAATTATAGGCATGATCAAGCATAGGCACACAGTATAAAGGGAAAAAGCCTCATTATGCTATGACTTCATTTTTTTCTGATTTTGGATTGCAGTATAGTGTGTGTATTTAAATTATTGGACATCTCAAAAATACCCTTTGACTTCATATGTTATTAGTCATCCAAAAAAGCTGCTAAGTGCCATTACATGGCCTTAGAACTTTAAAAATTGTGTATAAAAATAGAGCATCTTGTAATTCTGATCTGATCTTCTTACATGCATGTGGAAACACTCCTAGAATAATCCTTTTCAGAATTATTGGATGTTATAAATATTCTAATACCGTAATATATTGTCTTTGATGAAAAAAACAAGAACTCTGAAAGAGATTTTATCTTGTTAAGTAAAAAATGTCCGGAGGTGACTTGTACTGTATAATACGAGGGTACCTAAGTATACTGGTGACGCATGCCTCGCTTTTCCTTAGTTGATGTTATCGTCCATGACTTGCATCTCCCTGTATACAAATACATCCCTTAAACAAGGGAACATGTGGGAGTGAGCAAGGGAAGACATTTGTGGGAATTGTGAATTTAGAGATGCATTTTTAAATGATTATCAAAACATTGAGATTTATTTTTTTCCAGCCATGATCTTTTTGGTGATTGAAAACCAGAATTTATTTTTAAAAGGTCAAATTTAAGTTTGTAGATTTTTCTAGTGATGTGTATGGGAGGGTATCACTTGCCATTTTTATTTTGAAACCAGTCATTAGCCAAGACAGTACTACCCTTAGAGAACCACACTTCTCCATCCCTCTCCGTAATGTAGTTGCACAGCAAAATCAGTAGGGGGAGTCTGCTGGTATTACCCCATTCATCTTCTTTTCCTTTAGCTCTCTAGTTTGAGAGTTAAAAATTTTAGTGATGAAGTCATGTATAGTTCAAATCCTGTCTAGTCTATTACATTTTGTTACATTTCTGAACTTTTCTTTTCCATACTTTGGTATTCTCCAAGAACTTCTTTTCCCTTTCAAAGTTTTACTCTTTTAATAGAAATGAACTCCTACATGAACACTGGAATCTAAAAATGGCCTAATAAGCCTGCTATTTTTAGAGAAGGAGAAAGTTGCCTTTTGTTCTCTCTCTGCCTTTTGCCTCCCACACAGTCTTTAGAGTTTTTTCCCCCTCTGGTTTTAGTAGTGATAGCTTTCTAATTCCAGATGCATTTTTCTTGGTCCATTTCTGGCTCAATTTGTCTCATATTCAAAATTTTTAATGTCAGAATTGGACTGGGCTCTTCTGTTTCTATTACTTGTAGACATTTTGGATTCCTTCTCCTCTAAATTATTAAAATTATGAAATATACACATAAAGGAGTGGAAAATACATTTTTATAGTTTAAAGAGTAATAATAAAATGGACAGTCATTTCCATCCATCATCCATGTTGAGAAATAGAACATTACCTGTGTGTTAGAAGCTCCTCCACCCACACATTTCCTCCACTCTCACCAACCCTTTCCCCTGCCCCAGCTAACCTCTTATCCTAAAGCTTGTGTTGGAGATTCAGGAATTTTAACAAAAAAAAAATCAAGATAGTAATAAGAAATAACAGTAGAATTTTCGACACAATGTAAAGAAAATGTGAATGTATATTTATATATTTATTCCTTGCATTCCATAAAAGAAAAAGTTGTTTAGGATTGTAAGGAGGATTAACAGTCTTGAAAGCTTTCTGCTATTCATGCTATCTCACTTCAATGAGGATTAGAGTAAAATAAACATATATAATGTATATATTTGGTGGACTGACACCTAACATACCCATGTCTGATGTTATAAGGAACAATTAGAAATTTGAAATATTGTTCTATCAGTTTGAGAGCGCGCAACCTTTTACCTCATTGACTCCTGGTCCTGAGGCTACTCACCAGCAGCATTCCCACGCCTAGCTGTTTGTCATTGGTACCCCATTAAGAAACTGCACACACGCATACTCATTTCATAAAGCTCTAGGTAGATGTTGAAATAGTAAAGAGGACTGCTCTTACAGCAATCTTACTATCATGTCTGCTCCCTGCTTTATTCTTCTTTCAGCCATATATTCCCACCCTTCAGGGGCTGACTGCCTGGCAGTGGCTTTTGACCTCACAGATGCTTGTTTTTAAAAGACAGAGACAGAAAGTAGCCCAAGTCTCAGTTTTCTTGCTGCTTTTGCATGTACTGTCTCAGGCCCTACCTTGCTCACCTGAGGGTGAGCTCTGCTTGTAGGACCCTCAGGTTTCTGTGGATTCCTTGGACTGGAGTGTGATGTGCCATTTACCTTGTCTCTTGTTTTTTTCTGAGCTGCCTGGCGTGTGGACTCATCATCAACAGAACTTTATTAGAATGCCTCCTCTGTGTAGGCATCAGTACCTAAAACTGTGGATCTGTGGATGCAACAAAGTATCTGCCATTTCCGTGGGAAGGTGGTTTGGAGAACCTCATTTGCTTATTTGGTATTCACATGTAGGTATGATCTCTAGTCTCTATACGAATTTCAGCTGCTGATATCTTGGCCCAGAGTTTGACTACCAGATCACTGAGTACTGGGTATTTCTCTGAATGTAGTCCACTCTGTTTCCTACCTCTGTTGTGAGTTACTAATCTTGGTATGGCTTTCTTGAGTATGAATCACTTCACTTCGTATCTTTGTCCTTCCCCATCTTCTCCAACCCTAACCACTCATGATTCTAGAACTTACTGTTAATACTAGTGAATTTGCCATGATGAACAACATAGTTAATTATTAGAATTTCTACCAGGGTTCTAAAAATGTTTGGTTTTAAGATTAAATTAAAAATAGTTTCTCTGAAAGGACTTAAATAGAATAGTTTCTCCTTTTTTCTGTGTCACTCTCTCTGGGATTTGGCTGCTTCTAGAACCTTATAAGGGTTTTGCTTTTGATTCAAACATTGAGAAGCACTTTAATTGTGAATGTGGATAAGATTGTGTACATGGACTTAAAATTTGAAGACAATTTTATGAAAGTTGTCTGTCTGGAGGAAAATCCCATTTACAGAAATTATCTCAAAACTCTGATTTATACATCTGTTCTGCTTTTTTTTTTAAACCACCACTGATTTGATTTTATTACTGGCACATCATGTACATTAAAATAGAAGGAAGGTGTCTACCTGTGAATTATTTAAAATTACTTCTAAGACAATATTTAGAGAATCAAGTTAATGATCTGAGTACCTTTTAAAAGAAAAAAATTCAGTTTTAGTATTATGCAGAATGTTCAGACTGTATAATTAGGCTGGAATATATTAAATTATGCACCTTTAATCACTGTTTATACATGTCTTTCTAAGTGACATGAAATGTCATCACATTTGCTTATCATAAGCTTCATAAGCAGGATTTTCCCCTGTTATCTTTTGTTTCCAGTATCTTTACAATAAAGTATGTTAGTATGACTTTAAGTTTTTGGCCTATTTTTAGTTACAGTCAAGTAATGCTTTTGTAAGTGTGTTACCTGATTTTCAACACACTGTTTAAATAGATTGGTGTAGCTTTAGCTACACACAGATGTAGCTTTAGCAGATCTTAATAATTAGTTCTCAGATTAAAATCTATGTAAAAGTTTTTGTTCATCATTAATCTAACCTGTAAAAATAGTTTGTAATTTTACATATTGGAAAGTTACGTGTTCTCTTGGTTGAGGTACATAAAAATATATAAAATTAGAAAAAAATTATAAAGCAACTAGAGTATATCTGGAACATGAATGGAACTGTTCTTTCAGCACCATTCTGGAAAAGGTTGGCCAACGTCATCCCAGTATGGTTGATTATTTAACGAAGTGTGTACTGAATAGGTGAGATGTGTATGCTAAGAATCCTCAACTCCTAGTTTAGCACATATTTTTAGGGTAGGAGATGATGGCACTCATACTCACATTCACCATTTTAGACTTGGAAGTTTCCTTAGAGATCCTATAGTCCAACATTCTTAGTTTTTGTAAGGAAGACAACTTGTTCCACAATATTAGGGACTTCTCCAAGATCTCAGAGACAATCAGTGTCAGAGTCAGGCTAGGAACTAGATACCCTAACTTTTCTGTTCACCCACTCATTCATTAATTCATGTTAATTCATTAAACCAACAAGTAGCTCTGGGTGCCAGTTTAATTCAGGCATTCTCCCATAACTGAGGATATAACGGTGAACAAAATGGAAAAGGCCAACTTAGCAATCTAATGAGCTACACTGAATCCAAAGGAACACACCAATTGAAAGAAATTCCCTTTTCAAAGAAGCTACAAAGGAATGGTAGGTTTTCCAATGCTATAATTTTCAGACGTTTGTTATCTTGTTATTTTGAAATGGTACGTAATTTGGAAATATGAAAGATTCTATTTGGTTAGAGTAATTGGTTGGGCTTTACGCACATTATGATTTTTTCTTTTTTCTAACAATCAAAGGCCCAGTGAATAACTTTTTTATGCCACGAAATGTGCTCAGAAAGTGAAATTAGTTTGAAGATAATTTTTCAAATGATCTGAATAAAGTGGTAATTTGAAAAATAGGTGCTATTTTGTACTTGTGTGAAGAAACTATTAAAAAGTTCTCTTCCATTTCCTTCCCCTTTCTGCTCTTTTGTTTGCTTTGTATTCTTACCTACTCTATTAGTTGGCTATTACTGCAGAAGTAGATTTCTAATTGCTACATTGTAATCATTTCTTAACATGTGGAACTTTTCGGAAGGACCATGGTTATCATCTCTACATGTTCATGCTGCCATGATTGCACAGACTGTTTTCTGTCTACTATGGAGAGATCTAGGATGACCATTTCAAATGCCTTTTCCTCTCTTAGGGCTGTGCAGACTTGTTTGTTTGTCTCATGGGACTTGTACAGAGGCCCCGGGTCTCTATTTATCCAGCAGATACCATGCAGGCTCAGGTTGTGGCAGCTCAAGAGATATAGAGTTAGACTCCTGGGGGGTGGGATGGAAAGAGAAGAAGAGAGCACACAGAAGACAGTTGTGGTTGTTCTGCAAAAATCTTACTCTTCTTTATTGAGACAGCATAAAATTGCAAAGTTCAGGCTAGCATTTGCATAATGAATTTTAGGGCCAATGTCTATAATTTACAGTAAAAATATTTGAAGAAATGGAAACATTTCTTTAAAAAAAATAGTCTTTAACCTTTGTTAGTCCTTTATCTGACCCTCATGTTTTATTATTTTTTTTCATTCATTCTTCAGCCACTAATTGAATGAGTGAAGAAAAGGTAAAGCGACAGGTTTTCATATGTGGAAAGGCCTTTTCTTAGTGTCCTTGCTAGTCTCTTGCTGTTCTCTCCTGCTGCTAACAGTAATTACTTTGCAGATGGCTCTAATTGACCCAGTAAAAGAACCGTATCTGTGTTCAGCCCTTCCCAGGCCCTGAAGTCTTTGCAGCTTCTGAGGCTTCTTTGCTCAGCTCTTACAATATGAGAACTGCATTTGGCTTTCCAAGTTCTGAGTTACCTTATCCTAGAGTGCCTTTGCATTCAAAGTTCCAGTCCCTTGCTTGAATCTGGGTGCTGCCTTGTCTAACACCAGCCTTTTTAACAATGCCCCCACCCCAACTGATGTGCTGGCCAAAATGGACTTCTAGCCACTCCCTACCTGCATACCCCGATCCCTGTCTATGTGACCTGCTCTTTCCTGCTTGTATTTCCCTGTGCATATTTTGTCATGATCTTAAGCTAGCTCTGCTTTCTTACTGAAAGTTCCTGATCATCTTAGTTGAAATTAATTTCCCCTCTGGGCACAGCTTGATGCTTTGTTATTTATGATATTAGGGTACATGCTGCCTTGCTTAGTTAAGTGATGAGATTATAACCACTTTGAGGGTAGGGACTGTGTTTTATTCCTGTTTCTGTCCTCACCCACCCTTCCAGCATGAACAGTCTCAAGGTGGTCAGGGAATGTTGGAAGCATTGGCATTGAGGGGACAGGCAGCTGGCTCTGCTGCAACCCTGAGTGGTGGGTGAGGGTAGTGTTCATATCTGTGGCTCCTTTCTTTTTCCGGGTCTGAAATCAGTCATGAATGAATTCTTTTCCTAAAGGAGCTGTGTTTTTCTCCCTTTAGAAAATATAACTTGTGTTGTGGTTTCTTATTTTAAAAGGTACTACATTGTCTTTGTAAAAACTTCAGGAATCATGGTTAAGCAAAAGAGAAAAACCGTAGAAAGTTCTTCAGGAAACAGTAGCTCACTGTTAAATTTATCTGGGTGTATGTATTGTAGGATTTTTTCTATATGTGAAACTATGCACATAAATTTACTTTAAAAAAGTTAACAAAGCATGATATTCTCTTTTTTTTCATTGAAGGATGTTGTGAACATCTTTACAAGCCCACATAAACCAACTCATGTCTACATCAGCAGAGAAGGGCTGCGTGCATATGTATTTGTTCTTGTCTAGTTATTTCCCCAGAAAATCCTCATAATAGCACCTATAAGACTGTAAAAACTTAGGGATTTAAAGTGAACATGCTTTTAGGGCTTTTGGTAGTTGCCAGATTGTCCCCTAGAAAGACGAATTAACTTACGTTGCCAAGAGTAACGTGTGGAGCACTAGTTTTCTACACTCTTGCCAGCTCTGACTGCTCTCATTCGTTTTTATTTTCCAAACTGATGGGGAAGAATGGTTTCTGGTTATTTTAATTTATAGGTCTTCTATTACTAGTACAATTGTACATTTATATGTGGCCAATCACCATTAGTATTTCTCATCTTCTTTTTTCCATGAATTGCTTCTTTTTTTATTGTGAATCGCCTATCCCATGCCCTTTGTCCATTTTCTGTTGGGCTGTTTACCCATTTTTTATTGGTTTGGGCTCCTTATGTTAAGGATAGCAGCCCTTGGTTTTTCATATATTTGCAAATGTTTTCTTCTCAGTTTTCCTTGAATAGTGTGTATAGTGTTTTTTAACTCATGGAAGTTAAAACATTTTTTATAGTCTCTATTATTATTTTTAGTTTCTGGGTTTAATATCATGTGTAAAAAGTCCTCTCAACATTGAGCTGTGTTCTTGGCTTCTTTTAAGACATATATTAGTATATAGTATTAGTTTGGTATAAAATACAAAGTTTGGTATAAAATACAAAAATTTGGGGTCTAACTTCCTCAAAATGTTTAGTTCTTTGTCCCAAACATATTTATTCTTTATTCATTCTCTTCTTTACCAATTTAAAATGCCATTGTTTTCATATATAAAGTTACTGATAAGAACTCAGATCTCTTTCTGGATTTTCTGTTCTGCCCTTTGGGCCGTCTCCTCAGGCCAGTGTCCTGTAGCTTGGTTTCTGGAGTAGTAATATAAGGTCCTATCATTACTTCTCTTAAACAAAAAAAATGTTTGGATGGCTGTAAACATTTATCTTTAAGATGGACTATAGAATAATTTTGTCAAGTTCTAAAAACTTACTGAGATTTTGTTTGGAATTATGTTTAAGTTGTAGAGTATATGTACATCTATGTGTATGTACATATATGTGTATATAGCCATGTAGATAATACATATATAAAATTTGTTGCTGTTTTTGTCACTATTAGTAGAAGCTTTCCCCCCAGATTATTTCTAGGTTTTTTTGTTGGTGCATCTAGAAATGTATTTTATTTTTGCTTATTTATCTTGTAACTGGCTACCTTACTTAACTCTTATTATTTATGATGGCTTTCCATTGGTTTCTTTTTTTTTCTTTTGACCGTTTCATGCATACCTGGGAAGAATGGAACACTGTGTACACAAATGTGCAGTTTTCCTGTATAAATTGAAAACTGGAAGAAGTAGGGAGTTCTTGTCCTAGGGTGTGGCGAGAACTGGGTTTGGAGAAGAGTTGTTTCTTTGGGACAAGGTTATCAGAAGGCAAGGATCTATAGCCATGTTCTACAATTTCACTATATGGGATGCCTGGTTTAATAGTTGTATAAATAAACATCAGGCCTATCAGAAAGGAACCTAGAGTAGCAATGTTCAACAAAGTATGACACTCATTATTATCTTTAAATTTGTCCATCAAAGCCTTTCAGTCATGTGCAACTGTGTTCAAAAAGGAATGCCATCTTTATTTGGATTCAGATTTCCTTGTATTAAAAATTTTTTTGTTTCATAACTTATGGGGACCACATATGTGAGAGTAGCTAGGATTCTATCACAGAGGAATCTCAGAATTACTACTGGTATGCTTACAGAGATACTGGCAGCAGGTAGGAATGTTTTAGCTATGTCATATGATCTGGCTTCAAAGTTAGGGAGGAGAAATTAAGCATCTTTCATTTTTATTTAATTAAAAACATCTCTATTGAAGCCAGCTCCTCAGAAGGGAACTCTTAATTGGTTACTCTCATGGGCTGATCAAGCCATCTTGGGTGGGGGTCATCAGGGTTTACATCACCTCAAGTTTGTCCCTATTTCTCTCCTAATTCCTTCTTTTTTTTCTTCCCTGTTAATTTGCAGTCCTGCCTATGTTGCCTACTGTTATACTAGGGAGTTCTTAACTCTATTTTGGCATATGGGGCTACCACACATGAGATGCAAGAGTGCCTACACATGAAAATTTTGGATACAACCTCTTATGTCGTTTAGGAACTCATTAAATTCCTTTTGTGACCTTCAAAGAACCTTACACCCCTACATGCTGCTTGTGCTAGGAGTGTTCTCTACCAGCTCTGTTCCTATGAAATATGCCCACATTCCCAGCCCTGGCCTAGCAGGCCATCTTTGTTTGATTTAACATAAAGGTTCTATTCAATTGATAATTACTTTTCACCCACTTAACATTATCATTTCTACACTCGTAAATTCCAACTTCTCTATGTCTACAACCTTTTAACACAGCTTAAAAGTCTTACTGTATTGCTTATACTCAAATTAGTACTATTTTCTATCTGAAACAACTTTTGGTATAAAAGTATTTTAACTAGATGAGTCTAACTTTTTCTTAAAACTTGACAAAGATGGTAATTGAAAAATTAGTTTTAACTTTTTGAGTCTGTTGTTTTCAAAATGGAAAGCAATGTGAAGAGAGAAGGAAAATTGTAATGTTACAAGCTTATGCTTGTATGAGTTTAAATTCTATGCCTGTCTTCATTACAATTTACAGTAATTATTTGATGAATTAAAAATATTATGTGTATAAAAGAAAAAATAGAAGCTTCTAGTATAAAGAGGGAGCAGGCATGCTTCTTCATAGTACAGTACTGTTTTGCTTGAAAGCCCACAAAGCTGAGAATCCCCGAAGCTGAGAATCCCCACAGTGACCAGCATTTGTTGTCATTTAGTGAATGAATCCAAGACCTGGTAGGGAAGGTTGCAGGAGATTTCTTGGGTGAATCTGTCAGAGGTCATTTGGGATGATCAGAGCTCGCAATATTCAGAGATGAAGCACCGTCTGACAGATTAATTGCATGAGTGAGTTTACAGTATGAAAATGGACATTAGAAGCACTCCTTTTTTTTTTAGATATAATTTAATTTTCACTCCTTGTTCACATAAATGTTGACTTCCGTTCCAGTCCCAGTTTTGCACACATATGGAAGTAACTTACATATTTTACCACTGAGAATTGGACTAGGCTATTTGTGCTACTGTTTACTTAAGAAGAGAGACATGGCATGACCAGGAGCATGGCTGGTCAAGACCCAACAAGTACACTGTATTACAGCGAACGTGGATTCATAGCTTTTTGGCTTCCACATTTTGGACTGCTGACTCCTCTCCCAATATCTACCTCCTGATGCTATGCGCTGGGAGAGAGAACCTAAGATACCTATTTAAGTTTGTCCTAAAACAGGAGTCTTGGAAAACATAATCACAGACCCCAAAAGCAACTGGAGAAGGAAACATACAGAATGCTTGCTTAGTAGCAGCTCAGCTGTGGGGTATTTTTCATCTAATAGACTAGCCTGACCTTCCATATAGAACTTGATGTGTGTACCTTAAATTTGATCATTAGGTTGGGTAACAGTATATCTCAGTTTTCCCAGGACAGTCCTTCCTGGTTTATGTCTGTTGTCCTGGCATAATTATTAATATGCCTCTTTTCACTCCCAGAAATGGACTAATTTGAGTTATAAATTATATGACTGCCCAGTGCTTAAGCCTTGGTGCTTCCCACTATTGTTCTAGACTTTTCCCTAACTCTCCTTGTGAAGGAATGCCCTCTTGGCCTCTAATTTACATCTGAAGATCTTATTCTGTTCCTGGCAACCTACTCAATTTCCTAATCAGAGATATAGGCTGAAGGCTCAACACATTCATTTCAGTCAATGTAGGTTTTAGAACTGGGAGGGACTTCTGGAGACTGGTAGTTCACCTATTTTATACAAGGGAGTAAGTGATTTTCAACTCATGTAGAATAAATGATTTCCTTGTGTTCCAATGTTGATCTTTCCTAATAGTCTTTTTCATAGTCCAACATAGCTGATTGTCTACGTTGTCTCATTCTGAGCAATGTGATTTGCTTGATTAGCTCCCTCATAGCCTTTTCATTACAGGGTTACCTAATAAGAAAGCATGATTCTTTAAAGTAAGGGACTCAAGTTACTTTCCAAGAAACTAGAAGTCATTCACCTTTCTTGGTTAATAAGTTTTCTAGGTATTATGGATTCTTGGTAAGTAACTGGTTATTAGGAACCTTGGCTCTTCCATAGTAAGCCTTCCTGTAATGGAAAATACAAATTTGGGGGAGTTTTGACCACTTGGCTAATATTAGACACATCAGTCTCAAACTCAAAATCCTTTGAACATAAATTTCTTAAACATTTCTTCATGATAAATCCTGGAATTAGGAAAGTTTGGACCATGTTTCAGTAATAAAGATGAAGTCTGAGACTTAACACTGTAACATGTTATATCTTACTCTGATTATGGTTTAATGCAAGTTGAGCAGCTCTACTAAGTAAGCTCTTCTCCAGGTCTGATGTAGGAGCCTAGGCTGCATGCATCTTACAAGCTATCCTATCTGGGGCATGTGGCTTCCAGGGTTGCCATGCAAGAGAGCTTGGATGACCATGTATGGATTTTAATGGTCACACTAAAGAATGAGATATCACTTCCCCACATATCTCATGAGCCATAATTTAATCTTTTGGCCCCACCCTACCTGCTGGGAAAGCTGCGAGGCATGGTTTTACTGTTCCAGGAAGGGGAAAGTGAAATGGGATTTGGTAGGTACACGGCGTTGTTTCTGCCACAGTTCTCTTCATTGATCTGCTTCTTGGCTCCTTTGCCATGTTTAATAGTCTTACCATTCTCCTGCTCTTAGCGTACAGCACCTTCAAGGTGCTCACTCCTGTGAGTGAAATCACATATTTTGAGTAAAATCACATTCAGTCTGACTCTGGAGTTCATGTTCTTTTCACTACCTCTGTGGTGCAGATTCATCATGAAGGTTCAGAGTGACGGGTTCAAGAGAATTTCCCGGTTCCGATTCTTCAACTCTCTTCCCTCTTGCTTTGAACTTAAACCCACATTTATCCTTTTCTTCCAAGGATCACTCCTCTTTTACCAGTTAACCAGTATGAGAAGCACTGGAGTAGCCATGGTGTATAGCTTTTCTGAAACGGAAATGATTAGAAGAAGGGTGTTTATTTCAGAACTTAGGATGTTTGGAAACTCCTTTTTATCAATTCCTGCAGAAATGATTAGATTTCCCAGAACCAAACACCCAACTGGCTGATCAGCAAAATAAAATGACAGTTATTGCTTGGGACCACAATTGCTAAAAATAGATCAGTGTTGACATGTTAGAACATTCTGTTTCCAACAGGAAATTGTACTAGGGAAACTACAGAGAGCAGAGGTGGAGGAAAGACCGTGAAGATAATCTGGAAGCAGAGATGGCCAAACAACTCATCCTTAGGCATTCAAAGATATATAGATTACCTGTCCCTTCTCTGCTGGGTGGGACTAGAGACACACTGCCCAATTCCTATTCAGTTCTTCCTTTCCACTGTTACTTGTCCATTGCTGGAAGGGTTCTTATTTTGGAATTACATCAAGAATCTTACAATTAATTAGCTTACATTTTAGTTGGCACTGATTTATTGTCAGGGAGATTACAAGTAATATTTTAGCCTGAGATGCTTTGTGCTTATTTGCTTAGAGTTGCATTCTTCATCCCAGCTCCCCAGCATTTGGCATGGACTTGGCATAGAGTAGATGTTGGTAGGTGTTTGCTTGCTCAGCAAATGTTGATTAAGGGCTTACTATGCGCTAGGCTTTATGCCAGATGCTAGGGATGCTGTGATGAGTGAAAGAAACCATTTTAAGGGAGAGATTGCTGTGGTCAGGTAGGAAAGGGTGGAACAAATGGGGTAGCGGTGCTCCTGTATATGAGGGGGAATAGTGGAGAAATGTGGTGGTGGGGAGCATATGGTGTTAAGTCCAGCTCAGTGTCTGTCACAGGCACCTAGACAAGTAGCTGTTTTGCTTCTTTATGAATCTCAAATGCAGGAGGTACTGGAAGTAGTTATTTCCATGGATGAAAAAGGCCCTTTGAAAGGAGGTAAATAGGATAATTAAGGTGACTTTTATCAGATTTGGGAGTTAATGGTTACACTGCTGTTGTGGGTCCTTTTAATCACAAACAAAAGAAGTGGCCTAAAATAACTTTGCTTTCAACTTTCAGAGATGCTCTAGTGATTGTGTGGTTGAGAATTTTGAAGATAATGAATTACCTGTAGAGAGAGGTAATTAGAAGACAGCTAGTAAAACCTCTCTGCCTCTTGGTGTTGCAGAAGCATTCCTCAGAGAAATGTTCCCATCAACAGCCCTGTTTATGTATATTCACAGTGCTGGGAGCTGACTTAATTAAGTAGAAATGAAAGAAGTTTCTGTACCCTGTCAGGTATTCCCTAGTATGTAGAGTTAAGAATTGTCATTACTTTGAATATTTTATTTTTAAGAGAGAATGAGTAGTACCATAATTTAGTTTCCAATGTAGAATTGTCAATAGATACACATTTGATTAGTAATTTCAATAAGAAAAACCTTCTAGGGTGCAAACACCTGCTTGCTTTCTGTATCATAAGGGTTGCCCTTCAGCTCACCCAGGACTCCATGCTGGATGTACACCCGACTCTCCCCTCTGTTGACTGGCTCTGAGCCTCCCCATCCTGCTCGCTGGATCATTTTAGCACTGTATCAGGTGCACTCCCAAAATGATGTGGAGTCATTGAGTCCTCCCCTACTTCTCTTTGTCAAGGTTCCCTAACAAGAAAACCTACTATTAGGCAGAATTATAGAAAGTAGAAGGGACCTGGGGAATCCTCTGCTCTAATGCTTGCTTTGGCAGAAGAGGAAATGGAGGCCTCAATTTAGGGCTGATATCGGGCTCACAGTAGAACCTACTATTGTCCTTCCATTACCATTAGGATTACACAGGTTCATACCTTTATAGTCCTTAGAACAGTGTCTATGACATAGTAAGTGCTCAATAAATTTGAGTTATATCTTGTTATGCTTATTTCTAGTGGCAGAGCCCAAACAGGAACCCAGATGCCCAACAGTCCAGAGTTCTTTCAGGAACTTATATTTGCTATTTCCCATAATGTATAGAGAGAAATGCATTTGAAGAGGTTGAGTTAAGATAAAAACAGTGACAGCCTCCATACCCATTCCTGAGCATGCACTCAGTGCTGAATTCTGGGTCAAGCACTGCATGTGGCCGCTTGCATTTACTCCCCACCATGTCCTCTGGGAGTCACAGTCTTTATTGTCTCCATTTGACCCAGGTAAAGGCTGAGTTGGGTAAGGTGCCCATGGTCACACCACTTAATAAGGGGCTAGGCTAGGCTTTAAACCCTGCTTTGTCCACCTCCAAAGTCTATGGAGACTTTTATTATTTTATTCCAGGAGTTGACAAACTATGGCCTGCAGGCCAAATCTGGCATACATACCTGTTTTTGTACAGTCCTCAAGTTAAAAACATTTTTTACTTTTTACAATGGTTGGAAAAAAATTGAAGAAGAAAAATGTTTTGTAATACATGAAAATTATGTGAAATTCAAATTTTCATGTCCGTAAGTGAAGCTGTATCGGGAACCCAGCCATTCTCGCTTGTGCACATGTTGCCTGTGGCTGGTTTTGTGACCCAACTACAGAACTGAATGATTGTGATAGAGACCATGTGGCCTGAAAGCTCTCAAATGTTCACTATCTGGCCTTTATACCTCAGAGATCGTGTTTTCAGAGTCCAGTTATTTTGAGCATAACAGTGGGTTATTTATAGGGCTTCTGTCCCCCTGTTACCTGCCCTTTTTTGTTCATCTCAAATTAATTAACATTGCAGTCAAATGATGACTCTTGTGTGTAAAAGGAGTTCATCCTTAAATTACCTTTGCTTTGTCTTTTTTTTAACAGACTGAGGAATGGCCTGTTCCTGGATAACCTTTGATGCTCTTGATGGCAGCCTGTTTGTTCTTATCATGGACTGCCGCTATCTGTGGTTACATATCCCTCATGTCCATTTATTCAGCTGATTATTTTCAAACCTCCAAGTGTCTCAGATGCAGAAATCACTCTATTTTCTTTTATTCTTTCTTTTTTATTCTGTAGTGGTTTGCTGTCTTCCGATTATGTGGAGATTCACTACGAAAATGGGAAACCACATTACTCTAAGGTACAGTTAATAGCATGTGGAAATCCTGCAGCATAAATATACTTCATCATAAAGCTGTTCATTGCACACTGTACTGCTTTGAGGTCTATCTCCATAAAATCATCTTATACATATTGTAGTACTCTTTTACAAGGGTACTGATTTTAAATCTTAAATAAGTTTAAGATAAACTCATTAAAACTTATGAATGTTTGAAGTTACAGAGATCCTGTATAAAGCCAATAAAGAAATGTTTATTGTTTTCATTATACATACAGTATTTTATGTAAGTGAATGCCATAAAGAGCTGTATAACCAGGCTCGCGATCATAGAATCTGAATCGTGGGACAGGATGGGTTGTCAGAATGACTATTTAGTCCAAGTGACTTTGATGTCTGCAGAGGATAGAGAACAGGTTGGGGAAGGAGGATTCAGGGAACACTGTACCTGTTAATCTTTTGAACTATTTTATGAGGTGGATTTTATTATTCTTTACGTGTGCAAAGGAAAAAATTGAGGGATAGAGAGAGCAAATTAACCTGTTCAAGGCCACCAGCCACTGTAATATAGAGCTAATTGGTTACTGGATTTCCTTCAGATGAGGATTGGCTTTCTCTTCATAGAGAATCAATAAGGAGCAAGTGAGTTTTCATGAAAATGAGAGAGATTATTATATGTAAAGAACACAGTGAGCTCTACTAGGCACAGCAAAAATCTCTGAAATGGCTACATCCAGAGACTGGGTTGTAGGAAGGCCACAGAGTACTCTTGAGCCTAGCAGGGTCTGTGGGCACCACACGCATGGCAGCAGAAACAGAGAAACAAAGCGGGGAAAGTTTGGATTTTTTTTTTCTAGATTACTAGCAAGTCTCAGCACAAAAGTAGATCTTTTGAGAACGGCTTGCTGGTTTGTGAGCGTAGACTACTGGGTTTGTCAGTGTGAGAGCCTCTCAACAAATATTTATAGGTGGTCTTAATTGTAAATACTGCCCAGGAGGTCATGGAATTCCTCAGGATTTATAATTGTCCAGTTAACAGTGGGCACATTTATGATTTGATGTGTGCGGTAAACCTTTGAATTTTATGGCATAGATGAAGAACGTCCACGTATTGCTTTTACTGTTCTGTCAGTTCTTGCCTTAGGCAGCATCTGGGGGATTGTTGAATCTCCCTAAGAGTTAATGCAGTGGAAAGCGAGCAGAAATGCTAAATCAAGTGCAGGGACAGTGCTTCCTGGCATTTGTACAAACCAAAGCTTCTGTCAGCTGTGCCAGGGCTGAGCGCCCTGCGGATGCTGAATCATGATTCTGGAGTGGAGAAGCCGGCATGAGAACTTTATAGACTCAGCAAATGGGCCACCCTTGCAGGCCACAGTAACCTGATCCAAGCTTCTCACTAAGACAGTTCAGGGTTTTTTTGGGAAGCAGATAGCTAATTGGCCTCCAGAGGTCATCTGAGGTTCCAAAAGGAGGCCTCATCATTGGTAAGACACATCGTTACCTCCTATCAGCTGTAACAAAAATTAAAAACAAAGTGTATTTCAACTCTGGCAAAATGGTAGTTTGTCTTTGTGCTCATTGTTTTCCCCTTATTTATGACCCATTTTTCTCCAAATAGCTCATAAACCCAAACTTAACTTGCTTCATATATAATGAATTGTGACAGTCTGTTTCTTATGTGTCTGATTTAATACCAAACTAATACTATGTGCTAATATATGCTTTAAAATGAAGCCAGAAATACAGCTGAATATTAAGAGAGGACTTTTTGCACATGGTATTAAACCCAGAAGTTATAAATAATAATAGTGAAGATTATAAAAAATGTTTTAACATCCATGAATTAAAAATACCATAAACATATTCAGCCATGAAGAAGAAAACAAATCCTACCATTTACAACAACATGGACGGAGCTAGAGGGTATTATGCTCAGTGAAAAAGGCCAGGCAGAGAAAGACAAGTATCAAATGACTTCACTCATCTGTGGAGCAGAAGGACAAAGCAAAAACTGAAGAACAAAACAGCAGCAGACTCACAGAACCCAAGAATGGACTAACAGTTGCCAAAGGGAAAGGGGAGGATGGGTGGGAAGGGAGGGATAAGGGGAATAAGGGGCATTACGATTAGTACACATAATGTAGGGGGGTGGGCACCACGAAGGCAGTATAGCACAGAGAAGACCAGTAGGGATTCTATAGCATCTTACTACCCTGATGGACAGTGACTGTAATGCAGTCAGTATATGGTGGGAACTTGATAATGAGGAGAATCTAGTAACCACAATGTTGCTTGTATAATTGTATGTTAATGATACCAAAAAAAAAACCCCACCATAAACACAATTTCAAGGAAGACTGAGAAAAAACTTGGAAAATATATGAAACACCAAGGGTTGTTATCCTTAACATAAGGAGCCAAAACCAAGTAAAAAGGTAAATAGCCCAATAGAAAGTGGGCAAAGGGCATGGGCACCAAGATAATATGGTGCACACCATCTTGTAGCAGGATCTTTTTAACCTAACAATATTATAAACATGCATTATATAATGTTCTAAACTTTTATTTTTAAAAATGTATAGTATAGTATTCTTTCTTATTCATTTACTACAGTTTGTTTAATCTCATAGTAATAGATGTTTCGATTGTTTCCAGTCTTTCACTATACAAATAACTCTAAGGAAAAGGCCTTCCAGGTACATTTTTAACACATCTTTAAAAAAGTTTCTCGTACATATTGATGGTTCTTTCTGAAAGTTCACATAAATTCATGCTACCACTACCAGTACGTACATACTAAAAAACGTTTTTTTTTCAGCTTCACATTGTATTACATGTTGCTTAAGAAAATCTCTGTACAGACCACCAGCAAAGGAAATTAATGTGTAAGACTGGCTAGGTTAAATAAACCTGTTTTTACACAATATTTTTACACAACCTTTTTTCCAAAGATGTAAAACTATTCATAGACAAATACATGTACCTGTGCCCACACACATACTATTATTCACGTGACTATAGGGGAGTAAAATCACTGATGGCTTGTTTGGCTTTGAACTTGACTATGAATGTGGACTTTTAAGATATTCTGTGAATTAACTTCAAACAAAGTAATGAATCCACACTTTGAAGAATCTTGTCCAGGTTTCCCCCCCGGCACCTCTATCAAGTCCCTACCTAGTTCCCACTTCTAGCTAGGAGGCTAATGTCTTTAGGTTTTTAAATTTACTGGACAAAAGTGAGTTCAAAGGGCTCCTTTCCTTGTGAAGCATATATAGGAACTGGAGAGGTCAATAAATTAAGTAGGCAATATAGAATAGATGCCGGGTATCACTAAATTCATGTGGAAGAACTTCTGTTCTCCACCTGACAGAGCGACAGCTTTTGTTAGAGTTCTTACCACAGTACTTTACACAATATGTATAAGAGAACAATTTCGTTAATTTGTTGATCAACTTTGTTGATGAACTTATTAAACACAAGTTAATTTTTAGCATTTTAGTTCTTATGAAAGTTTTAGACATCAATGTAACAGTATACAAGTACTTTTCAAATTTATCCTATTTCTACTAAGTCCCATTAACTTTATAGTATTTGCTAGTACTTTGTTCTCTCTTATGTTCATAAAATAAATTGCCACCTGGCCAGCAGTGGAAGACTGAATAGACACAGTGCTCCCATCCCTACTTCCCACTACCGTATAACTCTGCACTGTTACTGGCTGGGGAAAATGTGCTTTCCTAGTTCTGTTTTCTCACCCTCGCTTCTTCCTGTCCCTCACCCCTGCCCAGAAAAGAAGAGTGGCTTTTAACTAATGGGAAGGTGCTGGGCATGTCTGCCTAGTCCCTTCCTCTCTTCTTTAGTGAGATCCACCTCCCTGTAGGAAGAGCACATTATCTCTACTTCTCCATGCTCTTCAGTTGTACAGAGGCAGCCCATGTGTGTGTGTGTGTGTGTTTGGAGGGAAGCTGTGCTGTCCCGTTGTGTCTGTGCCTGGGTGGGTAAGTCTAGCTAACTCAGGGTTGTAGCATCATAGGCCTATTGGCTTCTCAGCTAATTGCTTCCTCTGGCGCAGTGCTGTCAGAAATGAACATAGTACTTTGATCTCCGTGTCAGTCCTGTGTAACTCTCTCATTTGGTTTTAAACTTTGGTGGTTAACACTTCACAGCCACTGGGATAGTTATGATCACAATGCTGGACAATTGCAAGTGCTGGTGAGGCTGTAAAGAACTGGAACCCCCATATACTTGCAGGAATGTAAATGGTGGAGCTGCTTTGGGAAACTCAGAAGGTCAAGCTCATAGTTACCTTACTTACCAGCAGTTCTGCTCCTAGGTATATATCCAAGTGAATTGAAAGCATACTTCCAAACAAAAGCTTGTACATGGATGTTCATAGCAGCATTATTCATAATAGCAAAAAAGTATAAGCCGCCAAGATGTCCATCAACTGATGACTAAACAAAAGGTGGTATATCCACATAAGGGAATATTACTCAGCCATAAAAAGTAATAAAGTACCAATACATGGATGAATCTTATAAACGTGTTAAGTTAAGAAGCTAGTCACAAAGAACCACATGTTATGTGATTCCATTTACTTGAAATGATTTACTTTACTTGCCGGAATAGGCAAACCCATAGAGACCAAAAGTAGATTGATGGTTGCTCCAGGCTGAAGGGTAAGGAGGAATGGGGAGTGACTGCTAATGGGTATAGAGTTTCCTTCTGAGGTAATGAAAATATTTTGGAATTAGTCATGGTGGTAGCATAACTCTGTGAATATACTAAAAACCACTGAACTGTCCTCCTTAAAAGAGTGAGTTTTTATCATTTGTCAATGACATGCCATAAGAAAAAAAAAACCCTCAGGTGGGTGATGGGGGTTTATTTACCCACAAACATGACTCTTCTCCTTAAAATTAGGCTTGCCACTTAGGCTCAGAAGAAGCCATTCTTAGTCACTCATTAAAAAGATGTTGATTTAGCTTACTCTGATCTAGTCACTGTTCCAGGTGCTGGATGTCCATCAGTCAACCAAACAGGTGAAAGTCCTTCCTTTGTTATTTTCTTTATCACTATAATCACATGGCCCTCTTAGAACTTTTTTTTGTGCTTTCCTTATCAAACCATCCCTATGGCTCAGTGCAAGCTCACTTTTTCCATGAAGGTTTCTTGACAGGGATTGTCAAGAAACAGGGGGAGTCTGTCCACTGTCCAGAAGGAGTAGGCCTCTGTGGCACTGCTCCTGGCTGGGAAGTTAAAAAAATTCCCTATGAAGTCAAGAAAATAGACAACGCTGGCATCTCACAAAGCTATTTTAAGTTTGAATAGTGTAATTTTGTATGAACTATTAAAAATACATATAGCATTGATACAGCCTGTTTTAATACTTAAACGTCCCACCCCCTGCCATTGAGTTTAGTCCACATAAATAATTAAACTGGTGTTTGGGTCTCAAGTTCACTGATTCTCTAAAGTACTCTTTTTTCATTTCCTTTTCTTCAGTATTCAAATTCAGGCATATGTGTCCAATTATAGATATCTTTTCCTCTTTTGCTACCAGTCCATTGATTTATTAAATAGATTAGTACATCCTGATGATTGATAAGCTTGAAGTATTTAATGATATGGATATAGAATAATCATTTAAATATAGTATCATATTCCATTGTTATATAAAGAACCTGAGATATCAAAATACACATATTTCTGAGCTAAATTCTATGCAGTTTCTTTTAAATGTTTATTTAGACATTCAGGAGTTCATAGAAAACATCAGTGCTTGGTCACTGTAATGCCCAGGTTTGTGAATTTCTAAAGCAATGAAGATAATAAGAATTGGCTGATTGAACTTTACTGTAGCAGATGAGATAAGTAAACACGCAAAAGTGGGGCAATCTTATAACAAATTAAGTTGAAACAATAGGTTCTCTTTCCAATACAGTCCTATTTCCAATAGGTTGTATCTAAAGTGAGTAGAATAAAACTGTTTTGTCTTTTGATCGATGATACCAGAGAACCAAATTTTTTATCCTCTCTAGGTTATAATCACAGACTCAGAGTTGTTATCCCCAGCCACTTTGATTAAGAAGTGTTTTAAAGGATACACATTCAGTGTTTCATTATTTGCAATAGTGGCATGGTGATTTCCAATGGGGTTCTGAGCTTGGCAACCATGTGGGACAAAGTTGTCATTATTTGAACATTGTCTGGCTTGTGGAAGTGGCAAGCTGAGAAAGTTGGATTTTTAAGTTCTTTTGACTAGCCAATAACTTACATCAGATGCCAATTCCTGTTGAATTTAAATAACTGATGGACAGTTTTGAATCTGAAAATGTTGATGCCTGTGGGGACACACACAGACTTGTCATGTGCCAAATGAGCCCTTCTTGGTTCTCCTGCCTGCTGCTTGTCTAGTCACAGATCTGTGACCCACTGTTAGGTAGTGATATCGAAGTCACTGGCTATTGCTCTTGAACTGTCTGAGGCCCTGCTGACTAGAGAAGGAAATACTTACCTTAGGGCCTGAAGATGCGGGATTCAATCTGGCTTTTTACTGCCTTTTGCAGAGCCTTTTAGCCCTTGGTGACTGTCCCCTTATCTTTACATGGAGTTAGTGGTGTGCGATAGTGAGTGTTCAAGATAGCTAGGTCCTTGGGGGAAAGCATCCCCAGAGCTGACTGTCCCATGTCACCATTTACCTGAATGCCTCTTTTCAACTAGGATTTTTTAATACAAACTACCTCAAGATGTTAGTTTGCAGTAGTATTTACAGAATGCTGCCTAGATCTGGAGAGTTGCCAAATAGTATTTTTCTGGGAATCCTTTCTTAAAAACTTGGCATAAATTTAGTATTAAGAAACTCAGAGATCCTCTAATACTACTAATATTAATACTAAATTAGAGCCTGTCAAATTGCTTGTATGTTTAATATGACTGCATAATTTATATGTTTAAGGCTTCTGTTGAAGATTAACACCAGAGATTGGATATTACTTGAAGTCTCATTTAAGGTCCAGAAAATATGGTGATCTCAATATACACTCAAATATACAGGCAACTGAAATAGTTCCTTGAGATAATATCTTGCCTTAATCGAAATAACTAGCAATGACTTTTACGTGATGCTGAGAGAGCCTCACCAGGCTTCAGTTTCTGATGAAAGTGAATGGAACTAAAATCTAACAAAAGACTCAGAAATCTTTTCTGTGGAAAAAAAGAATATTTTTGGAAAAATCTAGAAAATACAGCTTTTCATAGAAAGGTCAAGTAAATATGACAGTTCGCTATGCACTTCTGATAATCAACTGACTTAAGATAGCCTTTGGTGTGATACCAAGTGCTAAATAGCTAGTTTGATGGAATTTACAGTTCCTTATGGTTGTTTTTAGAATCATGTGAAGAGCCTGAAATTTAATTGCAGAATATTGGCCTGGATTCTCAAATTGCTGAGATGTGTGATATCTTTTTTTCTTATAAGTTCCCATGTTGAATATGCAAGTAAAACTTGATATACTATATACAAGTCAATATTGTATACAAGGTTGCTTTTAGAGAATTAAACCTTTTACAAAGCAACCCTTTATAAAATATTAACAGGGTTATAATACCAACTTTAGACAATCAGCTTTAAAATTTGTATTGTAGTTATTAAGAGGAAATGAATGGAGTTGGTTAGGGAGTGGTCATTTGATGTGTTGATGAATATCTTAGGTGCTTTAAATGACCTCTGAGGCTACTGTAATACATAATGAGCAGTGATCAGAATGACTGTAAATCATCAATAAAAGTAAAAGTGTGTTCAGTATATTCTATTTAAGAAAATAAATAGGTAACTTCTGGCTAAACAATGTGGATTCCACACTTATATTTACTATTATTCCCTCCCAAACCCACTCAAATAACAGTTAAGGAATAAAAAAGGATATAAACCCACAGGGATGAAAACAAAGAGAGGAAAAGACAGTATATGAGAAGGTCCATAAAATCTTAGGGGATAGAGAGCAGATGGATGAGGGGTAACAGGTTTGAGCCTTTCCTACTCTGCAAAGTTCCAATATGTGGAAACCAAGAGGAAGCAAGTGAAATCATGTCACTTCACCCACAAAGGCACAGGAACTGAAGGTGCATGAAGACAGCAAGGTTGGTTGAAAGTCTGTATGGAGCATTTTTAAATTCCTGATCTACTCCATACCCCATAAAGCCAGGTGACCATCCTTTCTCCACTTTGGTAGAAAAGCTCTGCTTATAGAGAAAAATGCAAAAGAGAGAGTTATCAGAGGAGTAATATGTTTCCTAGAACTGAAGTGCATGCAGTTCCTTCATTAAAAGGTGTGACAGAGTGCCCAGCACAATGAATAAACAAAGACCCACATCAAGGCATGCCCTGAGATTTCATGAAAATGGGAATAAACAAAATTTCCTGAAGTCTTATTGATAGGGGAAAAATAGACTCATAGAAAATATCTAACATTAGAATGACATTCAATTCTTAACAGCAACAGAAGTTAAAAGATTGTGCACAATGCCATTAAAATGCTGAGAGGAAACAATTTCCAGTCTAGAATTCTCTACCCACCCAAATAGTTGATCTAGTATGAAGACAGGAAAAGAAATTTTCACAGGTGTAAGTTCTCACAAAATTTATCTTCTATGAACACTCTTTCAAGAAAATAGCAGAGAATGTGCCTTAATAAAAGGGAAGGGTAAGACCATGAATTAGAAAAGACACAGGATCTAGGATTCCTGATAGATGGGGGCAAAGGAATGCGCAGAATGATGGTAAAGAAGTCCTGGATGGCAGGTGTGGGCTGGGCCTGACAGAGGTCAAAGGGAGACAAGAGGGGTGTCTCCAGGAACAAGTTGACATGATGAATTACCTAATATGTTTGACCTTACGAGAAAAGTTGTAGATAATTCTAGATAATGGAGGGTATGTAAATGCTCAGTACATGGAAAAATAAGCAAATGAGAAAGTGAAGCAAAGATTCTTAAAAAAATTAAAAGTGGAGCAAGAAGGAAAGTATAATCACAATGGTACATCTGTGAGCAATATTTGCATAATTATAACACTAAATGTTAATTTAACCAAAAACTGGTGATGTGTATCAGAGACAAGAAGGGTTTTCAAAATTCTGTGTTAGGGAGATTATTTCTTAAGTGAAATAAATCAGGACATAACAGTATAACTCTTCCGTTCAGAAATACATAGGTAAACAACAGAAGAAATAGCTAAAAAAGTTAAAAATGATTGCCATAGAGGTGGGGAGAGAGGGAGAAAGGTACTGCTGTGTTTTTAAAAATAGGCCTTGTAGTTACTCTATGACTTTGAAAACTAAGTTCACATATATTTCTAAAATTTTTTAAACTAATTTTAAAAGGTAGAAAAAACAAATAATAAGGTCTTATGTAGTTTCTATGAAAAATGATTATTAATAACACCTTTGGGGGGGGTCTTTCCTCAGTTAGGTAGAGGCCATATTCCATATAATATCTGATAAGTATTTACTCCCTTACACGTGTGAGACAGGTATGTAAGTTGTACCAGTTGCATCAGTGTCTTATTCCTGTTAAAACCTGTTCTCTTTTATTAAACTTGATATACATATGCTCCTTCTAGAAAAGTTGAAATATTGCCTAGTGTTCTTTGAGATTTCATGTCAACCAGAAGGAGTTTCTAGGACAATCTTTGCATTTCTTTTAGCTTTTTAGAAGCACCCCTAAGGTTGAATCACAGTGCAGAAAGTATAATTAATCGGTTAAACTTTCTTCTGCATTGTAGGGTGGAGAGCACTGTTACTACCAAGGAAGCATCAGAGGCGTCAAGGACTCTAGGGCTGCTGTGTCGACATGCAATGGACTTCAGTATGTGGGACTCTCCATGGGAGAATGAACTTGCTTCCATCCATTCACCTTTTCCATGTTCTCTTTCACAGAAATTTATTGTAGTGACTCTTCTGTGCCAGTTCTGTGTTAGGGGCTGGTTATGGAGGGATGAACACTGAGAGCATTGTCTCTGCTCTCTTAACACTTAGTTTTCAGGAGAGTCAGAGATTAAACAAATGATTCCACAGATTAATATTTAATTGCCATTTTGGCAGGTACTGTGAAGGGGAAGGACAGAGACTTATGGGATGACTGAACCTAGTTCAGAAAGGTTTCCTAGAGGTGTATGACAGAGGACACGTGAGTCAGATTAGACTTAAGGATAAGCAGGTGTTAGCCAGTGAGGATGGGGTACCAGAGAGCCGAGCTCAGGCATTGGCTTTGAGGCAGGTGCTAGGAAAACATCTGTTGGCCCCTTTTAGATCCAAACACAGTAACACTGCATATAAAGATCTGGTGGCCATATGAAAAAGAAGGATTTTGAAGATTTTATCTTTGAGCTTTATAAAAAATATCCTGCATCTGTCAAAATTAAAGTGATTTGAAACACTGAATCATATTGATGGAAATACACAATTTGCAAGCATAAAGATACTTCTGTTTGCCTCTTCAGAATCAGGTGCTTTTAGACTATTCTTATGTGTTTTTCTTATAGTGATAGATGACATTGGATTTGCATGAATAGTTCTGTCCCAGATTAATCCTCTAATATTCCCATTTAGTGTCAGAAATTAATCATATCAGTATAATTTGATGCTCTTAGTATACACTTTTACACCTTTTGTAGCTTATATGTTGAATAGGACAATGCTGGGATCATAGTGCATTAGATTTGGGGCAATATACAGGCATTTGTTCAGATATACTCTTTTTTTTTGAAGACACAGTCCTTTTTTTTAAAGACACAGTAAATATGAAGCACACTTACTACTTCTTACGGTTGACTCAATTTGTTAATTCTTTCCTTGTTGGTTTCTTGTGTTGCAGTGGTATGTTTGAAGATAATACCTTCGTGTATATGATAGCACCACTGGAGCTGATTCATGATGAGGTAAGTCTGACTGGACATCAGTCTCCTTACGGTGTTTTATTCTTCCAGCATCTTTGCCTTTGAGCAAAAAGAGAACATAATGTAGATTTCAACAGGCATTAGTACATACTACCTTATGTCAAGCTTAGAATGATACCATGAGTTTGAGGCTTAAGTAGCACATCCCAGATGTGTTGAGAAGCTGGAGCTGGTGTACTGAGTTAAGAACATGCACATTATGACCGGCTGAATAAGGGGCACAAGCCACCAACATCGGGTCTGCAGGTAGTTCCTGTAGCATCTAAGCTCCCGCTCTGGGGAAGTGAAACCCACAGGGTCGTTTTGACTGAAGTGCAGTTTCAGTACACCCACACAGAGGAAGGAGAGCCGTAAGATTCATTACTTACGGATCCCAGAAGTGGAGGAGAGGGGCACAGTGAGCTGGAGAAGAGCAGTCTGTTCTCAGTCCCAAGTTACCAGCAATCAGGAAACAGCAGGCAGCAAGCGCCTGTTGTAAGGCAGTTGGGGGTGGAAGTCACTCACTTTTTCCCTTGGACTTGATTCTAAGTGGTTATTTTGAAGGGTGCCCTGGGAAAAGCAAATTTAGGGTGAAAATCCTAAATTCAAGTCCTTATCTAAATGTCCAAACTCAGAGTGTGAACAGGTTTATCATACTGTAAAATGCTTAGGCAGCAGCTCAGGAAAACAAAAGTCGTTTTTCTCATCGGGGCCACATAACAGGCCACACATCAGTAAGGGATGATAAGAGGTAATGAACCTAGGTTTTCTGAAGCAAAGGACAGTTCTTTCCAATCTGTATAGAGAACAAAGAGGACATTCTGTTTTATATTGACCAACATCTTTTCCTTTAAACTGGCTTTTATTCCCACTTCTTCTTTAGAAGACCGTAAGCATATACTTAAGTTTTATGAGTCTTAGAATCTTCAGAGGGGAAATTCTGGGTTTGAGCTGTGATTACATTATGTAATATTTCATTTTCTGTAGAGATAGGGAAGAAAATAACATTTAGATCATGCACAGGCCAGCAACCTAGACAAGAAATCACCAGGGTGTTATGCTAAGTGAAATAAGTCAGAGAAAGACAAGTACTGTATGGTTTCACTTATATGCAGAATCCAAAAAAATGAACTCATAGAAACGGAATAGATTAGTGGTTACCGGAGACCAGTGGGAAAATGGGTGAAGGTGGTCAAAAAGTACAAGCTTCCAGTTATAAGATAAATAGTTCTGGGGATGTAATGTACAGCATGGTGACTATAGTAAATGATATTCTATATTTGAAAGTTGCTAATAGAGTACATCCTAAAAGTTCTCATTGCAAGGAAAATAATTTTAACTGTGAGGTGATGGATGTTAATTAAATTTGTTGTAGAGATCAATGTGCAATATGCACGTATATCAAATCATTGTGTTGTACATCTTAAACTTAGACAATTTTAGGTGTCAATTATAGCTCAATAAAACTGGATGAAGGAAAAGAAATCATATACTCTAATAGTGTTGCTCACTAATAGAATGCAGCCTAATTTAAAATTTGTTGTATATTCATCAAATATTGTGATGAGGGCTTACCACATGCTAGGTAGTATATAGGTGCTGGGGTAAAGCTGGAACAAGACAGACAGACCTGGGGCTTAATGATGTGTACAGTCTGCTGGGGCAGACAGGAGTAAGCAGGATGACTAAGTAATTACATACGGTATGTTTGATAGTAATACATGTTGAGAAAAAACGAAGCCAGGAAGGTGGAGTTAAACCTTCATTTTACCTATCTAGGGAAGGGCATAATAAGACGATCATTTTGAATGACAACTTTCAAGAAATTAGGGGGGCTGGAAGAACTCCAGGAGAAGACAAAATGCAAAGGCCCTGAGGCAGGAGTTTTCCTAGTGTGTTGTAAGAAGTCCAGGGAACTCAACCTGGTTGTAGAGGAGTAGACAGAGGGAGAATGCTAGGAAATGAAGAGACTGAGAGGTAGTAGGAGGGAAGTCATGTCAGTAAAAAAGAACTGATAATGAAAAAATAGTATTTTGGGAGGAGTAGAATCAGAACAAATCATTTGATGGGGAGCAGAAAAGTATTTTTTTTTTTTTTTTTTTTGAGAGGGCATCTCATACTTATTGATCAAATGGTTGTTAACAACAATAAAATTCAGTATAGGGGGGTCAATGCTCAATGTACAATCATTAATCCATCTCAAGCCTAATTCTCGTCAGTCTCCAATCTTCTGAAGCATAACGAACACGTTCTTACATGGTGAACGAATTCTTACAGAGTGAATAAATTCTTACATGGTGAACAGTACAAGGGCAGTCATCACAGAAACTTTCGGTTTTGATCATGCAATATGACCTATAAACCATCAGGTCAAATATGAATATTCATTTGATTTTTGTACTTGATTTATATGTTGATCCCACATTTCTCCTATTATTATTATTATTTTTATTTTTAATAAAATGCTGAAGTGGTAGGTAGATGCAAGATAAAGGTAGAAAACATAGTTTAGTGCTGTAAGAAGGCAAATATAGATGATCAGATGATCAGGTGTGTGCCTATGGACTAAGTATTAATCCAGGCTAGACAAGGGCAGCAAGACATCCACGGATGCAGAAGATTTCTCTCAAAGCAGGGGGGGTGAGGTTCTGAGCCTCACCTCTGTTGATCCCCAAATTCTCACCTGATGGCCCCCCTGCGACTGTGCCTGTCTTAGGTTGTTCCTCCCTTGAGGAATCTTACCCGTCTCTGGCTAACCAGTCATCTTCCGGGGCCATACAGGGAAATGTAAAGTTGGTAAATGAGAGAGAAGCCATATTGTTTGCAAAGGTTAGCTTTTTACTTCTTTGCAGATTTATGCCCTGTGGCTTCTATGCCCAGCACTTGTCTCGAGGTATCTTTACCACCTGGAGGAATTATGATACTCGGTAAATTCGATATGAGGCACGAATTCTATTTAAGGTTTGTAATTAGGAAGGAAGAAGAAAAGCTATAGATGTAGCATATGAAGGAAACTTGGGAGGATTGATTATTTCTTTGACATATCTTCTTGTATAGTACCTTAAGTATGTATAGGTTTTAAACTACTAACTAATTTGCACACACATATTAACATAATAGGAATACGGTGACATAAACAAAGCAAATCTATAATTACCAGCCATCTCCAGTGAAGCCAAGAAAACCATTTAGGCACCCTAGGCATTTGTGAAAATTTATCTATGATATGATGGATATTGTCCAACTGTACTTGAACTATCAGACAAATTAAAGCAGCCCATTTCTGGGATCTGTTCACATCCCATATGTTCTTTTAACCATAGATAGTCTATAGTCATGAGATTTTGGGGTGCTACAACTTGCACCCCTCCCAACTCCTGGTTGAGTTCCAACAGTACAGATCCAGTCAAATTCGTTGTCTCACTGTATGCACATGCCAGCCTAGACATCTCCCTCCTCCTTCTTATGGCAAGTCCAGGAGACGGTGGGCTGGATGCAGCCACAACCGCAGCATCGTCCGGATCCCTGTGGAGGCTTTTTGATGATCATCCCCCGGCACAAGTCCTCCAGAGAGTGCTGATGCCGGAAGCACCTCCTCATATCGTATCTTAGTTCATTTTCTGGGTATCCAAGCTAGGCCTTGATCTTCTGCGTAGAAACAAACAGACCCTTTGCCCACACTTTGACATGCCCTCTATACCACTGTGCAGAACTCATTGGAGGTCAGCACACAGTAACTGCTTTTTTTTTCTTTTTTTAATTAAGAGAAAGGAATATTATCAGAAAAGAGTACCTCCATAGCTGATCATCTGACACCCTTTAAGTGATCAACATTAAGGATATTTAAAGCATGCGTTGATCTTTGATTTACCAATAGTTTTATCCTGTTAAGGAGTAATCCCCCTTTTCTTTCTTTCTTTCTTTTTTTTTTTTTAAATTTTTAATCTACACTTACCTGAAGAATACTATGTTTACTATGCTCTCCCCTATATCAGGTCCCCCCTAACAACCACATTACGGTTACTGTCCATCAGCTTAGCAAAATGTGGTAGAGTCACTACTTGTCCTCTCTGTGTTGTGCAGCCCACCCTCCCCTTTCTCCCTCCCCCCCATGCATGCTAATCTTAATACCCCCCTTCTTCTTCCCCCCCCTTATCCCTCCCTGCCCACCCATCCTCCCCAGTTCCTTTCCCTTTGGTACCTGTTAGTCCATTTTTGGGTTCTGTAATTCTGCTGCTGTTTTGTTCCTTCAGTTTTTCCTTTGTTCCTTTACTCCTCAGATGAGTGAAATCATTTGGTATTTCTCTTTCTCCGCTTGGCTTATTTCACTGAGCATAATACTCTCCAGCTCCATCCATGTTGCTGCAAATGGTTGGATTTTTCCACTTCTTATGGCTGAGTAGTATTCCATTGTGTATATGTACCACATCTTCTTTATCCATTCATCTACAGATGGACATTTAGGTTGCTTCCAATTCTTGGCTATTGTAAATAGTGCTGCGATAAACATAGGAGTGCATCTGTCTTTCTCAAACTTGATTGCTGCGTTCTTAGGGTAAATTCCTAGGAGTGGAATTCCTGGGTCAAATGGTAGGTCTGTTTTGAGCATTTTGATGCACCTCCATACTGCTTTCCACAATGGTTGAACTAATTTACATTCCCACCAGCAGTGTAGGAGGGTTCCCCTTTCTCCACAGCCTCGCCAACATTTGTTGTTGTTTGTCTTTTGGATGGCAGCTATCCTTACTGGTGTGAGGTGATACCTCATTGTAGTTTTAATTTGCATTTCTCTGATAATTAGCGATGTGGAGCATCTTTTCATGTGTCTCTTGGCCATCTGTATTTCTTTTTTGGAGAACTGTCTGTTCAGTTCCTCTGCCCATTTTTTAATTGGGTTATTTGTTTTTTGTTTGTTGAGGCGTGTGAGCTCTTTATATATTCTGGACGTCAAGCCTTTATCAGATCTGTCATTTTCAAATATATTCTCCCATACTGTAGGGTTCCTTTTTGTTCTATTGATGGTGTCTTTCGCTGTACAGAAGCTTTTCAGCTTAATGTAGTCCTACTTGCTCATTTTTGCTGTTGTTTTCCTTGCCCGGGGAGATATGTTCAAGAAGAGATCACTCATGTTTATATCTAAGAGGTTTTTGCCTATGTTTTTTTCCAAGAGTTTAATGGTTTCGTGACTTACATTCAGGTCTTTGATCCATTTTGAGTTTACCTTTGTATATGGGGTTAGACAATGGTCCAGTTTCATTCTCCTACATGTAGCTGTCCAGTTTTGCCAGCACCATCTGTTGAAGAGACTGTCATTTTGCCATTGTATGTCCATGGCTCCTTTATCAAATATTAATTGACCATATATGTTTGGGTTAATTTCTGGGGTCTCTAATCTGTTCCACTGGTCTGTGACTCTGTTCTTGTGCCAGTACCAAATTGTCTTGATTACTATGGCTTTGTAGTAGAGCTTGAAGTTGGGGAGTGAGATCCCCCCTACTTTATTCTTCTTTTTTAGGATTGCTTTGGCTATTCGGGGTCTTTGGTGTTTCCATATGAATTTTTGAATTATTTGTTCCAATTCATTGAAGAATGTTGCTGGTAATTTGAGAGGGATTGCATCAAATTTGTATATTGCTTTCGGCAGGATGGCCATTTTGACGATATTAATTCTTCCTAGCCATGAGCATGGGATGAGTTTCCATTTATTAGTGTCCCCTTTAATTTCTCTTAAGAGTGACTTGTAGTTTTCAGAGTATAAGTCTTTCACTTCCTTGGTTAGGTTTATTCCTAGGTATTTTATTCTTTTTGATGCAATGGTGAATGGAATTGTTTTCCTGATTTCTCTTTCTATTGATTCGTTGTTAGTGTATAGGAAAGCTACAGATTTCTGTGTGTTGATTTTGTATCCTGCAACTTTGCTGTATTCCGATATCAGTTCTAGTAGTTTTGGAGTGGAGTCTTTAGGGTTTTTTATGTACAGTATCATATCATCTGCAAATAGTGACAGTTTAACTTCTTCTTTACCAATCTGGATTCCTTGTATTTCTTTGTTTTGTCTGATTGCCGTGGCTAGGACCTCCAGTACGATGTTAAATAACAGTGGGGAGAGTGGGCATCCCTGTCTGGTTCCCGATCTCAGTGGAAATGCTTTCAGCTTCTCGCTGTTCAGTATAATGCTGGCTGTGGGTTTATCATATATGGCCTTTATTATGTTGAGGTACTTGCCCTCTATTCCCATTTTGCTGAGAGTTTTTATCATGAATGGATGTTGAATTTTGTCAAATGCTTTTTCAGCATCTATGGAGATGATCATGTGGTTTTTGTCTTTCTTTTTGTTGATGTGGTGGATGATGTTGATGGATTTTCGAATGTTGTACCATCCTTGCATCCCTGGGATGAACCCCACTTGGTCATGGTGTATGATCCTTTTGATATACTGTTGAATTCTGTTTGCTAATATTTTATTGAGTATTTTTGCATCTACATTCATCAGGGATATTGGTCTGTAATTTTCTTTTTTGGTGGGGTCTTTTCCTGGTTTTGGTATTAGGGTGATGTTGGCTTCATAGAATGAGTTTGGGAGTATTCCCTCTTCTTCTATTTTGTGGAACACTTTAAGGAGAATGGGTATTATGTCTTCTCTGTGTGTCTGATAAAATTCCGAGGTAAATCCGTCCGGCCCCGGAGTTTTGTTCTTGGGTAGTTTTTTGATTACTGTTTCAATTTCTTTGCTTGTAATTGGTTTGTTTAACTTTTGTGTTTCTTCCTTGGTCAGTCTTGGGAGGTTGTATTTTTCTAGGAAGTTGTCCATTTCTTCTAGGTTTTCCAGCTTGTTGGCATATAGGTTTTCATAGTAGTCTTTAATAATTCTTTGTATTTCTGTGGAGTCTGTCGTGATTTTTCCATTCTCATTTCTGATTATGTTGATTTGTGTTGACTCTCTTTTTCTCTTAATAAGTTGGGCTAGAGGCTTATCTATTTTGTTTATTTTCTCAAAGAACCAGCTCTTGGTTTCATTGATTTTTGCTATTGTTTTATTCTTCTCAATTTTGTTTATTTCTTCTCTGATCTTTATTATGTCCCTCCTTCTGCTGACTTTAGGCCTCATTTGTTCTTCTTTTTCCAGTTTTAATAGTTGTGATGTTAGACTATTCATTTGGGATTGTTCTTCCTTCTTCAAGTGTGCCTGGATTGCTATATACTTTCCTCTTAAGACTGCTTTCGCTGCATCCCACAGAAGTTGGGGCTTAGTGTTGTTGTTGTCATTTGTTTCTATATATTCCTTGATCTCTATTTTGATTTGTTCATTGATCCATTGATTATTTAGTAGCATGTTGTTAAGCCTCCATGTGTTTGTGAGCCTTTTTGTTTTCTTTGTAGAATTTATTTCTACTTTCATACCTTTGTGGTCTGAAAAATTGGTTGGTAGAATTTCAATATTGTGGAATTTACTGAGGCTCTTTTTGTGAGCTAGTATGTGGTCTATTCTGGAGAATGTTCCATGTGCACTTGAGAAGAATGTATATCCTGTTGCTTTTGGATGTAAAGTTCTATAGATGTCTATTAGGTCCATCTGTTCTAGTGTGTTGTTCAGTGCCTGTGTGTCTTTACTTATTTTCTGCCCGGTGGATCTATCCTTTGGGGTGAGTGGTGTGTTGAAGTCTCCTACAATGAATGCATTGCAGTCTATTTCCCTCTTTAGTTCTGTTAGTATTTGCTTCACATATGCTGGTGCTCCTGTATTGGGTGCATATATATTTAGAATGGTTATATCCTCTTGTTGGACTAAGCCCTTTATCATTATGTAGTATCCTTCTTTATCTCTTGTTACTTTCTTTGTTTTGAAGTCTATTTTGTCTGATATTAGTACTGCAACCCCTGCTTTCTTCTCACTGTTGTTTGCCTGAAATATGTTTTTCCATCCCTTGACTTTTAGTCTATGCTTATCTTTGGGTTTAAGGTGAGTTTCTTGTAAGCAGCATATAGATGGGTCTTGCTTTTTTATCCATTCTATTACTCTATGTCTTTTGATTGGTGCATTAAGTCCATTTACATTTAGGGTGACTATTGAAAGATATGTACTTATTGCCATTGCAGGCTTTAGATTCGTGGTTACCAAAGGTTCAAGGTTAGCTTCTTTAGTATCTTACTGCCTAACTTAGCTCGCTTATTGAGCTGTTATATACACTGTCTGGAGAGTCTTTTCTTCTCTCCCTTCTTATTCCTCCTCCTCCATTCTTCATATGTTGTGTGTTTTGTTCTGTGCTCTTTTTAGGGGTGCTCCCATCTAGAGCAGTCCCTGTAGGATGCCCTGTAGAGGTGGTTTGTGGGAAGCAAATTCCCTCAGCTTTTGCTTGTCTGGGAATTGTTTGATCCCACCATCATATTTAAATGATAGTCGTGCTGGATATAGTATCCTTGGTTCAAGGCCCTTCTGTTTCATTGCATTAAGTATATCATGCCATTCTCTTCTGGCCTGTAGGGTTTCTGTTGAGAAGTCTGATGTTAGCCTGATTGGTTTTCCTTTATAGGTGACCTTTTTCTCTCTAGCTGCCTTTAAAACTCTTTCCTTGTCCTTGATCCTTGCCATTTTAATTATTATGTGTCTTGGTGTTGTCCTCCTTGGATCCTTTCTGTTGGGGGTTCTGTATAATTCCATGGTCTGTTCGATTATTTCCTCCCCCAGTTTGGGGAAGTTTTCAGCAATTATTTCTTCAAAGACACTTTCTATCCCTTTTCCTCTTTCTTCCTCTTCTGGTATCCCTATAATACGAATGTTTTTCCTTTTGTATTGGTCACATATTTCTCTTAGTGTTGTTTCATTCCTGGAGATCCTTTTATCTCTCTCTATGTCAGCTTCTATACGTTCCTGTTCTCTGGCTTCTATTCCTTCAATGGCCTCTTGCATCTTATCCATTCTGCTTATAAATCCTTCCAGGGATTGTTTCACTTCTGTGATCTCTTTCCTGACATCTGTGATCTCCTTCCGGACTTCATCCCACTGCTCTTGCATTTTTCTCTGCATCTCATCCCATTGCTCTTGCATTTTTTTCTGCATCTCTGTCAGCATGTTCATGATTTTTATTTTGAATTCTTTTTCAGGAAGACTAGTTAGGTCTGTCTCCTTCTCAGGTGTTGTCTCTGTGATCTTTGTCTGCCTGTAGTTTTGCCTTTTCATGGTGATAGAGATAGTTTGCAGAGCTGGTACAAGTGACCGCTGGAAGAGCTTCCCTTCTTGTTGGTTTGTAGCCTTTTCCTGGGAGAATAGCGACCTCTAGTGGCTTGTGCTGGGCAGCTGTGCGCAGACAGGGCTTCTGCTTCCTGCCCAGTTGCTTTGGGGTTTATCTCCGCTGTTGCTGTGGGCTTGGCCTGGCTGGGGCTGTTCCTCCAAAATGGTGGAGCCCCGTTGGAGGGGGAGCAGCCAGGAGACTATTTATCTCCGTAAGGGGCCTCTGTGCTCCCTGCTGCCCAGGGGGTTAGAGTGCCCAGAGATCCCCAGATTCCCTGCTTCTGGTCTAAGTGACCTGTCCTGCCCCTTTAAGATTTCCAAAAAGCACTCTCCAAACCAAAACAACAGCAGCAACAATGAGAGAGGGAACAGAAACAAAGAGAAAAAAAAAAAGGAAAAAAACGGAAAAAACAAGCAATTTTTTTTTTTTTTTTTTTTTTGTCCTCAGGTGCCGGTCCCAGGCACCCGCTCACTGGTCCTGCTGCCCTGTCTCCCTAGCACCAGGGTCCCTGTCCTTTCAAGGCTTCCAAAAAGCACCCACCCACCGGTCCCGCAGGGAAGGAACGCTCAATATTCTTTGTCCTCAGGCACTGGTCCCACGCACCCGCTCACCAGTCCCGCCGCCCTGCCTCCCTAGCACCGGGGTCCCTGTCCCTTCAAGGCTTCCAAAAAGCACTCGGCAAAAAGAGAGAAAAAAAAGGGGAAAAACGCGCGATTTCTTCCGTCCTCAGGTGCTGGTCTCAGGCACCCACCCACCGGTCCCACAGGGAAAAATGCAGGATATTCTTTGTCCTCAGGTGCCGGTCCCAGGCACCCGCTCACCAGTCCCGCCGCCCTGCCTCCCTAGCACCGGGGTCCCTGTCCCTTTTAGGCTTCCAAAAAGCACTCGCAGAAAAGAGAAAAAAAAAAGGGGAAAAACGCGCGATTTCCTCTGTCCTCAAGTGCCGGTCTCAGGCACCCGCCCACCGGTCCCGCAGGGAAAAACGGGGGATATTCTTTGTCCTCAGGCGCCGGTCCCAGCCACCCGCTCACCAGTCCCGCCACCGTGCCTCCCTAGCACTGGGGTCCCCGTCCCTTCAAGGCTTCCAAAAAGCGCTCGCCAAAAAGAGAAAAAAAAAAAAAGGGGAAAAACGCGCGACCTCCTCCGTCCTCAGGCACCGGTCTCAGGCACCCGCCCCCAGGTCTCGCAGGGAGAAACGCGGGATATTCTTTGTCCTCCGGCGCCGTTCCCAGGCACCTCCTCACCGGTCCCGCCACCCTGCCTCCCCAGCAACGGGGGCCCGTCCCTCTAAGGCTTCCAAAAAGCGCTCGCCGAAAAAAAAAAAAAAAAAACCACTCCGGTTTCTCTCCACCCGCCGGGAGCCGGGGGGAGGGGCGCTCGGGTCCCGCCGGGCTGGGGCTTGTATCTTACCCCCTTCACAAGGCGCTGGGTTCTTGCAGGTGTGGATGTGGTCTGGATGTTGTCCTGTGTCCTGTGGTCTCTATTTTAGGAAGATTTTTCTTTGTTATATTTTCATAGCTCTATGTGTTTTTGGGAGGAGATTTCCACTGCTCTACTCAAGCCGCCATCTTGGCTCCGCCCAGAAAAGTATTTTTTATCTTTAGAGATTTCAAATATAGATAAAATAAATTTGGAACAGGTACTAGTCATTTAGCTTATTGATAATAATAGTCAAACAGATAAACATTTATCTTCTTTATGGTGGCAATGTATATATGACTATGGGGTAAATTTCAAATTTGAGGTAGAAAAGCCATTAAATTTTAAGTCATTAATTTTTTTATTAAAGTATTATTTGATACACAATCTTGTTTTCAAGTATAAAATACAGTGGTTCAAACCACATTTTAAATCCTCCCTCCAACTAGTACATTTACAATCTGTCAACCTAGAAAGATGTTACAGAACCATTGGCTATATTCTCCATGCTGCCTTACCATCTCTGAGACCAATTTATATTGATTGATTTTTTTGCCCCTTTATCCCCCTCACAGTTATCAACCACTCACCCCAACACCTCCCCAATGGTAACCACCTTCACTACTCAGTGTCTATGAGTCTACTACTGTTTTGTTCATTTTGTTTTGTTTTGTTTTTAGTTTCCACAAATAAGTGAAATCATATGATATTTGCCTTTTTCCACGTGGCTTATTTCGCTTAGCATAATACCCTTTGAGTCCGTCCATGGTGTCACAAATGGCAGGATTTCTTTCTTTTTATGGCTGAATAATATTTCACTGTGTATGTGTACCACCTCCTCTTTATTTATTCATCTATTATTGGACACTTTGGTTGCTTCCATACCTTCGCTATTGTAAATAATGTGACAGTAAACACAGGGGTGCATGTATCTTTTTGAATCAGGGGTTTTGTTTTCTTCAGGTAAATTCCTAGATGTGAGATTACTGGGCTGTATGGTATTTCTCTGTTGAGTTTTTTGAGGACTCTCCATACTGCTTTCCACAGTGGCTACACCAATTCACATTCCCACCAACAGTGTAGAAAAGTTCCCTTTTCTCCATATCCTTTCCAATACTTGTTATTTCTTATCTTTTGGATAGCGGTCATTCTGACTGGCTTGAGGTGATACTTCACTGTAATTTGACTGGCATTTCCCTGATGATTAACAATGTGGAGCATCTTTTCATGTGCCTGTTGGCCATCTGTATTTCTTTAGAAAAGTATCTGTTGAGCTCCTCCACCCATTTTTTAATTGGGCTATTTGGTTTTTTTTTTGGTGTTGAGGTATATGAGTTTTTTATATATTTTGAATGCTAACATCTTATCAGAGAAATTGTTTAAGAGTATACTCTCCCAGACTGTAGGTTGCTTTTTGTTCTGTGGATGGTGAACTTTGCTATACAGAAGCTTTTTAGTTTGATGTAGTCCCACTTGTTCATTTTTTATTTTGTTTCCCTTGCCCAAGGAGATGTGTCCAGAAAAAAATTGCTCATGCTTATGTTTAAGAGATTTTTGCCTGTATTTTCTTCTGTGAGTTTTATGGCTTCATGTCTTATATTTAGTTCTTTAGTTCATTAAATGGTTAATTTTTTAGTAAACCTGTATTATTTTTCAACTAGTAAGCATAAAAGTTACCAGATAGCAAAGAAAATCTCACCCGGAAAAAATCATTTTGATTAAATGTTTGCCCCTATTCCAGTGGTAGATACTTAACCTATATACAGCAAATTATTGACTCATTCAGCAAAAAATTGACTTTGAATTCTGACATTGATTAATGGCACTGTTACCTTTAAAAAAAACCCTAAACTACAAAGAACAAAACAAAAACAAAATTAAAGCTCCCTAAGCCTTAGTGTTTTTAAATATATAATATGAGATCATTTTTCCATGAAATCCAAATAGGGCAACCTTGCAGATTTGATGAATTAATAAATGTGTGTGACTATGTCTAGTGAATGGTTGAAAAGATTTATAATTAACTGTTATTATCCTAATGCTTAGAGCATTAGCTTTGCATTGTTATACCCATACCATATTCTTCAGGGTCTGATTGTTACGTGCTTAATGGCTTTTCTTTTTTGCCTTCCTTCTTGCCACCTACCTTTAGTTCATGTAACAATATGTCCTCATATTCATCATGGGTAGAGGGAAAAGAACAGTGCTTGAAACTTAGGCAATTTTTAAAATTGTGTTGCTAATCCAGTTGTGAGTTTCATTATTCTAGGTATCTGTTCACCTGTTACTAGAGTTTACTGTACTCAAATTTAGAGTTTTTGATGTTTAGATTATTATTATTAATTTTAGTATGCTTACAATAAGTCAAGTGATATGAATGGAATATTTCTAATGATAATTCATATTATCTCTAAGTAGTAAATGAATAGCAAAACTCTTAAATATTGTAAGTCTTTGTGTATCTATTAAGAACACCTCTTTGTAACTGTTTTTCTGATTATAAAACTAATGCATTGTAGCAAATTTGGAAAAGCAAAATAAGTAGTAACTACGCTTCATCCATCTCTAAGAGAAATTTCTCTTCACTTTTCAGTGTGTAATCTTCCAGTTCAATGATATATTCCCATATTTAAAAAATTAATTGGATCATTATTTTGTAATATAATTTTAACTCAGTAATGCATCTCTCTGAGCCTCAATATTTTTATTTGTAAAATGGAGATAAAATATGTATTGTATGGCATTCTTATGAGGATTAAATTGGGTAGTATGTACATCCACAGTGCCTGGCACATACTATGTACTCAGTAATGGAAGCTAATATTAATAATAACAATGGAAATAAGGCATTTCAGAAATGTAGTTTCTGGGGCAAAGGATATGAATATCTTCAAGGTCATTGATAGATATTACTAAATTTCTCTCTGAACTACATACCAGTCTACTAGCAGTGTATGAAAGTGCTTTTTGCCTTGTAACAGTAGTTAGCTATGGTTATTATAATTTTTAAAATACTGTGCAACTTGATGGCAAAAATGAATTTTTTAAATTTGCATTTTGAAGAAGTATTACTTACTATTTTTTCACATATTCATTGACCATTTGTGTTTTTCTTATCAATTTCTCATTCATTGCTTTGAAGAAAGCTAAGGTTTGAGAGTAGCTAATAAAACTATGCTTTTCTCTAAACTGGAATAATTGCATGATGCTCTATTTTATTTAAAATTAAAGTTTTCAATATCACATAAGCTTTTCATTTTTCATAGCTAGAACGTTAGTGTATAAATGTTCTTATTTTAGAAAGGATCTTAGAGAAAGTTCTAACACTGTCCCATAGACGGTTGATGACATCTTGCTTTTTAATTGTCTACAATTGTTTTCATTTCAGAAAAGCACAGGCCGACCACATGTGATCCAGAAAACCTTGGCAGGACAATATTCTAAGCAAATGAAGAATCTCAGTGAGTTTTAATAATATCCATTATATTTTACGTAATAGAAGCCACGACTTTGATGGGACCCAGTAGACACATAGGCTTGTTGCAAAGAGGCTTTGCTCTGAGATCTGGAGTGAGCAGTATCTGTCAGCAGTGAACTGTGTTCCGTGTGATGAGGCATGGGCAGTTGTTTCTGATGGAAAGACCGAAGTAAGAAGCTGCATTAAGAACCAGAGGATATGGCCAAACTTAAGAGTGATTTACAGTGTGGTTTGTCCTTAAATTTCCCTGGCAGTTTACCACTCTTCTCTCTCTCACATTCTGGTCCTAAGGCATCTAAGATGCCGTTGCTGGCAAAAGCTGCTTTTGGATTACTGGGGTATGCAGTGTTACTTCTGTATATTAATGACAGAGTCTTTAATTATGCATAAGCTTATGCCATACATTGTTTTTAATTCTAACATTAATTAAGCATAGTAGAATTCTCTTAAATTTTCAGATGTTGTGGGTCAGGTAGCTGTAGGTCATTCTGCTTATTCTAATAAGCCTTGAACACCTCATTATGTTTTTGATGATGTATGGCAGAAAATTATAGTTGAACTTTAAGTTATAATTTGAGAATTACAGATTGAGTTATATTTGTGACCGCAAGAGTGTGAAATGCTTAAAGATTGATGTACTTTTTCTCCTTAGTTTATTTTGGTTTTGAGATGACATTGCTATCAATGTCACTATTCCTTCACATAATATTTTTAAAACATTCCCATTGAAATGCAGTCAAATATAAATTTCAGAATTCCTTTTTCTTTTACACAGGTATGGAAAGCAATGCCCGGTGGCCCTTTCTATCTGAGTTAAAGTGGCTGAAGAGGAGAAGGAAGCGAGCAGTGAATGTGAGTGTGGCATTGAGCCATGGGTGGGGCTATTTCACTCAGTGGCATACTGTGCCTGTCATCACCCAGTAGCTAAGGGTACCTATAGCAGTTTAGATTGGCTAGCTTCCTCTTACAAACAAAAACAACAAACCAAAACCTGCTCTGATTTGAGTCTTAGAGGTATATTTGAGTCTTACAGGCAATTTTTTTATTCAGTTATTCCTGTTGGTGATATAAACCGATGATGGTGTTCTATGAACTCTGATATCATAAAAGGAATGTATTGTTTTAGCTTTATTTTCCAAGTGTTTCATATGAAAATTGCAGGGGTTTTTTTTATTGAAAGCACAGCAGACTTTTTAAAATATGCCTTCCATAACAAAACATTTCCGTTAGCAAAAAAGTAGGGAGCAGGGGTAAGTTTTGAAATGTTGTCTAATTACTCTTATTTGTATTTCTTTCAAAGTAAAAACTGGTACACCAAATTTTGAAGCTGGATGTGTTTTTCTGAACAGAATGAATCTCTCTGACCATTAGTATCATGTTAGTTACTAAACAAGAATCATATAATTATATAATCAACAACTGTTGTATAGCTCCCATGTATTGATAAATGTATAGGGCTTTGTTACTGAAATTATGTTCCTAGTCTTTTTCATAATAGATTAGAAAGCTGTAATGGTGGGGACTGTCTAGTAATTACATGGTGAATGCTATGTAACTGAGAATTAATTCCACAGCATATAGATTACATGGTAATTTACTAGATAACTTAATGAGTAATTATACTAGAAATTGTACATTTTAGTTAATGTTTTGCTGAATGTATTGCTTTGTGAAATTAGACCATCTGCCATCAAAAACTTAGTTATAGGTTAAATTATTCTCTTTTATGAGCTGTCTTTGTATTATGGTGATTACGGATTTTTTTTATACTTAGAAATTTCTTTTTGCTTACTCTTGAAGATGTGTTTTGTATTAATAAATTTTATATAGGCTACTGACATTTCTCTACAGTCCACTCTTACCAAATATAAACTGACCAGTGACCATGTACATAAAGAAAATTTTGTTTTCCAACTACTAAAAAAAAGTCCAAATGATGGCTAAAGAACTTAGTCCTGCTTTTAAAGGATTGTTTAATAATAATAAAATTTTAGAAGATTTAGAAAATAGTAATTATCAGTGTTTGTTTCTTTGAAAAGTTGTGTGGTTAAGAATTAATATATTGTTATTAGCATTTCACTCCATTGACTTAATGTTTCTATTTGACTACATGGATACCTGTTCCAGATGTACTGTGCTATTTTTATTAAATGAGTTTTAAATATATTCTTTGACTCTTCAATAGATATGAATTTTTTAATCACATTTTAATGCCAAAGAAATTGAGATTTATTTTAACAGAATTATAATGTACATTTTCTCTGGACTATTTTTACATAAAAGTCATATAAAAACAACATAGGCTGTCCTCTATCTTGATAAGTACTATAATGATAATTAAATATAATCCTTTCCTGAATACTTGAATGTTTACCCATACTTTATAAATTCTTTTTATTTCTTCAATCAAGTTTCTGGTGTTTATAAGTAGGAGGCAAAGAGTTCTGAAATTCAGTCTACAGCTTAATAGCCAACATCAGAGATATTTTATATTCACTACCATTATAACTAGGTATTTTTATTTTCTCCAGCCATCTCGTGGTGTGTTTGAAGAAATGAAATATTTGGAACTTATGATTGTGAATGATCACAAAACGGTAAGAATATAGAATCTATGGGTTTTAGACCTGATAGCTTACTTAAGAAAGAATACATTTCAACTTTCTATTTAGTCATAATTTGTTACTTCTTAAAGCCATGTACTTAGATGCTTTATTTCCTTGGAAGCCATATATTTAGATGAAAAGGTGGTTTATTCCATGATATTTAGACAGCTTGATTTTTATATAATTTTCACAACTCTAAACTCTTCCTTTACTTAATAATGATATAATTAATGGATTTAACTATTTGGCATCTTTCACTTGTCTTCATCTACAATTCCTATTCTCTACTTCATCTCCGTGTTTGGTCCCTGCTCTCTAATTTTATTCCATTTCTTTATTTTGCTAAAATGTTATTTTTTTCTTCCTAATTATTTTGATTTGTGGAAGATACAATTATAGGAGATAAACATACGCAATAAAGGTATATCTAAAGATACTATTTGTAACTGATGTTTATCTTCCTTAAATATTTGAAAGATAAATAATATTATGTTACTTCTGTCAAAGAAAAATGTGATTCAGTTTGTCATCTCAGTAACACTTAAAAGACATAAAAAGTAATTATTGATCTCCATTGGCCCCTCTTAAAGTAGAAACTTTCTTAACCATATTCTACTTTACCATTTCTCTTAAAAATGTCTTGGCTGAAGCCTAGAACATTCTAAAGAGTCTTATTCAGTGGGCTGTTTGCTGGTATACCCGGTACTTGTGGTATGCTGGTTAATGTTTAATACCTAGCTTTCTGAAGAAAAAAAAGCTTGATTTATACTGTTTGCTGATATCCATGGTATAAACATTCCCACCATGGCTGATGTAAACCAGCCAGATGAGGCCAATAAATAAAGCGCTGGGAAAAGATGCATCCAGTTGGCTGTTGTGAACTGCTGGGAGCTCGCTTCAGCATTCCACTGCCATTCTTCCCAAATGGCGGAGGCCAGTTGTAATTTTTGCTGTAATTACATAATTTAATTTTAAAAATTATATAAATGAAGAGAAAAAGCAATTGTTTTTATGAAAACTAAGCTACGTATCTGGAGAGATGAGGTTCTTTTAAGAATTACCTAAAAGTCAGGTATGGGTGAAAAACTTTGCAACAGAACTTCAGATTGCTTTGCAAATATCTTTAAGAGCTTCTTTTACTTTAAGAAAACAAAAATTACATTAGTAGACCTTAGGAAAAGACTGTGTTTCATACAAAAATGACACATGAGATTCTAATCAGACCCTACACAGGAAAGGTCATGAAACCATATATGTATATTTTATTATTCCTCTTGCCTTTTTTTTTAAATTTATTTTTTTTTAATTTTGGTATCATTAATCTACAATTACATGAAGAACATTATGTTTGCTAGGCTCCCCCTTTCACCAATTCCCCCCACATACCCCTTCACAGTCACTGTCCATCTGCATAGTAAGATGCTGTAGAATCACTACTTGTCTTCTCTGTGTTGCACAGCCCTCCCCGTGCCCGCCCCGCCACTATACATACTAATTGTAATGCCCCCTTTCTTTTTCCCCACCCTTGTCCCTCCCTTCCCACCCATCCTCCCCAGTCCCTTTCCCTTTGGTAACTATTAGTCCATTCTTGGGTTCTGTGATTCTGCTACTGTTTTGTTCGTTCGGTTTTTCTTTGTTCTTATTCTCCACAGATGAGTGAAATCATTTGGTACTTGTCATTCTCCGCTTGGCTTATTTCACTGAGCATAATACCCTCTAGCTCCATCCATGTTGTTGCGAATGGTAGGATCTGTTTTCTTCTTATGGCTGCATAATATTCCATTGTGTATATGTACCACATCTTCTTTATCCATTCATCTACTGATGGACATTTAGATTGCTTCCGTATCTTGGCTATTGTAAATAGTGCAGCGATAAACATAGAGGTGCATCTGTCTTTTTCAAACTGGAGTGCTGCATTCTTAGGGTAAATTCCTAGAAGTGGAATTCCTGGGTCACATGGTATTTCTATTTTGAGCATTTTGAGGAACCTCCATATGCTTTCCACAATGGTTGAACTAATTTACATTCCCACCGGCAGTATAGGAGGGTTCCCCTTTCTCCACAACCTCGCCAAAATTTGTTGTTGTTTGCCTTTTGGATGGTTGTGATCCTTACTGGTGTGAGGTGATATCTCATTGTGGTTTTAATTTGCATTTCTCTGATGACAAGTGATGTGGAGCATCTTTTCATGTGTCTGTTAGCCATCTGAATTTCTTCTTTAGAGAACTGTCTATTCAGCTCCTCTGCCCATTTTTTAATTTTATTATTTGCTTTTTGTTTGTTGAGGTGTGTGAGCTCTTTATATATTTTGGATGTCAATCCTTTATCGGATGTGTCATTTATAAATATATTCTCCCATACTGTAGGATGTCTTTTTGTTCTATTGATGGTGTCCTTTGCTGTGCAGAAGCTTTTTAGCTTGATATAGTCCCACTTGTTCATTTTTGCTTTTGTTTCCCTTGCCCAGGGAGATATGTTCATGAAGAAGTCACTCATGTTTATGTCCATGAAATTTTTGCCTATGGTTTTTTCTTAGAGTTTTATGGTTTCATGACTTACATTCAGGTCTTTGACCCATTTTGAATTTACTTTTGTGTATGGGGTTAGACAGTGATCCAGTTTCATTCTCTTACATGTAACTGTCCAGTTTGGCCAGCACCATCTGTTGAAGAGACTGTCATTTCCCCATTGTATGTCCATGGCTCCTTTATCATATATTAATTGGCCATATATGTTTTGGTTAATGTCTGGGTCTCTATTCTGTTCCACTGGTCTGTGGCTCTATTCTTGTGCTAGTACCAAATTGTCTTGATTACTGTGGCTTTGTAGCAGAGCTTGAAGTTGGGGAGTGAGATCCCTCCCACTTTATTCTTCCTTCCCAGGATTGCTTTGACTATTCGGGGTCTTTGGTGGTTCCATATGAATTTTAGAACTATTTGTTCCAGTTCATTGAAGAATGTTGTTGGTAATTTGATAGGGATTGCATCAAATCTGTATATTGCTTTGGGCAGGATGGCCATTTTGATGATATTAATTCTTTCTAGTCAGGAGTATGGGATGAGTTTCCATTTGTTAGTGTCCTCTTTAATTTCTCTTAAGAGTGTCTTATAGTTTTCAGGGTATAGGTCTTTCACTTCCTTGGTTAGGTTTATTCCTAGGTATTTTATTCTTTTTGATGCTATTGTGAATGGAATTGATTTCCTGATTTCTCTTTCTATTAGTTCATTGTTAGTGTATAGGAAAGCCACAGATTTCTGTGTGTTAATTTTGTATCCTGCAACTTTGCTGAATTCTGATATTAGTTCTAGTAGTTTTAGAGTGGAGTCTTTAGGGTTTTCTTATGTACAAAATCATGTCATCTGCACATAGTGACAGTTTGACTTCTTCTTTACCAATCTGGGTTCCTTGTATTTCTTTGTTTTGTCTAATTGCCGTAGCTAGGACCTCTAGTACTATGTTGAATAACAGTGGGGAGAGTGGGAATCCCTGTCTTGTTTCTGATCTCAGAGGAAAAGCTTTCAGCCTCTCACTGTTCAGTATGATGTTAGCTGTGGGTTTATCATATATGGCCTTTATTGTGTTGAGGTACTTGCCGTCTATGCCCATTTTGTTGAGAGTTTTTATCATGAATGGATGTTGAATTTTGTCAAATGCTTTTTCAGCACCTATGGAGATGATCATGTGGTTTTTGTCCTTCTTTTTGTTGATGTGGTGGATGATATTGATGGATTTTCGAATGTTGTACCATCCTTGCATCCCTGGGATGAATCCCACTTGGTCATGGTGTATGATCCTTTTAATGTATTTTTGAATTTGGTTTGCTAATATTTTGTTGAATACCCCATATATTTTTTTTAAATGGTGACTTAATTTATATTTAAATTTTCAGTTGAGACTCTGTCTTAACAGATATTTTCTTTTAATTACGAAGTACAACTTCAATTATGTTGAATATTATTCAATAAAATACCTTTTAATTTTGGGGGGAGATGGTGAACGTACAACATAGAGAATGTAGTCAATAATTCTGTAACATCTTTCTATGTGCTGACCGATAGTAATTACACTAGTTAGGATGAGCATTTAATTAATAGTGTAAATAACTGTATAATCACTGTAGTGTGTACTTGAAATCAATATAATATTGTATATATTTAACTATATTTTCATAAAAAATATATTCTAATTTTATATGCAGATTTATTTTATTTACTAGAGTTTTTAAATATACTGCTTAGTATTTGTTAAAAGCAGAATTTATTAGAACTTTACATACAATTTAGGAAATGTCTTCCCTGACAGGAAGGAAAACCAAATACATAAGCAGCCGTTTTAGGTAATGTAGGCCCCAATATGAGTTTATGAAGGACATTGATTTGCTTGAAATGCTAAGGTAATTTTTTCATCTGAATTATTTTTGTTGATTGGAACATAGAGATTTTTTTCCAGCTACTTCTCAATACTTAGTATTGTGGCATGTTGTGAGATCCTTAACATTATGGCATATTGTGGCATATTGTGAACCTAAGCCTTTCTAACATCCACTATACAAATACTCTTAAGGTAGTGGAAATAATAAATACATATACAATACCTGTAAGTTCACAAAGTACATTCACATATACCTGATAAATGATAGAACGGTTCTCCAATCCATGCCCTATAATTTCAAATACCTTGTTCCACCATCCCACCATCCTCTATCAGGAAAGCATATGAAGCTATCTACCAGAGAGTAGATCTCAGTAACTGTACAAATAGGAAACTTGATGATTTTTTACACATTACGTATTTTGGATTTATATTTTAATCCTTTACAATGGAAGCATTTAAATAATCTTGTCTTATGAGAAATAAATTAGTACCCTCTTTTAAAACATTTTTCTCATATATGGAAAATTTCTGTACATTATACCACATATTCTGTGATAAAGTCACCTTATTTAGACCACCAAATCCTTTAATGGTAAATCTTGGTAATTTAACTTATTATAATTATTAAAATGAGTGAAAACTAGGCATGGTATGGTCATCTGTCTTAGAAACCAGAAAAAAGAACTATAATTTGCTCTGATAAATTTGGAGACAATACATGTTAAGAAATGGGAAAAAAAAGCTTTTATTCTTGACTGGTAACATTGCCTTAAGTAGAAAGAAATTGCCTAAGATTATTTCTACTATTTAAGGCATTATTCCACCTATGCTAATAGAACTAAATATATTCCTTTTCCTTTAAGACCAGGTTACATCCTAGTTCATAATTGTCCCAAATAAATGTGTCATTTTTTAACAATTTTCTTTTGACAGCTGAGAAAAGTTTTTTTCTAAGGATGCTTGTATGAGATGATAGTTTTCAGTTTGATTGCCACAAAGAAGTAAGTCATAACATGGATCAGATAACTTAAGTTCATATGTCGAAAGTAAAACTGAACTAGAATAATCAACACCTATTTTTAATACGTGGAAATTTTAGAATGATCCTTGGGATTACTCATAACTGTTACCCTCTTGTTGAAGATCAAGCTCTAATTTAAATTTTTTTCAAAAAGCATATTTGTTCTGGAAGAAAAAGCAAATATGGCACTTTAAATGTAAATTGTTTTCAGTGATCAGAAAATGTGAAAGTAAATTTTATCATAAATGGAGATTGCACATTTTTCTTTATATGCAAAATTAGTTCTCATTGATGCAAGAAATAGAAACCCTTTCCTGCATTTACATTCAGGCTACCCTCTTTAACTCAGAGTAACTTAATATTGGCTTACTGAAAAATGCAGATACCTTATTTCAAATAAACATCTTATTATCAGTGGCTTTCAATTAGAAAAGAAAAATCCCTCAATTTTGTAGAAAGAATCTTACTAGCTGGCTGGTGGAACTTAATTTGCAAGCCAATTATAACCTTGATAAGGATTGCAAACAATTTTTTGAGTCGCTTCAGTTAAATATGAATATTAAAAACCTTATTCTAATAGAAAATTGGTTGAAATATTTTAATGTGCATGAAAAATTAATGTTTTGCTTGTATTTGCTATAATCCTTACGTACAAGTCAGTAAGTACAAATGTATACAAATAGCTCGAATATTTTTAATTTAAACTTCATTTAGTTTTCCTTATTTAAAAAACACTGTTATTTTATAGGTACCTAACAAATTATGAGTCCTCATCAATAATCATGATTTATTTGAAATACACATAAACTATTTTATAAGAATTGTTAACTGAACAAGTTTATCTCCTGTCTCTACCCAAAGTAGGCACTGAATTCTAGCTGTGAAATTCCAGTTATTTGTCCTCTTTGAGCCTCATGTATAAACGGGGATTATAAGACCTACCTCTTAAGAGTTGTGAGGAGTGAATATTTGTTATAGGAGAAACACTTAGATCCTACTACATCTTAGGTGCTCAATTAAATGGCACTTCAAGTGAACAAATCTAGTTGTTGCTGTTCATCCTTATCTTACTTGCTGTCTTGGCAACATTGGACACAGTTGATTACTCTTTCCTGTTTGAAACATTTCCTTTATATCAGCTTCTATGACACAACAGCTTTCTCCCTCACTGGCGAGTTTGTCATAGTTTTTTTCCATATGGCCTCAAGAATTATGAGAGTGCCCCACAGCTTGGTTTGGGGCTTTATATAATGTCATCATCACTTCCATTCATCACTCTCTATACCTTTAGTCTTCTGAGTTCCTTTCTTATATATCCAACTGCCTACTTGGCTCCCTGCTTCCATACTGAATAGGCATTTCATATTTAGTGTTTTTATGTCAGAACTTTAGGTTCCTTATTTCTAAGCTTCTCTTCCCTTAGTCTTTCTCATTATTTTGAATGGTACCACCACCACCCCCGCTATTCAAATCAAAACCCAGGAGTCATCTTTTGTTCTTTCCTCACCTTCTGCATCCTATTCATCAAAAAGTCTTGTGGGTCCTCTTTTCATAGTGTCTTAAATCTACCCTCTTCTCTCTGCAGATGTCCAGTATTCATTATCTTTTGTCTGGACTATTGTCATAGTTTCTCTCTGCTTTCATCCTTGACCCCCTCCAAGTCACTCTCTCTACAGCAGGCAGAGCGAACTTTCTAAAAACAAAATCAGGGACTTGGAAGTTACAAATATGAAATAAATTAAAAACTTATTACATTTTGATAGACTTCAAAGAGACCTTATTTTATTTTTTCATTCACATGTCCTATTTTCCACAATCAATATACTATAAAAAGAAGTCTCCAAAGACAAGTAATGACTCTATAGCATCTTACTACGCTGATAGAGAGTGACGGCAATGGGGGTTGTGAGTACTTGATAATATGGGTGAATGAGGAAACCACGATGTTGCTCATGTGAAACCTTCATAAGATTGTATATTAATGATACCTTAAATTTAAAAAAAGTAAAATCAGTAAATAAATATTAAAAAAAAGAAGTCTCCAGAAATGACAAATTAATGTTCAGAAGCAAAATAAAATTTGTTTTAGTAAGTGTGTAACACCACTGCATTAGAATAGGTGTTAGTTAATGTTCTCCTTTGTTTTTTTGGTGTGTGCTTCTTAATATCAACAGTTTTTTTAAAAATTGAAGTATAGTTGATATTATACTGGCTTCAAGTATACAACAGTGATTCAACAGTTACAAACATGATTAAATCCTCAGCTCTTTTGTTAAGAGTACATTTTGGTGGCATTTAGTACCTTCAGCTAGTTCCAATGCATTTTCCTGACCCCAGAGGGACTTTTGCTTTTACTTTTAGGAGTATCTTTGTAATTTTTCAGCTTATGGAATTTGCTAGGCAACTTAAAATGCTTAGCTCTTGACAGCAACTTCTTTACAGTAGGTTTGAAAACACTGTTAAAGTGTCTGAAAATTTTTAGATCAATATGATGTTTTATGACCCAGTTACATGCATAAATTGAAGTTTACTCTAAAAGAACAGATCATGATGCCCATTGGTAGCAAATATTATACATATAAATAGTTATAAATTAATGAATGCTACTAGAAACACAGTGTCACAATGTTAAGTTTATCATGGGTTGTCAGTGTGCTAGTACCATGAAAAAATACCTCATATATAAGCACAAGAACATATTTTCTATGTTTAAAAAAACATAGTGACAGGGGAAGAGAGAGAATGAAATGAAGGGATTCTGATAAATTTATAATGTGGTCAGAGGAGAAAAAAGAATATCATGGATTTCCACTTTAGAAATATTTTTAATCTTTATAAAAGATGCATTATTTTAATTGAAGACAAATTTTTAAAGACTTATGATGGAAATCCAATTTGGTAGTTTTGCATATTTTTCTTTTTTCTCAGGGGGTTTGATCCCCCCCATGGTTAAGACTTCGGTTTTCTAATGTCCTCTCAAAGACAGAGCAAGGTACTCCTTGCTAAAACTATAGTCTTCCATATTTTGTTATTTAAATAATCTATTAATTTTCTTTTCTTTATTAAATTAACATAAATAACCAGACACAATTATAAACTATTGCCATACTTCATTTTTACTTTTGTCTCTTTTTTGTTCTGACTTTGGGCAAAAGCAAAAAAGCTTCATTTGGAGGAGACATTCTTCAGAAAGAATATAGTAAAATGCGTGCCAACTGCATTCCGTGTCATGGATAGCATCTCCAGTGTTGCCTAAGAAATGTCCTTGATTTGTCCAGTTGAGACTACATTTCTTGGTTCGAGCCTTTTAGAAGGTGGTTAAGATCATTTCAGTGAAAATACAAGGACAGCATTGCGGTCCCCTCCCCTCCCCTCCCCTCCCCTCCCCTTCCCTTCCCTTCCCTTCCCTTCCCTCCCCTTTTCCCTTCTCCTTCCCCTTTCCATTCCCCTTCCTTTTCCCTTTTCCTTTCCTTCTATGTAAATTGAGGCACATACAATAAAATACATAGATCTTAGTGTACAGCTCGATAAATTTTGACATGTATGTACTCTCATGTACCCATCACCCAAACCAGGATATCAAACATTCTCATTAATTTTTCCTGTTTCACCTGTTAGACCCATCCCCATTCCTGCTCCCTTATGGCAATCGCCAGTCTGTTCTCTGTGTCTATGGGTCTGTGGGTCTATTACTCTTTTGTTTGGTTGTTCATTTGTTTTGTTGGATCCCGCATACAAGTGAAATCATATCATGTTTGTCTTTCTGGTACAGGTGTTTTAAATAGTTTTTCTGCCTAACAGAGAAATAAAATAAGAATACCACCATTTCCAACATGGCACAAACTAAAGTTTATGTTTTTGATGCCAATTTCTACTATTGTTGTGAGATTTCTGCTTTTAATGAATTTTGAAATTTACCATTAAATTATGATGTGGCAGTGACTGGTTTGCCTTTCTCCCCCAGTATAAGAAGTGTCGCTCTTCTCACGCACACACCAATAACTTTGCAAAGTCTGTGGTCAACCTTGTGGATTCTGTAAGTATCCTGGTTTTCTTGAACCTATTTTTTTCCAAGATGGAATTGGTTTATATCTCTATTTGCTTTCTTGTTACTTTAGATCTTTTTTGGGTAAAAGTAAAAATGCCATCCTTAAGCTGATCTGGCTAAGAAGTTATAGTGCAGTCTGATTCACAAAGAGTAGTGTTATCAGAGTTTAAGATGCTGTTGAGTTATCCTTGGAATCCCAAAGATGCTATTACCATTGTTTCTAAGTGACGTCTAGACCTCATTGCCACCAAGTTTATGAAGGACAAAAACACTGGAGAAAATTAGCTGCCAAAAAGAGTGTAAATTACCTTAACAAATGAAACCTTGTTAATAATAACCAGTTGAGCTTATTGTCTTGAATATGTGGCAGAAGAACTATCAATTGTCTTAACTATATGAACTGTTATTGTCTTAAATATATGGCAGAAGAATAAGTTGAGGTGGAGTATGGAGAATTTAGGAAATAGAAACATTTTTTTAAGCACCCAAATTAATTTTCTTAGTGTTCCCATTAGTGGAATGCTTCAGACTTAATTTCTAAATGACATAATTAAGTGTAGTCTCCAGATAAAACTAAATTGAAACAGCAAAATATGGTATTTCCTCTCAAAGACTTCTAACTTTATCTTTCATATCGATATTTTTTCCTTCTCATTTTGTGTGTTATAGAGAATGATGGTTAAGATTTTCTTCCTCTTTCCTGCTTTAGGTAGGAATTCCATGGATGTGAACATTGTATCCCAGTATCTGATGTTATGTTCCACCAAGTAGTTCAATTTGACTAGTCATAAATTAACTATAGTATACTACTGTGTATAGTCTAATGTAATGTGCTATTTTGTTCAGCTGAATATATTTTTATCTGATATTAATTGTTTCCATATCTCAGCTATTGTAAATAGTGCTGCAATAAACATAAGGGTGCATATGTCTTTTTGAATCTGAGAACTTGTTTTCTTTGGGTAAATTCCTAGCAGTGGATTGTATGTCCCCTCTTAACTGGGTGAAAAACTTTTTTATACTCATTTTCTCCAAAGAACTGCCTCCTTTTTCTTTTGTCTCTTAAACAGTCCAGTAACCTCCAACCATGTAAATATTCATAACATATAACACCTAATGCCTGATAGTCAAAGCTGAGCAAACGCATATAACATGGGTGGGATGGGCAGACTGTTTTATACAGTTAGGACTGAAGTTCTGAAAGCCAGTTTGTACCTGGTTTGTCAATTTAATTTTAGCTCATGTCAGTCTCTGAAGAGGAAACTATTAGTGGATATGGAAAAGAGAATATTAAATTTAACTTTTCCCCTGCTGAAGTTGTTTACTTGGTAACAGCTCTATGTTAGTCACTTCACCACGATTGAATAGCAGCATCTCATCTTGCAAAGTATACTTTCTATTGTAGGTTACCACACAGGGTTCTGACGCTGACCAACTAATTTTTAAAAGACATTAGTTATATTGAATTCATCTCTTGTAAAATCTTTACCCCTTCTCATTGATTTAGGCATGGTGATACTCTTTTCAGTGTGATAAAGATCATCCATTATTTTGTTAATTAGCTTGACAAAAGCACAAAGTGACAGCATTCATTGAAGTTGCTTAATTGTGTGAATTATTTAGCTATTGGGCCAAAAGTAGAGAAAGGAGAAAGATGGCAATTTAAATTTTGTGAGTGATGCCACCCTGTGGTGAAGGTGAAACGGGTGGGTAATATAAATTTGCCCTTCCCTCCTTTGGCCTCAGATCCGTGATTCTCTCCCAGTGTTATTTTACTTGTAGTACAACAAAGCTTCCAAGATCCAGCCATCTGTGTTGTTGATGGTTGTCCAATTATTTAGTGATTCCTTCCAGTCCTGCAGGACTGACTTGTCGTACTGGACCTACTCAGAGCCACTATGTCCTGTGCCAACCTGTTACCCACTATGAGGTTTGGATTTTACTGAACCTTGCTAGGAATTTATACCCAAATTTTAGAATCTTTACATCCCTACTATCTCTCCCTAGTGAGATGCCTGGCCATTAAATGTACTGATTTGAAAATGAAACAACCTGTAGGACAGGCCAAACTGTGATTGTTCTTTCATTCTTTCTTTATTTTTGCTTTTGGAAAAGAGCAAGAAAAGAAAGTTCTCTATGATGAGCTAATTATGACCTCATGTTCTCCTCTTACCTCCCCTCCTGTCCTTCCGCTGACTCTGAATCACTGATTGTGCATGTTTGACCCAGTGTTTTCCTCCTGCACCTGTCCTGTTGTATACCCTCAGATTTACAAGGAGCAGCTCAATACCAGGGTTGTCCTGGTGGCTGTAGAGACCTGGAATGAGAAGGATCATATTGACATCACTACCAACCCTGTGCAGATGCTCCATGAATTCTCCAAATATCGGCAGCGTATCAAGCAGCATGCTGATGCTGTGCACCTCATCTCGTATGTACCTGTTGTTTTTGGTTTGACATTTATCTTTACCTTTTACTATATCAGTTAAGTTATGTATCAGTGTAGTCATCTTGAAAAAGATTGATACTGATTCCTCTCTGTTATAAAAGAAGCCTGGAGGTAGGCTGGCATGTGCTGGGATGGTGGCTCCCCAGCCATAAGATTTACCTTCAGAGTATAGTCCTATTTTCAGAACTTGCATCCCTAAGGTCGACTCATTGTGCAGGATGGCTGCTGGTGCTCCAGCCTTCATTTACAGGCAGCAGGAATGCCAAGCAGGGAGGTATGCAAAAGGATACTCCTTCCAGCTGAACTAGCTCCCTTAAAACAGATTTCTTGAAAGCTTACCCATATCTTTTTCACTAACAAGTCATTTGTGCGATCTTAGTCACATCGCCACACCGAGCTGCAAGAAAGGCTTGAAAAAAAAATAGTCTTTTGAGGTGTACCATTAGATAAAATTGAGCTTTTTATCACTGAGGAAAAGGGGTACCATACTAATAATAAATTGTGCCTTTCTCTACTCATGGCAAATCTGTTTTAAACTGTTCTCTAAACTTCTGTTGTAGATTTAGACTAACCAGAGTCCTTCTTTTCCTCTTACCCTTACTCTTTGCTTTTTTCTCTCTCAGTCTTTAATCAGCTATTTTTGATAAATATATCTTCAATATTTTATATAACTACTAGTCTCTGCTAGAAAAAAGTAAAGGTCTGTGGTCTGTTTATCTTTGTGTCCTCAATTCCTGTGCCAGTGCTTAGAAGGTGCTCAATTAATGTTTGCACAACTGAGATTATTCAACATATCATAAATTTAAAGGTATTTAAAATAGAGTTTTTTATTTCTTGAAAGAGAGTGAATTTGGGGTATTCAGTGTAGGAGAGTGGGTAGACATGTTTTGGGAGAGTTTCTATGTGGTTATTACATCGGTTTCCTAATAGCACTTCTTTCTTCAGGCGTGTGACATTCCACTATAAGAGAAGCAGTCTGAGTTACTTTGGAGGTGTCTGTTCTCGCACAAGGGGAGTTGGTGTGAATGAGGTAAATTTTATCAATTTTCTTAAAGTAGAGCTTTACCTTTGCATCTGATCTCTTTCTTCCCTGTGGCCTAGTTTACAGCCCTCTCAGGCTTGTTTAGAATGACGATAACATCGAGAATAGAATATGAGGGTTTATTTTAGCAAATAGAACCCAAAGTGGGCTTTGGTGTCAGAAAAGATATATTGCTTCACCACATAATGAAAAAGATGGTTTTTCATCTTCATCAGGGACATGCAAGCCAAAGATGGGCCTAGAGATTTTTTGGCCTCTCTAGATAAGTTTTATAAGCTTATTGATCCTTCCTTCATAACTCTGTTTTAAGCTATAATGCTCTTCTGCCCATGTAGGTTTAACTCATTAAAATCCAGGAGTTTATGATTGTATCTAATTAGTTTCATTGTTTGCTCCCTATGTAAGTTCTTCATCATTATGCCTTCCACCTACCTATCTGTATAATGAATTGAAACAAATATTGCCTTAATCTTATTGTTTGGATTTTTATACCTTCACTTATATAAAGAAAATTCTTATAACAGCTGGCAACTGCACCCAAAAAGTCAAACCTATTATATCTAAACCCTGATCAATACCAGAATATACTCTGTCAGGATATGCCAATAGCCATCATTCACTGGAGACCTCTCTCGGCATATCTGTAGTAAGTTGAATTCATTCTTAGTATGAGTTGAAGTGGGACTCAGTCTTTTGTGACTTGTATTTTATGTTTCCACATGAAAGCATAGATTCTGAGAGATGCCACGTAGTAAGAGAGGCTTTCTGCTTCCTGGGCCCAGTTGCCAGGAAGAAGTGATAAGGAGCATATGCCATCTTTTGATGCTATGAGGATCTACTTAAGGAACTGAGATGATATGTAGTGATGAATAAGAAATAATAACTAGCTTTGTACACTCTCTCAAATGTTTCCCACACACTTCCAACTCTGAAAACCAGTATGGTCTTCCAATGGCAGTGGCACAAGTATTATCGCAGAGCCTGGCTCAAAACCTTGGAATCCAGTGGGAACCTTCCAGCAGAAAGCCAAGTATGTACACTGACCGTCTTACTCACTTTCATGTGCTATTCTGTCAGTATAATGCATGTCCAGACAATAAACAGTTTTCATTCCTAAGTCATTATAGTTTCATTGTAGTATATCTCCTTCCTCTAAAACAATTTTAAAATGATCAACTTACGGTAATTCTTAATCTTTTTGGGTTGTAGAATGTTCCCTTTTGAAACCCATAAAAATCATATTCACTTTATAGAATGTGAACTTTTTGTCATATGGCAGAATATTTGGGTTGGGGGTGGTGAATGCTTATTCTCTGGGTTCTAAGCAGCTGAGTATAGACACAAGATGCCAGTGAGGTTCCATTATAAGTTTAGTAATAGCACAGTTGAATTGGGGAATAGCTTACATCTAGAGTCAAACAGGAGCTCAAACTCTTAATTCAACTTAAATCCACCTACCTACCTCTAATTAAACTCACTCATGTTGTCCCAACAGAAAACTTAGAGAAGAAGCCTTCCCCACAGACAGCCCTGCCCCAGGGCCCTTTAAACAGGTGGTGGACTAGGGTGCAGGCAGGGCCAAGAGGAAGTACGTGTAGGACCTTAGGTCCCATCTGGTAGGAAAATGCAGCTCCTGTCTGCTAGGTGTCACTCTCTTCATGAATCAGAGGAGAGGCAGGTAGAAAGGCAGGGCAGAGTGTCCAGGGGCAAGGTGTCTAAGGCTCAATGGTTTTAGGGGTCCATGAAAAGTTTCAGTTTCCTTTCAAATCAGTATAAAATCCAACCTGGATTATATTCCTTTTTATATCAATACAGTAGTAAAATATAATTTCTAATACGTTTTTGTGGTGGGAGGCAAAAGTGCCTCGGATACAAAGAAGTCATAAAGCCATCCTCTGGAAAGAAGGACTAAGGCATTCACTCAAATTATTCTCTTACCTAGGAGTTAAATGATATCTACTCCCCTTTGAAAATAGCAGATGCTAAGAGCAAAGCTTGTCCTCTCTACCTCCCAAGAAGAAAAGGACAAAAACCTACCTTAACTTTATCTTACATTTGATACTTTTTTGACTACTACCAAGTAAATGTCATTAATGCATAATGTTATGGAAACTTTAAACAAAACATGTATCCAGGAGCTTCTTAATTTCCTTTATGGGCGTGTTAAGTCATCACTTCATGGGTAAAAGCCACCACTTCATGAGGACAGTGTTTGAAAGGTAAAATTGGAGGCATTTAGCAATTTTCCACAAACTTCTGTTTATTAATATGTTGCTCAGAGTACTTGCTTTTTCACAGAAGCCAATAGTACATATTAAAGGAGGTATATTGGGTTTCATGAGCTGGGATAAATACATTAAAATAAGAAAGGAGCAGGGCCAGGCTTATGACCTTGTTTGAAAATCCTGGAGCTGGGAAGAGGCAGAGAACTACTGAGTTGGATGATGGGGTAGGTGAGAAATATGGGTTCATCACTAATGCCTGGTTTAGTTCCTTTGTAAAATTTTCTATTCCTGTGTCATTTATTTGTTTATGTAGATAGTTCGTTAGTTCTGAAATTTGAGTTTTTAGAAGTCCATTTGGAAGTCTTTCTTTAAGAATGTCTTTATCTGTGATAGAAAAGAGAATAGGAAAAAATTAATGAAAAGAATATCTCATGACAATATCAATATGTCAACCCTTGGGTATGAAAAGTTTATAATTGTTAGTTTATTTAAATGATTATTCACACTTGTATTTTCGATTGCTCTCTTTTCTAAACCTTTTAGCATAGTGTTCTTCTAGTCTCTGGCCAGTCCTTGATTTGACTCTAGCAAATTAACTTCTCTAACTTCCAGTGTGCTCTGTTAGCAGGACTTGAGTGATGACTCACTGCATTTGTCCCATAGATCTTTTCAGGTCACAGACAGCACACAGGTGTACCATCTTCTGTGAGCCCCACACTACTTGCGAGATAGGCAGGGAGATGTAGTTCCTATTTTAGTGGTGGAAACACTGAGACCCTAGAAATATAAGTCACTTGCCGATGGGATTCTCATCAGGTAGAACATGGACTCAAACTCAAGCTTTCCATTTCTAGACCAGTGTACATTTCATTAAACATGGGAACTAGGAACTTGATTGAATTCTGAGTTAGGAAAATGAAGACGGGCACAATATTATTATGTCTGGCCAGCTGTTGTCTCAGGAAACAACCTACACTTTTGGAAAGGCTAAAAAAATATTGATTTAAAAGCAATAGATTTCGTTTGGTGAGACTTCATATCAATTTGACATGGAATTGGTAATGGGTTATTTCAAGAGTTGCAATGCTAATGAAATATGTGACTTTTGTTGTTAACCTTTTCTTTTGCTGCTTTTTATTGTTTCATTGGACTAGAATGCGACTGCACAGAATCCTGGGGTGGCTGCATCATGGAGGAAACAGGGTAATTTTCATTATACATACATTTGATATATGCCTTTTGCTAAAATTGCTGCATATTATTAGATTACACAGTCTCTCAGGTACTGGTCCTTTAGGCTAAGCATTTAGCATAAATTCAGTAATTAATCATTTGATTTTCTAAAAATGAAAGGACTAATTCACTTTATATTTTAATTTTTTATTTAAAATTGGTGATAAGAGTAAAATATAGTAACAACTTCTACTTCTATAAACCCTTAAAGGAAGCACATTATTAAATGCTTTTATGTTTAGCAGAGGCATTAATTTTTTAGTATACTTAGAATGAAAGTGTCTACCTGAAGCAGTCGGTTAAAATCAATTTAGTCATCAATTTATATTTTAAGGAACTTGAAAATAGCCATGTTTGCTGTAATAAAAAATGTGCTATACTGCTTTTATGTAATCAATAAAGCTTTTTCTTATTAAGACAGATTTATTGTATCTAAATTAGGTAGTCTTCTACTGATAGGCATTGGAACATTTCCTCACCTATCTCCTCTCTTCTTTTACGGATACTTTGGGAACTGGACCAGCTGCTCCAGGGCTGCCATTGCATCCATGAGCCAAGACCTTGAAGCATTGCCCTCTTTGCTAGGGATTGCTGCCCCATCTGGGAGCCACTGCCTGGAGCCCCCTAAGCTAGAACCCACTCCTAGAAGGAGGAAGAGGTTTCCTCACTAATTGCCTCCTGTTTCTTTTGCCCATGCCAGACATCTGCTCAATAACATGGGCCATGTCTGGACCTACTCCCCCATCCCATGAACCCCAGTTGCCAGAGGCCCTGACCTACATGTGCAGAGTCCCTTCCTTATTAATTCCACCAGGAATCCAGCTCATAGGGAAAAAAGGAGTATGAGCATGGGGCTGGCTGGGGGTTTGCAGAGTGAGTCAGCACTCTGCTTGCTACTTTAGAAACACATTTCTAGGGATGTAGTTTAAACTTGAAACTGTCAGCCTTCATGCTCCCCTTACTATTGTGCCATAGTTTTCTAACACTATGGCTTAAACAGGCATTTCGGAGGACTGTTACAGGAAGGTAACACTGTTTATAATACTGCTTCTATAGGGAGCTGTCTTCTGTCTTCCGAATTCCCAATTTTTAAATGAATTTTTGGGCTGAGTACCAAAATTAATATTTAAAGTTAATATGTGTTTTCTCAAGTATACATTTCTACATAGATCTTTTATCACTGTCAACAATGGCAGATTTTACCTACTTCTATATACTACTCTCATATATCAGGATACATAAAACTATTGGATTACATCCTAAAATAAGTGGTCTGTCACTCTCAAATAAAGTACTATGACAGATATGCCCAAGGAATCAGTATATATGATTCAGTTCAACCTGGACCATGTGCATAATATTCCTCGATGTACTGATACAGAGATAATAATTTGATTAATTCAGTCACAAAGAGGCTCATATCATATTTCCTCTAAATCATAAATGTCACCAAATACTATTTGAAGTTAAGAGTAAGGAGCTTTTACCCAATTCTAATTCAGAAGAAGCTTACCCTAATTTTGTTTTTGCTCTGTGTCTCTATACTAAACACACACACACACACACACACACACACACACACACACACACGCACACACACACACACTGCATCACATCTCTCAAAAATCTCTTTAGGGTTTCTTTGTTTACCTCAATGTGTTGCTGAAGCCTGTATTATATAATCTTTAATAAACTGACTCTTGCAACTCCCCCCTCCAAGGTGAAATCTAGGAGGTTCCTGAGCTGTTTTTATTCAGGACAGAGGCAAAAAAGTGCTTGCCTTTACGGCAGCAGAGCAAATAAAAATGACCATATGTTAAAATACAGCCTAGATGAAGAAGTTTTGTGATGAGACCTTCAAAAACGCTTTCAAGCTCAGGCACAAAAGGACCTGACTGCTAGGGGGTTGTAACCTAGCCCCTAATTAGGGGGCTATTTTCTTTGGATCTCTATTTTTACAAACTCTACCACACATACTTATTTGGTAATTTGAACATAAGTGCCTTGTCAAAATTTGTGTATAATCATCTAGACCCAGGATGAACATTTTTTTCTCATTCAAGGATTTAAATTTTCTTTTCGGATAACTGCTTTTGATAAGTTTCTTACATAATTGATTCTTATTTTCTCAGGGTATCCCATTCCCGAAAGTTCTCAAAGTGTAGCGTTTTGGAGTACAGAGACTTTTTACAGAGAGGGGGTGGAGCCTGTCTTTTCAACAGGCCAACAAAGGTTAGTAACTTGGAAAGTGTAATTATTTCTCCAATGTTTTTGTAATGGAACTGTGCCAAATACCAGCTGCCTGCCTGGGAAAGGTTTTTTTGTCAATCAGATTAATATTTACTTACAAAAGGCTTTATCATGTTGAAGGCTGAGTCCAGTGTAAATGAACTGACAAAACAATAGATTCACTGCTCTCTGGTTTTGCAGTGCTAGCTGCCCCCCACCTCCAAAAAACAAACCATCGTTCAATTAAAATATCTTTGAAATTGTCATATTAAGGTTTTTACTCTGCTGCTAAGAAATAGTAAGTTAGATTAAGATATATTGCTATAATCCATTTCTCTGACAAAAATTCCATTTCCCCTTGACATTCTCTCTAGGGGCATAACTAATTTCTTAGTGTTTCTTTTTCCTAAGTGGTCTGTTCTCCCAGACGGGAAGCATTACTAGTACCAGCTATCCAAAAAATGGCCCAAGGCATTTATGGATGTCCTAAATACATACATGTATTTGTATTATATAGTCTCTTTTACCAGGGAAGGTCTGTGTCAGTTGGCATTTTTTCAGAGCTCATATATACAGTGTACAATCCCTCATCCACACACAATTCCTCACTTCAAAAAGCCCTAAAAATTGTGTTTTTTATGAGCTTGCAGAAAACACATTGGACAGTAAAACTTGTCATGAATGGAAAATCTTTAGTGTCCTTCAATATAAATATTCTTAAGTCTTATTGCCAAAATATAAATGCGTTTGATTATAGGGCATATACCAGGCCCCTCAGGGCTATTACATAGAACATAGTAAATTCATTATGCTTTTCTAAAATCCAGCAAAGTCAGAATTCTCAAACTCACCAGCTATAAAGCTTTTGGATGAGGGACTGCAGATTGATAGTAGCATGTTTGGAAATGAAGTTGCTCAACATACGAAAAGACAGTATTGATGCTAATTAGCAGAAGGTATAGAAATTCTAACATTGCATATTTCATATTTCCTTTTAAAATACTACTTCACAAGTCAAATACATACCATTGCTATACAAAATGTTTAATATTCTGCAAATTCAGAGAGCAGTGAAATTGTTAACCTCTTTTTTTTAAATCAGTGACTAATGTGGATAACTGACAGAATAATTTATTTTTATCCCCATAATTAAATGATACTGCTGTAGTCAAAGGATGGTAGTTTGAGGCCTGACATCTGTGTAAAATCTCAGTAAGGATGCAGAAAAAGAAAACAGGAATTTTAAAGTGATTTTGCATCATTAAACTCAGCTGCCTGCCTTTCATGGCACTAGTCTCAGTGTGGCAGAAATTGGAAAGTTTCAGAGTGTTTAAAATGGGTGAAATGAGTAATAATGAATTAATGTGATATGCTGGCATTTTCGAATTGCAAGATACCTGGCTAATTTTACCTGCCTTGTAGCTCACCAGCTAATTATAAATATAATGCCTGAGGAACCAACTGAGTTATTTGGCAAGGTTAAGGGTTTTTAGAGTGTGTTTAAGGATCCATCATTAGATTTCTGAAATTGCCTGTGAGTAGAAAAAGTACTATTCCAATAACTTGGAAACTAGATAAAAATAACTATAAATCTTCAATCTTAAAAGTTAATAAATATGAAATTTCTAAAAATTACATATTAGAATGATTCTTAAAAAAAAACCCTATGGATTCCAGTGGAATAGTTTATAAGTATGTATCAAAGAACTGACTTTTTTCCATCAGTGGATGAGTGGATGTATGCATGGTTTACATGTTATTTTCACATCGTGTGCCTCTTTTCTGTGCTGTGGGAACCTTTCCAACTGCTGTGTTTTCTTTCTGGTTTGTGATTATGACCTGTTTCATGATGGAAGAAGAACCTTAAGAATGAAATCCAGCAGTTAGTTACATGGGAGGCCTGATATAAAATGCAAGCCAGTCTGCCCTTCCCTTTTCTGTTTTCTCCTGCCTGCTGATTAAAATGCCACAGAGGCTGGGAGTGTTGATTTCACTCATTGGACTTTCCTATTAGGGAGTGCCACCCAAGTGTCCTGGAAACCCTCCTGGATTCTATTAATAGTTTTCCCTTCCTGAAAGTTGGAGGAGGGTCGGATCTTTCTCAGGTGGACTCTGTGAAAGGCAACCCTGCCTTGGGGTGTGTACTGCTGCTGGAGAAGGAGTCTCTCTCCCTCTCAGATTCATGGCTCTGAGCATTGGGTTGGTATATGCTATTCCCGTCTTCACCCTGGTGTGGTGGACATGAATGGAGAAATTTTGTCCTAGGTGATGGGAAATAGGAATATTCCTCATAAACAATCAACCGTCTCTGCAGTTGGTTGCAATATAGTTTAGCTGGCAAGCAAATTATAGCACTACTAGCATGGTTTATTCTAGAAATTTGACTCTTCCATTGATCCAGGAATAATTGATAGATTTCTGTACATTCATACATATGTCTGTACTTATTTAATGTGCTTCAGACAGTGCATATTTCTTTTCAATGAGCAGGATAGGCATGGATTTCCAGAGGCATTTTTTAGGCTTATTTGCATTTACTTGATGGTATGTATCGCATTTGGCTGTGACTGGAGCATTTTTATCTTTTTGATAAAAATTTTTATGTCTTCCCAGCTGCCTCAAGATAAATCAGCAAATTAGGTATCTGTGAGACTTATTAGCAATGCATTTTAGCTCCATTAGCAAATATGGTAAGTGATATATTCCTCTTGACAGCTTATCTCCATAAAAAGTAACTCTAATGGTAGAGGCTATCTCTGGAGCCTACCTCCAGAGAATCCTCCAAGGGATATTACCCCATTTAAAATATGTTTTTGAGAAGTGTTATTAATAAGTGAACAGTGTTTCCCACACTGACATCATTTATAAGATGCAATAACAGCAGATCACAGAAGAATAGCACAATAACTGATTATAGGGTCACGTATGCGGTCCAGTCAATGTTTTGATATTCTATGATGTGTTAAAATGATGCTCCTTTCTCTCCCTAATTTCTTTCAGCTCTTTGAGCCCACAGAATGTGGAAATGGATATGTAGAAGCTGGGGAAGAATGTGATTGTGGTTTTCATGTGGTAGGTATAAGACATCTTTTTCTACTTTCAGCCCACCTCCTACCCAAGAGCAAACAAGAATAGCCTCAGTGAGAGGCCTGAGCTATCGTTCACCATGGTTTTACTGCCTTTCTTTCTCATCTCTCTCATCGATGCTTAATCCCAGCTCACACACATTAGAATCCATCATGTCCTTATGGCCCTGTCTGAAAAAACCTAATAGGTTCTTCTAATGAAATTCCTTACCTCTTAAAAATCCATAGCTCATATTCATCTCAGACCAGTTTTATCAGATCACACAACATTCTTTCTGTGTTGTGTATTATTTTTGTCTTTATGATACTAGACAGAGTATTAAGAAAATAATAGAGTTGACCAAGGGTGGGGTGCCTGATACGAAATAAGCTTGCTTTTTGGTGAAGAACCCCTTTCGTAGATGATCATACTTTGCTGAGAAATATGGCAGGAAGAATCTACTGTTGTTTCAAGTGATTAATTCCTTTGGGAAATAGTTGCTTACTGTTGTATAAATCTCCTCATTTGGATTATACGCAAGTCACATGTGGAGAAAATGTTGAATGACCAGCAGATAAGGTTTCTGACTTACTCACACGAAGTGTGTTTTCTAGGAATGCTATGGGCTGTGCTGTAAGAAATGCTCTCTCTCCAATGGGGCCCACTGCAGCGATGGGCCCTGCTGTAACAGTACCTCCTGTCTTGTGAGTTCACTGACAGTTTCATCTCGCTTTTCTTTGACATATTAGCTAAATATCTCAATGCATATGTAGAACATTTGTTTAGCTTGCCATAAATTTGTTTGTTGACAGTGTGCATATTAACCTGGCAATTTTATAGAATCAATAAGTCTACCCAAATTCTGTGTTTCACAACATGTACCTTCTCTATGATTCACCATCAACCATCCTACCTTCCTAATGCTTCTTTCAAATATATACCTATATGTTTTCCAAAATACACATAGAGAGTTGCCCTACTAACACAGATGAAAACCAAATTGAGTGGTTGAGTAGAAGAGAGATAATTTCTGTGGTTTTTTTTAATAACACAACCTACTTATCACATTTTTCTTTAAAACTTACTCTAATTTCTTTTAGACCATGAGCATAAAAACTAGTGCTCATATTTTTACATTTGGCTTTTTAATTCCCCTATAAAGGCATAAAAACCAGATAAGGAAGTAATTTATGTATGTATTTTGTATGTGTACATATACACCTTGTGTGTATGTATATAGTTACTTCTATTGATAGAGACCTTCACTTCTATTTTGAGAAGTTATTTTTTATATCTTCCTGTTCTCATCTATAAAATCTATTATATTCCTTATAACCATAAAATTACATGATTTTATTATTTTATTCAATACCAAGGGGTATTATGCATTATGGTATCCTAGAAGATTCTAGCTTAGTTTATACTTGCTGTATGACCCCCACTACATCATAAATTGCCTGAATGCAATGGGCTCTTTCCACCCACCCCATCCCCAGACAAACAAGATGCCTTGTATACATTCTCTGGCATCACGATGGAAGTTCATATGAATTCATTGAAATTTGATTGTGTATATTTAGCTAAAACAAGATTAATATCCAAGCTAATAGATATAAGTGAATTAGTGAAGATTGTGTACATCAGTCTTCAGAGAGATTTTTAATGTTTATATTTTAGTGTTTTGGTCTTCTGTCTTAAGCCATACCAGTGTGTCTTCTTTATATAATTGCCATTATATGGTTTTTCCAAAAGTATTACTCTGAGACAGTTGGTTTTGAGGTCTGATCATTTATTGCCTGGGTTAATGATTCAGATTTACTACAGAGAGTGATATCTAGGCTTTGTCTCTATTCTGCAACTATCTTGCTAGTCCATAAAAAGAGTTTGGTGATGGTTGTGACAGAGTAATAGGATTGCTGGTGAATATAAGAATGCTAACACTTTGAAATATTATTTAATACTAGCTCCTAATACTGAATTTTGATTTGCAGTTTCAGCCGCGGGGCTATGAATGTCGGGATGCTGTGAATGGGTGTGATATTACCGAATATTGTACTGGAGATTCTGGCCAGGTAAGGCAAACTGCGTTTTTAGGTGATGCATTTTACTTACAAATAACACATTTTAAAGCTTTTAAACTACATGATTTGGTTTCTTGTTTTGTTTACTTGGTTTTCTAGTAATTTCCAGCTCTCCAGTTTTTCAGGAACATTTGTTGTGTTTTTTGGACTTAAATGTCTTTTTCTTCCAAATTTCCCCTGTTCCCTTTATGGTGCTTATATCCAACTAACTGAGTTTTCTTTCCTGGTCCTCACATCTAAAACAGTATGTTCGCAGTGATGAAGCACTAATGTACTGTTTTCAAACACTTTTAAGCTACAAAACCCTTTTAAGAAAAATTATGATGGATGCCCATTGTGGAAAGCAGGGGACAAGAAACACTGCTCTGGCTGAAGTGGGCTTGGGAGCAGAAGCCCCCCTTCTTCAGCCTGTTGCCATCTTTCTCCCACTTACATAGCCCTGACTTCATGGCGCAGATGCTTTGGGCACAATCTTCTTCATATTAAAATGATTATACCATTGTAATTAATGTTGCCTTCTAGCATTCCTTCTTCATATAATGTTCATGTTTGTAAAATTTATATAACATTGTTATAAGTCTTTGGTTGGGTGATCAGGTATGTTTTCTTAGGTGAGTTGGCATTTAAGTAGACACATAAATAAGGAAGAACTGGTCAGAAAATAGCAAGTACAGAAATTTTGCTTCTTTAAGAAATGGAATGAAAGCAGGATAGCTGGAGAATAGAAAAAACTCAAAGGGGAAGTTAGGCATCAGGGCAAGTAGGATCTTGGTAAGAATTCTGGATTTCATTCTACCTTCATTTTCATTCTGACATTACTTCAAAAACATTCCCCATACTATTACACAGTTTCCATAAATTTCCTTTTTTATGATTGTGCAAGAGTCTGTCATGTAGATTTATTTATTGGTTGACTTCTTTATCCAGTGGTGGATATTTTAGACTGTTGGTAGTTTTTTCATTTTTATAATTAATATGACCATGAACATCTTTATGCATCTTTAAGAGTGTTTCTTGTTCAGAATTAGTTCCTTAGGATAAGTATTGCCAGGTAATTGTGGTTTCTGAGGGCCTCCCAATAAACAGAGTATATTTTCATTATTGAAAGACATAGCTTAGTTTGAAAGATAAATGTGCCTCTTTACAGATCCTAATCCTGGCTGTAGCACTAAGTCATTGACAAAATAAGGTCTGGAGTGATCTCTCCCTGGAGAAGCAGGCCCTTGCCTTGCACGTCATGGAGGAGCAGCGGGGGGAGTTTGATTTAAATGAGTAGGCAAGAATGTCCAGTTATTCTCCCCAAGCTTGTTAATCAGTTGATCACTCTACCTGCCTAGGGAGGAAGTGAGTGAAGGAACAGAGAGTATCTGGACTTAGACTGAATTACCTTTCCTGCAACAAAACAAGAAGGAAAAAGAGGTTCCTCATTAACCTTTTTAAAAGTTCTTGATATTATCTGAGACTCAATTCAAATGGGTCCTTTTAAGGCTATGGTACAGTGACATATGTTCAGGCTACTCTTTTGTGATTCCTATGCACATCTGTTTCTTATATGTATATATGTAAGTAGATTTCTTTGCAATTTTCTTGTAGTGGCAGAGTGTAAGAATTGTGTTACATGTTCTATGACAAGTTTTGTGTTTTATGACAATCTTGATATACTGTTTCACTGACTTATATTTTTAGTTTTATAGAATACTATTATTTTTATATCCATCATATATGGTTTTAGTTCTATATATTCAGCTCTTTTAGAAATAGACCTTTTTCATTTCAACCATTGGCTCCTGAATTGCTATAGAAGTTACTGGAAATAAGGCTTTTTATAATGAGGGCTCTATGTTCAACTTAATATTGTCTAAAGTTAAAAAATGTTCTTTTTATCTCATGTGTCTAAGGGGAAAATTGTACTGTTAAATTAATTCCTCAGTGGCGTATTAGAATAGCATGTTCGTTTAGTAATAATCTCCTTATACGGCAACAATGAACCTGAGATAGATAATTGGAGAGTTAAAACTCCCCCAAATTCCTCTGCTTCATAAGAGGCAGTGAACTTTGAATTTAACTGGTAATGATAATGATTAAGAAAGTGGGATCTCTGAGAATCTCGGCATCTCTGAGAATCACTGTTGTTGGCAACATTAAGACTAGTTCTTTTATCTGATATTATGTTTTTGCTTAATTTTGATATTAGCATTTACTGATACCTCTGAATTACTATTGATTCTCAATTTATAGCAGAATAAGCACTGCTTGTGTAACTGAGAGAGATTCTTGGCAAATGCTGGATGTTATCATAAAGATATTTTTGAAAGATGTGGGAAATGTAGCACCATGAAATATATCATCAAAATGGGTGGTATAACACAATTTCAAATAGGCACATTTAAATGCTTTTCACCATTGAAGTCTGCCTCAAGTGAACCCTCCTTCACAGCATGAAACTTGGGGCTGGAATGACATTTAGAGACTGAATCCAGAGCGCTATGCACAGACAGAATAAAGTGTCCAGATTTATGGTTCTTCTGTTGTAAATATCTCCAGAGAACTTAAGACATAGTAAGGGTTTTTTTTTTTCCATTAGTAAAGATTTCTACAGGTTTTTTTCCTATGGAAACATGATAAACATTTCTAATATAACAAATCACTTTTAGGCCTTGATGTGCCTATTCTAGTAGCAACATTTCTTTGCATTTTTGTTCAGTGTGGTTGTATTTGTCTTGGAGTAAATGGAAATCCATGTTAGTTGATTAGTAAGGTAATGATTGTGTTTTGAGTGAATTTGGATGGATGAAAGAGGCCACAGGGGTCTTTGTGCCTTTGGCCCAGTATGCCAGGTTTTAGTGTTGATACTTATTACATCCTTTGAATAGTCACCATCAGGTTGAATGAAAAGCTGTTAGTGAATGAAAGCTTATATGAGAGTTAGTTATTCTTTAGAAAGATGTAGAGCCAAAGCATTTTATCTCAAAGTGTTCTTTAGTAAGTTACTGCTTCTAAGCAGTTTAAAATTAGTTGTACTATTTTCCTGCAGTGAACTTGATAAACAGCTTAATATGTACATAATAGAATAACTTAATTGTATCTGTATGGGTCATCCATTTATTTTCTCAGTCAGCCAGTAGTAACTGGGCACCTACTCCATAATGATTGAGCCTAGCTTTGTTTTAGGTGCTAGGGAGGCAGCCGGAATCAAACATAAAATCCCTGCCTAAATGCAGCTCACATTAGAATGGAGACAATAGACCAACAAATAAATAAATATATGAGTATACGGTGATAAGTGCTAAGGAGAAGAAAAAAACAGAATGCCACCTGGGAGGGGTTACAGTTTTTCAGAGCATGGTTAGAGAAGTCTTTACTGAGATGCTGATACTTGAGCACCTAAAGAAGGTGAAAGAGCAAAGCCATACAGAAGTCTGGGGGGAAGACTGAAGAAAGAGTAAGAGCAAAGCCTGGGGAGTGGAAGCATGACCAGCTTGTTTATGTAGAGTCAGATCAGTCATGGCAGGGAGAAGGGATGAAGTCAGAGATGAGGGAGTTGGGGGAACAGCATAGGAGTAGAGGGTGGTGAGCTTTGGAGGCGGTGAGTAAGTTGGGAAGCTGTTGAGCTGATTTGGTTTGCATTTTTAGAAGGACACCCTAGCAGCTGGATAGACTAGAAGAAGACGAGTGTGGAAGCACGGGAATCAGCTGGAGGCTCTTGCATGATCCCAGGGAGAGATGGTGGCAGATTGGACTGGGTGTTTGTTAGTGGTGGAGAAGGGGAGAAAGGGTTAGATTGTGATTAGAGTTTGAAGGCAGAGCTAACAGGATTTGTTGACAGACTAGAAGGAGAGTGTGAGAGAAAGAAACAGAGGATGGCTCCATGGTAAGGGGCCTGAACCACTGGAAGAGTGGAACGGTCATTCACTGAGCAGGTGAACACTGAAAGAGGACCTCAGTGCCCATTGCTATTTCTTACCCACTCGCAACACTTGTGTATTGCTTTTTCTTTGCATATTTGCTTTGAGCACTGTAACAGACTCTTTGACTTGAACTTTTCTCAGCTCTCTTAAATGTGGTAAATAAAATGCATAGAAAGTAAAAATTTTAACTTATTCAGGGTAATTATGGGGGAAAATGAAATGTAGTTCAAAAAGTGATTTGATGACTAGCCCTGGAAAAATGAATAACCATCACATCACTATTCTGGTAATAAGTCTATAGTTGGAGAGGTCAGAAATGTAATGGACTTGCATTGAATCGAAAGGCTGGGTATTTCTTCTTTTTCAGTAATATGGCCTAGAGGTGAGTGCCATGTGCGTCATATGCAGATTTGACATTTTCACAGAGCTGAGAAAGGTCTTGTAAATCAGTTCCTGAGTGTGTCCACTCCTACATAACAAGCTGATTCATTCCTTCATTGTCCATTTTAATCTTTTCTACTTTTAACTCTATGGACAAGGGAATGTAAGTTCTTATTTTAGTCCACCCCATAGAAAACAAACAGAAGACACACCCACTGCATGGACGTAATTTATTTATTTATTTTTACCAATAGTAGGATAATTAATTTATATTACCTAATTAAAGAGTTACTCGTGTTTTTCTAAACATTTCTAATTATATATTCTTCATGCTTGCATTTTTATATATTGTGCACATAATCTGAAGATACTTAACATGCTGAACATTAACTAAGAAGATTATATTTTTCAGTGCCCACCAAATCTTCATAAACAAGATGGATATGCATGCAGTCAAAATCAGGTATGCTGGGCTATAAGTTTTAACTGTAATTTTAAAAGGATTCGTTTGCAAGGTTTTTTTCGTTTTGATAAATGTAACTTTGAAGGGAAATCACAACTCAAACAACAGTAAATTGTAGTGGTCTTCTAATTCAGAATTGTTTCATGTCATACCAAATACTAGACATATTTAACTTGGGTGACCAATTGTACAAATTGAGGGCAAGAAAAAAATGTAATGGCTAAAAATTAGGAACCTAATTTGTGTTGTGACCATCTTACAGTAATTTCAGCCTTCTATTATGTGGGAAAATATGACAGTCTGTTTTAACATGTTCTTTTTTTCCTGAGGCCTTGCTATAACATAACCATGCACACGCAAAAGGAGCTAAAAATCATACCAATTTTTGTTTTCCTTCAGATTTTAGATTTTAGATCATTAGCTTGGATTTAAAGAGCTTTACTCTGAGGTCTGTTCTGAGTTTTCAATTTTAACTGTTATCTGTATGAGTCTCTTAAGTTTGTGCGTCTTATGTTCACTGTGAAACTATTAGGGTATGGAATAAAATAATCCTAACTTATCTCAAGCAACGGAAAGGAGACATGCAGTAAAAACTGGGGGGCGGGGGAGAGCGGACCTGCCTCCACGTGCACATTAACGCGTGTGTCCCTGTCCTCAGGGCCGTTGCTACAACGGGGACTGCAAGACCCGGGATAACCAGTGTCAGTACATCTGGGGAACAAGTAGGTCGCGCTTTCCTGCTTGCTGCTCACACACAGGTTTCTCTTACTATGACTCTTCTCTGACAGTCTTGCTGAGAGGGATTTGCAGCTGGGAGTGATGTTTTTAAAAAATCTAGGAAAGGGTGAGAATAGAAAACTGTGAATCTGAGACACAAAGCCACAGAAAACAACTGCTGACATTGGGAACTTGTCACCAGAACCGAACAGTGCCACTCAGTGGTTATGGCTGGAGGAGGAGAGATGTTCTATCCACTTGCAAAAACTGGGTTGCATGCGGTGGTCATGTGCGATATCCAGCCGCCTATGGGATTTACTGTGAACCTGGGATTTAACCTTTATCCCCCACGTTAGTTTTCTGTTCTTTAACCCCAGGAAAGGACAAGATTTTGTTTTTTAAGTTCTGTGTAATTTATTATCTCACTTCAAAGTGAAGAAATGCAGGTACTTCCTGAGGTGTAGATAGAGGTTTGGGCATGTGGTCATTGTTCTCAGGAGCTTCCCTGAATGCTAACACGTGTATTCTCTTCCTGCCTCTCCAGTAAGTTAAGCTCATAGGGGACAGGCCAGAAGGAGATAAATGGGTCTGTCTCACTAGCTGAGCTGGGTCACCCCAAAGGAAAAGAAAGCACATAAAAGGGGAATAAAGTCCCTTCAGGTGTGATTTCGGTGTTTAGCAAATATCATTTAATTGAAAGATTTGCTTGCAGTGCTTCTGTTTTGACTGAAGATAATAGAGGCATATTTATCTTTTAAAAGGTTTAAGTATCAAAACAAGTGTCAACATAAAATCTCAGTTGTCTAAGACTTTATAATATGTCCTATCACTAATAGGATTAATTACTATTATTAATTGGTTTATTAATACTAATAAAATGAGACTAAGAATGTTAGCTTTCCATATGTCCCTTCATTAATTCCTACTGATGATCATTCCTACCTCCCAACCTCAAACCTACCAATGAGAATTGGGAATACATTGTTTCTCAAGTAACTAACAGTGGTAGTTTAGAGCTGTCTTGTATTAGCTTGCCAAGAGCTAAAATTAAATTTATAGGAATTCTAGAAGCTAGTTGACATCACATTGATAGCCTGAAATTAACCATGTATTACATATGGAAATTTACACCGTGGTATTTACACCACAGAAATTGGCAAATGCTATGAGTCAGGAGTTTTTTATCTTTTTCTGGAAAACTAGTTGTTAAACATTTATTGTCACATTGCTGGTTATGAATAACAAAAAGAACAAAAATACATTTTCTTCTCTTACTCCTCTCCAAAAGAGGCTTCAGGGTCTGACAAGTTCTGTTATGAAAAGCTGAATACAGAAGGCACTGAGAAGGGAAACTGTGGGAAGGATGGAGACCGATGGATCCAGTGCAGCAAACAGTGAGTCGTCAGCTTGGGGGCATAAGGAGTGGGCTTGGAAGCCCTGATTCAAATGTAAATTGAACACAAAATAAACATTATTGATAACATTTGTTAACATGACAACATGTTGACTGATAACATGATGTTACTAATAAATGTTTTTTTTTTTGTTTTTCTTTTTTTTTGATTCATACCATTTATTGTGAGGTTAGACCTTACTCTAGAATACATAATAAACTGGTAGATGAATATCAGTAACATGAAGGCAGTGGTATAGAGCATTTATTAAGTTTATACCAACTTTCTGTACTTTGAATTCTAAATCCAGTATACTTTCATGTTGACTTTCATTATACAATCAAAGATGTCAAATATATTCCCACAGGAAAAAGAGCACTGATTTCAAGAACTCATAAAGCTCTTACATTTAACACCACTGCAAAACTTCTGAAATCACATATTTAACTTCTAGGTACCCACTCTACAGCTATTTCATGAGAATTGACAGTGAGGGAAAAACTGCAGCTGATGGATTTTTCTTTTTTAACTTAGCACTGAGAACACATTGCCTGACGTTTCCTTTGTTTTCTGAGCAAGATTTCAAGAGCAAAGTCTCTTACATTAAAAACAGAGAGAGAGAGAGAGAGAGAGAGGAAGAAATCAGGATAGAAATGAAGGAAAAGGCAAGGAAAAAACACCACCAAGAAGATAAACCAAAAAGGCATGAAAGAAAAGCTAAATACTTTTTTTTTTCTTTGTTTGTTTTTTTTGTTTTTTTTTTTTTGAGAGGGCATCTCTCATATTTATTGATCAAATGGTTGTTAACAACAATAAAATTCAGTATAGGGGGGTCAACGCTCAATGTACAATCATTAATCCATCTCAAGCCTAATTCTCGTCAGTCTCCAATCTTCTGAAGCATAACGAACAAGTTCTTACATGGTGAACGAATTCTTACATAGTGAATAAATTCTTACATGGTGAACAGTACAAGGGCATTCATCACAGAAACTTTCGGTTTTGATCATGCAATATGACCTATAAACAATCAGGTCAAATATGAATATTTGTTTGATTTTTGTACTTGATTTATATGTTGATCCCACATTTCTCCTATTATTATTATTATTTTTATTTTTAATAAAATGCTGAAGTGGTAGGTAGATGCAAGATAAAGGTAGAAAACATAGTTTAGTGCTGTAAGAAGACAAATGTAGATAATCAGATGATCAGGTGTGTGCCTATGGACTAAGTATTAATCCAGGCTAGACAAGGGCAGCAAAACATCCACGGATGCAGAAGATTTCTCTCAAAGCAGGGGGGGTGAGGTTCTCAGCCTCACCTCTGTTGATCCCCAAATTCTCACCTGATGGCCCCCCTGCGACTGTGCCTGTCTTAGGATGTTCCTCCCTTGAGGAATCTTACCCGTCTCTGGCTAACCAGTCATCTTCCGGGGCCATACAGGGAAATGTAAAGTTGGTAAGTGAGAGAGAAGCCATATTGTTTGCAAAGGTTAGCTTTTTACTTCTTTGCAGATTTATGCCCTGTGGCTTCTATGCCCAGCACTTGTCTCAAGGTATCTTTACCACCTGGAGGAATTATGATACTCGGTAAATTCGATATGAGGCACGAATTCTATTTAAGGGTTGTAATTAGGAAGGAAGAAGAAAAGCTATAGATGTAGCATATGAAGGAAACTTGGGAGGATTGATTATTTCTTTGACATATCTTCTTGTATAGTACCTTAAGTATGTATAGGTTTTAAACTACTAACTAATTGCACACACATATTAACATAATAGGAATACGGTGACATAAACAAAGCAAATCTATAATTACCATCCATCTCCAGTGAAGCCAAGAAAACCATTTAGGCACCCTAGGCATTTGTGAAAATTTATCTATGATATGATGGATATTGTCCAACTGTACTTGAACCATCAGACAAATTAAAGCAGCCCATTTCTGGGATCTATTCACATCCCATATGTTCTTTTAACCATAGATAGTCTATAGTCATGAGATTTTTGGAGTGCTACAACTTGCACCCCTCCCAACTCCTGGTTGAGTTCCAACAGTACAGATCCGGTCAAATTCGTTGTCTCACTGTATGCACATGCCAGCCTAGACATCTCCCTCCTCATTCTTATGGCAAGTCCAGGAGACGGTGGGCTGGATGCAGCCACAACCGCAGCATCGTCCGGATCCCTGTGGAGGCTTTTTGATGATCATCCCCCGGCACAAGTCCTCCAGAGAGTGCTGATGCCGGAAGCTCCTCCTCATATCATATCTTAGTTCATTTTCTGGGTAACCAAGCTAGGCCTTGATCTTCTGCGTAGAAACAAACAGACCCTTTGCCCACACTTTGACATGCCCTCTATACCACTGTGCAGAACTCATTGGAGGTCAGCACACAGTAACTGCTTTTTTTTTTTTTTTTAAATTAAGAGAAAGGAATATTATCAGAAAAGAGTACCTCCATAGCTGATCATCTGACACCCTTTAAGTGATCAACATTAAGGATATTTAAAGCATGCGTTGATCTTTGATTTACCAATAGTTTTATCCTGTTAAGGAGTAATCCCCCTTTTCTTTCTTTCTTTCTTTTTTTTTTTTTTTTTTTAATTTTTAATCTACACTTACATGAAGAATACTATGTTTACTATGCTCTCCCCTATATCAGGTCCCCCCTAACAACCACATTACGGTTACTGTCCATCAGCTTAGCAAAATGTTGTAGAGTCACTACTTGTCCTCTCTGTGTTGTGCAGCCCACCCTCCCCTTGCTCCCTCCCCCCCATGCATGCTAATCTTAATACCCCCCTTCTTCTTCCCCCCCCTTATCCCTCCCTGCCCACCCATCCTCCCCAGTTCCTTTCCCTTTGGTACCTGTTAGTCCATTTTTGGGTTCTGTAATTCTGCTGCTGTTTTGTTCCTTCAGTTTTTCCTTTGTTCCTATACTCCTCAGATGAGTGAAATCATTTGGTATTTCTCTTTCTCCGCTTGGCTTATTTCACTGAGCATAATACTCTCCAGCTCCATCCATGTTGCTGCAAATGGTTGGATTTTTCCACTTCTTATGGCTGAGTAGTATTCCATTGTGTATATGTACCACATCTTCTTTATCCATTCATCTACCGATGGACATTTAGGTTGCTTCCAATTCTTGGCTATTGTAAATAGTGCTGCGATAAACATAGGAGTGCATCTGTCTTTCTCAAACTTGATTGCTGCGTTCTTAGGGTAAATTCCTAGGAGTGGAATTCCTGGGTCAAATGGTAGGTCTGTTTTGAGCATTTTGATGCACCTCCATACTGCTTTCCACAATGGTTGAACTAATTTACATTCCCACCAGCAGTGTAGGAGGGTTCCCCTTTCTCCACAGCCTCTCCAACATTTGTTGTTGTTTGTCTTTTGGAAGGCAGCTATCCTTACTGGTGTGAGGTGATACCTCATTGTAGTTTTAATTTGCATTTCTCTGATAATTAGCGATGTGGAGCATCTTTTCATGTGTCTCTTGGCCATCTGTATTTCTTTTCTGGAGAACTGTTCAGTTCCTCTGCCCATTTTTTAATTGGGTTATTTGTTTTTTGTTTGTTGAGGCGTGTGAGCTCTTTATATATTCTGGACGTCAAGCCTTTATCGGATCTGTCATTTTCAAATATATTCTCCCATACTGTAGGGTTCCTTTTTGTTCTATTGATGGTGTCTTTCGCTGTACAGAAGCTTTTCAGCTTAATGTAGTCCCACTTGCTCATTTTTGCTGTTGTTTTCCTTGCCCGGGGAGATATGTTCAAGAAGAGATCACTCATGTTTATGTCTAAGAGGTTTTTGCCTATGTTTTTTTCCAAGAGTTAATGGTTTCATGACTTACATTCAGGTCTTTGATCCATTTTGAGTTTACCTTTGTATATGGGGTTAGACAATGGTCCAGTTTCATTCTCCTACATGTAGCTGTCCAGTTTTGCCAGCACCATCTGTTGAAGAGACTGTCATTTTGCCATTGTATGTCCATGGCTCCTTTATCAAATATTAATTGACCATATATGTTTGGGTTAATTTCTGGGGTCTCTAATCTGTTCCACTGGTCTGTGGCTCTGTTCTTGTGCCAGTACCAAATTGTCTTGATTACTATGGCTTTGTAGTAGAGCTTGAAGTTGGGGAGTGAGATCCCCCCTACTTTATTCTTCTTTTTCAGGACTGCTTTGGCTATTCGGGGTCTTTGGTGTTTCCATATGAATTGTTGAATTATTTGTTCCAATTCATTGAAGAATGTTGCTGGTAATTTGAGAGGGATTGCATCAAATCTGTATATTGCTTTGGGCAGGATGACCATTTTGACGATATTAATTCTTCCTAGCCATGAGCATGGGATGAGTTTCCATTTATTAGTGTCCCCTTTAATTTCTCTTAAGAGTGACTTGTAGTTTTCAGAGTATAAGTCTTTCACTTCTTTGGTTAGGTTTATTCCTAGGTATTTTATTCTTTTTGATGCAATGGTGAATGGAATTGTTTTCCTGATTTCTCTTTCTATTGATTCGTTGTTAGTGTATAGGAAAGCTACAGATTTCTGTGTGTTAATTTTGTATCCTGCCACTTTGCTGTATTCCGATATCAGTTCTAGTAGTTTTGGAGTGGAGTCTTTAGGGTTTTTTATGTACAGTATCATATCATCTGCAAATAGTGACAGTTTAACTTCTTCTTTACCAATCTGGATTCCTTGTATTTCTTTGTTTTGTCTGATTGTCGTGGCTAGGACCTCCAGTACTATGTTAAATAACAGTGGGGAGAGTGGGCATCCCTGTCTGGTTCCCGATCTCAGTGGAAATGCTTTCAGCTTCTCGCTGTTCAGTATAATGCTGGCTGTGGGTTTATCATATATGGCCTTTATTATGTTGAGGTACTTGCCCTCTATTCCCATTTTGCTGAGAGTTTTTATCATGAATGGATGTTGAATTTTGTCAAATGATTTTTCAGCATCTATGGAGATGATCATGTGGTTTTTGTCTATCTTTTTGTTGATGTGGTGGATGATGTTGATGGATTTTCGAATGTTGTACCATCCTTGCATCCCTGGGATGAACCCCACTTGGTCATGGTGTATAATCCTTTTGATATACTGTTGAATTCTGTTTGCTAATATTTTATTGAGTATTTTTGCATCTACATTCATCAGGGATATTGGTCTGTAATTTTCTTTTTTGGTGGGGTCTTTTCCTGGTTTTGGTATTAGGGTGATGTTGGCTTCATAGAATGAGTTTGGGAGTATTCCCTCTTCCTCTATTTTGTGGAACACTTTAAGGAGAATGGGTATTATGTCTTCTCTGTGTGTCTGATAAAATTCCGAGGTAAATCCGTCCGGCCCCGGGGTTTTGTTCTTGGGTAGTTTTTTGATTACTGTTTCAATTTCTTTGCTTGTAATTGGTTTGTTTAACTTTTGTGTTTCTTCCTTAGTCAGTCTTGGGAGGTTGTGTTTTTCTAGGAAGTTGTCCATTTCTTCTAGGTTTTCCAGCTTGTTGGCATATAGGTTTTCATAGTAGTCTTTAATAATTCTTTGTATTTCTGTGGAGTCTGTCGTGATTTTTCCATTCTCATTTCTGATTATGTTGATTTGTGTTGACTCTCTTTTTCTCTTAATAAGTTGGGCTAGAGGCTTATCTATTTTGTTTATTTTCTCAAAGAACTAGCTCTTGGTTTCGTTGATTTTTGCTATTGTTTTATTCTTCTCAATTTTGTTTATTTCTTCTCTGATCTTTATTATGTCCCTCCTTCTGCTGACTTTAGGCCTCATTTGTTCTTCTTTTTCCAGTTTTAATAATTGTGATGTTAGACTATTCATTTGGGATTGTTCTTCCTTCTTCAAGTGTGCCTGGATTGCTATATACTTTCCTCTTAAGACTGCTTTCGCTGCATCCCACAGAAGTTGGGGCTTAGTGTTGTTGTTGTCATTTGTTTCTATATATTCCTTGATCTCTATTTTGATTTGTTCATTGATCCATTGATTATTTAGTAGCATGTTGTTAAGCCTCCATGTGTTTGTGAGCCTTTTTGTTTTCTTTGTAGAATTTATTTCTACTTTCATACCTTTGTGGTCTGAAAAATTGGTTGGTAGAATTTCAATATTTTGGAATTTACTGAGGCTCTTTTTGTGAGCTAGTATGTGGTCTATTCTGGAGAATGTTCCATGTGCACTTGAGAAGAATGTATATCCTGTTGCTTTTGGGTGTAGAGTTCTATAGATGTCTATTAGGTCCATCTGTTCTAGTGTGTTGTTCAGTGCCTGTGTGTCCTTACTTATTTTCTGCCCGGTGGATCTATCCTTTGGGGTGAGTGGTGTGTTGAAGTCTCCTACAATGAATGCATTGCAGTCTATTTCCCTCTTTAGTTCTGTTAGTATTTGCTTCACATATGCTGGTGCTCCTGTATTGGGTGCATATATATTTAGAATGGTTATATCCTCTTGTTGGATTGAGCCCTTTATCATTATGTAGTGGCCTTCTTTATCTCTTGTTACTTTCTTTGTTTTGAAGTCTATTTTGTCTGATATTAGTACTGCAACCCCTGCTTTCTTCTCACTGTTGTTTGCCTGAAATATGTTTTTCCATCCCTTGACTTTTAGTCTATGCTTATCTTTGGGTTTAAGGTGAGTTTCTTGTAAGCAGCATATAGATGGGTCTTGCTTTTTTATCCATTCTATTACTCTATGTCTTTTGATTGGTGCATTAAGTCCATTTACATTTAGGGTGACTATTGAGAGATATGTACTTATTGCCATTGCAGGCTTTAGATTCGTGGTTACCAAAGGTTCAAGGTTAGCTTCTTTAGTATCTTACTGCCTAACTTAGCTCGCTTATTGAGCTGTTATATACACTGTCTGGAGATTCTTTTCTTCTCTCCCTTCTTATTCCTCCTCCTCCATTCTTCATATGTTGTGTGTTTTGTTCTGTGCTCTTTTTAGGGGTGCTCCCATCTAGAGCAGTCCCTGTAGGATGCCCTGTAGAGGTGGTTTGTGGGAAGCAAATTCCCTCAGCTTTTGCTTGTCTGGGAATTGTTTGATCCCACCATCATATTTAAATGATAGTCGTGCTGGATACAGTATCCTTGGTTCAAGGCTCTTCTGTTTCATTGCATTAAGTATGTCATGCCATTCTCTTCTGGCCTGTAGGGTTTCTGTTGAGAAGTCTGATGTTAGCCTGATTGGTTTTCTTTTATAGGTGACCTTTTTCTCTCTAGCTGCCTTTAAAACTCTTTCCTTGTCCTTGATCCTTGCCATTTTAATTACTATGTGTCTTGGTGTTGTCCTCCTTGGATCCTTTCTATTGGGGGTTCTGTGTAATTCCATGGTCTGTTCGATTATTTCCTCCCCCAGTTTGGGGAAGTTTTCAGCAATTATTTCTTCAAAGACACTTTCTATCCCTTTTCCTCTTTCTTCCTCTTCTGGTATCCCTATAATACGAATGTTATTCCTTTTGTATTGGTCACATATTTCTCTTAGTGTTGTTTCATTCCTGGAGATCCTTTTATCTCTCTCTATGTCAGCTTCTATACATTCCTGTTCTCTGGCTTCTATTCCTTCAATGGCCTCTTGCATCTTATCCATTCTGCTTATAAATCCTTCCAGGGATTGTTTCACTTCTGTGATCTCTTTCCTGACATCTGTGATCTCCTTCCGGACTTCATCCCACTGCTCTTGCATTTTTTTCTGCATCTCATCCCACTGCTCTTGCATTTTTCTCTGCATCTCATCCCATTGCTCTTGCATTTTTCTCTGCATCTCTGTCAGCATGTTCATGATTTTTATTTTGAATTCTTTTTCAGGAGGACTAGTTAGGTCTGTCTCCTTCTCAGGTGTTGTCTCTGTGATCTTTGTCTGCCTGTAGTTTTGCCTTTTCATGGTGATAGAGATAGTTTGCAGAGCTGGTACAAGTGACTGCTGGAAGAGCTTCCCTTCTTGTTGGTTTGTAGCCTTTTCCTGGGAGAATAGCAACCCCTAGTTGCTTGTGCTGGGCAGCTGTGCACAGACAGGGCTTCTGCTTCCTGCCCAGTTGCTTTGGGGTTTATCTCCACTGTTGCTGTGGGCTTGGCCTGGCTGGGGCTGTTCCTCCAAAATGGTGGAGCCCCATTGGAGGGGGAGCGGCCAGGAGGCTATTTATCTCCGTAAGGGGCCTCTGTGCTCCCTGCTGCCCAGGGGGTTAGAGTGCCCAGAGATCCCCAGATTCCCTGCCTCTGGTCTAAGTGACCTGTCCTGCCCCTTTAAGACTTCCAAAAAGCACTCTCCAAACCAAAACAACAACAGCAACAATGAGAGAGGGAACAGAAAGACAGAAAAAAAAAAAAAAGGAAAAAACAAGCGATTTTTTTTTTTTTTTTTGTCCTCATGTGCCGGTCCCAGGCACCCGTTCACTGGTCCTGCTGCCCTGTCTCCCTAGCACCAGGGTCCCTGTCCTTTCAAGGCTTCCAAAAAGCACCCACCCACTGGTCCCGCAGGGAAGGAACGCTCAATATTCTTTGTCCTCAGGCACTGGTCCCAGGCACCCGCTCACCAGTCCCGCCGCCCTGCCTCCCTAGCACCGGGGTCCCTGTCCCTTCAAGGCTTCCAAAAAGCACTCACCAAAAAGAGAGAAAAAAAGGGTAAAAACGCGCGATTTCTTCCGTCCTCAGGTGCCGGTCTCAGGCACCCACCCACCGGTCCCACAGGGAAAAACGCGGGATATTCTTTGTCCTCAGGTGCCGGTCCCAGGCACCCGCTCACCAGTCCCGCCGCCCTGCCTCCCTAGCACCGGGGTCCCTGTCCCTTTTAGGCTTCCAAAAAGCACTCGCAGAAAAGAGAAAAAAAAAAGGGGAAAAACGCACGATTTCCTCTGTCCTCAAGTGCCGGTCTCAGGCACCCGCCCACCGGTCCCGCAGGGAAAAACGTGGGATATTCTTTGTCCTCAGGCGCCGGTCCCAGGCACCCGCTCACCAGTCCCGCCACCCTGCCTCCCTAGCACTGGGGTCCCCGTCCCTTCAAGGCTTCCAAAAAGCGCTCGCCAAAGAGAGAAAAAAAAAAGGGGAAAAACGCGCGACCTCCTCCGTCCTCAGGCACCGGTCTCAGGCACCCGCCCGCCGGTCCCGCAGGGAGAAACGCGGGATATTCTTTGTCCTCCGGCGCTGTTCCCAGGCACCTGCTCGCCGGTCCCGCCATCCTGCCTCCCCAGCCACGGGGGCCCGTCCCTCTAAGGCTTCCAAAAAGCGCTCGCCAAAAAAAAAAAAACCGCTCCGGTTTCTCTCCACCCGCCGGGAGACGGGGGGAGGGGCGCTCGGGTCCCGCCGGGCCGGAGCTTGTATCTTACCCCTTTCGCAAGGCGCTGGGTTCTTGCAGGTGTGGATGTGGTCTGGATGTTGTCCTGTGTCCTGTGGTCTCTATTTTAGGAAGATTTTTCTTTGTTATATTTTCATAGCTCTATGTGTTTTGGGGAGGAGATTTCCACTGCTCTACTCACGCCGCCATCCTGGCTCCGCCCTCTAATAAATGTTTTTTATAGATCTTATTTAAGATGCGTTTTAAAAAAAACATCAGTATAGTTAGAGGCAAATGGCTATGGACTGAACTGTTACCATGGCACACACTCCCAACATTTCTATAAAATTCAGAAAATTTCTCATATGTCATATTTTACTTAATGCTTGTTGTAAAGAGATACTTTGTGAAGGTATTACAAATTAATATTAGATTTTAGCTTTCTAATTTTGCTAGAAGAAATGGCCTATAATATATTAGTATACACAGAGTTCTACAAGCAAAATTTGTAAACCTTATGTATTTTGGGAGCAATTCAAAGTGAAATAATATGTATTTTTTATCATTTCATGAGTACAACACCATTTGATTTAGCTAAACATGTCTATATCAGAGATTTTTTCCCCTTCTGAAAAGCATCTAGTTAGTGCCTATTGAAAGTATTTATACTCAGAAAATATGATATTTTCAGAGCACATTAATGATATCTTCCCTTGATTAGTGAAGGAAAATTAGAATTGTGATTTAACAGTTTATTAAGGTTCAGTCAATGGACCCTTAAGTTACAGGCCAAAGCACCTCCATTATCCATCCATAGAAATGTGGGTTCTTCTCTGAAATTTGAAGCAGAACAAGGATTTAAAGGACATTTTATTTCTCTAGGTAATGTTTTCTATGTTGTACTTTATTTTGAAACTTTGCAATTCCATGTAGTCCTTGGCTGTGGATGAGGCCTGAGGAGGCCACAAATCATTGACCATCATTTCTTTGAAATTAAACCAAGATGATAGAACAGAACCTCCCATCTAATGTCTTACAAGTGAGGCACAGGCATTCTGAAATGTCTGGAGGAGCCAGAGAGTAGGAGGAAGTGGGGCCTAAAGTAGTAAAAATCCATGGTGTTGGACACCTCTACATTTGATTAGCTTCATTCATTAACTCAGTGTCCTAGACAAACCTGATCCTTTCTCTGTGCCTCTGTGACTTCAAAAACTCTGGAGGCGAGGCACTCAAGATGGCAGCATGAGTAGGGCAGCAGAAATCTCCTCCAAAAACCACATATATTTTGAAAATACAGCAAATACAACTATTCCTAAAAGAGAGACCAGAAGATACAGTACAACAGCCAGGCTACATCTACATCTGTGAGAACTCAGCATCTCACAAAAAGGGTAAGATACAAAGCCGGGACCCAGTGGACCTGAGCACTGCCCCAACCCCAGCTCACTGGAAGGAGGAAAAGAATCAGAGTGGGGAGGGAGTGGAAGCACAGGATTGCTAAATAACCAGCCCTAGTAATCTGCACCGGGATCACTGACACACATTGCATGGTGTACTAGATAGTAGAGAAATAGAAAAGTAAAATCTGAGATGGAGACTGTGAGGAGGTCCCCATAGCCAGCTCCTCTGGGACAAAAGAAAAGTGGGTGCTTTGAAAGTCTTAAAGGGACATGGGTTTGACAGGTGGACAAAATTGTCCCTGCACACTCAGCACAGCAGGCTGAGAATCTTAAGAAACTTCAGGTGCCCTAACCCCCTGGGTGGCAACGTACCTCCGAAGCCCCTCATGGCAATAAGCAGCCTGCTGTTCATTAACCCCTGCCGGCACTGCAAACAAACTGGCTGACCCACCATTGCTGTGGACCAGCCAGGGAATAGCCCTGCCCACTATACAGAGTCTACTCCCAGCACACAGCTAACCGGGCCAGACACAGAGGCTGCCGCCAGCCACACCTGCCCGGCACAGAAAGACGAAGCCAGCACAAAGTCCAAAGGCACGAAGGGGCACAGTTCTCGCAGGAGAACACATGCTGTGAGCCTGCAACCCCCAGCAGTGCACTAGGCCATCCCAAGGGCCGCTGTGCCCACAGCACCTCAGGGAATTAACCCAGAGACTGCTTCCTGTGTGTGGATAACTGGCACAGGCAGTGGAGAAGGGCAAGGCAACCAGCAAGCAGGAAGGGACTTTGCTCTTCCAGTTGACACACGCACCACTTTCCAGTGTAGTCCTTGGCTGTGGATGAGGCCTGAGGACTTCTATCAACATGAAAAGGCAGAAGAACCTGGCCCAGTCCAAAATCACTCAAACAACGCCAGACAGAGGGGCTGGTGAGATAGATATAACCAATCTTCCTGAAAAAGAATTCAAAATAAAAGTCATAACCATGATGATGGACCTGCAGAGAAATATGCAAGAGCTAAGGGATGAAGTCCAGAGGGAGATAACAGAAATGAAACAATCAATAGAAGGACTTAAGAGGAGGCTGGATGAGGTGCAAGAGACTGTTAATGGAATAGAAATCAGAGAACAGGAATATAGAGAAGCTAAGGCAGACAGATAAAAGGATGTCTAGGAATGAAAGAATATTAAGAGAACTGTGTGACCAATCCAAACAGAACAATATTTGCATAATAGGGGTACCAGAAGAAGAAGAGAGAGAGAAAAAGATAGAAAATGTCTTTGAAGAAATAAGTGCTGGAAACCTCCCCAAGCTGGGGAAGGAAATAGTCTCTCAGACCATGGAAGCCCACAGATCTCCCAACACAAGGGACCCAAGGAGGACAACACTAAGACATATAAAAATTAAAATGGCAAAGATCAAAGACAAAGACAGGGTATTAAAGGCAGCCAGAGAGAGAAAAAAGGTCACCTACAAAGGAAAACCCTTCAGGCTATCATCAGACTTCTCAACAGAAAGCTTACAGGCCAGAAGAGAATGGCATGATATGGTTAATGCAATGAAACAGAAAGGCCTTGAACCAAGAATACCATATCCAGCAAGATTGTCATTTAAATTTGAAGGAGGGATTAAACAATGTCCAGATAAGCAAAACTTGAGGGAATTTGCCTCCCACAAACCACCTCTACAGGATATTTTAAAGGGACTGCTCTAGATGGAAGTACTCGTAAGGCTAAATAGATGTCACCAGAGAAAACAAAATCACAGCAAAGAAAGCAGACCAACCAAACACTAACTAAATGCAAGAAATAAAATCAGCTATCCACAAAAGCAGTCAAAGAAAACACAAAAGAGTACAGAATAAAACACCTAAGATATAAAGAATGGAGGAGGAAGAATAAGAAGGGAGAGAACTAAAGAATCATCAGACTATGTTTATAATAGCTTAAAAAGTGAGTTAAAGTTAGATGGTTAGATAGTAAAGAAGCTACCCTTAAACCTTTGGTAACCGTGAATCCAAAGACTGCAATGGCAATAAATACGTATCTACTGAAAATCACTCTAAATGTAAATGGAATGAATGCACCAATCAAAAGACACAGAGTAGTAGAATGGATAAAAAAGCAAGACCTATCTATATGCTGCTTATAAGAGACTCACCTCAAACTCAAAGACATACACAGACTAAAAGTGAAACGATGGAAAAAGATATTTCATGCAAAAAATAGGGAGAAAAAAGCAGGTGTTGCAATACTTGTATCAGACAAAATAGTCTTCAAAACAAAGAAAGTAACAAGAGATAAAGAAGGACATTACATAATGATAAAGGGGTCAGTCCAACAAGAGGATATAACCATTATAAATATCTATACATCCAACATAGGAGTACCCACATATGTGAAACAAATACTAACTGAATTAAAATAGGAAATAGAATGCAGTGCATTCATTTTAGGAGACTTCAACACACCACTCACTCCAAAGGACAGATCAATCAGACAAAAAATAAGTAAGGACACAGAGGCACTGAACAACACACTAGCACACTAGAACAGATGGACCTAACAGACATCTACAGAACTCTACACCCAAAAGTAGCAGGATACACATTCTTCTCAAGTGTACATGGAACATTTTCCAGAATAGACCACATACTAGGCCACAAAAAGAGCCTCAGTAAATTCAAAAAGATTGAAATTCTACCAACCAACTTCTGAGATCACAAAGGTATAAAACTAGAAATAAATTGTACAAAGAAAACAAAAAGGCTCACAAACACATGGAGGCTTAACAGCATGCTCCTAAATAATCAATGGATTAATGACCAAATTAAAACAGAGATCAAGCAATATATAGAGACAAATGACAACAACACAAAGCCCCAACTTCTGTGGGACGCGGTGAAGGCAGTTCAAAGAGGAAAGTATATAGCAATCCAGGCCTATTTAAAGAAGGAAGAACAATCCCAAATGAATAGTCTAAAGTCACAATTATTGAAGTTGGAAAAAAGAAGGACAAATGAGGCCCAAAGTCAGCAGAAGGAGGGACATAATAAAGATCAGAGAAGAAATAAATAAAATTGAGAAGAATAGAATGATAGAAAAAAATAACAAAACCAAGAGCTCGTTCTTTGAGGAAATAAACAAAATAGATAAAACCCCTATCCAGACTTATCAAGAGAAAAAGAGAATCCACACACATAAACAGAATCAGAAATGAGAAAGGAAAAATCATGACAGACCCCACAGAAATTCAAAGAATTATTAGACAATACTATGAAAATCTATATGTGAACAAGCTCCATAACCTAGAAGAAATGGACAACTTCCTAGAAAAATACAACCTTCCAAGACTGACCAAGGAAGAAACAGAAAATTTAAACAGACCAATTACCAGCAACAAAATTGAATCAGTAATCAAAAAACTACCCAAGAACAAAAACCCTGGCCCATATGGATTTACCTGAATTTTATTAAACATATAGAGAAGACATAATACCAATTCTCCTAAAAGTTTTCCAAAAAATAGAAGAGGAGGGAATACTTCCAAACTCATTCTATGCAGCCAGCATCACTCTAATACCCAAACCAGGCAAAGACCCCACAAAAGGACAAAAACCACATGATCATCTCCATAGATGCTGAAAAAGCATTCCACAAAATTCAACTCCATTCATGATAAAAACTCTCAACAAAATTGGTATAGAGGGCAAGTACCTCAACATAATAAAGGTCACATATGACAAACCCACAGCCAACATCATACTTAACAGTGAGAAGCTGAAAGCTTTTCCTCTGAGATTGGGAATAAGACAGGGATGCCCACTCTTCCCACTTCTATTCAACAGAGTTCTGGAGGTCCTAGCCATGGCAATCAGACAAAACAAAAAAATAAAAGACATCCTGATTGGTAAAGAAGAAGTCAAACTGTCACTGTTTACAGATGACATGATATTGTACATAAAAAACCCTAAAGACTCCACTCCAAATCTATTAGAAGTAATATCTGAATTCAGTAAAGTTGCAGGATACAAAATTAATACAGAGAAATCTGTTGTGTTCACTAACGATGAACTAGCAGAAAGAGAAATCAGGAAAACAATTCCATTCACAATGGCATCAAAAAGAATAAAATACCTAGGAATAAACCTAACCAAGTAAGTGAAAGACCTATACCCTAAAAACTATAAGACACTCTTAAGAGTAATTGAAGAGGACACTAACAAATGGAAATTCATCCCATGCTCTTGGGTAGGAAGAATTAATATTGTCAAAATGGCCATGCTGCCTAAAGCAATCTACAGATTCAATGCAATCCCTGTCAAAATACCAATAGCATTCTTCAACAAACTGGAACAAATAGTTCTAAAATTCGTATGGAACCACAGAAGACCTTGAAGAGCCAAAGCTGAAAAGGAAAAATAAAGCAGGGGGGATCTCGCTTCCCAACCTCAAGCTCTACTACAAAGCCACAGCAATCAAGACAATTTGGTACTGCACAAGAACAGACCCACAGACCAGTGGAACAGAATAGAGAGTCCAGACATTAACCCAAACATACAGGGTCAATTAATATATGATAAAGGAGCCATTGGATATACAATGGGGAAATGACAGCCTCTTCAAAAGCTGGTGTTAACAAAACTGGACAGCTACATGTAAGAGAATGAAACTGGATCACTGTCTAACCCCATACACAAAAGTAAATTCAAAATGGATCAAAGACCTGAATGTAACTCATGAAACCATAAAACTCTTAGAAAAAAACATAGGCAAAAATCTCCTAGACATAAACATGAGCGACTTCTTCATGAACATATCTCCCTGGGCAAGGGTAACAAAAGCAAAAATGAACAAATGGGACTATATCAAGCTGAAAAGCTTCTGTACAGCAAAGGACACCATCAATAGGACAAAAAAACATCCTACAGTATGGGAGAATATATTCATAAATGACAGACCCAATAAAGGGTTGACATCCAAAATATATAAAGAGCTCACACAACACACCTCAACAAACAAAAGCAAATAATCCAATTTAAAAATGGGCAGAGGATCTGACACTTCTCCAAAGAAATTCAGGTGGCCAACAGGCACATGAAAAGATGCTCCACATCACTAATCATCAGAGAAATGCAAGTTAAAACCACATTGAGATATCACCTCACACCAGTTAGAATGGCCAACATCCAAAAGACAAACAACAGTAAGTGTTGGCAAGGATTTGGAGAAAGGGTAACCCTCCTACACTGCTGATGGGAATGTAAATTAGTTCAACCATTGTGGAAAACAGTATGGAGGTTCCTCAAAAAACTAAAAACAGAAACACCATTTGACCCAGGAATTCCACTACTAGGAATTTACCCTAAGAATGCAGCAGCCCAGTTTGAAAAAGACATATGCACCCCTATGTTTATCACAGCAAAATTTACAATAGCCAAGAAATGGAAGCAAAAGTGTCCATCAGTAGATAAATAGAAGATGTGGTGCATATACACAATGGAATATTATTCAGCCATAAGAAGAAAACAAATCCTATCATTTGCGACAACATAGATGGAGCTTGAGGGTATTATGCTCAGTGAAATGAGCCAGATGGAAAAAGACAAGTATCAAATGATTTCACTCATCTGTGGAGTATAAGAACAAAGCAAAAACCAAAGGAACAAACAGCAGCAGACTCACAGAACCCAAGAATAGACTAACAGTTGCCAAAGAAAAAGGGACTGGGGACGATGGGTGGAAGGGAGGGATAAAGGAGAGAAAGGGGCATTACGGTCAGCACACATAATGTAGGAGGTGGGGAACAGGGAAGGCAGTACAACACAGAGAAGACAAGTAGTGATTCTATAGCATCTTACTACACTGATGGACAGTGACTGTAATGGGGTACGTGGTGGGGACTTGATAATAGGGCGAGTCTAGTAACCATAATGTTGCTCATGTAATTGTACATTAATGATACGAAAAAAAAAAACAAAACACCAGCCCACGTGGCAAAAAAACCACAAAAAATTCTGGAGGCATTACATTAGATCATAGTAAAAGATAGCTTTCAATATCCAACACCAAACAATATCCAATTCCCAGTGAATTAAAGCAAATCAGTTATGTTTTCTGAAAATTTTTAAAATTGGGAAATACATGAACAGAGAAGTGAATAATACACAAATACACATTTTGCTGAATAATTATGAAGTGAACACCCATTTAACCCCTTCCTGGATCAAGAAATGGACCATCACAACATCCCAGAAAACATATCTTTCTCCCTAGCAGCGCCTCCTCTCTCTCCTGGAGGTACCATCACCTGGCTTACATAGCAACACATCCTCGCTTTTCTTTGCCTGAGGTTTTGGTAACTTATCTGACACAAATTATACTTCATGTATAATTTTATATTTTCCTTAAGTTCAGCATTTGAAGGGTCTTCCATAGAGCATGTAGCTGTGTGTTCACATTTATCATTCATTTCATTTTCATTCATATTCATAGATACAATTTATTTCTCCTTTGTATGTTGATGAACATTTAGATTGTTTCTATGTTTTGGCTATTAGGAACTGTGTTGCTGTGAACATTCTTGCACATGTTACTTAGTGCACATTTGTACACATTCTTCTAAGGCCTGAACCTAGAAGCAGTGCTAAGTCGTAGGGGATGTGTATTTGCAGTGCCACCAGATCATGTCACACCGTTTTCTTTTTTCCTCCTTCCTCTCTTCGTTCCTTCCTTTATTGAAGTGGTGTCACACTGATTTCTAAAATGGTTTACTAGTAAACCCTCCCATTGATAATATGTATATGAAAGTTTGTTGAATCACATACTCACCAACACTCAGTGTTATGAAACTTTCATCTATTCTGGTGGGTGTAAGCTGCTATATTATTGTGGTTTTAATTTGCATATCCCTGATTAAAAATGAAATTTAGTACAGTTCCATGCAATTACTAGAAATGAAATTCCTTTTTTGTGATGTGCCATTTCAGTTCTCCCGTTTTGTGGGAAGTATAGTGTTTACTTAACAAATAGGCTGGAGGCAGGTGCCCTCATGGTGGGAGTGATTTACCAGTGTCACTATGGCCTCACATAATTTTTACTCCCTCTGCACTGTAATGCTTAGCATGTTGAATTTGTATCCTCAGTCTTGTAAGCTCACAATTGCAAGGTGGGTGCAAAGCCTCCACATTAAAAGGCTGCAAGTGGGGAGCAGAAAGTCTCCCTGCCAGGCTCTAACCTTTTTAATCCAGGAAGCAGAATCCTCCCCAGCAACTTCCTAGCTGGCTTTTCCTCACATCTCAACACCAAGAGGCCAATTCTAACTCAAGGATGGGAAGAAAGAGGGATGGCTAAGAAAGTGGGTGTAGGGGACGGGTGTACCATGACTAGCCTAAACACCAGTTATGATCCATCTTTGAGGGCTGGGCAATTTGCTACTTCAGACAAAGTTGATACTGTTAGCAAGGATGGTAGTGGGCATAGGCAACCAGCAATATCTGAACAAATTTTTTGTTTAGATGTAAAGAGAATATTTTCAATTTTTGGATATATGTGGACTGAATTATTATATTTTGATCTTGATTCCTTCTGTTCTTGTCTTTCTGACAATCTCAGCGATGTGTTCTGTGGGTTTTTACTCTGTACCAATCTTACTCGAGCTCCACGTATTGGTCAGCTTCAGGGTGAGATCATCCCAACTTCCTTCTACCATCAAGGCCGAGTAATTGACTGCAGGTAACATATTAAATGTTTTAAAACCTAATGAATCATGAAAATTACATAATGTAGAAAAAATTTCCTGTTTCTCACAATGGAAATGTTGACTTCAGTTTTATTATCACCTTCCATGGTGAAAATCATTTGGAAAACCAAGTTGTATATTGATTTGCAAATTACACTTGCTTAAAAATTATACAGTTATTGGTAGTGAGACATTCTTTGTAATTATAATCTTAAGAGTAATATTATGGCATCCATTCTGACACATGGTTAAAGCTTTGAGCATTGGAATAGATCTGTTTGTGAACACTGTGTTTTATTTTTCTATAACAAAAAAGAGTACGCTGTACTTCATTTAGTATGTGTCTGGTTTAGAAGATGGTTTAATAAATTCAAAATTACATGTAGAAAGTATTTATTAAAATATTATTTGTAGCTGTAGGCAAATATTTGCTATCCAATTATCTGTGAGTATAAGGCACAGAAAGTATGAGCCTTAATTTTTAAGCTAGGGGGTCATACTGTATTTCAGATAAGTCATGATTCTAAGAAGCTATGCTCTCATTCAAATGGTACTGTTGCCTGAGACACTTTAAGGTGGAATCCCTGTGGAATTGCCTTCAGCATCTGCAAACTTTTATCCTTAGTATGCCCAGAGCAGCAGACCTCCATCTTATGTGAGTCAATGAAAGGTTTGGAAACATCCAAAAATAATTTTGAACAAAATTTAGCAAATTGATTGGGTAAACAAATTATATAATGCTGTCATGGTCAAATGATTGCTGCTTTAGTGTCTTTTAAATTGCTCTGAAGGCAATTCTAACAGGGTCTTAGACAATACGATCCTTCTTGGAATAAATGTATACTTTTCAGATCTAGTTATTTTGATGTATACAAGCTTCCTTTGAATGTATAAGGTCTCACTCATCTTTAGATACAACAGCCTTTTAAAATTATATTGTTATATATTTGAAACAGTAGTTTAGATTTGTAAAATATTATGCAAGATGCTTTATTAGTAATTATAGCATTAGCTGTTATTCAAATTCATGTCCCTAAATTTGAGATTTTTGAAGTAAACATCAATAGAGAGGAACTGGTTTATTTTTTTTCAATCATGAGTAATCCTGTCCTCTAAACTAGTAATAACAATTTTCAAAATATTTTCATTTACTGTTTTTGCTCACCATCAGCTCTTTTGTATCATGACATACCTGAAAGCCTTGGAGAGCTAATGATAAGATTGTTTCTCTTGTTCTTATAAAAACACCTTTTCTATAGTCTTTTTGCTGGTCTTGTAAACAAGTGAAGATTTAGAATACACTGTGTGCAAATGACATTTTTTTTCTGTCAATGTGCAGTACAGGAATGATGATGAAAGATAGTTTCTTTTACATGCTCTTTTATTAAAAGGAGTTGGGGAAAAGAGTTAAGGGGAGAAATGCTAAAGAAATCCATGTCCACTGATAGCTTCTTCAGTTTCATGAAGAGCAAGCATTGTTCACATTGACACATTTCTAAGTGTGGTGCTAATGGTTGTATAAATATCTTTCTCCTTTTAGTGGTGCTCATGTGGTTTTAGATGATGATACGGATGTAGGCTATGTGGAAGATGGGACACCATGTGGCCCATCCATGATGTGTTTAGATCGGAAGTGCCTACAGATTCAAGCCCTAAATATGAGCAGCTGCCCACTTGATTCCAAGGGGAAAGTCTGTTCCGGTCACGGGGTAAGTAATCGCCTTGATTCCAGTTTGAACCTTTGTTGTCTTGGCATCCTGCAAGTTCATGGTGGTTGCTTCCATTTCAGCCATTCTCCTCCTGTAGCTGTTGCCAATATCTATGCACTATGTTTACTTCCTCAGTATCCTTATGTACTGAGAATAACACCTGTATGTGTTGATAATGGTTTTATTTTTGTTGTTTCTTTTACCACTGGCTGTGTGTATTCACTACATTGTTTTAACTTAACATCTAAGTGATTGGAAGAAAATTGACAGGATTCTTAAGGTAACTGTATACCCATACCCATATGATTACTTTGTACCATTCAAAATAACTTAAGTCATCTCAGTATTTCCTTTTCAGCCACTCAATACATATACTAGATATACTGAGTATCCAGTAGAGTCAGTATTATCCAGTATAGAGCAAGATGATGCTAGACTAGAGGTTGGACCACAAATACAATTCATATGTTTAAAATTGTACATTTATGCTTAGACTGTTGCCAACCAAAGAGAAGATGCTGTCTCTACTCACACCTGCATGTATGTTTAATTCTAGGAACAAAGTGTTTGGGCACAGACTTCCCAGAAAACCTAGGCTTAATATCTTAAAATAAGTTTTAAAATTATTTAAATTATGCTTCATAAAAGAAAGATATTTCAAAATTTATACAGACTTCAGAAATAGAAAAGAAGAGACATGAAGAGACTGAGAGTGATAATAAAAAAGGAAGATGCCAGAATGAGAGTAAAAATAATCCAAAATATTGACATCTGGAAGGTGATATGAGTAGAACAAGGTCGAAAGGCCTGAGAAGCATATGCCCAATGACTAGAGTTTCAGATTTGGTTCATTCATAGGCTCACAGGGGAGGCAGTGTAGCTTAGTGATTTAAAACATGTATTTAGGGGCTAGAAAGCACCCTGGGTTGGAACTGAGGCTCTGCTTCTTGCTATCCCAGTGACTTCGGGCAAGTCACTTAACTTCTCTCAGCCACCAGGGTGCTGGTTTGAGGATGGAATGAGATGCTGTACATAAAGCGCTCAGCATAGATACATAGCACATAGTAAATGTTCACTAATTACTATGTTAAAATCAAAGTGTGGGGCAGATCTTCTGGTTATGTCAGTTACTGCTCTGAAAGCATTGTAAAACTTAATGCATGAGAGGGCCCTGAATTCTCTCCTACCCTACCCACTTCTTCATCTTACTAAGAAAAGGTCGAATTCAGCCTTGTTTGTCTTAATCATGGTATGATAACAATTCAGATTTCAGAGGTTCTTATACCAATAAGCCTAAATTGGATTTTGTCATCTCGAATAATCTGTCTCTGAATGTATTTCACAGGCTGATAAGGGTTTAAATGCCTCTATCTCTAGTTTGCAGATGTTTGTTTATTTCATCTAAGTTGTAAGTCCAGCGTGCCGCTTGGTCTTCAGGGAAGTGAGGGGCAACAGAGAGCACTGTGGGAGTGTTTTCAGCCTGGCTGACTGAAGAAGAGTGACACCAGCAGCAGGCAGAGACAGTGGGAGGGGTGCTTGCTGGGCTGGGAAAATGCTACCAAATGAATTTGGCATTGGACGTGGTGAGGTAACGCAGTGCAGTGGTGATTTATGTCGCCTGCTTTATCTCTGGCAGTGCCTCGGGAGCCCAGCATCTATGAATTTCTTGAATTAAGCATACATGTTTCCCAAGTATGTTCCTGAAAGAACTACTTCTGAAAAAAATACATTGTCAGACATTTGTGTACTTAAATAACACATGAATAATTAATTTAAAATTTTCTTCCTTTTAATCTTTTTTCTATAATTAACTGAAAAATGCCATTCCACAATTTCATCTATACATTGTCTCCCATTGTCAAGTTCTCAAACCTGTGGGAGGCTTAACGAAAATTCCAAATGGCTTTTAAAGCTTCTGCCCTGCCCTGTGTTTCTTTTCCATTTATCACTGTCATTGAACAAATCACAGTGGAAATGTCCCATCTCTGTTTTTGGTTCTTCACAGGTGTGTAGCAACGAAGCTACCTGTATCTGTGATTTCACCTGGGCAGGGACCGACTGCAGTATCCGGGATCCTGTTAGGAACCTTCACCCACCCAAGGATGAAGGACCCAAGGGTTTGTGTGATTTCAGTTCCAGTTCATTGCCTACTGAGTTCACTGGTGCTCTTCCAATACTGCCAATATAACAACTAAATAGATTTGAAAGGAGACATGTAAGAATATCTCTTTTTGCCATTAAAATGTACAATTTCTGTTACTGCAGAATTAAGGATTCTAGTATGTCATATTGAAAAAAAAATGTCCGAATTACCCCTCAGTCTAGAACTGAGATTAGGAAGAAATAAATACACCAATTTCTCTTTTTCAGTTTCCTTTCTTCCCTTTAAACCTCCTCCTTTTTCTAGAATCACATAGGTTAACTATTTTATAGTTTGTCTATGCTATGCTGGTTTTCCAACAGATAACATCTTTCTGGCTGACGTGAGACTGGTCATTCCTCAATGCTTGAATCCCCCTAGAGGCAGGTGGCAGTCTTCAATGCTCGGTTTAAACGCACTTCTGATTAGGAAGAGGTTGAAATTCTTCACAGAACTTTAATTCTTCAAATAAAACACGCGGGAAATGGGTCTTTATTTTCATCAGCCATTAAAAGGAGAGACATTAGAATTTTAGAATTAGGAGGAGTTGCAGTGGCCATCTAGAACCACTGTTGTTTTGCAGATGAGAGCACCTCAGTCCTGAAATCAGGTGACAAACTGGAGTCACCCAAGTAACCAGAGGCAGGGTGGGGACCAGGATCCAAGTACTGAATTCCAGGCCCATTCTCTGTGCCAGTATTCTGTGTCATCATGAATATGGTAATCACTGCTTATGATTCTTCCCTTTCCCAACCTCTTATATGATTTTCAAAGATCTAGAAAAGCCTTCAGCTGCAATAGGCTTCCTGCAGCATCCGTAGCATTATACCCAAGAAACCGAGGAATTACTATAACGAATGGTGTATCCTGATAACATTGTACATTAGGTTCTTCTTTTTCATGGTACTGCTAATGGTATTTTATAAATAATTATCGTGCTTTTTTCCTGCAAGTAGGAACAATACGTACAGATATATGTGGTGTTATTTAGATCTGCCTAGTTTTGAATGAAAGCTTGTTCAAACTCTCTGAACTTTAGTATTGCCTATATGGGAAAATATGACTTCGAAAGCATATGAAGCTCCATAGTCTTCAATTCCTGAAGAGATTTAGTCTAATTTGGGTGCATGTGTAATGTTAGTAATAGTGGGTGTGTTGAAACACTTTTCATGCATGTGCTTAATATGCCCATGATATTAAAATTCTGTAAGAATTATAGTCACACCCTCACTATCTATTTCTGTTCCTCTCCTATATCTAAAAAGGAACCAATTCCACTTTTACATTTCCGTCTTTAGTTACTTTAAAACTAGAACAAATTCTTGGATCCACCTTTGAAATTTAGATTTAGAGAAGATTTAGGCTCCGACAAGAGAGGCAGCGGTTCATTCGTTCCAAATTTTCTCTCCATAGCATGTCTATGATTCCCTTAAAGATCTAGATGCTGTTTCCTCACGTGATGTATGAACATGCCCAAATAGTTGAGCAGGGCTAAACTGGCTTAGACTCTAACCTTTTTCATTAGGTAGGGTGGGGATTACTTGTCTCATTCTATCTACTCCCCATCCCTTCACCTACCCATGTGAGGCAGAAAGTAAACAACTGCATTCTAGAGAAGATGTTCCCAGCTGCCCTTTGCTTTATTTTGCTTTCTCCCCATTTAATATGGTGCTATTTTACATTACCTTTTTTAAAAAAACCTTTTTGATCACTCAAGTAATACATGTTTATTGTAGAGAATTTTGAAAATAGAGGAAACATTAAAATGGAAATAAAAATCACCCTTAACCCCACAGCTCACAGTGGGGTTAAGGGTGATCGTCAATACCTGCCTTCTGGTATATTTCTTTCCTGTTACATGTTTTCTTTTTTTATTCTCAGTGAAGATACTGGAATTATTAGGGTTGCTTATTAGGAGTAATTAGGTAATAATGGAGTTACCCGTTGCTTCTAAAATTGTTAAAATCCTTATAATGATCTTGATTAAATTTAAAAAAGCCATTAATTGCTATAAATGGAGAAGAGATATTATTGTAAATTATTAGATTTTCAGAAAAGTCAAGCAATTTTCATATAACTAAATAATAGCTCTATTATGGTTCTTTATATCTTCTCAGCCTCTCTAGAAAAATCTGTTAATACACTAGTAAAATAGGAAACAAGAGAAATCAAAATTTTTTGATTAAAACCTTTTGATTAAAATTTTTTGTGGTAGGTTTTATGATTTTATTTTTTATATCCTGGTGAAAAGAAGATGGTAAGAGAGAAGCTATGTACTTTACTTCTAATTTTATCCAGGTAGCAAATACTTACTGTCTACTATTTAAAGACAGCACATCCTTGGCACATCGTTGGCATTCAGTAACTAGTATGTAAAGTTATGGGAATATGTAAAGGAAATGAAGTGGCACATGTTAGCACTGATTTTCAGTTTTCAGGAATCATTTATTGCACTACCTTGTTGCCGAGTAACAGGCAATGAACTCAGGATTTTGAGTACTCCGTCAGGACTTACTTGACTCTAGGTTAAGCGGGTGTGTAAGGTACCACGGCCTTTCTCTGTAACTGCTTGCTGTGTATTCTTTCCCATGATTGAATTAGTTTAGTTGGCACTTGCCTTCCTGAGCGCAGTGTTCGGGCCCTCCCCAAATGCTTGCCATTTAGTGAGTAATACCCACAATGATCTGGCCTGTAGTATCAATAGCTGAAGATTTTTCTATATAGAGACAAGCAAGAAGGTATTAAGAAATACTTAGCTGTATTTACTTTCAGTAAGCTTCCTTGTTATGGAGAAAAAAATTCAAGCAGCATAAAGAAAATATTGCCTTTTCTACCATGAACATGAGCATTAAAAGATAAATTGTACCCAACTGTGGCCCTTTGGATCAAGATCAAATAAGTAAAAATGAAGGAGAGTTCTATGGCTTTTGTTTCAGTTGATTTCAGGATGTCAAAAATGAACCTATGTGCTTTGGGTATTTCTTTCATCTTAACTGTAACTTCCTGGAAGAAGAAAAACTCAAATTCTCCATTCTGATAGGGACGGAAAAAAAACACGCGTGAAAGTATTGCCATGGAGGTCACTCTGCTGTGGCTGAAGTTATTCACTGTTGACCCACACCTTAAAGCATACCTGTTTATTTGCTCCAACTTCTCAAATTTATTAAAAGACAAGAAAAAGAATCTCAAAGCAAAAACATGGGAGCAAGGATTTTTAAAAAAATATTTTTCTATTACATCCTTCTTCCTCCATTTGTTTTACATTGTCATTTATTTCACATGTGAAGACTCTTCTGGTCCCTCTTTCCCCCAACCATGTTTCTGCTGAACTCACTGACAGAAATTGTTGTGGTTTCTTTTACAAGGGTAGAATACCCTTGAACTCTGTTTAAAAGGCCTGAAATTCCCTCCCACTATAGGGAGAGTCATGTGAAGCACCTGTAGTTTTTGTCAGTCTGTGAGCATTTTTGCATGATGCTTATTATGGAATACAATGGACCTTTTTCTCTTTGAATGGTTTGTATCACTATTAGAGGAGGGAAAAGAAAAAACTGGAAAGCATCAAAAGTTTTTACTGATATGGAGGGCAGAGGCCATTCCCAGAAGGTTTGGGTCAGACTCTTTCAACATCAACATCATGTCCATAGTCATCAAGTCAAGATAGAAAGGCCTTAGGGGTAATTCAATCTGCTGCTTTACAACTGAGAAAACTAACTTAATTATCAGGGTTACCAACTAGTTAGAATAAAACATAAATCTCCCGATCTTAGTGCTTTATCTCCTGTCCCACACTGCCTCATTTAAAGCTGAGTATTAGGTTGTTCTGCTGGTCCTTTTAGCACAATATTAAGTAGAAAGGGTGAAATAATAACCAAGTAGGGATTAAGCCTATTGGCTAATCTACTACTTGTCAAAGGAAGTACTACATTATTAGCATTTCATATTTTGAAAGCAGTAATTTCTAAGTATTAAGACCTTGAGGAGTATTATTTAGCATTTACATTTACCTTTTTTTTTTTTACATTTACCTTTTGCATATATCTTGTTTCGTGACTTCCTTCATGAATGCACAAATCTTTGTAGTTCAAATGATTAGTTATGATATGTTAGAATTATCATATATGATTATGCTCAGGTGTAATTATGTATCACCAGGTACTTTTCTCAGTAATGGCCTCATCAATAACTTAAGGATTTACTAAGTTTAAAATTAAAATTTTTTCAGTAACTGTGAATTTATTTTGAAATCACAAAACTCCAAGATATTTTCACTGACATTCTAAACTGATTGAAATAATATTCTTACATGAAATAATTTTTTTCATCTTTTTAGACATTTGTCCCAATGTATCAAAAAATGAACTCAAATTTTTTTTTAATTTCATGGGAAAGAATGAGATCTGATTATATGTCAGACATTGAAATATGAAGCTAGTTAAAATAATGATTGCTATGCCAACATTATAGTCTAAAGTATAAAGAATATATTTAGTATTTATTTCTTATCTTATTTTTTTAATCTTAAATTTTAGCAAAATAATAAATCTCTGGAGAAAGAACTTTGGTCCATAGAGTACAAATGATGCTTCAGTGTTTCCTGCCTTTGAAGTGTTAAGGGATGCAGGATTGTAGCCCCTTTTGGCTCATTAGAATCACTTAGATGAAATACTGTATCTTTCTGTTTCAGAAACTCCAGGTAAGAAAAAAAACAACCACCACCACTCTGTTTCAAAAGCACGATTTCAAAATGTTTGAAGCTGACTTGTCTGTGGAAGGATTCTACATATAAAATAGAAATTCTTTTTTAAAAAGGGAGACAATTTATCATTTGTATCTGAATACATACTTATTAAAAATTTGACCTTTTAGCACATGTGACCCTAGATAGTAGGGACCAAGAATAAAAGTAATAATAATAAACCAACAACCAACAGACATTAACAAGAAAACAGAAATGAAAACATCCTGCTAGGTAATAAACAGGTTCCACAAACAAATTATATTGAGAGGTGATGTGTCCAAATACTTAGGGAGCAAAGTTAAGGTCCTAATGCGAGGTTTGTGTCATTAGCTAAAATCTGTGTGAGTTCCATCTTCAGGTTTGGTAGATTGAAAGGAAAGATAAGGTACATCATCATATGTCCAGCATAGTTCTGGCACACACAAAAAAGACATTTAGTTACTGAATGAATGAACAAATATAGTTTGTCATAAATAAGTAAATTAGGATGGAAGTAAAACTAGAGGATGTAGGCCCCAACGGTCCAAGGAATATTTTACTAATGAGATGCATATTTTACTAATGAGAAGCTGAAACCATAGTTTTCAAATATGTCCTCTGTAAAAAACCCACCCACCTGTGAGCCACTCCATTAATTCATGTCAGAGAAGAGGTTGAGTCACTCCCTACTGTTAAAAGTCCTGATAAAGAATTGAATGGATTTTGCATATATTTTCAGAATATCAGAATGAAAAGATGTGGGAGAAAGAAAACGAAGCTTTTGGAAAAGGCATTCCCCACCCCCCCCACCCTTACTTTTATCTCACTTTGTAGTAAAAGAGTACTTACCAGTTAAGAATTTGGAGATAATTATTCTTGCTCAGCAGAGATTCCAGTGTATCTCTATTTGTCTTGAATACATACTTGAAGCAACTGTAGAAATATCTTGTGCCTCTGGTTGTGTTTCTACATGATAGGTTGCTAATTCTCCAGTGTCTGCAGTGAGAAATCACATCCATAGAAAATACAAAAAGCCTTTTCAAGTTGTTTTTTTTATGCATCCTTCAAACAATTATTATAGTTTTAAAAATTAGCAAATACTCATTTAGCACCACATTTTACAGGAGTGTGTGTGTTTTCCCTATCATTGAATATGGCTTATATAAAAACTGAGGAGATATTTCATGTATTCAGTTCTGAGTGCCAAAGTGTAGAACTTAAGGGAAAAATGATAACAGTATATCCTAGTTAATTTAGTATTCCGAAAGCAGTGATTTTCAAGGATCTTTAAAAAATGAGTATGGATGTGAAATACCTTTCATCCCAGTATTTGCCCCCACAGTTTGGAAATCTGAGCTATAGTTTAGGTTACTTTGAATTATAATGTACTGGCATATTTGGAAAACATTACCACTACCTTATATGTTGGTCTTTTTCCTTTCCCCTCAATGCTCTCTATAGACTTCCTCTGTTTTTTGTTATGTCCCCCATCCTTTTTTTGTTTAAGAACAAAACTAGGTTGTGCCTAGTTAATGATAGAACTAGAATCTCTTATTCATTATTTGTTCTATGATAAAATGAGGTAATTGTACAACTGCTTTCCAGGTTAGAGATCCAAAGTTCTCTCTCTTCTTTGGGAGAATGTTTACCTAATAAGGTCAATAAGCCCAGTATTAAACCTCAGAATATTATGGCTTTGAGTCATGGTGCTATGTTTCCTTTCATGTGGCTCATAGCACACAGTCTGTGTGAATCCTCTTTGTCAAAGTTAATCTCTTGTTTTTATTAGTAAAGTGGTTTGAAACCATTATGGTTCACGTAGAAAGGTGAGATAAAGTGCACGTAAGGCCACACAATTGCACGTGCACACACCAGCACAGTTTCAGCCTTAAGTAATCTTCCTCTCACATCAACACTAAATTTCGTCTTGCTGAGGCACAGAGAACCTTGGGGATCCCGACTCACTGCAGGCCCATTTTGCAGTGTATGAAAGCCTTACACACAAGCGATGATGTGCCAGGGTTGTGTCCACTTAGCATCTACCATGGGGTGGTCTGGAGCAATTAATAACAGTTTCCTGGACACCCTAACTTCCTTCTGTGAATACATTACACATTGGAAACTGTAAACAAAAACTAAATGTTCAAATGCTGCGATAGAAATCCGAACATTGCAGTGATTTGAAATACACTTTTCCAGGTAAAATACATTTATTTTCAAAGATACTCTGTTTTAAATTTGTAAAGATTTTCATAAAACTGAATGGTAAGAATTTCAAAAAGATGTAGCTTCTTAGGCATATTTTACAGTTTTAGAAGTTCATAAAAAGTAAACTAATGTTTATTACTTTTGTAATTAATATAGGTTTGCTGTGATGCAATTTAAATTTTGTGTTAATTTTCCCTCCTTGTAGGAACTATAACTCAAATTGGATTATTTTTATGTGTTTAATAGTATTTATGAGAGATTATATTTTTGCATAGGGTTTATAAAGTTTAAAGGTAAATTCAAAATTATCCTCAAATATTTTAATACATATGTCAACCTTATTTTCAATCTTTAAGCCAAGATCTCAATATTTAACTGAGTTTCAAAGCATTTCCTGAATAGAATATTTTGTATGTTAGTGAAATCAGTGTATAATTATCTTCTTTTGTTAAAAAAGGAAATCTCCGTTTTCCCTCCACACAGTGAACATGGCCACAAGCAGGCTAATAGGTGCCGTGGCAGGCACCATTCTGGCCTTGGGGGTGATTTTTGGAGGCACGGGGTGGGGAATAGAGTAAGCATCTTTATGAGTTTCCAAGTGTTTCTGTTTGGGTCCTGGTGTGTGAGCTGACCCTTGGTACCCCCACCCTCTCATGTTGTCTCGTTGATGTGTTTGTTCCCTTTGCAACTTGCTGTGTGATGTGACTTGGACGTTTTTGTGTCATGTGGTTTTCTGTGCAGTGGAGAACCTTCTCCTGTCTGGAACAATGTGGGGCATAACAGAATACTGGGGTGCCTAGCCTGCCTTCACAATTAAGGCAATGGTCCAGAAGCTTCCATTGCTCTTCCACTTGTGAAAGTAATTTTAAGATACAGAGTCTTTTTCTTTTTTTTTACTGTTAATTGGCAAAAAAAAAAAAAATGTTTTTCTATGAGTGTTATTAAGATTCTTTTAATGAATTTAGTCTTTACCAAATAGATCCACATAGACAACTAGGAAATTATCAATAGTTGTAGCTCCTTTTTGAGATAATTTGAGTGATAGCCACTAATATTTTCCCCATTTATTGAGAATAATATAGGAGGCTTTGGCTTAATTTTTTTTTTAAAGATTTTTTGGATACTTCATTTTTTTCTTATAAAATAGGGAGAAAATTCAAATTAGAAGTTTACCTAAATATTTGGGAACAAGGAGCATAGGAATGAAAATATATTTAATACAAACCTGCAAAGTTTTAAGTGAATAGTTGCAAATTATCTGGTGGGTTTGTCTTAAAAATTGCCAGTGTATAATATAAATAAATAGTGCTGAGCTCTCAGAAATACAGCTCTCCTGGTGCCTTGTTTAGGGTGCTCTGTACTTGATCCAAATTCTCAGAATAGCTGTCAGTTCTCCTTGAGATATGCTTTCACGAGATTGCTAATCTCTAGACTAAGATTATCATGCTTGTTTTCCTTCTGTCTAAGGACAAGGAGAGCATTTACAAATGACTGAAATATTCTTTCACATGCAGGAAAAGCTCACAGTGGTGGTGGTAACACTTCACAGTGGCCCAGGAAAGAATTACTGGTATTTTAGGGAATTATCAGATAGGTGCCCTCTGCCCAACCAGCCCAAACCACAGGCTTGCTGGTAACATCACACATACTCTTCCTTAGTTCTGTTAGTTGCAGCGCACAAATGTTCTTCTTACCTACTGGGACTGGGAGGCAAAGGCACCAACATAGCATGAAGGGGAAAGCAGGTCCCTAAGTCACACTTTATGTTGAATGTTACTAAACCTTCTTATGAAAAGTCTTGAAGGACTTTGACCAGAGTTCGATGGTCCAACTCACATCCCATCAGCATGGACTAGAAGCTGGTTAACCCAGGGAAAGCTACAAGTACTGAAAAAAGATACTGTTTCCCCTTATGTGTTAGAAAATAAAGCATGTAGCAGAAGTAAAATATTTAGAGAAAACAAGAACTTCATCCTGTAAAATTTCACCTTGGATCTGTTCACTGGATATTATACAAGAGTAATATCCCTTTTCCAGGGGAAATTTTATATATACATTTATGTGAAATTATCCTTGAAGGAAGGAAGTTTTCTACAAATTATCCCAATTTTTAAAATGTATTTTTTGACCATCACTGTGGTGTGCTACAAGGTAGTCACTGAAGGGATACATTCTAATACTTTTCCCTCTGAGTCTTAGATATAGGCAAACCCAAGCAAGGCCTTTGTTGTAAACCACAGTCCTTGTTATCAGCCTTTGTTTTCATCCATCCCTTCTAGTGCTTGTGGAGTTTGTGGCTATTTCTGATTGTGACAGGTAAGTCTTTGTAAGTGTATATATGTTTTTTTCTAAAAATAGGTTTGTTATTTATTATTCTTGGTTTATGCACTGTTTTTGTCTGTTAGTTTACTGATTTTTTTCCTTCAAATTCTAAATTTGGCCATAATTGACCAAAACATAAATATCGTTTTTAAAAAATGAAATCCATATAGTACAATATAGATTGTTTTAAAACTTCCTCTCTTAAAACTGAGAGTGTAATGTTCATTTGGTCACTAGAGAATTCCATGGACAGAGATTTCTCTCTCTCTTTTTTTTTGTTTGGCTTTTATTTCTACTCCGTAGTTTATAATTGTAAATCAGGAATCATTTCTCATGGACTCTAATGCCAACCCCTGTTTTATGAGCTAGTTAAGTGCAAATCATATCTAAGGCATTGAATATCTATGTGACACTATAAATATTTTTAAATGTTTGTTTTAAAGTTTGATTCCCTATTTAAATGTGGGGAGGAAGTACATATAAATGGAATAATGTTTCATTAAAGGAGAAGTTAACAAACTTTCTGCAAAGGGCCAGATGGTAAATAGTTTTGACTTTGCAGGCCACAGTGGGTCTGTCACAAGCTTGCAACTCTGCTGTCTTAGCATGAAAACATCTGTAAACAATATGTAAATGAATGAGGGTAGATGCGTCCGACATAAAATTTGCAAAAACAGACAGCAGGGCCAGGTTTGGCTGTAGTTTGCTAACCTTTGATTTATAGCATAAGCTTTTGAGGCAGACAAGTCTGTGTTCAAATGTTGCCTCCACCACTTACTAAATTCTAGAAGCTTTGTTTCTTCACCTGTCAAGTGGATAGTCATAATTCCTACCTCATAGGGTTTTGGTGATGCTCATATAATATTAACCATGTGCTTAGAACTATAACCGGCACATAGTGAGAACTCAATACATGGAAATAACCTGCTTTTATTCCTGTATTATTGGTGTATCTCTAAAAGCCACTGAGATTTGTGTTCTGTAGAACCCCAGTGGTTGGCCTTAAGAATGTGTCACCTGCCCAGGAGCCTGAAGAGACCACATCAGCAAGAATCCTGTTGGGGCTGTCAACCTTTCCACTCATGCCTACAAGCACTGGTGGTCTCTGAGTTAAACATATGACACACTGTTTTAGTGTTGCTAACAGTGGAATCCATTTATTTACACAGTTGAGGGCACTGATGTGAGCAGAAAAGAGAATTTTTTACACAGAAATGAATGTATACACTAACTTGAGGATTTTAGGGGAACTACCCACATTGGCCTGTGATCTCTGGAACAGGGATATATAGTTAGCACTGGAAGGATTTTGCTGTTAGGGTCACTTTACCTGCATATTTAAAGTAATTGTTGTACTAAAGTTAATGCTGCTTATGTTTAAAAATAGTGAGCTAAGGTGAGTTCCACGTGAGTGGAGAGGATGTTCTGTAATATGTATCAACTCTGACTCAAACCATTATTAGAAACTCTACTTTGTATTTTCTTTCTTGCTGTTCTTCCTGCTCCCTTCTTTTTTATATCTCCAAGCCTCAAATTTCAAATGGGAACTTGAAATAGAGTTTCAGTCGAACCTAAGGAATCTCTTTTTCCATTTCCCCAAAATTACCCAAATGAGTTGGATTCTTCCTTTATATTTTGGCCTCTGAAACCCCATGTTGCTGTTTAAACCCTGGATAGTGAAGAAACGTATCTTTGCGAATAGGGCTTCAAAGTCAGATCTTTATTGGTAACCGCCTTCTGACTTGTAAGTTTTTTTACTGTCTGTAAGTGCGGGGATAAAAAGTCTAGCGTTCAGACAACTTCATGTACTGTTGACAGAGCCCTGGAATAGACTCTTTTTCCTTCTTTCTATGCCTCTTTTGCCAGTCGCATTGAGCTAATTCTAATGCAGTCATGTTCTTAATGTGCTCGTGTACCTGTTTAATTCATTATACTGGGAAAGAGGAAGAGAAGAAAGGCAGGCAATGACAGCAATTGGGGCATATTTGTTTCAGATTCTGCAAAAGGTACATTTAGTGGAACCTGCTTGTCAGTGATGCAGAAGCTTTAGGTCTAAGGCATTCAAATCCAAGCAGTAGCTATCCATAGCACTGAAAGGGCAATTAAGCTAAATAAATAAAGGCAACTTAAGTGTTTCACAATTTTTTATGCAGGGTATTTACTTCCTGGAACCACTTAACTGCCTTTCCCCCCTTGTGATAATGAAAGTGGTTGGCTCATACAACTTTCTTCCCATGATCCTTTGTCACAGGTCCTAGTGCCACCAATCTCATAATAGGCTCCATCGCTGGTGCCATCCTGGTAGCGGCTATTGTCCTTGGGGGCACAGGATGGGGATTTAAGTAAGCAACGCCGCATGTCTTCTTCTCAGTGGCTCTGGCTTTTCTCTTTTCTGCTTACATAAGCAAGTTCTGAGTTCCTGCTACAAGGTTTCACCTTTTAAGGGTAAAAATGCTAAAAATAAATATTTTTATTCAGAAAATGGGTCAGAAAAGAAGAAGCACGTAACCTCAAATGCCATCTTCAGGCAAGTGGAAAACATGAGATGTAGAAGGAATTCACATGCACTAGTCTAAGGAGAACAGAGTTGAAGTTCTTTAACAGAAGACATGGCAGCTCTTAGCAAGCATTCTGAGATACATTTACTTGTATACAATAATCGAGGGAATTATGTAGTTGGAATATGTAGCTAGAAATTCCCTGTATCTGTTTCAAACTGGTTTATATTATGTTAACATTTTGAAATTTTCACAACCTAAGTAACCATGTGTTCATTATTTTTCACATATATAGCTTGTGATTTAAAAAGCTTCATTATATGTAAAAAAAATGTTGTTAATATTTTCTAATTAACTGCTAATATCAACCTGGTGTGTTTTCCTTGTGACCTTTTAGTCTGGATTATACACTGATCACTAAATTTGTTTAAGTGGACACACCAGATAATCACAAATAAACGTTAATTAAATAAAAATTTTTTAAAACTATTTGTCCAGTTTAGATGCATCCATATCTCAGATCCATTGGATAACTGCTTTCTACATCTTTCATGCTGTAGTGACTGGATTATAATTATAAATTTGTAGGTAAGACTTCCTGTACTAAATATTCCCTGTGCTAAATTAAGTTTCAACCAGACCTATAGAAAATGTTAAGTGGGAAATAAGACCATTACCTAAATCCAAAACCCACTTTACCTCTATCTAGTTACTCAACAGAGGAGGTTTTTAACCTGAATTACCTGAATAATTGCCTCAATTATGAACTTTATTCAATTTTATATTTGGAATCCTGAATTCAATATATTTAAATCAGCTAAAATGTTATTAGAAACTGATTTGAAAGAAAAACAATCCAAAAGATGATTTAAATAAATACATTTTCTGCTAATTTTGTTATGTTGATTTAATGAGTAAGCCTCTAAGTTTTTTGAGTGGCTTCAACTTGGAAAGTTGTTATCAGATGGTAACAGATGTTCTTTTCTACAGAGATATTTGTAAACTTGACCTTGTTTGCTGAAACAGTAGTTTTGGCATCAGTGTGTTTTCAAAAATATACACGCAAAATAGGCAACTCACATCTGAATTTCTCACCATGGTATTAACAAGACACTGTCCAGATAGTGAGTCACTCTTGTGGCACCTAACAAAAGAACGTATTTCTGTTTGGGCTGGCTTAATTCAAGCAAAAACTTTTCTTAGTGCCTCATTACTGTGAAAAAGTCACTGTACATTGTAGTAGTTCCATAATTTGTTATTATAGTGCTCCCTTGAAATGTTTCATAAATATGCATCAAGAAAAATAAATTTTACTCCCAGGCTTATGCCTCCTTGGCATTAGGAATCCTGTTTCAAAGGCCTGGAAAACAGTCTACTGTACATCATTGCCATCCAGCCCCATGAAATGCTGAATTGACCATTTCAACATTTGGAGATAAGAGCACTGTTGTAGCAGGACCTCAAAACAGTGGCCTGGCCTGGCTCACAGCTTGAATTGCATGTTTCTTTGGGGAAAAATGGAAAAGCCTTTATCACTGTGTATATAAGTGGATTAGGCCTTGTACAGATTATTTATATCTGAGAGATGTCTCGGCATCAGAAGAACAGAAAAAAGGGGGTGAGGTGGGCAGTGGGTACTAGGTAAAGAGAAACAGCCTCTACTGACCAGCAAGGGGGGACTGCTCTGTGTGCATTTGTACTGCTGTACTAGGTCACCGCCCCCCACCCCACACGCATGCCTTATGACTGGAATGATTACTTTAAAGAAAAAATTGTAGAAAGGTGCACAGTAGTGTGAAATAAATATTTTTATGCCCTGAAACAAAAAAGTGAAGACAGAATTATTTTTGAATTTTAGAAGTTTAAATTTAGAAAAGCTGCTATTCTTTGTGCTGACTCTTGGATACTACAGGAGGACTGAATTTGCTCTAGATCTTAATAGTAGTTATGTGGTTTATATTAAACATTAAATAACCATGTCTACTTTGCAGTCAAGGGCTTTGGGTGCTGAATGATAAAGTTTAGGTTTTCCCACCACTTGGGCGATTTTGGAGATGATTAGTCTAGAAATGATTTGGAAGTATAATTATTTGCTAGTTGAACTGAAAGGCTTTGAATTTTTCATTTAGTTCAATGTAAATATAAAAGAGGTTCCTTTAGAATCAAAAGTTGAAAAGAGTTTTTTAAAAAATTGCTCTAAATACCTTTATTGGAAATACCTCCTGAAATCACATTTTTATTACTAAAAAAGAAATTAGCCTGAAGAATTTGAGGGTACATAAACTTCTAGATTAAAAGGAACTTAACTGCTCAGGGGAAGTATTGCTTTTTCCTAATGTCACATTTCTTTAGGTGTAACACTGAGTAATTTAGATGTGGAAGAAGTGTCATACCATACATGACCTGTTTAAGTATGAATGAGAAGTACAGCTATGTTCTGACCCCTGACATTATCTACCATTCTTTAAAGTTTTTTTAAGCCATATGCCTCTGCTACATGAGTATCTGTGAGTGTGTTTGTATTGTGAATATGTGCATCTTTGTGTGTATAAAGTGATAATGAAAATTTATTGAGATTATTGTGATTAAAAAACAATATAAATTGAGATTACTTCTTTTTAGCAGAACAGTAGAGTCTAAAAGGTTGCTTAATGCAAACAAGACTTCCATAAACAAGACTATAGAATTCCTTAGAAGAAAAAATGCTTTATTTGGTAGGTTATTTTATTTAACATATTCTGATAGATTGGGTAATGTGGTAGGTATAATTTAGTAACTCAATTAATCCACTACTCCAAAAGTATGTGGAAACTAAGGGATGATTTAGTCTATGGATTCCCAGTCTTTAGTGTCCTAGGATTCTTCTATGAGAAATCCTGTGAAAAATAAACATAGGCTCTTGGCACACCAGTTTGTCCAACTTTTCTCTGTATCTGCGTTGATTTACACTCACTCCATGCTCCTTTTCCTCTCAATCACCTACACACACAGAATAAAGCTATGAACTGTGGTAGAGAGGATTGCAAACCTCTGTCCTAGTTGACTTTTCAAGACTCCTAGACTATCCAATGATGAATAATAGTGATACTTGATAAGCTCATTAAAGCTGTTGCTTTTATTGGACATTGGAAAAAATCAAGTAGATGAAGGATCATTGCAGTAGCAACTTCCCTAAAGTTTAGGAAACGTGACAATATATGAAACGAGAATTTTGTATTTCCATTTAAAGATGAATAGAATTGCTGTTATTATCTTGGACATGAGTTTTATCTGACATTCCTTAAATTTGAATACAGGAATTTGGATGTGAGCAATACTGTCATTTACATGCACACAAATTATAATGAGGACCATAGATGATGGTAGGAGGAAAGAGAAATTCTAGGTGATGGTAGGAAAAGAACTTGAAGGTTACAATGTCATAGTGTGTTGACGATTCAGATCACAAGATTTCAGGATGAACATTGAGCTCTTCCAGTCATATTATGTCTCAGTCTGCGGAACCCCATCACCATGTCCCACTACTTGCTCTTTCCATGGGATTCTGTGGCAGTAGTGGCCATACTGGTCTGGCAGGGTTACTCTTGACATTAAAGGTGTTAATTTAAGGTCTGTATAATTATCATATGCCATTTCCTGTCTCTGAGAAGTCACTTGGTTTCAAGTCTTTACTGAGCCTGACTTTGACCATAAGCAGTTCTGTTTGGCCTATGTTCCATTTCACTGGACATGCTAAAGAATAGACTGGTTAGGTACTGAAATGAAATTGAAAGGACTATATCTGGGTTATCATAAGGAAAGGCAATTGAACTGTTTGAATGTCAAGTTGGATGAAATTGGAAAGGAACTTATTATTGCTAATTGCATGTCCTCAAAAGCATAAATGTCTTTCTCTTTTTCATTCTTTTGCTTTCAACTTTTCCAAAATTAGGCAATGGAATCAATTTTAATTCGCTAGTCTTCCCAGGAAGATAACCAGACTGCTGCTTCTCTGAATTCTATGACCATGTCCCCGTGCAAAACAAGGAGCCTGATTCCCCTAGTGCCTGTAGCTCCTGGGTTGGGCACTTTCTCACTCAGACCTAGCAGATGGTGCTGCCAGGCTGGCCAGGAAGACCGAGTTCTGCTCCCTGACTCAGCTCCCCGGGGAAGCGAGCTCAGACAGAGGTGCTGGGAGGAGTTGGCCCAGGAATTGCTGGTTGGCAGGTGATGGCTCATGTGGAAAGACAAGGTGATGGGGGTAAATATATATCTTTGAAGGACCTATCGGCTTTATTAATCTGAGATGGTGATTGTTCCCTGAAGAGCTTTGTTTTAATATTGCGTAGGTGTATGTGTATGTCATGTATATTCTAGACAAGTACAGGGTTTTCAGATGTAGTAAAAATTGATAAAGACTGGGTCAATGGTAGGTTTATGGGTTATATTAATACTTTATGAAGACCCAGAATTACCTTTCAGGTTATGATGAGAAAGTTAATTGCCTTCACAGTCCTAGTGAGCATAGGATATTTAGATGAAACAGAAGTGGAAGGAAGACAGCAGGCCTGCCCATGACAGTTGGGCTCTCACAATAAAACTGAACAGAAAGGCTTTTTTCCTATAGAAAATTCTCCATAGGCAGTTCTCAATACAATGGCTCATAGTGGTTTTACAGTTTATACATGAAGAGCCCTCACAGTCAGCTTGCCACAGGACTGTCCCTGTCTGTCATTGTGGGGCTCCACCTTCCCCTGCGGGGATGTTCTCAGACGAAATACAGTCCTGGAATTCCCCATTAGAATCCACAGTCCATTTTCCCATAGAAGTGCATGGTTCTACTGGGTGGCTTGACCTCCTACTCTGACCTGGGGACCCAGGCACCCTATAGAACATTATTTCTATTAAGAAAAAAAATGCAATCTAAGCTCCAAAAACTGACTTTTAAAAGGAGTACAAGCTTTTGGACACTGGAGGTTGCCTATCTGCCAGGCTGAATGGAATTTCATATCACCATTAAAAATGAACCAGATTGTAATTATGACTTTGGACATGGCTCTTTATCTGACACTCCCAACATGTGAATAAGGGACTTTAGATGTGCACAGTATAGTCATTTACATGCACAGTGCTAGCTGGCTTGCTCTTTCCTCCACGTTTGTTTTCTCCATATTCTATGGAGGGTTGAGGCTGGGACTAGGGTTGTATGGAGGTAAGCACTGTTGCTAATAGTGTTTGCTGCAGTGGAGTACCTGCTAGGTCAGTGAGCCACATGCTTAGTCATTAAGGAAGATGTTTTAAGGAAAACTTTAAAAAAGAGAAGGGAGCTTTTCTTTCAAGATTTTTGTATTTGTTATTTCAAAAGATAAACATTAAAGTGGTCATCTTGGGAGAAATAAGAACTTTGCAAGATGCCTCTACATGTATTTTCAGCTTTGGTACTGATTTTATTTTGAATTATCTGTGGGAGAGGAGGAATATACTTTTGGTGCTCAGGCCTGTCAGGGTCTCCAGTTGGCCCTGCACAGGCCGGGAGTGAGGGACCCTGGGGACTCCTTGGTCCAGTTTTGCATGGTGCCCCGGTGGTGACAGCGCTGCACCCGCCCAGCGTGCAGACTAAATGCATGAGCCCCCTTGCTTGATGCCCCACATGAAGCCAGACCATGGGGAGGTTGCGACCAACTTTTGTTGTTGCCTTGCAGTGTCTTGCTAGTTCTTGCTTTTCTCTTTTGAAACATAGGAGCCACTTTTTAGGAGACTGGACACTGAGAGCAAGGGATTTTTAACTTGCTTATTTCAACTAAGCTAAACTGCTGTGTTTGCTTAACTAACCCCATGACTGTGTCCACTCTCCTTGGAGTGTCCTGTCCTACTGTGCACTCTGGTTTCCAGCTTCATGGTTCTGCAGAAGTGCTTGTTCTGCAGCACGGTAAGAGCTCACACACCCAAGGCAGGAAGGCAGTGGAGTGGAATGAGGCTTTTGCCATCTTGGCAAAGGCCAGTCCACTGATAAGAGAACTCTCAAGTCCTGGAAGGAAGCAGGTCTAAGACCTTCAGGGTTTTTCTTCATTCTCCTGATAGGCACCTAAGTGCAGGAGTGCTCCCTGTAATAATTTTCCTCTAGTCAAAATGAGCCCTATCATTTACTTCTGAAATAAGAGACAAATTGAGCGGCTGAGGCTTCTTTCCAATGACTTAAAATGAATAAACTTGAAGCTTCTTTTGGGTCCTTACAAACAGAGATACCTAGTGGAGAGGTACAGCCATTCAGAAGTATGAACTGTGCTGTGTTTCAGTTTCAAGTTATGTTGGAAAAACCTGCCTCTGTGTGAGTTGATTACTTTGCTCTGGAACTAGTGTTGTTGTCATTATCATCACCCTTCTCTCATCACGACCTGATTAATATTGTGGATTTTTCCCCCTCTGCTTGCATCTTCTTTTGATGCGCTCTGGAAGAAATGTCAAGAAGAGGAGGTTCGATCCTACTCAGCAAGGACCCATCTGAGTCAGCGGCACTGGGTGAACGGGGCCTTGCACTGTTGGATTCTGGGTATGACAGGCTTTGCAGCAACGTTGCCGGAACTGTTCTGTCTGTAAACAAGACCGCTGGGTGGTAATGATACAGAACTAGAGTTGGGGTGGCAGGGATGGGGTAAAAGAAAACCTTCCTTTTTGGAAATAATTTCAAAAAGCTCCTCCCACCACTTGTCAATAAAAAGGGGCAAAGGACGATGTCCTATGAAGAACTATTTCAAAAAAATTTTTTTTCTAACTGAAGGAAGAAGGAACAACAAGAATTAAGTGCAATAAAAGAACCATTAAAAAATAGCAAATTATTTTTTTCTTTCCTGGGCCTGCTGGCACTTACTGTCTTCTAAATGATTTGGCATGACTTTTTTTTTCTTTTCCTACCACTGACACACCCCAAGTGGCATGAAGATCTAATTTTTGAAAGGGTAAAATCTGCATGGCATATATACAACAAGCAGCTAGCAAGCGAATCCGCAGCAAACCTGCAGCTGGCTTCCCGAGGTGAAGACGGCAGATGGGCAGGCCATCTGCCTGGCCCCCACGTCCTAGTCTGCACCAGGCCACGAGCACTCTGCGGACCCCTGCTCTTGTTGACTCACTTTCCCATTGTCTTTTCTCCTAGACTGAGCATCTTTTGGAAATGGGAGCTGGAATTTGAACAATGATGCTATTGTTCTTTTATAAATGTAAATATGGAAATAAGAGATTTTGACACCTCATTTTCACTTGTCTGTATTGAAATATTTTTCTTGTAAAGGTTCTCTGTAAATTTGAGTTTATCATTTGCTCCCCATCGTTTTGGTTTCTTTCCTCTATTTCTTTCTCTGTCTTTGTCCTCTTGCGTAACATGTTGTACAATGTTTGTTGGGCTTGCTTAAAACAGACAGATGTAGCCGCAGATGCAGGGTGTGTGGGCACAAACCAGATGCGATTTAAAAATGAGATGCTTGAATGAAATGAAATGCTGGAAACCAAAAATAAACAAAGGGGAGGGGGACACAAACGACAAAATAACCCATGTGAAAAATTAAAATTATGTAAATGCACATATATGTACCGACAATTCTCTAAAATTTTTTGATGTCGTTACAAACCTGTGTATATAATCTAAGAAAGTAGACACCCTCTCAGATTAATCACAGAAGTGCCAAGCTCATGATTTTTCATTTTTGGCTTTGACAATTTTCTCTCTGTCTTTCATGTGAAAGGAGGATCAACTTAAAGCCTTAAATTAAAAAAATAATTTTTAAATGTTGACAGCTTGGGGGAAAACTTCAGCTTTCCATTCATATCTATCGTTAATATTTCATCTGTGCTTCATCTTCCAGCCTTGAAATACACATGGCAGAACCCCACTGTAAAGCGGGTAGTGGGGATAGAAACAGCAGTTGCCATCTCATGAGCATGGTGACAGGCTTCCTTGTTCGGCCCACAGCGCGTTGGTGGTCTGTGGAATGTTTTCCTGGGTGAGGATGGGATTCTGTCACACCCAGACTCTCCTTCTCCCTCCAGGCAGGTTTGTGGACGTGATCTGGGTTTCCAAGTCCCTTTCACTTATTGCTTGTTCCACTGATGGTCAAGATAGTTTCCATTCAAGTGTGGAGCATAGACATTAATAAAGAATTTGGTCCTGGCTTTGTTTTGAATGCAAGAACTTGTATATGATCCCTTCAGGTGGCATTCTTCCAGAGTAAGCTTTACTGAAGGCCCCCAAAGAGCAGAAGAGGACACACGACTGTGCAATTCACTTCATGGCAACCAAATCAGTTGCTAGATTTAGCATTAAGTCCCTTTTCAGCAAGATTCATGACGCTAACCTCACAATTTTGGGGTTGACTTTGTAAAGGGTTATGTCCTTGAACTGTATGGCTTAAAACAGTGCGGTTTTCCAGATGTCTTTAATTGTGGAAGTATCACAGTCACAGAGCAGAAACCTAATTTCCATAGGCTGCCATAGGCCACACCCTAATATCTTCATCCTGTTACTGCTTTCTGAGAACTAGGTGCTACACGAGTATGCAGTCTTTCTCTAGAACTAGCTGTGTGTTTATATTGCAATAACAGGGCTATCTACAAGGTTTATCAGCCTTACTCTTGGTTTCATAAGACACAGGTTGTATCTCCACCTGGTGGAAATAGCTCTTTCAGCTTGGAGGAAACTCAGATGACTTGGCATCTCTTCTTGTCACTGCATTGTTTATGTCTCTCTCGCTGGATCCTACTCCCTAGTTGATTCTAAGCTGCCGCTCAGTACACCATACACATTTCACTGCTCTTTGAGAGGCACCACGGTGACTTAATAGAAACAAAACCATGGTGGTTAAAAAACAAGTTAAATCTCTATTATTAACTTCTGAGCATTTCACAAACAACATTGTAAATGTGCGATGTTATGTTTTAAATCAGACCACAGTGGTCCCCAAATATTATGTACATATGGCAAATGTTAGTGTAACTTTTTGTTACACTGGCAGTTTCATAGGTAACCAAACCTATGCTCCAATATTAAATTATTTGTGTGTATATGTAAAATACACAAGCTTTAAGCTATGTGTGTATGAATATGAAAGATATTGCAATCATACCAATCGTCAACAATGGATTCTAATTATTTTTGGTGGTATTAGGTTACGTAGTTTCAAACTCTGCTCTATTTTCTCTTGCACATGCCATTCTTTTTTGTGGTGTGAATACTTTGTTATTCATTTGAGCTCAAACCACAAGCATATCACTGTTTAATGTTACCCAACAAGAGTGTTAAGTGATGACAAGTTCCCATTTCACGTGCTCTACTTTTGCTGCATTAATTAACAACACCTGGATGAGGAGACATGCACTAACTTCATTGCTCATCTGGGACACTGCATGAGCCCACTGAATTAGAGCTACTCCTATTAGATAAATGAGCAGTACACATAGGTGCATGTTATGAAACATGAATCATGTAGAGCTGTGCAGTTTAACAAGTGATATGTGTGGTTTTTTGTTTTTGATTTTGTTTTTACTATGCAAAGATGGGAAATGCACAAACCTCAAAGACAGTGTCTGAAGAACTTTACAAACAATACTTGAATCCTTTTGTTAACATCACCCCATCATATTTTATAGTCATTTTTGCTTCCATTGTTAATTTTCATTTTAAAATGGTTTGTAAGTTTTGTTTCAAGTTAATAAATTCATTCATAACCTGTTGGCTGCCTATGAATGGAGATTCAGTAGTCATTGTATGCAACTTTTAGTAAGGTGTGTATTAAAACTTTTGGTCACATAGAATGTTGTAGCTTTATACTTTGGTGATCTTTCTTAAGCCCTTTTACTGTGTTCTCTTACATTGTTGATTAAATGGCCATGTGTCTGATATCATCAAGAGCTTTAGCACATGTCTCTCAATCAAAGGCTCACTGATGATTCAGTGGAGCAAAACAAAATCTCTGATTAATGATGAGTTAATCCTGATTAGGACTCAGTCTCATTGGATTTGTTGGAAATGCTTTGCTTCTTGTAAATCAGAAGGAAAAAAACCCCACCTTGGGATCCTACCATTATCAGTTTCTTTTGTTTATTATATCTTCTGAGTTAAAAGGGGGATGGCTAGTAATAACATCCACACTTCTGACCTGGTACCAAATTTAAAATAAAGCTATAAAGAAAGTAGATGTATTTGGTTACACAGAAGTTGTGTTATCAAAAACATTCAAAGGAAGGCATTTCCTCACACTTCACATGGAATTGATCATCAAATGATACTCCTTCTTCATACATGCCTTTCGGTATTTCTCTCCATCCCCACTGCCATGCCTCAGTTTGACCTCAACAGCACAAATAAGTCATATATCTACTGCACAACACAGAGAGGTCAATCTGACCATATCATTCGTCTGATGAAAAGTTTGCAGGGCTCCTCATTTCCCTATAGAATAAAGTCTGAACTTAAAAATGTGCCTTAAACTTTGACCTGCCTTTCTTGACCTCAGTTGTGCTTATGTTTCTAGCCTTCATTGGCTTTTAGTCTCTCATTATCACACTACTGAAGGTTCCCCTCAAAGAGCCTCCTTTACCCGGGCCTGAATAATCTTATGTAAATTCTACGTTCATTCACCATAACTCATTTATTTCTATGTCATTTCATGTAAGAAGAGAAACATAGAAATACTTCAAAATAACCTGAATATTATACTGTATGCATATAAATTGAAGTATAGTTGATATATAATATAATACTGGTTTCAAGTCTACAAAATAGTGGGGACTATTACAGCTAAATAAGAAAGCATATTAGAGTGTCATTTATGCTTGCCTTTAAAAGGACAGTCTGCTTTTTTTATAGGTTTTCCTGTAAGTCTCTGTTTTTGAGGTTGCTTCCTTGGTAACTGAGAAAGGGGACCCCCAAACCAAACACTTTGGAAATAATAGAACAGCAGCCCTAGAGTTAAAACTTTGACATGAAGAATTAAGTAGATAATCCATATGCTTATGATGGAATTCCTCAAGTAACTTTTGAAATTTAAGATAGGCATCCTGTAGGTTAATGTGCAAGCATTAGGGACTCTGCTCATTAATTTATTCATTCAACAAATACTTATCAAGGAACCTCTCCGAGGAATTGAAAGAACAAAAGAAAATTCTTAGCCTAAAGTAGCTTATGATTTAGCAGGGAGGGACATGTAATAATCGTGATAAGCAGAATCATGAGCAGGAGTAAAAAACTGACGTGGGGCAAGTGGGAGAGGGAAGCAGGATGAAGTGAGTTTTGAACTATCTTGAAAGATGACACGAGGTCACCGGTCTAATAAAGTGGGAAACACACTCAAAGCACTGGAAGCAACATGTGCCAATGCCCACAAAGAGGAGCTCAGACCCATGGGGCAAGTGATGCTAAGCGAGCCTGTGCTTCCTTCCATCCTCCCTTCCTCCTTTCTTTCCTTCCCATCCTTCACAAATACGTGATGTGCAAAAATCCTACAGCATGGTGCCAGGTCTCAAGGACACAATGACGAGTCTCCATCATGTGAGCAAGGTGCAACAAGTAAATATAATGTGGCAGCACCCTGATAGAGGTAAGTAATTAGATGCTTTAGGAGATGAGAAGGAGACTATCCCTGTTCCTGAGATCAAGGAGGGTTTCACAGAGGATGTGGCATTTGAGCAAAAGGCTGTGCAATTGGACCTAATACCATGATCACTTATTGTCACATTAATTGGGCTCATTTTGGTCGGTGGAAATCTACTCACAAATGCCTTAGAAGAACTACCTGCAATGCTCAGTCTTATTTTCGACTTTTATATATGGATTCCTTTCACTTGTGTGAAGATTATTATTATAAGATTATTATAAGATTATAAGATTCTCTATCAGAACCTTATATATTTTTATATTTTCCTACTGATGTGCTTGTTATGGATCAGTCTTAAATGTTCGGGGCTGCCAGTAAGGACAAAGAGGGCTTCTTGTCCTGACTTGTAAGCCTCTAATTAATTCTCTTAGCATAAAGATCTCTAGCTAATTTCAGTCTGGAGTGAGGGGGTGGAAAGAACCATTAATGTTTTTAAAGCATCATTTAGTAAGTCCTTCAATTAATGAAGGGTCAAAATCATTTCCCAAATGCATTTGCACTTCCGGTCCACTCAAGTTGGTGTTTATCTGTCTTTTATGCCTTAGAGAGAAGGTTACCATTCCTCAACCTTTCAGAAACCTATTAGCAGTTCTGACTCCCTGACTAGAACATGTCCTTGGCTATGTCTATGGCTTTTGGAGAGAAAACAAATGCCAAAATCCCTCATTACCTGAAAATAGTTGTCCTTCTGGGACCTATTGATGCTCCTTTGACAGCTGATTGCATGTGCACACACACTTGCCCTGATGTGGCTGCAAAGACTATACTGGTGAAGCCACCCAGTTCCCCCTTAGGAGAACATTCATCTGACTGATGATCATTGAAAGTCAAATTAGCCCAGTAAATCGATTGGTCCTCTAAAAACAAAAAAACACTTCATCCTGAATGACCAGGAGTATATCAAGAGTTCTTCAGATGTCTTTGGACTTTAAATAGCTTCCAGCCTTTAGGAGGTAAATAAGCTTGCAACAGAGCCCCTGGCTTCCTCAGGCCCCGGTCTCAGGGTGAAGACAGAAAAAGGTACCTTGGATTGTACATGACATCAGAGAAGGCTGTTCTGCAGCAACAAGCACAACAAGCACAATGTACAGCCACTGTAACTCCCGAAGAGATGGCAAGTGGACTGCATGAAGTAGGTTTAAGCTGCATTTCCTATGTAAGTGAAATGGCTATAAAGCAAGAGTGAAAAAACCTAATGTCTGCAGGAGCCAATCACCAAAATGAGCAGAGCAGTGTGGTACAGATGATATGAGGGTGAGGCACACTGCGATGAGCTGGAGAGCGCACACCCTGTCTCTACCGAGTGCCAGCCAATTGTCACCACATGGAAAATTGGGCCCTTCATTTCCCATTCCATCATTTTTTCTAGAGAAGCCAGAAATCCAGTGTACATATAGTATATAATATTTCCAGTTTTTCAATGGTGCAATCAATTCATATTTTAAAAACACTGTGTGTGTGGATCAACACAGTGCAATCAGAACCTGTCTCAGGTAGGACTGGGCTTCCTGGCCCCTGATATATTAACATCAGCATTTTCACATTTGGCCTCCTGAAATCTTCTCATATCTCCAGTGAGTACACAGATGTGGCTTTGCTCCCAGGCAGGGTGGCAGGTTGCCATGTGAAAAGTCATTCAGACCTTCTTGCATGAATCGCCACTCACAATGTTGACTTACTGTCATTTTATGTGGACAAGGAGCAGCCACTGAAAGCCATGCAATATCAAAGGCAACTCCTTTTGGTGGAGCTTCGTGCACTAAGCTTATTCAGATGTGCTTATTATAGGGATTAACAAACCTGTGCTCGCAAACAGGCGTTGTCTTCATGCTCATTGCTCAGTGCTAGTGAGGCTTCCTCTCCATGCTCACTCAGGTGGCTCGGAGGCTGCACGCACCCACCCTAAACCTTGTCTACCACCCGTTGAAGAGTGCTGTGCTTGATTATTGATGTCTGCTACCTGGCAACCAGAAGGACCTGACTAGATGCACACAAATCTTGAAACAGTCTTTCAGCCTTTAACTCTCAAGGCCAATTGGATTTAGGGGTGAACCAGCCAATCTAGCTAACCTAAAGGACCCTATGTAATTTTCTAGATTCAGGGAAGTAAGGAAAGGATTGTTGAGCAAAGAAGTGCAGAATCTGAGAAATCCAGCAGGACAGAACAACCCAAATTTTTATTCAAAAAAAATTTTTTTTCTTATTAATTATGAAAATTACATGTCGATTGCAGATAATTTAGGAAACAGAAAAATCTAAAGAAAATTAAAATTACTATAATCTAATTACCAAGATGTAACTGCCATTGTACTTTGTTAATTTCTTCAACCTTTATTTTGTTTTTTCCCACCACAGCCCACGAAAGGTAGGTAGAAGTGGTTATCTCTGCAGATCTGCAGTTCCATTCCCCTTCTCATCTGTGTGTGTGTGTCCTAAGTGACAGCCTCTATGTTCTACTGGCTCCAGAAAAGGATGGGACCGTTGGATCCCTAGAGCTTAGAAGTGCTTTCTGGCCTCTCGGCTTTAGCTCAGCCTGTTTCCTCTGCTGGGAAGACTTCTCCTCCTTCCCATAGTCCACATCAAATTCCTGTGCATCCTCAAGTGTCACTTCAAATATTACCTTCTTTACAAAGTCTCTCCTGATCCATACACAGCCTTCTAGGTAAGTGTGGAGAATGCAGGAGCTCCAGTTAGTGGTGGAGCTGGGATGAAACCCCAGGTACTTTAGGCTCCAGAGTCTGTGCTCTAACCACATCACTCTATTGCCCCTCTTATTTTCCCATTCCCAGAGTTGAAGAAGTTTAATCCTTCCTTGAGATCACCATTCTATTAAGTGTCAGGGCCAGACTCAGGATGCAGACAGACCAATTTCTGGATCCTTTGCTGAACCCAAGAGCACATGGAACATAGCATATGTGATGCAAAAACGAACCTTGGAGAGAATCATGGCTGCCTATCTCAGTGGGTTGATTTTATTAGTGCTGCTGGAGCCACTAATCATTGCCACCCTGGGAGACAGAGAGAGTCCAAGTTTAAAGGATCTGTATTGTGAAAACTTCACTTTCTGAACATTAATTCTAACCTTTTGTTAGAACTAGAAAGAGAGAGGATAGCAAGACTGATGGGAAAGGCTAAAAATGTATCCCTATGGCACTCCACGTGAGAGGTAACACATTAACCAGCTGGAAATACCTGCAGCACCTGAAATGAGAGAAAAAACAAGAGACCTTTCGATCCCCTCTGATGAATGAAATTGCTTTCTGTTACAAAACTGAAGAGTGAAAAATGATAGTAATGCCACTTTCAATCCCATAGTAAAAGAACTGCAATGAGTAAAAAAGAAATACAAACACCTATTAAATAAATGATCTTTGCTACATCTGTTGTGTCAGGAAAAACGATACACAGATGCTGCTCTGCAGGATATTACAGGTTAGTGGAATTGTTGAGAAATAGGGAAAGAATGTCCATTACTGATGAAAGTATCATACTAGGTTAAGGAAATACTGATGAGCTGCTATGGAAGAGACTGCTCTGTGGCTTTGTGAGGAGATGAACAAAATTCTCTGGATGGGGTAGCATTTGAATTGGCATCTGAAAAATTGGTGAACTATGGACATATGGAAACGGGGAGAAAAGTGTTGTAACCTGAAGTAGGTACTATGTATATGTTCAGCTGAAATAACAAAGCCCAAAATACCAGTGGTTTCAACAAGATAGAAATGTTTCTCTCCTGCATGAGCATTCTGGAGCTGGTATGGTGGCTCCACACTCTCTACCTCCTTGCCATACCAGCCTTAGCACACAGCTTTTGTCTCATGGAACAAATTCTCTGCTCCTGCTTCCATCACCCCATCACCCCACGGAGGCCCTGCCAATTACCCTGGACACCAACTTGGCAGCTGCATATATCACTTTTAAAGACAGGCATTGGCTAGAACTTAATCACACAGTCACACCGAGTGCAAAGGAGACTAGAAAATGTAACATTGGGGTGTGTGGGGGGTGTAAAAAAAAAGGGACTTGAGAGACGGCTAGCAGCCTGCCACCTAGCTCACAGGAAGTGCCCATGGGGTCTTGTGAGAGTGGTTGGGGACCCCTGGGCATGTGCATGATGTGCTGCTCCATCTGCTTTGAGGAACAAAAGGATTATGAAGGCTTAATTCCTTTATCCTCCAGGAGTGCTGATGGAAGCTGGGCATCAGCTGTTGGGCCTTTGGGAATTGCTTCTAATGAAGAAAACTGCCCTTCTCAGGTGGCTATATCCAATGGGCGATGGATGCGGGCTCTCAAGGCCCAGTCCTCTCACCCCAGTGAGGGACAGCTCTCAGAGCCAGGGCAGCTCCTAAAGCTGCTGCGTGATCCGCTCTGCATGGAAGCTCACCTCCCTCTGCCCAGTCCTACTTCTTTCCCTGCAGAAAAGCACTGCCTACTAACCGTTCTGTTCCCCTAAGCTCTGCCTCAGAGTCTGCTCCCCAGGGAACTGCATCTGGAACAATCGCCAAGCAGCTTGGGTTTGTCCAAGCATTGAGTGTATGGGGGAAAGGAAGGCTGTAAGGCCGGGCCTGTAGCCGCCAGGTAAAGTTGTAGATCCTGGACTGTCTTGCACAGACTTGACTCGTAGGCAGTTGCAAGCAGGTTTCTGAGAGTGGAGTACCACAAGCTCCTAGCAGTAGTACATAAGATGACCTATGGGTAAGAGAGGCAGGAGGTGGACAAACCACTTCCAATAGCAGGTCATACCCCAGATCCAGGAAAATGCCAAACCAAAGCCAGGATCTAGCCATGCAGAAAGGAGGGGAAGGGACAGATCACACAGGTCAAATCAACAAACAGGTCTGGGCAGCTGGTTGTGGAAAGCAAGAGAGAGCCAAGTAAAAGATAATGACCAGGTTTGAAACCTCATGATTGGAATACTGGGGACAATCTAGAAGAGATCACAGTTTAGGGGACAAGGATGTATTTGATTTTGGATTTGTTGGACTTGAGGGGCTTGAAGGAAACCTAGGTGAAGCTGTCCAGCAGGCTACTGAAATGAAGATATAGAACTCCTCGGAGGGGTTAGGGTAGAAATATTTACTAAAGATCATTTATAGATGTAATAATTTAAGCCATTTAATCACAGGCACTTTCTCAAGGAGATATGGTAGAAAGGGAAAGGAAAGGAGTGGGACAGAGCAAGGGCTGAAGAGATTGGGAGAAAATATGGAATAAATGCAGCAGAGGAATATGACTCCATGAGATCGGTGCTATGTACTCAAGCACTGCTGAAACTAGAACTGGATTCTGTTGGTGCCAAGAACAGAACTTAGCAAGAAAGGGTGAATCTGATCATGCTGTAGCCATGATTCATTCCCACTGAAAGGAAATCAGTAATAGCTGTCCGTAAGGGCATCATACAGTTCAATTACCAAAACATCTGGAAGCTTCTTGAGAAGATATGAAAAAATTTTGAGGAAAACTGGGATACCCTCACTTGAAAAAACAAGTGACAAAAACATTTGACAATATCTCTACATAGCAAAAGAATGAACTTAAAAAAAATGCCTTTTACGTCTATTATTATAACCATAATTACACTTTCTTTAGTCCCAAACTGACACTATAAGCACTTGGCATTCCAGGAACGAGAGATGAGAATGACACTCCCATACTTATTAGAAGCCAAGCATTGATTTATCAGCAGAGTAGTCGTTTATTAATAGCATCATGATAGCTCTCCACAGAAAAATATTCCCAGGCCACTATGATATAAATGCAGGCGATGGCATAAGGTAAACACAAGGAAGTTGATCATTGTTCTTGAGTCTCAAAATTGCATTCTTCAAAAAAAATTGCATTCTCCATGCCACTCAAAGGAGAGGTAAGATGCTTCAGACATTTTTTCTAACATTCAGCATTTTGAGAAGTGAGAGTTGAACATAAAAAATAAAAGGAGCAAATAAAAGTAGAAAGCCATGGTTACAAGTAAACAAAGTGGCTCTGTATGTCCTGAGCTCTCAATGTGGTACCACCTCTCCTTCCTCGGCGAGGTATCGCCCAGAGCCACATTTCATTAGCTACAGTTAGAAATGAAGAAAACAAATTTTCCTATGACAGTTAAAAAACTCTGAAAATGCCTTGTACTGAGGTATCTATATGAGACCAAACACTCAGATGAAAAAGGAAAATGTAGTCAATTCAATCCATTTTTGCTTTGTTCCCAGAATATATACCGAGTATAGGAAATATACTGTATATATACTCCCAGAATATATACTATGCTCCGGAAATAAAAAAACCTTTGGCTTTTTACACATGCATCAATTACAGATGAATATACCTGGAGGAAATCATTTTACTCTGAAAGGTTGTTCCATTCCTAGTTAGTTACCCAGAAAGGCAAACAATCCATATATCCACAAATCACATATCACTTATCTTAGTGGACTGTCACAAATATTTTATAACATAGACTCTTTGTCTCCTTGGCTGACTTTCCTGAAATGTTTTTATATTTAGCTAAATAACTGCAATTAGTTTAGTTCAAAAGAATTGTATATATTCACTTTAATTAGAGTGAAAGAGAAAGAAATTCTGAATTACTTGCACATAAATCAATTGATACCTAAATCTGAACTTCTTGCACAAAAAAGTAATAGATAAAAATAATGTTGACCTGTGCTTTTGAAACCATGGATTTTTTTCAACCATGGAAAAATTAAACTCTGGAAGTATCCCTAACAGAATAATCCACCCCCCCATAATATCCTTCTCTCCTTCTGTACTGTATGAGGGCCTGAGAATGCCACCACCTGCCTGTTCAGTGTGAGCAAGGCTGTTTCATAGGATGAGTTATGGGGCTACCCCTTGTTCTGGGAACTATTTAGACAAAGGGAGAAGTACAGTATCAAAAAGCAGCTGGGGTCATGGTTCTCAGAGTATGGCTGAACTATGATGATTTAAAAATGAGGTAGGTCATTGTATATTAATGATAACTAAATAAAAATAAATAAACAAAAATGAGGTAGGTTGTATTTGTAAATATGACTTATCAAAAATGGTCAGAGACAGATCTACGAGCCCATGAGCATCTTTAACTTTATTTTGTTGGCTATTCTGATATCCTCCCCTCCTCTATGGTTTTATGTCTGAAGCATTCACAATTGGGAAGGTTAAGGGAGAGGTTCAACAGTCTTTATAACTAGCAGCTCACCAGAGTGTTTCAGAAAACTGTGAGGCACTTGGTGAAATGTTTTGTACAATTGTTTCTGGTGTGTGAGTTGTTGCCTGATATCTTTCTGGTCTCGAAATGGAGCGATGCAATGGTTGTATAATATGTCTCCTGGACAGTATTCTCACTTACGCCTGCTACCTAGTGAGGAGGAGGGGTTCAACTGGGAACTCAAGTCATTTGTTCCAAAATCAAGTTTCATTTTCTTCCAAGAATAACAAGCTGTGTTGGTGTCAAATGCAGATGTCATGTTTGAGAGCAAAGGTGGTCAGTTCTCTGATAGGAACTTTGGGTCAGTTTTACAAGTTGAAGAAAGTCATGAACTTATAAATAGAAACTTGTAAACTTCTTGCTAATATTTCACTGGTGCCTTGGCTGATGTCACTCCTTTGTTTGAGGTGTGAAGTAAAACTTTGTAGATGTTTACTGCATGATTAATTCAAAGCCATGTGGGAGTGGGTGCCCCAAGATGTGTATTAAGTATGAAACGTATCTGAAATGGGATCCCAAGATGGGATGGATATATATATATATACATACACACATGTATACATACATACATATGTACATATATATTTTTTACTATGTAACATATTTTTCCAAATCTGTGCCTGTATAAATTATGTATGAATTCCTCTAGGATATAGCCCTCAGATATGGCAGAAGCATGGGGCCTGTTAAAAGAACTTTACTCTTCTTCAGGAGCTGCTGGTCATTACAGGAGGGGCGGGTCACCTATCTTTCTGAAGGTTTTCAAGGAAGAGATGGAGAGAGGGTTAAAAAGGAGCTTGATTGCAGAGTGGCTAAATGGTGACAAGGCATATGCTCTCCACACATCTCTGTAGGTTTCAGTAGCTTCAGATGTGTATGCCTAATGGCACTTGAATTTGGTTGACACTAACCAATTTTCAAAAGCCTAAGTGGGCTGTGATTTTGTTCTAATGAGCACTGGTACAATCTCAAAGCTTGCATGGATTGAAGAGCTAAAAAATAGTAAAGGACTGAAGTCATTTATGTTTTAAAGAGATGTTTTTCTTCTCAATCTCTATTATAATATATGATTGTTTTTCCTTTATTTCACATTTGCTCTTTTAAACTATCTTGTTTATTTGTTTTTTTAAATATTGTTAGTCTCTCCAGTAGGTTTTAAGCTCCACAAGAGCAAAGGTTTTGTTTATCTTGTTCATTATGGGTATCTATCTTCCGCACCTGTAACAGTGAATGGCACAGGTGTGTGTGTGTGTGTGTGTGTGTGTGTGTGTGTGTGTGTGTGTGTGTGTGTGTGTGTGTGTGTGTCTAATACTGAACACTGAATTGCTTTGGTTTGGGCATATATGTCAGTATATTTCAGCACCTTGTTCTTGGCCTGTCTTCATCTGCTCTGGTCCTCATGAGCTTGTGGAGTCATCAGTGGTTTAAAAAACATATCTTGATGACCTCTCATTGAGCTCAGTAAAGGATATGCTTTGAAATAGCAAGTATTCAGTCATACCAACAATCCCCTTTCTGCTCAGGAAGATGCTGTGGATGGACTCTCATATCTCCCCGTCCTGACCTCACTCCGGAGAAGGACCACAGGGATGAGGCTGGTGGTCAGAGTAGAGGGTGACTGTTGTCATCCCAGGAGGGCCTGGAGTTCAGGGCAGGGTGTGATGTATTTCTGGTTTCCCTCCTTGTTTTATTGGCACTAAATGACAGGTACTTTAATAGAAAACATCCCAAATAATGAAGAAATTTATTTTTGGTGAGTGAATTTTTGCATCATTTGTTTTACATGGGGAATGAAGGACATTAGCTTAAGGTCTTTGTCTAAAAAATTAGAGAAGTGAAGTCATTTATGCCTTAAAGCAATGTTTTTCTTCTCAATATCTGTTATAATGTATGATTGTATTTCCTTCATTTTACTTTTTGCTACTTTAAATTTATCTTGTCTATTTGTTCTATAGATGATATGAACTTTAGATTTTTTTTGAAATTTAAGTAAACAGATGGAGTTAATTATAATCCTTCATTCTTGATATACTCTATTGTTAGTCCATTGGCCTTTTACATGCATGTATGTATTTATTTACTTACCTTCTTATTTAATTAAAATCCTATAATAAATATCCATCAATCTACTACTCAGTGTGATGATTAGAACATTGACAGTTACTAAATTGTCTATGTGAAGTTCCTCCGTCTTGTCAATTGAACTCCCCCTCCTAAAGTAATTACTACCTTGATTTCATTGCCATTTGAAAACATGCAGTTATATTCTTTTACATATTCCTAAAAAGTGTGTTGCTTGGTTTTAGTTGTTTTTACTTTATAAAAAGGATATTCACATTTTGAATATAATCTTTTGGAACTTTTGTTTTCCTTCTCTATATTTATAAAACTATCCATGGTGTTCCAACTAGCTGTACTTCATTTTAAATGCTGTGAAATAGTTCTATTGTATGAACATACTACAACTTATTTGTTTCCATACTCTTTGGGAATGTGAGTAGTTTCTGGGTAATTGCTATAAATAGTGTGTTTGTGAATATTCTCATACATATTTGTTAGCATACAAGTGCAAGAATTTCTCTGGTGCTTACATTGAAGAGTATAATTGCTTACTCATGGGGCCAATGTTTAACTCCTTTCTACAGTGATTGTACCACTTATAATTCTTAATTTCAGCAATTTGCTAAACTCCAGGATCTCTAAACATGTATCTAATTACTGAATTATTGCCAAAAATCATAGAATAATAAATTGGTAAAGGGGAAAGACTCTTTAGATTATCTAATCAGAGAACACTGATGCATAGGAGAGATGAAATGATTTGCTTCAAGTCCTAGAAATGAGGGGCTTTCAGGTGCATCCTCAGGTATTTATGCAACCATCACTGCATTCTTTCCAGCACCTTCTATTTCTCAAATACACAATGTTTGGTGGATGATAATAAAACTCCGTATTTGAGATAAAGAAGTTAAGACCTAGGAAAGTAAAAAAGATAAGCAGCTAGGAGTTTTCCCAATGTAGGGTTAAAACTGAATTTATTCAATGCATAGTTTTCCATCAGCTCACATTGGATTGTAGGGTTGACTTTTCTCATTGCCTCCCCAAAGCCATTCCCAATTCCCTGCCTCCCACTGGAGCTCTTCTTCCCAGACTTACTTGCATCTATAAATGACCATGTGACCTAGTTGTAGCCCATTCACTTCAGCCAAAGTCCACTGATGAGGATTATAGAAATGTTTTACTTTCTTGATGAAAATGTAACAGACATGGCTGGGCTGGAACAACCCTTCTACCCTGCTTGAATGTAGATGTAGTGTTTGGAGCTGTGACAGCTAACCTTCTAAGGGAAGGTTAAGGTAATCATAGAAATGTAGGACCTGATATCCTTGGCCACTGAACTAGGTAGTTACATGTCTCCAGACTTCTTATAATGGGATAAAAATTAACTCCTTTTTATTTAAACAATTATAGAAAGGTTTTCTGTTACTTGTAACTTAATGCATTTTGAGTCAATACACCATGTGTACACAAATCTCAAACTAGATTAAAATGTTTCCCATTTTTCAATGACTGAGAATTAAAACCTTGTCATTGAATGGGAAATGTTTTATTCCTCAAGGAAAAATGATTTTATACTTTCATATTTAGCATCTACTTTAGATTATAGTCTTTCAATAAAAAACTCCATTTCAGAGGATGTGTCCATAATCACATCAAAATAATGTCTCCATTCAGCAAAAGCATGAAAAAAAAATTTGGACACTGGAAAAGGAAAAAAAAAGTTAATGCAACTGGCTGACTGACATTTTAATTTCTTTGTCCAGATATGAGAAATAAATTTTTTCAATGCAAATTTGGTTCATGACACTCAATACTTCAGTGTCAGGTTCAAAATAAGCTATTCTCAAAAATGAAATAAACCAACATTGATTAATAAATTACATATGTATTGAGTTCAAAAGCTAAGAGTAACCAGACATGATTCCCACTCTGAAAGAACTCACAGTCTGGTTGGGGTGGGAGTCAGAAGGCGAGGAGAGACAGATAAGCATGTATTATCAACTAGAATGCAGTAAATGCATAATGAAAACATGAAAAAAATCATGTAGGAATCTAGAGCAGAGGAGAGCTAACTCCCTAGACACACATGAGTCAAGGAAAACTCCTCATTACAGGAACCTTGCTCATATTGTAAGATGTTTTATGCTTTCAATATATAGGTATTAAAAGGAAAAGAAGGTACATACACTCAACAGTCCAAGCAGGTTTAATGCTAAACCTGAGAGGGATCTCCCTGTTCGGGCGAGCAGAACAAAGGCCTGCCTTATAGGCTAAGAGGCTTTTTATGGACGGGTTTTTTGGCGGGCTTTTGAGGAGGCAGGTCAGGGAAAGGGTGAGCTTGTGGCTTGCTGATGTGTCCTCCAGAAAATCTTTGTGGCCTAAGTAAAATGAAACCTAAGTCTCTCTGAAATGGTGGGTGGGCTTATTTAAAATGGTGGCACTCCTGTCCGGGCTCTATCAGGTGTATATGTTATTTGTCTTCTCGCAGATCTTTTCTTTTGGCAAAAATCCATGATTGTCACTGGACGCCTAAATTTTGAGCTGTGAATCCTCTGTTCCGTATCTGTATTTAAGTAGAGATTTTCTTTGTTTGTTACTCCATCATGATTGAATCCTTAGAAAGAGAAACTTACTATTGCTAAAACCTTAGACTTTGTCATTGTTGTCTTGTTCTGTAAATCAAATTGAAAACAAAATCACTTGTATTGTAGTGTCCTTTGGACATGGGTAGCTTAAAAGGCAGGAAATTCTGATAGCCAGTACTTACAATGGTCACTTTTGAACTGCTGGGGTTATAGGAAGAGATAAACTAAACTCTTGACAAAGTCTTATGAATCCCTATGGGCTTTGCAACCTACTGGAAAGAATGTGCAAAGAGTGAATGTATCTTGAGAAGTAACCTAGAAAGAAACCACCACTACACCTATATCACAACTATAGTATCTTCACTGTATAAGAAGAAAAATATGAATGAACTATTCCTGTATTTCTGAGTAACTTTCCTCTTCTGCACATTTTAGAGTCAATGTCCAATGTCATCTGACTGCTTCACTGCAACTTGTCCTTATGAATTTGATAACACTTAAAGAATGACTCATCCACTTACCCCAATGGGCATTCCAGGAAATTGTCCTTGTTTATTGCCATCTTCAAATGATAGAAAAGCATAAAAGAATGAGAAAAAGTAATTATCTTTACTATCTGATCCTAAATGTTAAAGAAGTGCCCTATTCTTAAAGGTTGTCCCCATCATTTGCAAATTAATGCACTGCTAAAGATGCAAACTATCTATATAACTGCTCTTGAATTTCATTAAAATTAATCGGAAGTCCTTTTTAATATCTTTGAAAATTGCTTCAAGTGGCAAAATCAGAAAATCTATCCATGGGGCACATTCAGCTAATTGCAATTTACTTCTCAACTAGTCATTCCTTCGCCCTAGGCTGCAACTGCATAAAAATCAAACAACTCTTTGGATGACAAATGCTAGTCAAACTAGTTTTTTGGCATCATGTAATTATAAATGACCTATTGGCTTCCTGAATGTATTTTTAATGAGTCAGAATGACTATCTAGATCTAGTGACTCTAGATGTAACTTGTTAAAATTATTCTCTGTAGGTCGGACCTGCCATATACTCCCTTCCAGTTGGTACTGGGAAGCAAGTAGGGGCATAAGGAGAGCCTATACAGGGAAGGGAACGGAGTGACAGTGCTGTGTTTGTACCAGCACACTATGTAGGACAAATAACTGATGATGCATAAAGCTAAATTTTGGAAACAGAACCGTGTTCTGACTCTTACCAATGAAGTGACCCAAGGAAAATTCCTTTACAGCAAAATGGGGGAAGAAGAGGATAATATGTATGTATACTTTAGGATCACATGAGGCCATGTATATGAAAATAATGTTTTGTAAAATGTAGGTGCTGATCAAATGTTCATCACCATTAGGGAGTCCAGCCTGTGCAAATGAAACCACAAGGATAAGCTATCAAACTGAGCATCTTTGTTGTTCAACAAAGTATAAAATGTTTTATTCAAATGATTTAGTGGTGGCTTTGTTTTATCTAAATGTAAAAATCAGTATACCATTTTCCTCTTAACAACTACGAAGATGATAGTAAGGTTCAGATAAAAGATAAACATTTTTCCCTAAGAATCTCTCCATATTGCCCTGATAAGCAAGGAGTACTAAAACATATGTTACAACAGACTATGTAGTCATTAGGCTATTCTTCTCAACAAAAGCATTAAAGAAGATAATTGCTTAATTTTCAAGTGAAAGTCAGTAGACTGTATTTATGAGAAATGTTTGATCAGCAAATTATTTTCCAGGGTAGCATTACAAAAGTTTTACTGAAGGTCCAAATTTCCAGTCCCAATTAATTTATACTGAGAAGAAAAAGCAAACAAACATATGTGGATACTAGTTAGCACCATTCTAAGTGTTTCCCATGTATGATCTCATCTTACACCCATTAGCCAAAAAGGAGATCTGTGCCAATTTTATAGACAAGAAAACTTTTATAGAGGGTTAAGTAACTTGAACAAATCATTACATTAAAGCAAAGTGCCAGCAATTGTAGATATCCTTTTACTTTATAAAAGCTAAAGAAAACTGCAAGTTGATAGATACACACATCCAGATTTCAATGTTGTTAAATGTGAAAAAAATACATCTAAGAATCAATGAAATATGACAAGTGAGGGAGACATGTTGCTAACCCACGCAGTCAGGATCCAGAGCATAGGTCTTCATCATTATGCTATTCTGCCCCCTAAAACCTACCCAAGCATGCAAAACAGTTTGATACAAATTCATAGTCTCAAACTGCTTGGACCTTCACTGCTTTCTTTAGACTCTCTCCCTCCTCTCTCTTATTTCCCCTCTTCCCTCTCTTCTCTTCAATGATTATTGCAAAGCCTTTTCACCCTGTTTAACTTCTCTAGTTAACACCTCCTCTCATTTACCTTTTGTGGATGACTATGCATCTTACTTCATTAGGAAAATTGAGACCATTTGTCACCATCTCTCTCAACTCCTGCTCCCCTCCCCATCATGCTACCCAGAAACATATCCATACCCAAGAAAGCCTCCCTTCTTCCTGTTCAGGGAGCAAGCTATCTTCCAATCTGTTAAAAGCTGGCTCTTTGTTCTTTTATCCTTATTGCTTCGTATTTCCTCTGAGATTGTTTGCTGTCCCTCTCTCCTGAATTTCAACTCCTTCCTCTCCATTGCTTTCTCTCCCTCAGCCTGTAAACATGACAAAGACCTAACCCCTAACCTCCTGTTCCAAAGCTTCTCTCCCTCTTCTTTTCAAAGCTTCCTAGAAGGTGCTTCACAGGGGCTGTCTGCATGTCCTGTTCCATTTCTGCTTCAGCCCACTATTTCTCTCTGCCAACACTCAGTTGAAATTGCTCTTAATAAGCAACTTGGTAACCTCCTATTTTTTAGATCCAATGGAAAATTCACTGTCTTCATTTTATTGACCACTTTTCTGAATCCATGTGAAACTTTCTGTCTCATTGGCTTCCAAGACAACACACTTTCCTGGTCCTTTTTAACTCTCTGTTTCCTAATCACTTAAATATTGACATTTTCCAGTTTCTATCCTGAGGGTATTATTGTACCCGTTTTATATACTTTCCTGTGAAGGCTTTAACTGCTGCCTATAGGTAAATATAAATCCCAAATCTAGACTTATTTCCTGAGCACTGTATCCCACGTGTTTATCCCCACCTTTTCCTTGCCTATTCAGCGTCTCTCTTTCAATTTTAGTCATCTCAACCTTAACATCTTGGAAACAAAATTCTTGATTTACCTTTCCCAAACCTATTTCTCAAACATTTTTTCCTGGTGGTAGTTCCAAACTTCCACTTGCTTAGCCCCCCACTGATTCCAGGGCCACCACCCTTATGTAACCCATCATCATACCTCATTTGGATCATCACAGAAGCTCCTAACTGGACTCCTTGCCTCTGCCCTTGCTCTCCTCTAGTCTGTTGTTTACTGAACAGCCAGAATGGATTTCTGAGCACCTCTCTGATCACATCTTCTACCACTACACCTGGAAAACACTGTTCTCACACACACTTGTTCCATGCTTCCCCCATGCTCCACCTGGAAAAAATGCTTGAGGAAAAGATTTGGGAAAGGTAAATCAGAATTTGGGATTTATATTTTGGATCTCTGCTGGATATTAGCATCACCCTTTCTGAAACGACCCAGACCAAGGGCCTGAGGCAAAAGTTCTGCTTTGAAACTGGATGGACCGTACTCCAGTTTCTCAAAGCAGAAGAAAAAGCCCAGGACCCTTCAGGAATCTTCTCCAGAGCTTTTTCTTCCTAGCTCTTGGGTAGTGGGTGGATTCTCCTTGGCTTTGTCAAACATTGCTATAAGCCTGGGCTCCTCCTTGTGCCCCTCTGGAAAGTAACCATGGATACTATTGAGTTGGCATCAAAGCCTTCAGTTAAGGGAGACTACAAGTGGTTTTCAGGACTTTTAGGGTATTTTGAGGGGAGGAGCAATACTTGGAAACACCGCAAAAGTAGAACTTTTGCCTTGGGCCCTTGGTCTGGGTCGTTTCAGAGAGGGTGGATGCTAATACTCAGTAGAGATCCAAACGGGTGACAGGGCTTTAGCCTGGAACTAGGATATCAACTTGCTGAGAGTCAGAATCTAAGGGAATCCCAGGCATTTTCGCTTCTTGGAAAACACGGACGCCGCTGTGAAATCTGGAGCGGCGGGCTGACACTGGCTATACTAGCAACATCCTGGGCTCCCGAGGTGATCCCGGCCAGGGCCCGGGAATAACGGTGTCTCCTATCTCCACTCATGAGGAGCTTCCCGGAACGCCACATCCCTACTCACATCGTCCTCCTAGGATGGTTTTCTCCTCCCAGCCCAGGAACACAGGCAGGCAAAAGATATTCACACCGGGTTGTTTCCGGGAGGCACCTGATTCCATCTGACCGCAGGGAGGGCACCTCTGTGCCCTGTCCTACCCTAAGAGCTTCGGATTTCCCCTCACATCTCTTAAATTTCAAGCGAGGCACACGTGGAGAGTGGGGATCTGGGGAGCCCTAGTCGCTCCTAGACCCGCGCGGGGCTGTGTCCCAACTTTGCAGTTCTCGCCAGCGGCGTCACGCCTCCCGGGGTAAAACCGGGAAGCCAAACGGCACTAAGGCTCCGTTCCGCCGGGTGGAGGGTGGGTGTGGGTCAGGGGCGAGGAGAGCGTGTGCGGCTAAGCCTGCGTGTTTCCTGAAGTGAAATCTTCAAGGGAGGGAGGAAGGAGGGGAGCGCCGGAGACGGACTTGGGGGCGAGAGGCGGCGGCAGTTTCCCGGCGCTTTGACGTGGACTTGAAGAGGCGCGGAGCACTCCCACTGCTTAGAAGAGGCGCGGCAGCCCTCAGGACGCTGGAGCTGGGGCAGCCACTCGCTCGGGCGTCGCCTGAGCGTTTCGTCTCCGCGCCCTCGAGGGAATCCAGAGACCGCTGCGCAGGTAAGTGCGCAGGGTCGCCTTTGTGGGTCCCGGGAGTAGGGGGCAAAGTCCCTGGCAGCTCCGCCCTGAGGAAGGTGAGGCCGTGGAACAGGTGCGGGGTGGAGAGGCTGTGCTCGCTCTTGGAGGACCCTAGGGCCGAGGAACTTTAAGGCACCGGCAAGACTCTCCTAAAAGAAGGGAGCCTCAAGGAACCGATGAGGGCTGTGGCTCAAGCAGACAGGGAGTCCCGGGGAAAGTCATCTTCAGCACCACGGACAGCGCCCCTTCCTTCCTCCGTTAATCAACTTGGTGCTAACAGGTTGCACCAGTCCCCTAAGAAAAAACAACCGGGGCCCACCGACTTTGTTTAGATTAGTAGAGGACACGTTGAATGAAACTTCGTTCAGGTGGAGACGCTGTGTAAATGATCTTAAATATAGAGGAAACGCTTTTGAATAACCTATCTCTACACGCCTCTTCAAAATAGGAATGTGCACAAAGACGGTCTCTTAAATACTGACTTAAGGGTGCCTCAGTATGTTCTGCTGCTGTTCAGAAGAGAAATATTCCATTTTATGGTGTTAAAATGATTCGATATAGACTTATTCCCATGAGGATTCCCATGAGATGTGCCTTGCTTGCCTTCATGATACTAATTCTTAAAAGGTTTGGAAATATAAAACTGAAAGTGAGCTGTATATGCCCTCCTGTTTTTTTTCTTTACGTTAGAGTTGTTTAAATGTGATATACATTTTGTATAATCTGTTAAGAATCAGATAAGCTCTTTTCTAGGAAAAAATAAAATTTAGGTTTTCTTAAGGACATCATTTTTATTGCGTTTGTCTGAAGTGTAACATAACAATTTCAAAGTGGTATAGGATTTTATTGCAACAGGCTTTGAAAGCCAGAAAAGCTGAATGAGAGCAAATTTTGTTAAAATTCTTGAAATTTTTAACAAGAAGAGGGAGATGAGAAAACATCATCTTTATGAAAGTTAGACTTGCAGAGCCTTTTAGGTATTTGCAAAATATCTGTTGATTCTATTCCTTTGGGTTGACTATATATCCCTTTGTTCCTATACTTCTAGCGCAATATCTTGTGTTTATTTTTATTTATAACATTTTACAATTCTTATGCCTTAAAAAAAATTAAGTCACCCTGAAGAGGGACATATTCAAAGGTAAAATGTATTCAAGTTCTTAATTGCATGGGAGTCCTCAACTAGGATGGCTGGCTAAATTACAATATTATAGAATAATTAAAACCATGAAGCAAGATTTTAAATTTTCACTTACTACTGATTTAAACCATATTCCTCTGTATGAGGGAAAAACAAGTTCACTTTTTCACCTTACAAAGGAACACATCTTAGGAATAAATATTTCTTAATCTAAATATCTTGGTTTTACATTTTACATTACCTGGGAGATAGGTTAAGACTTTTCCTAGAGATGTCTTGTTTCCTTTGCTGCACCAAGGGTCTTCAAGGCATGATTATTTTCTTTGCTGAGTGAAGTGCAAGCAGGGACTCATATGAGATATATTTCCATCCTGTGCAGTTTTAGGGCCATGGCCAGTCCTGGGAACAGAAGAGGGATCTACAGCCTCTGGAGCCTCACCTGCTCCCTGCTCATTGTGGGAATGTGCTGTGTGTCTCCTTTCTTCTGTCACAGCCAGACAGACCTGCTGGCTCTTAACCAAGCTGATCCTCAGTGCTGGGAATCTTCTTCAGTGCTCCTCCTGGAAATGAGAAAGCCTCGAATTTCCAACACTGTTTCAGCTTTCTGGGATTTTATGATCTACCTGAAGTCATCAGAGAACTTGAAGCATGGGGCGCTATTTTGGGATCTGGCCCAGCTCTTCTGGGACATCTATGTGGACTGTGTCCTTTCCAGAAACCATGGCTTAGGAAGAAGGCAGTTGGCTGGAGAGGAAGAAAAGATCTCAGCAGTGCATCCGCAGGACAAAGGAAGAAAACAAGGTGGTCAATCCTTGGTCCCAAGTCTTTTGAAAGGTCAAACAAGTATGAATGTACTGAATTGTGAGCAAGAGGGAAATGGCTTTAGGAGGGGGTCCACTGCTACATACATTCCTCTTAAAGGTGAACCATGAGAGCACATAAGTGATAGGAAGATAGGATTTCCTTTTGTATTTCATAGCAGCTGTTTATATCAACATATTGTCCTCATTCTCATTCTTCAAGTGTACAACAGCAAGGAAAAGTCAGAAAAACAAATAAGGAAAAGCATGATTCCCAATACAACACAAAGGTATAAAGGGATGCCCCCAAATTAACACTCTTTTTTACCATTAGCCTGAACATTGGCAGTTATAACCTTTGTTTTACTTGCTATGAAATTGGAAATATATGAATATAAGCCTGGGAAACATTCATAGCACACAAGCTTTTGCCCTTATTAAAGAGAAAACAAAACAAAACTATCTAGTGTTTTCACGTAAATGGAGGAGCTCCTTGAGAAGCACTTAGTTGATAAAGTGTTAGAAAAATCAGCTGGCTTGCAATTTTACTCCTTGTTGTTATTTGAACAAATCTCAAATAAGTATTAACTTATTTAGTAGTAATTTATTTAGTAGTAACTTATTTAGTAGTAATACGTAACTTTCTACAAATTTAGAGATTTTCACTGAAGTAAATATATTCAAATACAGTCTTCTCTGGGGGCATTTGAAGAAATATCCTTTATAGAATTAGAATGAAGGCAACAGAGCCTTCAGAGTAAACTTAGAGATAATGGTAGCCCTATTTATATTGTTTTAGTTCCTTTTCTGGTGTTGTCCAATCAATGAGCTTCTAATGCTTTCAGCAAGGGCAGTTTCGGTGGTAGTAACTCTTAGAATTGTTTATGTGCCAGTAGAAAACTGAAGCATAACTTATTTTTGCATTTGTACATTTTATTGTGAGATTTGTTATATAGTCCTGTCATCTCTATTAAAATAGCAACTAATAGTAATAGTTCTAGATCAACTCTTCCCCAAGATATTGTAGAGCCTTTAGATATGTAGTTTGTTCTAACCTCAGTAACTAAAAACCCTCATAATTTGCTGATCCATAAAACCAGAAAAGCCACTGCTATTATTGATAGACAAATTTATTATTTTGGCGAGTGTTACATTAACTTAAACCAATTTCCTTTTTTTTAGAAGAAATACTCTTTCAGCAACTTAGTTATGAAATTAGATATATAGAATGAGTGTCTTTAACTGTTGATTACCAATATTAAAAAAAAAATTTTTGAACATTGCTACCCAGACATCAGCATCTGTAGGGACTGTATATTTTCTTCATCTGTACTGTAGGACCCTTGCTTCTATTCTTATATTTAGCTATTGTACTCAAATCACTCCCATTTCTTGTTTTTGTATTTTGCACTCACTTTGAATTACTCAAGTTATTTATAAAATACTTGTTCAACTGAACATGAAAATAATAAATTATATACACGTGTTCCTTCTGTAAAACAACTTTTGTTTGCATGCTTTCAACAAGACTCTCAGAATAAACTGAGAATCCATGTAGTTTTTGAGCATATTTCAACATGGCATTTCTGTCTTTTTTTTAAAAAAAGGTAGATCTATCTTTGGTTTGGGAAGCCACTTCCTTCATCTTGCTACAGAGTTGCTACTGACTTACTACTGGTCTGCTAACTTTAACTGGAGTTGCTATGCAAGTAGCAGGAATGAACATTTCACTTTATGAAATTGTTTTAATGTTTGACATAATTGTTTGTCGATCAGGAAACAAGACTTTCCATTTGTATTGTATAGTCACAGCCAAAGAGGGTCTTGGGTCAAAGAGACACCATGACTAAAAGTTAAATAGTTACAGGAACATTGAGATTTCATCTCAAGAGGCTTGATTAAATCTCTAGTGGCTCAACTGGGCTCTGGATGTACCTGCACAGATTCTCCACTGATTTTTTTCTATTGTCCATGGGAGATTGATATGCTACCAAGTTGAGGTGAGGGTGAAGGTAAAGACATGTTTGTCTCTATAGTTCTCAGGGAAATCTCATCATCAGAGCAGAAGGGAAAAACTAAGTGCCTACATAATATACAAAAAGGTTCTTATTATTTTGATATCTTCTAATTAAATAGTTTAAATACACGTAGGAAATGTTGCTATGCATCATTCTTTGTTAAAAACTACACATTTTTGTATGTTAATATGTCATATTTGTTAATATTGGGTCAACAAATATGAACACAATAGATATCAAATACATATGTAGCTTTAGGCAAGTTTATTAACTTATTTGCCTTCAGGTTCTTCAGCTGAAAAAGAGGAATGTGGAAAGAATTAGATGACTCATAAAGTTTCTTTGGGTTTTCCATTCTAATGTGCTGTGGTTCTGTAAAAATGAAATCTATGAAAGGCATGTATTTAACTATGGAAAAAATTTGGAAAACCTTTACCCCAAAAAACAGCTCACTACCCTGCATGATGACCTAGATAACCTGCATGATTATAACAATGATAAGCAGAAACAAACAAAAAATCCAGAAATGAGAACTCAAAAAAAATCTGAGGGCTGGAGATATCATCATTGGAGAAAAGACTCAGAAGATCATTATTATCTAGCTCAGAAAGATATGAGCTAATAACTAAATGCTGAAATATTCAGAAGGTGTGAAGAGGGTTGTACCTAGGTTTAGCCACTAAATTATGATGGATTATGTCCAGGCAGGGAGAGAGAAAGAGAGAGAATAATAACTGATTTAGGAAAAGAGTAGGCTGTTAACTCTCAAATAGAAAATAACAGTTGAGGTTAACTCATGAGTTGGTAAAGGCTTCTGAGGAAATGAATGGGTTTTGAAGTATATTCTTGCTTGTGTAAAAAATGATGGCTATTTCCTTCAACAAACCTTACTTTGCCCTGAGAGGAACAGAAAAACCTGCCCGCCAGAACCTGGCAGTTTGTATGTTCTAGAAAATTCACGAGTCTTTGCTTTCCTCTGTGATGAGAAAAATTAAAATTTAGATTTATAATTTAATGATGTTTGCAGCTGGTGTCCAACTATTTGGCAAATGCTCATAGCACTTATTTTTTAAGCACCAAGCACCAGAGAAAACACTGCTTCAGAAATATAGATTTACAAATGCTTGATTTTCTACTTTACTTACTCCAAGAAATTTCCTAAGCAATGTATTTAGAAATTATCCATCCAGAAGTCCTTTGTGTGGTTACAGGAATGTATACACATCTTAAAATTCATGGAGATGTACACTGACTTGTGCATCTTATTGTATGTACTTCAATAATAGAAAAATGTCCTAAGGAAACATTCAGAGATGTAAGCAATAATGCAGTACAAGGCTCTTCACTACAATATTATTTACAGTAGCAGAAAATTTAGAAATAATCTAAATAAATGTCCTATACAAGGGTAATGGTTGACTAATTATGGTATGAAATGTGTATGCATACAGTATATGGTTACCTCTGAAAGATTATATAATGGTAGTATAAAGTTTTTCTTATATTTTTATATTAAAAATTATATAATGACCATTTGTACTTTGTTAATCAGAGTAATATATCTTAATACATGTTAATTGACAAGGAAATGTACTTACAATAATTACTTAATTTGTATTCTATAACTAAACCACATATGACACAAAACTTCGCATAAACACAAATTTACATATACACTCCTGCAATAAATTTATACAAAATTTTGAATAGTAGAGTGCCCAAAACAGCAAACTTTCTTTTTAAAACCAATTTATTCTTATTTAATTAACCTGAAAATAATTTGGTGACCTAACAATTAGTTCCTTTTCTCTATTTTCAGGTGCATATTCTCTGCAACTAAGAACTCCTTTCCTGAAGAAGAAAGAATTGATTGAAGATTTGATGAATATGTACATACGCAGGAGTGGGTCTAAGTTCACTGGGAAAGTGACCAGTGGTCTGGAAATAAAGAGAAAATAAATCTCAGTTAACTCACGTCTTGGAATTACAATATGCTTTTTTCTTGACTACTGATCGTTTATTTACTTCAAATGCTGGGAATGTCCAGAGATAGATACTCAGCCATATTCTCTCCAAGTACTTCATTAAACTTTCATTATTTTAGGTTGCCTGCATATTTCTTCAATGGGGACATTACTGCCAGATCATCCCACTGTCGAAAAGACTTAAAATCATTTCTTAAAGTGACCAATTGATTGGATGAGTCAGATTCCTTGTATTCATTTTAATCATTTATTTTAGGATGGTCGATACTGTTAATTAACCAGAGAGCCACACATTTAACTTGAATACACTGCATGACTTCCAAGCCATTACCCACTAGATTGCTTATGTACAGACATATAAGGGACTATATTTATTAATTACCACTTGTGGCCTATGATACCTAAACCTCCTTTGAAGGAATATTTTTGAATACTGAGTGAAGCAAAAAACAAGTACATGCAGAAATGGCAAATAAAGCATTCTCCTAATGGAAACAAGTTAATAAAAGTTCTGGACCCCAAGTAATGTTATTGAAGACTCTTTATTTAAATATGTAATGTTACCGTCAATGATAATTTAAATTCTTATTAGCAGTAAGTATAAATTATTTCCCAATTAGCATATTTACTATTTGATTAAATATTTTAAGCTATAGGTGGTTACACCTTGCATTTAAAAGCAGACTAAAAGTAAAATGAACAGAATTATAATAAAGGAACCCATAAAAAATTTTTCCATGAAAAATGACCAAACCTGAATGAGATTCATAGCAGAGAAATCCAATCAGCAAATTTATCTGAGTTCCAGACACACTGCTATTTTCATCTCTAATTACTCTCATCTCTCCAATCATTCTATCATAGCCAATGATTGACACCCAGTTTGAATTTCAGATAAGCTAGCAATTCACTTGCTTTTTTCCAGATCCAAAGGAAGTCTCAGCAAACTGAAGTTTTAGGGTCCCCCTTATCTTATCTAAAAATCTTATCTAAAGGGTTATCAGAAGACACTGCTGTGTGTGAGGATGTGCCAGTGGGGAAAGCAAGTCTAAAGAAGGAACTGGGGAGGAACCCAGTCTCAGCTTTTCTTGGTTAGGAGAATGACGACATTAAAAGCTGCCACTCTACCCTTTCTACATAGGCTCATTGCTTTGCTTTCATGCTAAACCTTCACATAAGCTCATTACATCTTATAAATCATTGAAACAATGCCATTCAGGCAATGCTCAGAGATCCTTCCCCTCACTCCTCTCTCCCTTGGTACCACAGGACAGGGGCTACTGACTTGGTCTGTAAAAGGTCAGGCAGTAAATACATACTAGGGGGCCATCTCGCCTCTGGCAACTAGGCAATTCTGCTTTTGTAGAATAAAAGCAAGCGTAGAGAAAACATAAATGAATGTGCATGTGTGATATAAGTAGGCATAAGAAATATTTCTCAGATATATTTGGTTTTCATCCACAGTTCTGGGAAATGCTTCAGAGCCATAAAGGTAAAATAAGTGTCTTGTTTTGTTATTGAGGAGACTTTGGACCCCATGCAAGGGCATGGGCTGTTTGTCAGGGAGACCAACCAGGTGATTAAAGGGTGGGACATTTCAGCCCCCAGCCCCTAACCCTTGGGAGCAGAGAGGCAGAGGGACTAGAGGGTCAGTTAGCCAATGGCCAATGATTTAGGCAATCGTGACTATATAATGAAATGTTGGGCAGAAGAATAGATATGAGCAGGTGGAGAGAGAATCCAATAAAGCCCACTAAAAGGGACTCAAAATGTTAACCAGTTAAAACTTGAGAGCCAGAAAAGATTCACAGTTAATGAGTTAATCAGTCGAAGCTCCAAAGGCCAGGAGTAAGTTGGAATTTCCAAATGTTCCTCAGATAAACAAAAGTATCCCAGCACATCCCATGTCTTCATCATATTAGTTAGATCATGCCATTTGTAAGATTTACTTTAGCCTGCTAAAAGGCCCAGTTTATTCTTTAACTTAACCTATATGCTGTTTTTTCCTCCTCCAGCTCCTAATCAAGTAATTTGCAACCTGGGTAGGAGACAAGCATCATGATTAATTTACCAAACAAGCCCAACTATAAACGGAATAGTAAAAAATAGGAAAGATCCATCTTATAGCTAAGATTGCATTTTAAAACCCAAGAAGTTAAGAAGATTATTAACATATTCTTTAGCAAACAGACAATAACTCGGCCATCTTGGGGGCAGGGCAGGAAGTCTTGATTGATATGTTCCCAGATGGAAGCTGCTATCCTAGGGAGGAATCACATCAGTAAATTTCTTGTGTTAAGTTAATTTTGCAGAATTACCTGGAGGACTGATAATAGAAAAGAGTAATGTCTCTCATCAAAGATAAACATCTTCAGACCACTTGACAAGTCCACACCCTGAGCCCTTTGTCACATTCCTGAAAATCCTTAAAAGGGGGAACGCCCAGTCTTTCAGGGTGCCTCTTCTCGGAGGTTGCCCACACTCCCTTTTCTCTGAGTGTGCACATTTTTTGCTTTAAATAAAACTTTTTCTGCCTTAATAATAAATTAAAAATAAGAGAAACTTATTTTTCCTTAAATAAAATCTCAGAGCACGCCTCCCTTTGAGGTTGCCCACACATTCTCTCTCTCTTTACATAAAACTTAAACCTTTCAGGGCTCCTCTCCTCCCTGAGGTCGTCCACACTTTTTCTCTCTTAAAGTGCATAACTTTAAATAAAACTTTTACTCTGCTTCACTACTGTGTCTCAGCCCTTCAACCCTTTGTTGCTGCAGGGGAAAAGAACCCAGAAAAGTAAACAACGCCCCCCTCAACGTATTTGGTGCTGTGATGCAAATGGATTTCCACCCCAGGTAAGCCGCAGGTGCCTTATAAAACTCATGAGAAAAGCGTTTTGCTTGCTCGCCTCTTTCCCTCTCTTTTGCACCTGCTTCTCTATTGGCGAGAGCTTCCATGCTTGGGGAACCTGAATGCTTCCACAATTTCTGCATGCCACCCAGCCAGGCCCCAAGCTCCACGAGGATAGAAGCTACTTTATTTGGGACATTGCCCTGTGTATCTCTTAATCTGGCTGTTAACTTGTATCCTTTATTAAACTGATAAAAGTGTTTTCCTGAGTTCTTAATCAAATCTAAGGGGGAGGTCGTTGGAATCTCCACTCTGTAGCCTGTTAATAGCCTGGGGCTGTGACTGGCATGTGGGTGGGGGAGGGGGCCGTGAAGGGCAGTCCTGTAGGACTGAGTCTTTAGCCTGTGGAATCCGGTGCTGTCTCCCGGAGGATAGTGTCAGAATTGAATTCTCAGACACCCTGCTGTTGTTTGAGAATTGCTTGGTGTCCTGCATGGGAAAACCCACACATTGAATTGGGTTCCAATCTGGAACTGGGTCTGGGAACCCCAGCAGAGCATGGCTGTGTTCCAATAAAACTTTGTTTATGGACAATGAAATCTGAATCCATATCATTTTCAAGTGTCACAAAATATTTTCTTTTGACTTCTTCAACCATTAAAAAAAAAAAAAGTTATAAACTCTCTGAGCTCATTGCTTGAACAAGACAGGCAGTAAGAAGGATTTGGCCATGATTCGTAGTTTGCCAACAGCGAAGTTCGCTATGGAGTCAATTTGACCAAAGAAATTAACAGCAAAACGTTCTTTGGGGTGAAAGGGTTTATTACCGGGCTTGTTCTCCAGGCGGTAGGTCGAGCAGTAGCATGTCTACCTCCACACAGAGCACTGGGCCCAGCTCTCTATATAATGGACAATAATAGCTTATTGCCTAAAGGTGTGGAAGCAGTAACCTAGCAACAGGCCAGTTACATCATCAGGTGGTTTAAGTTCAGTGAGGATCCTGGCCATAAGAACCCAACTTCCCCACAGGTATTCTTATTAAACTTCTAAGGAATAAGCTGGGATGAAATAAAAAAGAAAATGCATGAGCATTTAATTAATGCGGAGCAATAAAACCAAAATAAAAAATTTGTGATCAGCTGAAAAGAAAAGTCAAAAATAAGGATAAGATTGAACAGGGATCATCTACTCTTAACCCTGTTCAATTGGACATTGTTTCATTCTGAAACGGTACTAGAAATTATAGACATATAAATAAAAATCTATAGCCTCTCTAAATGTAACATTGACTGCACGTCAAGACAATAAGCAAAACATTGAGATCATAACACTATTGAGAGAAAGTAAAGAGCAGCAGTTAAAGTACAGGTACAGGAATGCCGTCTAATCAAGTGCATCAAATAGTAGCTGACCCTCTTTAGGGCTCAGTTTCTTCGTAAAATGAGATATCTACTTGCCAGTTTTGTTGTGAGGATTAAGTGAGTTAGTACACATAAGCTGCTAAGAAATTAAGTGCTCCAACAGTCAGAAAGTGTTAAGTCTTACTTTTGGACATTATTAAATTAAGCATCTATACCCTAATCGTATATGCAGACAAAGGACACACATAGGTAGTTGAGTCAAACTTACTGGGTGCAGTATTTTCGCAAGGAACATTCATGTTTTAAAAATAAATTAATTTTGAGATAATTGTTGATTCATATATGATTGTAAGAAATAATACATATATATCCTGTATACCCTTCGTAACTACAGTACAATACTACAGTACATAACTACAGTTGCATAACTACAGTACAATAATACAACCAGGAAATTGACATTGGAACAATCCATAGGGTTTATTCATTTCACCAGGGTTGTGTGCACTCAGTTGCGTATGTGTGTGTGTGTGTGTGTGTGTTTAGTTGTTTGCTGAGTGTGTTCTCCAGCAAGAGCATCCAGGTAAAAAAGCAGGACATCAGTTCAGTAATTTAAATGATATTTGAATTAGATAGTTGCATTAATTCATGTAGATCACACACCTGAATATTCCTACCAAAGAATTCAAAATAAGAATGGCTCTCTCTTGGAAACTCAGCACACCTGGATTTGACTTGGCCTCTTTTTTCCATTTCCCTCTACCACCGCTCACTCCCAGGGCTTTACTCTTTTCTTCATGTTTCACACCAGACTATGAAGAGGTAGAGGCTTAATTCTTTCAGTAGAGATTTTGAAAATACATTTCATCATTACCCCAAAGGGCCTTCAAGCCCAGACTCCTTATCACTTCAAAGCTGATTTGATCAACAAGGGCAGAGAAGGCCCTGCATATCCGCTCAGCTCCACAGTACTGGTCCCTGTTTACTGAAGACTGCAGGCCTGAAACCAGCACCCAGCAGAGTACTTCAGAGACAGCACCGGTAGGTTCTCAAGCTGATCTTTATAAAGCTCTAGCACAGAAAGGAAATAGAATGCATCTCTCCTCAGTTCCTGATGGCAGTGCCAGTTCTCTAGGCCAGCTAGCAAATAAAATAATCAATTTACTAAGCCAACCAGGTTGTGGGTTCTTAAGAGGCCTTTTCCCATGACTCTGAGCACCAGTCTGAGGAGTCAGAAAGCCCACTCTAGGGCAATGGTTTTCACCTGGTGTGTATCAGAATCACCCAGAGAGTGTTAAGATTGCTATGTCCCCCCTGAAGAATTCTGATTCCGTGTATCTGGTGGTTAATTTTATGTGTCAACTTAATTGGCTCAAAGTGCTCATATATTTGGTCAAACATGTTTCAGGGTATGTCTGTGGTGTTGTTTCTGGATGAGATTAACATCTGAATAGGTAGAGTATAGCAGATAACCCTCCCTAATATGGATGGGTGTCATCCAATCAGCTGAAGGCCTTAGTAGATCAAAAAGGCTGAGTAAGAGAATTCCATCTGCTTGACTGCTTTGGCGCTGGAACAGCAGTTTTCTTCTGCCTTTGAATTCCAGCTGAAACATAAGCTCTTCCTAAATCTGGAATCCTGCTGGCTTTTGCACTGGAGCTACATCATCACCTCTTCTGGACCTCCACTTTGCTGATGGCAGATCTTGGGACGTGTCAGTTTCCATAACCATGTGAACCGCTTCCTTAAAATAAATCTCTTTATCTATCTATCTATCTATCTATCTATCTATCTATCTATCTATCTATCATCTATCAATCTATCTATCATCTATCTACCTATCTATCCCACTGATTTTATTTCTCTGGGGAACCCTGACTAATAAAATATAACAGGGATGAAGCTGAAGAATTTACATTTCTAGTGAGTTCCCAGGTGATACTGAAATTGCTGGTCTAGGGACCATGCTTTGAGAACCTCTTCTCTATAGCTCTTGATTAATGGTTTGAGAGGTCCCCTATGATCTATTGTAACAGGGACTGTGCTGTAGAAAGCTTCACAACTTGGCAGTTATTAACCTAAAGTTTGATTGTGTAATTTTTAACCTAAGAGTTCCATTTCTTAGAATAGATCCTACAAACATACCCACATCTGAGTACTAATATATTATTAGGACACTTACTGAAGCATTCTTATGATAATAAAAATTGGAAACAGCTTTATTATACACCAGTAAATAAATTACGGTAATTTTATACTCTGAGATATGATGCAGAATTGTTTAAAAAATGACGTTGTTCAATGTCTGAGACATATGGTCCACTGAAAAAAGCAAAAGTAAGTACTGTTTAATGTATGTTGAGAAAGTAAAGACATAAAAAGACATAGAGAACGTTTGTAGGGAAACTCAATGAACTATTACCAATAGTTACCTTTGAGAAATAGGTGCAAGGAGTGGAGGACACTATGATGAATCCATATTTAAAAAATCTGTGTACTTAGGTATTTTAAGTTTACAATAAACATGTAGTATAGCACTGCATAATTAATAAAAAGTAAGATCACAGAACATTAAAACATGGTAAGTCTTATTTTATTAGTTATGTATTTCAGTTACATGATTTATATTGTGGCTCCATCTGTGCTATTTTCCATTGAACATAAAGAGGAGAGGACTCATACCTTTTTTCATCTATCTGTTCTATAACACTGCTCCAGAAATAGAAGGACCTTGAAAAAATGATATTTTATTGCCTGAACAAAAAACCTCGTCCAGGGGCCAAACTCATTTCAGGATATTCTGTTTTTCAGCTCACAGTGATAAAAACTTAAAATACAGCAATAAAGAAATATGGAAGCAATAATCCATTTTGTGCATGGGAGTTTTTTTTATCATTTGGTTGTCCTCTTTTTAAGCTCCAGTCTCTTGAATTGTAAAAAATAGACAAAGATGTGCACCTAGCACCAAGCATGTTGTTGGCATACATTTAGAATTCAATACATGTAGGGACTGAATTATTATAGCACACAGTAAGGTGTTAGAAATAACTGTGAAATTGACAGTCCAGAGAAGATCACAATGGGAAAATAATCCATTATTCTGGTAGCCTCCTCTAATATCTTTGATTTATTCAAAGATCAGAGAGATGGATATAGTGGTTAAAAATTAATATGCTTTCTAGTCTGCAGTTACTCTTCTGGGCAACTGAATTACTGAGCCCATGACTTCCTTACAACAAAAATTAATGAAGCAGACCAATATGTATTGAATATCTATTCTGTACTAAGACCTCTCCCTTGAACTCCAGATTGTACATGTTAATTGCCACTCCGGTATCTCCATTTGGATGTCTCACAGGAAACTCACACTTAATGTGTTCAAAACAGAACTCGTGGTTTGCCATCCTCTATCTCAGCTTTCACAGCTTTTCTCCTTGCATTAAGTGTATCACCACCCACCCAGGCCAAACTGCTATCACTTCTTGCCTAGATTACAACAGGCTCTAACCAGTTTCTTTGCTCACCCCCTTGCCCTTCTCCAAGCCACTCTCTACACAATGGCAGAGTGTTAAAAACATAATTCTATCCCTTCCAAAATGAATGCCCAGCTTCTAGCACATAGTAACTGCCTGATGAGTATTTGTTGCATGAATCAATGAATGAAGGAATGATGAACTAACTAGACTTTTTTTCCAACTTTCGTGGAGCTTAATTGCTGGATAACTGTGTGCTGGGATTGTTTTCCCATCAAGAACAATTACTTCTACTTTTTCATACATGCATATGTTTGAGAGAGAGGGACAGAGAAAGATTCTTTAAGATTTTAGTAATACCCCTAGGATTCTCAGGCAATATTAGAGAAGATTGCTTTCCTTTTTTTTTTAACTAAAGTATCATTGATATACAATCTTATGAAGGTTTCACATGAACAACATTCACCCATATTATCAAGTCCTCACCTCCCCTACTGCAGTCACTGTCTATCAGTGTAGCAAGATGCTATAGAGTCATTACTTGGAGAAGACTGCCTTCTTAAATAGATGAGATAAAGATACACTGTTGACCTCAACAAACAAAAAGCAAATAATCCAATTAAAAAATGGGCGAGGAGCTGAACAGACACTTCTCCAAAGAAGAAATTCAGATGGCCAATAGACACATGAAAAGATGCTCCACATCGCTAATCATCAGGGAAATGCAAATTAAAACCACAATGAGATATCACCTCATACCAGTAAGGATCGCTATCATCCAAAAGACAAACAAGAACAAATGTTGGCGAGGTTGTGGAGAAATGGAAACCCTCCTACACTGCTGGTGGGAATGTAAACTAGTTCAACCTTTGTGGAAAGCAGTATGGAGGTTCCTCAAAAAACTCAAAATAGAAATACCATTTGACCCAGGAATTCCACTTCTAGGAATTTACCCTAGGAATGCAGCAGCCCAGTTTGAAAAAGATAGATGCACTCCTATGTTTGTCGTAGCACTATTTACAAATGCCAAGAAATGGAAGCAACCTAAGTGTCCATCAGTAGATGAATGGATAAAGAAGATGTGGTACATATACACAATGGAATATTATTCAGCCATAAGAAGAAAACAAATCCTACCATTTGCAACAACATGGAGCTAGAGGGTATTATGCTCAGTGAAATAAGCCAGGTGGAGAAAGACAAATACCAAACGATTTCACTCATATGTGGAGTATAAGAACAAAGAAAAAACTGAAGGAACAAAACAGCAGCAGAATCACAGAATCCGAGAATGGACTAACAGGTACCAACGGGAAAGGGACTAGGGAGGATGGGTGGGAATGGAGGGATAAGGTGGGGGGAAAAAAAGGGGGCCTTACGATTAGCATGTATAAGGTGTGTGAGGGGCATGGGGAGGGCTGTGCAACACAGAGAAGACAAGTAGTGATTCTACAGCATCTTACTACACTGATGGACAGTGACTGTGATGGGGTTTGTTGGGGGGACTTGGTGATGGGAGCAGCCCAGTAAACATAATTTTCCTCATGTAATTGTAGATTAATGATACCAAAAAATAAAAAAAGATACAGTGTTGAACTTCTCTCTCCTGAGAAGACACTGCTCTGCATTTTCCTAATATTTGCTACAGTTCAAGCTTCATTTTCTAATAATAATAGTTTAGACAATGGTTCCAGATAAAGCAATAGGAATAACCCACATCCCTCACAAGGCCTCCCTAGTCTCATCACTCTACTCCCTTGCCTTCCCTTCTTATTCTCGGAAACTGCATTGGTAAATGGATGGGAGAGGTAGAAGCAGGAAGAGTTTCAGAGATGTACACAGAAAATTTCACTCACAAATGGAAAGAAAACTTAATAAGAAAGTATAATTAGAGTATTATGCCCCTTTTTTTGGTCATCACAGTAGCAACTAGTGTTAGATGTTCTTTCAAATCGAATTTCTTTACTGCAAGTCTGAGCAAATTGTTTCCTTCTGTTTTTCAATCCAACATCTGGAATTTAAAGAAGCTTGGGGACCCCTTCTATGTACTTTATAAAATTTTTCTCTTAGGCTCTCATAGTCTCTTGAAATTCTGTTATCACATGTTAGTACTGAATGACCCCATTCAGTTGATGTCCACCACTGCCCTCAGACCGACTGTCAGGCTTGCTGGTTTACTTATCAAGCCTTTAATGATGTAAAGTTCACCTTAATTTCCAAAATATGACCCCTGAGCAAAGATCCAGTCTAAGAGGGTAGTCAGCTATTCAGATAATCAACATGAGGTGAATATGTTGACACTCTGAGTAAATCTTATCATGTTACAAACAGTGGAACTTTCAGATTTTCCAAACAAGTGTCAAAAAAAAAATTGGGACAGTAAAATGATGAGGACCTTCTTGCTGTTATCTGATACATCTGTGACAGAGATAGAAATAAATCAAAGGTAACCAATACCTTAATTTAGTGTGTTTTCCTTCTCATATCTTCATCAATATTGTTATCGCACTTCTGTCTCTGATTAATTTTCATAAGTATGCATAGATTTTGCATGAATTATGGAGTGTAGTTTTATTATTCATGTTGCCAATAGTTAAGAACAGTTTACAAACAGGATCATGTCAATGTCAGAGTGAATAAGGATATAAACTTAATTGAAAATATTTCAGTGAAGAGTGACAGTGTTTAATAAATATAAATAGCAGCCATGAAGATTAACATAGATCTTATGCTTAAAAGCTGAAAACAATAAGACTGATGTAAGAGAAATAAGAGTGTAAATTTAAATCCTATCAATTAGCACTTGCTGAATCATCACAAAGTATACAATACCGTAATAACAAAAAGGGACAATGTATACCCTCTTGCTAATATCATAAGCACTTTTGTAATAATAATGCATGCTCCCAGCAGAGGCATCTCTATGCTTCAATTTAAATTTTAAGTGGAAGTAGAGGTAAATTTTTTGAGGCATATTTTTCATGTTTTCTACAATACTGGATAATGCTAATTCTATATTTATATACTACTAGATCATCTGAATTTAGAAACTTAATCCTTTCATAATTTTCCTTTTAATGATCATGTGTATATAACTATGTTCATATCTATAGAGCTTGGTAAAGTCACCTAAAATATGCATGAATCTTTTCACATTAGGCATCAAACTGCACAGGTATTGGGATATTGTCTTCCCAATATGTGTAGTAGACTTAATTTATTAGGAATCTAAAATGTGCAATATAGCTTCCTACATTTGTGAGCCAAGATATTTTACACATCATAAGCTCAGTGAGAAACAAAAACAAAAAATAAAAAAGAGATGAAGATGTCAGAGACTAAAAGACTTTTCTAGAATAAAAGACAAACTTTTTATGTGAGATTTTCCTAAAAAGGTCAAGTGGATATTGACTTTGCTTTGAATGCTTGTCACAACCACAGGGATGTTTAGATGGAAATGCAGTGGGTGGAATCTTGTGTCAGCCAGGGAATGAGGCACAAGGAGTACCACCCTGTCTGTCTCACAGTCTGAGCGTGCTTCTGACATCCTTCTGATCTTGTTTTCTCTGATGCAAGGATTATAGCTGTACCTTTCTTCACAGTGGAGATTTCCGGCTTCACCAAGTAATGACCTTGCTAACTTGGCTTTACCAAGTTCAGTATGCAACTGACATTATTACCTACACATTTGCAGCTCACCAACCATTACAGACTGAATTGTGCCTCTCCCTCTCTCTCTCTAATCTTGAGAGGGACCTCAGAATGTGACTGTATTTGAAGAGAGAGTCTTTAAAAAGATAATTAAATTAAAATGAAGTTATATGGGTGGATCCTAATCCAATATAAGTAATGTCCTCATAAGATAGGAAATTTGGATAGGGATACACAAAGAGAGGGAAAATGGTGTGAAAAACACATGAAGACAGCCATCTACAAGCCAAGGAGAGAGGCCTAAGAAGAAACCAGCACTTGATCTCAGATTTCTAACCTCCAGTACTGTGAGTAAATAAAGTTTTGCTGTTTAAGCCACCCAGTCTGTGGCACTTTGTTAAGGCAGCCCGAGCAAGCTAAAACACCAATTAGAAATATTTTGAGAAGACCGCCTCTGGCGCAGAAACATACAAGAATGTTATCCTTCTACATAAAAGATCTTGCTTTCTTAAAGAAATAGGTGTAGATACAGATATATTAAGACAACAAAACACTATCCATAGATAAGACACTGTCACTCCCAAACAGGAGAAATAACTATAGTAAAGAAGCATTAAAAAAAAAAAGCCTTCTGAATTTAACAATGACTCATCCCTTATGAAGAAGAAGATGATGATTATGGTATTACTCACAGTATGAAACCTTAATCAATATTCTCTAGAAACAGAACATCATACATACCTTCCTTTTTAAATGGTAACATCAGGCTGTCCAGTTATATATATATTTTATCACTATTAATAATAATTGCAAAAATAAAATAACCATTTATTGAACATTTGGTATGTGTCAGGTGCTACTGAAATCTCATACAGCTTATCATGTTTAATGCTCACAATAACCCTATGAATTAGGTAATAGGAGATTTCAAGTTCAGAGATGTTACTGATGTCCAAAAGATTCACAGTTCTGACTGTTACTCACTAGATGAATTGTAGCTGCTGGGTTAATGTTATAAAATCAAGTATTTTAAAAGGCAGCCATCACTATCTCTACCGGTTGTGAAAAATCTTACCTGATGGCATTTCTTGTGCAAAGGCATCTGTAGGTTTTTTGTTTTTGTTTTTGTTTTTTCACTTGAAGCAGCTACTCACTGTTACTTTATTATTTCAGGTAATATTCATGATTCTTGTTTAATTTGTTTTTTTGTATCATTAATCTACAATTACATGAGGAATATTATGTTTACTAGACTCCCCCCTTCACCAAGTCCCCCCCACAAACCCCATCACAGTCACTGTCCATCAGTGTAGTAAGATGCTGTAGAATCACTACTTGTCTTCTCTGTGTTGCACAGCCCTCCCCATGCCCCTCACACACATTATACATGCTAATCGTAAGGCCCCCTTTCTTTCCCCCCACCTTATCCCTCCATTCCCACCCATCCTCCCTAGTCCCTTTCCCTTTGGTACCTGTTAGTCCATTCTCGGATTCTGTGATTCTGCTGCTGTTTTGTTCCTTCAGTTTTTTCTTTGTTCTTATACTCCACATATGAGTGAAATCGTTTGGTATTTGTCTTTCTCCACCTGGCTTATTTCACTGAGCATAATACCCTCTAGCTCCATGTTGTTGCAAATGGTAGGATTTGTTTTCTTCTTATGGCTGAATAATATTCCATTGTGTATATGTACCACATCTTCTTTATCCATTCATCTACTGATGGACACTTAGGTTGCTTCCATTTCTTGGCTATTGTAAATAGTGCTGCGACAAACATAGGGCTGCATCTGTCTTTTTCAAATTGGGCTGCTGCATTCTTAGGGTAAATTCCTAGGAGTAGAATTCCTGGGTCAAATGGTATTTCTATTTTGTTGTCTCATCTATTTTTATTCCTAGCAACACCCCGGCACCCAGAATGGGAGCTCTGTAAATATTTGTCAAATGAATCAAGGACTGAAAGAAATACTGAAATATTGTTTTACAAAAGTTCTTTCAATAGCAACAGATTTTACCCATCTTGTGAAATAATACCACATCTCCTCCTGTGTCCATAAACACAGAGGAGGTGGGATGGTGAGTGGTTGGGGGTAACTTACAATGTCTATACAGGGGCACATTTTCATGATGCATCTGACTGATCATACATTCCTAAGATTTCTGGTTGACAGACACCTTAACAAGCCAGTGGCAGCAGTCATACTAGTTATACTTAACAGTTATTGGGCACGTTAGTCCCCGCACTGTGCTAAGGGCTTTATCTGTGTGAACTCATTGAGCTCTTACAACCAGCCTTGTGGGGGAGGATTAGTTTTCTCCATTCAGCAGCAGAGGAAACTGAGGCGCAGAGAGTTACATGAGCAGGACTCTGTGAAGCCTCACAGGTGTGTGCAGGGCTTCTAGGCTGCCCTGAAGAGGAGAGGAAGGGGCAAGGCCTGTGCAGTCGGGCGGACACCATTAGGCAAGAAACTGACTGCCTCCTAGATCCAGAGCTGTTACGCTGTTAACTATTTTATATACTGGGCTTCTGCAAAAGATTTCTTAGAGGAACAGGGTTTTGTCTAGCTAGAAGAACAGGCTTCTGAAAACAAACAAAAACATAGATGTTTCACAGTTTTACAGATAGGAGAACTAAGATTTCAGGCATGTTAAAACCCTTGGCAGTCGTTACCAGTGGCTGAGCCAGTTCTAAGCTTCTTGACCCCGACCAGCACAGAAGCTTGTTCCCTGTGCCACATCGCCCAATGTCTCCATAATGGCACTTGAATTTGGTACACTCATTGATCAAGAGACTTGTTTGTCTAAAACTTTGATTTACAGAGGTAAGTCCTGAGCAATATTGAATAAAATGAGGTGAATTATAAATTAAATTTAGAAATATTTGTCTCATGGAGTTGTTAGAGGAAAACAGGAAGGACAAGGCAAGGCTAGACAAGGCAGGAAGTGGAAAGAGCACTCAGGGGATCTGAAACTGACCAGGGCGAGTGTGAGTGTGAGTGTGAGTGTGTGCGTGTATGTGTGTGTGTATGAGGGGTGGGGATATGGCGAAGAGGACGACTTATTGTCCTAGAATAAAAATGACAACAGTCATAACAATAACATTATTTTTTGAATGCCTAACATGTGACAAGTTCACAAAGCTGAATACTTTACATGCATCATCACTTCTAATATTGAGGTCAGTCAACTCTCCCCATTTCCTGGAAGAGGAAGCAGAAGCACAGTGAGCTGAAAGGGGCAGAGAGAAACTCAACCAAAGCATTAAAGTGCATGCTCTGAACGTCTCAGCTATGTCACCACTTCAAAGCCGCCAGAATCAGGGATTCAGGTGTTCTTGCATCCAGCAAGATGGGACAAGGCCTCGCTTAGAGCTAAAGCCCCCTGGCTTAGAGCTAAAGCCCCCCACCCCGACTCAGGGACACTATGGAAGGGTTGCACTAGACCTACCTCTAGGTCAAGCTGAGCCAGTCTAGGTAATTCAGCCACCTGCTGCTTGGATGCCTGAGATTCTTTGACCTGGGGACCAAGCCTTCCATTCCCATTAGAGCTGACATGCAGAGACTCCAGGTGGCCACATTTTAGTCTGCATACAAGTCAGAAACAATGGCTGAAAGTAAGCCCTGCATTTGCACAGCCCTTTACATTTTTCAAAATATTTGTGTTTTTTCAAGGTCATTAGGGCAGGTGTTATAACCCCTACTTGACAGAGCCAAGAGTTGGATCAGAACAAAGGGGAACTTCACGGAGGGTCACACACATGCCAGAGGGAACCGACCTAGAACCCAGCCTGTGTCTTCACAGGCCATTTCCTCTTTGTAGGGCAGCAGAGCACAGACAGCGCCGGGAGGGGTCAGGGGTCTGAAGGGCAGGAGGAAAGTCTCCAGCATGACAGGGGTCCAGTGTGGAAGGAAAACTGTCTGTTCAGAGGGCACAGTGCTGGCTGCCCGGCTCCTCCTCCGCAGGGCGGGGCCCGGAGGAGCTGTGCCCAAAGGTATTTTTGTCTTGTTGCTTCAACCCAGGCAGCTCCACTTGGAAGGATTTATGATTTCTTGGGTTTGTTTTGTAAACAGAGCCCAAACCACAGGAGGGAACATTCCCAGGGTCTTCCTTCGTGCTGATGTTGCTCTGAAATGATTTTGCTTCAGGCTAGTATTACACTGTAAATGTACTCAAGTTGTTGAACCTAGAACATTAGAATGGCGAGAGGCCTCGCAGGTTACCCAGCCTATTTGCCTCATTTTAGTGAGTGAAACTGAGGCCTAGAGATGCAGAGGGAGCTGCCTGAGGCCTGTGGCCAACTAGGGCACAGGGCTGCACTCCAACGCCGCACACCCCCCAGTGCCACTTCCCCAACCTTGTGGCCCCAGAGCGGTGACCACAACAGATGGAGTCCATAGCTTCATGGAGCTTTGACTCTATAGGGGAGATCACCTTTAAACAAATAATTAAAGGTGAGCAGTGAAGGCATAGAGAGGCTTTGAGGGCTTCTAACAAGGGGCATAACTTGGCCTAGAGTTCAGGGATGGCTGCCTTAAGGGCATGGGGCTTCCAGGGGAAGGAGGGGTGGTTCCCTGGAGCAACAGGAGAGGCCTTGTCTGTGCAGAGCGACCAGGATGTCTTCAAGATGTGTGGTGGCACATGTGCAGGAGCTGGGGGGCCTGAGGAGGGGCTGGGGGCAGGTGGGAGTTCAGTTCATATTTTAAACACAGTGGAAAGTTTACAGCAGAAGAACAGGAAAGTGATGGGGTTTGGTTTGCTTTATACATAAATCTCTCTGGCTGCATTGAAGGCAATGAGCTGGGGACGACCTGTCTCCTGACATGGAGACTGGCCTAGTGACTCAGCACACCCTCAGTGTAGGCACAGCTGGGAGAGGGGATCCAGCTATGATTTCTCTTAGGGCAGGTGTTAAACATAGAGCAAGGCCCAGGACACATGCCCTCTAAAACTCTTGTGGCCTGAACTGGGGCAAAAGCCAAACTGGTGTCCTTGCTGGTGTTCCAAGGACATAGTGGAAGCTGGCGGGGCCTGAAAGAAATGTCTTGGGTAGAGGAGGGGATGCCAAGGGGTCAGGGTGCAACTTGGTGGACCTTGGAGGCTGGGCTGGCCTTGGGTTTGTGGCAAGGTCTGTTGACTTTGATGGGGGCAAAGCTGAGCCTGCCAACCTGCAGTTAGAGAAAGAGAAACATGTTTTCAAGTGCCTGTGAATATGTCCTGAACTTTGGAGCTATGAAAACCCCAACTCAGACTGTCTCTGCATACCAAATGGGACACTGGAAATTTGGAATTTTCCACCACTGACTTCTGGTGTAGAATACCTGGACATAACTGGTCTGGGAGGGCCCTGCTCTCACACTGGTCCCTGTGCTTTCTCAGTTCAGAAAGCTGTTTTAATGTTCTTTCCCCCTTCTCTTTGTCTTTCTATCTGCCCACTTGTCTGTTTGTCTTTCCTTTTTTCCTTTAGGAGACAGTGTGGGATTTAGATATATGCAAGTCTGGGTTTGAAATAGGGCTTTTCTACATACTGGTTAAGTCACTTTTCCTAGCCTCTTGGATTCTCAGTTTCCTAATCTGTAAAATGGGTATGTTATTATTTTAATCATAGAGTTGTAAGGTTTGAATTAAGCAATATGTGTAATACACTTAAGAACCTGGCACATAGTAGGTGCACAATAAGGTACTATGGCTCATTCATTGGTTTAGTGTTTATCTGGTAGCTACTGTGGGCCAGACTCTAGCTAGGGTCTGGGGTCATAATGCTGACCTCCAAAACGCCCCTTTCAAGTCTCAGGTAAGGATTAGGATCCCCGCACCTCAATGGCAGCATTTGGGGAAAATGACTCCTCTCGGGGGGCATCTGGAAAGAGGCTCACCAACTAGGGATGGAACTAGATGCTGTCTAAGGGCTGCTGTCAAGTGCCCTGATGCTCACTTTTTTGCCATTTTTTTCTTGTAGTTTCTTTGTTCAGTTTCATTCAAATGATCAACTATATTGTGCCTGCTACCATGTGGCAGGCCCTGGGCGAGGTCTGCCGAAGGACACCGAGGCTGGTCAGCTGTGGGCCTTGGCTAAGCTGATTATGCAGAGGTACGGTAACTGAGACAGTGACAGGACAAGCCCTTCCCATGAGGGCTGTCCATAGGAACAAGTCTCTTGGGCTTGTGGTAGAAGACTCAGTGGGTCTCCTGATTTCTGAAGCTTATCATAGGAAAGGATGTCAGATGTCATTTCTGGGTCCCGTGGTAGAAATCTCCATAAGGCCCATTTTATCTCATTAAAAGGAACAGAGCTTTCTTGTATCTTTGGATGTCCAGCAAGAGAAAAGACTGTCTGGTAAGCAGAGCGGGCATGCTATCTCTGCAAGTGCTCAGGGAAGGCTGGATCAACACCCACCGGGGTGTTGTGAAGGGAATGCCTGCTTTGGGTAGGAGGTTTAATGGGATGACCTCTAGATTTCCATGTAACTCAGAAATGCAAACGTTCTAAGTTTCCATTGTCACCACCTTCTCTTGGATACTTGCCAGCTTCCCCCCACTGTGGCTAACCCTGCAGTTTACCTCACTTCTTCCTGAACCCAGCTCTGAACCTTCCCGCGGCACCCTACCAACTTAGTCCCAGTGTGTCAGGCTGCTGGGGCATGTGGGAAAGAGATTCCCGTTGGAATTCTGGCTGGACAATTTAGTTTTGTTATCTCATCAGGTCCTCTTAGAAATCTTCCCCCCTTGAAATATTTGTGATTTCTTTTCTAGATTTAAATTTCACACACATTTCATATGATAAAAAGATACATACACCAGCATCTGTTACTACACTTTCAAGCCTGATATTTTGAAAAATCAGTAGCACAGTAGACCTAGAGTCAGGCTGCTAGATTCAAATCCCAGCCTTCCTACTTACTACCAATGTTGCCCCAGCCAAGCTACTTACTCTCTCCAAGAGATTAATTTCTTAGTATCTGAAAACAAGGTGCTAATAACATCTAGCTTAGAGAGATGCTGTGAGACTAAATGGATAATAACATGCAAAGAATTTAGAACAATGCCTGGAATATTGTTTTCCAATAAATGTTAATGGTAAACAGGTAATCATCAGATAATTATTTTGTTCACAATCCTTCATTTACTTTCATGTATTAATTTTAGAACTATTTCTTGCACTTTTTAGATATCAGAATATCAGCATTGAAAGGATTCTGGAAGTTTCCAAATCCAACCCATCTTTTTATTGCTAAGAAAACTGAGCCCCAGAGGGGTGAAATTACTTGCTCATCTAGTGTGCAGAGCCAGGAAGAGAATGCACGGGTCTCTTCTCATCCGATGCCCTTTCACAAATCATCATTTCCTTTACGAAGATTAAATAAGGGTTCTGTTTCTCTGGTAGGTTGCTTATAAAAACAAACAAATCATAGGCATGTAATTAAATAAGTACTGAAACCCTTTCAATGAAATTTGTTGTTTAAATAATTGGAAAGAGGAAAATGAGATTTGCATGAAACTTTCTGTTTCTATGCTTCAGAGGACTTCGGACGTTGGCTTCTGGGGGTCAGCAGCCCTGCACCACTCCCTTCCTTAGGCCTCCATGCATCTTGAGGAGCAAGGGCCAGCCCCAGGATAACCTTGTATTAATGCCTCTTCTCAACAGTCCTCCTAGTTTACTTCTTGGAATACCAGTTCCAGGGCCCATGCTCTCATCCTGTGTGGTTTAAATCATTTACAGATGTGCTGCCAAGCTTCTTCATTGTGTGTAAAATTTATTTTTGCTTCAGTTGCACACCATACTGTTGGGGAGAACTCTGAGCTAAGTGAGTGGTGTGATGTCCTGCAGAGTGGGGCCAACTGGCTGCAAAGAGGTATGATGTGATGTCAAGGCATTTCAAGGAAGACTTTCCTGGAATAGGTGCAACTTGGTTTTGAGAGTTTATAAGAAAGCAGGATCAGGGTAGCGACAAGTTTAAGTCAACCTTCAGCTCGACTGAGCAACACTGAGTGAGCCATGCATTTCTGACTGTCCTATGGAGAGACCTTGTTACCCACTAGACCTGCCTATGCACATTGCCTATGTTACTGATTTCAAGTGCTGCCACAAATTCCAGAATTTGAAAGTGAACAAAAATGTCCAAGAGCCATAGTCCTAAGCAGGACATGGAAAAAGTGTTCCTTGGTGACATAATTTTGTGTAATACTGGGTTGAACAAAGTTCAAACTGATTCCTCACTGCAGGATTTGTCAGTGTCTTAACGTGTTAATATGTATACTGTATATGTATATATGTGTATTATATGAATATGTATATATATGATGTACTAATATGTATAAATGTATATAGTGGCTCCCTGAGAGCAGGTTTAGAATGCAGCACTTATCCTTCCTTCTTGGTCACAGAGCCATGTTTTTCTTTCCAAGAACATATGTGGGATCAGGGTTCTGAGAACACACTTCAGCAGATATTGCTCCAGAAGGAATTCGCCTCTATTTTGTCCAAGCAAAATCCAAAGGCTGTTACACAAAGGGTTAATCCACAGACTGACCCTTTGTGCTCCCTGGTACACAACTCAGCCACTCACCCAGACACTTGAATCTACTAAAGGTGCTTTCTGCATCTGCCTGAGAAGATTCAAAGGTCCACTCTCTCCCCTTGAGGAGGAGATGGGGCCACTTACTGCCAAGGGAAAGACAAGAGCTCATACACTCTCCCTGAGGGTTGGAACTTCTTTTGGGGACTTGGCCTCTTGAGCCAGATACTCTTGTAAATCCCGTTTGTTTACAAGGCTGTTTCCAAGATGTAGCTGCCAGGCTGCCCCTGCACAGGACACGCTGTGAGTTGGAATTCATTTCTCTCCATCTCTCTGTGTACCATGGAGAGCATTTCATGTTTTGGCCTGAACATTATGGGGTGGAGTAAAACCTTCAGCCAGCATGTCATTAGGCTGAGCAAGTTAATAGCTTGGAATCTTTTTCCAGTTTTGGGGATTCATTTTTTTCACATTGGTAAAATGAGGAGGTAAGAGTAAGTGCAAAAAAGCCCCACTCAGAAACATTCACTGCTCTACCCGAAGCTGGACGCCATGCTTTGGCAATGCAACAGTGGATAGTTTTTTTTAATAGATGCATGACAATAAGTTATAATACAGCATGCTATTTGCAGAAAGTACTCCAGAAAGAAAGGAGGAAGTGATGAATTCTCTCTGGATGATCTTTAAGATCCCTTCCAGCTCTGGTAGTCTTAGCTATTATGCCTTCAGGCTCTTTTCTTCTTGTTGCAGCTGGCCCAGAACCTTCTGATTCTCGAAGCAGCAGAGGACATTCAGTATTGCTGTCTTTGGGTGCTAGGTGACTGTCAGCTGATCTCCTCTTGACTGGACTTCATCAGACATAGACCTTGACTCAGCATAGCCCAGCAGGCTCTCCTGTCCCACTCCCCTGAGCAGGGGTGGATGCTGTTCCTGAACACAGGTCTCCTTAGCCATTTGGCTAGAGTGGAGTAGGTACTGTGTGCATGGCATTCATTCTCTGGAGCCAGCCTCTGAGCGTGAGAGAAAGAGGATGTGTCCCTCCTGGAAACCTCAGGCTCCCAGAGCGTCTCAGTGCCCCGAAGAAAATGACTAAAATTCTTCACCCAGTGTCCTAAATCTTCCCGATTTCCTGCAGGGCACACATTCTGCTTTATCCCCTTGCCCTCTTCACCTCCTTCTAACATTTGGAGATGCACCTTCTCCTTCCCTATTCCCATTTCTTTTCTCCTTCTCGTTTTCCTCCTTCTCTCCTTCCACGTTCCAAGTACCATTTGCTGAGGATGATTTCAGCAATAATGAAATCACCAGTATGAGTGAGTACTGCCTATAGTTTCAGACAGAAAAGTCAGAGCACATGTTCTGATAACCTCCAGCTGACCAGGGTGTGAGGAAGGGCTTGAGCTCTGGGAGCCTTTTGGCCCTTCCAGTATCCTCCAGAAAGCTTCCACCATTCCTCCTCCCTGAACAAAAAAAAGTATTTCACCAGGGACAAAAACACCCGGAAGCAGCATTGTTAGTAGCTATAGCCACAGGCCACCCACCCTTTGCCCTTCCTCGGCTTCACATCCCCAGGAACACTATAGAAAACAAAGTGCTGTGACTGGACAGAGCCAAAGGTGGCTTGGTGCAAGGCAGCCTGGAAACCTGGAGTGGGGAGTCCAGGAATGGGGGGGGCTGCCTGGTCCGCCAGATGGAAGCACCTCGGCTATGGGTGAGGAAGAGGGTGCTACCTCTGATCTTGCCTGGGTACCATCAGAAACCAGGTCCCCCAGCCGCCAACCTGAGCTCACTGCCCCATTCCACCTCACCTGCATCAGGAAACCCCTCCTGTGCAGCTTACTGAGAGGTCTGAGGCCATCAACCATTTTCCCGTAACAGGATTGTCAGCCACTGTTCCCCTCCCCCCTCCATCTTGCCTTCCCTCCTTCACAAATGTATCCCTTCCACTATACTGATCTTATTTATCCCTTTTCCCTTCCCTTTGGGGCTTCTGCAGTACCCTCAATGTCTTTCTTTTCTGGCTCCTTCTCCTCCACCTGACATACAGGCAAAGAATAGCCTTGTGTTGGCCCCACTTTTCACCCTACTCCTTTGCAAATTTCCTCTGGGCCACCACTCTGCAGCTTAACCTGCCTTTTTATGGGTGTGGGTAAAATTGCAGTATTTGCAGAATCTCTCATCTGGCCTTCATGCATCTCTATAACAATAGGTGTTTCCAAGAGGTGGACAGAAGTAGTCCATCTCCATGTCAATAGGTGATTACAAGGGTGAGCGAGGGCCTATCTGGACCAGTGAGGTTGGGTGGGGTCCCTTTTTCTGCAGCCGGGTAGCAAGAGACATGGGCGAGCAAACGTGGGCAAGGGCTTATATGCAATAAATAGGGTTTCTCCCACTTAACTTCCCCCTTTGACAGATTTCAGCTTCAAAGGTAATTTGCCCCAGGCTAGGAACATATTTTCCCTCAAGTTGGAATGGGTAAACAATGACCTCCCAAAAGCCTCTTTTCATTTTTTATCATATTCAACTCCTTCAGGGCATTATTTAACATAAATTCTTATAAAAAAATACCAAAAAATAAAACCTCTTGTTGTAAAGAATTCAAACACTGAAGAAGTAGGTAGAGTAGGAAGTGAAACATTACCCACACTCACCCACCACACCATTCCCTAAAGGTGGGTAACTGCTCTAAACAGTTTGGTAAAAATTCCTCTGTACTGTTACTTATGAATTTACAGATTTGGGATAATTTCAACCTATCCTTTTGTAACTGGCATTTTCTTTTTTTAAAAATTTTATATTAAGGTATGATTGATATACACTCTTATGAAGGTTTCACATGAAAAAACAATGTGGTTACTACATTGCCCATATTATCAAGTCCCCACCCATAACCCAATGAAGTCACTGTCTATCAGTGCGGCAAGAAGCCACAGATCATGTAACTGGCATTTTCTTTTTTTTAAATTCACTTTATTATCATTAATCTACAATTACATGAAGAACATTATGGTTACTAGACTCCCCCCTTCACCAAGTCCGCCCTGCACAAACCCCATTACAGTCACTGTCCATCAGCATAGTAAGATGCTGTAGATTCACTACTTGTCTTCTCTGTGCTGCACATCCCTCCCCATGACCCCCCAACATTATACACGCTAATCTTAAGGCCCCCTTTCTTTTTCCCTGCCCTTATCCCTCCTTTCCCACCCATCCTCCCAAGTCCCTTTCCCTTTGGTACCTGTTAGTCCATTTTGGGTTCTGTGATTCTGCTGCTGTTTTGTTCCTTCAGTTTTTCTTTGTTCTTATATTCCACAGATGAGTGAAATCATTTTATACTTGTCTTTCTCTGCCTGGCTTATTTCACTGAGCATAATACCCTCTAGATCCATCCATGTTGTTGCAAATGGTAGGATCTGTTTTTTTCTTATGGATGAGTAATATTCCATTGTGTATATGTACCACATCTTCTTTATCCATTCATCTACTGATGGACAGTTAGGTTGCTTCCATTTCTTGGCTATTGTAAATAGTGCTGCAATAAATATAGGGGTGCACCTGCCTTTTTCAAACTGGAGTGCTGCATTCTTAGGGTAAATTCCTGGAAGTGGAATTCCTGGGTCACATGGTATTTCTATTTTGAGCTTTTTGAGGAACCTCCATACTGCTTTCCACAATGGTTGAACTAGTTTGCATTCCCACCAGCAGTGTAGGAGGGTTCCCCTTTCTCTGCAACCTCGCCAACATTTGTTGTTTGTCTTTTGGATGGTGGCGATCCTTACTGGTGTGAGGTGATATCTCATTGTGGTTTTAATTTGCATTCCTCTGATGACAAGCGATGTGGAGCATCTTTTCATGTGTCTGTTGGCTATCTGAATTTCTTCTTTGGAGAAGTGTCTGTTCAGCTCCTCAGCCCATTTTTTAATTGGATTATTTGCTTTTTGTTTGTTGAGGTGCATGAGCTCTTAATATATTTTGGATGTCAACCCTTTATCGGATCTGCCATTTATGAATATATTCTCCCATACTGTAGGATACCTTTTTGTTCTATTGATATAGTCCCACTTGTTCATTTTTGCTTTTGTTTCCCTTGCCTGGGGAGATATGTTCATGTAGAAGTCGCTCATGTTTATGTCCAAGAGATTTTTGGCTATGCTTTTTTCTGAGAGTTTTATGGTGTCATGACTTACATTCAGGTCTTTGATCCATTTTGAATTTACTTTTGTGTGTGGGGTTAGACAGTGATCCACTTTCATTCTCTTACATGTAGCTGTCCAGTTTTGCCAGCACCATCTGTTGAAGAGACTGTCATTTCCCCATTGTATGTCCATGGCTCCTTTATCATATATTTAATTGACCATAAATGTTTGGGTTAATATCTGGTGTCTCTATTCTGTTCCACTGGTCTGTGGCTCTGTTCTTGTGCCAGTACCAAACTGTCTTGATTACTGTGTCTTTGTAGTAGAGCTTGAAGTTGGGGAGCAAGATTCCCCCAGCTTTATTCTTCCTTCTCAGGATTGCTGTGGCTATTTGGGGTCTTTGCTGTTTCCATATGAATTTTTGAACTATTCGTTCTAGTTCATTGAAGAATGTTGTTGATAATTTGATAGGGATTGCATCAAATCTGTATATTGCTTTGAGCAGGATGGCCATTTTGACGATATTAATTCTTCCTAGCCAAGAGCATGGGATGAATTTCCATTTGTTAGTGTCCTCTTTAATTTCTCTTAAGAGTTTCTTATAGTTTTCAGGGTATAGGTCTTTCACTTCCTTGGTAAGGTTTAGTCCTAAGTATTTTATTCTTTTTGATGCTATTGTGAATGGAATTGTTTTCCTGATTTCTCTTTCTATTAGTTCACTGGTAGTGTATAGGAAAGTCACAGATTTCTGTGTGTTAATTTTGTATCCTGCAACTTTGCTGTATTCCGGTATCAGTCCTAGTAGTTTTGGAGTAGAGTCTTTAGGGTTTTTTATGTACAATATCATGTCATCTGCAAATAGTGACAGTTTGACTTCTTCTTTACCAATTTGGATTCCTTGTATTTCTTTGTTTGTCTAATTGCCGTGGCTAGGGCCTCCAGCACTATGTTGAAAAACAGTGGGGAGAGTGGGCATCCCTGTTTTGTTCCCGATCTCAGAGGAAAAGTTTTCAGCTTCTTGCTGTTCAGTATGATGTTGGCTGTGGGTTTATCATATATGGCCTTTATTATGTTGAGGTACCTGCCCTCTATACCCAATTGTTGAGAGTTTTTGTCAAGAATGGATGTTGAATTTTGTCGAATGCTTTTTCAGCATCTATGGAGATGTTCACGTGGTTTTTGTCCTTCTTTTTGTTGATGTGGTGGATTATGCTGATGGATTTTTGGATGTTGTACCATCCTTTCATCGCTGGGATGAATCCCACTTGGTCACAGTGTATGATCCTTTTAATGTATTTTTGAATTTGGTTTGCTAATATTTTGTTGAGTATTTTTGCATCTACGTTCATCAGGGATATTGGTCTGTAATTTTCTTTTTTGGTGGGATCTTTGCCTGGTTTTGGTATTAGGGTGATGTTGGCTTCATAGAATGAGTTTGGGAGTATTCCCTCCTCTTCTATTTTTTGGAAAACTTTAGGGAGAATGGGAATTATATCTTCTCTGTATGTCTGATAAAATTCTGAGATAAATCCATCTGGCCCAGGGGTTTTTTTCTTGGTAGTTTTTTGATTACTGCTTCAATTTCTTTGCTGGTAATTGGTTTGTTTAGATTTTGTGTTTCTTCCTTGGTCAGTCTTAGAAGGTTGTATTTTTCTAGGAAGTTGTCCATTTCTTATAGGTTTTCCAGCTTGTTAGCATATAGGTTTTCATAGTAGTCTCTAATAATGCCTTGTGTTTCTGTTGGGTCCGTTGTGATGTTTCCTTTCTCGTTTCTGATTCTGTTGATGTGTGTTGATTCTCTTTTTCTCTTAATAAGTCTGGCTAGATGCTTATCTATTTTGTTTATTTTCTCAAAGAACCAGCTCTTGGTTTCGTTGATTTTTGCTATTGTTTTATTGTTCTCAATTTTATTTATTTCTTCTCTGATCTTTATTATGTCCCTCCTTCTGCTGACTTTAGGCCTCATTTGTTCTTCTTTTTCCAATTTCGATAATTGTGATGTTAGCCTATTCATTTGGGTTTGTTCTTCCTTCTTTAAATATACCTGGATTGCTATATACTTTCCTCTTGAGACTGCTTTTGCTGCATCCCAGAGAAGTTGGGGCTTTGTGTTGTTGTTGTCATTTATTTCCATATATTGTTGGATCTCCATTTTAATTTGGTTGTTGATCCATTGACTATTTAGGAGTGTGTTGTTAAGCCTCCATGTGTCTGTGAGCCTTTTTGCTTTCTTTGTACAATTTATTTCTAGTTTTATACCTTTGTGGTCTGAAAAGTAGGTTGGTAGGATTTCAATCTTTTTGAATTTACTGAGGCTCTTTTTGTGGCCTAGTATGTGGTCTATTCTGGAGAATGTTCCATGTGCACTTGAGAAGAATGTGTATCCTGTTTCTTTTGGATGTAGAGTTCTATAGATGTCTATTAGGTCCATCTGTTCTATTGTGTTGTTCAGTGCCTCTGTGTCCTTACTTATTTTCTGTCTGGTGGATCTGTCCTTTGGAGTGAATGGTGTGTTGAAGTCTTCTAAAATGAATGTATTGCATTCTATTTCCTCCTTTAGTTCTGTTAGTATTTGTTTCACATATGCTGGTGCTCCTGTGTTGGGTGCATATATATTTATAATGGTTATATCCTCTTGTTGGACTGAGCCCTTTATCATTATGTAATGTCCTTTATCTCTTGTTACTTCATTTTGAAGTCTATTTTGTCTGATACTAGTACTGCAACACCTGCTTTTTTCTCCCTATTGTTTGCATGAAATATCTTTTTTCATCCCTTGAGTTTTAGTCTGTGCATGTCTTTGGGTTTGAGGTGAGTCTCTTGTAAGCAGCATATAGATGGGTCTTGTTTTTTTATTCATTCAGTGACTCTATGTCTTTTGATTGGTGCATTCAGTCCATTTACATTTAGGGTGATTATCGATAGGTATGTACTTATTGCCATTTCAGGCTTTAGATTCGTTGTTACCAAAGGTTCCAGGTTACCTTCCTTACTATCTAAGAGTTTAACTTAACTCACTTAGTATGCTGTTACAAACAGAATCTAAAGGTTCTTTTCTATTTCTCCTCCTTTTTCTTCCTCCTTCATTCTTTCTATATTAGGTATCAAATTCTGTACTTTTTGTCTATCCCTTGATTGACTTTGAGGATAGTTAATTTAATTTTGCATTTGCTTCGTAATTAGCTGTTCTAGTTTCTTCACTGTGGTTTTATTACCTCTGGTGACAGCTATTCAACCTTAGGAACACTTTCATCTATAGCAGTCCCTCCATAATAGACTGTAGAGATGGTTTGTGGGAGGTAAATTCTCTCAGCTTTTGCTTATCTGGAAATTGTTTAATCCCTCCTTCAAATTTAAATGATAATCTTGCTGGATAAAGTAATCTTGGTTCCACGCCCTTCTGCTTCATGGCATTAAATACATCATGCCACTCCCTTCTGTCCTGTAAGGTTTCTGCTGAGAAGTCTGATGTTAGCTTGATGGGCTTTCCTTTGTATGTGATCTTATTTCTCTCTCTGGGTGCTTTTGGCAGTCTGTCCTTATCCTTGATCTTTCCCATTTTAATTACTATGTGTCTTGGTGTTGTCTTTCTTGTCTCCCTTGTGTTGGGAGATCTGTGGATCTCCATGGCCTGAGGCACTATGTCCTTCCCCAGATTGGGGAAGTTTTCAGCAATTACCTCCTCAAAGACACTTTCTATCCCTTTCTCTCTCTCTCTTCTTCTTCTTCTGGTATCCCTATGATGCGAATATTGTTCCGCTTGGATTGGTCACACAGTTCTCTCAATATTCTTTCATTCTAGAGATCCTTTTTTCTCTCTGTGCCTCAGCTTCTTTGTATTCCTCTTCTCTAGTTTCTATTTCATTTATTGTCTCCTCCACCGTATCCAACCTGCTTTTAATACCCTCCATCATGCTATTCAGTGATTGGATCTCTGACCTAAATTCATTCCTGAGTTCTTGGATGTCTTTCCATACCTCCATTAGAATGTTGAAGATTTTTATTTTGAATTCCCTTTCAGGAAGAGTCATGAGGTCCATGTCATTTAAGTCTTTCTCAGGAGTTGTATTAATAATTTTACTCTGGACAAGGTTCCTTTGGCATTTCATGTTTGTATATGGCACCCTCTAGTGTCCAGAAGCTCTATTTTGGAGCTGCTCAGCCCCTGAAGCAATGTCGGGGGTCGCAGGGGAGCGGTACTGGTGCCTGGGGGGAGGAAAGAGCTGTTCCCCGCCCTGGCTGCTCTGTCTGTCTCCACTACCTGAGCTAGTGGGCTGGGCACACAGGTATAAGTTTTTGTCCCAGAGCAGCCAGATATGGCTCCCTGCTTTCCACAAGCGGCCAGAATCCCAGTCTCCCCAGGAACTCTGCCTGTATTAACTTTCCGACCAGGTAGTCATGTGAGTCTCATGAAAGCACCATGAAATGTAGGTTTGTTCTCCCAGCACATATCTCTGGAGCTAGGTATTCAGCAATCCCAAGCCTTCCACTCCCTCCCTGCTCCATTTCTCTTCCTCCTGCCAGTGAGCTGGGGTGGGGGAAGGGCTTGGGTCCTGCGGAGCCACAGCTCTGTTACGTTACCCCGTTCGGTGAGATCTGCTCTTTTCTCCAGGTGTGTGTAGTCTGATGCCATGCTCTTTCCTGTTGCTCTCTCAGGATTAGTTGCGCCAATTAAATTTTCTAATTGTATCCAGTTTTAGGAGGAAGCCTTTGTTTCTCCTCTCATGCCGCTATCTTTGTAACTGGCATTTTCATGTAACACTCTGCTACTAATGTTTTTCCATGTAAGTATATACGTATGTATATTATTTTAAAAAATGCCCAAACAGTGTTTCATTATATGGCCATGTCATAGTTTATTAAACCAATCTTCTGCTGGATACTGAGGTTGTTTCTAGTTGCTTGTTTATTTACTTACGTATTTGTATATTCATTCATGCACATGTTCATTTCCATTACAAACAATGCTGTGTGATGAATCCCCTGTACACACGTCTTTGCATACTTGTGCTCAGAGTACAGGACATTGGTGATCACTTTCATTTTTGGCCCTTCTTGCATCCCTAGCTTCTGCCTTGGTTCTCCTCTGTCACAGCAAACCACTCTTTACCCTGAACACACAATGCACATTCATCCCTTCTTGCTTCAGTCCAGTGTCTTTTCTGAAAAGACTATTTCCTACTTTCCCTTCTTGCCCAAGTCTTTGCCCAAGGCTTGCCTGGACCAGCCTTCCCTAACAGCTTCCATTTATGTGGTGCTTACTGTGTGCTAGGCCATGTGCTGGAGCAGACATTATGTCATTCCACCTATAACGGTGGGAGGAAGAATGGACTACATTACTGTCAGCATTTCAAAGTGCCAAAAACTGAAGCCCAGAAAGTGAAGGAACCTGTCCATGTCACTCATCAAAGGAAGAGCCAGGATTTAATCTCCAGCCTCTTCTACTATATAATCCATGAATTCACATGACCACTGTGTCATACTGTGCCTTGGGCTCTGGTATTCACAGGGTCTCTGGCATGCGCCTTGTACAGCATGTACTGAATTGAATTATGGTAACTTACTCAGAAGTCTTCTCCCGTTCACTAGACCAAGCACTCCCCGAGGGCAGACCCTGTGTCTCTGCCTTCTGCATTTCCCATACTGAGTACAGAACCTGTCATATTGTAGGTGTTGATAGGTGCTGATAAGGATTTGAATGAATGACTTTGTGTGCTGAACCCCAGTACCTCCTGAGCCAGGTCAACAGTCAAACTTCAGCACTCAGTAGTACGTGCTGAGATTGGTGTTTATTTTCTGCGAATTCATGAAAATAAAATACCCTTTTCCCGGGGCCCTAATTAACTAAATTATAAGAAGCTCTTTAGACTGGCAGGCAGTAGAACTTAATGTGTAAGAAACAGGCTCTTAAGTAAGATGACCCATGTTCTGATGCCAGTTCTGTATCCATTGAGCAAGTTATTTTATTTTCATAATCCTGTTACCCAACTAGTAAAATGGAACTAATGACAGCTGCTTGCTAATTGGGTTATGATGACAATTAAAGGAGGATGTTGATCTAAACACTGGGTACAGTGCCTGGCACACAGAAGGTGCTCAATAAATGTTAGTTGCACTACTGTCACTAACATCAGCACTAGTCCTCAGTATTGGTTCTAAGTGGAATAGATTTCCTTTCTTGCCCTTCAAAGCTTTGATGAAGATGACTTTTTTCCTAGACTTTCAATTTCCACAAACAATTCTTCTTTCCTTGAGTTGTGAAAGAAACATTTGTGGAGTGCCTTCTATTTACCAACGTCCTTCCTGGTTGGTCTGTCATCTGAGGGGGAGAGGCTCTAGTAGGAGGGTCAGCCTGGCCCCACTAGCAGCTCAGGGGAACATAACATTTTCTTGCTTTTTGGTTTTGAGAACATTACTTGATTCTCTGGAAAACACACCCCTTTTTTTCTTTTAAAATTTCAGAGATTTGTTTTAAACATTTCTCATGAAGGCTTTGTACCTGGATACATGAAGGGATGGTTAGGAAGTTTCTAGAGTTTCATAGAGGTGCCTGTGCTCTCTTTGTTCTTTGGGATAAAAGCTTCCCTCTATCAGCAGCTCCTGAAGGTGACTTTAGGAACCAGCATGTGTTTTGTTGTGATTCTGTGCATGGTTCCTACCTACATCCAAGTATTAGTTTTTCAGAGGGTTTTTTTTTCTGTGTGTGTGTGTGCTTCACTGGGTCTTTCAAAGGACTATACTTGGGAAGTACCCCACCCCTGGCAATCGAAAATGGACATAAGGAAAAACTTCCCACCCCAAACTCAAATCCCAACAAAAGCAAATGACTCAGTACAAGCAAGCTTTCCAGATTTAATATATAGGTTATTCAATTCCCGAACTGTATGTTTTCAGAAAACCATGCTTACCATGTTAATTAAATTACTTCAAAAGGGGGAAATTCCTTAGTAATGCTGCTCGCTTTGAAACTTGGGATTGTTTTTCCTTGTACCTTATGTAGATTATGGTATCCCCAAGCCAGGAAACATATCTGTTCAGGAAATCCAGCTTCAGAGTTGCAGAACAGCATGAAGGGGGACAAACTTACTTCTCTTTTGTGTAGGAAGTAGGCGTGGCTTCAGGTTATGCAAGCACCTGGCTGCAGGGACCAGGACTGTGCTGTCTGGGACAGACCTCCTGGGCTGTCAAGAGCTCCCAGCAGCTAGCTCAGTCAGCTGGCTTCTTCTCACACCTGGGATCCACGGAGTGCTTCTTTATCAGATGCTCTCTTACCCAAATTGTCCAGGCCACCTTACTAAGGTCAACCGAGACTGTGAGCCAAATAGAGCCAGCCCTCACCTTCAGCCCACGTTGTGACCTTGGAAAAGCCCCCTTTCTCCCTGAGCCTCAGTTAGGTAAGGAGCTTCATCAGAGTGTTTCTGAGCTGCCACCCAGCTCTGATAGTCTGGGGTTCCAGAGTCCATTCCCCAGCCAGGCCAGTAACCTAGTTGTGAAGGACAGTGAGAGTGGGCCGTTGTTCAGAATTCATAGGTGGGGTGGGAGCAGCGCCTTGCGATAAACTTGACTGAGGATTGGAGCAACCTGTTTACCCAAACCTCTGGCGAGGGCTGCCTGAAGCCTGCCACTCCTCTGGCATTGCTGCAGAGACATATGGAATGCACTTATATCAGCGAGCATCAGGCTCATGAACCTGACACTTCACCATCTGAACACCTCGAAAGATAAAAATTGCACAAGATGTGGAGCCCAGATGATCTGCTTATCAAATCAGCATTTCAACTCTGTTTCTCTTAGGAGCTCCTGGCTGAGGTCGCACCCTTTGCTGCCATTTCAAAAGAGTTTTTAATACAGTTTTCTCCTTGAGTGATTTTTGTCCTCAAGAGGGACTGTGGGAGGACCCAAGGGGATTTCAGAAGCTTAGTACTGAACTAATTCTGTTCCGTAATGATTTTGAAAGCCCATGTAATTAGGGAGGCAGTGGCAGGGAGGCTGGGGCTGGGAGTCTGGAGATGCGGGTGGCAGTCGTGGCTTTGCCGCTACCTGGCTGGGCAGTCTCGTGCAAGTTGCTTCATCTCTCTGGGACTCGGTGTCCTCATAAAGCAACTTCTCTTGATGGTCTCTTCCTGTCCTGGCACACCACACCTCAGCCCCAAAGACAGAAGAGTCCCATCTCAGGCATAGACCATTTCTTCTCTGGTGTAGAGACATATCTCTGGCTTCTAGTTTATAGTCCCTTCCCAAGCCCCTCCTCTTTGAAGGCCTTTGGGATATAGTCAAGAAAGTAGGAGAGCTGCATGGACATTTGCAGCTCGGAAGGGGCTTGGAGGAGAATCACTGAGCTATTTCAAGAATGCCTCTTGCCCCAGTTGTCTGGTAGGAGATGCTTGGCATGTTTGGGCAGCAACATTTCATAAAAGTTAAGAAGCCTGGCCTCAGAGGCAGCCAGCTCTTCTTTCACTCCCAGCCTTGCCAATCATTTCAATTCATTATTCAGAAAATATTTATCAAGTGCCTTTTTTTGTGCCAGGCACTGCCACCAGGCTACTTTGCATACATTAGTGCACTTAATCCTCACCTGTGAAGCAGATACTGATTTTATCCACACTTCACAGATGAGGAAACTGAAACTCGGGGAGGTGACTAGATTTATCTAAGTTCACACAGTGAACAACCTGGTGCTTGGGGCAAGTGGCCAGCCTGGGGCTTGGGTCCAGGGCCAGTGACTCTAAAACGATGGCCTTCAGCTGCTACACTCTGCCTTCTCCCAAACCTTCTCCTACTTAATCTTCATTTCAGTCCACATTTGCTTTGCTGCAAAGCTTCCAGAATAGCCCCTGCGACCTTGCCGGCCCACATCACAGATGAATGAGTGCATCCACTTCTGGAGGAGGAGGGTGGGGACAGACACCAGATAGTACAGTGGGAAAGGCCCTGAAGTAGGTGAGAGTCCAACAGGTCAGCTTCTAGACCTGCCTGGCCTCTGTCAGCCATCTGACCTGAGGCATTTCCACTCTCTGAACTTTACCAGCCTTGATTTCTTCATGGGACATTGTAAGCATCAGTTGAGAGCAGGGCTGTGGAAGGACTTCCAAAGTCAGAAAGTGATGAAAGTCGACTCATTATTTATTTGGTAAAAAACTCTGTTGTCACTCACCACACTGGATAGTTAGACTGCACATTCCCTTAAGAATCTGGAACTACAGCATCTCACGTCTGAGCCCTGGGGTCCCCCAGCAAAGCGGCACGAGGAGGCAGGTTTTGCTCTCGAACATCCTGTGTTCCCTGCCTGACTCACTCTGCAATGCCATGTTCCCGGATGTGCGGTATCACACGGCTGTCTCCGTGACATGTGGTGGGCCCAGAGAGGCTGTATGTGACATTCCTAAACAGATTCAGGCATGAGGAGAGAGAAAAAGGAAGCACATTTGTAAACAGACAGCCTGAGGTTTCGGGGAACCCGACAAGACATTGCTCTCTTTTCATACTTGATTTGGAGCCTGTGGGATGTGGCTGTCTGTCCGGTGAGGGTGGGGCTCGCTGCCTTCTGGGAGGCATGCCTTGTCACCTGCCCGAGGGCTGCCTGGCCCCAGGGCCAGGCGCTCTCAGACCTCCGATTCTGAAAGGGCTGGGTAGGGGACTCTCCTGCTGACTTTACCACTCAGCCCTTTCAGGAACAAGAGGAGACGGTAGCTGGAGGGGCTGCCTGCAGGGGGGCACGGCAGCTCTGTGCCACTTTTCACCAGGTTTTGGTGCCTGTGTATTTTTCTCTCTCCTCTTGCCCAGCTGTGCTTAGGGTGGTACAGGAAGAGGATTTTACATATTTGAGACTTTGTCCACTTTGGGGCCCAAGCAGGAGAGAGGAGAGCAGACTCACTGGTGGGGCTTGGGATAAGAGCGTATCTCTTTACTTTAAGTACAAAGGATGCCAGGGAACAAGTCAAAGAATTTCTGAGGCACCGGCTGCCTCTAGCAAGGCAGAGGGCATGGTGGGGCACACTGGCTCTCCCAGGGAACCCCTCTCCTGTCAGGGGAACAGGAGTGTGGGGCCACACAGACATCCCTCCTGCCTAACAATTAGCAATTCATCAGCTGCTGGAAAAATCCTCTGCTTAGCCTACCAGATAGGCAGCGTAGCCCTGGAATTAGGAAGGCAATCTAGAGGATGCTGAAAGAGAACGCCATGGAGGCAAAGGCCTGCAGGGATAGCTGGTGACCTGGGCTCCAGTCCCAGTCCTGCCACTGGCCTCTGTGTGAGCTTGGCCAGGTCACTTGCCCTCTCTGGGACTGTTTGTGAAAGAGGGTGAGGCAATGATTGCTATGGCCCCTTCCAACTAGGCTGAACAAGCATCTCTGTTTGCCCAGGATGGTCCTGGTTGTCCCTGCCTCTCATGGAGCTGTCCCCTTCAGACTGCTCTTTTCTTCCCCTCTCCCTCTGGGCTCTCAGCCCTTCCTCTCGGCGCTGGAGTCTCGTCTTTGGGTTTGATGACTGTGGGGATAATTCCTTGTGCTGAAACGGTGGGGGCAGAGATGATGCTATAAACATGAAATGCTCTTTACATCAGGGGCCCCGGTGCCCCAGAATGGACAGGGCCATAAACTCCAGGCTGTTCTGGTGGCCCCCTGACCCCAGCGGTGGGCAGCCCCACATTGAAACTGGGCTTCAGTCCCCAGCTCTGTGGTAATTCCACCTCTTTCTGCAGTCATGCCGGTGATGTCAGGACCAGATCTGAAGGATTACCCAGCTTTGCAGCCCGCAGGTGGTGACTCGCCGGTTCACCGTCACATTGGCATCAGCCTAGTTTCTTACAGCCTTTAAGGGGCTGAGTTTAAAGGATCGCTGCTGACGAAACCCAGGAGTAATTTTTCCCCGGATGGGCTGCCAGTTTCTTTATCATTTAGCGAGGAGCCTCTGCAACGTTTGGGGTGGAGGACTTTTAAAGTTCCAAGTGATGGCTACTATACACGTGTCAGAGGGCAGAGGAAAGCAAACTCACGTGGCCTCGGGCTCTCATTCACCTCCGCCCCCGTGGACCCCACTTCATGTGACTTCCAGGCCTCTTGGTCCCTCCTTCAGGGTGTCCTCGCATGTTCGTGCTGCCGATGTCGCAGGTCGAGCACTGTCCCTTCCACCAGGCACCGTGTTAAAGGTGAAGCAGCACTTGGATACGGTGATGCTGGGGCGAGGCAGCGCAGACCCATGTGACACCGGCCAGTCTGGATGGGGCCGTGTGCTCTGACACCTTTGAGTGCCGTGGCAGCGTAAAGTAGGGTGATTCATTGTCCCTGGGGTGACATGTAGGCTGGGCCTGGAGCTGCAGGTGGATCGTGTGTGGGAGGCAGTCAGGCACGGGAAATGGCACACGGTGCACCCAAAGGCATGAGCTTTCTCCCACTCCCTCTACCTTTGTCACCCACTGTGGGTGGCGCTGTGGGTGGCATTGGGTCAAGGGCTACTGGGCCAGAGCCCCAGGCAGGTAGAGTCAGCCCTGGAGGCTGCCAGGACCAGGGAGCTTTGCACACTCAGGAGCCTACCTCATATTTCCCAGAGCAAATGGAGGTCGCAGAAATGCGTGTCCTTCCTTTCCTTCCAACTCCTCAGAATACTGTCTCCTCCTGTGGGAAGGACCAGCTCTGACCCCATCCTGATGCCCCAGGCCCTTCTCCAGTCCATCACCAGCCATTGCTGATCCTTTCCTTGCCTTTGGGCCTCCGCTCCCTCTTTCCGAGCTCCACACCTAACACCTTGAGTCAGATCCCAGTCATCTACCCCACTGGGTTTGTTCCAACAGTCTTCTCATTTAATCTGTGATTCAGGACTCTCTGGGGCAGGCAACAAGTTCTTTTCCATATGCATATCTCCCACCCACATTGGGACACAAAGTGAATGTCCTTACAAAACCAGGCCACGTCTACAAACGAGTATAATAAAATGAGCATCTTGAACACCTCCAGAACCTGGATTCCACAGGAGAGCGCAGTTCCGGCGCGTGGCCCTCTGCTCCGGAAGTGGTTCCCCTCAGTACGGCTCTTCACGTCCGAGCCGGTCTCGCTTTTCCCTAGGCGTCGGCCGAAGCCGCCTGCAGACGAGTTTTGGACGGAAGGGCCTGCCGTGCGGGGACGTGGCCACGCAGCCGCAGTCCGGCCGATGCGGTTCACGTGCCGGCGGCGACGGCGGCGGCCCTTCCTGGACCCGTCGTGGTTCCGCCGGGGACTCCGAGCCTCAGCAGCGAGGTAAGTGCCGCGGTCCGGGGGCCTTTTCGGGCCTCGGAACGGCCCCTCTGCGTCCCTCCGGCGAGCGCGCGGTCTGGCGCGGAGCGAGGGCGGGAAGCGCGGCTGCGGCGGGTGTCCCGGGGCGTGCAGGGCGGCGGCGGGAACGCCCTCTGTCTGCAGGCGGCTGCAGCGAGGGGCGTGTGTCTGGCCCCGCGGCCCCGTGGGTTTCTGTGTGTGGGGGGGTTTTGTGGAGATGATTCAGTCTCTGCATTCGGTGCCCTTGTCTGTACACAAAGCTCATGGTGCTCTCCTCCCAAGGTCGTGAGAGCTGTGTTGACTGGAGTCCGTCAGGCGCGCGGTGCCAAGGGGAGGGCAGGATTGAGACCCGTGGGGTGTTCCTGACACACGGCTGCATTTGCATGGGACCGTATCGTTTATAACTGTATGTTCGTTGCCGCATTTCTTCTCTCCATTCACACCGAAATTTTAAGAGAAAACTGTTTATGCGTGCTGTATCCAGTTCTCTTCCTCATTCGTAAATCCAGCCCTAAATCAGGCAATTGCTCTCATCACTTCCACCATAACGTGTCAATATCAGTAGGCTACCCTTTCTGCACCTATCGTCTTTCCAGTTTCCGCTTCTCTTCCAAGGGAGTCTTAAGTCATCTGAAGACCTAAAGTAATCTGGGAAAGCAAGGGTCACATGAGGGTCTCACAGCTACAGCAAAGGAGGTTTTTTGTTATCTTTATTTAGTGGGTATGAAGGTGTCTGCCCGTAAGTAAGTCATTGTTCATACTTTATGTAGTTGTGTATGACACTTTCAGTAGTCAGGCAAGCCACACTCAGATAGGAAAGGGTAAGAAACATCCACCTATGATACAGAATAATGCCCAGAGCAAAATGAGGTGAGTGATATTTGTTCTTGGTTTTTAAGGATCTTACACAGGAACCGCAGTTGGTGATTAAGGAAGGGAAGAGGGCATTCCAGGCAGAGGGACTGGAATAAGCAGGGAAGAGGTGGTAGTAGGAAGCCTCTTGGAAGGTATAGGGCTAGATAACTGTCCATTGATGGGAACTTGTGGGGTGAAGTAGGAAATAAAAACTGAAATGTTATTGCTTTGCTGCTAGGTTTTAAGCCTGGATTTCATTTTAAATATATTGAAAAGAGAAACTGTGAGGGCATTTAGTATATATTCATAAGCATACATTAAGCTTGTGCTAGTTCCAGAAAACATTTGTGGGGCTTTTACCATTAGATTACCTCTGAGGTAGTCTGAGACCTCACCTGGAATGATATCCCTGGGAGTTCATGGAAAATGCTAGTGAGCTTCCGTTCAATTCTGAAATTACTCCGAGAGTAGGAGTGATAGTCATTTACCACTCTTCACTTAAGGCTCTTTTTCTTGCACTTAGTTTCCAGGCCCCTTCAGAACAGTTAAAATTTGACTTTCAGGGAGTCTTGACTAATTCTCCTCAGTCTGGGCGAGGTGTCTGTTCTGTGTGCAGCCAGAGTGCTTTCTGCTTTGGAAACACTTGTACCTCTCTGTTTTGTGTGTATCTCTCTCCCCTACAACATAGGTGCTCTGTAAATGTTTGCTGGATGTCTGAATGAACTATACACATCCTACACTGAAGCAAATTGTTTGTGTTTTAGTATGAAGGCGGTAGGGGGGGAGACAGAAAAAAGTGGAGAGGAGGGAAGGTGTTGAAATGGAAAATAAAGAAAAACTACAAAGGGAAAAAAATATGGATACATCTACAGAAAAACTGAAGAACATGCCAAGGAAAAAAATTGGACAACCAATTAGAAAAAAGAAATAGCAGCAATATGACATAAACAGTTAATGTCATTACTATAAAATAGCTCATGAAAATTAAAGAGAATGTGTCATAGAAAATTGGCAAAAGAATTAACTTCAAGGGAAAAAAATGTATCTGAAAAAGAGTTCAAATTCACTATTGTCTTTCAGACCTCTGCATTACTGTTTACTCAGCACCCTCATCCTAGTCTAGGTTGTATCTCCCACCAACTCCTTTCCTTGACTCTTCACTCCGTCTAATCTGATCTCTCTAGTGCAGCTGGCATGCTGTCTTCAAACATAAATCTGATATGTGACCTCCCCACCCCTTTCTTGAAACCTTGGTGGTAGCTCCATTGGTTTTGGTGAAGAGCAGTCTAAATAAGGCCAGTCTCTCCCCTTGTGTCATATATACCACATCCTCCTCAGTCTCTGTGCTTCAGCTGCGCTGGCCTTCCTCCACTGTCTAGCACAGCACCCTGTAGATCCTTTGCACATGGTGTTCCTTTTACCTGAAGCTCTTTTTCCTCTCGTTATTACATTTCATACTTCTAGTTTACTTTTCACTTTTTCAGGGAAACCTTTCTTGACTTTCATTTACCCTTTTTTATAAGCTCTGTTGCACCATTTATTTAGCCCTTCTAGTCATTGCTCTGTGTGTGTGCGCGTAAGAGAGATTTCTTATGCCCTCCGCCTGTCAGTAAATTTTTGCTTACTGATCATATTCTCAGTGCTAATCTGTTGAATGAAAACTTGAGGCATTATTTTTATGATCCTTAATAGCTCATTTTTCTTCATACTGCAGGCTTCCCTAGAAGAGTACTAGCTCTTGGAATAATTGTTTTCTAAGAACCATGGGGTTTGGTTGCAGGCTAATTAAAATGCACACCAGAGTCAGTGCATCACCAAGAGAGGCCGTTTAATTGGCTGGCTGGCAGACAGCCGACTGAGGGTCGGTTCACAGCAGTTTACCTTTACGTTTGCTCTCAGCTTTGTAGATCGGACATGTGTTATCAGTGTCACCCCACAAGTATAGATCATTCTCTCAAAAGCAAATTCACATTGACCATAAGCTTATAGAAGTCTACATACATGAAAAAGCTGGTTTATTAAGAAATATATCTGATGTAGATAGGAGCATTCACCTTGTAAAACACATTATTTTCCTTTCCTTTGACCTACATTAGCTGCTTGGCGTGTAGAACCACAGAAAGGGTTTTGTTTTAGTTGCATAATGCAAGAGCTAGTTATGACACATCTGTCCCCATTATTGAGTTATTCCAGTACAAATTGGATTTCTTAAGTCTCTGAGCAGGGGATCTCTTCTTGGAATCTCCTTGAGTTGGACACTGCCAGATTTTGCTCTTGTGGTTCCCTTTTTGTGTCACTGTCCACCGAAGAGGTGATGCAGGTTACATTACCAGGTTACCTGAGGGCATCCGCACGGCTGGGTTCTCGGTGACGCCTCCCTTCCGGCAGCTGTGCTGTGCGCTCCTGTGTGCAAGTGCCCACTCCTCCTCCTGCTCTCATAGGTTATATTAAATGCGTTCTTTTGCTGTTTGGAGATGCTCAGCTTGGGCTTGTCAGTCTTAGTGATGACCTACAAATTTGTCTTTCAGTTTCTGTCTTCATATTTTTTCCTGTTGTTTCTCTTTCGTTTTATTTCTTCTCTGTCAGCACATAGGATTTCCATTATTATGCCACTGTTTTCTCCCGCTCACTTTATTATTTCTCTTTCCTTCCTTCCCCCCCATCAAAATCATACTTTTTCCCATTTCTAACAGTGATAGTTCTGTGTGCGTTTGGTTGAAGAATCAAGAAAAAAAAACATTGGTCTTCAAACAGTGCATGGCCTTCTGATGATATTGGGTGTTTTAGGCCTGTTTGTTGACTTTTGGGTTATCTGTCAACGAGCTTCATAGTAGGTACAAATTCATTGTCAACCTTTTAAATCCTAACTGAAAGGCTATTGGTAGCTAGCTAGCTGTTAGTTGAACAAAAATGTAAATGCTTGGAAGAAACTAAGTGCTTGAGGTGAGTAGGTGAGAGAAAAATAAAACTAACTCCATTTTTACGTGAAGTGAATATACTTACGTTTTTTAATATACTGAGCTTTTCAAATTTTCTTACTGCCTACGCACTGGTACTGTAAAAGTCATTATACTGAAGGAAAAGCACTGAAGTCAGTATACATACTGAAAAAAAAAGGCTAGGAAAGCATTTTTTTGGCATCAGCATGAAACTAAGTACATGAAACATTCCCTTTGCTTTTAAGAATTCCCTTATGCAGTACTGGCAACCATAGAACTTCTTACATTGGAATTTTAAAATTGGAGTCTAGTTCTCCCGTGATTGGAATGCAGTGCAACTGAGGACCAACTCTGCGATTTATTAGTTAAGTTTGTTTTACAGTGGTTAGCAAATGCTGTATAGTCACCTCATGCACCAGCAGGGGTATACCACTTAGAAACATTTGTTAATAAATCTTAATGCATAATTTATCACTTGTTATTAATTATTGTATGAATAATGTAATTTTCAAAAAAATGTGTCAGAAGTCCCTATTTTGCTTATAAAACGTAGCAATTCTTTTTTACTTAAACCTAGTCTAAATGACTTTTCATTGATACACATATCTTATTAATTGGGATACCTACAATAAAATGCACAAATCTTAGTGTACAGCTTGAGGAATTTTGATATGTGTATATATTCATGTCACTGTCACTGAGTTCAAGATATCAGACGTTCTAACTGATTTTTTTCCCCTTTCGTCTGTTTCACCCATCCCCCTATCTCCTTCCTCGTGGCAAACATCAGTCTCTTCTCTGTGTTTATGGATCTGTTTCTGTTTTGTTTGTTCATTTGTTTTGTTTTTAGGTTCCACATACAGTATTTGTCTTTGTCTTATTTCACTTAGCTTAATATCCTCTAGGTCCATCTATGTTGCAAATGGTGAGATTTCATTCATTTTTATGGCTGAGTAATACTCCATTATATACATATGTACCTCATATTCCTTATCCATTTGTCTGGTGATGGACACTTACATTGCTTTCATATTTTGGCTATTGTAAATGATACTGCAGTGAACATAGGGGTGCATATATCTTTTTGAATTAGTGATTTTGTTTTCTTCAGGTTAAATTCCCAGAAGTGGAATTACTAGATTGTATGGTATTTTTCATTTTTTGGGAAATCTCCATACTGCTTTCCTTAGTGGCTGCACTAACTTACATTCTCATCAACAATTTAGGAGAGCTCCCTTTATCCACATCCTCTCTAATTCTTGTTATTTCTTGTGTTCTTGGTATTAGTAGCCAGTCTGACTGGTGTGAAGTAAGTATGTCATTGTGATTTGATATGCATTTTCTTGATGATTAGTGATGTTGAGTATTTTTTCATGTCTGTTGGCCATCTATATGCCTTCTTAGGAAAATGTCTATTTGGGTACCGTGTACACTTTTTAATTGGATTACTTGTTACTTTTCTGGATTTGATTTGTATGAGTTTTTTAATATATTTTGTTTATTAGCCCCGTATTGGATATATAATTTGCAGATATATTCTCCCATACAGTAGGCTGCCTCTGCATTTTGTTGGTGGTTTCCTTTGCTGTGCAGAAGCTTTTTAGTTTGATGTCATCCCACTTGTTAATTTTTGCTTTTGGTTCCCTTGCCTGGGGAGACACATCCCCCCAAAAATTACTAATGTGAATGTTCAAAAGCTTTCTGCCTATGTTTTCTTCTAGTTCTATAAAAGCTGTGTTTTATAGTGTCAGGTTTTATATTTAGGTGTTTAATACATTTTGAGTTTATTTTTGGATGTGGTATAAGACAGTGGTCTGGTTTCATTTATTTGCATGTAGCTATCCAATTTTCCTAACAACATTTACTGAAGAGACTCTTTACAGTGTGATTTTTTTCTAAATGGATCTAACTTTGAAACAAATTCTAAAGAGGTTAACATATCTAGTGGGAAAGAAACCTGATTACTCTGCATTCTGTTAGTATATACTCTGCACTTGAAACAGTGAATGAACAAGTGAGTATTGCAAACTTTCTGGTTGTTGATTTAACAAATATTTATTGAACAATTGCTATGTCATCCACTGTGTTAGGTGGTAAGATTCAGTGTTGAGTAAAACCAGATACTTGACCTTCATGGAATTATAACCTACTGGAAGGAAGACACATTAAACATAATTAGACTAAAAGTAAAATTAAACTAAATTAAACTAACAGTCACGGTAAGTTATAGCAGCACTCTAAGTGCTCATAAATGGAATGTTTTACCTTCTCCAGGAGGCCAGAAAATATTTCCCTGAGAAATGACAGTTGAGCCAACATCAGAGGGATAAGATGTTTATAAGGTAACTTGGGGAGAAAGAGCATTCATACCAGAGAATATTGCAAGTGTAAAGACTTGGAGGTAGATGTGATCATGGCGAGTATGAAGGAATAAAAAAGGCCCATGTGACCATCCTAAGAGCAATTGGAAACCACTGGGGAGAGTTAAGTAAAAGTATGACATCGGATCTGCATGTTAAATAATGTATTATGACTGAATTGAGAATAACTGGGGAGGGACAAGTGTGAGTTGGAAATAAGTTTAAACACACTCGAGGAAATACCAAGTAGGCAGTTGCAGTTGTATATTTAGATCTGGACTAAAAGAGAGATCTCAGACAAAGGTAGAAATTTTTGAGTCATCTTTGGTTAGGTGGCAAATTAAAACAATATGTACATGTACATCTTTAGGGTTCAAAAGTATATTGTGAAAAGAAGAGTTGGCCTTGAACTCATGACTGATTAGAGGTCTGTGAGCCTTAGAAAACCAAGATAGAGTGTGTAGAGAGGAAGGAGGAAAACCAGGGGAGTGATCTGTCTTGGAAACCAAGGACAGAGTGTTTCAAGGAGGAGGAGGCAGTCAGCAGTGTCAAATGCTGCTGAGATGTCAAGTAAATGAAGTCTGAAAAAAATACCTGTTGAATTTTGTGATAGCTTTAATTTTGTGATAGCTTTAAGTGGACCGTTGGGAAGGGAAACTGGAATTATGTGGAATGCATGAAATAGTTTGAACTCCTTAAAAGCTTAGCTCTGAGGCAGTTGAAGAGAGAGGGTGCTCCCAGTAAACTTTGTAGTGTGGATGTTTTGTTGTGTCTTTAGTGGAAATGATCCTGGCATGATGAAAAATCACTGGGAAACATCCATTTAGAGAGATTGACAATGCTAGAGGAAAGGAATAATCTATAGAAAGGGTTCTAGGAAGGCAGAAAAGGATGGGCTCCTGAAACACAATTAGGAGACTAACCTGATATATGTTGTAGGGGTATTTCTTATAACTTTATTAAAGAGGATGAGGATGCAAGTAAATTTGTATTTGTGTTAATAAAAAATGATGGTTCTCATCTGATACTTATTTTCTCCATGAAATTGAGAAAAAGAGGAAGAAGGTCATATGTTTTAGGAAAGCACATGAAGGTTTAAAATAGTCATTGTAGAGTGTATTAACCAAGAAAGTAGAGTAGAGTTGCTAGGAAGTGTAGAGGCCAGTCAAGGTTAGCCCTGGGGGATTTATCGTAGAATCTCAAGTATTTCCTGCCTACTGGAGTGCTGTGAAAAAAGACTCAGAATGTTGCTTTCGTCCAGGATTAACTAGAGGGGGTGGAAGGTATTGGCAAGTGTTGATCATGTACCCAAACTGGATAAAAGGAAAATTTAAAGGCCTAACCATTTGAGAGAAGGTGAAAGGGGTCAGTGAACTGGTAGTTTCAGTGAAGTCACAGACCAGTGTGGTGGATGAAGTTGAATAAACAAGCTGATGGAAGTTGTGATCTCATTGTGGAGTATTTGAATTCATGATTTTAGAAATGGAGTAGTTACTAGTGATGACAAGGGCTACAGTGTGACCATGGAATTGTGGGTGGCTGAGATGGAAAAGATTAGGTCTTCAGAAAAGAGGAAGTCAAGAAGTGAGGATATAATATCAGATGGGTTATTCAAGTGGATATCTACCTTACCCAGAATGATAGTAAAACTTAGGATGGAGAGAAATTATAAATTGGTTGCCAATATCTTCAGTGGATAAGGGATGAATGATACTAATAGGAGATAAGAGAAGCTGTTAAGGCTAAATCCAAGAGCCTTGAAGAAACAGGATGAGGTTGATAATACTATTTTGGTGAGAAGAATTTGAGGGCTTGTGTGTCTCAGGCACTCTTGCAAGGCACAGAAAACACTGTGTAAATATTGCAAGGCCCTGTCCTCTGAGAGGAGGTCAGACTATAGAAGAAGGCAGCCTTACATGTGCAGTTAGTGACAGTACAGTGAGATCCTACCTTCGAAGTATGGTGGGAACCTCAAGGAAGAACAGGTTGTGTTTTAGCTGAAGAAATCATTGAAGGTTTCACAGGAGAGATTATATCTGAACTGAAGTTTATGTAGTTCCTCAAGTGGAGAAGGAGAAGGACATCACAGGAAGAATTATAAGATGTATGGCTCGTAACAGTGACAGAGAAACATAAACTCAAAATGATGGCATGCCTTCTTATAGTAAGCACTGTCGTAATACAGAGTTCTTTATCATTATAATGTCTCCATCTCTTTGGCAATAGTTCTATTTTTTTTGTTCTAGAGTTCAACATTGTTCTCTAATGGGATGATTGAAAGCATGTATCTGGTGTGTGTATGTACTTTTGTCTTTGGTGTTTCTTTTAAAGTAATGCTTGAAATAATATATTACCAAAAATAAATGCGGAGGTGCTCTATAAATAAATACAATGCAATCTTTGACATATTTGCTATTGTTGTTACAAACACTCCTTCAGGAAATTAAATGTCTCCCATTATGGGTGAAGTTCTGTTTTAAACTACAAGGACATGAAGATGAACATGATGGTCTCTGACCTCAGGGAACTCATCGTTTATTATGATCCGGGAACAGGATCTATTGGTGATATCAATATACTAACCACAGGGAATGCTGTGACCTTTTTTAAAAATCATAACTTATTTCTCTTAAATCCTCGGACATGTTTTTAGAATGTTGATTTATTCCTTTGCTCTTTATGGAAGAGGTTTGATTTCATCAAACTGAATATAGTTAAACAAAAATTTGTTTCAATTGGTAATCTAATAATAAGACTCAAAACAAAGTATGTTTCTTCTTGAATTAACAGCCTCCCTAATTTTGGCTTTATTCCTCACAGGTCATGAAGATGAGAAGTGAAGAGAATTCGACTTTTTATCTGAAAACTTGTCAGGAGTGTGAGCAGACTGGAGTCCAAAAAGTAAGTCACTTAAACTAATGGTCCTGAGAGTAATAAATTGTGAAAAGTTGTTTTTATTCAGTACTTACAAAAGTAAAGGGTGGAACCTAGAGGAAAAATTAAATATCTTACTCATGCAGCACTTTGTTTTATATGTGGAAAGGATGTGAGTGAGCTAAAATGTGCTGTGTCAGCATGTCATTATATGGTTTGGACCTTATTTACTTTAAAATATGTGACGAATTCTTGTGATTTTTTTCCCAAACCACAAGCCCTTTGGGGTTGTTTATGTGTTTTATGTTATTGGAAGTTACTTTAAGATGTTGCTATAGTTTAACAAATGTGCTAATGCTTTGGATCAGTTACAAAGATTTTGTATCACTTTATTCCTTGAATTGGTGACTGATTTGAAATTCTCAGTGTCTTGTGAAAGTGCTTATGAAAATGTGTTCAACCTAATTTTTTTGAAAATGTGCTTTGTAATTTTAGTTTCACTAATATTAGAGGATTAAATATGCTATTTATAGTTTTTATGCTTTAAGATGTGTTTTATTCCTGATTAACTTCTTGTTCCTTCTTAATAAATATTTCAGAAGATAGCCTTCCTCTCCAGTATAATCAGATTTTTAACTTAGAAATTCTGTTAATTCCAGAGAACAAGTTTTCATTTAATAAAATTTAATTCAACCTTTAATTATAGCTTATGAAATTTGTATAATGTTAAAACAAAGTGTTATTTATCTGTTAATTAAAAAATACATTTGGCCATCCTATTAAGGAATAGAAGACAAACTGTTAATGTTAATAGTCATTAATATAATGCTGGGACAATGCTTCTTTTTGCCAAAAACTTGAGTTTGTTGGTGGAATTGAGTTTGTTGAGGACAGTACAGGATGATAGAGTGTTATTTAGAGATTTATTGTACCTTTTTCAAAGAAATGAAGAAATTTTTCATTTGATACGAGTCTTAAGAGAAATGCTTTTCTTGGCTACATATTGTATTATCTGCAGGGGCACTGAAGATGCACTGTTAAAAAGCCAGAGACGAGCACATGTGTGTGTCCATGTCTCCTGTCAGCCTGTACTTTGTGGGTGTGCAGGGGGTAGGGGTAAGTGGTGTTATTTACTTGAATATTAGTTGGAGTTGACTAAGACTTATTTATATGGGTCTGTTTGGTGCAGAATGTAGCACATTTAGGAAATTGTAATGTTTAAGCTTGCATTTTTTCATATTTTTTCTGGAATTTGTTAAAGTACTAGACTAATTTGAGCCAAACCATGTCAAACTAAACTCATCTATGTCTAATGATGCCTCATGCCTAAGGTTTTTGTTTTTACTGTAATGTTAGCCATAAAGTCTAAGAAGTTCAAGCATTGAACATTCATGCTGTGTGGTTATGTGGATGGTGATATTGGAGGCTGACGTCATGCTTTGCCTATTGCCAACTCAATACATTTTTGTGTGGTGGTATCAGCATTTTATTCAGCTCTGTAGGAACTTGTAATAAAATTAGTGTTGGATCAAAATGATCCATATTTTTGTTTCTTTCAGCCAGACTCTTCACTAGCATAATTTTTAGGTCTTCTCACTGCTGTTACTTTGTGGAAACTTTCATTTACCAAGTGACATACTATTAAATGTCTGGGAGACTGTTTTATTGCAGAACTTAAAAACAACATTTGGTACCAACAGTTATCTTACTTGTAGGATCATTTTGCATGTATATTTGACTATTACATTTTGGTATTCTAAGTTTTGAGAAAGATAAGAAAGCAAGATAATTCTCCAATAATATTTTAATTGAGTTAGACTATCAAACTTCTCACCATGTTTTCCTTTTGAAGAGATGATTGTTTTATAGGACAAAATTACCACAGTTAATCTGAGTGGAAGTTGTAGGACATGGTTTTTCTTTGGTGTGAGGTATGTTTTTTGTGAGGTATTTTCATTTGTTTTATTTTCACAATACTGCTGAGTTCATGGAATCCATTTGATGCATCATTCTCAAAGCTCCAACCCCCTTCTTATCCAGTCATTCAGTAACAATACCCTATATTTGACTTCTGATTATCATTTGTGTCAATTTGAGTTACACATTATTTAGGCTTTTTTGTATACTCTCTTTTTCCCTGTGAAATTCCTATTGAAATAAAGTCTTCAGAGACCTTTGTTGTGAAGATGACACTGAAATGGGAATCACGATTCATCCTTTTGCCTCTTTCACTTTCTCTTAGCCGAGGCCCTCACTAAATAACATTCCTTTACCTAGATTTTTCCATATAATTTCCTAAATTATCCAGAGGCTTTGATGTATCATGGAAGGATAAATTATATGTAATAAGGCTGTGTGCAGTGTGTGAAGAGTTTGAGAACAGAAGATTGATTACTCTTCAGAATACTTTCCTTCTGTAACTCTCAGTAGTTGCTTTGATTTAATTAAAAAAGGAAATCCTATTTGATCTATATGTGGAAGTTGTTTTTTCTTATCCTTAAATTTCATCAGCAGTAAGAAGTCAGGCCCAGTCATAGAGTTCATAGGTTTATAAGACCTTTATGGAAAGGTTTTGTTTTGTTGCCTCATAGAAAGGTAAAAGTCATAAAATTAGTAGTGTATATATTCTTTGAATTTGTGGTAGTGGTTAGGGTAGTCTAGATGGGTTGCTGTGACTTCAACACTTTTTGTAATATTATTTGAAAATTGTACTAAGTTCAAATGTAGAAACCAGAATAAAAAGAGTAGGAGGAAGACTGTGTTTGCTTTCGTTAGATGTCACATTTCATTTCTCATTCATGGTTCTTTTACAGAATTGGTCTTCCTTTCTAAGAGAGGCAAATAGAGTATTTTTAAAAATTGAAAGTTCATCTCTGATTTCTTAAGGAAGTGTTTATCATGTACATGGGAATATCAAAGAAATGGTCACAAGACAGAAAACTCACAGTTTCAATGAAATTTGGAGAAATACCTCTACTTACTCGTTTTTTCCAGATGGATTTTTTTCCTTGGCTCATATACCACTATGTTTTTTAAAATAAAGGTTTTATTGATAAACACTCTTATGAAGAGGTTTCACATGAAAAAACAATGTGGTTACTACTTTACCCATATTATCAAGTCCCCACCCATACCCCAATGCAGGCACTGTCCAGCAGTGTAGTAAGATGCCACAGATTCGCTATTTGCCTTCTCCATTGGTCTATGGGTCTGTTCTTGTGCCAGTACCAAATTGTCTTGATTACTGTGGCTTTGTAGTAGAGCTTGAAGTTCAGGAGCATAATCTCCCCAGCTTTATTCTTCCTTCTCCAGATTGCTTTGGCTATTCAGGGTCTTTTGTGGTTCCGTATGTATTTTAGAACAATTTTCTCTAGTTCGCTGAAGACGCTGTTGCTAGTTTGATAGGAATTGCATTGAATCTGTAGATCGCTTTAGGCAGGATGGTCATCTTAACAATATTAATTCTTCCTATCCATGAGCACGGATGTGTTTCCATTTATTGGTGTTTCCTTTAGTTTCTTTCATGAGTGTCTTGTAGTTTTCAGAGTATAGGTCTTTCAGTTCCTTGGTTAGGTTTATTCCTAGGTATTTTATTCTTTTTGATGCAACTGTGAATGGAATTGTTTTTCTGATTTCTCTCTCTACTAGTTCTTTGTTAGTGTATAGGCATGCTGTAGATTTCTGCATATTAATTTTGTATCCTGCAACTTTGCTGAATTCAGATACTCAACCGAGTAGTTTTGGAGTTGATTCTTTGGGGTTTTTTTGTGTACAATATCATGTCATCTGCAAACAGGGACAGTTTAACTTCTTCCTTGCAAGTCCAGATGCCTTTTATTTTGTGGTTTCATCTGATCACTGTGGCGAGGACCTCCAGTACTGTGTTGGACAGAAGTGGGGAGAGTGGGCATCCTTGTCTTGTTCCCGATCTTAAACGAAAGGCTTTCAGCTTCTCGCTGTTAAGTATGATGTTGGCTGTGGGTTTATCATATATGGCCTTTATTATGTTGAGCTACTTGCCCTCTATACCCATTTTGTTGAGAGTGTTTATCATGAATGGATGTTGAATTGTGTCAAATGCTTTTTCAGCATCTATGGAGATGATCACGTGGTTTTTGTCCTTCTTTTGTTGATGTGGTGGATGACGATGGTGGATTTTCAAATATTGTACCATCCTTCCATCCCTGGAATAAATCCTACTTGATCATGATGGATGATCTTTTTGATGTATTTCTGAATTGGGTTTGCTAATATTTTGTTGAGTATTTTTGCATCTATGTTCGTCAGGGATATTGGTCTGTAATTTTCTTTTTTTGTGATGTCTTTGCCTGGTTTTGGTATTACAGTAATGCTGGCCTCATAGAATGAGTTTGGAAGTATTCTGTCGTCTTCTACTCTTTGGAAAACTTTGAGGAAGATGGGTATTAGGTCTTCACTAAATGTTTGATAAAATTCAGCAGTGAAGCCATCTGGTGCAGGGGTTTTGTTCTTAGGTAGGTTTTTGATTACCAGTTCAATTTTGTTGCTGGTAATTGGTCTGTTCAGATTTTCTGTTTCTTTCTGTGCCAGCCTTGGAAGGTTGTATTTTTCTAGAAAGTTGTCCATTTCTTCTAGGTTTTGCAGCTTGTTAGCATATCCTCTAATACTTCTTTGTATTTCTGTGGTGTCCGTAGTGATTTTTCTTTTCTCATTTCTGTTTCTGTTTATGTGAGTAGACTCTCTTTTTTTCTTCATAAGTCTGGCTAGGGGTTTATCTATTTTGTTTATTTTCTCGAAGAACCAGCTCCTGCTTTCATTGATTCTTTCTATTGTTTTATTCTTCTCGATTTCATTTATTTCCGCTCTAATCTTTATTATGTCCCTCCTTCTACTGACTTTGGGCCGCATTTGTTCTTCTTTTTCTAGTTTCATTAATTGTGAGTTTAGACTGCTCATATGGGATTGTTGTTCTTCCCTGAGGTACGCCTGTGTGGCAGTATACTTTCCTCTTAGCACGGCCTTGGCTGCGTCCCACAGATTTTGCAGTGTTGAATTATTGTTGTCATTTTTCTCCATACAGTGCTTGATCTCTGTTTTTATTTGGTCATTGATCTATTGGTTTTTAAGGAGCATGTTGTGAAGCCTCCATGTGTTTGTTGGATTTTTCATTTTCTTTGCGTAATTTATTCCTAGTTTCATACCTTTGTGATCTGAGAAACTGGTTGGTACAATTTCAATCTTTTTTGAATTTACCGAGGCTCTTTTTGTGGCTAGTGTATGATCTGTTCTTGAAAATGTTCCATGTGCACTTGAGAAGAATGTGTATTCTGCTGCTTTTGGGTGTAAAGTTCTGTAAATGTCTGTTAGGATCCATCTGTTCTAATGTGTTGTTTAGTGCCTCTGTCTCCTTTCTTATGTTCTGCCCGGTTGAACTGTCCTCCAGAGGGCCTGAAAAAGTCTGTGTAGTCTCAGGAGGATGTCTTCTTGATCCTCCTTTTCCTCCTCCACATACGGCCCCACCTCCCTCCACATGCACCTCCTCTTCCTCCACAAAGGGCTCCACCTCCTCCACCTGCGCCTCCCTCCTCCTCATATGGCTCCACCTTCCTCCACATATGCCTCTCCCCATCTGAGTCCTCCTCTGATGACGACTCCTCCTCCTCCTCCTCCTCCACATCCGGCCCCACCTCCACATACGGCTCTCTCCTCCTCCCACATCCGAGTCCTCCGAGGACTCCCACTGCTCCTCCTCCTCCGCCTCCTCCTCCACATCCCAGTCCTCCAAGTACTCCCAGGGGTCCTCCTCTTCCTCCTCCTCCTCCACATATGGCTCCACCTCCTCCACATGTGCGTCCTCCACATACGCCTCCTCCTCCTCCTCCTCCATATACGGCACCTCCTCCTGCACATACGCCTCCACATCCGAGTCCTCCGATGTCTCTGAGGAAGACTCCTCCTCCTCCTCCACATATGGCCCCACCTCCACATATGGCTCCTCCTCCTGCACATACATCTCCGCATACCGCTCCTCCTCCTCCACATACGCCTCCACATCCGAGGCTTCCGACGACTCCGAGGATGACTCCTCCTCCTCCTGCACATACGGCCCCACCTCCTCCACATATGCCTCCACATCAGAGTCCTCCTCCGATGACGACTCCTCCTCCTCCTCCTCCACATACGGCCCCACCTCCACATACGGCTCCTCCTCCTCCACATCCGAGTCCTCCGAGGACTCCCACTGCTCCTCCTCCTCCTCCTCCTCCACATCCGAGTCCTCCAAGTACTCCCAGGGGTTCTCCTCTTCCTCCTCCTCCTCCACATACAGCGCCACCTCCTCCACATGCGCCTCCTCCACATGCGCCGCCTCCTCCTCCTCCACATATGGCTCCTCCTCCTGCACATACGCCTCCACATCCGACTCCTCCGATGACTCCGAGGACGACTCCTCCTCCTCCTCCTCCTCCACATATGGCTCCACCTCCACATATGGCTCCTCCTCCTGCACATACATCACCGCATACTGCTCCTCCTCCTCCACATACGGCTCCACCTCCTCCACATGCGCCTCCTCCCCATGCGCCGCCTCCTCCTCCTCCACATATGGCTCCTCCTCCTGCACATACGCCTCCACATCCGAGTCCTCCGATGACACCGAGGATGACTCCTCCTCCTCCTCCTCCACATACGGTGCCACCTCCACATATGGCTCCTCCTCCTGCACATACATCACCGCATACTGCTCCTCCTCCTCCACATACGGCTCCACCTCCTCCACATGTGCCTCCGCCACATGCGCCTCCTCCTCCTCCTCCACATACGGCTCCTCCTCCTGCACATATGCCTCCATATCCGAGTCCTCGGATGACTCCTCCTCCTCCTCCACATATGGCCCCACCTCCACATATGGCTCCTCCTCCTGCACATGCGGCCCCACCTCCTCCACATGCGCCTCCACATCCGAGTCGTCCGAGTACTCCAACGGCTCCTCTTCCTCCTCCTCCTCCTCCTCCTCCTCCTCCACATACGACTCCACCTCCTCCACATGTGCCTCCTCCTCCGCATACGCCTCCTCCTCCTGCACATACGCCGCCTCCTCCACATACGGCTCGACATCTGAGTCCTCCAACGACTCCGACGGCGCCTCCTCCTCCAGATACGCCTCCTCCTCCTCTGCATAAGGCTCCTCCTGCACATATGCCTCCTCCTCCATATACGCCTCCGTCTCCTGCGGGACTTTGCTCTTCAGGTGTTCCCGTGCACACAAGGGGCTGGATGTTTTTGGAGCCCCTTCCGCTCTGGTCTTCTTTGAGGAGGGCTCCAAGACGTCCACCTCATCGTCGTCTTCTTTCTTCCTTTTCAAAGAAGAAAAGACATGACGGAAAACCTGGGAGCTGCAGCCGCTGTCCAGGCCCAACAGCTCCTTAGCCGTCTCGGCCCTGGAGCCCTCCTCGCGGGCGGGGTGCTCGATCTCAGCCAGGTGTTCCTGTGTGCACAAGGGGCTGGATGTTTTTGGGGCCCCTTCAGGAAAAGCAAAGTCTTCCGCTCTCGTCTTCTTGGAGGTGGGCTCCAAGATGTCAGCCTTATCCCAGGAGACAGCCACACCTCTTTTCACCTGGACACGATGGCCAAAGCGTGCCATTCCCCGGTGTGGTGGAGAGGAGTCTTGGACAGAGAGGGAGGAAGCTTCCCATTCCCGCAAGACCTGGGGTGGAGTCATCTCACGAGGCACACTGCTAACAGTATCTGGAGGCAACTGAGGGACTCCTGGGAACAGAAATTTCACACATGAGAAAAGTAGAATAACTCTGTGAAGTAGGAGTTGATATGGTCATGTGACTATTCCTATATGGGCACATGGCCTGGAAGTACAAAAATATGTGAAATCACAGAATGCCGTGAGATGAACATCTTATCAGAGGTATGTGTGTGGTGTGATTATGTGGGATTCAGGGTGTGAAGGTCTGTGTATGTTCTGGGACATACCCGGTGAGAGTTCCTGACATTGGTAAGGGGGTGGTGAATGACGGTGTACATGTCTGTGTCGTGCGACAATACACATGAACGGGTGGTACGTGTTCTTCTTGTGAAACAGTTAAAGACGGAGCGTGTTGGTGCAAGTGTACTTGAGCTTTCAAGAAGAGCAGCTCTCTGAAAGGCTGAAGGCTTTCAAATGAAGGCTTTGTGGGTGAAGTGGAATGTGGAATAAAAGACTATACAGGAATGTGCATTCATTTCAGGGCACATGAGATGTTGAGGGCTTAGGCTGGCTCTAAAGGGGGAGGCAAAACAAGCTACCTGTGTAAAAGGGTGTACATTCTTTACGGGTTAGCCTGTAGACAGCTGAGTCTGAGAATGATTGCCTGAGGCGGAAAGGTGGAAGTGTGTATCTGGGTAACGCTCGTAGAGAATGGGAAGGACGCATCTGGAATGAAGGCATGTGTGTATGGGAGAAAAAGTGAAAGGAACGAATAATGGGGCAGTACCTGGTATGAAGGAGTATAGGGTGTGTGTGTGTGTGTGTGTGTGTGTGTGAGTTTGTGCTGATCTGAGGGAAGAGGTTGTACTTGACTTCCCACACTATTATCATCACAGCCCACTATCTCACAGCTGTCCGCGTGTTCATATGGGGAACTGTCCTATCCTTGAAAGCACACCCCCCAGTTTGTCCCTCTGCAGAGGCTTCAGTCTTAGTTCCTCTGCCCGGAAGCCCTTTCCTGTTTTTTGAAGGGAAAGTGAAATACGTAGGGATTGGGCTGAGCAGCTCAGCTCTTCATCCTGCCCAGCCTCTGTGATCTGATCTCGCTTACCATCCTCAGCAGCGGCACGAAGCTTTCCTGGTGTCTCAGTGTGGCCTGCGACCACCACACGTGCTCCGGGCTGAGGAGAATCCTCTGAGGTGTTCTCGAATTCTGAGGAATGAATACAAAAAAACAGATGTGGCATTTTCTGGGATCTGTATCCATTCAAAAAAGACATGTTGAGTAGACAATCGTGTTAGGCATTGAAACCCCCCCATGAAATTAAGCACTTGAAACTTCAGTTGCTCCAAAACATAAGGAAACAACAATGATGAAAATTGTGTGTAGTAGATGTCAGTGATATTGGGTATCTTGTATGTGATATATCCAAAGATGTACAGAAAATATCGAAACTGGTGACTACAATTAGTTATTAGCTCCTTTTTCCTCATGAGAAATTATATAATCAGAGGACATGGGGTACAAGATTTAAAAGAATTCTGCGTGTCTACCTGCCTACCTATCTATCTAGATTAGTATCTATATTGATGTAGATATATAGAAAGGTAAAGATATCTGTATAAATACCGAGAGGTGGACAGATACAGCATTTCGCAGGGAATTCCTGGACTGTAGCCGTGGTGCTGGAGATGTTCAAAGGAAGACCTTTCACACTTGTCCCAGACTCCTCTTCTGGGAATGGATTTGTGTATTTCTCCAAGACTGTTAACCTCCCTATTCAGAGCTTTTAAAATCCTCTTTCATAGGAGGCTTACACACCCACATGATACATATCTGCCCATGGATTGGAAGTGGACACCCTGAGCAGGTCTTGGGCAAGAGTTCGCTTATGGCCACTGCTGAGGGAAGAGACTCAGGTCTGCGCCTGGGCCATCGTGGTGCCCCGTCTGCCCACCTGGCTCTTCCTCAGCCCCTTCTTGCTCTCGGCCCACACCATAGTGAGTAAAACTTGTCTCCAGCAGCGGTGTGCAAGTAGTGTGTGTGCCCGGCCGGGGAGCGTGAGCCGCCAGTGACTGCAGAGAGGAAAAGCCTTTCTCTCAACCACCCCTTTTCCTGGATTTATCGTCCTCTCACTGGTGTCACAGGGGGACTGGGCCCTAGGCAGGGAGCGGTGCTTCCTCCAGAGCTAAGGTAGTTCTGACTATGTGATTAACTTTACTGCAGTGGGAAATGAGTGGCAACCAGGTATAGGCATGAAGTCCTCCTCCGTGCCCCGCCATGTCCTTCCCTTTTCTAGCTAACTGGGATGTTGATAACCTGGGGTCTATTTGAAAGCTGAGTGTTAATGATAAAAAGTTTCTGTCAGCAGGGAGACTCGTCCTATTATTTCACATACACTAATTGTCACATAAGAAATAGATTCCTTCGTGTATTAGTTACTAAGGCCTCTTCTACTCCAACTAAGGATTCTGCTCCATTAGTGATGTAATGAGTTTTGAGAAGCAAATAGTTGGACCTGGTACGTATTAAGCAGGCCATTATCTTCTAAACTACTCTGTGTCTTCCCTTGGCTTATGTATGCTGTATATGTGTGTAGGTGTGAATTGGTGTGAATGTGTTTTACGTGTCTTATAGTTTACACTAAAAATATCTCCGATCATGCACTGTTTGTATGGAAGCTGAGTTGAAGACAGACTCACTTTCCAAGCCTCTCTCCAAGGCCCCAGTGGAGTGTGCTGAAATCCCAAACATTGTTGGAAATGTCACGTCCTCTTCATGAGCCACCACTGGGACCCTCAGTTTTTGTCCTGACCCGTCCCCTCCCACCTCTGAGCACCTGGTCTTCCTATGAGGTTTTTAAAACCTCACTGTCACCACAACTATTTCAGTTTCCCGCTTTTCCCAAAAGAGCCGCTTTCTCAATCCAGCCATCGTGGTTACATGGTATTGTGTGTACATGTGTGTGCAAGTGTGTGTGTGTGTGTGTGTGTGTGTGTATCCTGCTGGTTTTTTTCTAACATTTCATCAAGGAGCCTCACATTTACATCTCTATAGTCTGAGGCAGTGAGAGAAAGGTCTCAGTGTCTGAGATGATCTAAGAAATCAATTCATTTTCTGTATGACTTTACACCCTCATCCCTGCACCTCCGATTTTAGGTAGTCAAAGTTTTTTCCTAATTTTTCATTTACCTCTTTGAGCCACACTTTTTTCATTAACTGGAAAAAGTATCACTGGAAAATTTGTAACATTGTAGAAAAGGAAATAAATGGAAATACATTCTATAGGAGATATTATACCAATCAAGCACTCCCATCTGTGGTAGAGGAACACAGAGCGGCACCGTGTGGGGAGCACAGGTCCTGAGCCACAGAGACAAGGACCTGGTCTCGGGAACCTCCTCTCGCCCGGCCCGCGGGTGATCTGTTCCCTGAGAAGGAGCGGCACACCCACACCTCCTCCTCCTTCCCGCGTTCCTGCCCGTTCTCTCCCGTAAGTAGGAATCCTCGCTCCTTTTTTCTTTAGAAGACCGTTTCTAGCTCCCCAGTGCTCAGAGAATATCACTGACACAAACCTCCTGACATCCTGGCCGCTTTGGGGGCACGTGTGGTTTCAAGGTGTTTCGTTTTTTGTTTGCGCTTCATGGCTCAGCACCTCAGAGAGTGACCGAAGTCAGGTGCCTTCCTCCCTGGAACTCTGTGCCACAGGTTCAAGTCAAAGCCGAGAATCAAGTATATCAGAGAACAGCAAGCCACCGGACTAGTCTCTCTCCTCACTCACTCACTCACTCACTGGCCTGTCCGGTGCTTAAGTACACCAGTAGGGCCCTTATGACGTGAGACAGGGTTCCGTAGCATTCTGACCCGTGGATCAGGGCGGACCACTGACGGGTGGGGACCCTTTTACCCAACACAAACTCTACCATCGACTTGAATTTTTATCTTGCACTTCATATCCAAACTTGAGAACCAATGATATGGATTAAACCAAAGACAATTACTGTATGTATGTATGTATGTATCTAGGGGAACCACGTCACCAAATCTCCCCAAGGGTGAGGATAAGGCATCAGGTGAGAGAACCAGGCCTAGACCCATGCCTGCCCCATGGAACATGGTGAAGTGTCCTATCTTACGGGTACCATGTAACTTATGCACACATGTAAGGCTCCCCAGAGCCTTCAGCGAAAGAGGAAGCCCCTGAAGAATAGAATGTTCAGAATATCACCTTTTAGAGTAGCCCCAGATAGAAAGTAACCCCAATGCTCGTAAACGTTATTATCAATAAAGACACTATTTGTGTGCCAAGAATGAAGGAGGTACAGTCACAGATAACACGGATGATGAGTACAAACACAAGTACAGAGAGTGAAAAGGAGTAGACGCGATGCATGTATTGTGCACTCGTGTTCACATAGCATTAAAACACAGGGCAACTAATGCAGCACTTTTGTATGGTCGGGACTGAAACAGAGTAGAGAACTTGGGTGCATGTGGAAGATGAGAAGGAAGTGAATGATGAGGATCGCGGGTGCAGATGGGTCTGTGTAGGGCTGAACTTGAGAACATCGGCTATGAAAAGATACCGTTGTGCTGGGGTCTCGGTCCAGGTATGTCTATCCTCAGGTCAGGACCTGAGGATCCCGCTACGTTGGGCCTGTTTTAGGCTATTGTTGCGGTCACACCTTCCTGGTAATATAACCTGTCCTTGCCCAGCTCATACTGACATGTTCCTCCATGTTTCTCTTCCACCATTTCCTCAAATAACTCTCTGCCCTCCACTTGTCTCCTTGGGCTCGCTCCAATCCTAAGGATTTTCCCTTGGAATTTACTACTTCCGCTGTGGATTGTATTAATGAAGATGGAGAAGCATTTTGAGTTTCTTTCTGTACTGGGCAGCCTTGTGCTGACTGATGAGCAGAATCACTCAGCTCATCTCTGGGCTCTGCCTAGATCCCCACTGTCCTTTGCATCCCATTCAATAGTCCCTTCTTACGAGTGCCGGCAAGCGTGTCCTCACAAGGGACGCAGGAGAGGCACTCTGAAGAAGCAGCAGCAGCTTGCATTGTTGTTTTCTGGCCTTGGGTTAGGGCCACTGTCCTGTGTCCATGCTGTAGAGCTGCTTTTGTGGAAAAGTTAAATAAAAATGATAGATGTGGTCTGTGCTGGGTGTTTGTGTATTTATCCATCCATTAATAAAACAATAAGAGTCTGCTATGGAATGTCTTCAGTGATTCCAGGTAGCCTCCATTTACGTGGGTAACCTAATGGGGCTTTCCTTTGAAAAGTTTAAATGTGTGGCAGTATTGGTTGTGCCACTATAGATCATGAGCGACTGGATTTTCACAAAGTGTGTCTTTGTAAATGGAACAGAGATTCGTAGCTAGCTCTAAGGAGGGAGGTAAAACAAGCTACCTGTGTGAAAGGGTGTACATTATTTATGGATTAGTGTGTAGACAGCTGAGTCTGAGAATGATTGCCTGAGGAGGGAAGGTGGAAGTGTGTATCTGGGTAACGCTCGTAGAGAATCTGAAGGACGCATCTGGAATGAAGGCATGTGTATATGGGAGAAAAAGTGAAAGGAAGGAATAATGGGGCTGTATCTGGTATGAAGGAGTATAGTGTGTGTGTGTGTGTGTGTGTGTGTGTGTGTGTGTGTGTGTGTGTGTGTGTGAGTGAGTTTGTGCTGATCTGAGGGAAGAGGTTGTACTTGAGTTCCCACACTGTTATCATCACAGCCCACTGTCTCACAGCTGTCCGCGTGTTCATATGGGGAACTGTCCTATCCTTGAAAGCACACCCACCGGTTTGTCCCTCTGCAGAGGCTTCAGTCTTAGTTCCTCTGCCCTGAAGCCCTTTCCTGTTTTTTGAAGGGAAAGTGAAATACGTAGGGATTGGGCTGAGCAGCTCAGCTCTTCATCCTGCCCAGCCTCTGTGATCTGATCTCGCTTACCATCCTCAGCAGCGGCACGAAGCTTTCCTGGTGTCTCAGTGTGGCCTGCGACCACCACACGTGCTCCGGGCTGAGGAGAATCCTCTGAGGTGTTCTCGAATTCTGAGGAATGAATACAAAAAAACAGATGTGGCATTTTCTGGGATCTGTATCCATTCAAAAAAGACATGTTGAGTAGACAATCGTGTTAGGCATTGAAACCCCCCCATGAAATTAAGCACTTGAAACTTCAGTTGCTCCAAAACATAAGGAAACAACAATGATGAAAATTGTGTGTAGTAGATGTCAGTGATATTGGGTATCTTGTATGTGATATATCCAAAGATGTACAGAAAATATCGAAACTGGTGACTACAATTAGTTATTAGCTCCTTTTTCCTCATGAGAAATTATATAATCAGAGGACATGGGGTACAAGATTTAAAAGAATTCTGCGTGTCTACCTGCCTACCTATCTATCTAGATTAGTATCTATATTGATGTAGATATATAGAAAGGTAGAGATATCTGTATAAATACCGAGAGGTGGACAGATACAGCATTTCGCAGGGAATTCCTGGACTGTAGCCGTGGTGCTGGAGATGTTCAAAGGAAGACCTTTCACACTTGTCCCAGACTCCTCTTCTGGGAATGGATTTGTGTATTTCTCCAAGACTGTTAACCTCCCTATTCAGAGCTTTTAAAATCCTCTTTCATAGGAGGCTTACACACCCACATGATACATTTCTGCCCATGGATTGGAAGTGGACACCCTGAGCAGGTCTTGGGCAAGAGTTCGCTTATGGCCACTGCTGAGGGAAGAGACTCAGGTCTGCGCCTGGGCCATCGTGGTGCCCCGTCTGCCCACCTGGCTCTTCCTCAGCCCCTTCTTGCTCTCGGCCCACACCATAGTGAGTAAAACTTGTCTCCAGCAGCGGTGTGCAAGTAGTGTGTGTGCCCGGCCGGGGAGCGTGAGCCGCCAGTGACTGCAGAGAGGAAAAGCCTTTCTCTCAACCACCCCTTTTCCTGGATTTATCGTCCTCTCACTGGTGTCACAGGGGGACTGGGCCCTGGGCAGGGAGCGCGCTTCCTCCAGAGCTAAGGTAGTTCTGACTATGTGATTAACTTTACTGCAGTGGGAAATGAGTGGCAACCAGGCATAGGCATGAAGTCCTCCTCTGTGCCCCTCCATGTCCTTCCCTTTTCTAGCTAACTGGGATGTTGATAACCTGGGGTCTATTTGAAAGCTGAGTGTTAATGATAAAAAGTTTCTGTCAGCAGGGAGAGTTGCCTTATTCCTTCACATACACTAATTGTCACATAAGAAATAGATTCCTTCGTGTATTAGTTACTAAGGCCTCTTCTACTCCAACTAAGGATTCTGCTCCATTAGTGATGTAATGAGTTTTGAGAAGCAAATAGTTGGACCTGGTACGTATTAAGCAGGCCATTATCTTCGAAACTACTCTGTGTCTTCCCTTGGCTTATGTATGCTGTATATGTGTGTAGGTGTGAATTGGTGTGAATGTGTTTTACGTGTCTTATAGTTTACACTAAAAATATCTCCGATCATGCACTGTTTGTATGGAAGCTGAGTTGAAGACAGACTCACTTTCCAAGCCTCTCTCCAAGGCCCCAGTGGAGTGTGCTGAAATCCCAAACATTGTTGGAAATGTCACGTCCTCTTCATGAGCCACCACTGGGACCCTCAGTTTTTGTCCTGACCCGTCCCCTCCCACCTCTGAGCACCTGGTCTTCCTATGAGGTTTTTAAAACCTCACTGTCACCACAACTATTTCAGTTTCCCGCTTTTCCCAAAAGAGCCGCTTTCTCAATCCAGCCATCGTGGTTACATGGTATTGTGTGTACATGTGTGTGCAAGTGTGTGTGTGTGTGTGTGTGTGTGTGTGTGTATCCTGCTGGTTTTTTTCTAACATTTCATCAAGGAGCCTCACATTTACATCTCTATAGTCTGAGGCAGTGAGAGAAAGGTCTCAGTGTCTGAGATGATCTAAGAAATCAATTCATTTTCTGTATGACTTTACACCCTCATCCCTGCACCTCCGATTTTAGGTAGTCAAAGTTTTTTCCTAATTTTTCATTTACCTCTTTGAGCCACACTTTTTTCATTAACTGGAAAAAGTATCACTGGAAAATTTGTAACATTGTAGAAAAGGAAATAAATGGAAATACATTCTATAGGAGATATTATACCAATCAAGCACTCCCATCTGTGGTAGAGGAACACAGAGCGGCACCGTGTGGGGAGCACAGGTCCTGAGCCACAGAGACAAGGACCTGGTCTCGGGAACCTCCTCTCGCCCGGCCCGCGGGTGATCTGTTCCCTGAGAAGGAGCGGCACACCCACACCTCCTCCTCCTTCCCGCGTTCCTGCCCGTTCTCTCCCGTAAGTAGGAATCCTCGCTCCTTTTTTCTTTAGAAGACCGTTTCTAGCTCCCCAGTGCTCAGAGAATATCACTGACACAAACCTCCTGACATCCTGGCCGCTTTGGGGGCACGTGTGGTTTCAAGGTGCTTCGTTTTTTGTTTGCGCTTCATGGCTCAGCACCTCAGAGAGTGACCGAAGTCAGGTGCCTTCCTCCCTGGAACTCTGTGCCACAGGTTCAAGTCAAAGCCGAGAATCAAGTATATCAGAGAACAGCAAGCCACCGGACTAGTCTCTCTCCTCACTCACTCACTCACTCACTGGCCTGTCCGGTGCTTAAGTACACCAGTAGGGCCCTTATGACGTGAGACAGGGTTCCGTAGCATTCTGACCCGTGGATCGGGGCGGACCACTGACGGGTGGGGACCCTTTTACCCAACACAAACTCTACCATCGACTTGAATTTTTATCTTGCACTTCATATCCAAACTTGAGAACCAATGATATGGATTAAACCAAAGACAATTACTGTATGTATGTATGTATGTATCTAGGGGAACCACGTCACCAAATCTCCCCAAGGGTGAGGATAAGGCATCAGGTGAGAGAACCAGGCCTAGACCCATGCCTGCCCCATGGAACATGGTGAAGTGTCCTATCTTACGGGTACCATGTAACTTATGCACACATGTAAGGCTCCCCAGAGCCTTCAGCGAAAGAGGAAGCCCCTGAAGAATAGAATGTTCAGAATATCACCTTTTAGAGTAGCCCCAGATAGAAAGTGACCCCAATGCTCATAAACGTTATTATCAATAAAGACACTATTTGTGTGCCAAGAATGAAGGAGGTACAGTCACAGATAACACGGATGATGAGTACAAACACAAGTACAGAGAGTGAAAAGGAGTAGACGCGATGCATGTATTGTGCACTCGTGTTCACATAGCATTAAAACACAGGGCAACTAATGCAGCACTTTTGTATGGTCGGGACTGAAACAGAGTAGAGAACTTGGGTGCATGTGGAAGATGAGAAGGAAGTGAATGATGAGGATCGCGGGTGCAGATGGGTCTGTGTAGGGCTGAACTTGAGAACATCGGCTATGAAAAGATACCGTTGTGCTGGGGTCTCGGTCCAGGTATGTCTATCCTCAGGTCAGGACCTGAGGATCCCGCTACGTTGGGCCTGTTTTAGGCTATTGTTGCGGTCACACCTTCCTGGTAATATAACCTGTCCTTGCCCAGCTCATACTGACATGTTCCTCCATGTTTCTCTTCCACCATTTCCTCAAATAACTCTCTGCCCTCCACTTGTCTCCTTGGGCTCGCTCCAATCCTAAGGATTTTCCCTTGGAATTTACTACTTCCGCTGTGGATTGTATTAATGAAGATGGAGAAGCATTTTGAGTTTCTTTCTGTACTGGGCAGCCTTGTGCTGACTGATGAGCAGAATCACTCAGCTCATCTCTGGGCTCTGCCTAGATCCCCACTGTCCTTTGCATCCCATTCAATAGTCCCTTCTTACGAGTGCCGGCAAGCGTGTCCTCACAAGGGACGCAGGAGAGGCACTCTGAAGAAGCAGCAGCAGCTTGCATTGTTGTTTTCTGGCCTTGGGTTAGGGCCACTGTCCCGTGTCCATGCTGTAGAGCTGCTTTTGTGGAAAAGTTAAATAAAAATGATAGATGTGGTCTGTGCTGGGTGTTTGTGTATTTATCCATCCATTAATAAAACAATAAGAGTCTGCTATGGAATGTCTTCAGTGATTCCAGGTAGCCTCCATTTACGTGGGTAACCTAATGGGGCTTTCCTTTGAAAAGTTTAAATGTGTGGCAGTATTGGTTGTGCCACTATAGATCATGAGCGACTGGATTTTCACAAAGTGTGTCTTTGTAAATGGAACAGAGATTCGTAGCTAGCTCTAAGGAGGGAGGTAAAACAAGCTACCTGTGTGAAAGGGTGTACATTATTTATGGATTAGTGTGTAGACAGCTGAGTCTGAGAATGATTGCCTGAGGAGGGAAGGTGGAAGTGTGTATCTGGGTAACGCTCGTAGAGAATCTGAAGGACGCATCTGGAATGAAGGCATGTGTATATGGGAGAAAAAGTGAAAGGAAGGAATAATGGGGCTGTATCTGGTATGAAGGAGTATAGGGTGTGTGTGTGTGTGTGTGTGTGTGTGTGTGTGTGTGTGTGTGTGTGTGTGAGTGAGTTTGTGCTGATCTGAGGGAAGAGGTTGTACTTGAGTTCCCACACTGTTATCATCACAGCCCACTGTCTCACAGCTGTCCGCGTGTTCATATGGGGAACTGTCCTATCCTTGAAAGCACACCCACCGGTTTGTCCCTCTGCAGAGGCTTCAGTCTTAGTTCCTCTGCCCTGAAGCCCTTTCCTGTTTTTTGAAGGGAAAGTGAAATACGTAGGGATTGGGCTGAGCAGCTCAGCTCTTCATCCTGCCCAGCCTCTGTGATCTGATCTCGCTTACCATCCTCAGCAGCGGCACGAAGCTTTCCTGGTGTCTCAGTGTGACCTGCGACCACCACACGTGCTCCGGGCTGAGGAGAATCCTCTGAGGTGTTCTCGAATTCTGAGGAATGAATACAAAAAAACAGATGTGGCATTTTCTGGGATCTGTATCCATTCAAAAAAGACATGTTGAGTAGACAATCGTGTTAGGCATTGAAACCCCCCCATGAAATTAAGCACTTGAAACTTCAGTTGCTCCAAAACATAAGGAAACAACAATGATGAAAATTGTGTGTAGTAGATGTCAGTGATATTGGGTATCTTGTATGTGATATATCCAAAGATGTACAGAAAATATCGAAACTGGTGACTACAATTAGTTATTAGCTCCTTTTTCCTCATGAGAAATTATATAATCAGAGGACATGGGGTACAAGATTTAAAAGAATTCTGCGTGTCTACCTGCCTACCTATCTATCTAGATTAGTATCTATATTGATGTAGATATATAGAAAGGTAGAGATATCTGTATAAATACCGAGAGGTGGACAGATACAGCATTTCGCAGGGAATTCCTGGACTGTAGCCGTGGTGCTGGAGATGTTCAAAGGAAGACCTTTCACACTTGTCCCAGACTCCTCTTCTGGGAATGGATTTGTGTATTTCTCCAAGACTGTTAACCTCCCTATTCAGAGCTTTTAAAATCCTCTTTCATAGGAGGCTTACACACCCACATGATACATTTCTGCCCATGGATTGGAAGTGGACACCCTGAGCAGGTCTTGGGCAAGAGTTCGCTTATGGCCACTGCTGAGGGAAGAGACTCAGGTCTGCGCCTGGGCCATCGTGGTGCCCCGTCTGCCCACCTGGCTCTTCCTCAGCCCCTTCTTGCTCTCGGCCCACACCATAGTGAGTAAAACTTGTCTCCAGCAGCGGTGTGCAAGTAGTGTGTGTGCCCGGCCGGGGAGCGTGAGCCGCCAGTGACTGCAGAGAGGAAAAGCCTTTCTCTCAACCACCCCTTTTCCTGGATTTATCGTCCTCTCACTGGTGTCACAGGGGGACTGGGCCCTGGGCAGGGAGCGCGCTTCCTCCAGAGCTAAGGTAGTTCTGACTATGTGATTAACTTTACTGCAGTGGGAAATGAGTGGCAACCAGGCATAGGCATGAAGTCCTCCTCTGTGCCCCGCCATGTCCTTCCCTTTTCTAGCTAACTGGGATGTTGATAACCTGGGGTCTATTTGAAAGCTGAGTGTTAATGATAAAAAGTTTCTGTCAGCAGGGAGAGTTGCCTTATTCCTTCACATACACTAATTGTCACATAAGAAATAGATTCCTTCGTGTATTAGTTACTAAGGCCTCTTCTACTCCAACTAAGGATTCTGCTCCATTAGTGATGTAATGAGTTTTGAGAAGCAAATAGTTGGACCTGGTACGTATTAAGCAGGCCATTATCTTCGAAACTACTCTGTGTCTTCCCTTGGCTTATGTATGCTGTATATGTGTGTAGGTGTGAATTGGTGTGAATGTGTTTTACGTGTCTTATAGTTTACACTAAAAATATCTCCGATCATGCACTGTTTGTATGGAAGCTGAGTTGAAGACAGACTCACTTTCCAAGCCTCTCTCCAAGGCCCCAGTGGAGTGTGCTGAAATCCCAAACATTGTTGGAAATGTCACGTCCTCTTCATGAGCCACCACTGGGACCCTCAGTTTTTGTCCTGACCCGTCCCCTCCCACCTCTGAGCACCTGGTCTTCCTATGAGGTTTTTAAAACCTCACTGTCACCACAACTATTTCAGTTTCCCGCTTTTCCCAAAAGAGCCGCTTTCTCAATCCAGCCATCGTGGTTACATGGTATTGTGTGTACATGTGTGTGCAAGTGTGTGTGTGTGTGTGTGTGTGTGTGTGTATCCTGCTGGTTTTTTTCTAACATTTCATCAAGGAGCCTCACATTTACATCTCTATAGTCTGAGGCAGTGAGAGAAAGGTCTCAGTGTCTGAGATGATCTAAGAAATCAATTCATTTTCTGTATGACTTTACACCCTCATCCCTGCACCTCCGATTTTAGGTAGTCAAAGTTTTTTCCTAATTTTTCATTTACCTCTTTGAGCCACACTTTTTTCATTAACTGGAAAAAGTATCACTGGAAAATTTGTAACATTGTAGAAAAGGAAATAAATGGAAATACATTCTATAGGAGATATTATACCAATCAAGCACTCCCATCTGTGGTAGAGGAACACAGAGCGGCACCGTGTGGGGAGCACAGGTCCTGAGCCACAGAGACAAGGACCTGGTCTCGGGAACCTCCTCTCGCCCGGCCCGCGGGTGATCTGTTCCCTGAGAAGGAGCGGCACACCCACACCTCCTCCTCCTTCCCGCGTTCCTGCCCGTTCTCTCCCGTAAGTAGGAATCCTCGCTCCTTTTTTCTTTAGAAGACCGTTTCTAGCTCCCCAGTGCTCAGAGAATATCACTGACACAAACCTCCTGACATCCTGGCCGCTTTGGGGGCACGTGTGGTTTCAAGGTGTTTCGTTTTTTGTTTGCGCTTCATGGCTCAGCACCTCAGAGAGTGACCGAAGTCAGGTGCCTTCCTCCCTGGAACTCTGTGCCACAGGTTCAAGTCAAAGCCGAGAATCAAGTATATCAGAGAACAGCAAGCCACCGGACTAGTCTCTCTCCTCACTCACTCACTCACTCACTGGCCTGTCCGGTGCTTAAGTACACCAGTAGGGCCCTTATGACGTGAGACAGGGTTCCGTAGCATTCTGACCCGTGGATCGGGGCGGACCACTGACGGGTGGGGACCCTTTTACCCAACACAAACTCTACCATCGACTTGAATTTTTATCTTGCACTTCATATCCAAACTTGAGAACCAATGATATGGATTAAACCAAAGACAATTACTGTATGTATGTATGTATGTATCTAGGGGAACCACGTCACCAAATCTCCCCAAGGGTGAGGATAAGGCATCAGGTGAGAGAACCAGGCCTAGACCCATGCCTGCCCCATGGAACATGGTGAAGTGTCCTATCTTACGGGTACCATGTAACTTATGCACACATGTAAGGCTCCCCAGAGCCTTCAGCGAAAGAGGAAGCCCCTGAAGAATAGAATGTTCAGAATATCACCTTTTAGAGTAGCCCCAGATAGAAAGTGACCCCAATGCTCATAAACGTTATTATCAATAAAGACACTATTTGTGTGCCAAGAATGAAGGAGGTACAGTCACAGATAACACGGATGATGAGTACAAACACAAGTACAGAGAGTGAAAAGGAGTAGACGCGATGCATGTATTGTGCACTCGTGTTCACATAGCATTAAAACACAGGGCAACTAATGCAGCACTTTTGTATGGTCGGGACTGAAACAGAGTAGAGAACTTGGGTGCATGTGGAAGATGAGAAGGAAGTGAATGATGAGGATCGCGGGTGCAGATGGGTCTGTGTAGGGCTGAACTTGAGAACATCGGCTATGAAAAGATACCGTTGTGCTGGGGTCTCGGTCCAGGTATGTCTATCCTCAGGTCAGGACCTGAGGATCCCGCTACGTTGGGCCTGTTTTAGGCTATTGTTGCGGTCACACCTTCCTGGTAATATAACCTGTCCTTGCCCAGCTCATACTGACATGTTCCTCCATGTTTCTCTTCCACCATTTCCTCAAATAACTCTCTGCCCTCCACTTGTCTCCTTGGGCTCGCTCCAATCCTAAGGATTTTCCCTTGGAATTTACTACTTCCGCTGTGGATTGTATTAATGAAGATGGAGAAGCATTTTGAGTTTCTTTCTGTACTGGGCAGCCTTGTGCTGACTGATGAGCAGAATCACTCAGCTCATCTCTGGGCTCTGCCTAGATCCCCACTGTCCTTTGCATCCCATTCAATAGTCCCTTCTTACGAGTGCCGGCAAGCGTGTCCTCACAAGGGACGCAGGAGAGGCACTCTGAAGAAGCAGCAGCAGCTTGCATTGTTGTTTTCTGGCCTTGGGTTAGGGCCACTGTCCCGTGTCCATGCTGTAGAGCTGCTTTTGTGGAAAAGTTAAATAAAAATGATAGATGTGGTCTGTGCTGGGTGTTTGTGTATTTATCCATCCATTAATAAAACAATAAGAGTCTGCTATGGAATGTCTTCAGTGATTCCAGGTAGCCTCCATTTACGTGGGTAACCTAATGGGGCTTTCCTTTGAAAAGTTTAAATGTGTGGCAGTATTGGTTGTGCCACTATAGATCATGAGCGACTGGATTTTCACAAAGTGTGTCTTTGTAAATGGAACAGAGATTCGTAGCTAGCTCTAAGGAGGGAGGTAAAACAAGCTACCTGTGTGAAAGGGTGTACATTATTTATGGATTAGTGTGTAGACAGCTGAGTCTGAGAATGATTGCCTGAGGAGGGAAGGTGGAAGTGTGTATCTGGGTAACGCTCGTAGAGAATCTGAAGGACGCATCTGGAATGAAGGCATGTGTATATGGGAGAAAAAGTGAAAGGAAGGAATAATGGGGCTGTATCTGGTATGAAGGAGTATAGTGGGTGTGTGTGTGTGTGTGTGTGTGTGTGTGTGTGTGTGTGTGTGTGTGTGTGAGTGAGTTTGTGCTGATCTGAGGGAAGAGGTTGTACTTGAGTTCCCACACTGTTATCATCACAGCCCACTGTCTCACAGCTGTCCGCGTGTTCATATGGGGAACTGTCCTATCCTTGAAAGCACACCCACCGGTTTGTCCCTCTGCAGAGGCTTCAGTCTTAGTTCCTCTGCCCTGAAGCCCTTTCCTGTTTTTTGAAGGGAAAGTGAAATACGTAGGGATTGGGCTGAGCAGCTCAGCTCTTCATCCTGCCCAGCCTCTGTGATCTGATCTCGCTTACCATCCTCAGCAGCGGCACGAAGCTTTCCTGGTGTCTCAGTGTGACCTGCGACCACCACACGTGCTCCGGGCTGAGGAGAATCCTCTGAGGTGTTCTCGAATTCTGAGGAATGAATACAAAAAAACAGATGTGGCATTTTCTGGGATCTGTATCCATTCAAAAAAGACATGTTGAGTAGACAATCGTGTTAGGCATTGAAACCCCCCCATGAAATTAAGCACTTGAAACTTCAGTTGCTCCAAAACATAAGGAAACAACAATGATGAAAATTGTGTGTAGTAGATGTCAGTGATATTGGGTATCTTGTATGTGATATATCCAAAGATGTACAGAAAATATCGAAACTGGTGACTACAATTAGTTATTAGCTCCTTTTTCCTCATGAGAAATTATATAATCAGAGGACATGGGGTACAAGATTTAAAAGAATTCTGCGTGTCTACCTGCCTACCTATCTATCTAGATTAGTATCTATATTGATGTAGATATATAGAAAGGTAGAGATATCTGTATAAATACCGAGAGGTGGACAGATACAGCATTTCGCAGGGAATTCCTGGACTGTAGCCGTGGTGCTGGAGATGTTCAAAGGAAGACCTTTCACACTTGTCCCAGACTCCTCTTCTGGGAATGGATTTGTGTATTTCTCCAAGACTGTTAACCTCCCTATTCAGAGCTTTTAAAATCCTCTTTCATAGGAGGCTTACACACCCACATGATACATTTCTGCCCATGGATTGGAAGTGGACACCCTGAGCAGGTCTTGGGCAAGAGTTCGCTTATGGCCACTGCTGAGGGAAGAGACTCAGGTCTGCGCCTGGGCCATCGTGGTGCCCCGTCTGCCCACCTGGCTCTTCCTCAGCCCCTTCTTGCTCTCGGCCCACACCATAGTGAGTAAAACTTGTCTCCAGCAGCGGTGTGCAAGTAGTGTGTGTGCCCGGCCGGGGAGCGTGAGCCGCCAGTGACTGCAGAGAGGAAAAGCCTTTCTCTCAACCACCCCTTTTCCTGGATTTATCGTCCTCTCACTGGTGTCACAGGGGGACTGGGCCCTGGGCAGGGAGCGCGCTTCCTCCAGAGCTAAGGTAGTTCTGACTATGTGATTAACTTTACTGCAGTGGGAAATGAGTGGCAACCAGGCATAGGCATGAAGTCCTCCTCTGTGCCCCGCCATGTCCTTCCCTTTTCTAGCTAACTGGGATGTTGATAACCTGGGGTCTATTTGAAAGCTGAGTGTTAATGATAAAAAGTTTCTGTCAGCAGGGAGAGTTGCCTTATTCCTTCACATACACTAATTGTCACATAAGAAATAGATTCCTTCGTGTATTAGTTACTAAGGCCTCTTCTACTCCAACTAAGGATTCTGCTCCATTAGTGATGTAATGAGTTTTGAGAAGCAAATAGTTGGACCTGGTACGTATTAAGCAGGCCATTATCTTCGAAACTACTCTGTGTCTTCCCTTGGCTTATGTATGCTGTATATGTGTGTAGGTGTGAATTGGTGTGAATGTGTTTTACGTGTCTTATAGTTTACACTAAAAATATCTCCGATCATGCACTGTTTGTATGGAAGCTGAGTTGAAGACAGACTCACTTTCCAAGCCTCTCTCCAAGGCCCCAGTGGAGTGTGCTGAAATCCCAAACATTGTTGGAAATGTCACGTCCTCTTCATGAGCCACCACTGGGACCCTCAGTTTTTGTCCTGACCCGTCCCCTCCCACCTCTGAGCACCTGGTCTTCCTATGAGGTTTTTAAAACCTCACTGTCACCACAACTATTTCAGTTTCCCGCTTTTCCCAAAAGAGCCGCTTTCTCAATCCAGCCATCGTGGTTACATGGTATTGTGTGTACATGTGTGTGCAAGTGTGTGTGTGTGTGTGTGTGTGTGTGTGTGTATCCTGCTGGTTTTTTTCTAACATTTCATCAAGGAGCCTCACATTTACATCTCTATAGTCTGAGGCAGTGAGAGAAAGGTCTCAGTGTCTGAGATGATCTAAGAAATCAATTCATTTTCTGTATGACTTTACACCCTCATCCCTGCACCTCCGATTTTAGGTAGTCAAAGTTTTTTCCTAATTTTTCATTTACCTCTTTGAGCCACACTTTTTTCATTAACTGGAAAAAGTATCACTGGAAAATTTGTAACATTGTAGAAAAGGAAATAAATGGAAATACATTCTATAGGAGATATTATACCAATCAAGCACTCCCATCTGTGGTAGAGGAACACAGAGCGGCACCGTGTGGGGAGCACAGGTCCTGAGCCACAGAGACAAGGACCTGGTCTCGGGAACCTCCTCTCGCCCGGCCCGCGGGTGATCTGTTCCCTGAGAAGGAGCGGCACACCCACACCTCCTCCTCCTTCCCGCGTTCCTGCCCGTTCTCTCCCGTAAGTAGGAATCCTCGCTCCTTTTTTCTTTAGAAGACCGTTTCTAGCTCCCCAGTGCTCAGAGAATATCACTGACACAAACCTCCTGACATCCTGGCCGCTTTGGGGGCACGTGTGGTTTCAAGGTGTTTCGTTTTTTGTTTGCGCTTCATGGCTCAGCACCTCAGAGAGTGACCAAAGTCAGGTGCCTTCCTCCCTGGAACTCTGTGCCACAGGTTCAAGTCAAAGCCGAGAATCAAGTATATCAGAGAACAGCAAGCCACCGGACTAGTCTCTCTCCTCACTCACTCACTCACTCACTGGCCTGTCCGGTGCTTAAGTACACCAGTAGGGCCCTTATGACGTGAGACAGGGTTCCGTAGCATTCTGACCCGTGGATCGGGGCGGACCACTGACGGGTGGGGACCCTTTTACCCAACACAAACTCTACCATCGACTTGAATTTTTATCTTGCACTTCATATCCAAACTTGAGAACCAATGATATGGATTAAACCAAAGACAATTACTGTATGTATGTATGTATGTATCTAGGGGAACCACGTCACCAAATCTCCCCAAGGGTGAGGATAAGGCATCAGGTGAGAGAACCAGGCCTAGACCCATGCCTGCCCCATGGAACATGGTGAAGTGTCCTATCTTACGGGTACCATGTAACTTATGCACACATGTAAGGCTCCCCAGAGCCTTCAGCGAAAGAGGAAGCCCCTGAAGAATAGAATGTTCAGAATATCACCTTTTAGAGTAGCCCCAGATAGAAAGTGACCCCAATGCTCATAAACGTTATTATCAATAAAGACACTATTTGTGTGCCAAGAATGAAGGAGGTACAGTCACAGATAACACGGATGATGAGTACAAACACAAGTACAGAGAGTGAAAAGGAGTAGACGCGATGCATGTATTGTGCACTCGTGTTCACATAGCATTAAAACACAGGGCAACTAATGCAGCACTTTTGTATGGTCGGGACTGAAACAGAGTAGAGAACTTGGGTGCATGTGGAAGATGAGAAGGAAGTGAATGATGAGGATCGCGGGTGCAGATGGGTCTGTGTAGGGCTGAACTTGAGAACATCGGCTATGAAAAGATACCGTTGTGCTGGGGTCTCGGTCCAGGTATGTCTATCCTCAGGTCAGGACCTGAGGATCCCGCTACGTTGGGCCTGTTTTAGGCTATTGTTGCGGTCACACCTTCCTGGTAATATAACCTGTCCTTGCCCAGCTCATACTGACATGTTCCTCCATGTTTCTCTTCCACCATTTCCTCAAATAACTCTCTGCCCTCCACTTGTCTCCTTGGGCTCGCTCCAATCCTAAGGATTTTCCCTTGGAATTTACTACTTCCGCTGTGGATTGTATTAATGAAGATGGAGAAGCATTTTGAGTTTCTTTCTGTACTGGGCAGCCTTGTGCTGACTGATGAGCAGAATCACTCAGCTCATCTCTGGGCTCTGCCTAGATCCCCACTGTCCTTTGCATCCCATTCAATAGTCCCTTCTTACGAGTGCCGGCAAGCGTGTCCTCACAAGGGACGCAGGAGAGGCACTCTGAAGAAGCAGCAGCAGCTTGCATTGTTGTTTTCTGGCCTTGGGTTAGGGCCACTGTCCCGTGTCCATGCTGTAGAGCTGCTTTTGTGGAAAAGTTAAATAAAAATGATAGATGTGGTCTGTGCTGGGTGTTTGTGTATTTATCCATCCATTAATAAAACAATAAGAGTCTGCTATGGAATGTCTTCAGTGATTCCAGGTAGCCTCCATTTACGTGGGTAACCTAATGGGGCTTTCCTTTGAAAAGTTTAAATGTGTGGCAGTATTGGTTGTGCCACTATAGATCATGAGCGACTGGATTTTCACAAAGTGTGTCTTTGTAAATGGAACAGAGATTCGTAGCTAGCTCTAAGGAGGGAGGTAAAACAAGCTACCTGTGTGAAAGGGTGTACATTATTTATGGATTAGTGTGTAGACAGCTGAGTCTGAGAATGATTGCCTGAGGAGGGAAGGTGGAAGTGTGTATCTGGGTAACGCTCGTAGAGAATCTGAAGGACGCATCTGGAATGAAGGCATGTGTATATGGGAGAAAAAGTGAAAGGAAGGAATAATGGGGCTGTATCTGGTATGAAGGAGTATAGGGTGTGTGTGTGTGTGTGTGTGTGTGTGTGTGTGTGTGTGTGTGTGTGTGTGAGTGAGTTTGTGCTGATCTGAGGGAAGAGGTTGTACTTGAGTTCCCACACTGTTATCATCACAGCCCACTGTCTCACAGCTGTCCGCGTGTTCATATGGGGAACTGTCCTATCCTTGAAAGCACACCCACCGGTTTGTCCCTCTGCAGAGGCTTCAGTCTTAGTTCCTCTGCCCTGAAGCCCTTTCCTGTTTTTTGAAGGGAAAGTGAAATACGTAGGGATTGGGCTGAGCAGCTCAGCTCTTCATCCTGCCCAGCCTCTGTGATCTGATCTCGCTTACCATCCTCAGCAGCGGCACGAAGCTTTCCTGGTGTCTCAGTGTGACCTGCGACCACCACACGTGCTCCGGGCTGAGGAGAATCCTCTGAGGTGTTCTCGAATTCTGAGGAATGAATACAAAAAAACAGATGTGGCATTTTCTGGGATCTGTATCCATTCAAAAAAGACATGTTGAGTAGACAATCGTGTTAGGCATTGAAACCCCCCCATGAAATTAAGCACTTGAAACTTCAGTTGCTCCAAAACATAAGGAAACAACAATGATGAAAATTGTGTGTAGTAGATGTCAGTGATATTGGGTATCTTGTATGTGATATATCCAAAGATGTACAGAAAATATCGAAACTGGTGACTACAATTAGTTATTAGCTCCTTTTTCCTCATGAGAAATTATATAATCAGAGGACATGGGGTACAAGATTTAAAAGAATTCTGCGTGTCTACCTGCCTACCTATCTATCTAGATTAGTATCTATATTGATGTAGATATATAGAAAGGTAGAGATATCTGTATAAATACCGAGAGGTGGACAGATACAGCATTTCGCAGGGAATTCCTGGACTGTAGCCGTGGTGCTGGAGATGTTCAAAGGAAGACCTTTCACACTTGTCCCAGACTCCTCTTCTGGGAATGGATTTGTGTATTTCTCCAAGACTGTTAACCTCCCTATTCAGAGCTTTTAAAATCCTCTTTCATAGGAGGCTTACACACCCACATGATACATTTCTGCCCATGGATTGGAAGTGGACACCCTGAGCAGGTCTTGGGCAAGAGTTCGCTTATGGCCACTGCTGAGGGAAGAGACTCAGGTCTGCGCCTGGGCCATCGTGGTGCCCCGTCTGCCCACCTGGCTCTTCCTCAGCCCCTTCTTGCTCTCGGCCCACACCATAGTGAGTAAAACTTGTCTCCAGCAGCGGTGTGCAAGTAGTGTGTGTGCCCGGCCGGGGAGCGTGAGCCGCCAGTGACTGCAGAGAGGAAAAGCCTTTCTCTCAACCACCCCTTTTCCTGGATTTATCGTCCTCTCACTGGTGTCACAGGGGGACTGGGCCCTGGGCAGGGAGCGCGCTTCCTCCAGAGCTAAGGTAGTTCTGACTATGTGATTAACTTTACTGCAGTGGGAAATGAGTGGCAACCAGGCATAGGCATGAAGTCCTCCTCTGTGCCCCGCCATGTCCTTCCCTTTTCTAGCTAACTGGGATGTTGATAACCTGGGGTCTATTTGAAAGCTGAGTGTTAATGATAAAAAGTTTCTGTCAGCAGGGAGAGTTGCCTTATTCCTTCACATACACTAATTGTCACATAAGAAATAGATTCCTTCGTGTATTAGTTACTAAGGCCTCTTCTACTCCAACTAAGGATTCTGCTCCATTAGTGATGTAATGAGTTTTGAGAAGCAAATAGTTGGACCTGGTACGTATTAAGCAGGCCATTATCTTCGAAACTACTCTGTGTCTTCCCTTGGCTTATGTATGCTGTATATGTGTGTAGGTGTGAATTGGTGTGAATGTGTTTTACGTGTCTTATAGTTTACACTAAAAATATCTCCGATCATGCACTGTTTGTATGGAAGCTGAGTTGAAGACAGACTCACTTTCCAAGCCTCTCTCCAAGGCCCCAGTGGAGTGTGCTGAAATCCCAAACATTGTTGGAAATGTCACGTCCTCTTCATGAGCCACCACTGGGACCCTCAGTTTTTGTCCTGACCCGTCCCCTCCCACCTCTGAGCACCTGGTCTTCCTATGAGGTTTTTAAAACCTCACTGTCACCACAACTATTTCAGTTTCCCGCTTTTCCCAAAAGAGCCGCTTTCTCAATCCAGCCATCGTGGTTACATGGTATTGTGTGTACATGTGTGTGCAAGTGTGTGTGTGTGTGTGTGTGTGTGTGTGTGTATCCTGCTGGTTTTTTTCTAACATTTCATCAAGGAGCCTCACATTTACATCTCTATAGTCTGAGGCAGTGAGAGAAAGGTCTCAGTGTCTGAGATGATCTAAGAAATCAATTCATTTTCTGTATGACTTTACACCCTCATCCCTGCACCTCCGATTTTAGGTAGTCAAAGTTTTTTCCTAATTTTTCATTTACCTCTTTGAGCCACACTTTTTTCATTAACTGGAAAAAGTATCACTGGAAAATTTGTAACATTGTAGAAAAGGAAATAAATGGAAATACATTCTATAGGAGATATTATACCAATCAAGCACTCCCATCTGTGGTAGAGGAACACAGAGCGGCACCGTGTGGGGAGCACAGGTCCTGAGCCACAGAGACAAGGACCTGGTCTCGGGAACCTCCTCTCGCCCGGCCCGCGGGTGATCTGTTCCCTGAGAAGGAGCGGCACACCCACACCTCCTCCTCCTTCCCGCGTTCCTGCCCGTTCTCTCCCGTAAGTAGGAATCCTCGCTCCTTTTTTCTTTAGAAGACCGTTTCTAGCTCCCCAGTGCTCAGAGAATATCACTGACACAAACCTCCTGACATCCTGGCCGCTTTGGGGGCACGTGTGGTTTCAAGGTGTTTCGTTTTTTGTTTGCGCTTCATGGCTCAGCACCTCAGAGAGTGACCAAAGTCAGGTGCCTTCCTCCCTGGAACTCTGTGCCACAGGTTCAAGTCAAAGCCGAGAATCAAGTATATCAGAGAACAGCAAGCCACCGGACTAGTCTCTCTCCTCACTCACTCACTCACTCACTGGCCTGTCCGGTGCTTAAGTACACCAGTAGGGCCCTTATGACGTGAGACAGGGTTCCGTAGCATTCTGACCCGTGGATCGGGGCGGACCACTGACGGGTGGGGACCCTTTTACCCAACACAAACTCTACCATCGACTTGAATTTTTATCTTGCACTTCATATCCAAACTTGAGAACCAATGATATGGATTAAACCAAAGACAATTACTGTATGTATGTATGTATGTATCTAGGGGAACCACGTCACCAAATCTCCCCAAGGGTGAGGATAAGGCATCAGGTGAGAGAACCAGGCCTAGACCCATGCCTGCCCCATGGAACATGGTGAAGTGTCCTATCTTACGGGTACCATGTAACTTATGCACACATGTAAGGCTCCCCAGAGCCTTCAGCGAAAGAGGAAGCCCCTGAAGAATAGAATGTTCAGAATATCACCTTTTAGAGTAGCCCCAGATAGAAAGTGACCCCAATGCTCGTAAACGTTATTATCAATAAAGACACTATTTGTGTGCCAAGAATGAAGGAGGTACAGTCACAGATAACACGGATGATGAGTACAAACACAAGTACAGAGAGTGAAAAGGAGTAGACGCGATGCATGTATTGTGCACTCGTGTTCACATAGCATTAAAACACAGGGCAACTAATGCAGCACTTTTGTATGGTCGGGACTGAAACAGAGTAGAGAACTTGGGTGCATGTGGAAGATGAGAAGGAAGTGAATGATGAGGATCGCGGGTGCAGATGGGTCTGTGTAGGGCTGAACTTGAGAACATCGGCTATGAAAAGATACCGTTGTGCTGGGGTCTCGGTCCAGGTATGTCTATCCTCAGGTCAGGACCTGAGGATCCCGCTACGTTGGGCCTGTTTTAGGCTATTGTTGCGGTCACACCTTCCTGGTAATATAACCTGTCCTTGCCCAGCTCATACTGACATGTTCCTCCATGTTTCTCTTCCACCATTTCCTCAAATAACTCTCTGCCCTCCACTTGTCTCCTTGGGCTCGCTCCAATCCTAAGGATTTTCCCTTGGAATTTACTACTTCCGCTGTGGATTGTATTAATGAAGATGGAGAAGCATTTTGAGTTTCTTTCTGTACTGGGCAGCCTTGTGCTGACTGATGAGCAGAATCACTCAGCTCATCTCTGGGCTCTGCCTAGATCCCCACTGTCCTTTGCATCCCATTCAATAGTCCCTTCTTACGAGTGCCGGCAAGCGTGTCCTCACAAGGGACGCAGGAGAGGCACTCTGAAGAAGCAGCAGCAGCTTGCATTGTTGTTTTCTGGCCTTGGGTTAGGGCCACTGTCCCGTGTCCATGCTGTAGAGCTGCTTTTGTGGAAAAGTTAAATAAAAATGATAGATGTGGTCTGTGCTGGGTGTTTGTGTATTTATCCATCCATTAATAAAACAATAAGAGTCTGCTATGGAATGTCTTCAGTGATTCCAGGTAGCCTCCATTTACGTGGGTAACCTAATGGGGCTTTCCTTTGAAAAGTTTAAATGTGTGGCAGTATTGGTTGTGCCACTATAGATCATGAGCGACTGGATTTTCACAAAGTGTGTCTTTGTAAATGGAACAGAGATTCGTAGCTAGCTCTAAGGAGGGAGGTAAAACAAGCTACCTGTGTGAAAGGGTGTACATTATTTATGGATTAGTGTGTAGACAGCTGAGTCTGAGAATGATTGCCTGAGGAGGGAAGGTGGAAGTGTGTATCTGGGTAACGCTCGTAGAGAATCTGAAGGACGCATCTGGAATGAAGGCATGTGTATATGGGAGAAAAAGTGAAAGGAAGGAATAATGGGGCTGTATCTGGTATGAAGGAGTATAGTGTGTGTGTGTGTGTGTGTGTGTGTGTGTGTGTGTGTGTGTGTGTGTGTGTGTGAGTGAGTTTGTGCTGATCTGAGGGAAGAGGTTGTACTTGAGTTCCCACACTGTTATCATCACAGCCCACTGTCTCACAGCTGTCCGCGTGTTCATATGGGGAACTGTCCTATCCTTGAAAGCACACCCACCGGTTTGTCCCTCTGCAGAGGCTTCAGTCTTAGTTCCTCTGCCCTGAAGCCCTTTCCTGTTTTTTGAAGGGAAAGTGAAATACGTAGGGATTGGGCTGAGCAGCTCAGCTCTTCATCCTGCCCAGCCTCTGTGATCTGATCTCGCTTACCATCCTCAGCAGCGGCACGAAGCTTTCCTGGTGTCTCAGTGTGACCTGCGACCACCACACGTGCTCCGGGCTGAGGAGAATCCTCTGAGGTGTTCTCGAATTCTGAGGAATGAATACAAAAAAACAGATGTGGCATTTTCTGGGATCTGTATCCATTCAAAAAAGACATGTTGAGTAGACAATCGTGTTAGGCATTGAAACCCCCCCATGAAATTAAGCACTTGAAACTTCAGTTGCTCCAAAACATAAGGAAACAACAATGATGAAAATTGTGTGTAGTAGATGTCAGTGATATTGGGTATCTTGTATGTGATATATCCAAAGATGTACAGAAAATATCGAAACTGGTGACTACAATTAGTTATTAGCTCCTTTTTCCTCATGAGAAATTATATAATCAGAGGACATGGGGTACAAGATTTAAAAGAATTCTGCGTGTCTACCTGCCTACCTATCTATCTAGATTAGTATCTATATTGATGTAGATATATAGAAAGGTAGAGATATCTGTATAAATACCGAGAGGTGGACAGATACAGCATTTCGCAGGGAATTCCTGGACTGTAGCCGTGGTGCTGGAGATGTTCAAAGGAAGACCTTTCACACTTGTCCCAGACTCCTCTTCTGGGAATGGATTTGTGTATTTCTCCAAGACTGTTAACCTCCCTATTCAGAGCTTTTAAAATCCTCTTTCATAGGAGGCTTACACACCCACATGATACATTTCTGCCCATGGATTGGAAGTGGACACCCTGAGCAGGTCTTGGGCAAGAGTTCGCTTATGGCCACTGCTGAGGGAAGAGACTCAGGTCTGCGCCTGGGCCATCGTGGTGCCCCGTCTGCCCACCTGGCTCTTCCTCAGCCCCTTCTTGCTCTCGGCCCACACCATAGTGAGTAAAACTTGTCTCCAGCAGCGGTGTGCAAGTAGTGTGTGTGCCCGGCCGGGGAGCGTGAGCCGCCAGTGACTGCAGAGAGGAAAAGCCTTTCTCTCAACCACCCCTTTTCCTGGATTTATCGTCCTCTCACTGGTGTCACAGGGGGACTGGGCCCTGGGCAGGGAGCGCGCTTCCTCCAGAGCTAAGGTAGTTCTGACTATGTGATTAACTTTACTGCAGTGGGAAATGAGTGGCAACCAGGCATAGGCATGAAGTCCTCCTCTGTGCCCCGCCATGTCCTTCCCTTTTCTAGCTAACTGGGATGTTGATAACCTGGGGTCTATTTGAAAGCTGAGTGTTAATGATAAAAAGTTTCTGTCAGCAGGGAGAGTTGCCTTATTCCTTCACATACACTAATTGTCACATAAGAAATAGATTCCTTCGTGTATTAGTTACTAAGGCCTCTTCTACTCCAACTAAGGATTCTGCTCCATTAGTGATGTAATGAGTTTTGAGAAGCAAATAGTTGGACCTGGTACGTATTAAGCAGGCCATTATCTTCGAAACTACTCTGTGTCTTCCCTTGGCTTATGTATGCTGTATATGTGTGTAGGTGTGAATTGGTGTGAATGTGTTTTACGTGTCTTATAGTTTACACTAAAAATATCTCCGATCATGCACTGTTTGTATGGAAGCTGAGTTGAAGACAGACTCACTTTCCAAGCCTCTCTCCAAGGCCCCAGTGGAGTGTGCTGAAATCCCAAACATTGTTGGAAATGTCACGTCCTCTTCATGAGCCACCACTGGGACCCTCAGTTTTTGTCCTGACCCGTCCCCTCCCACCTCTGAGCACCTGGTCTTCCTATGAGGTTTTTAAAACCTCACTGTCACCACAACTATTTCAGTTTCCCGCTTTTCCCAAAAGAGCCGCTTTCTCAATCCAGCCATCGTGGTTACATGGTATTGTGTGTACATGTGTGTGCAAGTGTGTGTGTGTGTGTGTGTGTGTGTGTGTATCCTGCTGGTTTTTTTCTAACATTTCATCAAGGAGCCTCACATTTACATCTCTATAGTCTGAGGCAGTGAGAGAAAGGTCTCAGTGTCTGAGATGATCTAAGAAATCAATTCATTTTCTGTATGACTTTACACCCTCATCCCTGCACCTCCGATTTTAGGTAGTCAAAGTTTTTTCCTAATTTTTCATTTACCTCTTTGAGCCACACTTTTTTCATTAACTGGAAAAAGTATCACTGGAAAATTTGTAACATTGTAGAAAAGGAAATAAATGGAAATACATTCTATAGGAGATATTATACCAATCAAGCACTCCCATCTGTGGTAGAGGAACACAGAGCGGCACCGTGTGGGGAGCACAGGTCCTGAGCCACAGAGACAAGGACCTGGTCTCGGGAACCTCCTCTCGCCCGGCCCGCGGGTGATCTGTTCCCTGAGAAGGAGCGGCACACCCACACCTCCTCCTCCTTCCCGCGTTCCTGCCCGTTCTCTCCCGTAAGTAGGAATCCTCGCTCCTTTTTTCTTTAGAAGACCGTTTCTAGCTCCCCAGTGCTCAGAGAATATCACTGACACAAACCTCCTGACATCCTGGCCGCTTTGGGGGCACGTGTGGTTTCAAGGTGTTTCGTTTTTTGTTTGCGCTTCATGGCTCAGCACCTCAGAGAGTGACCAAAGTCAGGTGCCTTCCTCCCTGGAACTCTGTGCCACAGGTTCAAGTCAAAGCCGAGAATCAAGTATATCAGAGAACAGCAAGCCACCGGACTAGTCTCTCTCCTCACTCACTCACTCACTCACTGGCCTGTCCGGTGCTTAAGTACACCAGTAGGGCCCTTATGACGTGAGACAGGGTTCCGTAGCATTCTGACCCGTGGATCGGGGCGGACCACTGACGGGTGGGGACCCTTTTACCCAACACAAACTCTACCATCGACTTGAATTTTTATCTTGCACTTCATATCCAAACTTGAGAACCAATGATATGGATTAAACCAAAGACAATTACTGTATGTATGTATGTATGTATCTAGGGGAACCACGTCACCAAATCTCCCCAAGGGTGAGGATAAGGCATCAGGTGAGAGAACCAGGCCTAGACCCATGCCTGCCCCATGGAACATGGTGAAGTGTCCTATCTTACGGGTACCATGTAACTTATGCACACATGTAAGGCTCCCCAGAGCCTTCAGCGAAAGAGGAAGCCCCTGAAGAATAGAATGTTCAGAATATCACCTTTTAGAGTAGCCCCAGATAGAAAGTGACCCCAATGCTCATAAACGTTATTATCAATAAAGACACTATTTGTGTGCCAAGAATGAAGGAGGTACAGTCACAGATAACACGGATGATGAGTACAAACACAAGTACAGAGAGTGAAAAGGAGTAGACGCGATGCATGTATTGTGCACTCGTGTTCACATAGCATTAAAACACAGGGCAACTAATGCAGCACTTTTGTATGGTCGGGACTGAAACAGAGTAGAGAACTTGGGTGCATGTGGAAGATGAGAAGGAAGTGAATGATGAGGATCGCGGGTGCAGATGGGTCTGTGTAGGGCTGAACTTGAGAACATCGGCTATGAAAAGATACCGTTGTGCTGGGGTCTCGGTCCAGGTATGTCTATCCTCAGGTCAGGACCTGAGGATCCCGCTACGTTGGGCCTGTTTTAGGCTATTGTTGCGGTCACACCTTCCTGGTAATATAACCTGTCCTTGCCCAGCTCATACTGACATGTTCCTCCATGTTTCTCTTCCACCATTTCCTCAAATAACTCTCTGCCCTCCACTTGTCTCCTTGGGCTCGCTCCAATCCTAAGGATTTTCCCTTGGAATTTACTACTTCCGCTGTGGATTGTATTAATGAAGATGGAGAAGCATTTTGAGTTTCTTTCTGTACTGGGCAGCCTTGTGCTGACTGATGAGCAGAATCACTCAGCTCATCTCTGGGCTCTGCCTAGATCCCCACTGTCCTTTGCATCCCATTCAATAGTCCCTTCTTACGAGTGCCGGCAAGCGTGTCCTCACAAGGGACGCAGGAGAGGCACTCTGAAGAAGCAGCAGCAGCTTGCATTGTTGTTTTCTGGCCTTGGGTTAGGGCCACTGTCCCGTGTCCATGCTGTAGAGCTGCTTTTGTGGAAAAGTTAAATAAAAATGATAGATGTGGTCTGTGCTGGGTGTTTGTGTATTTATCCATCCATTAATAAAACAATAAGAGTCTGCTATGGAATGTCTTCAGTGATTCCAGGTAGCCTCCATTTACGTGGGTAACCTAATGGGGCTTTCCTTTGAAAAGTTTAAATGTGTGGCAGTATTGGTTGTGCCACTATAGATCATGAGCGACTGGATTTTCACAAAGTGTGTCTTTGTAAATGGAACAGAGATTCGTAGCTAGCTCTAAGGAGGGAGGTAAAACAAGCTACCTGTGTGAAAGGGTGTACATTATTTATGGATTAGTGTGTAGACAGCTGAGTCTGAGAATGATTGCCTGAGGAGGGAAGGTGGAAGTGTGTATCTGGGTAACGCTCGTAGAGAATCTGAAGGACGCATCTGGAATGAAGGCATGTGTATATGGGAGAAAAAGTGAAAGGAAGGAATAATGGGGCTGTATCTGGTATGAAGGAGTATAGGGTGTGTGTGTGTGTGTGTGTGTGTGTGTGTGTGTGTGTGTGTGTGTGTGTGTGTGTGTGTGAGTGAGTTTGTGCTGATCTGAGGGAAGAGGTTGTACTTGAGTTCCCACACTGTTATCATCACAGCCCACTGTCTCACAGCTGTCCGCGTGTTCATATGGGGAACTGTCCTATCCTTGAAAGCACACCCACCGGTTTGTCCCTCTGCAGAGGCTTCAGTCTTAGTTCCTCTGCCCTGAAGCCCTTTCCTGTTTTTTGAAGGGAAAGTGAAATACGTAGGGATTGGGCTGAGCAGCTCAGCTCTTCATCCTGCCCAGCCTCTGTGATCTGATCTCGCTTACCATCCTCAGCAGCGGCACGAAGCTTTCCTGGTGTCTCAGTGTGACCTGCGACCACCACACGTGCTCCGGGCTGAGGAGAATCCTCTGAGGTGTTCTCGAATTCTGAGGAATGAATACAAAAAAACAGATGTGGCATTTTCTGGGATCTGTATCCATTCAAAAAAGACATGTTGAGTAGACAATCGTGTTAGGCATTGAAACCCCCCCATGAAATTAAGCACTTGAAACTTCAGTTGCTCCAAAACATAAGGAAACAACAATGATGAAAATTGTGTGTAGTAGATGTCAGTGATATTGGGTATCTTGTATGTGATATATCCAAAGATGTACAGAAAATATCGAAACTGGTGACTACAATTAGTTATTAGCTCCTTTTTCCTCATGAGAAATTATATAATCAGAGGACATGGGGTACAAGATTTAAAAGAATTCTGCGTGTCTACCTGCCTACCTATCTATCTAGATTAGTATCTATATTGATGTAGATATATAGAAAGGTAGAGATATCTGTATAAATACCGAGAGGTGGACAGATACAGCATTTCGCAGGGAATTCCTGGACTGTAGCCGTGGTGCTGGAGATGTTCAAAGGAAGACCTTTCACACTTGTCCCAGACTCCTCTTCTGGGAATGGATTTGTGTATTTCTCCAAGACTGTTAACCTCCCTATTCAGAGCTTTTAAAATCCTCTTTCATAGGAGGCTTACACACCCACATGATACATTTCTGCCCATGGATTGGAAGTGGACACCCTGAGCAGGTCTTGGGCAAGAGTTCGCTTATGGCCACTGCTGAGGGAAGAGACTCAGGTCTGCGCCTGGGCCATCGTGGTGCCCCGTCTGCCCACCTGGCTCTTCCTCAGCCCCTTCTTGCTCTCGGCCCACACCATAGTGAGTAAAACTTGTCTCCAGCAGCGGTGTGCAAGTAGTGTGTGTGCCCGGCCGGGGAGCGTGAGCCGCCAGTGACTGCAGAGAGGAAAAGCCTTTCTCTCAACCACCCCTTTTCCTGGATTTATCGTCCTCTCACTGGTGTCACAGGGGGACTGGGCCCTGGGCAGGGAGCGCGCTTCCTCCAGAGCTAAGGTAGTTCTGACTATGTGATTAACTTTACTGCAGTGGGAAATGAGTGGCAACCAGGCATAGGCATGAAGTCCTCCTCTGTGCCCCGCCATGTCCTTCCCTTTTCTAGCTAACTGGGATGTTGATAACCTGGGGTCTATTTGAAAGCTGAGTGTTAATGATAAAAAGTTTCTGTCAGCAGGGAGAGTTGCCTTATTCCTTCACATACACTAATTGTCACATAAGAAATAGATTCCTTCGTGTATTAGTTACTAAGGCCTCTTCTACTCCAACTAAGGATTCTGCTCCATTAGTGATGTAATGAGTTTTGAGAAGCAAATAGTTGGACCTGGTACGTATTAAGCAGGCCATTATCTTCGAAACTACTCTGTGTCTTCCCTTGGCTTATGTATGCTGTATATGTGTGTAGGTGTGAATTGGTGTGAATGTGTTTTACGTGTCTTATAGTTTACACTAAAAATATCTCCGATCATGCACTGTTTGTATGGAAGCTGAGTTGAAGACAGACTCACTTTCCAAGCCTCTCTCCAAGGCCCCAGTGGAGTGTGCTGAAATCCCAAACATTGTTGGAAATGTCACGTCCTCTTCATGAGCCACCACTGGGACCCTCAGTTTTTGTCCTGACCCGTCCCCTCCCACCTCTGAGCACCTGGTCTTCCTATGAGGTTTTTAAAACCTCACTGTCACCACAACTATTTCAGTTTCCCGCTTTTCCCAAAAGAGCCGCTTTCTCAATCCAGCCATCGTGGTTACATGGTATTGTGTGTACATGTGTGTGCAAGTGTGTGTGTGTGTGTGTGTGTGTGTGTATCCTGCTGGTTTTTTTCTAACATTTCATCAAGGAGCCTCACATTTACATCTCTATAGTCTGAGGCAGTGAGAGAAAGGTCTCAGTGTCTGAGATGATCTAAGAAATCAATTCATTTTCTGTATGACTTTACACCCTCATCCCTGCACCTCCGATTTTAGGTAGTCAAAGTTTTTTCCTAATTTTTCATTTACCTCTTTGAGCCACACTTTTTTCATTAACTGGAAAAAGTATCACTGGAAAATTTGTAACATTGTAGAAAAGGAAATAAATGGAAATACATTCTATAGGAGATATTATACCAATCAAGCACTCCCATCTGTGGTAGAGGAACACAGAGCGGCACCGTGTGGGGAGCACAGGTCCTGAGCCACAGAGACAAGGACCTGGTCTCGGGAACCTCCTCTCGCCCGGCCCGCGGGTGATCTGTTCCCTGAGAAGGAGCGGCACACCCACACCTCCTCCTCCTTCCCGCGTTCCTGCCCGTTCTCTCCCGTAAGTAGGAATCCTCGCTCCTTTTTTCTTTAGAAGACCGTTTCTAGCTCCCCAGTGCTCAGAGAATATCACTGACACAAACCTCCTGACATCCTGGCCGCTTTGGGGGCACGTGTGGTTTCAAGGTGTTTCGTTTTTTGTTTGCGCTTCATGGCTCAGCACCTCAGAGAGTGACCAAAGTCAGGTGCCTTCCTCCCTGGAACTCTGTGCCACAGGTTCAAGTCAAAGCCGAGAATCAAGTATATCAGAGAACAGCAAGCCACCGGACTAGTCTCTCTCCTCACTCACTCACTCACTCACTGGCCTGTCCGGTGCTTAAGTACACCAGTAGGGCCCTTATGACGTGAGACAGGGTTCCGTAGCATTCTGACCCGTGGATCGGGGCGGACCACTGACGGGTGGGGACCCTTTTACCCAACACAAACTCTACCATCGACTTGAATTTTTATCTTGCACTTCATATCCAAACTTGAGAACCAATGATATGGATTAAACCAAAGACAATTACTGTATGTATGTATGTATGTATCTAGGGGAACCACGTCACCAAATCTCCCCAAGGGTGAGGATAAGGCATCAGGTGAGAGAACCAGGCCTAGACCCATGCCTGCCCCATGGAACATGGTGAAGTGTCCTATCTTACGGGTACCATGTAACTTATGCACACATGTAAGGCTCCCCAGAGCCTTCAGCGAAAGAGGAAGCCCCTGAAGAATAGAATGTTCAGAATATCACCTTTTAGAGTAGCCCCAGATAGAAAGTGACCCCAATGCTCATAAACGTTATTATCAATAAAGACACTATTTGTGTGCCAAGAATGAAGGAGGTACAGTCACAGATAACACGGATGATGAGTACAAACACAAGTACAGAGAGTGAAAAGGAGTAGACGCGATGCATGTATTGTGCACTCGTGTTCACATAGCATTAAAACACAGGGCAACTAATGCAGCACTTTTGTATGGTCGGGACTGAAACAGAGTAGAGAACTTGGGTGCATGTGGAAGATGAGAAGGAAGTGAATGATGAGGATCGCGGGTGCAGATGGGTCTGTGTAGGGCTGAACTTGAGAACATCGGCTATGAAAAGATACCGTTGTGCTGGGGTCTCGGTCCAGGTATGTCTATCCTCAGGTCAGGACCTGAGGATCCCGCTACGTTGGGCCTGTTTTAGGCTATTGTTGCGGTCACACCTTCCTGGTAATATAACCTGTCCTTGCCCAGCTCATACTGACATGTTCCTCCATGTTTCTCTTCCACCATTTCCTCAAATAACTCTCTGCCCTCCACTTGTCTCCTTGGGCTCGCTCCAATCCTAAGGATTTTCCCTTGGAATTTACTACTTCCGCTGTGGATTGTATTAATGAAGATGGAGAAGCATTTTGAGTTTCTTTCTGTACTGGGCAGCCTTGTGCTGACTGATGAGCAGAATCACTCAGCTCATCTCTGGGCTCTGCCTAGATCCCCACTGTCCTTTGCATCCCATTCAATAGTCCCTTCTTACGAGTGCCGGCAAGCGTGTCCTCACAAGGGACGCAGGAGAGGCACTCTGAAGAAGCAGCAGCAGCTTGCATTGTTGTTTTCTGGCCTTGGGTTAGGGCCACTGTCCCGTGTCCATGCTGTAGAGCTGCTTTTGTGGAAAAGTTAAATAAAAATGATAGATGTGGTCTGTGCTGGGTGTTTGTGTATTTATCCATCCATTAATAAAACAATAAGAGTCTGCTATGGAATGTCTTCAGTGATTCCAGGTAGCCTCCATTTACGTGGGTAACCTAATGGGGCTTTCCTTTGAAAAGTTTAAATGTGTGGCAGTATTGGTTGTGCCACTATAGATCATGAGCGACTGGATTTTCACAAAGTGTGTCTTTGTAAATGGAACAGAGATTCGTAGCTAGCTCTAAGGAGGGAGGTAAAACAAGCTACCTGTGTGAAAGGGTGTACATTATTTATGGATTAGTGTGTAGACAGCTGAGTCTGAGAATGATTGCCTGAGGAGGGAAGGTGGAAGTGTGTATCTGGGTAACGCTCGTAGAGAATCTGAAGGACGCATCTGGAATGAAGGCATGTGTATATGGGAGAAAAAGTGAAAGGAAGGAATAATGGGGCTGTATCTGGTATGAAGGAGTATAGGGTGTGTGTGTGTGTGTGTGTGTGTGTGTGTGTGTGTGTGTGTGTGTGTGTGTGTGTGTGTGTGAGTGAGTTTGTGCTGATCTGAGGGAAGAGGTTGTACTTGAGTTCCCACACTGTTATCATCACAGCCCACTGTCTCACAGCTGTCCGCGTGTTCATATGGGGAACTGTCCTATCCTTGAAAGCACACCCACCGGTTTGTCCCTCTGCAGAGGCTTCAGTCTTAGTTCCTCTGCCCTGAAGCCCTTTCCTGTTTTTTGAAGGGAAAGTGAAATACGTAGGGATTGGGCTGAGCAGCTCAGCTCTTCATCCTGCCCAGCCTCTGTGATCTGATCTCGCTTACCATCCTCAGCAGCGGCACGAAGCTTTCCTGGTGTCTCAGTGTGACCTGCGACCACCACACGTGCTCCGGGCTGAGGAGAATCCTCTGAGGTGTTCTCGAATTCTGAGGAATGAATACAAAAAAACAGATGTGGCATTTTCTGGGATCTGTATCCATTCAAAAAAGACATGTTGAGTAGACAATCGTGTTAGGCATTGAAACCCCCCCATGAAATTAAGCACTTGAAACTTCAGTTGCTCCAAAACATAAGGAAACAACAATGATGAAAATTGTGTGTAGTAGATGTCAGTGATATTGGGTATCTTGTATGTGATATATCCAAAGATGTACAGAAAATATCGAAACTGGTGACTACAATTAGTTATTAGCTCCTTTTTCCTCATGAGAAATTATATAATCAGAGGACATGGGGTACAAGATTTAAAAGAATTCTGCGTGTCTACCTGCCTACCTATCTATCTAGATTAGTATCTATATTGATGTAGATATATAGAAAGGTAGAGATATCTGTATAAATACCGAGAGGTGGACAGATACAGCATTTCGCAGGGAATTCCTGGACTGTAGCCGTGGTGCTGGAGATGTTCAAAGGAAGACCTTTCACACTTGTCCCAGACTCCTCTTCTGGGAATGGATTTGTGTATTTCTCCAAGACTGTTAACCTCCCTATTCAGAGCTTTTAAAATCCTCTTTCATAGGAGGCTTACACACCCACATGATACATTTCTGCCCATGGATTGGAAGTGGACACCCTGAGCAGGTCTTGGGCAAGAGTTCGCTTATGGCCACTGCTGAGGGAAGAGACTCAGGTCTGCGCCTGGGCCATCGTGGTGCCCCGTCTGCCCACCTGGCTCTTCCTCAGCCCCTTCTTGCTCTCGGCCCACACCATAGTGAGTAAAACTTGTCTCCAGCAGCGGTGTGCAAGTAGTGTGTGTGCCCGGCCGGGGAGCGTGAGCCGCCAGTGACTGCAGAGAGGAAAAGCCTTTCTCTCAACCACCCCTTTTCCTGGATTTATCGTCCTCTCACTGGTGTCACAGGGGGACTGGGCCCTGGGCAGGGAGCGCGCTTCCTCCAGAGCTAAGGTAGTTCTGACTATGTGATTAACTTTACTGCAGTGGGAAATGAGTGGCAACCAGGCATAGGCATGAAGTCCTCCTCTGTGCCCCGCCATGTCCTTCCCTTTTCTAGCTAACTGGGATGTTGATAACCTGGGGTCTATTTGAAAGCTGAGTGTTAATGATAAAAAGTTTCTGTCAGCAGGGAGAGTTGCCTTATTCCTTCACATACACTAATTGTCACATAAGAAATAGATTCCTTCGTGTATTAGTTACTAAGGCCTCTTCTACTCCAACTAAGGATTCTGCTCCATTAGTGATGTAATGAGTTTTGAGAAGCAAATAGTTGGACCTGGTACGTATTAAGCAGGCCATTATCTTCGAAACTACTCTGTGTCTTCCCTTGGCTTATGTATGCTGTATATGTGTGTAGGTGTGAATTGGTGTGAATGTGTTTTACGTGTCTTATAGTTTACACTAAAAATATCTCCGATCATGCACTGTTTGTATGGAAGCTGAGTTGAAGACAGACTCACTTTCCAAGCCTCTCTCCAAGGCCCCAGTGGAGTGTGCTGAAATCCCAAACATTGTTGGAAATGTCACGTCCTCTTCATGAGCCACCACTGGGACCCTCAGTTTTTGTCCTGACCCGTCCCCTCCCACCTCTGAGCACCTGGTCTTCCTATGAGGTTTTTAAAACCTCACTGTCACCACAACTATTTCAGTTTCCCGCTTTTCCCAAAAGAGCCGCTTTCTCAATCCAGCCATCGTGGTTACATGGTATTGTGTGTACATGTGTGTGCAAGTGTGTGTGTGTGTGTGTGTGTGTGTGTATCCTGCTGGTTTTTTTCTAACATTTCATCAAGGAGCCTCACATTTACATCTCTATAGTCTGAGGCAGTGAGAGAAAGGTCTCAGTGTCTGAGATGATCTAAGAAATCAATTCATTTTCTGTATGACTTTACACCCTCATCCCTGCACCTCCGATTTTAGGTAGTCAAAGTTTTTTCCTAATTTTTCATTTACCTCTTTGAGCCACACTTTTTTCATTAACTGGAAAAAGTATCACTGGAAAATTTGTAACATTGTAGAAAAGGAAATAAATGGAAATACATTCTATAGGAGATATTATACCAATCAAGCACTCCCATCTGTGGTAGAGGAACACAGAGCGGCACCGTGTGGGGAGCACAGGTCCTGAGCCACAGAGACAAGGACCTGGTCTCGGGAACCTCCTCTCGCCCGGCCCGCGGGTGATCTGTTCCCTGAGAAGGAGCGGCACACCCACACCTCCTCCTCCTTCCCGCGTTCCTGCCCGTTCTCTCCCGTAAGTAGGAATCCTCGCTCCTTTTTTCTTTAGAAGACCGTTTCTAGCTCCCCAGTGCTCAGAGAATATCACTGACACAAACCTCCTGACATCCTGGCCGCTTTGGGGGCACGTGTGGTTTCAAGGTGTTTCGTTTTTTGTTTGCGCTTCATGGCTCAGCACCTCAGAGAGTGACCGAAGTCAGGTGCCTTCCTCCCTGGAACTCTGTGCCACAGGTTCAAGTCAAAGCCGAGAATCAAGTATATCAGAGAACAGCAAGCCACCGGACTAGTCTCTCTCCTCACTCACTCACTCACTCACTGGCCTGTCCGGTGCTTAAGTACACCAGTAGGGCCCTTATGACGTGAGACAGGGTTCCGTAGCATTCTGACCCGTGGATCGGGGCGGACCACTGACGGGTGGGGACCCTTTTACCCAACACAAACTCTACCATCGACTTGAATTTTTATCTTGCACTTCATATCCAAACTTGAGAACCAATGATATGGATTAAACCAAAGACAATTACTGTATGTATGTATGTATGTATCTAGGGGAACCACGTCACCAAATCTCCCCAAGGGTGAGGATAAGGCATCAGGTGAGAGAACCAGGCCTAGACCCATGCCTGCCCCATGGAACATGGTGAAGTGTCCTATCTTACGGGTACCATGTAACTTATGCACACATGTAAGGCTCCCCAGAGCCTTCAGCGAAAGAGGAAGCCCCTGAAGAATAGAATGTTCAGAATATCACCTTTTAGAGTAGCCCCAGATAGAAAGTAACCCCAATGCTCGTAAACGTTATTATCAATAAAGACACTATTTGTGTGCCAAGAATGAAGGAGGTACAGTCACAGATAACACGGATGATGAGTACAAACACAAGTACAGAGAGTGAAAAGGAGTAGACGCGATGCATGTATTGTGCACTCGTGTTCACATAGCATTAAAACACAGGGCAACTAATGCAGCACTTTTGTATGGTCGGGACTGAAACAGAGTAGAGAACTTGGGTGCATGTGGAAGATGAGAAGGAAGTGAATGATGAGGATCGCGGGTGCAGATGGGTCTGTGTAGGGCTGAACTTGAGAACATCGGCTATGAAAAGATACCGTTGTGCTGGGGTCTCGGTCCAGGTATGTCTATCCTCAGGTCAGGACCTGAGGATCCCGCTACGTTGGGCCTGTTTTAGGCTATTGTTGCGGTCACACCTTCCTGGTAATATAACCTGTCCTTGCCCAGCTCATACTGACATGTTCCTCCATGTTTCTCTTCCACCATTTCCTCAAATAACTCTCTGCCCTCCACTTGTCTCCTTGGGCTCGCTCCAATCCTAAGGATTTTCCCTTGGAATTTACTACTTCCGCTGTGGATTGTATTAATGAAGATGGAGAAGCATTTTGAGTTTCTTTCTGTACTGGGCAGCCTTGTGCTGACTGATGAGCAGAATCACTCAGCTCATCTCTGGGCTCTGCCTAGATCCCCACTGTCCTTTGCATCCCATTCAATAGTCCCTTCTTACGAGTGCCGGCAAGCGTGTCCTCACAAGGGACGCAGGAGAGGCACTCTGAAGAAGCAGCAGCAGCTTGCATTGTTGTTTTCTGGCCTTGGGTTAGGGCCACTGTCCCGTGTCCATGCTGTAGAGCTGCTTTTGTGGAAAAGTTAAATAAAAATGATAGATGTGGTCTGTGCTGGGTGTTTGTGTATTTATCCATCCATTAATAAAACAATAAGAGTCTGCTATGGAATGTCTTCAGTGATTCCAGGTAGCCTCCATTTACGTGGGTAACCTAATGGGGCTTTCCTTTGAAAAGTTTAAATGTGTGGCAGTATTGGTTGTGCCACTATAGATCATGAGCGACTGGATTTTCACAAAGTGTGTCTTTGTAAATGGAACAGAGATTCGTAGCTAGCTCTAAGGAGGGAGGTAAAACAAGCTACCTGTGTGAAAGGGTGTACATTATTTATGGATTAGTGTGTAGACAGCTGAGTCTGAGAATGATTGCCTGAGGAGGGAAGGTGGAAGTGTGTATCTGGGTAACGCTCGTAGAGAATCTGAAGGACGCATCTGGAATGAAGGCATGTGTATATGGGAGAAAAAGTGAAAGGAAGGAATAATGGGGCTGTATCTGGTATGAAGGAGTATAGGAGATGTGTGTGTGTGTGTGTGTGTGTGTGTGTGTGAGTGAGTGAGTTTGTGCTGATCTGAGGGAAGAGGTTGTACTTGAGTTCCCACACTGTTATCATCACAGCCCACTGTCTCACAGCTGTCCGCGTGTTCATATGGGGAACTGTCCTATCCTTGAAAGCACACCCACCGGTTTGTCCCTCTGCAGAGGCTTCAGTCTTAGTTCCTCTGCCCTGAAGCCCTTTCCTGTTTTTTGAAGGGAAAGTGAAATACGTAGGGATTGGGCTGAGCAGCTCAGCTCTTCATCCTGCCCAGCCTCTGTGATCTGATCTCGCTTACCATCCTCAGCAGCGGCACGAAGCTTTCCTGGTGTCTCAGTGTGGCCTGCGACCACCACACGTGCTCCGGGCTGAGGAGAATCCTCTGAGGTGTTCTCGAATTCTGAGGAATGAATACAAAAAAACAGATGTGGCATTTTCTGGGATCTGTATCCATTCAAAAAAGACATGTTGAGTAGACAATCGTGTTAGGCATTGAAACCCCCCCATGAAATTAAGCACTTGAAACTTCAGTTGCTCCAAAACATAAGGAAACAACAATGATGAAAATTGTGTGTAGTAGATGTCAGTGATATTGGGTATCTTGTATGTGATATATCCAAAGATGTACAGAAAATATCGAAACTGGTGACTACAATTAGTTATTAGCTCCTTTTTCCTCATGAGAAATTATATAATCAGAGGACATGGGGTACAAGATTTAAAAGAATTCTGCGTGTCTACCTGCCTACCTATCTATCTAGATTAGTATCTATATTGATGTAGATATATAGAAAGGTAGAGATATCTGTATAAATACCGAGAGGTGGACAGATACAGCATTTCGCAGGGAATTCCTGGACTGTAGCCGTGGTGCTGGAGATGTTCAAAGGAAGACCTTTCACACTTGTCCCAGACTCCTCTTCTGGGAATGGATTTGTGTATTTCTCCAAGACTGTTAACCTCCCTATTCAGAGCTTTTAAAATCCTCTTTCATAGGAGGCTTACACACCCACATGATACATTTCTGCCCATGGATTGGAAGTGGACACCCTGAGCAGGTCTTGGGCAAGAGTTCGCTTATGGCCACTGCTGAGGGAAGAGACTCAGGTCTGCGCCTGGGCCATCGTGGTGCCCCGTCTGCCCACCTGGCTCTTCCTCAGCCCCTTCTTGCTCTCGGCCCACACCATAGTGAGTAAAACTTGTCTCCAGCAGCGGTGTGCAAGTAGTGTGTGTGCCCGGCCGGGGAGCGTGAGCCGCCAGTGACTGCAGAGAGGAAAAGCCTTTCTCTCAACCACCCCTTTTCCTGGATTTATCGTCCTCTCACTGGTGTCACAGGGGGACTGGGCCCTGGGCAGGGAGCGCGCTTCCTCCAGAGCTAAGGTAGTTCTGACTATGTGATTAACTTTACTGCAGTGGGAAATGAGTGGCAACCAGGCATAGGCATGAAGTCCTCCTCTGTGCCCCGCCATGTCCTTCCCTTTTCTAGCTAACTGGGATGTTGATAACCTGGGGTCTATTTGAAAGCTGAGTGTTAATGATAAAAAGTTTCTGTCAGCAGGGAGAGTTGCCTTATTCCTTCACATACACTAATTGTCACATAAGAAATAGATTCCTTCGTGTATTAGTTACTAAGGCCTCTTCTACTCCAACTAAGGATTCTGCTCCATTAGTGATGTAATGAGTTTTGAGAAGCAAATAGTTGGACCTGGTACGTATTAAGCAGGCCATTATCTTCGAAACTACTCTGTGTCTTCCCTTGGCTTATGTATGCTGTATATGTGTGTAGGTGTGAATTGGTGTGAATGTGTTTTACGTGTCTTATAGTTTACACTAAAAATATCTCCGATCATGCACTGTTTGTATGGAAGCTGAGTTGAAGACAGACTCACTTTCCAAGCCTCTCTCCAAGGCCCCAGTGGAGTGTGCTGAAATCCCAAACATTGTTGGAAATGTCACGTCCTCTTCATGAGCCACCACTGGGACCCTCAGTTTTTGTCCTGACCCGTCCCCTCCCACCTCTGAGCACCTGGTCTTCCTATGAGGTTTTTAAAACCTCACTGTCACCACAACTATTTCAGTTTCCCGCTTTTCCCAAAAGAGCCGCTTTCTCAATCCAGCCATCGTGGTTACATGGTATTGTGTGTACATGTGTGTGCAAGTGTGTGTGTGTGTGTGTGTGTGTGTGTGTATCCTGCTGGTTTTTTTCTAACATTTCATCAAGGAGCCTCACATTTACATCTCTATAGTCTGAGGCAGTGAGAGAAAGGTCTCAGTGTCTGAGATGATCTAAGAAATCAATTCATTTTCTGTATGACTTTACACCCTCATCCCTGCACCTCCGATTTTAGGTAGTCAAAGTTTTTTCCTAATTTTTCATTTACCTCTTTGAGCCACACTTTTTTCATTAACTGGAAAAAGTATCACTGGAAAATTTGTAACATTGTAGAAAAGGAAATAAATGGAAATACATTCTATAGGAGATATTATACCAATCAAGCACTCCCATCTGTGGTAGAGGAACACAGAGCGGCACCGTGTGGGGAGCACAGGTCCTGAGCCACAGAGACAAGGACCTGGTCTCGGGAACCTCCTCTCGCCCGGCCCGCGGGTGATCTGTTCCCTGAGAAGGAGCGGCACACCCACACCTCCTCCTCCTTCCCGCGTTCCTGCCCGTTCTCTCCCGTAAGTAGGAATCCTCGCTCCTTTTTTCTTTAGAAGACCGTTTCTAGCTCCCCAGTGCTCAGAGAATATCACTGACACAAACCTCCTGACATCCTGGCCGCTTTGGGGGCACGTGTGGTTTCAAGGTGTTTCGTTTTTTGTTTGCGCTTCATGGCTCAGCACCTCAGAGAGTGACCGAAGTCAGGTGCCTTCCTCCCTGGAACTCTGTGCCACAGGTTCAAGTCAAAGCCGAGAATCAAGTATATCAGAGAACAGCAAGCCACCGGACTAGTCTCTCTCCTCACTCACTCACTCACTCACTGGCCTGTCCGGTGCTTAAGTACACCAGTAGGGCCCTTATGACGTGAGACAGGGTTCCGTAGCATTCTGACCCGTGGATCGGGGCGGACCACTGACGGGTGGGGACCCTTTTACCCAACACAAACTCTACCATCGACTTGAATTTTTATCTTGCACTTCATATCCAAACTTGAGAACCAATGATATGGATTAAACCAAAGACAATTACTGTATGTATGTATGTATGTATCTAGGGGAACCACGTCACCAAATCTCCCCAAGGGTGAGGATAAGGCATCAGGTGAGAGAACCAGGCCTAGACCCATGCCTGCCCCATGGAACATGGTGAAGTGTCCTATCTTACGGGTACCATGTAACTTATGCACACATGTAAGGCTCCCCAGAGCCTTCAGCGAAAGAGGAAGCCCCTGAAGAATAGAATGTTCAGAATATCACCTTTTAGAGTAGCCCCAGATAGAAAGTAACCCCAATGCTCGTAAACGTTATTATCAATAAAGACACTATTTGTGTGCCAAGAATGAAGGAGGTACAGTCACAGATAACACGGATGATGAGTACAAACACAAGTACAGAGAGTGAAAAGGAGTAGACGCGATGCATGTATTGTGCACTCGTGTTCACATAGCATTAAAACACAGGGCAACTAATGCAGCACTTTTGTATGGTCGGGACTGAAACAGAGTAGAGAACTTGGGTGCATGTGGAAGATGAGAAGGAAGTGAATGATGAGGATCGCGGGTGCAGATGGGTCTGTGTAGGGCTGAACTTGAGAACATCGGCTATGAAAAGATACCGTTGTGCTGGGGTCTCGGTCCAGGTATGTCTATCCTCAGGTCAGGACCTGAGGATCCCGCTACGTTGGGCCTGTTTTAGGCTATTGTTGCGGTCACACCTTCCTGGTAATATAACCTGTCCTTGCCCAGCTCATACTGACATGTTCCTCCATGTTTCTCTTCCACCATTTCCTCAAATAACTCTCTGCCCTCCACTTGTCTCCTTGGGCTCGCTCCAATCCTAAGGATTTTCCCTTGGAATTTACTACTTCCGCTGTGGATTGTATTAATGAAGATGGAGAAGCATTTTGAGTTTCTTTCTGTACTGGGCAGCCTTGTGCTGACTGATGAGCAGAATCACTCAGCTCATCTCTGGGCTCTGCCTAGATCCCCACTGTCCTTTGCATCCCATTCAATAGTCCCTTCTTACGAGTGCCGGCAAGCGTGTCCTCACAAGGGACGCAGGAGAGGCACTCTGAAGAAGCAGCAGCAGCTTGCATTGTTGTTTTCTGGCCTTGGGTTAGGGCCACTGTCCTGTGTCCATGCTGTAGAGCTGCTTTTGTGGAAAAGTTAAATAAAAATGATAGATGTGGTCTGTGCTGGGTGTTTGTGTATTTATCCATCCATTAATAAAACAATAAGAGTCTGCTATGGAATGTCTTCAGTGATTCCAGGTAGCCTCCATTTACGTGGGTAACCTAATGGGGCTTTCCTTTGAAAAGTTTAAATGTGTGGCAGTATTGGTTGTGCCACTATAGATCATGAGCGACTGGATTTTCACAAAGTGTGTCTTTGTAAATGGAACAGAGATTCGTAGCTAGCTCTAAGGAGGGAGGTAAAACAAGCTACCTGTGTGAAAGGGTGTACATTATTTATGGATTAGTGTGTAGACAGCTGAGTCTGAGAATGATTGCCTGAGGAGGGAAGGTGGAAGTGTGTATCTGGGTAACGCTCGTAGAGAATCTGAAGGACGCATCTGGAATGAAGGCATGTGTATATGGGAGAAAAAGTGAAAGGAAGGAATAATGGGGCTGTATCTGGTATGAAGGAGTATAGGGTGTGTGTGTGTGTGTGTGTGTGTGTGTGTGTGTGAGTGAGTTTGTGCTGATCTGAGGGAAGAGGTTGTACTTGAGTTCCCACACTGTTATCATCACAGCCCACTGTCTCACAGCTGTCCGCGTGTTCATATGGGGAACTGTCCTATCCTTGAAAGCACACCCACCGGTTTGTCCCTCTGCAGAGGCTTCAGTCTTAGTTCCTCTGCCCTGAAGCCCTTTCCTGTTTTTTGAAGGGAAAGTGAAATACGTAGGGATTGGGCTGAGCAGCTCAGCTCTTCATCCTGCCCAGCCTCTGTGATCTGATCTCGCTTACCATCCTCAGCAGCGGCACGAAGCTTTCCTGGTGTCTCAGTGTGGCCTGCGACCACCACACGTGCTCCGGGCTGAGGAGAATCCTCTGAGGTGTTCTCGAATTCTGAGGAATGAATACAAAAAAACAGATGTGGCATTTTCTGGGATCTGTATCCATTCAAAAAAGACATGTTGAGTAGACAATCGTGTTAGGCATTGAAACCCCCCCATGAAATTAAGCACTTGAAACTTCAGTTGCTCCAAAACATAAGGAAACAACAATGATGAAAATTGTGTGTAGTAGATGTCAGTGATATTGGGTATCTTGTATGTGATATATCCAAAGATGTACAGAAAATATCGAAACTGGTGACTACAATTAGTTATTAGCTCCTTTTTCCTCATGAGAAATTATATAATCAGAGGACATGGGGTACAAGATTTAAAAGAATTCTGCGTGTCTACCTGCCTACCTATCTATCTAGATTAGTATCTATATTGATGTAGATATATAGAAAGGTAGAGATATCTGTATAAATACCGAGAGGTGGACAGATACAGCATTTCGCAGGGAATTCCTGGACTGTAGCCGTGGTGCTGGAGATGTTCAAAGGAAGACCTTTCACACTTGTCCCAGACTCCTCTTCTGGGAATGGATTTGTGTATTTCTCCAAGACTGTTAACCTCCCTATTCAGAGCTTTTAAAATCCTCTTTCATAGGAGGCTTACACACCCACATGATACATTTCTGCCCATGGATTGGAAGTGGACACCCTGAGCAGGTCTTGGGCAAGAGTTCGCTTATGGCCACTGCTGAGGGAAGAGACTCAGGTCTGCGCCTGGGCCATCGTGGTGCCCCGTCTGCCCACCTGGCTCTTCCTCAGCCCCTTCTTGCTCTCGGCCCACACCATAGTGAGTAAAACTTGTCTCCAGCAGCGGTGTGCAAGTAGTGTGTGTGCCCGGCCGGGGAGCGTGAGCCGCCAGTGACTGCAGAGAGGAAAAGCCTTTCTCTCAACCACCCCTTTTCCTGGATTTATCGTCCTCTCACTGGTGTCACAGGGGGACTGGGCCCTGGGCAGGGAGCGCGCTTCCTCCAGAGCTAAGGTAGTTCTGACTATGTGATTAACTTTACTGCAGTGGGAAATGAGTGGCAACCAGGCATAGGCATGAAGTCCTCCTCTGTGCCCCGCCATGTCCTTCCCTTTTCTAGCTAACTGGGATGTTGATAACCTGGGGTCTATTTGAAAGCTGAGTGTTAATGATAAAAAGTTTCTGTCAGCAGGGAGAGTTGCCTTATTCCTTCACATACACTAATTGTCACATAAGAAATAGATTCCTTCGTGTATTAGTTACTAAGGCCTCTTCTACTCCAACTAAGGATTCTGCTCCATTAGTGATGTAATGAGTTTTGAGAAGCAAATAGTTGGACCTGGTACGTATTAAGCAGGCCATTATCTTCGAAACTACTCTGTGTCTTCCCTTGGCTTATGTATGCTGTATATGTGTGTAGGTGTGAATTGGTGTGAATGTGTTTTACGTGTCTTATAGTTTACACTAAAAATATCTCCGATCATGCACTGTTTGTATGGAAGCTGAGTTGAAGACAGACTCACTTTCCAAGCCTCTCTCCAAGGCCCCAGTGGAGTGTGCTGAAATCCCAAACATTGTTGGAAATGTCACGTCCTCTTCATGAGCCACCACTGGGACCCTCAGTTTTTGTCCTGACCCGTCCCCTCCCACCTCTGAGCACCTGGTCTTCCTATGAGGTTTTTAAAACCTCACTGTCACCACAACTATTTCAGTTTCCCGCTTTTCCCAAAAGAGCCGCTTTCTCAATCCAGCCATCGTGGTTACATGGTATTGTGTGTACATGTGTGTGCAAGTGTGTGTGTGTGTGTGTGTGTGTGTGTATCCTGCTGGTTTTTTTCTAACATTTCATCAAGGAGCCTCACATTTACATCTCTATAGTCTGAGGCAGTGAGAGAAAGGTCTCAGTGTCTGAGATGATCTAAGAAATCAATTCATTTTGTGTATGACTTTACACCCTCATCCCTGCACCTCCGATTTTAGGTAGTCAAAGTTTTTTCCTAATTTTTCATTTACCTCTTTGAGCCACACTTTTTTCATTAACTGGAAAAAGTATCACTGGAAAATTTGTAACATTGTAGAAAAGGAAATAAATGGAAATACATTCTATAGGAGATATTATACCAATCAAGCACTCCCATCTGTGGTAGAGGAACACAGAGCGGCACCGTGTGGGGAGCACAGGTCCTGAGCCACAGAGACAAGGACCTGGTCTCGGGAACCTCCTCTCGCCCGGCCCGCGGGTGATCTGTTCCCTGAGAAGGAGCGGCACACCCACACCTCCTCCTCCTTCCCGCGTTCCTGCCCGTTCTCTCCCGTAAGTAGGAATCCTCGCTCCTTTTTTTCTTTAGAAGACCGTTTCTAGCTCCCCAGTGCTCAGAGAATATCACTGACACAAACCTCCTGACATCCTGGCCGCTTTGGGGGCACGTGTGGTTTCAAGGTGTTTCGTTTTTTGTTTGCGCTTCATGGCTCAGCACCTCAGAGAGTGACCGAAGTCAGGTGCCTTCCTCCCTGGAACTCTGTGCCACAGGTTCAAGTCAAAGCCGAGAATCAAGTATATCAGAGAACAGCAAGCCACCGGACTAGTCTCTCTCCTCACTCACTCACTCACTCACTGGCCTGTCCGGTGCTTAAGTACACCAGTAGGGCCCTTATGACGTGAGACAGGGTTCCGTAGCATTCTGACCCGTGGATCAGGGCGGACCACTGACGGGTGGGGACCCTTTTACCCAACACAAACTCTACCATCGACTTGAATTTTTATCTTGCACTTCATATCCAAACTTGAGAACCAATGATATGGATTAAACCAAAGACAATTACTGTATGTATGTATGTATGTATCTAGGGGAACCACGTCACCAAATCTCCCCAAGGGTGAGGATAAGGCATCAGGTGAGAGAACCAGGCCTAGACCCATGCCTGCCCCATGGAACATGGTGAAGTGTCCTATCTTACGGGTACCATGTAACTTATGCACACATGTAAGGCTCCCCAGAGCCTTCAGCGAAAGAGGAAGCCCCTGAAGAATAGAATGTTCAGAATATCACCTTTTAGAGTAGCCCCAGATAGAAAGTAACCCCAATGCTCGTAAACGTTATTATCAATAAAGACACTATTTGTGTGCCAAGAATGAAGGAGGTACAGTCACAGATAACACGGATGATGAGTACAAACACAAGTACAGAGAGTGAAAAGGAGTAGACGCGATGCATGTATTGTGCACTCGTGTTCACATAGCATTAAAACACAGGGCAACTAATGCAGCACTTTTGTATGGTCGGGACTGAAACAGAGTAGAGAACTTGGGTGCATGTGGAAGATGAGAAGGAAGTGAATGATGAGGATCGCGGGTGCAGATGGGTCTGTGTAGGGCTGAACTTGAGAACATCGGCTATGAAAAGATACCGTTGTGCTGGGGTCTCGGTCCAGGTATGTCTATCCTCAGGTCAGGACCTGAGGATCCCGCTACGTTGGGCCTGTTTTAGGCTATTGTTGCGGTCACACCTTCCTGGTAATATAACCTGTCCTTGCCCAGCTCATACTGACATGTTCCTCCATGTTTCTCTTCCACCATTTCCTCAAATAACTCTCTGCCCTCCACTTGTCTCCTTGGGCTCGCTCCAATCCTAAGGATTTTCCCTTGGAATTTACTACTTCCGCTGTGGATTGTATTAATGAAGATGGAGAAGCATTTTGAGTTTCTTTCTGTACTGGGCAGCCTTGTGCTGACTGATGAGCAGAATCACTCAGCTCATCTCTGGGCTCTGCCTAGATCCCCACTGTCCTTTGCATCCCATTCAATAGTCCCTTCTTACGAGTGCCGGCAAGCGTGTCCTCACAAGGGACGCAGGAGAGGCACTCTGAAGAAGCAGCAGCAGCTTGCATTGTTGTTTTCTGGCCTTGGGTTAGGGCCACTGTCCTGTGTCCATGCTGTAGAGCTGCTTTTGTGGAAAAGTTAAATAAAAATGATAGATGTGGTCTGTGCTGGGTGTTTGTGTATTTATCCATCCATTAATAAAACAATAAGAGTCTGCTATGGAATGTCTTCAGTGATTCCAGGTAGCCTCCATTTACGTGGGTAACCTAATGGGGCTTTCCTTTGAAAAGTTTAAATGTGTGGCAGTATTGGTTGTGCCACTATAGATCATGAGCGACTGGATTTTCACAAAGTGTGTCTTTGTAAATGGAACAGAGATTCGTAGCTAGCTCTAAGGAGGGAGGTAAAACAAGCTACCTGTGTGAAAGGGTGTACATTATTTATGGATTAGTGTGTAGACAGCTGAGTCTGAGAATGATTGCCTGAGGAGGGAAGGTGGAAGTGTGTATCTGGGTAACGCTCGTAGAGAATCTGAAGGACGCATCTGGAATGAAGGCATGTGTATATGGGAGAAAAAGTGAAAGGAAGGAATAATGGGGCTGTATCTGGTATGAAGGAGTATAGGGTGTGTGTGTGTGTGTGTGTGTGTGTGTGTGTGTGTGAGTGAGTTTGTGCTGATCTGAGGGAAGAGGTTGTACTTGAGTTCCCACACTGTTATCATCACAGCCCACTGTCTCACAGCTGTCCGCGTGTTCATATGGGGAACTGTCCTATCCTTGAAAGCACACCCACCGGTTTGTCCCTCTGCAGAGGCTTCAGTCTTAGTTCCTCTGCCCTGAAGCCCTTTCCTGTTTTTTGAAGGGAAAGTGAAATACGTAGGGATTGGGCTGAGCAGCTCAGCTCTTCATCCTGCCCAGCCTCTGTGATCTGATCTCGCTTACCATCCTCAGCAGCGGCACGAAGCTTTCCTGGTGTCTCAGTGTGGCCTGCGACCACCACACGTGCTCCGGGCTGAGGAGAATCCTCTGAGGTGTTCTCGAATTCTGAGGAATGAATACAAAAAAACAGATGTGGCATTTTCTGGGATCTGTATCCATTCAAAAAAGACATGTTGAGTAGACAATCGTGTTAGGCATTGAAACCCCCCCATGAAATTAAGCACTTGAAACTTCAGTTGCTCCAAAACATAAGGAAACAACAATGATGAAAATTGTGTGTAGTAGATGTCAGTGATATTGGGTATCTTGTATGTGATATATCCAAAGATGTACAGAAAATATCGAAACTGGTGACTACAATTAGTTATTAGCTCCTTTTTCCTCATGAGAAATTATATAATCAGAGGACATGGGGTACAAGATTTAAAAGAATTCTGCGTGTCTACCTGCCTACCTATCTATCTAGATTAGTATCTATATTGATGTAGATATATAGAAAGGTAGAGATATCTGTATAAATACCGAGAGGTGGACAGATACAGCATTTCGCAGGGAATTCCTGGACTGTAGCCGTGGTGCTGGAGATGTTCAAAGGAAGACCTTTCACACTTGTCCCAGACTCCTCTTCTGGGAATGGATTTGTGTATTTCTCCAAGACTGTTAACCTCCCTATTCAGAGCTTTTAAAATCCTCTTTCATAGGAGGCTTACACACCCACATGATACATTTCTGCCCATGGATTGGAAGTGGACACCCTGAGCAGGTCTTGGGCAAGAGTTCGCTTATGGCCACTGCTGAGGGAAGAGACTCAGGTCTGCGCCTGGGCCATCGTGGTGCCCCGTCTGCCCACCTGGCTCTTCCTCAGCCCCTTCTTGCTCTCGGCCCACACCATAGTGAGTAAAACTTGTCTCCAGCAGCGGTGTGCAAGTAGTGTGTGTGCCCGGCCGGGGAGCGTGAGCCGCCAGTGACTGCAGAGAGGAAAAGCCTTTCTCTCAACCACCCCTTTTCCTGGATTTATCGTCCTCTCACTGGTGTCACAGGGGGACTGGGCCCTGGGCAGGGAGCGCGCTTCCTCCAGAGCTAAGGTAGTTCTGACTATGTGATTAACTTTACTGCAGTGGGAAATGAGTGGCAACCAGGCATAGGCATGAAGTCCTCCTCTGTGCCCCGCCATGTCCTTCCCTTTTCTAGCTAACTGGGATGTTGATAACCTGGGGTCTATTTGAAAGCTGAGTGTTAATGATAAAAAGTTTCTGTCAGCAGGGAGAGTTGCCTTATTCCTTCACATACACTAATTGTCACATAAGAAATAGATTCCTTCGTGTATTAGTTACTAAGGCCTCTTCTACTCCAACTAAGGATTCTGCTCCATTAGTGATGTAATGAGTTTTGAGAAGCAAATAGTTGGACCTGGTACGTATTAAGCAGGCCATTATCTTCGAAACTACTCTGTGTCTTCCCTTGGCTTATGTATGCTGTATATGTGTGTAGGTGTGAATTGGTGTGAATGTGTTTTACGTGTCTTATAGTTTACACTAAAAATATCTCCGATCATGCACTGTTTGTATGGAAGCTGAGTTGAAGACAGACTCACTTTCCAAGCCTCTCTCCAAGGCCCCAGTGGAGTGTGCTGAAATCCCAAACATTGTTGGAAATGTCACGTCCTCTTCATGAGCCACCACTGGGACCCTCAGTTTTTGTCCTGACCCGTCCCCTCCCACCTCTGAGCACCTGGTCTTCCTATGAGGTTTTTAAAACCTCACTGTCACCACAACTATTTCAGTTTCCCGCTTTTCCCAAAAGAGCCGCTTTCTCAATCCAGCCATCGTGGTTACATGGTATTGTGTGTACATGTGTGTGCAAGTGTGTGTGTGTGTGTGTGTGTGTGTGTATCCTGCTGGTTTTTTTCTAACATTTCATCAAGGAGCCTCACATTTACATCTCTATAGTCTGAGGCAGTGAGAGAAAGGTCTCAGTGTCTGAGATGATCTAAGAAATCAATTCATTTTGTGTATGACTTTACACCCTCATCCCTGCACCTCCGATTTTAGGTAGTCAAAGTTTTTTCCTAATTTTTCATTTACCTCTTTGAGCCACACTTTTTTCATTAACTGGAAAAAGTATCACTGGAAAATTTGTAACATTGTAGAAAAGGAAATAAATGGAAATACATTCTATAGGAGATATTATACCAATCAAGCACTCCCATCTGTGGTAGAGGAACACAGAGCGGCACCGTGTGGGGAGCACAGGTCCTGAGCCACAGAGACAAGGACCTGGTCTCGGGAACCTCCTCTCGCCCGGCCCGCGGGTGATCTGTTCCCTGAGAAGGAGCGGCACACCCACACCTCCTCCTCCTTCCCGCGTTCCTGCCCGTTCTCTCCCGTAAGTAGGAATCCTCGCTCCTTTTTTTCTTTAGAAGACCGTTTCTAGCTCCCCAGTGCTCAGAGAATATCACTGACACAAACCTCCTGACATCCTGGCCGCTTTGGGGGCACGTGTGGTTTCAAGGTGTTTCGTTTTTTGTTTGCGCTTCATGGCTCAGCACCTCAGAGAGTGACCGAAGTCAGGTGCCTTCCTCCCTGGAACTCTGTGCCACAGGTTCAAGTCAAAGCCGAGAATCAAGTATATCAGAGAACAGCAAGCCACCGGACTAGTCTCTCTCCTCACTCACTCACTCACTCACTGGCCTGTCCGGTGCTTAAGTACACCAGTAGGGCCCTTATGACGTGAGACAGGGTTCCGTAGCATTCTGACCCGTGGATCAGGGCGGACCACTGACGGGTGGGGACCCTTTTACCCAACACAAACTCTACCATCGACTTGAATTTTTATCTTGCACTTCATATCCAAACTTGAGAACCAATGATATGGATTAAACCAAAGACAATTACTGTATGTATGTATGTATGTATGTATCTAGGGGAACCACGTCACCAAATCTCCCCAAGGGTGAGGATAAGGCATCAGGTGAGAGAACCAGGCCTAGACCCATGCCTGCCCCATGGAACATGGTGAAGTGTCCTATCTTACGGGTACCATGTAACTTATGCACACATGTAAGGCTCCCCAGAGCCTTCAGCGAAAGAGGAAGCCCCTGAAGAATAGAATGTTCAGAATATCACCTTTTAGAGTAGCCCCAGATAGAAAGTAACCCCAATGCTCGTAAACGTTATTATCAATAAAGACACTATTTGTGTGCCAAGAATGAAGGAGGTACAGTCACAGATAACACGGATGATGAGTACAAACACAAGTACAGAGAGTGAAAAGGAGTAGACGCGATGCATGTATTGTGCACTCGTGTTCACATAGCATTAAAACACAGGGCAACTAATGCAGCACTTTTGTATGGTCGGGACTGAAACAGAGTAGAGAACTTGGGTGCATGTGGAAGATGAGAAGGAAGTGAATGATGAGGATCGCGGGTGCAGATGGGTCTGTGTAGGGCTGAACTTGAGAACATCGGCTATGAAAAGATACCGTTGTGCTGGGGTCTCGGTCCAGGTATGTCTATCCTCAGGTCAGGACCTGAGGATCCCGCTACGTTGGGCCTGTTTTAGGCTATTGTTGCGGTCACACCTTCCTGGTAATATAACCTGTCCTTGCCCAGCTCATACTGACATGTTCCTCCATGTTTCTCTTCCACCATTTCCTCAAATAACTCTCTGCCCTCCACTTGTCTCCTTGGGCTCGCTCCAATCCTAAGGATTTTCCCTTGGAATTTACTACTTCCGCTGTGGATTGTATTAATGAAGATGGAGAAGCATTTTGAGTTTCTTTCTGTACTGGGCAGCCTTGTGCTGACTGATGAGCAGAATCACTCAGCTCATCTCTGGGCTCTGCCTAGATCCCCACTGTCCTTTGCATCCCATTCAATAGTCCCTTCTTACGAGTGCCGGCAAGCGTGTCCTCACAAGGGACGCAGGAGAGGCACTCTGAAGAAGCAGCAGCAGCTTGCATTGTTGTTTTCTGGCCTTGGGTTAGGGCCACTGTCCTGTGTCCATGCTGTAGAGCTGCTTTTGTGGAAAAGTTAAATAAAAATGATAGATGTGGTCTGTGCTGGGTGTTTGTGTATTTATCCATCCATTAATAAAACAATAAGAGTCTGCTATGGAATGTCTTCAGTGATTCCAGGTAGCCTCCATTTACGTGGGTAACCTAATGGGGCTTTCCTTTGAAAAGTTTAAATGTGTGGCAGTATTGGTTGTGCCACTATAGATCATGAGCGACTGGATTTTCACAAAGTGTGTCTTTGTAAATGGAACAGAGATTCGTAGCTAGCTCTAAGGAGGGAGGTAAAACAAGCTACCTGTGTGAAAGGGTGTACATTATTTATGGATTAGTGTGTAGACAGCTGAGTCTGAGAATGATTGCCTGAGGAGGGAAGGTGGAAGTGTGTATCTGGGTAACGCTCGTAGAGAATCTGAAGGACGCATCTGGAATGAAGGCATGTGTATATGGGAGAAAAAGTGAAAGGAAGGAATAATGGGGCTGTATCTGGTATGAAGGAGTATAGGGTGTGTGTGTGTGTGTGTGTGTGTGTGTGTGTGTGTGAGTGAGTTTGTGCTGATCTGAGGGAAGAGGTTGTACTTGAGTTCCCACACTGTTATCATCACAGCCCACTGTCTCACAGCTGTCCGCGTGTTCATATGGGGAACTGTCCTATCCTTGAAAGCACACCCACCGGTTTGTCCCTCTGCAGAGGCTTCAGTCTTAGTTCCTCTGCCCTGAAGCCCTTTCCTGTTTTTTGAAGGGAAAGTGAAATACGTAGGGATTGGGCTGAGCAGCTCAGCTCTTCATCCTGCCCAGCCTCTGTGATCTGATCTCGCTTACCATCCTCAGCAGCGGCACGAAGCTTTCCTGGTGTCTCAGTGTGGCCTGCGACCACCACACGTGCTCCGGGCTGAGGAGAATCCTCTGAGGTGTTCTCGAATTCTGAGGAATGAATACAAAAAAACAGATGTGGCATTTTCTGGGATCTGTATCCATTCAAAAAAGACATGTTGAGTAGACAATCGTGTTAGGCATTGAAACCCCCCCATGAAATTAAGCACTTGAAACTTCAGTTGCTCCAAAACATAAGGAAACAACAATGATGAAAATTGTGTGTAGTAGATGTCAGTGATATTGGGTATCTTGTATGTGATATATCCAAAGATGTACAGAAAATATCGAAACTGGTGACTACAATTAGTTATTAGCTCCTTTTTCCTCATGAGAAATTATATAATCAGAGGACATGGGGTACAAGATTTAAAAGAATTCTGCGTGTCTACCTGCCTACCTATCTATCTAGATTAGTATCTATATTGATGTAGATATATAGAAAGGTAGAGATATCTGTATAAATACCGAGAGGTGGACAGATACAGCATTTCGCAGGGAATTCCTGGACTGTAGCCGTGGTGCTGGAGATGTTCAAAGGAAGACCTTTCACACTTGTCCCAGACTCCTCTTCTGGGAATGGATTTGTGTATTTCTCCAAGACTGTTAACCTCCCTATTCAGAGCTTTTAAAATCCTCTTTCATAGGAGGCTTACACACCCACATGATACATTTCTGCCCATGGATTGGAAGTGGACACCCTGAGCAGGTCTTGGGCAAGAGTTCGCTTATGGCCACTGCTGAGGGAAGAGACTCAGGTCTGCGCCTGGGCCATCGTGGTGCCCCGTCTGCCCACCTGGCTCTTCCTCAGCCCCTTCTTGCTCTCGGCCCACACCATAGTGAGTAAAACTTGTCTCCAGCAGCGGTGTGCAAGTAGTGTGTGTGCCCGGCCGGGGAGCGTGAGCCGCCAGTGACTGCAGAGAGGAAAAGCCTTTCTCTCAACCACCCCTTTTCCTGGATTTATCGTCCTCTCACTGGTGTCACAGGGGGACTGGGCCCTGGGCAGGGAGCGCGCTTCCTCCAGAGCTAAGGTAGTTCTGACTATGTGATTAACTTTACTGCAGTGGGAAATGAGTGGCAACCAGGCATAGGCATGAAGTCCTCCTCTGTGCCCCGCCATGTCCTTCCCTTTTCTAGCTAACTGGGATGTTGATAACCTGGGGTCTATTTGAAAGCTGAGTGTTAATGATAAAAAGTTTCTGTCAGCAGGGAGAGTTGCCTTATTCCTTCACATACACTAATTGTCACATAAGAAATAGATTCCTTCGTGTATTAGTTACTAAGGCCTCTTCTACTCCAACTAAGGATTCTGCTCCATTAGTGATGTAATGAGTTTTGAGAAGCAAATAGTTGGACCTGGTACGTATTAAGCAGGCCATTATCTTCGAAACTACTCTGTGTCTTCCCTTGGCTTATGTATGCTGTATATGTGTGTAGGTGTGAATTGGTGTGAATGTGTTTTACGTGTCTTATAGTTTACACTAAAAATATCTCCGATCATGCACTGTTTGTATGGAAGCTGAGTTGAAGACAGACTCACTTTCCAAGCCTCTCTCCAAGGCCCCAGTGGAGTGTGCTGAAATCCCAAACATTGTTGGAAATGTCACGTCCTCTTCATGAGCCACCACTGGGACCCTCAGTTTTTGTCCTGACCCGTCCCCTCCCACCTCTGAGCACCTGGTCTTCCTATGAGGTTTTTAAAACCTCACTGTCACCACAACTATTTCAGTTTCCCGCTTTTCCCAAAAGAGCCGCTTTCTCAATCCAGCCATCGTGGTTACATGGTATTGTGTGTACATGTGTGTGCAAGTGTGTGTGTGTGTGTGTGTGTGTGTGTATCCTGCTGGTTTTTTTCTAACATTTCATCAAGGAGCCTCACATTTACATCTCTATAGTCTGAGGCAGTGAGAGAAAGGTCTCAGTGTCTGAGATGATCTAAGAAATCAATTCATTTTCTGTATGACTTTACACCCTCATCCCTGCACCTCCGATTTTAGGTAGTCAAAGTTTTTTCCTAATTTTTCATTTACCTCTTTGAGCCACACTTTTTTCATTAACTGGAAAAAGTATCACTGGAAAATTTGTAACATTGTAGAAAAGGAAATAAATGGAAATACATTCTATAGGAGATATTATACCAATCAAGCACTCCCATCTGTGGTAGAGGAACACAGAGCGGCACCGTGTGGGGAGCACAGGTCCTGAGCCACAGAGACAAGGACCTGGTCTCGGGAACCTCCTCTCGCCCGGCCCGCGGGTGATCTGTTCCCTGAGAAGGAGCGGCACACCCACACCTCCTCCTCCTTCCCGCGTTCCTGCCCGTTCTCTCCCGTAAGTAGGAATCCTCGCTCCTTTTTTTCTTTAGAAGACCGTTTCTAGCTCCCCAGTGCTCAGAGAATATCACTGACACAAACCTCCTGACATCCTGGCCGCTTTGGGGGCACGTGTGGTTTCAAGGTGTTTCGTTTTTTGTTTGCGCTTCATGGCTCAGCACCTCAGAGAGTGACCGAAGTCAGGTGCCTTCCTCCCTGGAACTCTGTGCCACAGGTTCAAGTCAAAGCCGAGAATCAAGTATATCAGAGAACAGCAAGCCACCGGACTAGTCTCTCTCCTCACTCACTCACTCACTCACTGGCCTGTCCGGTGCTTAAGTACACCAGTAGGGCCCTTATGACGTGAGACAGGGTTCCGTAGCATTCTGACCCGTGGATCAGGGCGGACCACTGACGGGTGGGGACCCTTTTACCCAACACAAACTCTACCATCGACTTGAATTTTTATCTTGCACTTCATATCCAAACTTGAGAACCAATGATATGGATTAAACCAAAGACAATTACTGTATGTATGTATGTATGTATGTATCTAGGGGAACCACGTCACCAAATCTCCCCAAGGGTGAGGATAAGGCATCAGGTGAGAGAACCAGGCCTAGACCCATGCCTGCCCCATGGAACATGGTGAAGTGTCCTATCTTACGGGTACCATGTAACTTATGCACACATGTAAGGCTCCCCAGAGCCTTCAGCGAAAGAGGAAGCCCCTGAAGAATAGAATGTTCAGAATATCACCTTTTAGAGTAGCCCCAGATAGAAAGTAACCCCAATGCTCGTAAACGTTATTATCAATAAAGACACTATTTGTGTGCCAAGAATGAAGGAGGTACAGTCACAGATAACACGGATGATGAGTACAAACACAAGTACAGAGAGTGAAAAGGAGTAGACGCGATGCATGTATTGTGCACTCGTGTTCACATAGCATTAAAACACAGGGCAACTAATGCAGCACTTTTGTATGGTCGGGACTGAAACAGAGTAGAGAACTTGGGTGCATGTGGAAGATGAGAAGGAAGTGAATGATGAGGATCGCGGGTGCAGATGGGTCTGTGTAGGGCTGAACTTGAGAACATCGGCTATGAAAAGATACCGTTGTGCTGGGGTCTCGGTCCAGGTATGTCTATCCTCAGGTCAGGACCTGAGGATCCCGCTACGTTGGGCCTGTTTTAGGCTATTGTTGCGGTCACACCTTCCTGGTAATATAACCTGTCCTTGCCCAGCTCATACTGACATGTTCCTCCATGTTTCTCTTCCACCATTTCCTCAAATAACTCTCTGCCCTCCACTTGTCTCCTTGGGCTCGCTCCAATCCTAAGGATTTTCCCTTGGAATTTACTACTTCCGCTGTGGATTGTATTAATGAAGATGGAGAAGCATTTTGAGTTTCTTTCTGTACTGGGCAGCCTTGTGCTGACTGATGAGCAGAATCACTCAGCTCATCTCTGGGCTCTGCCTAGATCCCCACTGTCCTTTGCATCCCATTCAATAGTCCCTTCTTACGAGTGCCGGCAAGCGTGTCCTCACAAGGGACGCAGGAGAGGCACTCTGAAGAAGCAGCAGCAGCTTGCATTGTTGTTTTCTGGCCTTGGGTTAGGGCCACTGTCCTGTGTCCATGCTGTAGAGCTGCTTTTGTGGAAAAGTTAAATAAAAATGATAGATGTGGTCTGTGCTGGGTGTTTGTGTATTTATCCATCCATTAATAAAACAATAAGAGTCTGCTATGGAATGTCTTCAGTGATTCCAGGTAGCCTCCATTTACGTGGGTAACCTAATGGGGCTTTCCTTTGAAAAGTTTAAATGTGTGGCAGTATTGGTTGTGCCACTATAGATCATGAGCGACTGGATTTTCACAAAGTGTGTCTTTGTAAATGGAACAGAGATTCGTAGCTAGCTCTAAGGAGGGAGGTAAAACAAGCTACCTGTGTGAAAGGGTGTACATTATTTATGGATTAGTGTGTAGACAGCTGAGTCTGAGAATGATTGCCTGAGGAGGGAAGGTGGAAGTGTGTATCTGGGTAACGCTCGTAGAGAATCTGAAGGACGCATCTGGAATGAAGGCATGTGTATATGGGAGAAAAAGTGAAAGGAAGGAATAATGGGGCTGTATCTGGTATGAAGGAGTATAGGGTGTGTGTGTGTGTGTGTGTGTGTGAGTGAGTGAGTTTGTGCTGATCTGAGGGAAGAGGTTGTACTTGAGTTCCCACACTGTTATCATCACAGCCCACTGTCTCACAGCTGTCCGCGTGTTCATATGGGGAACTGTCCTATCCTTGAAAGCACACCCACCGGTTTGTCCCTCTGCAGAGGCTTCAGTCTTAGTTCCTCTGCCCTGAAGCCCTTTCCTGTTTTTTGAAGGGAAAGTGAAATACGTAGGGATTGGGCTGAGCAGCTCAGCTCTTCATCCTGCCCAGCCTCTGTGATCTGATCTCGCTTACCATCCTCAGCAGCGGCACGAAGCTTTCCTGGTGTCTCAGTGTGGCCTGCGACCACCACACGTGCTCCGGGCTGAGGAGAATCCTCTGAGGTGTTCTCGAATTCTGAGGAATGAATACAAAAAAACAGATGTGGCATTTTCTGGGATCTGTATCCATTCAAAAAAGACATGTTGAGTAGACAATCGTGTTAGGCATTGAAACCCCCCCATGAAATTAAGCACTTGAAACTTCAGTTGCTCCAAAACATAAGGAAACAACAATGATGAAAATTGTGTGTAGTAGATGTCAGTGATATTGGGTATCTTGTATGTGATATATCCAAAGATGTACAGAAAATATCGAAACTGGTGACTACAATTAGTTATTAGCTCCTTTTTCCTCATGAGAAATTATATAATCAGAGGACATGGGGTACAAGATTTAAAAGAATTCTGCGTGTCTACCTGCCTACCTATCTATCTAGATTAGTATCTATATTGATGTAGATATATAGAAAGGTAGAGATATCTGTATAAATACCGAGAGGTGGACAGATACAGCATTTCGCAGGGAATTCCTGGACTGTAGCCGTGGTGCTGGAGATGTTCAAAGGAAGACCTTTCACACTTGTCCCAGACTCCTCTTCTGGGAATGGATTTGTGTATTTCTCCAAGACTGTTAACCTCCCTATTCAGAGCTTTTAAAATCCTCTTTCATAGGAGGCTTACACACCCACATGATACATTTCTGCCCATGGATTGGAAGTGGACACCCTGAGCAGGTCTTGGGCAAGAGTTCGCTTATGGCCACTGCTGAGGGAAGAGACTCAGGTCTGCGCCTGGGCCATCGTGGTGCCCCGTCTGCCCACCTGGCTCTTCCTCAGCCCCTTCTTGCTCTCGGCCCACACCATAGTGAGTAAAACTTGTCTCCAGCAGCGGTGTGCAAGTAGTGTGTGTGCCCGGCCGGGGAGCGTGAGCCGCCAGTGACTGCAGAGAGGAAAAGCCTTTCTCTCAACCACCCCTTTTCCTGGATTTATCGTCCTCTCACTGGTGTCACAGGGGGACTGGGCCCTGGGCAGGGAGCGCGCTTCCTCCAGAGCTAAGGTAGTTCTGACTATGTGATTAACTTTACTGCAGTGGGAAATGAGTGGCAACCAGGCATAGGCATGAAGTCCTCCTCTGTGCCCCGCCATGTCCTTCCCTTTTCTAGCTAACTGGGATGTTGATAACCTGGGGTCTATTTGAAAGCTGAGTGTTAATGATAAAAAGTTTCTGTCAGCAGGGAGAGTTGCCTTATTCCTTCACATACACTAATTGTCACATAAGAAATAGATTCCTTCGTGTATTAGTTACTAAGGCCTCTTCTACTCCAACTAAGGATTCTGCTCCATTAGTGATGTAATGAGTTTTGAGAAGCAAATAGTTGGACCTGGTACGTATTAAGCAGGCCATTATCTTCGAAACTACTCTGTGTCTTCCCTTGGCTTATGTATGCTGTATATGTGTGTAGGTGTGAATTGGTGTGAATGTGTTTTACGTGTCTTATAGTTTACACTAAAAATATCTCCGATCATGCACTGTTTGTATGGAAGCTGAGTTGAAGACAGACTCACTTTCCAAGCCTCTCTCCAAGGCCCCAGTGGAGTGTGCTGAAATCCCAAACATTGTTGGAAATGTCACGTCCTCTTCATGAGCCACCACTGGGACCCTCAGTTTTTGTCCTGACCCGTCCCCTCCCACCTCTGAGCACCTGGTCTTCCTATGAGGTTTTTAAAACCTCACTGTCACCACAACTATTTCAGTTTCCCGCTTTTCCCAAAAGAGCCGCTTTCTCAATCCAGCCATCGTGGTTACATGGTATTGTGTGTACATGTGTGTGCAAGTGTGTGTGTGTGTGTGTGTGTGTGTGTATCCTGCTGGTTTTTTTCTAACATTTCATCAAGGAGCCTCACATTTACATCTCTATAGTCTGAGGCAGTGAGAGAAAGGTCTCAGTGTCTGAGATGATCTAAGAAATCAATTCATTTTCTGTATGACTTTACACCCTCATCCCTGCACCTCCGATTTTAGGTAGTCAAAGTCTTTTCCTAATTTTTCATTTACCTCTTTGAGCCACACTTTTTTCATTAACTGGAAAAAGTATCACTGGAAAATTTGTAACATTGTAGAAAAGGAAATAAATGGAAATACATTCTATAGGAGATATTATACCAATCAAGCACTCCCATCTGTGGTAGAGGAACACAGAGCGGCACCGTGTGGGGAGCACAGGTCCTGAGCCACAGAGACAAGGACCTGGTCTCGGGAACCTCCTCTCGCCCGGCCCGCGGGTGATCTGTTCCCTGAGAAGGAGCGGCACACCCACACCTCCTCCTCCTTCCCGCGTTCCTGCCCGTTCTCTCCCGTAAGTAGGAATCCTCGCTCCTTTTTTTCTTTAGAAGACCGTTTCTAGCTCCCCAGTGCTCAGAGAATATCACTGACACAAACCTCCTGACATCCTGGCCGCTTTGGGGGCACGTGTGGTTTCAAGGTGTTTCGTTTTTTGTTTGCGCTTCATGGCTCAGCACCTCAGAGAGTGACCGAAGTCAGGTGCCTTCCTCCCTGGAACTCTGTGCCACAGGTTCAAGTCAAAGCCGAGAATCAAGTATATCAGAGAACAGCAAGCCACCGGACTAGTCTCTCTCCTCACTCACTCACTCACTCACTGGCCTGTCCGGTGCTTAAGTACACCAGTAGGGCCCTTATGACGTGAGACAGGGTTCCGTAGCATTCTGACCCGTGGATCAGGGCGGACCACTGACGGGTGGGGACCCTTTTACCCAACACAAACTCTACCATCGACTTGAATTTTTATCTTGCACTTCATATCCAAACTTGAGAACCAATGATATGGATTAAACCAAAGACAATTACTGTATGTATGTATGTATGTATGTATCTAGGGGAACCACGTCACCAAATCTCCCCAAGGGTGAGGATAAGGCATCAGGTGAGAGAACCAGGCCTAGACCCATGCCTGCCCCATGGAACATGGTGAAGTGTCCTATCTTACGGGTACCATGTAACTTATGCACACATGTAAGGCTCCCCAGAGCCTTCAGCGAAAGAGGAAGCCCCTGAAGAATAGAATGTTCAGAATATCACCTTTTAGAGTAGCCCCAGATAGAAAGTAACCCCAATGCTCGTAAACGTTATTATCAATAAAGACACTATTTGTGTGCCAAGAATGAAGGAGGTACAGTCACAGATAACACGGATGATGAGTACAAACACAAGTACAGAGAGTGAAAAGGAGTAGACGCGATGCATGTATTGTGCACTCGTGTTCACATAGCATTAAAACACAGGGCAACTAATGCAGCACTTTTGTATGGTCGGGACTGAAACAGAGTAGAGAACTTGGGTGCATGTGGAAGATGAGAAGGAAGTGAATGATGAGGATCGCGGGTGCAGATGGGTCTGTGTAGGGCTGAACTTGAGAACATCGGCTATGAAAAGATACCGTTGTGCTGGGGTCTCGGTCCAGGTATGTCTATCCTCAGGTCAGGACCTGAGGATCCCGCTACGTTGGGCCTGTTTTAGGCTATTGTTGCGGTCACACCTTCCTGGTAATATAACCTGTCCTTGCCCAGCTCATACTGACATGTTCCTCCATGTTTCTCTTCCACCATTTCCTCAAATAACTCTCTGCCCTCCACTTGTCTCCTTGGGCTCGCTCCAATCCTAAGGATTTTCCCTTGGAATTTACTACTTCCGCTGTGGATTGTATTAATGAAGATGGAGAAGCATTTTGAGTTTCTTTCTGTACTGGGCAGCCTTGTGCTGACTGATGAGCAGAATCACTCAGCTCATCTCTGGGCTCTGCCTAGATCCCCACTGTCCTTTGCATCCCATTCAATAGTCCCTTCTTACGAGTGCCGGCAAGCGTGTCCTCACAAGGGACGCAGGAGAGGCACTCTGAAGAAGCAGCAGCAGCTTGCATTGTTGTTTTCTGGCCTTGGGTTAGGGCCACTGTCCTGTGTCCATGCTGTAGAGCTGCTTTTGTGGAAAAGTTAAATAAAAATGATAGATGTGGTCTGTGCTGGGTGTTTGTGTATTTATCCATCCATTAATAAAACAATAAGAGTCTGCTATGGAATGTCTTCAGTGATTCCAGGTAGCCTCCATTTACGTGGGTAACCTAATGGGGCTTTCCTTTGAAAAGTTTAAATGTGTGGCAGTATTGGTTGTGCCACTATAGATCATGAGCGACTGGATTTTCACAAAGTGTGTCTTTGTAAATGGAACAGAGATTCGTAGCTAGCTCTAAGGAGGGAGGTAAAACAAGCTACCTGTGTGAAAGGGTGTACATTATTTATGGATTAGTGTGTAGACAGCTGAGTCTGAGAATGATTGCCTGAGGAGGGAAGGTGGAAGTGTGTATCTGGGTAACGCTCGTAGAGAATCTGAAGGACGCATCTGGAATGAAGGCATGTGTATATGGGAGAAAAAGTGAAAGGAAGGAATAATGGGGCTGTATCTGGTATGAAGGAGTATAGGGTGTGTGTGTGTGTGTGTGTGTGTGTGTGTGTGTGTGTGTGTGTGTGTGTGTGTGTGTGTGAGTGAGTTTGTGCTGATCTGAGGGAAGAGGTTGTACTTGAGTTCCCACACTGTTATCATCACAGCCCACTGTCTCACAGCTGTCCGCGTGTTCATATGGGGAACTGTCCTATCCTTGAAAGCACACCCACCGGTTTGTCCCTCTGCAGAGGCTTCAGTCTTAGTTCCTCTGCCCTGAAGCCCTTTCCTGTTTTTTGAAGAGAAAGTGAAATACGTAGGGATTGGGCTGAGCAGCTCAGCTCTTCATCCTGCCCAGCCTCTGTGATCTGATCTCGCTTACCATCCTCAGCAGCGGCACGAAGCTTTCCTGGTGTCTCAGTGTGGCCTGCGACCACCACACGTGCTCCGGGCTGAGGAGAATCCTCTGAGGTGTTCTCGAATTCTGAGGAATGAATACAAAAAAACAGATGTGGCATTTTCTGGGATCTGTATCCATTCAAAAAAGACATGTTGAGTAGACAATCGTGTTAGGCATTGAAACCCCCCCATGAAATTAAGCACTTGAAACTTCAGTTGCTCCAAAACATAAGGAAACAACAATGATGAAAATTGTGTGTAGTAGATGTCAGTGATATTGGGTATCTTGTATGTGATATATCCAAAGATGTACAGAAAATATCGAAACTGGTGACTACAATTAGTTATTAGCTCCTTTTTCCTCATGAGAAATTATATAATCAGAGGACATGGGGTACAAGATTTAAAAGAATTCTGCGTGTCTACCTGCCTACCTATCTATCTAGATTAGTATCTATATTGATGTAGATATATAGAAAGGTAGAGATATCTGTATAAATACCGAGAGGTGGACAGATACAGCATTTCGCAGGGAATTCCTGGACTGTAGCCGTGGTGCTGGAGATGTTCAAAGGAAGACCTTTCACACTTGTCCCAGACTCCTCTTCTGGGAATGGATTTGTGTATTTCTCCAAGACTGTTAACCTCCCTATTCAGAGCTTTTAAAATCCTCTTTCATAGGAGGCTTACACACCCACATGATACATTTCTGCCCATGGATTGGAAGTGGACACCCTGAGCAGGTCTTGGGCAAGAGTTCGCTTATGGCCACTGCTGAGGGAAGAGACTCAGGTCTGCGCCTGGGCCATCGTGGTGCCCCGTCTGCCCACCTGGCTCTTCCTCAGCCCCTTCTTGCTCTCGGCCCACACCATAGTGAGTAAAACTTGTCTCCAGCAGCGGTGTGCAAGTAGTGTGTGTGCCCGGCCGGGGAGCGTGAGCCGCCAGTGACTGCAGAGAGGAAAAGCCTTTCTCTCAACCACCCCTTTTCCTGGATTTATCGTCCTCTCACTGGTGTCACAGGGGGACTGGGCCCTGGGCAGGGAGCGCGCTTCCTCCAGAGCTAAGGTAGTTCTGACTATGTGATTAACTTTACTGCAGTGGGAAATGAGTGGCAACCAGGCATAGGCATGAAGTCCTCCTCTGTGCCCCGCCATGTCCTTCCCTTTTCTAGCTAACTGGGATGTTGATAACCTGGGGTCTATTTGAAAGCTGAGTGTTAATGATAAAAAGTTTCTGTCAGCAGGGAGAGTTGCCTTATTCCTTCACATACACTAATTGTCACATAAGAAATAGATTCCTTCGTGTATTAGTTACTAAGGCCTCTTCTACTCCAACTAAGGATTCTGCTCCATTAGTGATGTAATGAGTTTTGAGAAGCAAATAGTTGGACCTGGTACGTATTAAGCAGGCCATTATCTTCGAAACTACTCTGTGTCTTCCCTTGGCTTATGTATGCTGTATATGTGTGTAGGTGTGAATTGGTGTGAATGTGTTTTACGTGTCTTATAGTTTACACTAAAAATATCTCCGATCATGCACTGTTTGTATGGAAGCTGAGTTGAAGACAGACTCACTTTCCAAGCCTCTCTCCAAGGCCCCAGTGGAGTGTGCTGAAATCCCAAACATTGTTGGAAATGTCACGTCCTCTTCATGAGCCACCACTGGGACCCTCAGTTTTTGTCCTGACCCGTCCCCTCCCACCTCTGAGCACCTGGTCTTCCTATGAGGTTTTTAAAACCTCACTGTCACCACAACTATTTCAGTTTCCCGCTTTTCCCAAAAGAGCCGCTTTCTCAATCCAGCCATCGTGGTTACATGGTATTGTGTGTACATGTGTGTGCAAGTGTGTGTGTGTGTGTGTGTGTGTGTGTATCCTGCTGGTTTTTTTCTAACATTTCATCAAGGAGCCTCACATTTACATCTCTATAGTCTGAGGCAGTGAGAGAAAGGTCTCAGTGTCTGAGATGATCTAAGAAATCAATTCATTTTCTGTATGACTTTACACCCTCATCCCTGCACCTCCGATTTTAGGTAGTCAAAGTCTTTTCCTAATTTTTCATTTACCTCTTTGAGCCACACTTTTTTCATTAACTGGAAAAAGTATCACTGGAAAATTTGTAACATTGTAGAAAAGGAAATAAATGGAAATACATTCTATAGGAGATATTATACCAATCAAGCACTCCCATCTGTGGTAGAGGAACACAGAGCGGCACCGTGTGGGGAGCACAGGTCCTGAGCCACAGAGACAAGGACCTGGTCTCGGGAACCTCCTCTCGCCCGGCCCGCGGGTGATCTGTTCCCTGAGAAGGAGCGGCACACCCACACCTCCTCCTCCTTCCCGCGTTCCTGCCCGTTCTCTCCCGTAAGTAGGAATCCTCGCTCCTTTTTTTCTTTAGAAGACCGTTTCTAGCTCCCCAGTGCTCAGAGAATATCACTGACACAAACCTCCTGACATCCTGGCCGCTTTGGGGGCACGTGTGGTTTCAAGGTGTTTCGTTTTTTGTTTGCGCTTCATGGCTCAGCACCTCAGAGAGTGACCGAAGTCAGGTGCCTTCCTCCCTGGAACTCTGTGCCACAGGTTCAAGTCAAAGCCGAGAATCAAGTATATCAGAGAACAGCAAGCCACCGGACTAGTCTCTCTCCTCACTCACTCACTCACTCACTGGCCTGTCCGGTGCTTAAGTACACCAGTAGGGCCCTTATGACGTGAGACAGGGTTCCGTAGCATTCTGACCCGTGGATCGGGGCGGACCACTGACGGGTGGGGACCCTTTTACCCAACACAAACTCTACCATCGACTTGAATTTTTATCTTGCACTTCATATCCAAACTTGAGAACCAATGATATGGATTAAACCAAAGACAATTACTGTATGTATGTATGTATGTATCTAGGGGAACCACGTCACCAAATCTCCCCAAGGGTGAGGATAAGGCATCAGGTGAGAGAACCAGGCCTAGACCCATGCCTGCCCCATGGAACATGGTGAAGTGTCCTATCTTACGGGTACCATGTAACTTATGCACACATGTAAGGCTCCCCAGAGCCTTCAGCGAAAGAGGAAGCCCCTGAAGAATAGAATGTTCAGAATATCACCTTTTAGAGTAGCCCCAGATAGAAAGTAACCCCAATGCTCGTAAACGTTATTATCAATAAAGACACTATTTGTGTGCCAAGAATGAAGGAGGTACAGTCACAGATAACACGGATGATGAGTACAAACACAAGTACAGAGAGTGAAAAGGAGTAGACGCGATGCATGTATTGTGCACTCGTGTTCACATAGCATTAAAACACAGGGCAACTAATGCAGCACTTTTGTATGGTCGGGACTGAAACAGAGTAGAGAACTTGGGTGCATGTGGAAGATGAGAAGGAAGTGAATGATGAGGATCGCGGGTGCAGATGGGTCTGTGTAGGGCTGAACTTGAGAACATCGGCTATGAAAAGATACCGTTGTGCTGGGGTCTCGGTCCAGGTATGTCTATCCTCAGGTCAGGACCTGAGGATCCCGCTACGTTGGGCCTGTTTTAGGCTATTGTTGCGGTCACACCTTCCTGGTAATATAACCTGTCCTTGCCCAGCTCATACTGACATGTTCCTCCATGTTTCTCTTCCACCATTTCCTCAAATAACTCTCTGCCCTCCACTTGTCTCCTTGGGCTCGCTCCAATCCTAAGGATTTTCCCTTGGAATTTACTACTTCCGCTGTGGATTGTATTAATGAAGATGGAGAAGCATTTTGAGTTTCTTTCTGTACTGGGCAGCCTTGTGCTGACTGATGAGCAGAATCACTCAGCTCATCTCTGGGCTCTGCCTAGATCCCCACTGTCCTTTGCATCCCATTCAATAGTCCCTTCTTACGAGTGCCGGCAAGCGTGTCCTCACAAGGGACGCAGGAGAGGCACTCTGAAGAAGCAGCAGCAGCTTGCATTGTTGTTTTCTGGCCTTGGGTTAGGGCCACTGTCCTGTGTCCATGCTGTAGAGCTGCTTTTGTGGAAAAGTTAAATAAAAATGATAGATGTGGTCTGTGCTGGGTGTTTGTGTATTTATCCATCCATTAATAAAACAATAAGAGTCTGCTATGGAATGTCTTCAGTGATTCCAGGTAGCCTCCATTTACGTGGGTAACCTAATGGGGCTTTCCTTTGAAAAGTTTAAATGTGTGGCAGTATTGGTTGTGCCACTATAGATCATGAGCGACTGGATTTTCACAAAGTGTGTCTTTGTAAATGGAACAGAGATTCGTAGCTAGCTCTAAGGAGGGAGGTAAAACAAGCTACCTGTGTGAAAGGGTGTACATTATTTATGGATTAGTGTGTAGACAGCTGAGTCTGAGAATGATTGCCTGAGGAGGGAAGGTGGAAGTGTGTATCTGGGTAACGCTCGTAGAGAATCTGAAGGACGCATCTGGAATGAAGGCATGTGTATATGGGAGAAAAAGTGAAAGGAAGGAATAATGGGGCTGTATCTGGTATGAAGGAGTATAGGGTGTGTGTGTGTGTGTGTGTGTGTGTGTGTGTGTGTGTGTGTGTGTGTGTGTGTGAGTGAGTTTGTGCTGATCTGAGGGAAGAGGTTGTACTTGAGTTCCCACACTGTTATCATCACAGCCCACTGTCTCACAGCTGTCCGCGTGTTCATATGGGGAACTGTCCTATCCTTGAAAGCACACCCACCGGTTTGTCCCTCTGCAGAGGCTTCAGTCTTAGTTCCTCTGCCCTGAAGCCCTTTCCTGTTTTTTGAAGGGAAAGTGAAATACGTAGGGATTGGGCTGAGCAGCTCAGCTCTTCATCCTGCCCAGCCTCTGTGATCTGATCTCGCTTACCATCCTCAGCAGCGGCACGAAGCTTTCCTGGTGTCTCAGTGTGGCCTGCGACCACCACACGTGCTCCGGGCTGAGGAGAATCCTCTGAGGTGTTCTCGAATTCTGAGGAATGAATACAAAAAAACAGATGTGGCATTTTCTGGGATCTGTATCCATTCAAAAAAGACATGTTGAGTAGACAATCGTGTTAGGCATTGAAACCCCCCCATGAAATTAAGCACTTGAAACTTCAGTTGCTCCAAAACATAAGGAAACAACAATGATGAAAATTGTGTGTAGTAGATGTCAGTGATATTGGGTATCTTGTATGTGATATATCCAAAGATGTACAGAAAATATCGAAACTGGTGACTACAATTAGTTATTAGCTCCTTTTTCCTCATGAGAAATTATATAATCAGAGGACATGGGGTACAAGATTTAAAAGAATTCTGCGTGTCTACCTGCCTACCTATCTATCTAGATTAGTATCTATATTGATGTAGATATATAGAAAGGTAGAGATATCTGTATAAATACCGAGAGGTGGACAGATACAGCATTTCGCAGGGAATTCCTGGACTGTAGCCGTGGTGCTGGAGATGTTCAAAGGAAGACCTTTCACACTTGTCCCAGACTCCTCTTCTGGGAATGGATTTGTGTATTTCTCCAAGACTGTTAACCTCCCTATTCAGAGCTTTTAAAATCCTCTTTCATAGGAGGCTTACACACCCACATGATACATTTCTGCCCATGGATTGGAAGTGGACACCCTGAGCAGGTCTTGGGCAAGAGTTCGCTTATGGCCACTGCTGAGGGAAGAGACTCAGGTCTGCGCCTGGGCCATCGTGGTGCCCCGTCTGCCCACCTGGCTCTTCCTCAGCCCCTTCTTGCTCTCGGCCCACACCATAGTGAGTAAAACTTGTCTCCAGCAGCGGTGTGCAAGTAGTGTGTGTGCCCGGCCGGGGAGCGTGAGCCGCCAGTGACTGCAGAGAGGAAAAGCCTTTCTCTCAACCACCCCTTTTCCTGGATTTATCGTCCTCTCACTGGTGTCACAGGGGGACTGGGCCCTGGGCAGGGAGCGCGCTTCCTCCAGAGCTAAGGTAGTTCTGACTATGTGATTAACTTTACTGCAGTGGGAAATGAGTGGCAACCAGGCATAGGCATGAAGTCCTCCTCTGTGCCCCGCCATGTCCTTCCCTTTTCTAGCTAACTGGGATGTTGATAACCTGGGGTCTATTTGAAAGCTGAGTGTTAATGATAAAAAGTTTCTGTCAGCAGGGAGAGTTGCCTTATTCCTTCACATACACTAATTGTCACATAAGAAATAGATTCCTTCGTGTATTAGTTACTAAGGCCTCTTCTACTCCAACTAAGGATTCTGCTCCATTAGTGATGTAATGAGTTTTGAGAAGCAAATAGTTGGACCTGGTACGTATTAAGCAGGCCATTATCTTCGAAACTACTCTGTGTCTTCCCTTGGCTTATGTATGCTGTATATGTGTGTAGGTGTGAATTGGTGTGAATGTGTTTTACGTGTCTTATAGTTTACACTAAAAATATCTCCGATCATGCACTGTTTGTATGGAAGCTGAGTTGAAGACAGACTCACTTTCCAAGCCTCTCTCCAAGGCCCCAGTGGAGTGTGCTGAAATCCCAAACATTGTTGGAAATGTCACGTCCTCTTCATGAGCCACCACTGGGACCCTCAGTTTTTGTCCTGACCCGTCCCCTCCCACCTCTGAGCACCTGGTCTTCCTATGAGGTTTTTAAAACCTCACTGTCACCACAACTATTTCAGTTTCCCGCTTTTCCCAAAAGAGCCGCTTTCTCAATCCAGCCATCGTGGTTACATGGTATTGTGTGTACATGTGTGTGCAAGTGTGTGTGTGTGTGTGTGTGTGTGTGTATCCTGCTGGTTTTTTTCTAACATTTCATCAAGGAGCCTCACATTTACATCTCTATAGTCTGAGGCAGTGAGAGAAAGGTCTCAGTGTCTGAGATGATCTAAGAAATCAATTCATTTTCTGTATGACTTTACACCCTCATCCCTGCACCTCCGATTTTAGGTAGTCAAAGTCTTTTCCTAATTTTTCATTTACCTCTTTGAGCCACACTTTTTTCATTAACTGGAAAAAGTATCACTGGAAAATTTGTAACATTGTAGAAAAGGAAATAAATGGAAATACATTCTATAGGAGATATTATACCAATCAAGCACTCCCATCTGTGGTAGAGGAACACAGAGCGGCACCGTGTGGGGAGCACAGGTCCTGAGCCACAGAGACAAGGACCTGGTCTCGGGAACCTCCTCTCGCCCGGCCCGCGGGTGATCTGTTCCCTGAGAAGGAGCGGCACACCCACACCTCCTCCTCCTTCCCGCGTTCCTGCCCGTTCTCTCCCGTAAGTAGGAATCCTCGCTCCTTTTTTTCTTTAGAAGACCGTTTCTAGCTCCCCAGTGCTCAGAGAATATCACTGACACAAACCTCCTGACATCCTGGCCGCTTTGGGGGCACGTGTGGTTTCAAGGTGTTTCGTTTTTTGTTTGCGCTTCATGGCTCAGCACCTCAGAGAGTGACCGAAGTCAGGTGCCTTCCTCCCTGGAACTCTGTGCCACAGGTTCAAGTCAAAGCCGAGAATCAAGTATATCAGAGAACAGCAAGCCACCGGACTAGTCTCTCTCCTCACTCACTCACTCACTCACTGGCCTGTCCGGTGCTTAAGTACACCAGTAGGGCCCTTATGACGTGAGACAGGGTTCCGTAGCATTCTGACCCGTGGATCAGGGCGGACCACTGACGGGTGGGGACCCTTTTACCCAACACAAACTCTACCATCGACTTGAATTTTTATCTTGCACTTCATATCCAAACTTGAGAACCAATGATATGGATTAAACCAAAGACAATTACTGTATGTATGTATGTATGTATCTAGGGGAACCACGTCACCAAATCTCCCCAAGGGTGAGGATAAGGCATCAGGTGAGAGAACCAGGCCTAGACCCATGCCTGCCCCATGGAACATGGTGAAGTGTCCTATCTTACGGGTACCATGTAACTTATGCACACATGTAAGGCTCCCCAGAGCCTTCAGCGAAAGAGGAAGCCCCTGAAGAATAGAATGTTCAGAATATCACCTTTTAGAGTAGCCCCAGATAGAAAGTAACCCCAATGCTCGTAAACGTTATTATCAATAAAGACACTATTTGTGTGCCAAGAATGAAGGAGGTACAGTCACAGATAACACGGATGATGAGTACAAACACAAGTACAGAGAGTGAAAAGGAGTAGACGCGATGCATGTATTGTGCACTCGTGTTCACATAGCATTAAAACACAGGGCAACTAATGCAGCACTTTTGTATGGTCGGGACTGAAACAGAGTAGAGAACTTGGGTGCATGTGGAAGATGAGAAGGAAGTGAATGATGAGGATCGCGGGTGCAGATGGGTCTGTGTAGGGCTGAACTTGAGAACATCGGCTATGAAAAGATACCGTTGTGCTGGGGTCTCGGTCCAGGTATGTCTATCCTCAGGTCAGGACCTGAGGATCCCGCTACGTTGGGCCTGTTTTAGGCTATTGTTGCGGTCACACCTTCCTGGTAATATAACCTGTCCTTGCCCAGCTCATACTGACATGTTCCTCCATGTTTCTCTTCCACCATTTCCTCAAATAACTCTCTGCCCTCCACTTGTCTCCTTGGGCTCGCTCCAATCCTAAGGATTTTCCCTTGGAATTTACTACTTCCGCTGTGGATTGTATTAATGAAGATGGAGAAGCATTTTGAGTTTCTTTCTGTACTGGGCAGCCTTGTGCTGACTGATGAGCAGAATCACTCAGCTCATCTCTGGGCTCTGCCTAGATCCCCACTGTCCTTTGCATCCCATTCAATAGTCCCTTCTTACGAGTGCCGGCAAGCGTGTCCTCACAAGGGACGCAGGAGAGGCACTCTGAAGAAGCAGCAGCAGCTTGCATTGTTGTTTTCTGGCCTTGGGTTAGGGCCACTGTCCTGTGTCCATGCTGTAGAGCTGCTTTTGTGGAAAAGTTAAATAAAAATGATAGATGTGGTCTGTGCTGGGTGTTTGTGTATTTATCCATCCATTAATAAAACAATAAGAGTCTGCTATGGAATGTCTTCAGTGATTCCAGGTAGCCTCCATTTACGTGGGTAACCTAATGGGGCTTTCCTTTGAAAAGTTTAAATGTGTGGCAGTATTGGTTGTGCCACTATAGATCATGAGCGACTGGATTTTCACAAAGTGTGTCTTTGTAAATGGAACAGAGATTCGTAGCTAGCTCTAAGGAGGGAGGTAAAACAAGCTACCTGTGTGAAAGGGTGTACATTATTTATGGATTAGTGTGTAGACAGCTGAGTCTGAGAATGATTGCCTGAGGAGGGAAGGTGGAAGTGTGTATCTGGGTAACGCTCGTAGAGAATCTGAAGGACGCATCTGGAATGAAGGCATGTGTATATGGGAGAAAAAGTGAAAGGAAGGAATAATGGGGCTGTATCTGGTATGAAGGAGTATAGGGTGTGTGTGTGTGTGTGTGTGTGTGTGTGTGTGTGTGTGTGTGTGTGTGTGTGTGTGTGTGTGTGAGTTTGTGCTGATCTGAGGGAAGAGGTTGTACTTGAGTTCCCACACTGTTATCATCACAGCCCACTGTCTCACAGCTGTCCGCGTGTTCATATGGGGAACTGTCCTATCCTTGAAAGCACACCCACCGGTTTGTCCCTCTGCAGAGGCTTCAGTCTTAGTTCCTCTGCCCTGAAGCCCTTTCCTGTTTTTTGAAGGGAAAGTGAAATACGTAGGGATTGGGCTGAGCAGCTCAGCTCTTCATCCTGCCCAGCCTCTGTGATCTGATCTCGCTTACCATCCTCAGCAGCGGCACGAAGCTTTCCTGGTGTCTCAGTGTGGCCTGCGACCACCACACGTGCTCCGGGCTGAGGAGAATCCTCTGAGGTGTTCTCGAATTCTGAGGAATGAATACAAAAAAACAGATGTGGCATTTTCTGGGATCTGTATCCATTCAAAAAAGACATGTTGAGTAGACAATCGTGTTAGGCATTGAAACCCCCCCATGAAATTAAGCACTTGAAACTTCAGTTGCTCCAAAACATAAGGAAACAACAATGATGAAAATTGTGTGTAGTAGATGTCAGTGATATTGGGTATCTTGTATGTGATATATCCAAAGATGTACAGAAAATATCGAAACTGCTGACTACAATTAGTTATTAGCTCCTTTTTCCTCATGAGAAATTATATAATCAGAGGACATGGGGTACAAGATTTAAAAGAATTCTGTGTGTCTACCTGCCTACCTGTCTATCTAGATTAGTATCTATATTGATGTAGATATATAGAAAGGTAGAGATATCTGTATAAATACCGAGAGGTGGACAGATACAGCATTTCGCAGGGAATTCCTGGACTGTAGCCGTGGTGCTGGAGATGTTCAAAGGAAGACCTTTCACACTTGTCCCAGACTCCTCTTCTGGGAATGGATTTGTGTATTTCTCCAAGACTGTTAACCTCCCTATTCAGAGCTTTTAAAATCCTCTTTCATAGGAGGCTTACACACCCACATGATACATTTCTGCCCATGGATTGGAAGTGGACACCCTGAGCAGGTCTTGGGCAAGAGTTCGCTTATGGCCACTGCTGAGGGAAGAGACTCAGGTCTGCGCCTGGGCCATCGTGGTGCCCCGTCTGCCCACCTGGCTCTTCCTCAGCCCCTTCTTGCTCTCGGCCCGCACCATAGTGAGTAAAACTTGTCTCCAGCAGCGGTGTGCAAGTAGTGTGTGTGCCCGGCCGGGGAGCGTGAGCCGCCAGTGACTGCAGAGAGGAAAAGCCTTTCTCTCAACCACCCCTTTTCCTGGATTTATCGTCCTCTCACTGGTGTCACAGGGGGACTGGGCCCTGGGCAGGGAGCGCGCTTCCTCCAGAGCTAAGGTAGTTCTGACTATGTGATTAACTTTACTGCAGTGGGAAATGAGTGGCAACCAGGCATAGGCATGAAGTCCTCCTCTGTGCCCCGCCATGTCCTTCCCTTTTCTAGCTAACTGGGATGTTGATAACCTGGGGTCTATTTGAAAGCTGAGTGTTAATGATAAAAAGTTTCTGTCAGCAGGGAGAGTTGCCTTATTCCTTCACATACACTAATTGTCACATAAGAAATAGATTCCTTCGTGTATTAGTTACTAAGGCCTCTTCTACTCCAACTAAGGATTCTGCTCCATTAGTGATGTAATGAGTTTTGAGAAGCAAATAGTTGGACCTGGTACGTATTAAGCAGGCCATTATCTTCGAAACTACTCTGTGTCTTCCCTTGGCTTATGTATGCTGTATATGTGTGTAGGTGTGAATTGGTGTGAATGTGTTTTACGTGTCTTATAGTTTACACTAAAAATATCTCCGATCATGCACTGTTTGTATGGAAGCTGAGTTGAAGACAGACTCACTTTCCAAGCCTCTCTCCAAGGCCCCAGTGGAGTGTGCTGAAATCCCAAACATTGTTGGAAATGTCACGTCCTCTTCATGAGCCACCACTGGGACCCTCAGTTTTTGTCCTGACCCGTCCCCTCCCACCTCTGAGCACCTGGTCTTCCTATGAGGTTTTTAAAACCTCACTGTCACCACAACTATTTCAGTTTCCCGCTTTTCCCAAAAGAGCCGCTTTCTCAATCCAGCCATCGTGGTTACATGGTATTGTGTGTACATGTGTGTGCAAGTGTGTGTGTGTGTGTGTGTGTGTGTGTATCCTGCTGGTTTTTTTCTAACATTTCATCAAGGAGCCTCACATTTACATCTCTATAGTCTGAGGCAGTGAGAGAAAGGTCTCAGTGTCTGAGATGATCTAAGAAATCAATTCATTTTCTGTATGACTTTACACCCTCATCCCTGCACCTCCGATTTTAGGTAGTCAAAGTCTTTTCCTAATTTTTCATTTACCTCTTTGAGCCACACTTTTTTCATTAACTGGAAAAAGTATCACTGGAAAATTTGTAACATTGTAGAAAAGGAAATAAATGGAAATACATTCTATAGGAGATATTATACCAATCAAGCACTCCCATCTGTGGTAGAGGAACACAGAGCGGCACCGTGTGGGGAGCACAGGTCCTGAGCCACAGAGACAAGGACCTGGTCTCGGGAACCTCCTCTCGCCCGGCCCGCGGGTGATCTGTTCCCTGAGAAGGAGCGGCACACCCACACCTCCTCCTCCTTCCCGCGTTCCTGCCCGTTCTCTCCCGTAAGTAGGAATCCTCGCTCCTTTTTTTCTTTAGAAGACCGTTTCTAGCTCCCCAGTGCTCAGAGAATATCACTGACACAAACCTCCTGACATCCTGGCCGCTTTGGGGGCACGTGTGGTTTCAAGGTGTTTCGTTTTTTGTTTGCGCTTCATGGCTCAGCACCTCAGAGAGTGACCGAAGTCAGGTGCCTTCCTCCCTGGAACTCTGTGCCACAGGTTCAAGTCAAAGCCGAGAATCAAGTATATCAGAGAACAGCAAGCCACCGGACTAGTCTCTCTCCTCACTCACTCACTCACTCACTGGCCTGTCCGGTGCTTAAGTACACCAGTAGGGCCCTTATGACGTGAGACAGGGTTCCGTAGCATTCTGACCCGTGGATCAGGGCGGACCACTGACGGGTGGGGACCCTTTTACCCAACACAAACTCTACCATCGACTTGAATTTTTATCTTGCACTTCATATCCAAACTTGAGAACCAATGATATGGATTAAACCAAAGACAATTACTGTATGTATGTATGTATGTATGTATCTAGGGGAACCACGTCACCAAATCTCCCCAAGGGTGAGGATAAGGCATCAGGTGAGAGAACCAGGCCTAGACCCATGCCTGCCCCATGGAACATGGTGAAGTGTCCTATCTTACGGGTACCATGTAACTTATGCACACATGTAAGGCTCCCCAGAGCCTTCAGCGAAAGAGGAAGCCCCTGAAGAATAGAATGTTCAGAATATCACCTTTTAGAGTAGCCCCAGATAGAAAGTAACCCCAATGCTCGTAAACGTTATTATCAATAAAGACACTATTTGTGTGCCAAGAATGAAGGAGGTACAGTCACAGATAACACGGATGATGAGTACAAACACAAGTACAGAGAGTGAAAAGGAGTAGACGCGATGCATGTATTGTGCACTCGTGTTCACATAGCATTAAAACACAGGGCAACTAATGCAGCACTTTTGTATGGTCGGGACTGAAACAGAGTAGAGAACTTGGGTGCATGTGGAAGATGAGAAGGAAGTGAATGATGAGGATCGCGGGTGCAGATGGGTCTGTGTAGGGCTGAACTTGAGAACATCGGCTATGAAAAGATACCGTTGTGCTGGGGTCTCGGTCCAGGTATGTCTATCCTCAGGTCAGGACCTGAGGATCCCGCTACGTTGGGCCTGTTTTAGGCTATTGTTGCGGTCACACCTTCCTGGTAATATAACCTGTCCTTGCCCAGCTCATACTGACATGTTCCTCCATGTTTCTCTTCCACCATTTCCTCAAATAACTCTCTGCCCTCCACTTGTCTCCTTGGGCTCGCTCCAATCCTAAGGATTTTCCCTTGGAATTTACTACTTCCGCTGTGGATTGTATTAATGAAGATGGAGAAGCATTTTGAGTTTCTTTCTGTACTGGGCAGCCTTGTGCTGACTGATGAGCAGAATCACTCAGCTCATCTCTGGGCTCTGCCTAGATCCCCACTGTCCTTTGCATCCCATTCAATAGTCCCTTCTTACGAGTGCCGGCAAGCGTGTCCTCACAAGGGACGCAGGAGAGGCACTCTGAAGAAGCAGCAGCAGCTTGCATTGTTGTTTTCTGGCCTTGGGTTAGGGCCACTGTCCTGTGTCCATGCTGTAGAGCTGCTTTTGTGGAAAAGTTAAATAAAAATGATAGATGTGGTCTGTGCTGGGTGTTTGTGTATTTATCCATCCATTAATAAAACAATAAGAGTCTGCTATGGAATGTCTTCAGTGATTCCAGGTAGCCTCCATTTACGTGGGTAACCTAATGGGGCTTTCCTTTGAAAAGTTTAAATGTGTGGCAGTATTGGTTGTGCCACTATAGATCATGAGCGACTGGATTTTCACAAAGTGTGTCTTTGTAAATGGAACAGAGATTCGTAGCTAGCTCTAAGGAGGGAGGTAAAACAAGCTACCTGTGTGAAAGGGTGTACATTATTTATGGATTAGTGTGTAGACAGCTGAGTCTGAGAATGATTGCCTGAGGAGGGAAGGTGGAAGTGTGTATCTGGGTAACGCTCGTAGAGAATCTGAAGGACGCATCTGGAATGAAGGCATGTGTATATGGGAGAAAAAGTGAAAGGAAGGAATAATGGGGCTGTATCTGGTATGAAGGAGTATAGGGTGTGTGTGTGTGTGTGTGTGTGTGTGTGTGTGTGTGTGTGTGTGTGTGTGTGTGTGTGTGTGAGTGAGTTTGTGCTGATCTGAGGGAAGAGGTTGTACTTGAGTTCCCACACTGTTATCATCACAGCCCACTGTCTCACAGCTGTCCGCGTGTTCATATGGGGAACTGTCCTATCCTTGAAAGCACACCCACCGGTTTGTCCCTCTGCAGAGGCTTCAGTCTTAGTTCCTCTGCCCTGAAGCCCTTTCCTGTTTTTTGAAGAGAAAGTGAAATACGTAGGGATTGGGCTGAGCAGCTCAGCTCTTCATCCTGCCCAGCCTCTGTGATCTGATCTCGCTTACCATCCTCAGCAGCGGCACGAAGCTTTCCTGGTGTCTCAGTGTGGCCTGCGACCACCACACGTGCTCCGGGCTGAGGAGAATCCTCTGAGGTGTTCTCGAATTCTGAGGAATGAATACAAAAAAACAGATGTGGCATTTTCTGGGATCTGTATCCATTCAAAAAAGACATGTTGAGTAGACAATCGTGTTAGGCATTGAAACCCCCCCATGAAATTAAGCACTTGAAACTTCAGTTGCTCCAAAACATAAGGAAACAACAATGATGAAAATTGTGTGTAGTAGATGTCAGTGATATTGGGTATCTTGTATGTGATATATCCAAAGATGTACAGAAAATATCGAAACTAGTGACTACAATTAGTTATTAGCTCCTTTTTCCTCATGAGAAATTATATAATCAGAGGACATGGGGTACAAGATTTAAAAGAATTCTGCGTGTCTACCTGCCTACCTGTCTATCTAGATTAGTATCTATATTGATGTAGATATATAGAAAGGTAGAGATATCTGTATAAATACCGAGAGGTGGACAGATACAGCATTTCGCAGGGAATTCCTGGACTGTAGCCGTGGTGCTGGAGATGTTCAAAGGAAGACCTTTCACACTTGTCCCAGACTCCTCTTCTGGGAATGGATTTGTGTATTTCTCCAAGACTGTTAACCTCCCTATTCAGAGCTTTTAAAATCCTCTTTCATAGGAGGCTTACACACCCACATGATACATTTCTGCCCATGGATTGGAAGTGGACACCCTGAGCAGGTCTTGGGCAAGAGTTCGCTTATGGCCACTGCTGAGGGAAGAGACTCAGGTCTGCGCCTGGGCCATCGTGGTGCCCCGTCTGCCCACCTGGCTCTTCCTCAGCCCCTTCTTGCTCTCGGCCCGCACCATAGTGAGTAAAACTTGTCTCCAGCAGCGGTGTGCAAGTAGTGTGTGTGCCCGGCCGGGGAGCGTGAGCCGCCAGTGACTGCAGAGAGGAAAAGCCTTTCTCTCAACCACCCCTTTTCCTGGATTTATCGTCCTCTCACTGGTGTCACAGGGGGACTGGGCCCTGGGCAGGGAGCGCGCTTCCTCCAGAGCTAAGGTAGTTCTGACTATGTGATTAACTTTACTGCAGTGGGAAATGAGTGGCAACCAGGCATAGGCATGAAGTCCTCCTCTGTGCCCCGCCATGTCCTTCCCTTTTCTAGCTAACTGGGATGTTGATAACCTGGGGTCTATTTGAAAGCTGAGTGTTAATGATAAAAAGTTTCTGTCAGCAGGGAGAGTTGCCTTATTCCTTCACATACACTAATTGTCACATAAGAAATAGATTCCTTCGTGTATTAGTTACTAAGGCCTCTTCTACTCCAACTAAGGATTCTGCTCCATTAGTGATGTAATGAGTTTTGAGAAGCAAATAGTTGGACCTGGTACGTATTAAGCAGGCCATTATCTTCGAAACTACTCTGTGTCTTCCCTTGGCTTATGTATGCTGTATATGTGTGTAGGTGTGAATTGGTGTGAATGTGTTTTACGTGTCTTATAGTTTACACTAAAAATATCTCCGATCATGCACTGTTTGTATGGAAGCTGAGTTGAAGACAGACTCACTTTCCAAGCCTCTCTCCAAGGCCCCAGTGGAGTGTGCTGAAATCCCAAACATTGTTGGAAATGTCACGTCCTCTTCATGAGCCACCACTGGGACCCTCAGTTTTTGTCCTGACCCGTCCCCTCCCACCTCTGAGCACCTGGTCTTCCTATGAGGTTTTTAAAACCTCACTGTCACCACAACTATTTCAGTTTCCCCCTTTTCCCAAAAGAGCCGCTTTCTCAATCCAGCCATCGTGGTTACATGGTATTGTGTGTACATGTGTGTGCAAGTGTGTGTGTGTGTGTGTGTGTGTGTGTATCCTGCTGGTTTTTTTCTAACATTTCATCAAGGAGCCTCACATTTACATCTCTATAGTCTGAGGCAGTGAGAGAAAGGTCTCAGTGTCTGAGATGATCTAAGAAATCAATTCATTTTCTGTATGACTTTACACCCTCATCCCTGCACCTCCGATTTTAGGTAGTCAAAGTCTTTTCCTAATTTTTCATTTACCTCTTTGAGCCACACTTTTTTCATTAACTGGAAAAAGTATCACTGGAAAATTTGTAACATTGTAGAAAAGGAAATAAATGGAAATACATTCTATAGGAGATATTATACCAATCAAGCACTCCCATCTGTGGTAGAGGAACACAGAGCGGCACCGTGTGGGGAGCACAGGTCCTGAGCCACAGAGACAAGGACCTGGTCTCGGGAACCTCCTCTCGCCCGGCCCGCGGGTGATCTGTTCCCTGAGAAGGAGCGGCACACCCACACCTCCTCCTCCTTCCCGCGTTCCTGCCCGTTCTCTCCCGTAAGTAGGAATCCTCGCTCCTTTTTTTCTTTAGAAGACCGTTTCTAGCTCCCCAGTGCTCAGAGAATATCACTGACACAAACCTCCTGACATCCTGGCCGCTTTGGGGGCACGTGTGGTTTCAAGGTGTTTCGTTTTTTGTTTGCGCTTCATGGCTCAGCACCTCAGAGAGTGACCGAAGTCAGGTGCCTTCCTCCCTGGAACTCTGTGCCACAGGTTCAAGTCAAAGCCGAGAATCAAGTATATCAGAGAACAGCAAGCCACCGGACTAGTCTCTCTCCTCACTCACTCACTCACTCACTGGCCTGTCCGGTGCTTAAGTACACCAGTAGGGCCCTTATGACGTGAGACAGGGTTCCGTAGCATTCTGACCCGTGGATCAGGGCGGACCACTGACGGGTGGGGACCCTTTTACCCAACACAAACTCTACCATCGACTTGAATTTTTATCTTGCACTTCATATCCAAACTTGAGAACCAATGATATGGATTAAACCAAAGACAATTACTGTATGTATGTATGTATGTATCTAGGGGAACCACGTCACCAAATCTCCCCAAGGGTGAGGATAAGGCATCAGGTGAGAGAACCAGGCCTAGACCCATGCCTGCCCCATGGAACATGGTGAAGTGTCCTATCTTACGGGTACCATGTAACTTATGCACACATGTAAGGCTCCCCAGAGCCTTCAGCGAAAGAGGAAGCCCCTGAAGAATAGAATGTTCAGAATATCACCTTTTAGAGTAGCCCCAGATAGAAAGTAACCCCAATGCTCGTAAACGTTATTATCAATAAAGACACTATTTGTGTGCCAAGAATGAAGGAGGTACAGTCACAGATAACACGGATGATGAGTACAAACACAAGTACAGAGAGTGAAAAGGAGTAGACGCGATGCATGTATTGTGCACTCGTGTTCACATAGCATTAAAACACAGGGCAACTAATGCAGCACTTTTGTATGGTCGGGACTGAAACAGAGTAGAGAACTTGGGTGCATGTGGAAGATGAGAAGGAAGTGAATGATGAGGATCGCGGGTGCAGATGGGTCTGTGTAGGGCTGAACTTGAGAACATCGGCTATGAAAAGATACCGTTGTGCTGGGGTCTCGGTCCAGGTATGTCTATCCTCAGGTCAGGACCTGAGGATCCCGCTACGTTGGGCCTGTTTTAGGCTATTGTTGCGGTCACACCTTCCTGGTAATATAACCTGTCCTTGCCCAGCTCATACTGACATGTTCCTCCATGTTTCTCTTCCACCATTTCCTCAAATAACTCTCTGCCCTCCACTTGTCTCCTTGGGCTCGCTCCAATCCTAAGGATTTTCCCTTGGAATTTACTACTTCCGCTGTGGATTGTATTAATGAAGATGGAGAAGCATTTTGAGTTTCTTTCTGTACTGGGCAGCCTTGTGCTGACTGATGAGCAGAATCACTCAGCTCATCTCTGGGCTCTGCCTAGATCCCCACTGTCCTTTGCATCCCATTCAATAGTCCCTTCTTACGAGTGCCGGCAAGCGTGTCCTCACAAGGGACGCAGGAGAGGCACTCTGAAGAAGCAGCAGCAGCTTGCATTGTTGTTTTCTGGCCTTGGGTTAGGGCCACTGTCCTGTGTCCATGCTGTAGAGCTGCTTTTGTGGAAAAGTTAAATAAAAATGATAGATGTGGTCTGTGCTGGGTGTTTGTGTATTTATCCATCCATTAATAAAACAATAAGAGTCTGCTATGGAATGTCTTCAGTGATTCCAGGTAGCCTCCATTTACGTGGGTAACCTAATGGGGCTTTCCTTTGAAAAGTTTAAATGTGTGGCAGTATTGGTTGTGCCACTATAGATCATGAGCGACTGGATTTTCACAAAGTGTGTCTTTGTAAATGGAACAGAGATTCGTAGCTAGCTCTAAGGAGGGAGGTAAAACAAGCTCCCTGTGTGAAGGGGTGTACTTTATTTATGGATTAGTGTGTAGACAGCTGAGTCTGAGAATGATTGCCTGAGGAGGGAAGGTGGAAGTGTGTATCTGGGTAACGCTCGTAGAGAATCTGAAGGACGCATCTGGAATGAAGGCATGTGTATATGGGAGAAAAAGTGAAAGGAAGGAATAATGGGGCTGTATCTGGTATGAAGGAGTATAGGGTGTGTGTGTGTGTGTGTGTGTGTGTGTGTGTGTGTGTGTGTGTGTGTGTGTGAGTGAGTTTGTGCTGATCTGAGGGAAGAGGTTGTACTTGAGTTCCCACACTGTTATCATCACAGCCCACTGTCTCACAGCTGTCCGCGTGTTCATATGGGGGAACTGTCCTATCCTTGAAAGCACACCCACCGGTTTGTCCCTCTGCAGAGGCTTCAGTCTTAGTTCCTCTGCCCTGAAGCCCTTTCCTGTTTTTTGAAGGGAAAGTGAAATACGTAGGGATTGGGCTGAGCAGCTCAGCTCTTCATCCTGCCCAGCCTCTGTGATCTGATCTCGCTTACCATCCTCAGCAGCGGCACGAAGCTTTCCTGGTGTCTCAGTGTGGCCTGCGACCACCACACGTGCTCCGGGCTGAGGAGAATCCTCTGAGGTGTTCTCGAATTCTGAGGAATGAATACAAAAAAACAGATGTGGCATTTTCTGGGATCTGTATCCATTCAAAAAAGACATGTTGAGTAGACAATCGTGTTAGGCATTGAAACCCCCCCCATGAAATTAAGCACTTGAAACTTCAGTTGCTCCAAAACATAAGGAAACAACAATGATGAAAATTGTGTGTAGTAGATGTCAGTGATATTGGGTATCTTGTATGTGATATATCCAAAGATGTACAGAAAATATCGAAACTGCTGACTACAATCTAGTTATTAGCTCCTTTTTCCTCATGAGAAATTATATAATCAGAGGACATGGGGTACAAGATTTAAAAAGAATTCTGTGTGTCTACCTGCCTACCTGTCTATCTAGATTAGTATCTATATTGATGTAGATATATAGAAAGGTAGAGAATATCTGTATAAATACCGAGAGGTGGACAGATACAGCATTTCGCAGGGAATTCCTGGACTGTAGCCGTGGTGCTGGAGATGTTCAAAGGAAGACCTTTCACACTTGTCCCAGACTCCTCTCTTCTGGGAATTGGATTTGTGTATTTCTCCAAGACTGTTAACCTCCCTATTCAGAGCTTTTAAAAATCCTCTTTCATAGGAGGCTTACACACACCACATGATACATTTCTGCCCATGGATTGGAAGTCGGACACCCCTGAGCAGGTCTCTGGGCAAGAGTTCGCTTATGGCCACTGCTGAGGGAAGAGACTCAGGTCTGCGCCTGGGCCATCGTGGTGACCCCCGTCTGCCCACCTGGCTCTTCCTCAGCCCCTTCTTGCTCTCGGCCCGCCACCATAGTGAGTAAAACTTGTCTCCAGCAGCGGTGGTGCAAGCTAGTGTGTGTGCCCGGCCGGGGGAGCGTGAGCCGCCAGTGACTGCAGAGAGGAAAAGCCTTTCTCTCAACCACCCCTTTTCCTGGATTTATCGTCCTCTCACTGGTGTCACAGGGGGACTGGGCCCTGGGCAGGGAGCGCGCTTCCTCCAGAGCTAAGGTAGTTCTGACTATGTGATTAACTTTACTGCAGTGGGAAATGAGTGGCAGCCAGGCATAGGCATGAAGTCCTCCTCTGTGCCCCGCCATGTCCTTCCCTTTTCTAGCTAACTGGGATGTTGATAACCTGGGGTCTATTTGAAAGCTGAGTGTTAATGATAAAAAGTTTCTATCAGCAGGGAGACTTGCCTTATTCCTTCACATACACTAATTGTCACATAAGAAATAGATTCCTTCGTGTATTAGTTACTAAGGCCTCTTCTACTCCAACTAAGGATTCTGCTCCATTAGTGAGGTAATGAGTTTTGAGAAGCAAATAGTTGGACCTGGTACGTATTAAGCAAGCCATTATCTTCGAAACTACTCTGTGTCTTCCCTTGCCTTATGTATGCTGTATATGTGTGTAGGTGTGAATTGGTGTGAATGTGTTTTACGTGTCTTATAGTTTACACTAAAAATATCTCCGATCATGCACTGTTTGTATGGAAGCTGAGTTGAAGACAGACTCACTTTCCAAGCCTCTCTCCAAGGCCCCAGTGGAGTGTGCTGAAATCCCAAACATTGTTGGAAATGTCACGTCCTCTTCATGAGCCACCACTGGGACCCTCAGTTTTTGTCCTGACCCGTCCCCTCCCACCTCTGAGCACCTGGTCTTCCTATGAGGTTTTTAAAACCTCACTGTCACCACAACTATTTCAGTTTCCCGCTTTTCCCAAAAGAGCCGCTTTCTCAATCCAGCCATCGTGGTTACATGGTATTGTGTGTACATGTGTGTGCAAGTGTGTGTGTGTGTGTGTGTGTGTATCCTGCTGGTTTTTTTCTAACATTTCATCAAGGAGCCTCACATTTACATCTCTATAGTCTGAGGCAGTGAGAGAAAGGTCTCAATGTCTGAGATGATCTAAGAAATCAATTCATTTTCTGTATGACTTTACACCCTCATCCCTGCACCTCCGATTTTAGGTAGTCAAAGTTTTTTCCTAATTTTTCATTTACCTCTTTGAGCCACACTTTTTTCATTAACTGGAAAAAGTATCACTGGAAAATTTGTAACATTGTAGAAAAGGAAATAAATGGAAATACATTCTATAGGAGATATTATACCAATCAAGCACTCCCATCTGTGGTAGAGGAACACAGAGCGGCACCATGTGGGGAGCACAGGTCCTGAGCCACAGAGACAAGGACCTGGTCTCGGGAACCTCCTCTCGCCCGGCCCGCGGGTGATCTGTTCCTGAGAAGGAGCGGTACACCCACGCCTCCTCCTCCTTCCCGCCTTCCTGCCCGTTCTCTCCCGTAAGTAGGAATCCTCGCTCCTTTTTTCTTTAGAAGACCGTTTCTAGCTCCCCAGTGCTCAGAGAATATCACTGACACAAACCTCCTGACATCCTGGCCGCTTTGGGGGCACGTGTGGTTTCAAGGTGTTTCGTTTTTTGTTTGCGCTTCATGGCTCAGCACCTCAGAGAGTGACCGAAGGCAGGTGCCTTCCTCCCTGGAACTCTGGTGCCACAGGTTCAAGTCAAAGCCGAGAATCAAGTATATCAGAGAACAGCAAGCCACTGGACTAGTCTCTCTCCTCTCTCCTCACTCACTCACTCACTCACTGGCCTGTCCGGTGCTTAAGTACACCAGTAGGGCCATTATGACGTGAGACAGGGTTCTGTAGCATTGTGACCCGTGTGTCAGGGCAGACCACTGATGGGTGGGGACACTTTTACCCAACACAAACTCTACCATCGACTTGAATTTTTATCTTGCACTTCATATCCAAACTTGAGAACCAATTATATGGATTAAACCAAAGACAGTTACTGTATGTATCTAAGGGAACCACATTAGAAATCTACCCAAGTGTGAGGATAAGGCATCAGCTGAGAGACCCAGGCCTAGACCCATGCCTGCCGCATGGAACATTGGAAGCTTCTCTTGCTCCTTCTATAAGAATAGCACAGTTATTAAAATTGTGTGTAGTAGATTTCAGTGATATTGGGTATCTTGTATGTGATATTTCTAAAGATGTATACAAAATATCAAAACTAGTAACTATAATTAGTTATTAGCTCCTTTTTCCTCATGTGAAATTATGTAATTAGAGGACATGGGGATACAAGATTTAAAAGAATTCTGCATGTCTACCTGCCTGCATGTCTATCTAGAAAGTCAACAAAATATTAGCAAACTGAATTCAAAAATACATCAAAAGGATCATACACTATGACCAAGTGGAATTCATCCCATCAATGAAAGGATGGTACAACATTCTAAAATCCATCAGCATCTTCCACCACATAAACTAATAGGAAGAGAAAAACCACATGGTCATCTCCATAGATGTTGAAAAAGCATTCGACAAAATTCATCATCCATTCATAATAAAAACTCTCTGTAAAATGGGTATGGAGGGCAAGTACTTCATCATTATAAAGGCCATATATGATAAGCCCACAGCCAACATCATACTGAACAGCAAAAAGCTGAAAGCTTTTCCTCTGAGATCGGGAAGAAGACAGGGATGCCTGCTCTCCCTACTGTTTTTCAACATTGTACTGGAGGTCCTAGCCACAGCAATTAGAGAAAACAAAGAAATACAAGGAATCCAGATTGGTAAAGAAGAAGTTAAACTGTTGCAGATGACATGATATTGTACATAAAAAACCCTAAAGACTTCACTCTAAAATGAGTAGAACTGATAGTGGAATACAGTAAAGTTGCAGGATACTTAATTAGCACACAGAAACCTGTGGCTTTCCTATACACTAACAATGAACTAATAGAAAGAGAAGTCAGGAAAACAATTCCGTTCACAATTGCATCAAAAAGAAAAAAGTTCCTAGGAATAAACCTACCCAGGGAAATGAAAGACCCATACCCTGAAAACTATGAGTCATTCTTAAGAGAAATTAAAGAGGATACTAGCAAATGGAACCTCATCCCATGCTCTTGGCTAGGAAGAATTAATATCATAAAATGGCCATCCTGCCCAAAGTAATATACAGTTTCAATGCAATTCCTATCGAATTGCCAACAACATTCTTCAACGAACTGGTACAAATAGTTCAAAAATTCATGTGGAAACACCAAAACCCTGAATAGCTAAAGCAATCCTGAGAAGGAAGAATAAAGGGGGGGGGGAATCTTGCTCCCTAAGTTCCAGCTCTACTACAAAGCCACAGTAATCAAGACAATTTGGTACTGGTACAAGAACAGAGCTACAGACCAGTGGACCAGAATAGAGAGTCCAAACATTAACTCAAACATACATGGTCAATTAATACACAATAAAGGAGCCATGGACATACAATGGTGAAATGACAGTCTCTTCAACAGATGGTGCTTGCAAAACTGGACAGCTACATGTAAGAGAATGAAACTGGATCACTGTCTAACCTCATATCCAAAAGTAAATTCGAAATAGATCAAAGACCTGAATGTAAGTCATGAAACCATAAAACTCTTAGATAAAAACATAGGCAAAAATCTCTTGGACATAAACATGAGGGATTTCTTCATGAACATATCTCCCCAGGCAAGGGAAACAAAAGCAAAAATGAACAAGTGGGACTATATCAAGCTGAAAAGCTTGTGTACAGCAAACGACACCTTCAATAGAACAAAAAGGCATCCTACAGTATGGTAGAATATATTCATAAATGACAGGTCCGATAAAGGGTTGACATCCAAAATATGTAAAGAGCTCACACACGTCAACAAACAAAAAGCAAATAATCCAATTAATAAATGGGCAGAGAAGCTGAACAGACAGTTCTCCAAAGAAGAAATTCAGATGGCCGACAAACACATGAAAAGATGCTCCACATCGCTAGTCATCAGAGAAATGCAAATTAAAACCACAATGAGATATCACCTCACGCCAGTAAGGATCGCAGCCATCCAAAAGGCAAACAACAACAAATGTTGGTGAGGTTGTGGAGAAAGGGGAACCCTCCTATACTGCTGGTGGGAATGTAAATTAGTTCAACCATTGTGGAAAGCACTTTGGAGGCTCCTCAAAAAGCTCAAAATAGACATACCATTTGACCCAGGAATTCCACTTCTAGGAATTCACCCTAAGAATGCCACAGCCCAGTTTGAAAAAGACAGATGCACCACTATGTTTATCGCAGCACTATTTATAATAGCCAAGAAATGGAAGCAACCTAAGTGTCTATCAGTAGATGAATGGATAAAGAAGATGTGGTACATATACACAATGGAATATTAGTTAGCCATAAGAAGAAATCAAATCCTATCATTTGCAAAACATGGATGGAGCTAGAGGGTATTATGCTCAGTGAAATAAGCCAGGTGGAGAAAGGCAAGTATCAAATGATTTCTCTCATGTGTGGAGTATAAGAATAAAGAAAAACTGAAGGAACAAAACAGCAGCAGTCTCACAGAACCCAAAAATGGACTAACAGTTACCAAAGGGAAAGGGACTAGGGAGGATGGAAGGGAAGGGAGGTATAAGGGTGTGGAAAAAGAAAGGGGTCATTATGATTAGCATGTATAGTGTGGGAGCGTCATGGGGAGGGCTGTGTAACACAGAGAAAAGAAGTAGTGATTCTACAGCATCTTACTATGCTGATGGATAGTGACTGTAATGGGGTTTGTGGGGGGGAGTTGGTGAAGGGGGAGCCTAGTAAACATAATGTTCCTCATGTAATTGTAGATTAATGATAACAACAACAAGAACAAAAATACTACTCTCTTTTTCAATTGCAAACCTGCATGAAGCCAGGTTTCTTCATATCCTTTAACTAAAACATCTTGCAGCATATTGAATGAAGTAGTTATGAAAATACAGCTTCCTTTTTTTAAGCCAGATATTAAAGAGATATGTAAAAAAAAAAAAGTAATACAATGCCACTTTTGTAAGTTTTTTTTAAAGTATCTACTGTTTAAAAATGTTATATATGTAATGGGTTTATACTTTTCATTTTAAAATTCATTAATAAAATAAATTTAAACCACTTCTCAGTTTTAATTTTGATTATGGTAAATAAGCAATAAATATGACCCATAAAATCTCCTTAGGATCCTCAAAAAACTAAGAATGTAAAAAAACAAAACAAAACGCTAAACTAGAAGGTTTAAGAATCAATCCTATACACTATTCACAATATCCTAGACATGGAAGCAACCTAAGTATCTATCAGTAGATGAATGGATAAAGAAGATGTGGTACATATACACAATGGAATATTATTCAGCCATGAGAAGAAAACAAATACTACCATTTGTAACAACATGGATGGAGCTAGAGGGTATTATGTTCAGTGAAATAAGCCAGGCAGAGAAAGACAAGTACCAAATTATTTCCCTTGTTTGTGGAGTATAACAACAAAGCAAAAACTGAAGGAATAAAACAGCAGCAGATGCACAGGCCCCAAGATGGGACTAGTGGTTACCAAAGGGGAGGGGTGTGGGAGGGCGAGAGGGTGGCCTGGAAGAGAGGGAGAAGTGGATTAAGGGGCACTGTGATTAGCACGTAATGTAGGGGAGACACGGGGAAGGCAGTATAACACTGAGAAGACAAGCAGTGACTCTATAGCATTTTACGACACTGATGGACAGTAACTGTAATGGGGTATGTGGGTAGGACTTGATAATAGGGTTGAATGTAGCCACAATGTTGCTCATGTGAAACCTTCATAAGATTGTATATCAAAGATACCTAAAAAGAAAAGAAAGGAATCAATGCTGTAAAGATGCTTTGTCCCAAGTCTGTTGTTTCTAAATGGTACTAATACTGTTTTCTTTGAATGGCACTGCCTCCATGAAGGGGAAGGATTCAGTGTAAAGGAATGAAAGTGGGAGGAGGTCTGCATATGGAGAGAAAGGGGAAAGAAGACGTGATCAACGTGAGGTGTGAAGCTTTGGGCTACTGTCCTCCCTTGGCCAGAGGATTCAAGGTCAAGCTTCCAGATGGTCCAGAGGGCCAGTGTCTCCCACATTTTATACCTGTAGATGCTGTCCCATCTACTGGAGCTTGGTTCACAGACTATCCTGGTTGGTTGTGAGTTCCTGAATCTTTGTTTCAGATATGTAAATTTTTTCTCTCTGGGAGGTGTATATGGCTTGCAGTTTGTCTTTGTATTGATTTAACTGTTTTTTAAGGACCCTGCAAATAGCACAGGTTTGAGTGGGTTTGGAGGCCAGCACACTAACTAGAAGCCTGGCGAGATGTACCCTGGTTCCACCCTGTGAGAGAAGATGATGGAGAAGCCTTTGCCTGAACTTTTATCTAATATTGATCAGTAGTGTTTGACTGTTTGCCATGCACAGCTGCCCTTTGTGCCCATTATACACATAACTCCACTAAGAATCTCACTGGCTTTAGAGGTGTTTTAGAAACACATCATGCATATGATGGGTTACTTTTGACAGCGTATCTTCACAAGCTTCTTAAATTTGAATATTGGTGTTACTAATTTCCCTTTTGTCTAGAATGACTCCATTTAGAATAATAGTATACACATCATGGCTAAACACCTACTACCTAACCAGGACCACAGAAAAGGAACAATGCTGTCTTTCATGAATTGTGGGTCTGTTTTGGCTTCTCAAGTCTAGCTCTGCATTGGCTTAAGAATGAGCTTAGCAGTCAGGGCAACTCTTTTATTACATAGCCAAATCATGTCACACCTCTGCTCAAAACACTTCAGTGGTTTTCCCCGTTTTATTTAGAATAATCCAAGGCCCTTACAGAGGCAGACAAGGCTTGACAAGATGGCCAAGACCCCCTTTCCCTCTCTGACCTCCTCTCTGCTTTCTCCTCTCCCTCACTGCCCTTCAGCCACTTGGAGATCTTGGCTACAGAAACCCACAAGGCATATTCTCAACAGACTGCTCTTTGGCCACTCAGCCTGCAACCCTCCTTCCCACAGTCTCATGCTCTCCTCACTCCATCACCCCTTCAAGTCTTTGTTCACTGTCATATTTCCAACAAGGCCATCCTTAACTACCGACCTTGAAATTGCAAACCAGAATCCCCAACCTCACCTCCAGCACCTACCATCTCATTCTCTAATTTGTCTCTCCAGGTTTTTTTTGTTTTTTTTTGAGAGGGCATCTCTCATATTTATTGATCAAATGGTTGTTAACAACAATAAAATTCTGTATAGGGGACTCAATGCACAATCATTAATCAACCCCGAGCCTAACTCTCAACAGTCTCCAATCTTCTGAAGTATAACGAACAAGTTCTTACATGGTGAACAAGTTCTTACATAGTGAATAAGTTCTTACATGGTGAGCAGTGCAAGGGCAGTCATATCACAGAAACTTTTGGTTTTGATCACGCATTGTGAACTATAAACAATCAAGTCAGATATGATTATTCATTTGATTTTTATACTTGATTTATATGTAAATCCCACATTTCTCCCTTATTTTTTTTCTTAAATAAAATGCTGAAGTGGTAGGTAGATGCAAAAGAAAGGTAGAAAACATAATTTAGTGCTATAAGAGGGCAAATGTAGATGATCAGGTCTGCGCCTATAGACTTAAGTATTAATCCAAGCTAGGCAAGGGCAACAAAACATCCACAGATGCAGAAGATTTCTCTCAAAACGGGGGGTGAGGTTCTAAGCCTCACCTCTGTTGATCCCCAGTTTCTCACCTGATGTCCCCCCTGCGACTGTGCCTGTCTTAGGTTGTTCCTCCCTTGAGGAATCTTACCCGTCTCTGGCTGTCTCTCCAGGTTTTTGCCACTCATAATTGCTACAGAACTTGAAGAGGTCAGATTTCAACATCAGCCTTCAAACCTCTGGACAGTCACATTATGTGACTCACTACATGTTTTACTTATTATTTTATTTACATGTTACTTATTCGATTTCTTAATAATTGCTTATTATTTCTTTATTCTGGCAACTTTCTTTTTTCTATTTTGCTTGTTGCCATGTTTCCAGGCCCAGACCTAAAATAGTCCTGTTAAGAGTATGTATGCAATTAAAATTGGCTGACTAAAGTACAGCCTTATCCTTTCATCAGTGCTGTTAGCCTATTTGTAGAAACTGGCTTTCTGGTAGGAAATGCAGCAATAGTTCTCAAATGTTATAACATTTGGAGTTCCTCATTGCTATAGATCTTGGAGAGGTCTTGGAATTTAGTTTGGGCTCCCATCCAAAGTGGGCATCTCCAAAGGATAGCCTCAAACTTCTAGATAGTCACACTCAAGTTAAACAGGAGCCTGACGCTGAAATCCTTCATTGTAGTTGGAGTTTCAAGTGAGTCTTTATGGTGGATTTGTCAGAGAGGAGGCTAACCGGGTATTTCCTAGCAGACAGCAAGGATACATTCTCAAGAGTTCTTTAGATTGCATTGTATACAGTGTTATGCTTGTTGTGAACACTGTTGATATCAGTTTCGCTCTTCTTCCTGTGCAGTCCACCACTACATCCAAAATGTAATATAATTAGCTAGGTGATTTATGTTGTATGTAAGTACTCAAACTGAGTCAAAGCACGCTTTCCTCTTCATATTGGGCATAGTATTTCTCTGTTTAAGGAATGTCTCCCAAATTATAAAAAAAGAGTATTGTAGAATCTTTGTAGACACTTTTCCTACAAAAGCAAAGGGAAATGTTCTTGATTTGTCTCTGTCAGTGTTTGTGTATTCACATGTGAGTTCCGCCTTCGTTCCTTGTAGAGACCATTACTGGGCTCACAAGTCCTCCGCAGTTCATGCTGATGCTGACAATGGCCTAGAGAAGCAAGAAAGAGAGAAAGTAAGTTTTTGGTTTAGATTTAACCCATGTTCCTAAAAATTCATTGTAAGAACACAATAATGATATAATTTTTAAAAATACAGTCTACTTTGAAAAGTGACTGGTGTTTGGGTTTACATCCATCTACAGTCATGTGATATTCATGTGCTCAAAGGGCAGTCACATAATTTTGTTTTTGCACAACACTTTTCTTTAAAGAGATGTGAATAGAAGCCAGATTTTTAGGTTTTAAAAATAAGTTGCATTAGTCTTTTGCCTGAGTTAGGTCACTGCCCAGAACACCTACAAAGAGCAATTGGGTCACTTTCTTTGTGGCTCAATAAATGACTTCTACCTTTCACCTTTCTCTTAAACATTCTTGTCTTCCTTTGCTTTGTACTTGGAGCCATCATTTCTCTTTGAATTAATTAAATGGTCAGCTCAGCTGTCACTTAGGACTCTCCCACCAAACCTTGTCTTTCCCATCACACTCTGCTCCCTGAACTGCAGCCCAAGTGCAGGTCCTGACCTGACCCAGCCTGGCACAGACTTCTGGGGCACCATGTACCAGCTCCCTACTTCTGGATGGGAGATTGAGCAGCTGTGGCAGTAGTCTGTGGCCTTCTCTCCTTCCTGCAAATGATCTGAAGAGGGGCTAGCCACCTTGGAACATTCTTCCATAAGAACAGCCTGAAAGAGGAAGAGGGAAGGGCAGGAGGAAACCAAGCTATAGATATAATGTCACATTCTCTGGTTGGTGTGCTGTCTTTCTGTCTTCTTCTGACCTGTGCCTGTCTGCCTCTCCATTTGCATATTCAAAAAACTTCCACATTCTTTTGAATCAGTGAATTTCGTATTACTAATATCGTTGTTATCATATTGTTCTGCAGTTGAGAAGCACTTTCAGGTTAGCATGTATTGACCTACCATGGTATATCCATAGATAGGTACCATGGTTTACTTAGTCATTCTCAATTGAAGGACACAAGGCTGTTTCCAGTTCTTCAAATGAACAATCAGTACTGCAGTGAACAAAGCGGTACATGCTTCCTTGCACATACATGTTCTCAGGTTTTAAGTTTAATAGATACTGACCATTTGCCTGCCCTCTTTGGGTACACACATACATGTGCAATACATATATGCATATTTGAAAATGGATAGAAAAAAGTCTGCAAAGATATACCCCAAACAGACTGCCTCAGACTTCCTAACTACCTAGGTTGGGAATTGTGGTTGAAAAGGACTTTCTCTTTATCTGTAATATTTTAATGTTTTTATAAGGCAAACAGATTCAGGTCTTGTTTGTATAACTAAGTATTTTTTTAATTAAAGAGAGCAGTGTACTATATACCTAAGATAGGCTGAAGCAATTTTAAAAATGAAAAAGAAGTGAGAGGGAGTAAAAGTGAAATAAAGAAGGGAAACCAAAACAGCAAAACCTGCTTTAACTTGTTCCCTCAGAACAAATACGTGTGAAGGTAAAAAAAAAGTCTGCACTGTGAAAATGGCTCTTCTTTTATTCGAAGCAGAAAATAAAGCAACCTTTCATTTGTCCCCAACTGAGTACCTGCAGCCCTCTGCCAAGCAAGCCAGTAAGAGGTGTTGTTAGGTGTGAGTGAGGGTGTGGGTGGCTCTGTCTATATGAGCTGATGATGAAAGTGCACACAGGCCTGAAACTACATCACGTTGAGGAGCTCACACAGGCCATCTGTCACTTCTTCACTCGTACTTCTGCTGAGAACAACTGCAATATGGGAACTATTAATTTCTCCTTGATGATTGAAAAGCATTACAGATATTGAAGACCTTCCTTAGGATCAGACTGTCCTGATTACAGTGACTGAGGAAAGCCTGCAAGTGGGGTTACACATGGGAGGGCAAATAAACAACTGACTGAAAACATGATAGAGTATTTGCAGGATGTACACTGAAGAAAAACAGCCATGAGAGCCTTTTTAACCCCTTTGATGAAAATATTTCATTGGGATTTTCTGTAGTTTTCTCCCTCATTTTATTTTTCTTTCACCTCCTCCTCACATCCCTTCCCTTGTAAAAATTCTTGGTATTTTCCTTATGTATGGATGCACTGGTTTTCTTTTTATATTTTTCCAACTTTGTAATAGCATCAACTTGAATGACACTGAGTTACCAAGTGAAGGCCCTATGGTCAGAAGAAAGTTTTTTGGTAAATAAGTTATATTCAGAAGTTTTGGGCAGAGACTTTATATCTATGGACACTGGAGTAGTTTAAGATCAAAGTTGAAAGCAGTTTGCCTTTAGGATGTAGACTTAGGCAGAGTTCCCTCAAATGCAAACTTCATCAACTAAGGCAGTGTACAGTTCATATTGCTTAACAGAGGTAGTATTTTTTTATTGGGTTAGAATTGCCCACTCTTTGGGAGCAACAGGTAAGAGAAAATTCATGCTGCTCAGCTACGCGTAAATGAGGATAGATTTGTGTCTTCTTAAGGATGTCACTACTGAGTTCTACAAAGCTTGCCACAAATGAACAATACAAATTACAATTACTCATGTGTACCACTGTCACTATTAATTCATAGTTCCTAACAATGAACTTTATCCTTGCCAACATCAGGTTAACCCAATGTATTCTACTCTTCAGGAAAATCTATGCAATTGATTACAGTAAATGCATCAAAGTCTGACCTAGTAGTTTTGTATTTTGAGAATTTTATAGGTTTTCTTAACAGATACTGATTTGATACTAATGATATAAATGTGACTGTTCTTTTGGGGTAAAACTTGAGCATATTTGAGTTGAATTAAAGTAGAAATTTGAAGATTTAAAAGAATGAATAAAATGATAAGCTTAAAATACCTTAACAACTAAATTTGAAAATGTTGATGTAGATAATTTTCTTAAGAAAATTAAACTATTAAAGTTAACTGAAGAAAGCATGAATAGACCATTAAACTTGAAGAAATAGAAAAATTTATCTAAATATTATAAAGGCTCCAGTGTCCCTAGGGTTTTACTCTTAGATTCTGACAATTGTTAATTGTTAAATAAGTAAATAGTTCTTATGTTGGATAAATTGTTTTAAACACAAGAAAAGATAAAAAAATAACTAGTTGTGTAATGTAACCATGAAAACTTAAATGCTCAAAACTAACAAAGATATGGTATTGAGAGAAAGAGACTATTTTGACTCATAAATGTTGTAATTCTAAATAAAAGATGAGCATATCAGATTTAAGGTGTATTTAAGGAATCATCCACTACAAACAAGACGTGTTTAGTTTCAGCAATGCCACGAATATTTATTATCAGGAATTCTATAATGCAATACTTCCAATGAGAAAATGTGATCATTTCAAATGATGTTAAAAAGGGATTTAAAATAAATAAATTCAAAATCACTTCTGGTTGCATAAATCCCCCAGAATGTTAAAGGAATAGGTAAAGAAAATGACTTCCTTTGACAATAAAAAGAATCTCAAACCAACAGCTAGCACCATAATATTCAAGAAAACCTAGAGAAATGCCCCCGTTAAATCTAATCACATTTAAAATAAAATAAGCTGCCCCATCATCTTCTGCATTATTCAGTATTTTTATGAAAGATCTGGAGTCTCTCAGGAATGAAGACATCAAACAGAAATGAGTGGTTTAAATATTGGAAAGAAAGAGACTAAAGTACTTTTTTTCCCAGACTGCTTGATTGTCTCTCTAGAAGCATGATTGATATTTGAAATTATTAAGTGAGTTCAGATAGGTTTCTTTTTATAAGGTAACTCCAAAACTTTCCAATAGAATATCATCAGTGATTAAGGAAAAGATTCTACAGGTAAAGCCTTTATTCACAATAAGAACAACAAACATAAAATACCCAGTGTTCCCTCTGTGAGAAACATAGAAGAAGTAAGCGACATACAGCCTCTTACTGACAGAGATAAAAAGTCTTGAAAAAAGCAGAGAGACTTAAATACTGCAAAGATGACAGATTATTTCCACCTCAGCATGAAGGTTTAATGCAAATCACAATGCTAATATGATTAATTTGGCACCTTACAGATGATTTGAAGTTCTTCTAGAAGAATAATTGTTTAATAATAGCTAACACTTTAAAAGTAAGAGTGATGTCAGCAAAATGGTGGAAGAGAAAGCCCTGACCTCCACCCCTACTCCTTGCCACCAGACACACTGATTAAACAATACAGAATGAGCTCAGCTTCTGCCTGGGGGAAGTGGGAAAGGACAGGACCATATGTCTAACATTCTGATTCTTGTACCTGCACAGGTAGCCGCCTTTTGGTGGAGCCCCACAGATTTCTCATGAACAAGGAGAGAAGCCTGAGTCCCTCAGTCATGACCTGGAGTGTAGGGACTAGACTGAGGAATGAGAGGTTAAGGAGAATGGGAGTTTGCAGACCAAAGTAACGCAAACTAAATAGACACAGGACTCTTGCTTCCCCCTCAAGGCTATAGCTAAGCTCTTGACTCATGTATCCTTGAGATGTTTTAGAGGAACTTAGATCCCTACCAGGTGGGTCACCTCCTGACAATAAGCACATAGACCCCAGACTGGGTGGAGCCAGAACACTGATACCTAAGTTTCAGGAAACAGTCCCTTGTCATCTCACCACTGACCAGTCAGAAGAATGTGCATGAGCTGATCACTCATCCTACAGCCCTTTCCCATGGTTTTGCCCTTAAAAACCCCTGCTTGTTACCCTAAAGGGAGTTCGGACCTTAAGCAATAGCTACCCATTCTCCTTGTTTGTCACCCTGCAATAAATGCCCACTTTATTTCACTACATCATTCTGGGGGCTGCCCAAGGCACAGATTTCTATCTCACCTGTCTTGGAGCACTGACAGGACCCAGCATACTCTAGATACGTGGGGGCCACTGAGGACAAAGTCAGAAGTTTGAGCTAGCACAAAGATTTGATAGGTCATGGGGGAAAAAATAAGGTTTTATATATATATAAATAACACATATAAAGAACTCCTACAACTCAATAGCAAAAAATGAACAGAAGATCTGAACAGACGTTTTTTTTAAAAATACAAACAAATGGGCTACAGGTACATGAAGACGCTCAGCACCACAAATCATTAGGGAAATGCAAACCCAAATGACGAGACATCCCGTTCGCACCTGTTACAATGATTATTACCAGACAGACAAGAAATAACAAATGTCAGTGAGGATGTGGAGAAAGGAACATGGGCACTGTTGGTGGGAATGTAAATTGTGCAGCCACTATGTGAAACAACACGGAGGTTCCTCAAAAACTTAAAAGCAGAAATACCGTTATGATCCAGCAATTCCACTTTTGGGTATTTATCTTAAGGAAATGAAAACATTAACTTGAACATGTATCTGCACCCCAATGTTCATTGCAGCATTATTTACAATAACCAGGACATGGCAGCAACCTAAGTGTCCACTGATGGATAAATGGTTTTTAAAAATGTGGCATATATCTACAATGGAAGTTTATTCAGCCCTAAAAGAAGTAAATCTTGCCATTTGCGACAACATGGAAGGACCCTTATTATGCTAAGTGAAATTAGTCAGAGAAAGATAAATTTCATAAGAACTCATTTATATATGGAATCTAACAAAAGCAAAAACCCAAAAAACAGGCAGGTCACAGATACAGAGAATAAATTTGGTGGATCCCTGAGGCAGGATAAAGGGTGAAAGGGGTACAAACTTCCAGTTAAAAAATAAGTTGTGGGAATGTAATGTACATCCTGGTGTCTATGGTTAGTAATACCATATTGTACATTTGAAAGTTGTGAAGAGAGTAGATCTTAAAAGTTCTCATCACAAGAAAAACAAATTCTAACTATGTGTGATGATGAACGTTAACTGGCTTGCTGTGGTGAACGTTTCACAATACATACAAATGTTGAATCAGTATGTGGCACACCTGAGACTAATAAATGTTTCATGTCAATTTTATCTCAATAGAAAAACACAAACAGAAAACTAAACTAGCAACTTTGGGTTACTTTGTGAATGAGCCTATATGAATTAAATCGATGGGGTAAAAGAACATAAGGAAATTCAGTTCGGATAGAAAAAAAGAGGAAAAGAGAAAACTTGCTCTATAATATATTAATTAGTATCACACAGCTAGAATAATTCAAATAATGTTCTTATGTAAAAATAAAAAGAAATTGAGCTATATAGAAGGCAGTAAAGCACACCCTAAAATGGTGAAAATTTTAGTATCTACTAAAGGAATTACTACACAGAAATAAAGGAAAAGATTTATTTGAGAAAATTAGCTATTTAAGTAAAAAGGAGGGGAACGCCCTTCCCTGCTAACATGAATTACAATAAAAGCCAGGTAGATTTAAATGTTATATGTTGAAAATAATCAAGCCACAATACAACAAATACAGCTAACAAATCATCTGATTTCTTAATGGAGAACATTTTCCAAGCATAAAACTGTGGAAGAAGTCAGAAAGGAAAAGATTGATAGTGTTTTTGTAAGAATTGGAAATGTCTCTATAGCAAGTCATATTATAAAGAAGACTAAAAGCAAATAACTGAAGAAATGTTTCCCAGAGTTAAAATTGGAAAGTTCAAATACATTAATAAATCATTAGTAAAAATGGATAGAGAACACCAACAGAAAAGAAAATATAGTTGCATTCTAAACTGTGTGGGGAGAAAGAACTTTCACCCCCTAATCAGAGTGGAAATTAAGGCAAATAAAATATATTCTGCTAATAGAATTGACAAATTTTAAGATATGGTAAGAGTCAACATTGGCAAAGATCAAGTGATATAGTTACTCGATTTCACTAGGAATGTAATTTGGTAAATCCTTTCTAAACAGCAATTTTGCAGTAAGCATGAAGAGTCTTAAAAATGTTCCTATTTCTCATTCTAGTGATTCTACTTTAAGAAATATGTCCCAATAAAATAATTGGGAAAACATGTACAAAGAATCACATGCAAGGATTTGAATAGTGAATTTTTTAAATGATAGCAAAAATTGGAAATAACCCAAATATTCAACAATAGAGGAGGGGCTAAATAAATGATGTTACATTCATTTAAACAAAAAGTACATGACCATTAAGATGTTTCTGAAGAATTGTAATGGCAAAGGAAAATGCTCACATTATAACTCACACTGATACAGAACTATATAATCAGATTTTGCCCTGTGATATACAGGATATTAAAAATGTTTGCAGAGAAGGAAGTACACCAAAATATTAATATCATGACTTGGTTGTAATACTAATTTTGTTCTTTGCTCTTTTCTGACTTTTTCAGATTTTCCATATAAATATGTCGTATTTTATGAATGGTGATAAAAAGTTATTTTTAAAAATATTTAAAAATATTGATCACATTAACATATAGAAAATATTACCCAAACTAAGGAATAGTTCACCAAATCTCACTGCACCATTACCAAGTGGTCTGGATTCATTGTACCTTAGCAATGGTTCCTTTCTCTTTGGCCTCACCTGATCATGTGGGCTGCTATCCTTGGCCGGCTGAGCATGAGATTTTCCTTGAGGTACTTGTTTGGAGACCTCTTGGCTGCTGATCCAGTTGGACTTCCATTTGTTGGTACTCTAGAGCTATTGCACTGAATGGAGAGCCTGTTACAGAGTTTTATAAGAAGTTGTAATGACTTTTAATTAGCAGGTGTGATGCTGAGGGAAGTCTTTTTAGAAAATGTTATATCAGATAATTTAATGTCCAAAAAATGGCAGTAAAGTAGCCCAACTTTTTTATTTGTGCTCTTCCAACTACTTGGGTGATAGGGAGTTAGTTAGCCAAGGAGAGGAATGAAAATTCCATTTCTCTCTCCCCTGCTCCCCACCCCGCATTTTGACAATCTAGACATGAGAATGCAAAGAAAGTCAAGGATAACTCAAGAAGATCCCCCAGGTCATCTTGTCCAGGTCAGATAGTAAGGATTCTAATCCTAGGTGTATATTTATTGTGTCATATCTGAAAGAACACAGAATACAGCAGACTCATTTAAGGTCAGACATACTCCATTTTATACAATTTGGTTTAGTTTCATTCCTTTATTCAAAAACTATTTTTAAGGCATCTTACCGTCTTAAGTTATTGCAGATAAAAAGATTACAAATAAAAGCAGAGAGCTCCTTGTTCAAGGAGACTTCACGTTTAATGAACAGACCAATACACAAATAATCATTATTGATGTACTGTGACGATTTCTACAGAATGCAGTGAAAGCACAGGGAAAGAAGTGATTATGCTGTGACACACTTAATTACGTGTTTAGGCAGAGGGCATTTGCAGGTAGAAAAAGAAGGTAGCTCATAGCTTGTTTGTCATGCATTTTATTAGTGACACACTCTATTCCTAACCCCATCTGAGATAATTTTAATAACTTTGGATTGTTTCACCCCATTTTCTGTACTAATACAAACATCGAATACTTATTTAATTTGTTTTTGAAACAAAACGGCATCATTTTGTATACATTATTCTGCCACTTGCCCTTTCTCTAATGTAAGATGATGAATGCCTTCTAGTATAACAAGTATTAAAATTTGTTCTTTTAAGTAGATTCATTATATTCTGTTGTATATCTGCATCACATATGTTCCAGCAGTTTTCTACCAGTGGACTCTTAGCTTATTTCTATTTTATTGTGCCCCACCCTCCAATGTGACAATGTTTATCCTCATTTACTATGTAGTGATGCTTTTATTCCTATAGGATAGAACTCCAAAAATGGAATGAAGGGACAATTCTGCATGTATTTGTTTTTATTTTGGTATCATTAACATACAATCACATGAGCAACATTGTGGTTACTAGATTCCCCCCATTATCAAGTCCACACCATGTACCCCATTACAGTCACTGTCCATCAGCGTAGTAAGATGCTATAGAATCACTACTTGTCTTCTCTGTGCTATACTGCCTTCCCTGTGCCCCCCCCCACTACATTATGTGTGCTAATTGTAATGCCCCTTGTTCCCCTTCTCTCTCCCTTCCTGCCCCCTCCAGTTCCTTTCACTTTGATAACTGTTAGTCCATTCTTGGGTTCTGTGAGTCTGCTGCTATTTTGTTCCTACACATTTTGCTTTGCTGTTATATTCCACAGATGAGTGAAATCATTTGGTACTTGTCTTTCCCCGCCTGGCTTATTTCACTGAGCATAATACCCTCCAGCTCCATCCATGTTGTTGCAAATGGTAGGATTCATTTTCTTCTTGTATCTGAATAATATTCCATTGTGTATATGTACCACATCTTCTTTAGCAATTCATCTATTTATGGACACTTAGGTTGCTTCCATTTCTTGGTTATTGAAAATAGTGCTGCAGTAAACATAGGGGTGCATATGTCTTTTTGAGACTGGGAAACTGCATTCCTAGGAGTGGAATTCCTGGGTCAAATGGTATTTCTATTTTTAGTTTTTTAAGGGACCTACATACCGCTTTCCAAAATGGTTGAACAAGTTTACATTCCCACCAACGTTGTAGGAGGGTTCCCCTTTCTCTGCATCCTCACCAGCATTTGTTGTTCCTAGTCTTTTCTATGTTGGCCATCCTAAGTGGCATGAGGTGATGTCTCGTTGTGGTTTTAATTTGCATTTCCCTGACAATTAGCGATGTGGAGCATCTTTTCATGTGCCTGTTGGCCATCTGAATTTCTTCTTTGGAGAATTGTCTCTTCATATCCTCTGCCCATTTTTTAATAAGGTTATTTGCTTTTTGGGTGTTGAGGCATATGAGTTCTTTATATACTTTGGGTGTTAACCCATAGTCAGATATGTCATTTACAAATATATTCTCCCATACTGTAGGATGCTTTTTTGTTCTACTGATAGTGTCCTTTGCTGTACACAAGCTTTTTAGTGTGATTTAGTCCCATTTGTTCATTTTTTATTTTGTTTCCCTTGCCCGAGGAGATGCGTTCAGGAAACAGTTGCTCATGTTTATATTCAAGAGATTTTTGCCTATGTTTTCTTATATGAGTTTTACTGTTTCATGACTTACATTCAGGTCTCTGGTCCATCTTGAGTTTACTTTTGTGTATGGGGTTAGACAGTAATCCAATTTCATTCTCTTGCATGTACCTGTCCAGTTTTGCCAACACCAGCTGTTGAAGAGGCTGTCATTTCCCCCTTGTATGTCCATGGCTCCTTTATCGTATATTAATTGACCATATATATTTGGGTTTATATCTGGGCTCTCTAGTCTGTCCCATTGGTCTCTGGGTTTGTTCCTGTGCCAGTACCAAATTGTCTTGATTACTGTGGCTTTGTAGTAGAGCTTGAAGTCAGGGAGTGTAATCCTCCCAACTTTATTCTTCCTTCTTAGGATTGCTTTGGCTATTCGGGGTCTTTTGTGGTTCCATATGAATTTTTGAACTAATTGCTCTAGTTCATTGAAGAACGCTGTCAGTATTTTTATAGGGATTGGATTGAATCTATAGATTGCTTTAGGCAGGATGGACATTTTGACAATATTAATTCTTCCTATCCCTGAGTATGGGATGTGTTTCCATTTATTGGTATCTTCCTTAATTTCTCTCATGAGTGTCTTGTAGTTTTCAGAGTATAGGTCTTTCACTTCCTTAGTTTGGTTTATTCCTAGGCATTTTATTCTTTTTGATGCAACTGTGAATGGAATTTTTTTTACTGATTTCTCTTTCTGCTAGTTCATCGTTAGTGTACAGGAATGCAACAGATTTCTGTGTATTAGTTTTGTATCCTGAAAGTTTGCTGAATTCAGATATTAGATCTAGTAGTTTTGGAGTAGATTCTTTAGGTTTTTTTATGTACAATATCATGTCATCTGCAAAAACAGTTTGACTTCTTCCTTGCCAATCTGGATGCCTTTTATTTCTTTGTGTTGTCTGATTGCCATGGCTAGGATCTCCAGAACTATGTTGAATAAAAGTTTTTACAAAATTATCTATTAATTCTTTATTAGACTCTCCAAAGCTAATCAACAAAAACAAAAGATACAGAACACAGTATTCTAATATTAAATACTTTAATATTAAAAATGTTCTGTATCTATCTGATGCCTTTAGTTGGAATATGTCTAAATGATTGGATGGGCCACTTGAAGGCATTTTTGCCTCTGTTCTATTTTAAAAATAAAGGTCATTTCTAGAGGAGATAAGTCTTAATACCTCTCCCACCCCACAGCCTGCCTGCTGTAGGCTCCTGAACTTTATGAAAACTGCTGCATATGTCCCGTGCTGACTGTAGGACCCAGCATCTGGGCCCCAGGGCGGCCGCTGTGCAGGACTGCCACTCACAGACACACACCTGGCCTGTGTATGGTTAGCCATGTGCTTTGGTTTCACCTGCTCCAGAAGCCACAATCTTCTCAAAGCTCCTTTTTTCCTACAGCATCCTTGAAGCAAGTTGTTTCTGAGGGTCCTGAGGAGGAGTTTTGTTTTTCCCTTTGCTGACACCTGCTGGAATGGCCAACGTTATAAGGGGTGTCAGATCAATCTAACCATGGTCTTTTTTCCTTGTTTGGGTGGACTGGCCACCACGAAAGTATTTGAAATTATTTCACTTACTTTTGTCCTCAGACAATCCTTATTTTCCTACTACTTAAATTTCTTCACATTCTCTCTGTCTACATTGCACACATTTCAGAAATCTCCAAATTAAATACTCCCCATCTGCAATAACTCCTCTTCCTTAGAGCAATCCACTAATGTGGAGTTCTAAGGCGAGAAGCGAGCATGAACAGAGCTAAGCCCACGGTTGTTATTTGGAGTATGGATTCCTTGAGAACTGGATGATCATCCATGGATTCTTGTCCAGAAAAAAGCAAGTACATTTAACTCTGCATAAAATGTCAGTGGATTCACAGACCATCTGAAGTCCACCCATCAACTCTATATTAAGAACCTCTGTCAAAAGGACAAAGAAGATATGAGATGTTTTATTAAAAGATTTTCAGCTCTTGAAATCCGAAGTATAATAAAGTGACCACGTGGTGTCAGTCTAACATTGATGAGCCCCATTTCTCCCCAGCCATTTAGAAACAGGAAGATCATAGGCTAATGAACCTGAACAGGATCTGGGTTGATAAAGTTTAGTGGCAATGGCCACTGGAAATTATTTGCTAAGACCCAGGCACCTGACTTCCGTGGACTATTCATCTTAAATAGAAAATGAGGGAAAACTGTACTTGGTAGAGCTAGTTAACCAACCTCCTTCACTGTTGTGGTATGAGAAGATGATGCCGTCTGTATGGAGAATCTGATTCACAAGAACTTAGTGATGAGAAGGTGTTCATTATGGAAAAATTAAAACGCTCTTTGCTTAAAATTTACTACCCTACTTCTCTTTCTTCTTAGAAAGACCCAGATTCTCCAGCTGAGTACTCACAATTTTCTTAAATAAGTCATTTGGATGGCAGCTCTTGGTTTTACACTCTTCCAGTCAAAACTGGGATAGTAATCTTTCTCTTTCCCTAAAGAAAAAGTATTTTAACTTTAGGGCTCAAGCAAAGACATGTTCAAAAAAAGAAAAATTTCCCAACATGTCTGAGCCACTAGAAGCTTTGTTTCATCATTTTTTATCAAATCCTTTTCTTTTAATCCACACCTATTTCCAATGCCTCTCCCCTTCTATCCCTCAGATATTCCCTAGTATATGGTATAGGATTGGCAGTTTTCAGATTGGACTCTGGCTTTTTCTTGTCCCCAGAGGTTTGATTAAAATCTACTATGTAAAGAAAGCACATTTATATTGAGAGATATTTGAGGTAGAGTTTGCCACTTCCTTAGTTTTAAATATTACAGTGTATGATAGCAGAATCTGTGCTCTTACTGAAGGGAAAGTTTTGAACTGCTGCAGTTTACATGGATTCAATTTATGAGTCGTTTGGTGCATGGCACCAGCTGTTACCTGGACGCAGTGGTCAGTCACAGGATAGGACTTCTGGTGGGAGTTGCTGTAAAGACCCAATAAGAAACACATTTGGCAGATGTCAAAGTTGAGACATTTCAGACAGAGATATCTGCCAGTGAAGGTGGAGGTGTGGAATATATCACTACTAGTAGGTGAGCAACCGAAACCACATTCAGGTGGGGAATGAGCACTCCAGAACATACAGGAGCTGTTGGAGCTATCTAGCGCGTCTAAAATTTCTCCTAAACTTTGTAGAGATGTTAAATGACTCTGATGTGTTTATTTAATCAAAGAAATCTTTTGATAGTTCTTTTATAGTATGCCATTAATTATTATAGTTTTATCCGACAAACTGTAGTACGAAAATCTGATTCAACCCCCTCAAAAAACACCAAGCACTTTCCATGTGGAGGGTAGGTACTGTGCATTGCAGCCCTGGAGGATACCCTTATGTCTACAGCCACAGTTTATGTAGCTGCACAATGTGTTCAAGTAGTTCAAATTTAAGTTGCCAACTTAACAGAAAACTGGGAGATTTCAATAGAGTTTGAATTCTGACTTTTCCTGTAAGTTTGCAAGATGTGATGATTCCTGCATGGTGTTGGGGAAAATAAGACCAGAGATAAAGAATTTAAAGTAAACTTTTTTCATTTTCTAAAACTTTGTTTATAGGAAAGAAAAAAAAGGGAAGGAGGGGGAGCTCCTCTCCAGCCAGTGCAGAGGAGTGACCACCACCTCCATTTCTTAACATGTCAACATAGTATGTTTTCTTTTATGAAGAGTTGCCACCTTTAATCTGAGGTCATAGGAGAGGAGGAATCTTGAGACACTGGTAAGAAGGGTGTCTTATAACACTCGGGGCAAGTTCTGTGCTATCACAGGTGGCCTGGTGGGACCTCACAGTCATGAATTAGTGACTTTTAGGGATATCTGAGTGGGAACCTACTGTTTGTCAGAGATCAGGGATCTATAGTTTTTTTTTCTGATATTTGAATTCTCTTCTCCAAGCACAGCGTATGTGGCATAAAGCTTTGTGTTCTTTGTCAATGGCAATAATCAGTGAGCACAAGGTGGCTGGAGATACACTCTTCAGCTCGCCACAGTCCCTCCTAGCCACTTCCTCCTTTATAGTACTTGCCTTGCGCCTGTAAATGCTTGCGTTTTCAACCCTTGTCTTAAGAGTTACCTGAAAAGAAGTATGAACATGTCGCTATTCTCTCCACATTTCATATCTCACTTCAAAGCGATGGTACGGAAGCTCAAGGTCCTAACTAGCAAAGTTAGGTACATTATACCAAATGAGGGGCACAGGAATTAAACCCCTCTAGAAGAACCAGAGAGGATCTCTGTGGCCCGGAATGGTCTGCAAAGTTTTCTTGGAAGAGGTGAGGCTCCTGCTATACATAGAATGCTGGAGAGTACAGTGGAGGAAACCGGAGAGAAAGAAGAGGAAGAGTCAGGGAATGGAGGCTGGAGTGAAGAAGGGTTTAGAGACATCAACTCCTTCAGACCTGCTGATTACCTAAAGAACAGAGGAATAAAAACTTGGAATGCCCCTAAGGCCAGATGGTAGGTCTCAATGGAGAACCACCTGAATGGAGAGCCAGCTATTCCGGCCACTATAACAGATCACCAAGGTAGGAGGCTGGAGGCTAAATTCACACATTAAGTCTATCAGTGACCTTGAGGTTGGAAACTTAAGCTCATTCTCCTGGAGGATACCTGATATGTGGTAGATTTTTCAATGAACATGAACTGAATGAAGTTAAATGAATGACTTAGTTTCTTCATAAGGGACATGGGACTAGTAAATCCTGCTCTCCTGGCCTTGCAAAGTTTTATCTTTATGAAATTTTTTACTCCATGAAAAATTTTCAGCACACATCATTGGGAAGATTCATTCTTTACATGAGAGATATAACATAATAAAGTACTTTTAAAAGGATTATTTTATGAGCCACCTGTACTTGCTGTGTCCAGCATTACTATGGGGTTGCTTTTGACTTATTTAGAACAATACACTGACCCTAACCTTGCATAAGTTCCCCTCTGCTCTGAAATTACCTGCAGGAATAGGAGAAAGGGTGTAGTGTGGATAATGAGATTGGTCTGTTTTGATGGCTATACCAATAGAGAACCAAGTGTTTTCCCCAACCTCAGTCCAACCTTACATGGCTATTACAGGGCAAAAAATGTGACACGTCCTGCTAAAATTAAACCTTTGACTTAGGAACAATCTCTGGTCTTTGTACTTCTCTTACTTGAGGAGGTCAAGCCTTTGCTTTCTTTGTCCTTCTTCCATATCTGCAAACACTTCTGCTCTAAAGTGGTATTATTAATCTCACTAAAACAAAAGCCTTGAGGCTGTTGCTTAAGTTTGTGAGAACCAAAAACAAAGGCTTAAGGTTACGTTTAAGCAATGTCTAACAGACTCGGACAGTTAACAGCTAAAGGAAGGCTAAGACATCATTTCACCCACCTCTCCTTATTTTGCTTACAAAGAAACTGAGGTCCAGAGAGCTTAAAGGCCTTGCCCTGTCACCTGCCATCTACGTGTATGAGGACTGTATATTGCTGTGAATGGCTAGGAGGAAAGATGGTTCATATGAGGTATTTCTAAGAGGAAGTTTAATCTCATTCTCAGTAGATAAGGACTAATTGAAAACTTGAAATATGACATTTCTTGCCCTCTGCCTTTGCTATTTTTTTTTTTGAGTAAACTGAGCAAGTGATTCAAGCTCTTTGAGACTTGATTATAAAATAGAAATAATAAAATCTGTTTTATGTTACACATGATGATTTTGAAAATATATTTTAATATAAAAGCTGTGTTTGATATAATTGCAAAGTGAATTCTATACTTGGCCCAGTGCAGGACATGTATTTATTTATTAATTAAATGACTATAATGTGCATATAACATGGTAAATCATATTCATGCTCCTCGACTGTCCAATATAAAGAGTTCATTTTTCAGTGTAGTGTGGGGTTTTCTTTGGTTTGGCTTGCTTGGTTTCCCACAGTCCTGTCCATTTATGTTTTATTGTTTAAAGTTCAGTTGTTTACAAAGAGTTTTCATGAGTGAAGTTTTACTGTGTCCTCAGAATTCTCTACAAATCCAGCTCATTTTCTCAGCAAAATTAAAACCTGATTTCCAGTTTTTTAGTGGATCCCAGCCAATCTACTTTGTATCTTTGGGGAGCATGTTTAAGGGCTCAGTTAGGTGAGATCTGGAAGTACAGGAAGAGAAGAGGAACAGAGTAAGTGGGAGCCAGCCCCTGAGTCCTCACCTCTCCTGCCCTCCTTAGTGTCCCCTCCTGGGACTTGTTTTTAGCTGCTCAGTTGTTCCAGCTCATCAGCCGGCACTTCTCCAGCCTATACACTTGTATTCACTTACCGTGATAATGGCCTCTCCTGCTGGTGTCCTTTTCTCCTCCCCATGTCATCACTATAATTTCACTTCCTATCGTTTTATTCATGGGAGACCTACAACACCCTTTCCTTAAGATGGGATTATGACTGTCATCCACAAAGCTGTGGAAAGATCTGAGTCTCCTACCTCCAAACCTCGCTTTCACATCTGCCCTTTCTCTAGGTAGAGAGGAGATACAGTGTGAGGCGCTCCCACAAAACCTGACCATCCGTTTGGGTCCTGGGAGTGTGTTCTCAGTTGTGTGCACAGGGAGGCAGTATAGCATCATGATTGCAAAGCAGGGCCTCGACTCAGACTGCCAGCTTCTGCTCCTTGCTAACCATGTGAAACAAGTTATTTAGGTTCTCTGCAATTTGTGGATAATAAAAACACCTTTTACATAGGATTACAGCAAGTCTTAAATTAAATGATCTATGTGATCCTGTCAGCCAAACACTTAACACTTAATACGTGTAAACTATTATTACTTTATTGTACTTCTTGTGAATGGCGCCAAAGTATTTAAAAGGTTTTTCTTGTAGCAAAATAAAAAAAATTTCCCCTTAGAGGAATAAAAATGTCTATGGATCAGATTATGTGTCAATGGAAGAATTTAATATTCCCTAAATTAGAGAAGATAAACTATAATTTGTTATCAACCAGGATCCCTCAAACAGAAAATTGCTGATCCAAAAATATCAAATGAATTCCAGATGCATGAAAAGGACCCCAGAGAGAATCTGCAGATGCAGCTCCAACTCTTGACCTATTTGCAGAATGACTGCCCATGAAATACTGGTGAGTGACTGTACCTTAGTCCTGTGATTGGGAAGTTCCTGCAGATTCTACACCGAACAAGGTGAGTGACCATTTCAGTAGCTGGTGATTGGCAGCAAGTTGGGAGCCAGAGAAGGGTGGGAGGCTCAGCCTGTAACCAAGGTAGGAAATTCTCTTCTTTAATTGCGGGGCTCAACACCTGAAAAATAATGGTGGATTCTGATGCATTTCTAGGCATGGTACTGGTCTCTAGTATAGATTAAAATGTATTTTCATCTACTTTGTCAGCTTTGTCAAAGAAGTTTATCGCATGAAAAGTCAGAAGCAAGTCTACCTCCTAACTTAGGTTGTCTGGGATGTTGTGTGGAGTAAATAGTGTCTTTAATTTAAACCAGTCAGTAAAAAATGTGTTTGTCTCCAACTCCCAGGGACATTTGCTTGGTACTCACCCCTTGGAAACAGCTGTGGGTAGCGCTTTCCATGGTCTACAGAGCTCAACTCTCTCCCGCAACAACTGGGATCTACAACAGAAAAGAAACCCCCTGTCAGCTGTTACAAAATGGAGAAATATGTGGCCACCAGCATCGGCAGGCTTGCTGTGGTGCTTATAGCCACGGAATCACAAGTTTTGGTGTCTGAGAGTGGATGAGTCTCAATCCAAGCAAACAAGAAATGTATATGGGGTTGTGCAATGTATGAATTGAAATTATTCATGCATTGATTGACTGATGCATGCATGAATGAATGAATGAATAAATGAATGAACAGATGGGAAGAAGTGGGGCTGGAGAGAGAGGAGAGAGAGGAGGAGAAAAAGTCTGGCAATTGTGGCAGTGCAGAAATACTTCCCATTTTTCCACTTTCTATGCTCCTAGTCAAGTCATGTTAACCTTGCTTTGCCCTTTCTTTACTTATGAATTACATATAACAACAATACTGTATTGAAGTTCAGAGTCACTTGCAGAAAACCTTTTCAACCACTTTTGCATCATCTCATTTTAACAAACAAGCCAATTTCTGAGGTCAAGCAGAAACCATTTTCCTTGTTTAAAGCAGGGGGTGATTGAGATTGGTATTTTGCTCAAGGTAGGAAGAAAAGGGAAGGAGCAGTTAGCTGCAGAATTGAGATCTCAGTCCAGGACTCCTTACTCTGTTGAGGGATTCTCCCAGAGCTTTGTCACACCTGACCTTATATGTATTCCAGTGTCTCAGTCGGCACCACCTCACTCAATGGTCCATCTTTCAATCATAGTCACCACAAAGAGTGTAACTAAGGGACTAAGAACCCCTTGTGACTGCCAAGATGGCCAGGGACTTGGCTCTGACATTATCTATATGCACAGATATGTGTACCTGTCACCTCCATTTATGCCCGTTTGCTCATGGGTCCTAATTTCATGTCAGATATCTTCCACAGCAAGGCTGTCAGAAGGCAGTGCCTGCAAGCTCAGAAGTAATTTCAGAGACCCCCCTGCTGAGTCCATCAACTCGAATAAACATTCTTCTAATCAGGAAAGTGGCACTTAGACCCACTCTGCTGACAATTAGCCAGGCAGACGTCAACAAACATTTGCGTAATAGTGACAAGATGGCTCCTACTTTGAATCAGTAATAACCCTGCCACCAACCGAATGCATGTAACTGCTCCCTATTAGATTTAGCATTTGCCTGAAGAATGACTCATTACTCCTACTTCGGTTTGTGAGTGAGGACCTAACTAGACCACTTAGACAGTGTCCTTGAGCCCCGGGAAAGGAGCTTAACTTCATTTATAAAATAAGGGAAGTGGATCAGATGAGACCAAGTTGCCCACTCTGTGATTCTGACTCCACTCAGAAGAAAGTTCACCTTTGTAGTGGGTTTTAACCTATGTTTTTGGCTCTAAGTGTGTGCAACAAAGATTTTGTGGATTAATTGCCTATTTGACAAACTTTTTGCAGGTGTTCTGTGGGAGAATGAAGTGTAGGTAGATGGTGAACTGGCACAGGCAGAAGGCCCTTTGAAATGATAACTAGAATTCTTGGGCAAGGGGTTTGAATTGCACAGTAGCACCCAGAATTTTCTCTGGGAATCCATCTCTGAGTTCTTAATGGAAGTCAGTGGGATAATTTACTGCTTAAACCTCCACCTCCCTAACAGATTTCTCAAGAGCATTCTAATACATTGTGGGGAGCTCTCTGCAGAGAGCTGTCGTAGCTGCCATTTCTGCAGTGTATTGACCCCCAAGAGGAGTCAGTGGACCTCGAAGAGGAGCAGATTTTTAGGGCCCCTTGCAAAGGGTGCTAACCTGGGGCCAGTTGTAGTAGTCAGGAAGTGAGCACAGTATTTCTATAGGAGAAGGAAAATGCCCTTCAGTCTTCTTTCATAACACCCACCCAAACACTCTGGTCTTACTAGTCTGATTCAATAAATGGATGGACAGGTTTTCCTACTCTACCTGACTCCCCACCAGCTTGAGTGCTAAGATGTGGGGATTGTTGGGGAAGTGCCTCCACGGTGATGGCTCCTTGAGACAGGCCTGGTCAGCAGAAAACTGGCAATGGAATCCACGTGCTACTGTGGTCCCTAGAACAGCTTTGAAATGACTGTACCTGATGCCTTAACCTTACAAATTGAAAAAAAAAAATCACTGCTCCACTTAAGAAATAGGAACATCTTAAATATTGTTGGGAATTTCCAGAATATATTATGATCAATATGAACATAATATATTAATATTAAGACCAAATCAAAGCAAAGGTAATTTCAGAAAGGTTTTTCTAAACCACGTTCTCTGTCCTAGACTTCTGATAGTCTTCCTTTTCACCCCTTTCATAACTATTCTGTTCAGAATCCTTGGCCCTGAAGGGTAACAGAATATGCCCCTCCAAAATGTGCCTCTTTGGCATATGGATTATTTTGAGCTAAAGGCCATGAAGAACCAGCAGATAATGCAGGAAAAGCTGAAAAAAAGATCACAAGTTTTTCCTGTGTAAAGGAAATGTACATTTATAAAGGATATTTCCTCTTGTAAAAGGCATCTCTGTCTCCCTATCAGGAAAAGGAAGACCTATATTAATGGAGAAGACATTGACTTAAATATGCATAACAAACTCTACTAAATCAGCCTTGTTTACCACACTTTTCCAGGTCACTTTCTCATAACTTGCTTCATCCAGAAACCCAGACCTCTTTCCCTTTGTTTAGCCTAAGATGGTATATAAACCTGAGTTCTAACTACCCCTTTGAGTTACTCATTGTTGGATGCTCCCATGTGTATTCCCCATGCATCTGTTAATAAACTCATTTCTGTTTTTTGCCAGTCTAATTTACAGGGCCCCAGCCAGAGAACCTAAGATGGGTAGAGGAAAAGATTATTGTTTTCCTCCCCTGCAGCCTAGACTTAAGAGACAAATGACCGCAAGTTACTATGGCTTCACAGTGCAGACAACCTACCTACCTTGGAGATTTCACACGGGCTGAAAGAAGGATAGGGACATACTGAAGACAGGTGTGAAAGTTATAGTGAGAAAGCAACAATTTACACAAAGGACAATCCACAGTCTGCTTAGTCAATGTGTAGATGTTCTTGCTTGGTTACCTTGTTTTACATCATTTTAACACTTAAGTAACATATTTTCTTTAAGGAGGTTAAATTGTCTTACCTAGCAAGGACAAAAACAATGTCAAACTTGCACATTCTTAAAGCCCAGGAAATGATGGAAAACCTAACTATTTGACTATTCATTGTTGCACTTCACTTATGTTTTCATTAAGTGTTTGTGGAAAGGCTTAGTACTAGGCACTTTTTAAGCCATTGGTAACATAAACATGAATGAGATAAAATCCTTGCCCCTGAGAAGCAGTCTAGTAAGGAAAATATATATCTAGGTAATAACTGTGACAAAACTTGACGAGAGCTAGAAGAAAGTTATGTACAGGGAGTTATAGAAGCTTTTAGCGAGGAGGTGACTAATAGTTGACTGATCGTGAAAGACGAGCAGTGTTTGTCAAGGGAAGGGATGGACAATGGTGTTACAGAGAGACAGACCTGCGTAAAGCAGGCATGGGGAGCTTGGCACAGGCTGGGCAGAGTAACGATTCTATATGCAGGAGTGAAAAGGTTTAAGGAGCGTAAGGAAAAATTAAGCATTATGGAATAAGCAAAAGATATCCCTGGCTATGTTTTCAATGGCGATTATCTGAACCTCTAGAGATATGCATCATGCCTTTGACTAGGCTATTTACAACTGCATAAAAATTAAAGTTGCCTTGTAGAAAACTGGTGAAAATACAAGTAATTCTTATCTATAGACATGCAAGTAAATAATTCTGTCCTGGTTGAGGAACAATCCTTCCCTTCCACCAGAAGACAGTCTTGCATCCAGCTGCAAATTCATTTTAGTATTCCTAATCCATCAGCCTATTCTTTGGTTTTTGCCTTCAACTAGTTGTAACATCTTAGTGGTGCTCTCTTTCAATTAATAAATTAAATGAATTTTTGGACATATGTCCATTTTATATTTTTATAAGAATCATGATTTTGACCCTTTTTGAAATGGTAAGAATTGGGTCAAATCATTGAAGTTTTTATCAGTATGCTAAGGAGTTTAGGCTTTATTTTATAAATATGAATAGCCAGTGCAGAACTTCAGGCATGAGAGTGACATGTGCATTTTGGAAAAGTCACTGGCTTCAGTGTGGATGTAGGGTTGGAGAGAGGAGAAGCTTGAATTGGGGAAACTGGTTAGGAAATTATGGCAATTGATCAGACCTATACACAGATAACACAGTGGCTACAGAGGGCAGAAGCTGCAGGAGAACTACATTAAGAAAGAATTGACACATAAAACCAGAATCTTTAGTAATAAATGTTTACTCTTGAACTATTCTTTAGCTATTTGTAACTATTCTTTAGGTAACACTTAGAATTCTTAAGTATTAGAGATTTACCTGCTGTAGATCTGTTAGTAGGTTTCTCAATGCCCTTTGATTCATGCATGCCCCAGAATCATGACCACCCCTGTCAGTTTCTGCGTAGAACTGAAAAAGAGCTACACAAAAAGGGGAAAAGAAGTCTTTAAACTGAATACTTGCAATGTATCTTGGAAGAGTATTTTGAATTCTAGACAGTTTATTCATGGGCATGAAGGGAAAAGGAAGGCAAAGTTATACTTCTTGATTCTTTGCTTGCTATTTTGAAGGATTCCCAACTAGATAATGTGTAACTAATAATGAAAATCCATTCACATTTCATCCCATTGATAATTCAGCACATTCATGATGAAGACCATGAAGTCGGTAAAAGGCAATGTGAAGGGGGTGCCAGCTTTAGTGGAATAATAAGTACTTGTATCTGAACAATCCCCATGCAAATAACTATCAAGGATAACCAAGCTATGAGTAATTAAAAGGCATTGATCAACATCCCTTGAGTAATTCTAAGGTGCGCTGAGTACATGCTGAACAAGCCATAGAGGAATGAGTGAAGAAGATAACGTTTTGGAGATTTGGGGGTCACTGCCCCTCAGACACTCGCATCTGTTACCTCTGTATTTTGTAAGAGGGCTGTCCCCTGAGAGGGCGATCAGGCAGTGGCTGCAGATGAAAGCTTGAGAAAACCCCTTCTTATGCTGCTTGGAAACAAAACACAAAGACAAGAATGGGGAAGGCAGGGTTATTCTCAGTGAAGTGGTTTCTAAAAACCAAAACTATTAGTGGAGGCTTCTGACACAGTGTTACAAGTTCAAACTTTTCATGGTCTGATTTCCTATATCTAGAAATTGCCAGGCTAAGAATTTAATTAAAATGTTCATTATTCATTTATTCATCCTTTCATGTGTTCAAAAACATTTATTTGGTTCCTCCTCTGAGCTCAGAGCTGTACTAGGCACTGGGGGTGTAGGGCTACATGCTGCCTTCCTGGAGAAGGCAGTCCCGCTCCCCTGGGACTCACGTGCCTGGAAACCAACCACCAAGACAAGGATCAAGAGGCAGGTGAAAGGAGAAATCTATGTTAAAAAAAATCCACCAGTTCCCAGGCCCTCACAGCCTAGTGTCCCTTGCCTACTGGCCCTGCATTTTGCAAACCTACAAAACAGTGTATCAAAGGCAAGAGGTTTGTTAGAGGCAGGCACTGATGTCAGAATGACAGTCAAAAAGCTTAATGTTTAAGGAGGTTGATATCATGGGAAAAACAACTTGAGAACATGTTTATATATTATTTGTGCAAGGAAAACAAAACAAAACAAAACTAGAAAGGGAATTACTGGAGGGGATTTGCCAGGTGGTTAAATTGTGTTTGCCTCTGCAGGGCAGAATAGTGGGTGATATTTCTCTTTGTTCTTTTCTGCACATTCTAAATGTTTTATATTTACTGTGACTTTTTAAAAGTCCATTTTAAATGATGAGACCTACTGGCTCAAGATCACAGAAAATAGAGAATAAAGTGGGATAGAAGAATGGTAAACCCCTGAGCCAGTGTAACACAGAGAAACACATACACTGATGCCACTGACTCCGGGATATGCATAATCAAGCCTCTGATTGGTCTAAACTGACTTATAATACAACAGACTAAATGTTTAGGTCCCCGCAAAATTCATATGTTGAAATCCTAAGCCCAATGTGATGGAATTTGGAGGTGGGACTTTGGAAGGCGATTAAGTCATAAGGATGGAGCCCTTATGAAACTGATTTAGTGCTCTTAGAGAAGTGACCTCAGAGAGTCCCCTCACCCCTTCCACCATGTGAGGACCTAGCGAGAAGATGGTCCTCTACGAACCGGGAAGTGGGTCATTTCCAGACACCAAATCTTGACCTTGGACTTCCCCAGCCTCCAGAACTGTAAGACATAAATATTTGTTGTTTAAGTTATACAATCTGATGTTTTTGTTGTAGCAGCCCAAACAAACTAAAGCAATAGGTTAGCAATCCACCCACAGGTTATTCAACCTTACTTCACCTAAGAAACAAAACAAAACAAAATAAAAAATTGATAATTGGTTACAAAGAATGAGCAAAGAAATAAGCTACCAATGACCCAAGAGAAAAGTAATTTTTCATCTGTATAGATATGTAATCACCCTAGCAAAAAGTGTGCATGATTCACTAGGGTGGAAATGAGTTTGTATGAGAGAAAAGTAATGTGGTGTCTTTTTTACCATTTTTGGTATCCATGGGTCTGTTATATTCGTGAAGCTGATGAACGTCTACTTCCTCATTTTGAGTAATACATTTGTGGACAACAAACACAGAAGCCTTCTTATGTGTCAGACCTTAAGCTAACATTTTGTGTATGGGGTTAAACAATAGTCCAGTTTCATTCTCTTACATGTAGCTGTCCAATTTTGCCAACACCAGCTGTTGAAGAGGCTGTCATTTCCCCATTGTATGTCCATGGCTCCTTTATCATATATTAGTTGACCGTATGGTTGGGTTTATATCAGGGCTTTCTAGTCTGTTCCACTGGTCTGTGGGTCTGTTCTTGTCCCACTACCAAATTGTCTTGATTACTGTGGCTTTGTAGTAGAGTTTGAAGTTGGGGAGCATAATTCCCCCTGCTTTATTTGTCCTTCTCAGTATTGCTTTGGCTATTCAAGGTCGTTTGTGGTTCCACATGAATTTTAGGATGATTTTCTCTAGTTCATTGAAGAATGCTGTTGATATTTTCATAGGAATTGCATTGAATCTATAGGTTGCTTTAGGCAGGATGGCCATTTTGACAATATTAATTCTTCCTATCTAGGAGCACGGAATGTGTTTCCATTTATTGGTATCTTCTTTAATTTCTCTCATGAGTGTCTTGTAGCTTTCAGAGTATAGGTCTTTCACTTCCTTGGTTTGACTTATTCCTAGGTATTTTATTCTTTTTGGTGCAATTGTGAATGGAATTGTTTTCCTGATTTCTCTCTCTGCTACTTCATTATTAGTGTATAGGAATGCCACAGATTTCTGTGTATTAATTTTGTATCCTGCAACTTTGCTGAATTCAGATATTAGATCTAGCAGTTTTGGAGTGGATTCTTTAGGGATTTTTCTGTACAGTATCATGTCATCTGCAAACAGTGACAGTTTGACTTCTTGCTTGCCAATCTGGATGCCTTTTATTTCTTTGTGTTGTCTGATTGCCGTGGCTAGGACCTCCAGTACTATGTTGAATAGAAGTGGGGAAAGTGGATATCCCTGTCTTGTTCCCAATCTTAAAGGAAAAACTTTCAGCTTCTTGCTGTTAAGTAAAATGTTGGCTGTGGGTTTGTCACATATGGCCTTTAGTATGTTGACGTACTTGCCCTCTATACCCATTTTGTTGAGAGTTTTTATCATGAATGGATGTTGAATTTTGTCAAATGCTTTTTCAGCATCTATGGAGATGATCATGTGGTTTTTGTCTTTCTTTTTGTTGATGTGATGGATGATGATGATGGATTTTCGAATGTTGTACCATCCTTGCATCCCTGAGATGAATACCACTTGATCATGGTGTATGATCCTGTTGATGTAATTTTGAATTCGGTTTGCTCATATTTTGTTGAGTATTTTTGCATTTATGTTCATCAGGGATATTGGTTTGTAATTTTCTTTTTTTGTGGTGTCTTTGCCTGGTTTTGGTATTAAAGGGATGCTGGCCTCATAGAATGAGTTTGGAAATATTCCTTCCTCTTCTATTTTTTGGAATACATTAAGGAGAATGGGTATTCGGTCTTCACTAAATGTTTGATAAAATTCAGCAGTGAAGCCATCTGGTGCAGAGTTTTGTCCTTATGTAGTTTTTTGATTACCAGTTCAATTTCTTTGCTGGTAATTAGTCTGTTCAGATTTTCTGTTTCTTCCTTAGTCAGCCTTGGAAGGTTGTATTTTTCTAGAAAGTTGTCCATTTCTTCTAGGTTATCCAGTTTGTTAGCATATAATTTTCATAGTATTGTCTAATAATTCTTTGTATTTCTGTGGTGTCCATAGTGATTTTTCCTTTCTCACTTCCGATTCTGTTTATGTGTGTAGACTCTTTTTTCATGATATGTCTGGCTAGGGGCTTATCTATTTTGTTTATTTTTCTCAAAGAACCAGCTCTTGCTTTCCTTGATTTTTTTCTATTGTTTTATTCTTGTCAATTTTATTTATTTCTGCTCTTATATTTATAATGTCCTGCCTTCTACTGGCCTTGGTCCTCATTTGTTCTTCTTTTTCTAATTTTATTGATTGTGAGTTTAGACTGCTCATATGGGATTGTTCTTCTTTCCTGAGGTAGGCCTGTATTGCAATATACTTTCCTCTTAGCACGGCCTTGGCTACATCTCACAGATTTTGCAGTGTTGATTTATTGTTGTCATTTGTCTCCACATATTGTTTGATCTCTGTTTTTATTTGGTCATTGATCCATTGGTTATTTAGGAGCATGCTGTGAAGCCTCCATGTGTTTGTGGGATTTTTCATTTTCTTTGCGTAATTTATTCCTAGTTTCATACCTTTGTGATCTGAGAAACTGGTTGGTACAATTTCAATCCTTTTGAATTTACTGAGTCTCTTTTTGTGGCCTAGTATATGATCTATTCTTGAAAATGTTCCATGTGCACTTGAGAAGAATGTGTATCCTGCTGCTTAGGTTGTAGAGTTCTGTAGATGTCTGTTAGGTCCATCTGTTCTATTGTGTTGTTCAGTGCTTCTGTCTCCTTACTTATCTTCTGTCTGGTTGATCTGTCCTTCAGAGTGTGTGGAGTGTTGAAGACTCCTAGAATGAATGCATTGCATTCTATTTTCCCTTTTACTTCTGTTAGTATTTGTTTCACTTATGTAGGTGCCCCTGTGTTGGGTGCATAGATATTTATAATTGTCATATCTTCTTGTTGGATTGACCCCTTAATCATTATGTAATGTCCTTCTTTGTCTCTTGTGACTTTCTTTGTTTTGAAGTCTATTTTGCCTGATACAACTGCAACTCCTGCTTTTTTCTCCCTATTAGTTGCATGAAATATCTTTTTCCATCCCTTCACTTTTAGTCTGTGTATGTCTTTGGGTTTAAAGTGAGTCTCTTGTAGGCAACATATTGATGGGTCTTGTTTTTTTATCCATTCAGTAACTCTATATCTTTTGATTGGTGCATTCAGTCCATTTACATTTAGGGTGATTATTGATAGGTATGTCATTGCAGGCTTTAGATTCGTGATTACCGAAGGTTCAAGGTTAACTTCCTTACTATCTAAGAGTCCAACTTAACTCACTTAATAAGCTATTACAAACACAATCTAATGGTTCTTTTTTTCTCCACCTTTTTCTTCCTCCTCCATTCTTTATATATTAGGTATCATATTCTGTAGTCTTTGTCTATCCCTTCATTGACTTTGGGGATAGTTGATTTAATTTCACATGTGCTTAGTAATTAGCTGCTTTTCTTTCTTTACTGTGCTTTTATTACCTCTGGTGACAGCTATTAACCTTAGGAACATTTCCATCTGTAGCATCCCTCCGAAATAGACTGTAGAGATGGTTTGTGGGAGGTAAAAATTCTCTCAGCTTTTGATTATCTGGAAATTGTTTAATCCCTCCTTCAAATTTAAATGATAATCTTGCTGGATAAAGTAATCTTGGTTCCAGGCCCTTCTGCTTCATGGCATTAAATACATCATGCCACTCCCTTCTGTCCTGTAAGGTTTCTGCTGAGAAGTCTGATGTTAGCCTGATGGGCTTTCCTTTGTATGTGATCTTATTTCTCTCTCTGGGTGCTTTTGGCAGTCTGTCCTTATCCTTGATCTTTCCCATTTTAATTACTATGTGTCTTGGTGTTGTCTTTCTTGGCTCCCTTGTGTTAGGAGATCTGTGGATCTCCATGGCCTGAGAAACTATCTCCTTCCCCAGATTAGGGAAGTTTTCAGCAATTACCTCCTCAAAGACACTTTCTATCCTTTTCTCTCTGACTTCTTCTTCTGGTACCCCTCTAATGCAAATATTGTTCTGTTTGGATTGGTCACACAGTTCTCTCAATATTCTTTCCTAGAGATCCATTTTTCTCTCTGTGCCTCAGCTTCTTTGTATTCCTCTTCTCTCATTTACATTTCATTTATCACTCCTCCACCATGTCTAATCTGCTTTTAATACCCTCCATTGTGCTCTTAAACTATTGGATCTCTGACTGAAATTCATTCCCGAGGTTCTTGAATACTTTTCTGTACCTCCATGAGTGTGTTAATGATTTTTATTTTGAAATCCCTTTCAGGAAGATTCATGAGGTTGATTTCATTTGAATCTTTCTCAGGTCTTGTATTCATAATTTTACTTTGAACCAGGTTTCTTTGGAATTTCGTATTTGTATATGGCACCCTCTAGTATCCAGAAGCTCTTCTCTCTGGAGCTGCTCAGCCCCTGAAGCAATGTTGGGGGTCTCAGGGCAGCGGTATTGGTGCCTGGGGGGAGGAAAGAGCTGTTTCCTGCTTCCTGGCTACTATGCCTGTTTCCACTGCCAGAACCAGTGGGCTGAGCACAGCAGTACAAGCTTCTATGCTTTGCATTTGTAGTTGCTGTAGATGGGGCTTCCCTCTGGCTGGCCTAACACCAGAGTAGGCTTTGCTGGTTTGCGAGCCAGGTGGGGCTGGCTGGGAGAAAGGCGCTGCAGGCTGCGTATCATGGAGGGGGTCCTTCGAGCTCTGTAGCCAGCCAGGGAGCTGGAGCGTCTGAAGATTGAGAAAGTTCCCAACCTGCTGGGCAGAGTGCACCCGGACAGTTTTGTCTACCTGTCCTTCTCCTGAGCAGTAAGCTCTGTGCAGTCCTTGCCCCTTTAGCAGCCCTCTTGCTGTTAGGAATGCTCTCAGACTGCCCACTTTTCTTTTGTCCCCAAGCAGCCAGATATGGATCCCTGCTTTCCACAAGTGGCTGGAATCTCAGTGTCTCCAGGTATTCTGCTTGTCTCAGCTTTCCAACCCCCTAATCAGGAGAGTGCCATGAAAGCACCATGAAATGTAGGTTTGTGCTCCCAGAGCAGATCTCTAGGGTTAGGTATTCAGCAGTGCCAGGTCTCCATTCCCTCCCCACTCCATTTCTTTTCCTCTCACCAGTGAGCTAGGGTGGAGGAAGGGCTTGAGTTCAGCTGGGCCATGACTTTGGTACGTTACCCTGTTCGGTGAGGTTTATTCTTTTCTCCAGGTGTATGCAGTTTGGCATAGCCCTCTTTCCTGTTGCTCTTTCAGGATTAGTCATATTAATTATATTTTCATATTATATGTGGTTTTAGGAGGAAGCCTCTGTCTCACCTCTCATGCCGCCATCTTTAATCCCCACCACTGCCTCAGCTTATTTTTTAACTTTACCTATATATTGTTGTTTTTTTTAACCTTTGGTCCTGATGAAGTAGTTTGCAACCTAATTTAGCATTCAGGCCCAGCCATAAACAGCATAGTAAAAGGCAGGAAGGATTCCATCTTAAAAATAAGATTGCATTTTAATACCCAGGAAGTTAGGAAGATTCTTAACTTACTCTTTAGCAAAAGGACAATAACTCAGCCCACCTTGGGGGCTGGGCAGTCAGTCTTGTTAGATATGCTCACAGACCAAGATGCTGGAGAAATCAGAGCATGAAGTTCCTTGTGTTAATTCTGAATATTCAGAGACCACTTAACAAGTCTGCATCCCCAGCCCTTAGTCACATTCCTGAAGAATCCTTAAAAGGGGTAACCCCCAACCTTTTGGTGTACTCCTCTCTCTGAGGCCACCTGCACTTTCTAAGGGCATAACTTCTCAACTTTAAACTCTCTCTTTTCAACCTGTCAGGGGCACTCCTCTATCTGTAGTCGCTGATACTTTCTTAAATTTTTTCTCTCCAACCTTTCAGGGTGCCTTTCCTTGCTGGGATGGCCTGTACTTTTTCTCTCTTTAAGTAACTTTAAATAAAACTTTATTTCACTACTGTGTCTCTGCCTTTCAGTTCTTTGTTGTGGCAGAGAAAAGGACTGAGGAAAATACACAATGCTCCCCCAAGACTTTTGTTGACTTGGTTGTATGAGGATCACTAATGGTGCCTGCAAACTACATTTCTAATGCTGTGAAAATGAATAGGCTTTGGTGGTATATTCTACCAAGATAATATTACTCCAGTACATTATCTTCTCAGTTCTTTAGAGATTTAGTCATTTTCCATTTCTTTTATATTTCAAAAAATAATATTGAATACCATTAGAATTTAGAAGAGAGGGATCAAAAACATATATTTGGGCTTGAGATCACTAAGAGGGGTAGATTACAATATTAAATAGCTGGTACATTTAATAAATTTAGGAGCTTGTGAAATTTGAGCAAATACTTGAAGGAAATGAAGGTGTTAGCCAAGTACCATTTAGGGAAAGATTTCCAGGGAGCAGCTCTGAAGTGTGAGTGTGCCTGGCAGATGTAAGATAGAGCCAAGAGGCCAGAGCGGCCAGAGCACAGTGGGATGAGCTGGGGGGAGTGGTGGGAGAGAGCAAAGAGGTGCAGAGGTGGGGTGGGAGCAGACTGCATGGCATTTGAGGCCGTTGTGAGGACTTTGGCTTTGACTCTGAAGTAAATTGAGAGCCTCTAAAGACTTTTTGAACATAGATGAGGTATAATTTGATTTGCGTTTTAAAAGAAAGGATCACTTTGGCTGCTATTCTGAGCACAGTCTGTAGGAGGCCAAGGATAGAAGAGGGGAGACCAATGAGGAGCTCTGCAATAATGTAGAAGACAGACAGTAGTGGCTTAGACCAAGGTGGTAAAGCAGAGATTGGCTTCTGGCAAATTAAGAATATTTTGAAGATAGAGCCAAAAGAGTTTCCTAAGAGATTGGGTGTAGAAAGTGAAAGAGAAGACAAGGATGACTCTAAGAGTTTTTACACAAAAAGAAGAATGACGTTCGCCTTTATTGAGGCTTTGTGGGAAGAGTAGGTTTGGGATGGGAGATTTTGGAATTAACAGACAGATTTGGAATTTGCCAATTTCTTTGCCTATTAGTCATTTAACTGGAAATCTCAAGTAGCATAGACTTGTTTGAGGATTGAAACAGGTGACAGTCTGGACATATAAATTTAGGAGTTACCTACATCGAAATGGTATGCAAAGTCATGGGATTGAATGGGATCATTAATAGATGAGTATAGAAAGAAAAGATATCAAGGTCAGATCCTTGGAAGCACTCCAACATTACGAGGGGATAAGAGGAAGAACTAGCAAGGATACTGAGAAGAAGTAAGGCCCTTCATGGGGATGAAGTAGAAGAAAAGCAGGAGAGTGCCATACCCTGGAAAGAAAATGTATCAGAGTGAAGGAAATGATCAATCATGTCAAACACTGCTCATAAGTCAAGTGAGCATGAGGACTGAGACCTCATCATGGGATTTTCCAGACATGAAGGTAATTTTGGGAGAGTGGAGATAAAAACTTGATTTGATGGCATTACTTGAGTGTGACTATTGCATGTTGTTTTTGAGCGAGACACACCTGGTTTTGCAGGCACTTTCCCAGTGATAGGGAGCACGCCCCCAAGGAGGGAGGAGCCGGCATGCGACCTGCAAACCCTTGCTTATGGCCCCTTTGCCCAGGAATCATGCTTCTTTGTGCCAGTGAAGAAAGTTGTGATTAGATCTCTTTGTGGGCTCATAATGCCTGCCCAGAAGAAATTAATAGGGGCAGAGCAGCTGCTCACTCTTAGGGTTATGGTATTGCTTCCAGCAGCTGAGTTGTAAGTTCTGGTAACCTTTCTGGGTCCTCTGCAGAATGAGTAAACATTAAATTCTAGGCCAGGGCCACTTGAGAGTTAAAGATGCTCAAGTAAAGGCCAGCAAAGGAGCAAACGCAGATTGTACATTACATTTCCCACTTGCACCTGCTAGGGAGTAGAGGGAGGAAAAAGGCTCTTTAATCTATTTCTGTCTGTTGGAGTCTCATAATTTTCATCTGTCTGAAATAAAAAGAATGAAATAATGATTTGAGCAAGAGAGGGAAGACCACCCCATTGTGTCAGACTTAAAGAGGGTTCAATGAAATAGGCAGGACAAATGGTATGTGCAAAGGCAGGGAGGCAGCAAACCTAAGCTGCAAAGGATTGTGGCAAACAGTCAGGATGAAATTAAGAAGTCCTAAAACAATTTACTGGTAAGTATGCAGAGGAATCTTGTGGTCAGAAAGTGAAATTCAGACTAAAGTATCTGAGGTGTAGGTGTGGGCAAAGGGAATTGGGAGATGGCTTACTTAGGAGGTGACTGCCCACAGGTTAAGGCAGCAGTGGTCAAAGTATGGTCCCCATGAGCAGCATCGTTATCCCCTGAAACTTGTTAAGGATGCAAATTCCCCAGTGCTACCTAGGACCTGCAGAATCAGAAACCTTGGAGATGGGGTCCAGCACTGTTTTAACAGATGATTCTGATTCTGCTAATGTTGAAAACTACTGGTCTAGGACTGAGCTAGGCTGATGGCATTTACTAACTGGAACTGGGGAGAATGTTAAAAATGTAGGAGTCAATACAGGTTTTAAGCTTGGATGAGTGGGAGAAGTCACTTGTTTAAACGATCTAACTATATTACTTATTCATTCCACTAAAAAAAAATAACAAAAACCTATTGGAAGATATTTTTCTAACAAGCTATATAGCTCTTGACTGTAAGTACAGATAGTCATGTACATAAGAATATATTCATTGGATATAAGTAACAGAAGCCACAAGTAACAGGGGCTTAAACCATAAAGTTATTCATTGTTTATTTGGCAGAAATTCTGAAGTTGGTCCAGGGTTGGTTCAGAGGCTCTTTGAGACCACCAAGTCCTCAGGCCAAGATGCCAGGCTTTTCTCTCTTTCTGCACAGCTTCCCTCTTGTTGGCACCCCGCTGGTGATGTCTCTCTTCATGGACACAAAGTAGCTGCCCAAACTGCAAGCATTATATCCTGGTAAACAGTACTGAAGTAGGGAGGAAATAGGTGGAAGCCAAAGTGCTTTCTCCTTGCATACCACTCTCTCTGTCTCACACCTCCAGAGACCTCTTTATGTGTCATTGTAGAAAACTGGGTCACATACCCATCCCTAGACAATCTGTGGCTTGTGGGACTAGCTTAGATCTATCAAGATTCATGCCTTAGGTTTAGGCCCATTGCCCATCCCAACAAAATCAGAGCTCAGTTGGTAAAGAGAATGGGGACAGGGCTGTAGAGAGGGCAACTAACAGTGCCCACTATAGTTACAAGGATATATACACTTAACCTCTATTTCCATGACCAGTAATTATTTTACTCACACAATGCCTTTCTCTAAGTAATATTCTAAAATTTCTACAGAATATTTCTCCTGCAGACCTTAACCATGACAGTTTTAATAATACAGAGAAAATCATTTTTAATAACTTCACATTCAAGTTACTCTAAGTGGGATGATGAGATGTGAGATTTCCCAAGTTGGGCCACAAGCTACCGTGTGAACTAGTGCATTAGCTGAAAAACAAAATAAAACACCTTGCTGAGAGGTATTTTTGAAATGGCGTCATCGTTATTAAACAAATAGCAAACACTAATACTTCCCTCCTTGTGTAATTCCTTATCTCATATTAATTTGGGACAAATGTGTATAGTAGGTATAGTGATTAAAATCAATTTGTTCTATTCTCCTATGGGAGTCTATCCTAGAGCATCCCAGTCATCCTATAGTGGTACAAAATAAATGATACCTTATGTTCAGGCTGGAAAGTACAGTCTGTTGGGGGAGGGCCTGAATATTTCCTACAGTGTCCCTAAAGGGAAATTCTCATGTCTCTCTCTCTGGTCCTTTTTTAGATGTCAACCTTTTAGAAAGTGTTGACTGTCTGATCGGTCAGAGCTTGACACCACTGGGAAGAATATCATTAAGAGGCAGGATTGCTACCTTGAAAAGCCATGTATGTCTGTGGTCGTATTTTCTGTTCTGGCTTTTCCACCTGGTTTCTGCTGATAAGTGACTGGTGTATCGGATTCAAGGCAGTGGGGAAGCTGTGCTTGGGTGAAGAAGCCCTGCATGTTACGGGGCAGCCACCGCCTGCCCTGCTGTGAGCACAGCAAGAGGCAACTTCCCATTTGGGTTCTGTTCTTTGTGTTCACCCTCCTCTGGTTGACGATCCCACAAGGAGAAGCAGGGGAAATGGTAGGATTAAAGACACAACATGTCCTTAACATGGGCAGACATTAAGTTTTCTTCACAGTAACATCAAATGAGGTGCTGATTTTGAAACAACCAAAAGTTCGTCATGACTGTAATCTTTACTTAAACCATGCAACTATATAGTAGAAATATTATGCTTTTCTTTCAAAAGTCAGTTTATTCAGGCCAGACCTGGTGTCAAGAAACAGAAACCTATTCAGTCAAAGCTAAAGTAAAAATGTGATGAATTGTAAAGATAACTATCCTAGGCAAATCCAAGGAAAACCTATACACAGCCAGGCTGTATGGAGACGGCGGCCCTGCCTAGCTCTCACAACCTCACGGGCAGGACTTTGTAGCTGGCTTTAGTTCACTTCCATCACTCAGACACCAATTTACTCACCCATTTTTCTCAGTTCAAATTTTTTGAAAGAGCAAGAGAATATCTGATTGATTCACTTTGAGTCAGGTAAGTCTATTCTGGCCCAATCAGTTGAGGCCAAGGTAGCTTGGACATCTGAGCAAACAGGGCCATGGAGGCCCGTGTCTTAGGTATGGCCTGAGGAAAGAAGCAGCTTCTCTCAGATTGTTGTACAGGCAGGGATGCAATGACTGATGCCTCTATTTTAACTTAGTTAAAAGGATAGCAATTGGCACCAAATTATTTATGAGAAAACGCAACAGTAAGCAAGCATGTGAGTGGATACAGGTAACACAAAGTGATCGAACTCCGCCCTTCTGTGTGTTCTGTCACTGTTACTCGTCTGGCATAATATTATCTGAGACTGAAATAAATCTTTCATATTATTCTCTCCTAAATACAGACATTCATGGGTCTTTCTCTTTGATATTGGTCTCTTCTACCCAGTTCCATTTACAGATTACACTCCCAAAGAGTTTTATAGTTCGTCTAATCAGATCTGTTCCTGTTACACAGTTTTGCCTTCAGAATCTGTAAAAGGAAGAAAATGAAAAGATATAAGTATTTTAAACATACAATACTGATTTGTGTTTTTATAAGCCTATTTTTCATTCTCTTCTTCCTTGTGTTTGCTGGATTCCCATATGCAGTCCTACTCAACAGCTGAGGAGAGTGCATGTGAGAAGGATTCGATGAGGAAAGTCAAACCACAGCCCTGTCCTTGGACATTTTCATAGAGCAAAACTAAGTTCTGGCCTCTGCCCTGACCTCAGGCTATTTCACTGAGCAGTTTCTCTTGGCTCCTTGGCTTCTCATCCTGAAGTCTGCAGCTGCACTGTCAGTTCCACGTCCTTTCCTGTTCCTGCTTCTCCTCTGTGGACCAGTTTCAATCCCCCATGTCTAGCCCCACTCCAAAGCCCATCATACTGTACGTTTTCAGAGATACAAGTTATATCTTTTGAAAATCTGGGCTTGTGGACATACCTGTGTCCATTTCCTTACTTATTCATTCTGAGGAAAGGCTTCAGTTGTTACTGACATACCTGGGTTATAAGAGTAGGAAGTGAGGTGCTAGGAGAGTCAGTAAGCAAGGCAGAGTCCCGCGGATGTGGGAAGAGGGAAGGTTTGAAAAGAGCTGTGTTGTAGGGACAGTTAATTTCTTCTACCCAGTTCCTTGTAGAGAATAAGAAAAGACTAATGTTTTGTCTATCACCTGCCGCTAATGAGTTCTTGACCTTGTGGCTTTTCAGAAGTGGTTTGAGGAATCAGATCTAAGAAATCCACTGCAGTAAATAGAGAATTAAAGGAGGGGAGTTGTTAGCATTTAAAGCACATGCTGTTTGCAGTGAGTCTTTCTCCCCTATCTTGTTCCTTCTATCCCAGGTTTCTCTAAATGCCTTGCTCTGTGTGGGAGCTGCAAGATGCCAGACCACTTTTATTCAGAGTCTCAGTGCATAACAGTGGCTTATCCATGGGCTTATACACATCCACTGGCTTACACATATGTATACACATCCTTGAGGAGACAAAAATTCCCAGGTTTTCCTTCTCAAAGAGAATTCTAACCAGGCTTTCTCAGTCTCTTCCTTTCGCTCACCTTCTGAGGAGGAGGCTGACTTGCCACTTCTGCTCCTTGGAGCAGTGAAGAATTGAGAAGGAAAGGGAAAGGCCACAAAGGGGAGACACAGGGCTAGAGCTGAGATTACAGTCTCTGGGGAAGGTCTGAGGTGAGTATGACATGTTCCAGTATTTTTTTAAAAATCGTTGACGTTTTTTATTCCTCCTTCAAAATGTTTATGGAGTATAAGAAAAGAAAGACTTATTTCAAAATTACTTTGCTGGACTATGTTCTTCTGATCACAGCATTGTTCTGTAAGATTGGACAATGTGAGTCATGACAGCTAGCATCACAGGGATTGTTTGTAACTCGCCTGACTTACCCTCTGACATAACTGGTTCTTTTTTTCCTTCTTTGATTAGATCAGCATACATGCTGTCCTTTTGTTCTTGCAAAATTAAATAATCTGTTGGTTTTAGAATATCACTAACAACTTGTGAGATGTTCTAAGCCAATGTTTATCAAACTTGCTTGGCCATGACCCACCGTGAAAAATGTGTTTTATGTTAGAGTCCGGTATGTGCACTTGTGTGCATGAAATGAAACAAAATGTTATGTGAAATAATACTTGCCCTTTTATAATTTATTCTTACCTTTTTCTTATGTTTTCTACTTGTCTTCTTCTTTTTATTCTATTCTATTCATTGGAAAAAAACTTCTGGTCTCCTTACTTATCCTTTTCTTTTCAATTTTATTCTAGGAAGAATGCTAGTTATTAAATTGATTTCATGACCCACTAAATTTTTTTTAACCACATACCTAACCCACAAAATGGGAAACACAGTGTTGTATCTGATTCTAATGTTCATTCAACAAACAACCCTCAAAACAACCTGAAATCAACCCTATTTTCTCCACTTTATCACTACTAAAGTTTTTTGTCTATGTACAATCAGGACTTAGTAGAGGGTCTAAGAACCTAAAATTTTCATCAGCAGAGCTAATTCTGATGCAAAGACTTGGGAATACCTAGTCTACAATCTGGCTTCTTTTACTCCGCCCTGGAAAGCTGCCTGTTGCCTTCCTCGGATCATGTCTCCGTTCTTGCTCAGCCCTCTCACAGGGGCTCAGAGCCCTCAGTCCTGCCCTTGAGTATCGCATAATATAATAATGCTGCCTCCCAGGTAGGTCCCTAGGGACACCTCTCTGACTGGGCCTTCCCTATTCAGACTGGAACTGAGCTCACAGTGCTCCTCTGGATGGTGAATCGGTGCTCGGTCATCCTCTGTTGGGCCAGTGATAAAGCCAGGTTGATAATGATGAGCCTGACCCCATTGATTTCATGCTTTGTCCCACCACCCATCAGTCATTTTGCTGAGTTCTTAGTAATTCAGGCAAACAGCAGATGGCCTCTACCTTCCTTTTCTAGGGTTTCTCATCCTTTATGGATCCTCTGCTCTAGCCCAGCTAGTCTACTTATCTTCTAATACAACTGATACTGCCTCAGGCTCACACTTCGGGTCAAACCCTGGTCACCTGAAAGGTCTCCTTTGCCCGTGTTTTTTCCTTACAATCTCTTTTCTACCACCCCTCCACTTGCATGCACTCTTCTCACTAAATTACGCAAGTAATTCCTCCTCATCCTTCTAGACTCACCTCCCATTTTCTCTTTTCCTGAAAGCCTTTCCTAACACTCCCAGTCTACGTCAGGAGGCCCCCTATGCAGCCTCACTATACCTTGGCCTTTCTATCCTGACAGTTCTCTACTGAGCTGTGTTCATTTTGCTTTGTTGTTTCCCATGCTAGACAATGAGCACTTTGAGGCTAGAATAATGTTTAAGTTTACGTCCCTAATACCCAGCACAGTCTCATTCTGTTTTTTGAGGTAAAAACAATATAACCTGAAATCTATCTTAACAAAATTTTAAGTGTACAATGCAGTATTATAAACTATATGCACATTGCTGAACAGAAGATCTCTAGCATTTTGTCATCTTACATGACTGAACTGGCATTGTTTCTGAATAAATAAATGACTACTTGATTATCTTTAGCCATCTGAAATCCCAACAAGATCTCAGAATTTTATTAAATTTTATCCCTCTTACATTACAAGAATCTTCCCCTTCCCTGTGAGTTTCTAGATTATTACACTCTTTCTTTTCCTTTTATCTGTCTTGCTCCCCTCCCCCACCGTTTTTTGAGCTCTGACTCATTGTGTGTCTTGGCATTTACCTCTTTGTATTCTTATGGCTCCTTCCCCCCAGACATGTTTGTATGGGCGTAAATCCATGATTGTGTTCTCCAATGTCTCTCATAGTGACCAGCATATAGAAGGTACTCAATAACTAACTGGTAATTTCCTTTGAAGATTTCAATAGATTTTAAATATGACCTTACTTTGGGGGTATAGGATGAGGGTGATGAAAGACTTAACTCAGATTTCATGGCTACTGGGTGATCAAATTCCTTTCTTTGAATTTAGTGTTAAGCTTTGGATAAGAAGTGCATTTTTTTCCAGTTGACATACCCACCATCTGAGTCTCTTTGATTTTCCTGGTTGCCATTTATGGTACGTAAGGACTTTTCATCTTTTTTGGCTAAGTCAGTTTCTAAAAGTCAGGAAACTAAGTATCAGTTAATTGCAAAGATTAAAATAACTGAATCATCTCGATAAGTTCATAAGCAGAGATATCTGAACTCTGCAAAGGTCTGATTATTGTCAGTACTCTGACCATGTATATATACACACATATACACATGCTTTGACCTTTCTTAAAAAAAAAACAGCATAAAATCAGGTCACTTTCTTTCATGAAACCATCCATAATGCAAGTGTTATGGGAAATTTAGAACTATCAGTCAAGAGAATAAACTTTAAAATGACTGCTTGGTCGTTCCTTTCCATGAAAGCACTTTGCAGCTCTAGACTGCCACATGCAGGAAGCTGTACAAATGGCCTTTAACCTCTGAGAGTGAAAGAGTTCAAGTTAAAACCGTTTGCTCTCTGGGCTTCTGAGCCCACCCCTCCTCCTCCTCCGTGCTGCACTGGGGCTTTGCTTGGTTTGGCCCATCGCTGGTGACTTGACCACCTGCCCAAATTGCATCTGAATTCCCAAAGCCCACCCTCTGCCCATATAACCCTTTTCCTCCCTGTCTCCCTGCCCTTCCTACCACTGCTGGTATTTTGGCCTCATTAAACCCTCTCTGTTCAGGACCAAGAGCAGTCCTGTCTCCTGCCAGGTTCTTTTTACCAGTGAATCCATTCTGAGAGGTGAGCAACTGTTTTAATTGGGTGGCATCTGTACCATATTGGTTGTTAAATATTTCCATATCACCCTGCCTTTTATTTCTATTTATTACTCCCTTCTTCATCTAAATTAGACCCTTGTAGTCCATCACTTTATCAGTTTTCTTGCAATTATCTCCAATTTCTTTGCCTCACCTCCCTCCTTCTCAAATGCTATGTAACAAAACTATACTCATTTTTTATTCCCATATTCAATGCCAATAACCAAATCACCTTAGGCCCCATAGAGTGACACTAAAACAAGCACACACAAAAATATGAGAAAAATAAATAGTTGGGGGAGATAATTTGGTATTCTAAATAAGATCATCATGGAAATATTCAGCATTTTGTTGGAATGCAGTGTAGTGTTATTTTTATTCTAATTGCATTTGTTCTAATTTCAGGGGTGGCAATACACTCAAATACTTCCGGGCTTACTACAAACCATGCATCTAGGTTCCCACTTTTGCTTTTAGGCAGCCGAGCACCTCTGCAGGAAATAACAAAACTCTACCTGGGAGTCACTACCAATTCAGTCTCTAACTTCCACTGAGCCCCTAGCTCTGAAAAATAAATGTTTTTTTTCTGTTGTCCTTCTTTCCTTTTGTCTTCAAAGTTGTTTCAGACCTTCACCTCTTTCCCTACAACACTAGCCTTTTCTCTAGTCGTTGACCTTTGGGACCTGGTCTTGCTGCCTAGTTGTTCTGAATCCTTCCATTCTACACACTTCCTTATACCCACAGCCATCATCTCTTTTTCTTGGGCCTCAGCAGTGGAGATACCTTCTGCTGGAGGCTGATCTTGGGCTCTGGTTTGTTTTCCACTGCTGTCCTGAGGACCTTCCTCCTCAGCCCACTCCATTTTCATCTTCTTCCTCTCCAATGGTAGTTAAACGTTAACACCCATTCATCTAGCTGTCTGTCTACCTATTTATACTTTTGAATGTCTGAAACATGCACATGGAACAAAATTCAAAAGGTATGAGAAATCATGCAGTGAAGTCTTCCTTGCCCAGAGGATCACCATGGTTATCAACTTTTAATAACTGATGACTCCATATCCTCATCTCCAGCCCATACCTCTTTCCTGGCCTCCAGAGACATGTGTCATCACCCCTCAGACATTCTTACTTAGATGATAGTACTTCCTTGTGAGTTTATGGTTACAGAAAATGCCAATAAGAAAAATGAGCTTTTAAGTTTATTTAAAAGTAAATGTAGTGTTGTGGGTTGAACTGTGTCCCCAAAAAGATATGCTGAAGTCCTAATTCCTGGTAACTGTGAATATGACCTTATTTGGAAATAGTGTTTCAGCAGATATAATCAAGTTAAAATGGGGTCATACTGGCTCTAAATTCAATGACTGGTATCCTTATAAGGAAAGGGGGATTTGAAAACATAGACATACACACACACACACACACACACACACACACACACACACACACACATATATATATATATGTGTCTATATAAATACACACACTAGAAGAGGGAGGGGAAGGTTCTTTCCTAGGCCCTTCAGTGGCAGCATAGCCCCGGAAACACCTTGATTTAGGTGTTCTATTGTCCAGTCCATGAGAGAATAAATTTTTGTTTTAAAACATCCAGTTTGTGGTAATTTGTTATGATAGCCTTAGGAAACTAATACATATGGTGCACACCAAACTTAAAAGGTCATGGTGTTTTTAAGATGTGCCTTCTCTAGCATTCTTATGAAATGCTTTATTTCAAAGGGTACACTGAACCTGGAAATTTATTTTGTCGGAAATTTATTTTGTGTCAAATTATGGATTTATTTAAGTGTCAAAATATGGATTATAGTTACCTGTATTAAGTAGTGACTCAGTTTTAACAAATATTTCAATACTCTTTCACTAGCAGCCCAATAAAACATCACATCTAAAAGTTTACCTGATTGATATGGCTGAAAACTTATCAAATCTCCAAGAGCAACAAGTTTTTCCTGTTGAAAAATTTTATAATCAGAGAATTAAATGGCCACAATGACTAACTTAATTATTCTTTAACAAAAAAACACTCTTAATTTTTAAGTAACCAACAAATATTTTTTAACATACCAGAAATTACATAAAATAATGAGTAGTGTTCTTTTGCTGATTTCTTCAAACTTTTATCCTCCTTACTGTTTTAGGAATATGATGAACACTGAACCCACAGAAAATCACTGTATGCCTTGGCCTAGTGGACTCAAGTTAAGGTCATTATCAAAGTCAGTTCCCTTGTATCTATTCTGACATTACCTGAAGTAGATCACTTGTTATTCTGGTCATTATTTTTTCATTTATTTTGATATCTTTGAGATCTGTAAGAACCACCCAAGTTCCATTCTCAAACTTCACAGGCATAGAAAAGACGATCCCTTCAGGAATCCCAAATTGGCCTGTAGTGAGCGATCCAAGCACAGCCAAACACAAGCACCGTTAGGCATTGTAGACAAGGACAGGCAGCGTACATGATTTTTAATGAAAATGGTGGGATCACATTTCTGGAATTCCTTCCCAGGGTGGCCTGAAACACCTACCCTAGAAGTATTGATTGGGCACCTCTCCAAGTTCTGACCATTCCCCTTCTGTGTGCCACTCAGCAGGAAGAACCACAACTCTGTTTTTTTATACCTTTTGGTCTAGCACTTCAGATCCTCTGCCTCTGCCTCAGGGGCTCATGTTGTCTTTCTCTTCTGCCTTGTCTGGATCCCTTTAATCTTGCTTCCTGGGGCTTTTCCTTGTCCTTCTAGGTACCCATGAGCCCCAGGCATTTGTCCAATCTCCTAGCCTACCATAGCAGTCCCACAGCTAGCATGGGATGACAGGGCTTGGAAAAAGAGAGGGCGGGAAACTTGATGACTTCCTCGCAGCTCAGTTCCAAGTTTGGATGTGCTCCAAATAAAAAAGACTGATAATCCTTAGTACTAACTGAGCAACATTCACATTAAATTGCCCACCCCACCCATTTTTGTGCCTCAATCAAATAAGAAAATTATTCTTGCCATTCTAGTCATCAAAAGTGTCACTAGAGCAAAAAATTGAGGATAATCAAGAAGCCAGGATCTAAAAGACTTCCTTAAAGGTACCTCAGGTCCTCTATTCACTCTCCATTTGCTGTATCTGTAAAGAGCCAGACTTATGGGAGGACACATAAGAGGGTTTCCCTGTATGGTATGGTTTCAGGGACACAATGATCACCTGCTCCTTGACCTCAATATTGCATTATTTATTGATGATTCCTAAAGAAGTTAATTTCTTTTTACAAATAAAGATAAGGCCTTAAATGCCTATTTCAGTGAAAAGGCCACATATTGATATGAATTCACATCATGGGGGTGCTCGTGCATCTTAACTCTAATTGAGCTGGCTCCACTGAGCATCTACCCATGAAGGAGCAGCAAGAAGACCCAGCCAAAATGCTGCCCTAGGGCGCACACACACTAACAGAGGGAACAGATGCAGCTAAGCACATCACCAATAAATGCAGGCTGTAATATGTTCTCTGATAGAGGATCAAAATGATCAGTGAGTAGAGAGGAAAGACAGATGCATGTTGACTTGGGGGATTTGAGGATATTTCCTTGAGCTGCACTGTGTCATTGGAACAACTGGGAGGATGGTGGTTCCTCTAATAACATAAGGAGCACAAGAGGTGGATCAGACTGGGGAGGAAGACCATAAGTTCAGTTTGGTGTGTGTTAGTTTAAAGTGACAGTATGACATCCGGGTGACAATGTTTCAGTCTAGGGCTGAGAGGGATGTCCAGGCCTGAAGCTTCGGAAGTGAATGAGCTCGCACAGGGAGAAAGAAAAGCACAAAAGGAAGAGATGGTTTAGGTAAACCCTTCAGAACAGGACACACCAACTGTTCTCTGATTCCTACTTTTCAAAAATGGTATAAGTCCTCTGAATAGTGTTTAGTAGATTAAAGCAGTAAAGCTGTAAACATGCTTATACAGAATTTGTAGATGGAGAGCAAGCTTTCCGCATTCTTGTTGCCCTAACACCTGGGTCCTGATGGGCTCTGCATCCTGCCTCTGTCTTTGCTCCTATGGCTCCTGTGCCCGGATGTTGTTCCCACACTTAACAGCAAGTAATCACTACTCAGACTTGAAGGCTTCCGCAGTGTCATCTCCTTTATGAAACTTGTCCTGATTCTTCCAGCAGCCTGCCCAAATAAAACTGACCATGCTCTCCTTTCCTCAGTTAGGGTACAGCGAGAAAAACTTGATAGAACTATTTTGTTTATGTATCTGGCTCTCTTGTACTCTTATAGGATTCCAGAAGGTGGAGGACAGATCTAATACCTCTGAGTGTTCCCAGTGCATGCATACAAAATACTGCTGAATTTCTGAATGGATAACTGAATGCATACATGAATAAATGAATGGTTGTGGAATTATGAAAATCCAGACAGCTTACAGACCATGTTAAAAGGTAGACAGGTGGGGATGCAGAAGTAGGAGTACATGGAACACGTGGAGGTTTTAAAATATTACAGGATATGAAAAACCCAGATTTACCTTCACTTAATACTCCTAAAGACACAATCTCCCCCGGTGGTGAGCCATGGTACCAGTATTTCAATGTAGTGGCTATGCTGTGTGCTGCTAAGATGCCTCCAAATTGTCTTCCTGTGGTGGTCAACTTTTTAAGAGTTGCCACAAATTCCTGGTTTATCCACTCACTATAAGGAGAAAAAGAAACAATTTTACAACGGAGGGAGGAAATGGAAATGAAAAAGAATGTTCTTTGGGTCAACGGATCTAACTATAAGAAAGCATCTCTCCAAAATAGAAATATGACTTTTTGTGACCCTTCCTCAAGCTTCTTTAACCCCATTAAAAAGCCAGCTGAAAAGTGATGAGATATAGCAGAAGGGAGTCCCAAAGTTTCCTAGTAAGCATCTGATAATATAAATATGGCACACAGAAAAGTGGTCAAAGGCTGCAAGACAATTACTTTTATTACAAGGAATTTATTCTATGTAGATGCTATTTTGGAACCAGTGGTATCCTTCATTTTAAATAAAATAATATCATAAAATGTTAAATCATTCACATTGAGAAATAGGGAACTAATTAAGTTTTTATAATCTGAAATGTAAACTCAGGGACTAGCCCACCTGGGCTAGAACAAACACTAAATGGCTTCCCCTGATGAGGCAGCGCGATTCAGCTCCACGAGACACGGCCCTTATGTGGCAGCCAGCACGCAGGCACCAGGCTCCAAGAGGGTAGACCCAGGACACACAGTTTCTAGGCATGGATGCAGTGCCTATGTTCTGAGGAAGGGAAGGTGAGTAGGGACGACGGAAGGAAATGCTGCATCTGAGAATGTACTGCAAAGTTTAGAAAAATGCTTCCAGGCCCTCTTCTGCCTCATCATAATGGTACCGTTGACTGTGACAGGTGCAGTTCTAAGTGCTTTGCATACGTGAATCCATTTCATCTTCCCGACAACCCTATAAGGCCCATACTATGTCACCATTTCGACTTTGCAGATGAAAAACATGAGGCACAGAGAGGTTAAGGAACTTCTCTGAAGTTGCACAGCGAATAATTGTCTACGTGAGAATTCCAACCTAGGGGCTTGGTTCTAGACACTGTGGTCCTCACCACTTCTTGATTCTGCCTCTTCTGGGACCAAGCACTCAGCATGGCCTGGGCCTGCTCAAGATCCTAATCCCTTATTCCCAAAAGTGCTGCAACTGATTTCAACTTGTATAAATATCTCTGTCTTTATGTTAAATAAGACTCACTTTACATATGCTTGCTTTAGAGATAATCTTAATGGAATATATGAGCTGCTTTAAGGATAATCTGAAATAAAAAAATGCATAATTTCAAAATCAAATAAATTGGAGGTGGGGATTAGCTAGTTGAAATTCTGTGAAATTAGCCATTTGTTCAACAGAGAGTATAAATAAAGATGAATGTGAACAATGCTAAATTATTTTCGTACAAAGATTTGTAAGATGATTTAAGATTACAACAACTAATACACTTATTCAACATTGTTAGCATACTTCACTGAAAAATTTACTATACCTATCAAAAATCAAGCTTAAAACAGGGCGTGAATAGTGAGGAAGTCCCCAAATAGCACTCTCATATCCGTAAACTTTGGCTTTTCTCAGATCAACATAGTTATTTCCAGTAATATTACCCCAAATTATCACATCTTTGATGCCTGTGAATAAAAACAATAGAAAATTAATGTACCAATGGGTGTTAAAATTAAAAACTTGCCTGCAAACTATTTTTTGTTTGTGTGTTTGTTTTAGGAGTGGTCCTTTTGCTGTAAAACAGATCTAAGTTTATGCTCCCGAAAAATGTGCAAATGATGGGGATCACCTCCTTAATTATTAGACTGGCAATTCCTCATAATGTCTATAAATAGTGTAGGCATATGATTGAATTCAAGAACTACTGAAGGAAATGTTCCCTGAAGAATATTATTACTGAAAATTATACCACTGGTCTGGTCCTAACTTCACTACTCGTGTTTTCCATTAGGAGAAATTTTGATCTGCTTTGATTCTGACAGAGTCTTTGATTTTAGACTGGAAGAGAAATTTAGGCAAATCGCTTTAACTCCCGGTGGGTTTCCTTTCCTGCGGAATAAGGGTGTTGTAATAAAAAGACCCTGAGAAACATCTTAATCAGCAAACAGTTAGTGAATTAGCTTCTATGTGTGAAGCACTTTCAGATGGGAGGCTTAGCAGAAAACAGATCAGCCCAAATCCTCGCAATATTCTCGGGTTGAGGAGAGTGGGTGAGAAAACAGCTACTATAACACGTGATATACACTATGAAAAAAAAATTAGGAGGATGGGATTAAAGAGAAATAAGGATTGGTGTTTAATATGATTCCATAATTGTGGATTTTCTAGGTATGTCATATCCAAAGTAAAAATAAGTAATTTTATTGACTTATTAACTTATTTGCTTAAAAACTTAATTCTCTTATACTGTCATACCACATCCTATTGTGGAGATTAAATTCTTTCCTGTTCTGTATGAGGTAAAATTGTTGTTGGCTTCAAGTAACAGAATATTCTACCTGCTTGGCTTAACTAGGAGTTTACTTTTCTCAGATTAAAGTTTCAAAGACATTAGTCTCTTAGCCTTCCTCTCATGGTCCTAAAATGGCTGCAGCAGCTCCAAGTATCACATTCTCACACAGCTGTGTTCAAAAGCAGGCAGCTGGGGAAATAATTTTTCCTATCAGCTCCAAGGCTCTTCAGAGCCTTAAATGCCCTGAGTTATGCTGGAGAAAATTATAATGGACACCTGCAGTTTTTTCTTCCTACCATCTCTTCCTACTTTCTTTCTTTAACAACATCCTGATTTTTCTTTAAATAACTACCCTTTTGCCAATTTCAGCCCATATGGTTTGGGTGGAGCTGTCCTCACCCCTTAGGTTTATCAATAGGCACGAGCCCCAGATTCTAGATTCTTGGCTACAGTGATTGATTTGGAGATGGGTAGGTAGTCCCAGAACAGCCAATGTGATATCACGCTAAGGCTTTTGTACAAAGAATTGAGAGAGAGAGCCCTCTTTCTTCTGGGGTAGGTAAGCTACAAATGTACGAGTCTGGGGATGTCAGTGGCCATTTTGCCGCTTTTTAGAGAGAGCCTTCCTGAGAATCAAACCAATGCTGAGGAAAGCAGAGACGAGTGATAAGCCAAGAGAGAGCACAAGCCAGACTTGACATCATCATTTGAGCCCCAGCATCCAGCTGTGTCTGCAGTAAGAACTACCTTTTGCACTTTTCACTCACATAAGAAGTTCTCTATCTGACCCCAGTGACTTTGAGCGGAGTTTCTGTCACTTGCAACAGAACTAAGCCAATGCACATGGCCTGAGAAACAGGGTTATGTGTGACTGAACTCAAGGGATGTCCTGAAAGGGCATGCTACTCACTTGGCATCTGTAATGTTCCCTGACTGATTCTCTTTGATGGTTGTTCTATTTCATTCCCTTTGTTTAACTTCTTTGTTGTTGTTGGGTTTCTACTTTGACTGCTGATCCTCTAATGTCTCTTTTCTTTCCCTAACTTTTCTGCTTCTCATATGCTTATTGGCTTTGAGTGCAGCAGGGCATAGAATTTATGGCCCCTCACCAGCCCTACAAAAGAGCAGCTTTCTAGTTGAAAGCCCCTGTCATGTTTTAAATTGTGCAACACTGCCTTTTCTTGACATGTTCATCAGTGTATCATAGAGCTTTTATGATAAATCAGTGCTACAATACACAACAAGGTTGACAACAGAGATAAAATGATTAACAAATGTTTTCCTTTCCTACTGAACAATTTTGGTATCAGTTTGGCTGAGGTATGCAGTGACACTGGGGTGAGACACTCAAGATTTATGTGCTAGAATACCAGAAGTTATGATTCTAGGGCTTCAGTGTAAAGAAATGGGTAATACAGCCCATGTTGTCATGTGTTAGGGACTTAGAAGTCCTTTATGCCCTGATTTAGGGCATCCTAGGCTCACATCACTGTCTTCCCAATTTTGCTTGAGGGATGCCTTGCACCTCCTAGCATTCCCAACAGACTCTGCTGGGACTGTGCTGCACCTGCTCCATAAGGGCCTGAATAGCTAAAATTTGTCAAACATGACAAATATTTTTGAATACAGCACTCCCTTTTTAAATACAACGATCCATATTCCGATCCAGTCTCATCATCCTTATAGGATTCTGATGACTACAAAGAATAATAGGAGAAACTGATTGGATCTCACAATCTCATTGACAAGTTTAATATCCTTGCAAATGTTTATCAGGTGCCAGCTGCTCTTCTAAGTGCTTTAAAAATATTATCTCTTTGAATCCTCTCATCAGTTCTAGGAAGCAGGTGCTATTAACACCCACATTTTACAGATGAGGAAACAGAGGCATGGCAAAGTTAAGTGATTGTCCATTGTCACTCAGGTGGGAAGTGGGATAGAGCCACTTTAACATAGACTTGATTACTTTTTTAAAAAGCACTGATTATTTTAGTTGACTGTTATCATGGAAAAAATTAATATTAGGTTTCAAAGTATTACTTGAAAAATATTAATCTTATATTAAATATTTCTTTTTTAGTATTTTATAATGATGGACAAAGTCAGATATTCATGAAAGACAGAAACAAAAACTATTTGCACAATAGTCAAATCGCACAATGAAGTTCTTTGTGTTTGCTTCATACTTCCTATTCCAGGTATCCCAAATGATCCTAGAGGATACAGGGTTCTTCCTAGCTGCTTTGAAATCACATTATTTAAAAACAAAAACAGACACAGGAGTTCACTCACTTGAGGGAGTTGTTTTCAGTTTTCTGGCCAGCACAGCTTTAGCTTCACCTTCCACCCCCAATGCAACAGCGATAATATTACGGGCGATGCTTGGGGCATATTGCATAAGCAAAAATGTCTTAAGATTCACAAAGGTTTTTCCTCCTACAATAACTCTGACGGAAGCATGCGCGTTCTTCTCAATCAGGTACCCGTACAGCCTACACAAAGGAACCCTGCTTTGGATGCAGTCCTCTAACGTGTATACCTCCTTGTTGGTACACTCGTCCAGAATGATGACTACGTGGGCCTGGCGGAAGGCGTCCTCCACTCTAGTGCAGAAGGAGACACTCCGGAGTAAGGGGGACACCAGGTCCCGAGTCTCCGTCAACAGGAGTTTCAGATATTCTTCTGCCTGCTTATTGTCAAATAGATTTATGCTAATTTCTGTTTGCATTCCAAACACTTCACCGCTTGTCAAGATGGGAATTAGGTTGTAGCAGGCAGGAGTAGAAGCACTGATAAAAATACAAGGCCAGATTGTGAATGGTTACAACTTTCACCCCATTTAAGCCTTTATTCTCAAGAGACATTTCTGTATGTGCATTAATAGGGTGATTTACTATGTTAAATTGGCATACACAGTTGAATAGGCATTTTTAAGGCAGAAATCAAACCAGGACAAAAGAATTCTCACTACTAGCCCCTGGCTCTGGCCATCTAAGAATAACGTCAAAATTAGAAGTGCACCTGTTTACAAGGCTTTTCAAATGAAATAGAATATTCAGAAAGTGAAATTTAAAAGAACTTTCACATCACGCTAATTACATGTTCATATTTTGTCTTAAAAGGATAGAAAAATAACAAGTTTAATTTAACCATAGCTCTTTTCTATTTTATACCTTTATCTACAAAGCAATGACATTTTTTTGAAAAGGACCATCTTTTCTGAATCCTTATGAATAAGCCTCGGCCAACATCAGTTAGGCGTCATGTACCTGCACCCACCTTTCAGCAAGTATCCAGGTACTCTGTAGCTTGGCTACCAGCCGGGGGCTGAGTGACCCCTGAGGGGAGTTCAGAAATGCACCTGGGCATTTTTGGTTTTCATAGTGGGTTTGGGGAGGAGTACAACAGTATCTCTACAATTTTAATCCTTAAAAAATTATCTAAAATTAAATATGGGTTTTAGGTTCATGTATTTTTACTATATCATTCTTAGGTTTTTTTTTCTATATTCGATACATTTTATAACAAAAACTTTTTCAAGTGAGTGTCTATATTAGAATACACACATGTGTGGTGGGGAGGGCAGTTTGCGAGGTGGAAGTTGGGGGAAGGAAACGGGGAGAGAGCAAGAAGAATAGCAAGACAAAGAGAGACAGCACGCAAAGACAGAGAGAGCAGGCGATGACATACGGCATGCCCCAAGACCTAGAGTAATGAGGGGCGAAAGTGAGGGGTGGGGTGGAGGTGTAAACCCTGACAGATTTTTTTTCTTTTAAGTAATGCAAATTCCTGACTTAAACTTTGACTGCCAGGGAGGCATCCTCTTCAAAGATGGCTGTCTTGAATAAACACACTGCCAGCCACTGACTAGATAGACAGCCAGGCCGCCTCCCCACATGGAGGCTCCTTTGTTTTAGCAATCTTGGTGATTTCCGTAACTGACCACTCGTTTTGTCTCTTCCTGAGCTTTAAATTCCTGCTCTTGGTTTTAATTTCCCCAGTAAGAAGTGAGCCTGCGAAGCCTAAGTCCCTGAGTGCTTGCATGTTCTTGCTCTTAACCTTCTCTCTCCTGCCTCACTCTGTGCCCTCAAGTGTGCCACATAATTTCCAAAACTTTGAAGTAATAAACCCTTATTTTCCAAGTTTCCTGATGGTTAAGGGTGAGGGCATCTTGCAATCATAAGATCCACACAGGCCAGTCCAGCCTCAGCATTAGTTACTGATAGGCTGAGCCTGGCACACAACAAGGGGTTACAGAGAATGAGCGCCAAGCAAGAGCCAAGGAGGGCGCTGGCAGGCTGGAAAGAGGGAGAGGGCAACAGCCAGTGCGATGGGGGTGGGGAAAGTAAGCAAGGGGAAGAGAAAGAAGGACAGCAAGGCAAGGAGCAGGATGAGAGCCGCAGAGCATGAAAGACACAGGATGAGGGGACAAGAGCTGGAGACAGTCACCAAAGTAATTTCTTCACTATAAAGTTGCACTTAGATTCACTATGTGTGTATATAAATATTATCTAAAACTCATATATGGGGCTATAATGGGGGACATATATGTATAAATACACCTATCTATCTAACTAGCTAGCTACCTATTTATCTATCCATCCATCCATCCAAATCTCAGACTTGACATTCAGCTATTCTTCCATCATGGAATTAATCCCACATCATTGTCCTTTCTAAATACAAAAAAACCAAACTCATAGACCCTGGGGTTTGATTCTCCCACCTGGTGATCCAGACCTGCAAGGGGTTGATGAGACCTTTCTGGTCTTCTTCCTCCAGCTCTTCTGCTATGTGTGTCTCTAGGTTCTCTTGAGCAACTACCTTCATCAGCTCAGTCGTCATGCTAGGGGTGACACTGTAGTAAAGCTAAGTATCGGAAAAGGAAAAGTCAACACCAGAGAGAGAGATAATTAGATGACAATGGCTATGATGGAAAGTTCTTGTTTAAAGCCAGAACAGAGTTAAAAAAGAGAGCTGAGAGAATACCTTAGAAAGGAAGACATGTGAAAAATAATGAGAGAGAATGACAATGTTTCAATAAACAGAGAAGTCAAATTAATTTATATACCTGGGCATGCTCCAGGAATTCATTATATCCTCCCAAAAGCAAACCTTTCCCTCCACGATCCAACAGCTCTCTCCAGATGATGGGGGAATTTCGGTGACTCCACTTATTCTTTTCACACAAATCTTTCAGCCATTCCTATTGGGTGATATTCCATGAGAAGTCACACACTGAATCTGCCTCAGAATTCAATACTTTAGAATTTAAACACTAACTACCTTGTTTTTTATTACTACTGTGCATAAGAAAATTTAGATATCTTTAGACTGTCAAAATGTAAATATAGAAAATAGTAGCATTAAGTAACAAATTAATCAAATAAGAAAGAATATTCTTCAAATCCCTTGACCGAGTAAAGGCCAACTGAATAAAGGTACTGACAGTTGCTCTCTTTGCTGAGGAGACAAGAAGTATAAGTGTTTAGCTTAAAGAGAGACCAACTCTTCCAACTCAACTGATTTCAAAAATACTTCAGCTGATTCTTTGCTTTTCTACTGTATGAGATATTTCCAATCTTAGGGCCATAACAATATGATATTGCTTTCAAATGTGTAGATATAGTTTACATCATTTAGATTGAATTGATTAGCTCAAAGTTACCTGGGGATGTCTGACAATATTTATTAGAAAAAGTTTAAATCATCATTATCCGATTTGTGTAGACTAGGCCTCCCAATGACAAGAAGTGGGTAGAGACAGAGAACAACATCCTATGGGTAAAGGACATGATAGCATTCTTATCTTTGGAGGCATATGTAATGAAACTACTTACAAATCAATCTTAGAAACTAATTCCTTTTGCTGATGTTGAAGAGATCTCTGCCTTTATCCCACCTTAAAGCAAGTAGTGCTGCTGTGAGGCTTCCACCAGAGTCCCCCTCGTCACAGCAGAGCCGGACCAGCGAAGTGCTGGGCTGCTGGAGGAAGGGGCTGTTGCCGGGAAGCTGGTCCCTGAGCACTAGGAGAAACCTCAACCTGGACCGGCTGAGGGCTCTTGACTCTGGACGGGAAAGAATTCTCCAACGGGTCAGACGAGTATAGGTAAGGAAGGAATTCATTAAAGTGAGAGCTGCCTCTAGGCAGCTGAGAACAGGGAGAGATCTTGGCCAGCCCCCAAAAGATGACACTGGGGTTCTTGTTTACAGAGTCAAAGAATGAACCTTGCAAACGCTCAAGGTAGGCAAGCAAGCAGTTAGCTCTCCATTGATAGAAGCAAAAATACCGAAGTCCCAGGCACATACTGGGAGGAGCAAGGCTGCCTGCCCCTTACGGGCTCAGGTCTAGGGGTTTTATGCCTGTTGCATGGACTAGGCATGTGAAAAATAATGAGAGAGAATGATTCTAGCCAATCATACTAAAGGTCATTTCTATTTTTAACTAGTATTCCTTGGTCAAGCTAGTGAGCTACGTGACTTAATAGTCAGTAAAAATGGTTCTTTATTACAGAGGTTCAGTGAGAACCTTCTTATACATTGTTGCATTGTTTCAGCTGCAAGTCTCCTTTTTCACATTTCCAAGGTCCTTAGTAAGCGTCTCGTTTGTCCTTCCCAGGGCCCTTGTCTTGCTCTAACTGGACACGGGCTGTCCCCCTGTTCTTCCCTGTGTCAGGACTTTAACCCAGAGGGCCTTCAGCACCAAGCACGGCATGTTGATGTCCTGGCAGGAGCTGGGGGAATATGTATAGGATGGGATCTGAGGGGCTAAACAAGACTGGATCATAAAAGTTGAACAAGGGAGAATTAATCAATAGGAATCACTCTTCTGCAATTCAAGAGTGTACACCCTGGCAAGGACTTCACAAGATAGTGACAACACATTGCTAGGATGGCTTTCTGAAGTTTGGAGAAAGTGATGGTTCACACTGTGAAAATTAATACAGGGAAACCTCCCTGACGTGACACTGGCAGGCCAAGCCAGTGCTACTTCACTACCAGCAGGAGGGTGGAAGATTTGGGTCTCCTCCTGAACAGCTCAGCCAATGAGAAGCCACACACTTGGAACTCCTAGTTTATTTCAGTGGATATTTTGTTTATAACAGCGCTTCTCAACTGGGTACGTCCTCTCTGAAAGAGTGTTCCTATCTTTTGTTCTCTGGACTTGCCCATGGTTTTGCCACAGATTGCATGTCCTGAAGTGCAATTCTCTGCTATTCCTGAATAAAGACATTTTTGCTGGTAAAATAATGGACTGTTTTATTTTTAAGGTAACAACATGAAATGAAATAGAAAAATAAAAATGCCAGAACTGCCATGGAAGACAATGAAAGAAGGAATCAAAAAGCTTACAAAAAGTGGACATGCTGGAGTGAATTTGGTACAATGCAAGGTTGGAAAACCTGCTAGTCAACTGTGTTCTCAGCCTACAGTCACCAAAACGATAAGGACTGCACTGGGGAGAGGGGTCTCAGGATCACTGAGAAGTGTGGCGCATTCTAGGCCAGGGCTGTTAAAGGACATGTTGTTGTAATGCTGGACTCCCTGGCAGTTGGGTTGATAGAATCCTGAAACAAAACAGGTCAGGAGGCAGTGTCCATTAGAGAATTAGAGAACATCTGTTGTGAAAGAAGCGTGAGACAACCAAGCAGGTAAGATGATTTAGATGCTGAAGGTGTGATGGGCTTACAAAGGACACAGCCCTACGGAGGGAGCTACCGTTCACCAAAGCTGATCTAGCCAGCCTGCTGCTGAACATCCAGTGTGCCAGAACAGAGACCAACACTGATGCCCTGATAATGGCACTATCCCTTGAAGATGCCAACTAGCCTCTTGGTGACTTGTTGATTACATTGGGCCCCTTCCACCTTGGAAAGGGCAATGATTCCCTTTGACTTGATTCAGCACATATACAGCTAAGGAAGCTGCAGGCAGCAGCTTGGAGGCTAATACCTTGCAAGGATGGAGCACCATCTTTCAGGATGCAATATATACCATAAATCAGCATAGTGTTTTGCCCAAATAGGTAGAATACATGAATTCAGAAGCCAAGGGATGAAATTAAGAGTGAACCTGTCTACCATTGCTCCTCCTTGGGGAATCTGTGCTTCCCTCAACCCCCTCCTGTAGATACTATGGGTCTGGAGATTCTAAATCCCATGGTAGGGCTGCTTTATCAGAAAGACTCCTATTAAAGTCTAAGCTATGGCTGCCACTTGGTCACTTTGAGCTCTTGTGCTAAGAGGCCAGCAAGCAAGGAAAGGAGTTACCATCCTGGGAAGGGTAACTGGTCCTGCTAATTGGAAGCAAGTAGGGCAGCTACTACCCCATGTGGGCAGGAAAGACTTTGCCATCTAGGTGATCCACTGGGGCATTTTTGGTACTGCCTTGCTCAATTTTACAGCAAACAGGCAAGTACAACAGTCACATCTTGGAAAGGAATAGATACTAAGGCTCAGATCCCTAAGGATATAAAGCTAGTCAATAGAGCTAGTAAGTCACCTAGACCAGCACTGAGTGAGGGGAATCTATAATGGAGAGTAAAAAAGAGGTGATGAGTATCATTAAAGCCCTGAAAAAATGTGCAGGGGAGACTGCAGGCCATTTGATGAACCTTGCTCTTGTAAAGCTGCCCCAGGGAAAGACGCCAACTGGAATCCCAGAAGGGCTATTCTCAGATGGAGCGCGTGTGAACTTACATGGAGCGCATGTATCCAAAAGGCACAACTGGATAGTAGAGCAGATCCATCTTGTATAGTCCAGATTCCCCTTCATGATCAAGGCACTCATTCCCTCAGCCACCAGGTAGACTGGCTGCTGATGGCTCAGTGCTCAGTCTCCAGGAATTGACCTCAGTCCAAGGAAGTTCCCTTGCCTAAGGTTAATTCCCTCCCCCAAGGGCAGCCCCAACCGTTAGTAACTGTTAGCTGTGGGAGTACAACACCCCAGCCCCCTTGCCTATATTTGGGGTCGCTCTGGAGGGTCAGCCCAACTTCAGGGTCCCTTCGTGGGGCCAGCTGAGCCTTCTGTTGCAGCTCTTAGGCACTTCACCTTCTCCTGTTGCCCAGCCCTGCTGCTCCCATTCCTTCCCAGGATGTTGTTCCCAAGGGCAACTCCTCAGTAAAGGAAACTCCTTCACCCAGATATCCATCTCAGGCTGTTTCTGGGGAAACAGTCCCCCAAAAGGGTATTTCAGATGAACAAGTCCCTGATGTCATTAGAAATCACTATGAAAGAGAATTAACAGTTTAAAAATTCAATATAAGCTACCTGGTTTCTTGGGGGGGAAACCAGCCAAATTTATTCTACATATTGGTTAGGGTCTTCTTTGTTCTACTGGGTATTAGGGGAAAGTGCATAAATAATATTTTGAGACTGATAACTGGAATTTATTAGTATTAAAACATCAACAGTACATGGGCATGTATTGTAAAGGCTTACCTCCCAAACATGAGGATGTTGTGTAATTTTAGGTATCCGAAAGTCAGGAAGATTCTTTTGCAAGTAGTCTGCTAGAAGTTCTGCTTTAGCATAATATGGGCAATCTGCTCTACCTAAAAGAGTTCAAAGTAGCGATGTTTTTTTTTCATCACATAGCAATTATCACATAGTTATAAGTATTTGCCATATAATTACAGAATTAATCAGTTGTGATAGGTTTTATAACAGAATTAAAGTATAAACTACAACCACATAAACTTTTGATTTTTATTATATTGCTAAAAATAAAACAAATTTCATAAGAGGTCAGATTCTCAAGTAATAAAATGTGGAAAGGAAAATAGACTACTGAATATTTACTCTCTTCTAGTTCTATGCTTAGACCTCACCTCCTCTAAGGGGCTGCCATGCTACTAATTAAGCATGAACCACTGAAAATGAACCACTCATTAGAAGCCACTAAAAGGCAAAGTGTGAAGTGAGGAGTGGTGGTAAAATCACATACAGATTTGATACATGTGGTAGGGAGTATTGGGGGAAAGAGAATGAGGGAGAAAGGAGTCTGGGATAACTTCTATTTTCAGGCTTGGGTAGGTGATCCTGACCTTGCTGGAGAGAAGTTTAGTTATAGACAAATTTAGTTGGAGATATTTGTAGTTTATCTAAGTGGGTAGGACCATCAGGTAGCTGTGTGTGTAAGTCTGATGTGCAGGCCCCACGTAAGGGATTAAGATGCAGACTTTGCAGCCATCAACATACAGGAAATTAAGCCACTAAGTGGATGGGATTGGGTGTCTGATAGGAGAGAAGGGGCAGGGGCCAAGGGCAGAATCCTCTCTATAGCATTCTACCCTAGTTACTCCTGACCAGTAATTCTTTGACCTCAGGACAACTTCTAAGTCATCAACCTCATAATTCCCCCATGTCTAGTAGCTTTCTTGTCTAATTCAAATCCATGGTACATGCATTCAAACCACTCTCTGGCTCATGCCTTAAACTATCTTGCTCCACTGTGCTTCTGGCAATCAGCCTGGTAAAAGCCCCTGGTAAACCTGATTACCTGCTTTTTCTGTGCCTGGATCCCATCTCCCAGGTACCCCTGGGGAAACATGGTAAAACCAAGCAGAGAGGTGGCATTACAGATTCATGGTCACCAGCCTCACTCAGCCTTCAGCACTGCTTGGAGATCCCTTCGTTTCCCTTAGTGGCACTCTTTTGTTCTTCACAATTACTGTGCCAAACTTTGTCCACTTTCTGCAGACTTTTTCCTTCTCTCCATCTTTCTGTCCTATCAGAAGACAATAGACAGCCTTGCTTTCTACTTTAAAAAAGCTAAGCCACATCTTACAAAAGGCATCAGTTGGGAAATCCCCTAGCCTCCTGCCACCACACCTACAAGCCTGCCTGCATTTGGACTCATCCTTTCCTTCCTTCTATTCCATGGGAGAAGGAACCTACCTTCTGTCTAGGTCTAATCTCACCACTTACGCCCTGAAGACCACCCTCTTCTGCCTTCTGAATTGCCACTAATTCTGCCCAATTGGTCGTCCTCTTTCTAGCATGTTATCTCTATTTGTAATAGCCCTTTTCTATCATCTTTAAATATACTCATCATAAATTTAAGTTCACCCTGTCCTAAAAAACAAAAGGCCCATGTCTTTTTCTAGCTATTGACTTCCACCTGTCCCTTTCTATTAAAACATCTTGAAAGAATTCTCTACACTCGCCATCCCCAGTTCTTGATTTCCATTTGTTTCTCACCCCACTGCAATCTGGCTTTTTCCACAATTCTTTAAAAGGGCACCAAGGACCTCTGTGTCACTAAAGCCAGTGGATACTTTTTAATCCTTCTCTTGTTGACCTTTGGCAGCTTTTGTTCCCCCTCTACCCTTTTGAAACCCCCACGATGGTGGGGGTATTCTTCAGGATTGCTTCCTCCTTCTCTGGCCACTCCTCACTATATTTTGTAAGTTCTTATTACTCTATCAATCCATTAAAAGGTTAGCATTCTGAAAGGCATCTTGTCTTCACACTGTGCATTTTCCTGACTAGTCTCCTCCACTCCCTTGGTTTCAAGTAGCAATCTGTATGTCCAGTTCAGAACTTTCTCCTTGTACAGAAGTCTATGCCCTCCTATATTTTTCCATCTCTTTCTGAATGTCTCAGAGGCACTCCGCATGTCTATGACAAACTTTGCTACCACTTCCTCGCTAAATCTTCTCCTTCTCTTTTGTTCTTTCTGTGCATCTACCCAGTTATTTAGAAGTATTGAGAGTATCCAGAATATTAAGCCTACTCTTCTTTTTTCCAGACTCCTTCTCTACAGTTATCCAAACCAGTGCTTGAGAACAATCTTAACTTCTTCTCCCTTACTTGCCTTCCTCCACACCATTAGACATCTAGTTCTATAGATTCTGTCTTCCCAGTATCACTCAAATCCACTCACTTCTTTCCATTTCCATTGCCTACCATTGTAGGCCAGGCCACCATTATCTCCTTCTTGGACTCTAGCACCTAACTAGGGTCTTTGCATCTACTATTTCTCTTCCAACACTGCAGAGATAACACTCAGATAAAATGTAAATTTGATTATGTTCTCCCCTTCCAAAACATCCCATGTACTTTGGATAAAGTTTAAAATACTGGACGTGTTTCACAAGAATCTGCATTATCCAATTCTGATCTCAGCCTCTGATACGCCTTCCTGTACTTTTTGCTCCAGTGTTACTGAATCTTTTAAAATTTTTTGCTTATTGTAACCTCTCAATCATCACCAAACTAGCAAATTAGCTCCCCTCATTCCAACCACACGCCTTGCCATTCATGCCTATAAATTACTCTCCTCCTTTCTACCTCCTTTCTGCGAGACAATTCTTTCTCATCTTTCAGATCTGCTTAAAATTCACTCCCTCTGGCAAGTCTTTGCCTGACTAAATAAAGTCCCCTGTCATGGCTCCTATAGAGTTCTGCCCGAACACTGCCACACATGCAACCTTGTCTGTAAGTTTATTTACCACCATCTTCTCAGCGTACAGTCTGTCAGTGCTCAAAAAAAAAAATTCTTCTGAATGACTAAAGAAGCAAAGGAAACAGATTCTCAGACAGATGGGAGATGTCAATTGTGGTAATGCATCAAAGAGGTTAAGTAGGACAAGTACTGGTAAGGGCCATTTATGAAGGAGGTAGAAGCTAGATGAGTTAGAGTAGGACCTAGAGATAGAAGAGCAGTCTACTCTTTCAAGAAACTTGCTGAGAAAGGAAGGAGGCAGGTACAATATTCTGTTGTAGTAAAAATCTCTTTAGTGGTTTCTCGGATGCCACCGACATTTCCAATCCTTCCCTCCACTGCTGATAAGGTGGGCTTCCTAAAATGTAAACCCATTAAGGATACTCTCCTTGAAAACTTTCACTGACCCCTCATTGCTTTCAAGATACAGTTTTTACAAGAGTTTGCTTGGTGCACTTGAGGTGCAAAGATCTGGCTCCTCAGGTCGTCATTTTCACCATATCCAGAGATAATAGGGTGTTCTAGCCTTTGTATTTTCATCTGGAATGGCATTCCTATCCCAAACCTTCACAAATCAGTTCCTGCAACACCTAGAGTTCTGTGTACGTCTCCCTCATTGCATAAATCACGCTGTTTCAAAACTACTTGCTCACATGCTTCTGTATCTATCAGACTGAAAGGCCCTCTAAGGGAGGGATCTGTCTTCCCTCTACTGTGTCCCCAGGGTCAACAATGTTTTGCACATTGGGGTGGTCCATACAGAGGTTGGAGTTAGCAGAACAGAAGCCAGTTAAGATCACTGCCAATCGGCCACAGGGGGTGAGAAATGGTAGGCGTTTTGAGAGCTCTGTGGGCGGACGCGGGAATCACTCACCAGCCAGCACGAATTTGGCCATGGTGAAGCCGAGACCCCCGCCGCGAAAACCCGGCTCCGCGGTTTCCTGGCAACCATGCCGCCCGTGGCATGGCGCAGGCGCTCTTTGAAGCTGAGCGCGGCGGTCTGGAGCTGGGCAGGAAGGGTTAGGTGCTGCGGGTACACGATCATACACTGCCTTTAAGAATCTCTGTGATCTCTCTGGTTCCTGTTCCTGCAGCTCGAAAAACTTGTTATTCTTTTTGGTAGACTTTCTTTTCTGTAGACTTTCTCCAACCGCCGCGAACCTACATTTTTTTGACCTATGAAGGATCCGTAATTCGCGATACGCGCAGCTGCCGGGGACGCAGTCATGGCGGCGCTGTGCATGATCAAGGGGTTCTGACCTAAGGTGAGTGGTGGGCGAGCATAGGCGGGACAGTTGGTGGTACTTCACCCTAATTTATTATTTTTCGGGTGAAAGTTTTAGGAGTTTCCCTGGGCATTAAATTTGGGGGCGGGGGGGTTAATACTGCGCGGCCAAGCTCCGGAAGGACCGGCTTCTGACACTGGTTCTGACATCTAGTGAGACTGGCTGGTTGCATCTTTTTCACGAGCGCAGGCCACATACAAGCATCCCTTCAGTTTGCTCCTTCCCCTCCCGATCTGTCTGAGCCTCTATACTTACTAGTCCGGGTTCGGCTGTTGCTACATCTTTATGTTTTAAAGTATCCATCAACATTCAACTCTTAATTTTCATTGAACATATGTTCAGGGGAAGCTTTATGGGAACACTTGATGACCAGAAATCCAGGGTTTTTTTTTTTTAAACTTATTTATATAACGACTACTTCCAAAGTATCCTGACTCCTTTAAGACAGCTTACACGTTGTGGTAGAGGTAGGAGACGCTCTTATTGGTAAAAATAGTTGTACGGTTTTAATGTAAATCTTCATTGTCTCCATAGGTTCCTGTTTTTAATTAAAGGCATTTTATTTCTTGAAAAGCGTCGCTTTAATTTTTATTCCTTTCGTAATCCTTTCCTCTATAGGAAAACAACCGCATGTTTGCTCATTCACCAGTAGAAGCAACGTTTGTGTCATACAACTTGAAAGCCATTTGAAAGTGTTTCAGTGGATAGCAAAATGAATCACAGAGCAGGTTCCTTTTTATGGAATCTCAGACAACTTAATACTTCAGTTACAACAATCAGAACTGTGAGGCTGTACAGTTTGGGATTTTGCAGACCAAATATTGTTTATTCACACTGGAACCCAAGAAACCTCTTAAATAACTTTGATAATGGAGTGCAGTCATCTATTAGATATCTCGTGCAGGATTCCTTAATTTTTAAATCAGGAGATGACAACTTTCAAATAAAGGGCATAAGCACGGTAACAGTTCCTGCAGTTGACAGACTGCTTTGTCTTAGAAGACTGTCCTTTGACTCAAAACACTCTCCTGTTCCTGATGATGATTTGAAGAAAATGAATGAGGCCACTTATGAAGATGTTCTCATCAAAAAACCCAAACCAACCCCTAACAAATGCAGAGAACTGTCTCAGGAGTGTAATTCCCTGGTTGATGTGTTAGATAAATACTCAGAAGTACCAAGATATCTTAGTAATAACTATCTCTCAGCAATGTGGTCAATTGCCAAAAGGATGTCTGAAGACCAGAAGCGCTTTGAAAAACAGCTGATGTTTAGCCACCCTTCATTTAGCCAACTGTGTGAACAAACAATGCGAGAAGCCAAGGTCATGCCCTTTAACCAGTTGCTGTTCAGTCTTCATGCTGTGGTGAAGCTTGGAATTCCACAGAACACTCTGCTGGTACAGACTTTGCTGAGGGTGGTCCAGGTAAAATCTAAAGGAGACTTAAATCTCCTTTTACTCAATTTGGCATATCATTAAAGAAAGGGAAATAGAGATGTAGCTTCCTTGAAGGAGACTATTGGGAAATGGTAGCTTCCTTTATATTTGTTCCTGCACATACATGATTTAGAGATCATAAATTAGCGAGGTCTTTCCTTCTGTTTGCTATGGAAATCTATGAAAACTTGCTCTATTTTTCTTTTCCAAAGCTGAGTAATGAATAATAAGCTAAAATGAAGAGAGATACAAAATGTTCAAGGGAAGGTTGGGCAGTTGAAGGAAGGAGAGAAGAGAAGGGAATAATATTTACTGACTACCTACACCTTGTACCTATATAATGCAATTTAATCCTCAACAGCCCTGCAAGGTCAACGTTACCTCAGTGTTGCAGATGAAGAGACAGACTTGTGATGTTAAGCAACTTGGCCAAAGTCACACAGCTAATGGAATCATTTATGCATGCAGTAAACATTTATTGGGTATGAACTTGTTACTGCACTTGTCACTAGGGATATAAAGATGTAGAAGACATGATTCCTGCCCTTGTATTCTAGAGGGGAAGACAGGTATTTTGTAGGGAACTACAAAAATAACCAACATTCATTTAATGAATCATACAGTTACTGTGTTATAAGCACTATGGTGAGCACAAGGGGATATAATTACGAATAAAATATGGCCACATAGAGCTTTTAGTGCAATGAAAGAAAAATAGAATCTTGTGAGAGTGTATAACAGGATCCAAACTAGTCAGGAGAAGGCCTTCATGATGAGAAGTAGAGTTGTGAGAGGAGGATACAGGATTAGTATCTGGTCATAATTAAATAATTTTTAAAAAGACAGTAATTTCCTGAGGATTATCTGGCATAAATCTATCAAACTCGAGAGCTGGGTACATAGGTGTATGATAGTTTTTAACTTTAACTTTTTACATTTCTAATTTCCATATGTTCTCAACCAAGAACTGATTTTCAATTTGTGTGTGTCTGTTTAAACTACAGAATTTCCATGTTTATTTGATGGACTGTGTTCCCTATATAGTTACTGAGAAGAGATTATAGTAAGTCACTTTACCTCATCAATGATGCTCTTACTAGATCTTGATAGGTGTTTACATCAGTGTAGTATCTGCATTGGGGAGATTGAAGCAGTTAAGTATTTGGAGTCAGAATATCTGCGTATATGATCGTAACTCATTGACCTGTTGGGATGTTGTGAAGATATTTTAGCTAGAAATGAAAGGTTAGTCTGTTGTCAGTGAATTTGCCCTTCAAACACATAGTCAAATGATCTTTCCTTTCACAGCAGAGAATGATGGAATGTTGTAAATTGTTACGGAAACCCTTCTACAGGAAGTGAGACCTATTTTTTTCTCTCAGCCTTATTCATCTCATCTGGTTCTGACTTGAGATTTTTGTGCCTTGTTAGTCTTGTAATTTTAGCAAAAGAGTGTATCTCTTTTAACTTATTTCCCAGATGTAATCACAACTACTCTTGTGAGGTGTATAGACTAGTTGGGATTAAATTGTAGAGCACTGGTAAGCTATGTTGTTACTGTTCACTTTCCAGATTATGCTTATTGCTATTTCTGGAACCTAAATTAGTATCCTAACCCAAGGGGCCTGAAGGAATAATCTGGGCCCTAAGGCTCTTCTTGAGACTGAGATAGTTGTGGTAAATGTGACAGCAGATATGGATCAGAAAATTCACAACTAAACTTAACAGTTTGATACCAAGGAGAGGATATAGGGAATTTATAGGGGCACAGCTATCTAGGGTTCTTTAGGGATGGGCAAATTGTTCCATATACCTCAGTGGCTCTTATATTGCTACACTTGCTATCTTCATGACCTTGAGTCCTTAGAAGAGGTAAAAATAATGTTAGATAAAGTTACTTCAGAAGCAAAGAAATATAATCAATATCAAATGGATTTTCAGCAAAAATGGTGAATGTAAAAAAGTGTTGATGCATAAAAAAGTGTGTATTGGGTGTTTGGAAAATGCACTATGTATGACATCCCAAAGGTGCTTTTATTGCGGACTAACTGTATGAATTGCTGGTTTGATACTTAATTCTTTAATGGAAAGCGTCATTTCAGTAGATTGGCTTGGGTAAGATGCTCTACTATGGGCTCATTACCAATAGTGCTTTTGTGATTATATTTCAATAGGAGCGTATCAATGAGTGTGATGAGAAATGTCTTTCAGTTTTGTCAGCTGTTTTAGAGGCAATGGAGCCATGCAAGAATGTGGACGCTCTTCGGATAGGACTGAGGTGAGAAGACTATCCTGTGCTTTCTTCACGTGGCATTCTGTGCTCCTCTTACATCTCAAATCAAAAACTGAGATGAACGCTGAATTTTATTGGGGTAGGAGGACACTTTGTTAGTACCTATAGCCTCTAATACCTTAATGAACTTAAAATCTTGACTCTGTATCAGGTAGAGTTGTAAATAATGCTGCTTTTAGGGTGCACCAGAAGAAAGATGTGGGTAATATTGACATTTAAATTGATCTTAAAATGTAGTACTGAGGTGGGCTGTGGGAGAATTGACATGTATTCAATTCATAAGAGTTATTTGGCTGCTATGTGGAGGTTGCATGACACTGGCCCACCTTGAAAAAGGAACTTGAGTTTTAAAATCAGTGCAACTGATCTAATGTCATAGGTCAGTGAGAATAATAACTAATTCCCTTTTTCATTGATTGTGCATTGGGATAGCAGTATATCTCCTGATGTGATTTTTTGTTCGTAATGATAGCAGAATAATGTGAGAAGAAACAATGCTAGACTGGTTCTGGATCTTTCACTAATTATATGTAATTTCTTGGGCAGGTAGGTCATTCCTATGGGCTTCTTATTTCTTGCCTAGTCGTAGGAGCTGGACCAAATGACTTTTAAGATTTCTTTTCTGGTTTTAAGATTCTAGGATTGTGGTATTTATCGTGTTTGATTACAGGATACTAGTTGATCAGCAACTTTGGAAAATAGAACATGTCTTCACATTACAAGTTGTGATGAAATGTATTGGAAAGGATGCACCAGATATTCTTAAAAGGAAACTGGAGGTATACACCTTCTGAATTTTCTCTAGTGAGTGAGATTTGAAAAAATTTCTTGTGACCTGCTATCACTTTCTGAAGTCAGTTTTAGGAGGATGTTGTGCTTTGGGGTTAAACTTTGCTAAAGTAAAATAAGAGAAGTAGATTTATATTTATTTGTGTATTTAATGTCCATATATTTAAATAACTTAATCTACATATTACTTTATAGTTTATATATTTGAGTCATTGTGTTCAACTTTATACTTTTCATTTCAAAATAAAAGTTTAACATATTTTGCTACAAATGATAAATTTAAGTTTGTTTTTTTTTAGATGAAAGCCTTGAGGGACTTAGGCAAATTTTCTACATTGAATAGTCAGCACATGTTTGAGGTACTAGCTGCCATGAATCACCGTTCTATTTTACTTCTGAATGAATGCAGTAAGATGGTCATAGGTAAGAGGATTTTTCTTTCATGATTTTTAGCATCTCACCTGTTTTGGACTACATTTGCTTTATTTTAGAAACTTTGCTGTTACATGAAAAATATCTGATGATATGGTTAGATCTAAATGTTATATTTGCCTGTAGATTTTTATTTTTTAAAAAATACAGTACTTTTTTTTTTTTTTACAAAGAAACAAAAGTATTTAATATAGAGAATCTTGGATCTAGTTTTCAAAACTAGTAATTTTTGTTTATTTAACTCATTTTTAAAGATAACATCTATGGGTGTCCTTTAAAAGTATTGATCAACATACTGCAGTCTTGCAAAGAACTCCGATACTATAATTTGTATCTTTTCAAGGGAATAGCAGATTATGTGGCTACAACTTTTGACATCTGGAAGTTGAAACATGTAAGTATGTTGAGAGTTTAGAATAAACCTTTAAACTTTCAAGAAGCATATTACTTTGTTTAGCATTCTAATTATTTCTCTATCAAGGTTATGGCAGTTATGACCAAAATATTCTAATGGTAAATTGACTTGAACGGCTAGCTTCTTCACATTTCTATCTGGAGTTACCTGTTAATATTCTATTCAATATTTTGCTCCATCTTTCTATCTGAAATAAAAATTTTGTTATCTAAAGTTTGCCCTTGTATTTGTTTTTCAAAAGGTTGGATGGTATTTTGTATAATTAGGATCATTTTTGTCTTTCTACTTTTTCTTTGTTAGATTTAGAGTAATAAAAAATGGTTGATGTGACAGGTTTTTGAAGAATAAAATGTCATTACTTCAGTGATCCTGTCTGTTTTCTATTTATGGATATTAACTTGTGTCCTTAGTAAGAGCCTTTAAATTTGGGGGAAATATTAGTAATGTAAACATTTAAATGAAGCAGTTGGTAAAAACTTGTTTTCATAGTAAAGCAGTGGTAACCATGTAAGATCATGAGGTTTGGTATACTTTAGAGGAGAAGGTGAATATTGAGTTTGCTATGGAAATTGATTTTGGAAAAAAAAGTGCTAATTGTGAGAAATTCCAAGAGGTGAACTGGAAATTTTATTTTAATCATATTATTTCTGTTCCCATTTATAGCAATTAGTACTGAATATAGAAATTTTTGAGTTATCTCTTATGTATTAGAATGGAGGAAGTGGAGCAGTTCAAAATTGAGTTGGTCATTTTGCAAACTTTAGAAAAGGTGTATTTAAAGGAGTGTTCAAATCTATTATATGAAAAGCACATAAGAAAGGATTTATCTTTAAATGAAATGGAAATGTAGAAACCATTGTTTGCTCTGGTTCTCAGCTAATAAAAAGAGGTTGCTTATTCTACCTATTCAAGAATTACTGGAACGGATTTTGTGGGGAAAAGTTAATTTTGTTTTTAGGGTAGTCTCTCAATCAGGACAATTTTACTGCTGTTTAAATTTTTTGAGATCTAAAGATATTGTTACTCGCATATTGTAGTTACTAAAAAGTTTTCCCTCAATTCACTCTTTTTTTAAAGGTTATTTCTCTCCTCATTTTATTTGCAAACCTTGGCTTTCGACATACCGGTTTGATGGACTTACTTAAAAAGAAAGTAATAGATGAACCTGACTGCCTAAACATCAAAAACATTGTTCCTATTCTTCATGTGTATTCTTCTCTCAATCACTTCTATGAATGCCAGGCCCGAGAGTATGTACTTTCTTTTTAACTTTTTATTGCCAAATAACATTCTTACAGAAATGATTATAAATCATTATAAGCTCAGTGAATTATTACAAGTGAACATATCCATGGCTAGAAATAAAACAGTACTCCTGATTCATGAAGTTCAACAATTTTATCTTATTTTATTCTTGCTATCCTTTCTCTTGCTTGTTTCTTTGTTTTTTATGATGTATGTGTTAATTTAGCATAGGAGTCCTCATTTCAAACTCTCCCAGCTTATTCTCTTAGCTCCTGAGTTCATAGTTCAGTTTTGACCCTAACTATTCATTTGGCCCCAAACTACTGCTTTCTATTCTTTCCATTTTAACTACAGCCATGCACTTCTACTATTAAATACAGCAATTCCTCAGTTACACTAGGTTTTAATACCTCTGCTTTCTACCCAGAATATCTTTTCTTCCTCTCAAGATCAGTTAGGGTTCATCAAAAACCAGAAACACAAATAAAATGTCATTTTTTACAAGAGTGGTTAAAACCACAGACTGGAGACATCTTGTTTAGGTTTGTATCCCAGCTCTGCCATTCACTGTTGGCAAGTTACTTATCTGTGCCTCAGTTTCTTCATCTGTTAAAATGGGGATTAAAAAATAAGGGTTGTTTTTAATTGCAGTGAGCTATAAGGATTAAATGAGTTAACCTATGTCAGGTTCTTAAAACGGCTGGTACACAGGTTAAAAAAAAATTTAGAGTGTGGGTCACAGAGGCCTTGGAAAAATAAACTGGGGCAGTTCTGAGAGTCTCAGTAGTAAGATTCACAGACCATCTCTTTGCCATTATGTGGCTTGACTCCAATTGCTTTCTGTCCTTGTGGTTTTCTCTCAAAATTCAGATTTCCTAAAGAGAAAATCTGGTTGACTGAGTTTGGGTCAAATGCCCATCCCTCTCAGGCAGGTAATCAAAAAAGTGATGCTGGCCCTGCTAGGAAGCAGCTGCCCACTGTGCTCTCCACTGTACTGGAAGACTCGGCACCTACTGCCCTGCCTCGTCGCTCTCAGAGCCCCTGTGCTTGTCGTGTCTTATACACGTCTCTGGTGGAGCTCTAATTATTTGTCAGTGAGCCTGTCTCTGCTTCTCATTTGGAAAGTCCTCTAGAATTACACCCAGCTTCCTGTTACTCTGAATTTAGTCCAGGGCCTCGCACAGAATAGGCATTGTAAAAAACAGGATGAACTGAATCCCTCTTCCCTTGGCTTGGTTTTCTTTTGAGGCTCCTATGTACCTCCTATAGTTTCTTGACAAATAATGTCAAGCTGGGTGGTAACTAATATTCCAGAAACAGCTCCACAAATTCCATGGGATTAGGATTGGTTGGTTAGAGAGTTTTTCAGCTATAGGCATCCTAAGAGATAACTTGGTCCAATAAAATTGTTATATTTGAAATAGAGGGGGTATAACAAAGAACCGTAACCAGTAACAAAGGTTGAGAAATTGAATAAAACACACGAGGAGCAGAATCATACAGAAGGGGAATCATGAATATTGTACTTCTGTCTGACATGCTTTCATGTATCCCATGGTTCTCAACTGGGGGTGATTTTCCCTCCGAGGGGGCATTTGGTAATAGCTGGAGGCATTAGTGTTCATGGCAGGGGAAGGGGAAGAGAGGAGAGTTCTCTTGTCCCCTAGCAGGTAAAGGCCCCAAACGTCTTCTGGTGCACAGGACAGCTCCCCGGCAAAGAACTGCCTGGCCCAACATGTCAGTAGTGCTGAGACTGAGAAACCCTGATCTAACCCTTACTCTCCCACTTCAGCATTTTGCCCGTAAAGAAATTAGGGCAGTGAGAGTGTGGCTGGCTGATCACTCAAGATTAATCAGTCAGTTTCCTGAATGCTCATGAATGTGTAGTTGTCTGAATTTGGTATTCTGAGGATTATAGAAAAAGCAGTTTGTGTTCCCTGTCCTTCTTGTCATTTCAGTCCTTTGATTTCTTCTTTTCTTGTTCTGAATTTACCACCTAAAGATAATCCCAGACTTGCAGCCTAGTCATTAGTGTGCCTCCGACCTCTGGGACTCCTTTGGGTTGCAATGTGGCCACTGTAGATCCACAAGTGTCTTACGTTGAGAAATTCTGAAAGTCAGCTCATTCTTTTTCAAACCACTTTATTGAGGTATAACAACATGTTAAAAAGCTATGCATATTTAATATATACAATGTGAGTTTTGAGCTCATTCTTGACACATCCTTTTCCACTAACATTGTACTCATCATGTCTTCCTCATCTAAGTTTGTTTATTTAGTCAGAAAACATGTACCAAGCAGTCAGGTACTTAGGACAAAGATGAAAAAGATAACCATCCTTTTTGCCAGAAGATTCTGTGTAATGGGTAAGGTAGACACATAAAATGGCAATACAGTGTAGCACAAAAATTGGAGTGATGAGTTTTATACAGGATATATGGCAGGAGAGGAGGGAATTGTCAGGATGCTTGCCAGGAGAAGTGGAGGGTCAGAGTGGATGCCAAACAGTGCTGCTGTGAGGAATGGTACCTTAGCAGACTTAAAGATGGATAGATGGGAGTTAACTGTGGGCAGATAAGCAGGAAAGAACATTCTGAGTAGAAGGACTTTATATTCAAGCGAGGCAGGAAAGAAACAGCAGAGCAGGTGCAGGGAATGGCATCTACTGGGTGTTGCTGAAGCATGAGGTACAGCAGGAGGAGGGGATGAGAGAAGACTGAGGTACTACCACTTACTCAGTATGTGTATCTGTTATGAGAAGGACACTGCACCTGAAAGACGTGTGCACACCTACTGCAAGCCTACTTTTCTTCCTCCTTTGAACTCCTTAAACTACTGGTTGTATGGCATCTCGCTAGCTCTACCATGACTTTGTCTTCTGTTCATGTTTGGAAGCTGACCTTTCTTTGTTCCCCTGCAGGTTTCTAGAAGTTATGGCTAGTGCTGTGACTACTTATCTTTACCATGTCTCTTCTGAAAACCTATTGAATGCTGTGTGTTCATTTTGTATGATGAACCATTTTCCCCTGGTCCTTATTAATCAGCTGCTCCAGAAGGACGTCATCAATGAGCTGCTGCTGTCAGGTAGGGTGTCAGTGCACAATGGTGACTGAAACGGGCAGTACCATGAACTACTACCTGTGATTCTGAATGGTGTCTTAGTTGGAGCAGTGATAGTTAGAATGAACAGAGCAGACACTACTAAGGAAGGACTGAGAATGGTGGAGTCAAAGGTCAGTGCTTAAACCTGCAAACCTATGGAGCCTTATTTTTTTTTTTTTATTTTGTTATCATTAATCTACAGTTACATGAAGAACATTACGTTTACTAGGCTCCCCCCTTCACCAAGTCCCCCACACAAACCCCATTACAGTCACTGTCCATCAGCATAGTAAGATGCTGTAGAATCACTACTTGTCTTCTGTGTTGCACAGCCCTCCCCGTGCCCCCCCCCAACTATACATGCTAATCGTAATGCCCCCTTTCTTTTTCCCCCCCTTATCCCTCCTTTCCCACCCATCCTCCCCAGTCCCTTTCCCTTTGGTAACTGTTAGTCCATTCTTGGGTTCTGTGATTCTGCTGCTGTTTTGTTCCTTCAGTTTTTCTTTGTTCTTATACTCCACATATGAGTGAAATCATTTGATACTTGTCTTTCTCTGCCTGGCTTATTTCACGAACATAATACCCTCTAGCTCCATCCATGTTGTTGCAAATGGTAGGATTTGTTTTCTTCTTATGGCTGAATAATATTCCATTGTGTATCTGTACCACATCTTCTTTATCCATTCATCGACTGATGGACACTTAGGTTGCTTCCATTTCTTGGCTACTGTAAATAGTGCTGTGATAAACATAGGGGTGCATATGTCTTTTTGAGACTGGGAAACTGCATTCTTAGGGTGAATTCCTATAAGTGGAATTCCTGAATCAAATGGTATTTCTATTTTGAGCTTTTTGAGGAACCTCTATACTGCTTTCCATAGTGGCTGAACTAGTTTTCATTCCCACCAGCAGTGTAGTAGGATTCCCCTTTCTCCACAACCTCGCCAACATTTGTTGTTTGTATTTTGGATGGTGGCGATCCTAACTGATGTGAGGTGGTATCTCATTGTGGTTTTAATTTGCATTTCTCTGATGACTAGCGATGTGGAGCATCTTTTCATGGGTCTGTTGGCCATATGAATTTCTTCTTTGGAGAAGTGTCTGTACAGCTCCTCTGCCCATTTTTTAATTGTATTATTTGCTTTTTGTTTGTTGAGGTGCATGAGCTCTTAATATATGTTGGATGTCAACCCTTTATCGGATCTGCCATTTATGAATATATTCTCCCATACTGTAGGATACCTTTTTGTTCTATTGATGGTGTCCTTTGCTGTACAGAAGCTTTTCAGCTTGATATAGTCCCACTTGTTCAATTTTGCTTTGGTTCCCTTTCCCAGGGAGATATGTTCATGAAGAAGTCACTCATGTTTATGTCCAAGAGATTTTTGCCTATGTTTTTTTCTAAGAGTTTTATGGTGTCATGACTTACATTCAGGTCTTTGATCCATTTCGAATTTACTTTTGTGTATGGGGTTAGACAGTGATCCAGTTTCATTCTCTTACATGTAGCTGTCCAGTTTTGCCAGCACCATCTGTTGAAGAGACTGTCATTTCCCCATTGTATGTCCATGGCTCCTTTATCATATATTAATTGACCATAAATGTTTGGGTTAATATCTGGTGTCTCTATTCTGGTCCACTGTTCTGTGGCTCTGTTCTTGTGCCAGTACCAAACTGTCTTGATTACTGTGGCTTTGTAATAGAGCTTGAAGTTGGGGAGCAAGATTCCCCCAGCTTTATTCTTCCTTCTCAGGATTGCTGTGGCTATTCAGGGTCTTTGCTGTTTCCATATGAATTTTTGAACTATTCATTCTAGTTCGTTTGAAGAATGTTGTTGGTAATTTGATAGGGATTGTATCAAATCTGTATATTGCTTTGGGCAGGATGGCCATTTTGATGATACTAATTCTTCCTAGCCAGGAGCATGGGATGAGTTTCCATTTGTTAGTGTCCTCTTTAATTTCTCTTAAGAGTTTCTTATAGTTTTCAGGGTATAGGTCTTTCACTTCCTTGGTTAAGTTTATTCCTAGGTATTTTATTCTTTTTGATGCTATTGTGAATGGAATTGTTTTCCTGATTTCTCTTTCTATTAGTTAATTGTTAGTGTATAGGAAAGCCACAGATTTCTGTGTGTTAATTTTGTATCCTGCAACTTTGCTGAATTCCGATAGTAGTTCTAGTAGTTTTGGAGTGGAGTCTTTAGGGTTTTTTATGTACAATATCATGTCATCTGCAAATAGTGACAGTTTGACTTCTTCTTTACCAGTCTGGATTCCTTGTATTTCTTTGTTTTGTCTAATTGCTGTGGCTAGAACCTCTAGTACTATGTTGAATAACAGTGGAGAGAGCGGGCATCCCTGTTTTGTTCCTGATCTCAGAGGAAAAGCTTTCAGCCTCTCTCTATTCAGTATGATGTTAGCTGTGGGTTTATCATATATGGCCTTTATTATGTTGAGGTACTTGCCCTCTATGCCCATTTTGTGGAGTCCATTGTGATTTTTCCTTTCTCATTTCTGATTCTGTTGATGTGTGTAGATTCTCTTTTTCTCTTAATAAGTCTGGCTAGAGGCTTATCTATTTTGTTTATTTTCTCAAGGAACCAGCTCTCGGTTTCATTGATTTTTTTTCTATTGTTTTATTCTTCTCAATTTTATTTATTTCTTCTCTGATCTTTATTATGTCCCTCCTTCTGCTGACTTTAGGCCTCATTTGTTCTTCTTTTTCCAATTTCGATAATTGTGACATTAGACTATTCATTTGGGATTGTTCTTCCTTCTTTAAATATGCATGGATTGCTATATACTTTCCTCTTAAGGCTGTTTTCGCTGCGTCCCACAGAAGTTGGGGCTTTGTGTTGTTGTTGTCTTTTGTTTCCATATATTGCTTGATCCCTATTTTAATTTGGTCATTGACCCATTGATTATTTAGGAGCATGTTGTTAAACCTCAATGTGTTTGTGAGCCTTTTTACTTGATTTGTACAATTAATTTCTAGTTTTATACATTTGTGGTCTGAAAAGTTGATTGGTAGAATTTCAGTCTTTCTATGGAGCCTTCTTTAATGACAGGTCTTCCATATGGAAGGCAGGAGTAAGAGACATCATTATTGTTCCTCTTACTTATATTTTGTACACTTATACAAAAACTAAATGTTCTCTTTATGCCTTGAACAAAGGTATTTGTACTTCCTAATCCTTAGATGTCACATTTGAAGCCAAATTAAGTGAACTTTTACAGCTATGAACATTTGTTTTTTTGTATCATTAATCTACAATTACATGAGGAGTATTATGTTTACTAGACTCCCCCCTTCACCAAGTCCCCCCCACAAACCCCATCACAGTCACTGTCCATCAGTGTAGTAAGATGCTGTAGAATCACTACTTGTCTTCTCTGTGTTGCACAGCCCTCCCCATGCCCCTCACACACATTATACATGCTAATCGTAAGGCCCCCTTTCTTTCCCCCCACCTTATCCCTCCATTCCCACCCATCCTCCCTAGTCCCTTTCCCTTTGGTACCTGTTAGTCCATTCTTGGATTCTGTGATTCTGCTGCTGTTTTGTTCCTTCAGTTTTTCCTTTGTTCTTATACTCCACATATGAGTGAAATCGTTTGGTATTTGTCTTTCTCCACCTGGCTTATTTCACTGAGCATAATACCCTCTAGCTCCATGTTGTTGCAAATGGTAGGATTTGTTTTCTTCTTATGGCTGAATAATATTCCATTGTGTATATGTACCAAATCTTCTTTATCCATTCATCTTCTGATGGACACTTAGGTTGCTTCCATTTCTTGGCTATTGTAAATAGTGCTGCGACAAACATAGGGCTGCATCTGTCTTTTTCAAATTGGGCTGCTGCATTCTTAGGGTAAATTCCTAGGAGTAGAATTCCTGGGTCAAATGGTATTTCTATTTTGTTGTCTCATCTATTTTTATTCCTAGCAACACCCCGGCACCCATAATGGTAGCTCTGTAAATATTTGTCAAATGAATCAAGGAGTGAAAGAAATACTGAAATATTGTTTTACAAAAGTTCTTTCAATACCCACAGATTTTACCCATCTTGTGAAATAATACCACATCTCCTCCTGTGTCCATAAACACAGAGGAGGTGGGATGGTGAGTGGTTGGGGGTAACTTACAATGTCTATACAGGGGCACATTTTCATGATGCATCTGACTGATCATACATTCCTAAGATTTCTGGTTGACAGACACCTTAACAAGCCAGTGGCAGCAGTCATACTAGTTATACTTAACAGTTATTGGGCACGTTAGTCCCCGCACTGTGCTAAGGGCTTTATCTGTGTGAACTCATTGAGCTCTTACAACCAGCCTTGTGGGGGAGGATTAGTTTTCTCCATTCAGCAGCAGAGGAAACTGAGGCGCAGAGAGTTACATGAGCAGGACTCTGTGAAGCCTCACAGGTGTGTGCAGGGCTTCTAGGCTGCCCTGAAGAGGAGAGGAAGGGGCAAGGCCTGTGCAGTCGGGGGGACACCATTAGGCAAGAAACTGACTGCCTCCTAGATCCAGAGCTGTTACGCTGTTAACTATTTTATACACTGGGCTTCTGCAAAAGATTTCTTAGAGGAACAGGGTTTTGTCTAGCTAGAAGAACAGGCTTCTGAAAACAAACAAAAACATAGATGTTTCACAGTTTTACAGAAAGGAGAACTAAGATTTCAGGCATGTTAAAACCCTTGGCAGTCATTACCAGTGGCTGAGCCAGTTCTAAGCTTCTTGACCCCGACCAGCACAGAAGCTTGTTCCCTGTGCCACATCGCCCGATGTCTCCATAATGGCACTTGAATTTGGTACACTCATTGATCAAGAGACTTGTTTGTCTAAAACTTTGATTTACAGAGGTATGTCCTGAGCAATATTGAATAAAATGAGGTGAATTATAAATTAAATTTAGAAATATTTGTCTCACGGAGTTGTTAGAGGAAAACAGGAAGGACAAGGCAAGGCTAGACAAGGCAGGAAGTGGAAAGAGCACTCAGGGGATCTGAAACTGACCAGGGCGAGTGTGAGTGTGAGTGTGAGTGTGTGCGTGTATGTGTGTGTGTATGAGGGGTGGGGATATGGCGAAGAGGACGACTTATTGTCCTAGAATAAAAATGACAACAGTCATAACAATAACATTACTTTTTGAATGCCTAACATGTGACAAGTTCACAAAGCTGAATACTTTACATGCATCATCACTTCTAATATCGAGGTCAGTCAACTCTCCCCATGTCCTGGAAGAGGAAGCAGAAGCACAGTGAGCTGAAAGGGGCAGAGAGAAACTCAACCAAAGCATTAAAGTGCATGCTCTGAACGTCTCAGCTATGTCACCACTTCAAAGCCGCCAGAATCAGGGATTCAGGTGTTCTTGCATCCAGCAAGATGGGACAAGGCCTCGCTTAGAGCTAAAGCCCCCTGGCTTAGAGCTAAAGCCCCCTACCCCGACTCAGGGACACTATGGAAGGGTTGCACTAGACCTACCTCTAGGTCAAGCTGAGCCAGTCTAGGTAATTCAGCCACCTGCTGCTTGGATGCCTGAGATTCTTTGACCTGGGGACCAAGCCTTCCATTCCCATTAGAGCTGACATGCAGAGACTCCAGGTGGCCACATTTTAGTCTGCATACAAGTCAGAAACAATGGCTGAAAGTAAGCCCTGCATTTGCACAGCCCTTTACATTTTTCAAAATATTTGTGTTTTTTCAAGGTCATTAGGGCAGGTGTTATAACCCCTACTTGACAGAGCCAAGAGTTGGATCAGAACAAAGGGGAACTTCACGGAGGGTCACACACATGCCAGAGGGAACCGACCTAGAACCCAGCCTGTGTCTTCACAGGCCATTTCCTCTTTGTAGGGCAGCAGAGCACAGACAGCGCCGGGAGGGGTCAGGGGTCTGAAGGGCAGGAGGAAAGTCTCCAGCATGACAGGGGTCCAGTGTGGAAGGAAAACTGTCTGTTCAGAGGGCACAGTGCTGGCTGCCCGACTCCTCCTCCGCAGGGCGGGGCCCGGAGGAGCTGTGCCCAAAGGTATTTTTGTCTTGTTGCTTCAACCCAGGCAGCTCCACTTGGAAGGATTTATGATTTCTTGGGTTTGTTTTGTAAACAGAGCCCAAACCACAGGAGGGAACATTCCCAGGGTCTTCCTTCGTGCTGATGTTGCTCTGAAATGATTTTGCTTCAGGCTAGTATTACACTGTAAATGTTCTCAAGTTGTTGAACCTAGAACATTAGAATGGCGAGAGGCCTCGCAGGTTACCCAGCCTATTTGCCTCATTTTAGTGAGTGAAACTGAGGCCTAGAGATGCAGAGGGAGCTGCCTGAGGCCTGTGGCCAACTAGGGCACAGGGCTGCACTCCAACGCCTCACACCCCCCAGTGCCGCTTCCCCAACCTTGTGGCCCCAGAGCGGTGACCACAACAGATGGAGTCCATAGCTTCATGGAGCTTTGACTCTATAGGGGAGATCGCCTTTAAACAAATAATTAAAGGTGAGCAGTGAAGGCATAGAGAGGCTTTGAGGGCTTCTAACAAGGGGCATAACTTGGCCTAGAGTTCAGGGATGGCTGCCTTAAGGGCATGGGGCTTCCAGGGGAAGGAGGGGTGGTTCCCTGGAGCAACAGGAGAGGCCTTGTCTGTGCAGAGCGACCAGGATGTCTTCAAGATGTGTGGTGGCACAGGTGCAGGAGCTGGGGGGCCTGAGGAGGGGCTGGGGGCAGGTGGGAGTTCAGTTCATATTTTAAACACAGTGGAAAGTTTACAGCAGAAGAACAGGAAAGTGATGGGGTTTGGTTTGCTTTATACATAAATCTCTCTGGCTGCATTGAAGGCAATGAGCTGGGGACGACCTGTCTCCTGACATGGAGACTGGCCTAGTGACTCAGCACACCCTCAGTGTAGGCACAGCTGGGAGAGGGGATCCAGCTATGATTTCTCTTAGGGCAGGTGTTAAACATAGAGCAAGGCCCAGGACACATGCCCTCTAAAACTCTTGTGGCCTGAACTGGGGCAAAAGCCAAACTGGTGTCCTTGCTGGTGTTCCAAGGACATAGTGGAAGCTGGCGGGGCCTGAAAGAAATGTCTTGGGTAGAGGAGGGGATGCCAAGGGGTCAGGGTGCAACTTGGTGGACCTTGGAGGCTGGGCTGGCCTTGGGTTTGTGGCCAGGTCTGTTGACTTTGATGGGGGCAAAGCTGAGCCTGCCAACCTGCAGTTAGAGAAAGAGAAACATGTTTTCAAGTGCCTGTGAATATGTCCTGAACTTTGGAGCTATGAAAACCCCAACTCAGACTGTCTCTGCATACCAAATGGGACACTGGAAATTTGGAATTTTCCACCACTGACTTCTGGTGTAGAATACCTGGACATAACTGGTCTGGGAGGGCCCTGCTCTCACACTGGTCCCTGTGCTTTCTCAGTTCAGAAAGCTGTTTTAATGTTCTTTCCCCCTTCTCTTTGTCTTTCTATCTGCCCACTTGTCTGTTTGTCTTTCCTTTTTTCCTTTAGGAGACAGTGTGGGATTTAGATATATGCAAGTCTGGGTTTGAAATAGGGCTTTTCTACATACTGGTTAAGTCACTTTTCCTAGCCTCTTGGATTCTCAGTTTCCTAATCTGTAAAATGGGTATGTTATTATTTTAATCATAGAGTTGTAAGGTTTGAATTAAGCAGTATGTGTAATACACTTAAGAACCTGGCACATAGTAGGTGCACAATAAGGTACTATGGCTCATTCATTGGTTTAGTGTTTATCTGGTAGCTACTGTGGGCCAGACTCTAGCTAGGGTCTGGGGTCATAATGCTGACCTCCAAAACGCCCCTTTCAAGTCTCAGGTAAGGATTAGGATCCCCGCACCTCAATGGCAGCATTTGGGGAAAATGACTCCTCTCGGGGGGCATCTGGAAAGAGGCTCACAAACTAGGGATGGAACTAGATGCTGTCTAAGGGCTGCTGTCAAGTGCCCTGATGCTCACTTTTTTGCCATTTTTTTCTTGTAGTTTCTTTGTTCAGTTCCATTCAAATGATCAACTATATTGTGCCTGCTACCATGTGGCAGGCCCTGGGCGAGGTCTGCCGAAGGACACCGAGGCTGGTCAGCTGTGGGCCTTGGCTAAGCTGATTATGCAGAGGTACGGTAACTGAGACAGTGACAGGACAAGCCCTTCCCATGAGGGCTGTCCATAGGAACAAGTCTCTTGGGCTTGTGGTAGAAGACTCACTGGGTCTCCTGATTTCTGAAGCTTATCATAGGAAAGGATGTCAGATGTCATTTCTGGGTCCCGTGGATGCAGAGCCAGAGCCCGTGGTAGAAATCTCCATAAGGCCCATTTTATCTCATTAACAGGAACAGAGCTTTCTTGTATCTTTGGATGTCCAGCAAGAGAAAAGACTGTCTGGTAAGCAGAGCGGGCATGCTATCTCTGCAAGTGCTCAGGGAAGGCTGGATCAACACCCACCGGGGTGTTGTGAAGGGAATGCCTGCTTTGGGTAGGAGGTTTAATGGGATGACCTCTCGATTTCCAAGTAACTCAGAAATGGAAACGTTCTAAGTTTCCATTGTCACCACCTTCTCTTGGATACTTGCCAGCTTCCCCCCACTGTGGCTAACCCTGCAGTTTACCTCACTTCTTCCTGAACCCAGCTCTGAACCTTCCCGCGGCACCCTACCAACTTAGTCCCAGTGTGTCAGGCTGCTGGGGCATGTGGGAAAGAGATTCCCGTTGGAATTCTGGCTGGACAATTTAGTTTTGTTATCTCATCAGGTCCTCTTAGAAATCTTCCCCCCTTGAAATATTTGTGATTTCTTTCCTAGATTTAAATTTCACACACATTTCATATGATAAAAAGACACATACACCAGCATCTGTTACTACACTTTCAAGCCTGATATTTTGAAAAATCAGTAGCACAGTAGACCTAGAGTCAGGCTGCTGGATTCAAATCCCAGCCTTCCTACTTACTACCAATGTTTCCCCAGCCAAGCTACTTACTCTCTCCAAGAGATTAATTTCTTAGTATCTGTAAAACAAGGTGCTAATAACATCTAGCTTAGAGAGATGCTGTGAGACTAAATGGATAATAACATGCAAGGAATTTAGAACAATGCCTGGAATATTGTTTTCCAATAAATGTTAATGGTAAACAGGTAATCATCAGATAATTATTTTGTTCACAATCCTTCATTTACTTTCATGTATTAATTTTAGAACTATTTCTTACACTTTTTAGATATCAGAATATCAGCATTGAAAGGATTCTGGAAGTTTCCAAATCCAACCCATCTTTTTATTGCTAAGAAAACTGAGCCCCAGAGGGGTGAAATTACTTGCTCATCTAGTGTGCAGAGCCAGGAAGAGAATGCACGGGTCTCTTCTCATCCGATGCCCTTTCACAAATCATCATTTCCTTTACGAAGATTAAATAAGGGTTCTGTTTCTCTGGTAGGTTGCTTATAAAAACAAACAAATCATAGGCATGTAATTAAATAAGTACTGAAACCCTTTCAATGAAATTTGTTGTTTAAATAATTGGAAAGAGGAAAATGAGATTTGCATGAAACTTTCTGTTTCTATGCTTCAGAGGACTTCGGACGTTGGCTTCCGGGGGTCAGCAGCCCTGCACCACTCCCTTCCTTAGGCCTCCATGCATCTTGAGGAGCAAGGGCCAGCCCCAGGATAACCTTGTATTAATGCCTCTTCTCAACAGTCCTCCTAGTTTACTTCTTGGAATACCAGTTCCAGGGCCCATGCTCTCATCCTGTGTGGTTTAAATCATTTACAGATGTGCTGCCAAGCTTCTTCATTGTGTGTAAAATTTATTTTTGCTTCAGTTGCACACCATACTGTTGGGGAGAACTCTGAGCTAAGTGAGTGGTGTGATGTCCTGCAGAGTGGGGCCAACTGGCTGCAAAGAGGTATGATGTGATGTCAAGGCATTTCAAGGAAGACTTTCCTGGAATAGGTGCAACTTGGTTTTGAGAGTTTATAAGAAAGCAGGATCAGGGTAGCGACAAGTTTAAGTCAACCTTCAGCTCGACTGAGCAACACTGAGTGAGCCATGCATTTCTGACTGTCCTATGGAGAGACCTTGTTACCCACTAGACCTGCCTATGCACATTGCCTATGTTATTGATTTCAAGTGCTGCCACAAATTCCAGAATTTGAAAGTGAACAAAAATGTCCAAGAGCCATAGTCCTAAGCAGGACATGGAAAAAGTGTTCCTTGGTGACATAATTTTGTGTAATACTGGGTTGAACAAAGTTCAAACTGATTCCTCACTGCAGGATTTGTCAGTGTCTTAACGTGTTAATATGTATACTGTATATGTATATATGTGTATTATATGAATATGTATATATATGATGTACTAATATGTATAAATGTATTGTTGGATTCCCCTGAGGAAGGCGCCGCCCCAAATCACTCACCAAAGACGTTTCTTGATGCAACAAGCAAGAGGAATTTATTCAGAAGCCAACTAGCTGGGGTCCACGTCAGCCCGTCGCAGCGGGTCTCAACAAGGACCCAGAGCACACAAAGCCAGAAGGTTTTATAGCATTTTCAAAAGGGGTAAAATTTTCCATAATTACAATACAGGGTTTTTTCTATAGGCTCATAAATCTTTTGCTGGCGCCACATCCTGGGGTCTGGTTAGATGAGATCACCTTCGGAATGTCTAGGGTGGTTCTAGCAAGATAAGCTAGGCATGTATGATTAACTGATTTACGGTTGGCTAACTAAAGGTCACTACAATTGACACAGGCTAACTAACTTGTTTTTCAAGATTCTAATGATTTTCCTTCTTCTGGGTTAGGGGGTGGTATTTAGGCCTTAAGATGGCTGTACTTATGCTAACTTTTGATTCTTCAGATCCTACATTTCCCCACTTCTCTTTTTGGGGCATTCCAATCATGGAATGTTTGTATCTTCTTGTGAGGTGAGTGAGTGGTATTGTTGCTTCAACATTAGTACATGAACAGCACTCACTCTTTTTCTAACAAAAGTTATCAACCGGTTTAATATGCAGGGTCTCAAAGTTAGGAGCAACACAAGGATGAGTAGGGGCCTAGTCAGAGTGGATATCAGGGTTGTAAACCACGGGGACCTAGTGAACTAAGATTCAAACAGTCCTTGGCCTGCTTCTCGCTCTCTCTTCTTCTGATCTAGCCTTTCTCTAAGTTTTGACATTGAATCTCTTACTATCCCGGAATGATCTGCATAAAAGCAGCATTCTTCTCTTAAAGCTGCACACAGTCCTCCTCCTTTTAGGAACAGCAGATCTAGCCCTCGTCTATTCTGTAAGACTACCTCAGAGAGGGAAGTCAGAGATTCTTCAAGTTTTGTAATGGATTGCTCTATGGTTTTTAGGTCTTCATCAATAGCAGTCCTTAGTCTTTCCTAATGCTGGTTCCCTTGAACAATAGCGGCTGCCTCCGTTCCCACTCCAGCTGCGACTCTTATCTCTAACAACACGGCTAAGGTCAGCGAGACCGGCTCTCTCTTATATCTCTGCTTAGGTTCAAATTCAGCTACGAATGAGAGATCATCATGATACATCAACCTGGGCACCAGCTGGACCATGATACAGAAATCACGGGAGGAGTTGAAGGCAGAAGTAGAGACACATGGGGTCACTCCAGTGTTACAAGCCCACTATCCCTCGGGAGGAGGGATTAAATACCTGTTTTTACCAGGGAAGGCTATGGGTATGGTCTCATTCTTTCTTCTACAGATAGAGACTCTAGCTGCTGCTAGGGAAGAGGGGTGATGACCGCTCTGGCTGCTTCATGCTGAGAAGGGGGCGCAGTAAAGGGTGCAGCTAGGTCTCCATCACTGGTCAGTTGAGAGGGCTTCAGAAGGCTGGCGCTTCTATTCTGGGTTTCATTTTTATTACTATTTGCAGTTTTGTGGCTTCTAGGCAAGATAAAACAAATTGTGTTATTAGGTTATGTAGCAACATCTGGAGTTGGATTTTTTATTCTGGAAGGAGGCTGCATTATTGAAACGATACTTCTCTCTAAAATCACTCTCATTTTTACTAGAAGTAACTAGGTTAAGAAAATAATTAACAGCTGGCTTGATTATTTGCACAGGTGCAGCAAGAAGAGCAATTGATTACACAGGCTCTTTTAAATATGCTTTGCTGGAACTTTTTGTAAGGAATTTCAGATTGAACTTTTAAAGGCCTCTTGAGGCCAGACAGCCAAGCCAGACTTGCCATCAGGCTTTGCCTGCAGTACCTGTAGATTTGGATGAATTCTTCTCTTCTCGAGGTCTCTGCACCTGCCAGGAAGTGACCTTCTTTACTCACCTGGTAAGGCTGCTGGGAACTCTGTAAGCAAGGTACCAGGCCAGTTCTTCCAAGGGGCTTTGTTGGCTTTATAAAGTCAATCTTAGTTCTTTAAAGTTGTTCACATCTGAGTTTATACACATGTCTCTCAGGTACGACATTCCAGTCAAAGCCCTGGTAGTATAACCAGTGTTCTTAAGTAGTCTTCTCACAAGGAAAGCAGATTCTTATTGAACTCGTGCAAATAAACATACTGCCATGGAATACAAAAACAGTCACTGAAAGTTTTTAAACTCTGGAGGGATCAAGTAGAGAGAAGGATGTTTCAATTCTGCTCATAAAGATAGTCATTTACTAAACTGTTGTCAGTTTCAGAGAACAAGGTTAAAACACTTTACCAGCAACATTTGAAACAAAAAGACACAAAATCATTTTCTTTAGTTTATGTAATCTTATGTAACTAATACCTGTTCTGCTGAAATCTAGTTCTTTACCAGTTTAGGGATAATACTATAAATGACAAAAGACTTACAAATGACAATGGTTAAAGATATGGTGAGAGCTTACTGTAAAACAGTTGACATAAGGAAATTCTGATATTTCTGTAATACAAAACATTCAGTAACAAAGTTTAGCATCATTCTCTTTGACAGTGCTTTCTTGGTAAATAAATATATATATATATATATCAGACAAATAAGCCAAATTAGTCAAATACTTTGTCTAGTGAGAAAAAATTCTTCTGACATGTTCCAGGGGCCCTCTGGAAAATATCAGAGTTAACTAGAGGTAGAAGCACCTTTTTGCATTTAATTTTTTTAGAACTATCATTACACATTTATTGTCTATATACTCAGCACAGTAAACGAGATATCTTAAAAAGTGGGGCAGCAGGGGAGACTGCTGCTGTCAATTTTTAAAGACAACATACAGAAAGTCAAACTAATTCTAGGTTACTAAGCATTCTTGAGAGAATGGTAGCAGATGGTAGATTCTTCTGCTTTCATCTTCAGGAGGGGAAAAAAGCTACAATAAGAATTCATATTTAGCTGAAAGAACTGTCTAAACTCAAGGCAGAGTATAATATTACTAGGCATACAAAAGACCTGTTAGAGATACATACAAAGAATGAATATGGCTATAGTCAAATTCAACTTAAAAGTTTAAGCAGAATCTCAAATTTAAATGTCTCTTTCTTTCACACAGATATTCAGATATGACCAGAAATATGCTTTGAGATGAAAGAGATCAGGCATTTTACTTTTTCATTTAGGGACTGAGAAATGATGACCTTTGGCTTACAATCAATAGCTTACAAACAGTGAAAATAATAAGAACATAACTCAGCATAAGTGTCTAAGACCAGATACAAAAAACAGAGAAAGTGCTTAAGTTTACAGGTCTTCCCTGAAAGCTTCAAGAATGTTTTACTCTTTAATAGTAGATTCCCCCATGTTTTTTTTTTTTTTTTTAAAACATACAGCATATAAATTAAACAAGAAGACCTGGTGGTTCTCAAAAAATCTATTACAACTTTTTTCAAAAGTGGTCACACGTTCGTCTATCTAAGCCTTCACAGTGAAACCTGTTTTTCTGGGAGAAACATAATCTTGTCCAGATTCTACAGTTTAATAAATTTTGGTTTGTTAACTAAGTGCATTTAATCAGCTGAAAAAAGCTTTGTTACTATTCTGCTTAGGAATTCAATTTTTCAGGCCATGCAATCATTTTTAATAACAAAATATTTCAAAGGCAAATAAAGGTTATACAGTTGTTAACAAACTTTAGCTTTTAGTCCCTTTAACATTACGATTTCATGGCAACTCACTGAGACTTTAAGCATGAGAAACTGCTGTGATCTTTCAACATTAAGAGCAGACTAACAGTTAAAGAAAACTGTTTAACTGGAAATGAGATTTTAATTTTGCTGTGCACTTGATATCAAGACTCACTTGCTTTAATTTCACTAGGCATGACTATATCTGTAAGAATATAGTAATTTATTCTTCATTTGCCCCATGGTCCCAAGCACATAAGCCGGTGAGAATTATGCCTGGGCTTGCCTGCGGCTTGACTGGGTTTATCTCACTTTATCTCTAAACATCCTAACCCTCCCCCCAAAGCAACAGGCTGAGCGGATCTTCTACAACAAAAGGCACCACGCTGTTTTCTCTCTTTGTCTCTCTTTAAATAAATAGCTGTACTTTAGAACAAAGTTACTTTCTTTTATCACAAAACACATTCTTTAGCATGCAGAAGAGTTTTCATTTTTTATACTTTTTCTTATTAAAACATACATCTTTTAGCATAGAGAAATGTTTTTCTTTATTACTTTAAGTGGTTTTAATTAGAACTTAAAACCATTAGAAACTTTAACTTCTAGTGAACACTGAGAAGCAGGACACTGCAAACTGTCAAACTAACATTTTCTAGACCAACAAACTCACGAACACATTCTACAATTTCTGCAACCATGAGCTTCACAGCACAATCTCCCAGCAAACACAGAGCACATCTTCTCAACTTAACAAAACTCTAAGGCTTTAAGTTACTACAAAGATTCTCAGGCTGCAGGTAGGCATACACACTGCAACACACAATTTAAAAGGTGTTCACTTGCCACACTTATCCAGTTCACCTACCTGCAACAACTATGCTAGCCTACTCACAAGACCCCCACTGAACACTAGACAAAGCCAAGCTTCTAAGCATTCTATTCTTAAAAGATTTAGCAGATAACATGACTCAAATGACTCTAGGTAAACTCAGGCAGCCGACAACTACCAGGACATGCCCGCCTCAGGCAAACTCAAATTAGCATTAATGCTTAACACTTTTTTACCAGGTTTTCTGGAAGTTTTAGAACACTCAATTTTCACAAGCGCTTGTCTTTAAATCAATTTCATTAATACCATCCGGAGGTAGAAAGATATATTCATTTACACACTTAGGGGGTTGTCTGAGTCTGTCCCATTGTCAGTATAACAATTATTAGGCACATGAAAGACACAAAAAACAGAGACACACACAGATTAGACACACAGCGGCCGCTTTTTGTTTTTTCTCAGATTTTCAAACAGAAACCGAAAGGAATCAGAGGGTTGATATTCCTGGCACCTGAAAATCAACCCTATCTCATCAGATTCACCTTGCCGGAAAAACAGACGGGAGGCTACCAGGCGTCCCTGGCCTCCCAACCTCCCCGAGGCGTCCCCCAGGGTTGCAGCCTGCGGTGCTCCTAGTACGTCTACCGACCGCAGTCTCGACCCCTTTACGGGATCGGGACAGCTGCCAGACAGTGGGTACCCCCTTTCAGAATTCTGACCGGTCTCACTGAAAAACAGAAAACAGAACACAGACAAACCAAGGCGCCACTAATCTTACCTCTTCCTCCAAGAGCGACTTCGGGAGTGAAGCGGGGTGAGCGCATGATCCCGGACGAGCCCCCAAATGTTGGATTCCCCTGAGGAAGGCGCCGCCCCAAATCACTCACCAAAGACGTTTCTTGATGCAACAAGCAAGAGGAATTTATTCAGAAGCCAACTAGCTGGGGTCCACGTCAGCCCGTCGCAGCGGGTCTCAACAAGGACCCAGAGCACACAAAGCCAGAAGGTTTTATAGCATTTTCAAAAGGGGTAAAATTTTCCATAATTACAATACAGGGTTTTTTCTATAGGCTCATAAATCTTTTGCTGGCGCCACATCCTGGGGTCTGGTTAGATGAGATCACCTTCGGAATGTCTAGGGTGGTTCTAGCAAGATAAGCTAGGCATGTATGATTAACTGATTTACGGTTGGCTAACTAAAGGTCACTACAATTGACACAGGCTAACTAACTTGTTTTTCAAGATTCTAATGATTTTCCTTCTTCTGGGTTAGGGGGTGGTATTTAGGCCTTAAGATGGCTGTACTTATGCTAACTTTTGATTCTTCAGATCCTACAGTATATAGTGGCTCCCTGAGAGCAGGTTTAGAATGCAGCACTTATCCTTCCTTCTTGGTCACAGAGCCATGTTTTTCTTTCCAAGAACATATGTGGGATCAGGGTTCTGAGAACACACTTCAGCAGATATTGCTCCAGAAGGAATTCACCTCTATTTTGTCCAAGCAAAATCCAAAGGCTGTTACACAAAGGGTTAATCCAAAGACTGACCCTTTGTGCTCCCTGGTACACAACTCAGCCACTCACCCAGACACTTGAATCTACTAAAGGTGCTTTCTGCATCTGCCTGAGAAGATTCAAAGGTCCACTCTCTCCCCTTGAGGAGGAGATGGGGCCACTTACTGCCAAGGGAAAGACAAGAGCTCATACACTCTCCCTGAGGGTTGGAACTTCTTCTGGGGACTTGGCCTCTTGAGCCAGATACTCTTGTAAATCCCGTTTGTTTACAAGGCTGTTTCCAAGATGTAGCTGCCAGGCTGCCCCTGCACAGGACAGGACACGCTGTGAGTTGGAATTCATTTCTCTCCATCTCTCTGTGTACCATGGAGAGCATTTCATGTTTTGGCCTGAACATTATGGGGTGGAGTAAAACCTTCAGCCAGCACGTCATTAGGCTGAGCAAGTTAATAGCTTGGAATCTTTTTCCAGTTTTGGGGATTCATTTTTTTCACATTGGTAAAATGAGGAGGTAAGAGTAAGTGCAAAAAAGCCCCACTCAGAAACATTCACTGCGCTACCCGAAGCTGGATGCCATGCTTTGGCAATGCAACAGTGGATAGTTTTTTTTAATAGATGCATGACAATAAGTTATAATACAGCATGCTATTTGCAGAAAGTACTCCAGAAAGAAAGGAGGAAGTGATGAATTCTCTCTGGATGATCTTTAAGATCCCTTCCAGCTCTGGTAGTCTTAGCTATCATGCCTTCAGGCTCTTTTCTTCTTGTTGCAGCTGGCCCAGAACCTTCTGATTCTCGAAGCAGCAGAGGACATTCAGTATTGCTGTCTTTGGGTGCTAGGTGACTGTCAGCTGATCTCCTCTTGACTGGACTTCATCAGACATAGACCTTGACTCAGCATAGCCCAGCAGGCTCTCCTGTCCCACTCCCCTGAGCAGGGGTGGATGCTGTTCCTGAACACAGGTCTCCTTAGCCATTTGGCTAGAGTGGAGTAGGTACTGTGTGCATGGCATTCATTCTCTGGAGCCAGCCTCTGAGCGTGAGAGAAAGAGGATGTGTCCCTCCTGGAAACCTCAGGCTCCCAGCGCGTCTCAGTGCCCCGAAGAAAATGACTAAAATTCTTCACCCAGTGTCCTAAATCTTCCCGATTTCCTGCAGGGCACACATTCTGCTTTATCCCCTTGCCCTCTTCACCTCCTTCTAACATTTGGAGATGCACCTTCTCCTTCCCTATTCCCATTTCTTTTCTCCTTCTCGTTTTCCTCCTTCTCTCCTTCCACGTTCCAAGTACCATTTGCTGAGGATGATTTCAGCAATAATGAAATCACCAGTATGAGTGAGTACTGCCTATAGTTTCAGACAGAAAAGTCAGAGCACATGTTCTGATAACCTCCAGCTGACCAGGGTGTGAGGAAGGGCTTGAGCTCTGGGAGCCTTTTGGCCCTTCTAGTATCCTCCAGAAAGCTTCCACCATTCCTCCTCCCTGAACAAAAAAAAGTATTCCACCAGGGACAAAAACACCCGGAAGCAGCATTGTTAGTAGCTATAGCCACAGGCCACCCACCCTTTGCCCTTCCTCGGCTTCACATCCCCAGGAACGCTATAGAAAACAAAGTGCTGTGACTGGACAGAGCCAAAGGTGGCTTGGTGCAAGGCAGCCTGGAAACCTGGAGTGGGGAGTCCAGGAATGGGGGGGGAGGGGCTGCCTGGTCCGCCAGATGGAAGCACCTTGGCTATGGGTGAGGAAGAGGGTGCTACCTCTCATCTTGCCTGGGTACCATCAGAAACCAGGTCCCCCAGCCGCCAACCTGAGCTCACTGCCCCATTCCACCTCACCTGCATCGGGAAACCCCTCCTGTGCAGCTTACTGAGAGGTCTGAGGCCATCAACCATTTTCCCGTAACAGGATTGTCAGCCACTGTTCCCCTCCCCCCTCCATCTTGCCTTCCCTCCTCCACAAATGTATCCCTTCCACTATACTGATCTTATTTATCCCTTTTCCCTTCCCTTTGGGGCTTCTGCAGTACCCTCAATGTCTTTCTTTTCTGGCTCCTTCTCCTCCACCTGACATACAGGCAAAGAATAGCCTTGTGTTGGCCCCACTTTTCACCCTACTCCTTTGCAAATTTCCTCTGGGCCACCACTCTGCGGCTTAACCTGCCTTTTTATGGGTGTGGGTAAAATTGCACTATTTGCAGAATCTCTCATCTGGCCTTCATGCATCTCTATAGTAATAGGTGTTTCCAAGAGGTGGACAGAAGTAGTCCATCTCCATGTCAATAGGTGATTACAAGGGTGAGCGAGGGCCTATCTGGACCAGTGAGGTTGGGTGGGGTCCCTTTTTCTGCAGCCGGGTAGCAAGAGACATGGGCGAGCAAACGTGGACAAGGGCTTATATGCAATAAATAGGGTTTCTCCCACTTAACTTCCCCCTTTGACTGATTTCAGCTTCAAAGGTAATTTGCCCCAGGCTAGGAACATATTTTCCCTCAAGTTGGAATGGGTAAACAATGACCTCCCAAGAGCCTCTTTTCATTTTTTATCATATTCAACTCCTTCAGGCCATTATTTAACATAAATTCTTATAAAAAAATACCAAAAAATAAAACCTCTTGTTGTAAAGAATTCAAACACTGAAGAAGTAGGTAGAGTAGGAAGTGAAACATTACCCACACTCACCCACCACACCATTCCCTAAAGGTAGGTAACTGCTCTAAACAGTTTGGTAAAAATTCCTCTGTACTGTTACTTATGAATTTACAGATTTGGGATAATTTCAACCTATCCTTTTGTAACTGGCATTTTCTTTTTTTAAAAATTTTATATTAAGGTATGATTGATATACACTCTTATGAAGGTTTCACATGAAAAAACAATGTGGTTACTACATTACCCATATTATCAAGTCCCCACCCATAACCCAATGAAGTCACTGTCTATCAGTGCAGCAAGAAGCCACAGATCATGTAACTGGCATTTTCTTTTTTTTTAATTCACTTTATTATCATTAATCTACAATTACATGAAGAACATTATGGTTACTAGACTCCCCCCTTCACCAAGTCCCCCCCCGCACAAACCCCATTACAGTCACTGTCCATCAGCATAGTAAGATGCTGTAGATTCACTACTTGTCTTCTCTGTGCTGCACATCCCTCCCCATGACCCCCCAACATTATACACGCTAATCTTAAGGCCCCCTTTCTTTTTCCCTGCCCTTATCCCTCCTTTCCCACCCATCCTCCCAAGTCCCTTTCCCTTTGGTACCTGTTAGTCCATTTTGTGTTCTGTGATTCTGCTGCTGTTTTGTTCCTTCAGTTTTTCTTTGTTCTTATATTCCACAGATGAGTGAAATCATTTTATACTTGTCTTTCTCTGCCTGGCTTATTTCACTGAGAATAATACCCTCTAGATCCATCCATGTTGTTGCAAATGGTAGGATCTGTTTTTTTCTTATGGATGAGTAATATTCCATTGTGTATATGTACCACATCTTCTTTATCCATTCATCTACTGATGGACATTTAGGTTGCTTCCATTTCTTGGCTGTTGTAAATAGTGCTGTGATAAACATAGGGGTGCACCTGCCTTTTTCAAACTGGAGTGCTGCATTCTTAGGGTAAATTCCTGGAAGTGGAATTCCTGGGTCACATGGTATTTCTATTTTGAGCTTTTTGAGGAACCTCCATACTGCTTTCCACAATGGTTGAACTAGTTTGCATTCCCACCAGCAGTGTAGGAGGGTTCCCCTTTCTCTGCAACCTCGCCAACATTTGTTGTTTGTCTTTTGGATGGTGGCGATCCTTACTGGTGTGAGGTGATATCTCATTGTGGTTTTAATTTGCATTCCTCTGATGACAAGCGATGTGGAGCATCTTTTCATGTGTCTGTTGGCTATCTGAATTTCTTCTTTGGAGAAGTGTCTGTTCAGCTCCTCTGCCCATTTTTTAATTGGATTATTTGCTTTTTGTTTGTTGAGGTGCATGAGCTCTTAATATATTTTGGATGTCAACCCTTTATCGGATCTGCCATTTATGAATATATTCTCCCATACTGTAGGATACCTTTTTGTTCTATTGATATAGTCCCACTTGTTCATTTTTGCTTTTGTTTCCCTTGCCTGGGGAGATATGTTCATGTAGAAGTCACTCATGTTTATGTCCAAGAGATTTTTGGCTATGCTTTTTTCTGAGAGTTTTATGGTGTCATGACTTACATTCAGGTCTTTGATCCATTTCGAATTTACTTTTGTGTATGGGGTTAGACAGTGATCCAGTTTCATCCTCTTACATGTAGCTGTCCAGTTTTGCCAGCACCATCTGTTGAAGAGACTGTCATTTCCCCATTGTATGTCCATGGCTCCTTTATCATATATTAATTGGCCATAAATGTTTGGGTTAATATCTGGTGTCTCTATTCTGTTCCACTGGTCTGTGGCTCTGTTCTTGTGCCAGTACCAAACTGTCTTGATTACTGTGTCTTTGTAGTAGAGCTTGAAGTTGGGGAACAAGATTCCCCCAGCTTTATTCTTCCTTCTCAGGATTGCTTTGGCTATTCGGGGTCTTTGCTGTTTCCATATGAATTTTTGAACTATTCGTTCTAGTTCATTGAAGAATGTTGTTGATAATTTGATAGGGATTGCATCAAATCTGTATATTGCTTTGGGCAGGATGGCCATTTTGACGATATTAATTCTTCCTAGCCAAGAGCATGGGATGAATTTCCATTTGTTAGTGTCCTCTTTAATTTCTCTTAAGAGTTTCTTATAGTTTTCAGGGTATAGGTCTTTCACTTCCTTGGTAAGGTTTAGTCCTAAGTATTTTATTCTTTTTGATGCTATTGTGAATGGAATTGTTTTCCTGATTTCTCTTTCTATTAGTTCACTGGTAGTGTATAGGAAAGTCACAGATTTCTGTGTGTTAATTTTGTATCCTGCAACTTTGCTGTATTCCGGTATCAGTCCTAGTAGTTTTGGAGTGGAGTCTTTAGGGTTTTTTATGTACAATATCATGTCATCTGCAAATAGTGACAGTTTGACTTCTTCTTTACCAATTTGGATTCCTTGTATTTCTTTGTTTGTCTAATTGCCGTGGCTAGGGCCTCCAGCACTATGTTGAAAAACAGTGGGGAGAGTGGGCATCCCTGTTTTGTTCCCGATCTCAGAGGAAAAGTTTTCAGCTTCTTGCTGTTCAGTATGATGTTGGCTGTGGGTTTATCATATATGGCCTTTATTATGTTGAGGTACCTGCCCTCTATACCCAATTGTTGAGAGTTTTTGTCAAGAATGGATGTTGAATTTTGTCGAATGCTTTTTCAGCATCTATGGAGATGTTCACATGGTTTTTGTCCTTCTTTTTGTTGATGTGGTGGATTATGCTGATGGATTTTTGGATGTTGTACCATCCTTTCATCGCTGGGATGAATCCCACTTGGTCATGGTGTACGATCCTTTTAATGTATTTTTGAATTTGGTTTGCTAATATTTTGTTGAGTATTTTTGCATCTACGTTCATCAGGGATATTGGTCTGTAATTTTCTTTTTTGGTGGGATCTTTGCCTGGTTTTGGTATTAGGGTGATGTTGGCTTCATAGAATGAGTTTGGGAGTATTCCCTCCTCTTCTATTTTTTGGAAAACTTTAGGGAGAATGGGAATTATATCTTCTCTGTATGTCTGATAAAATTCTGAGATAAATCCATCTGGCCCAGGGGTTTTTTTCTTGGTAGTTTTTTGATTACTGCTTCAATTTCTTTGCTGGTAATTGGTTTGTTTAGATTTTGTGTTTCTTCCTTGGTCAGTCTTAGAAGGTTGTATTTTTCTAGGAAGTTGTCCATTTCTTACAGGTTTTCCAGCTTGTTAGCATATAGGTTTTCATAGTAGTCTCTAATAATGCCTTCTGTGTTTCTGTTGGGTCCGTTGTGATGTTTCCTTTCTTGTTTCTGATTCTGTTGATGTGTGTTGATTCTCTTTTTCTCTTAATAAGTCTGGCTAGATGCTTATCTATTTTGTTTATTTTCTCAAAGAACCAGCTCTTGGTTTCATTGATTTTTGCTATTGTTTTATTCTTCTCAATTTTATTTATTTCTTCTCTGATCTTTATTATGTCCCTCCTTCTGCTGACTTTAGGCCTCATTTGTTCTTCTTTTTCCAATTTCGATAATTGTGATGTTAGCCTATTCATTTGGGTTTGTTCTTCCTTCTTTAAATATACCTGGATTGCTATATACTTTCCTCTTGAGACTGCTTTTGCTGCATCCCAGAGAAGTTGGGGCTTTGTGTTGTTGTTGTCATTTATTTCCATATATTGTTGAATCTCCATTTTAATTTGGTTGTTGATCCATTGACTATTTAGGAGTGTGTTGTTAAGCCTCCATGTGTCTGTGAGTCTTTTTGCTTTCTTTGTACAATTTATTTCTAGTTTTATACCTTTGTGGTCTGAAAAGTAGGTTGGTAGGATTTCAATCTTTTTGAATTTACTGAGGCTCTTTTTGTGGCCTAGTATGTGGTCTATTCTGGAGAATGTTCCATGTGCACTTGAGAAGAATGTGTATCCTGTTTCTTTTGGATGTAGAGTTCTATAGATGTCTATTAGGTCCATCTGTTCTATTGTGTTGTTCAGTGCCTCTGTGTCCTTACTTATTTTCTGTCTGGTGGATCTGTCCTTTGGAGTGAATGGTGTGTTGAAGTCTTCTAAAATGAATGTATTGCATTCTATTTCCTCCTTTAGTTCTGTTAGTATTTGTTTCACATATGCTGGTGCTCCTGTGTTGGGTGCATATATATTTATAATGGTTATATCCTCTTGTTGGACTGAGCCCTTTATCATTATGTAATGTCCTTTATCTCTTGTTACTTCGTTTTGAAGTCTATTTTGTCTGATACTAGTACTGCAACACCTGCTTTTTTCTCCCTATTGTTTGCATGAAATATCTTTTTTCATCCCTTGAGTTTTAGTCTGTGCATGTCTTTGGGTTTGAGGTGAGTCTCTTGTAAGCAGCATATAGATGGGTCTTGTTTTTTTATTCATTCAGTGACTCTATGTCTTTTGATTGGTGCATTCAGTCCATTTACATTTAGGGTGATTATCGATAGGTATGTACTTATTGCCATTTCAGGCTTTAGATTCGTTGTTACCAAAGGTTCCAGGTTACCTTCCTTACTATCTAAGAGTTTAACTTAACTCACTTAGTATGCTGTTACAAACAGAATCTAAAGGTTCTTTTCTATTTCTCCTCCTTTTTCTTCCTCCTTCATTCTTTCTATATTACGTATCAAATTCTGTACTTTTTGTCTATCCCTTGATTGACTTTGAGGATAGTTAATTTAATTTTGCATTTGCTTCGTAATTAGCTGTTCTAGTTTCTTCACTGTGGTTTTATTACCTCTGGTGACAGCTATTCAACCTTAGGAACACTTTCATCTACAGCAGTCCCTCCATAATAGACTGTAGAGATGGTTTGTGGGAGGTAAATTCTCTCAGCTTTTGCTTATCTGGAAATTGTTTAATCCCTCCTTCAAATTTAAATGATAATCTTGCTGGATAAAGTAATCTTGGTTCCACGCCCTTCTGCTTCATGGCATTAAATACATCATGCCACTCCCTTCTGTCCTGTAAGGTTTCTGCTGAGAAGTCTGATGTTAGCTTGATGGGCTTTCCTTTGTATGTGATCTTATTTCTCTCTCTGGGTGCTTTTGGCAGTCTGTCCTTATCCTTGATCTTTCCCATTTTAATTACTATGTGTCTTGGTGTTGTCTTTCTTGGCTCCCTTGTGTTAGGAGATCTGTGGATCTCCATGGCCTGAGGCACTATGTCCTTCCCCAGATTGGGGAAGTTTTTGGCAATTACCTCCTCAAAGACACTTTCTATCCCTTTCTCTCTCTCTTCTTCTTCTTCTGGTATCCCTATGATGCGAATATTGTTCCGCTTGGATTGGTCACACAGTTCTCTCAATATTCTTTCATTCTAGAGATCCTTTTTTCTCTCTGTGCCTCAGCTTCTTTGTATTCCTCTTCTCTAGTTTCTATTTCATTTATTGTCTCCTCCACCGTATCCAACCTGCTTTTAATACCCTCCATCATGCTATTCAGTGATTGGATCTCTGACCTAAATTCATTCATGAGTTCTTGGATGTCTTTCCATACCTCCATTAGAATGTTGAAGATTTTTATTTTGAATTCCCTTTCAGGAAGAGTCATGAGGTCCATGTCATTTAAGTCTTTCTCAGGAGTTGTATTAATAATTTTACTCTGGACAAGGTTCCTTTGGCATTTCATGTTTGTATATGGCACCCTCTAGTGTCCAGAAGCTCTATTTTGGAGCTGCTCAGCCCCTGAAGCAATGTCGGGGGTCGCAGGGGAGCGGTACTGGTGCCTGGGGGGAGGAAAGAGCTGTTCCCCGCCCTGGCTGCTCTGTCTGTCTCCACTACCTGAGCCCGTGGGCCGGGCACACAGGTATAAGTTTTTGTCCCAGAGCAGCCAGATATGGCTTCCTGCTTTCCACAAGCGGCAAGAATCCCAGTCTCCCCAGGAACTCTGCCTGTGTTAACTTTCCAACCAGGTAGTCATGTGAGTCTCATGAAAGCACCATGAAATGTAGGTTTGTTCTCCCAGCACATATCTCTGGAGCTAGGTATTCAGCAATCCCAAGCCTTCCACTCCCTCCCTGCTCCATTTCTCTTCCTCCTGCCAGTGAGCTGGGGTGGGGGAAGGGCTTGGGTCCTGCGGAGCCACAGCTCTGTTACGTTACCCCGTTCGGTGAGATCTGCTCTTTTCTCCAGGTGTGTGTAGTCTGATGCCATGCTCTTTCCTGTTGCTCTCTCAGGATTAGTTGCGCCAATTAAATTTTCTAATTGTATCCAGTTTTAGGAGGAAGCCTTTGTTTCTCCTCTCATGCCGCTATCTTTGTAACTGGCATTTTCATGTAACAGTCTGCTACTAATGTTTTTCCATGTAAGTATATACATATGTATATTATTTTAAAAAATGCCCAAACAGTGTTTCATTATATGGCCATGTCATAGTTTATTAAACCAATCTTCTGCTAGATACTGAGGTTGTTTCTAGTTGCTTGTTTATTTACTTACGTATTTGTATATTCATTCATGCACATGTTCATTTCCATTACAAACAATGCTGTGTGATGAATTCCCTGTACACACGTCTTTGCATACTTGTGCTCAGAGTACAGGACATTGGTGATCACTTTCATTATTGGCCCTTCTTGCATCCCTAGCTTCTGCCTTGGTTCTCCTCTGTCACAGCAAACCACTCTTTACCCTGAACACACAATGCACATTCATCCCTTCTTGCTTCAGTCCAGTGTCTTTTCTGAAAAGACTATTTCCTACTTTCCCTTCTTGCCCAAGTCTTTGCCCAAGGCTTGCCTGGACCAGCCTTCCCTAACAGCTTCCATTTATGTGGTGCTTACTGTGTGCTAGGCCATGTGCTGGAGCAGACATTATGTCATTCCACCTATAATGGTGGGAGGAAGAATGGACTACATTACTGTCAGCATTTCAAAGTGCCAAAAACTGAAGCCCAGAAAGTGAAGGAACCTGTCCATGTCACTCATCAAAGGAAGAGCCAGGATTTAATCTCCAGCCTCTTCTACTATATAATCCATGAATTCACATGACCACTGTGTCATACTGTGCCTTGGGCTCTGGTATTCACAGGGTCTCTGGCATGCGCCTTGTACAGCATGTACTGAATTGAATTATGGTAACTTACTCAGAAGTCTTCTCCCATTCACTAGACCAAGCACTCCCCGAGGGCAGACCCTGTGTCTCTGCCTTCTGCATTTCCCATACTGAGTACAGAACCTGTCATATTGTAGGTGTTGATAGGTGCTGATAAGGATTTGAATGAATGACTTTGTGTGCTGAACCCCAGTACCTCCTGAGCCAGGTCAACAGTCAAACTTCAGCACTCAGTAGTACGTGCTGAGATTGGTGTTTATTTTCTGCGAATTCATGAAAATAAAATACCATTTTCCCGGGGCCCTAATTAACTAAATTATAAGAAGGTCTTTAGACTGGCAGGCAGTAGAACTTAATGTGTAAGAAACAGGCTCTTAAGTAAGATGACCCATGTTCTGATCCCAGTTCTGTATCCATTGAGCAAGTTATTTTATTTTCATAATCCTGTTACCCAACTAGTAAAATGGAACTAATGACAGCTGCTTGCTAATTGGGTTATGATGACAATTAAAGGAGAATGTTGATCTAAACACTGGGTACAGTGCCTGGCACACAGAAGGTGCTCAATAAATGTTAGTTGCACTACTGTCACTAACATCAGCACTAGTCCTCAGTATTGGTTCTAAGTGGAATAGATTTCCTTTCTTGCCCTTCAAAGCTTTGATGAAGATGACTTTTTTCCTAGACTTTCAATTTCCACAAACAATTCTTCTTTCCTTGAGTTGTGAAAGAAACATTTGTGGAGTGCCTTCTATTTACCAACGTCCTTCCTGGTTGGTCTGTCATCTGAGGGGGAGAGGCTCTAGTAGGAGGGTCAGCCTGGCCCCACTAGCAGCTCAGGGGAACATAACATTTTCTTGCTTTTTGGTTTTGAGAACATTACTTGATTCTCTGGAAAACACACCCCTTTTTTTCTTATAAAATTTCAGAGATTTGTTTTAAACATTTCTCATGAAGGCTTTGTACCTGGATACATGAAGGGATGGTTAGGAAGTTTCTAGAGTTTCATAGAGGTGCCTGTGCTCTCTTTGTTCTTTGGGATAAAAGCTTCCCTCTATCAGCAGCTCCTGAAGGTGACTTTAGGAACCAGCATGTGTTTTGTTGTGATTCTGTGCATGGTTCCTACCTACATCCAAGTATTAGTTTTTCAGAGGGTTTTTTTTTCTGTGTGTGTGTGTGCTTCACTGGGTCTTTCAAAGGACTATACTTGGGAAGTACCCCACCCCTGGCAATCGAAAATGGACATAAGGAAAAACTTCCCACCCCAAACTCAAATCCCAACAAAAGTAAATGACTCAGTACAAGCAAGCTTTCCAGATTTAATATATAGGTTATTCAATTCCCGAACTGTATGTTTTCAGAAAACCATGCTTACCATGTTAATTAAATTACTTCAAAAGGGGGAAATTCCTTAGTAATGCTGCTCGCTTTGAAACTTGGGATTGTTTTTCCTTGTACCTTATGTAGATTATGGTATCCCCAAGCCAGGAAACATATCTGTTCAGGAAATCCAGCTTCAGAGTTGCAGAACAGCATGAAGGGGGACAAACTTACTTCTCTTTTGTGTAGGAAGTAGGCGTGGCTTCAGGTTATGCAAGCACCTGGCTGCAGGGACCAGGACTGTGCTGTCTGGGACAGACCTCCTGGGCTGTCAAGAGCTCCCAGCAGCTAGCTCAGTCAGCTGGCTTCTTCTCACACCTGGGATCCACGGAGTGCTTCTTTATCAGATGCTCTCTTACCCAAATTGTCCAGGCCACCTTACTAAGGTCAACCGAGACTGTGAGCCAAATAGAGCCAGCCCTCACCTTCAGCCCACGTTGTGACCTTGGAAAAGCCCCCTTTCTCCCTGAGCCTCAGTTAGGTAAGGAGCTTCATCAGAGTGTTTCTGAGCTGCCACCCAGCTCTGATAGTCTGGGGTTCCAGAGTCCATTCCCCAGCCAGGCCAGTAACCTAGTTGTGAAGGACAGTGAGAGTGGGCCGTTGTTCAGAATTCATAGGTGGGGTGGGAGCAGCGCCTTGCGATAAACTTGACTGAGGATTGGAGCAACCTGTTTACCCAAACCTCTGGCGAGGGCTGCCTGAAGCCTGCCACTCCTCTGGCATTGCTGCAGAGACATATGGAATGCACTTATATCAGCGAGCATCAGGCTCATGAACCTGACACTTCACCATCTGAACACCTCGAAAGATAAAAATTGCACAAGATGTGGAGCCCAGATGATCTGCTTATCAAATCAGCATTTCAACTCTGTTTCTCTTAGGAGCTCCTGGCTGAGGTCGCACCCTTTGCTGCCATTTCAAAAGAGTTTTTAATACAGTTTTCTCCTTGAGTGATTTTTGTCCTCAAGAGGGACTGTGGGAGGACCCAAGGGGATTTCAGAAGCTTAGTACTGAACTAATTCTGTTCCGTAATGATTTTGAAAGCCCATGTAATTAGGGAGGCAGTGGCAGGGAGGCTGGGGCTGGGAGTCTGGAGATGCGGGTGGCAGTCGTGGCTTTGCCGCTACCTGGCTGGGCAGTCTCGTGCAAGTTGCTTCATCTCTCTGGGACTCGGTGTCCTCATAAAGCAACTTCTCTTGATGGTCTCTTCCTGTCCTGGCACACCACACCTCAGCCCCAAAGACAGAAGAGTCCCATCTCAGGCATAGACCATTTCTTCTCTGGTGTAGAGACATATCTCTGGCTTCTAGTTTATAGTCCCTTCCCAAGCCCCTCCTCTTTGAAGGCCTTTGGGATATAGTCAAGAAAGTAGGAGAGCTGCATGGACATTTGCAGCTCGGAAGGGGCTTGGAGGAGAATCACTGAGCTATTTCAAGAATGCCTCTTGCCCCAGTTGTCTGGTAGGAGATGCTTGGCATGTTTGGGCAGCAACATTTCATAAAAGTTAAGAAGCCTGGCCTCAGAGGCAGCCAGCTCTTCTTTCACTCCCAGCCTTGCCAATCATTTCAATTCATTATTCAGAAAATATTTATCAAGTGCCTTTTTTTGTGCCAGGCACTGCCACCAGGCTACTTTGCATACATTAGTGCACTTAATCCTCACCTGTGAAGCAGATACTGATTTTATCCACACTTCACAGATGAGGAAACTGAAACTCGGGGAGGTGACTAGATTTATCTAAGTTCACACAGTGAACAACCTGGTGCTTGGGGCAAGTGGCCAGCCTGGGGCTTGGGTCCAGGGCCAGTGACTCTAAAACGATGGCCTTCAGCTGCTACACTCTGCCTTCTCCCAAACCTTCTCCTACTTAATCTTCATTTCAGTCCACATTTGCTTTGCTGCAAAGCTTCCAGAATAGCCCCTGCGACCTTGCCGGCCCACATCACAGATGAATGAGTGCATCCACTTCTGGAGGAGGAGGGTGGGGACAGACACCAGATAGTACAGTGGGAAAGGCCCTGAAGTAGGTGAGAGTCCAACAGGTCAGCTTCTAGACCTGCCTGGCCTCTGTCAGCCATCTGACCTGAGGCATTTCCACTCTCTGAACTTTACCAGCCTTGATTTCTTCATGGGACATTGTAAGCATCAGTTGAGAGCAGGGCTGTGGAAGGACTTCCAAAGTCAGAAAGTGATGAAAGTCGACTCATTATTTATTTGGTAAAAAACTCTGTTGTCACTCACCACACTGGATAGTTAGACTGCACATTCCCTTAAGAATCTGGAACTACAGCATCTCACGTCTGAGCCCTGGGGTCCCCCAGCAAAGCGGCACGAGGAGGCAGGTTTTGCTCTCGAACATCCTGTGTTCCCTGCCTGACTCACTCTGCAATGCCATGTTCCCGGATGTGCGGTATCACACGGCTGTCTCCGTGACATGTGGTGGGCCCAGAGAGGCTGTATGTGACATTCCTAAACAGATTCAGGCATGAGGAGAGAGAAAAAGGAAGCACATTTGTAAACAGACAGCCTGAGGTTTCGGGGAACCCGACAAGACATTGCTCTCTTTTCATACTTGATTTGGAGCCTGTGGGATGTGGCTGTCTGTCCGGTGAGGGTGGGGCTCGCTGCCTTCTGGGAGGCATGCCTTGTCACCTGCCCGAGGGCTGCCTGGCCCCAGGGCCAGGCGCTCTCAGACCTCCGATTCTGAAAGGGCTGGGTAGGGGACTCTCCTGCTGACTTTACCACTCAGCCCTTTCAGGAACAAGAGGAGACGGTAGCTGGAGGGGCTGCCTGCAGGGGGGCACGGCAGCTCTGTGCCACTTTTCACCAGGTTTTGGTGCCTGTGTATTTTTCTCTCTCCTCTTGCCCAGCTGTGCTTAGGGTGGTACAGGAAGAGGATTTTACATATTTGAGACTTTGTCCACTTTGGGGCCCAAGCAGGAGAGAGGAGAGCAGACTCACTGGTGGGGCTTGGGATAAGAGCGTATCTCTTTACTTTAAGTACAAAGGATGCCAGGGAACAAGTCAAAGAATTTCTGAGGCACCGGCTGCCTCTAGCAAGGCAGAGGGCATGGTGGGGCACACTGGCTCTCCCAGGGAACCCCTCTCCTGTCAGGGGAACAGGAGTGTGGGGCCACACAGACATCCCTCCTGCCTAACAATTAGCAATTCATCAGCTGCTGGAAAAATCCTCTGCTTAGCCTACCAGATAGGCAGCGTAGCCCTGGAATTAGGAAGGCAATCTAGAGGATGCTGAAAGAGAACGCCATGGAGGCAAAGGCCTGCAGGGATAGCTGGTGACCTGGGCTCCAGTCCCAGTCCTGCCACTGGCCTCTGTGTGAGCTTGGCCAGGTCACTTGCCCTCTCTGGGACTGTTTGTGAAAGAGGGTGAGGCAATGATTGCTATGGCCCCTTCCAACTAGGCTGAACAAGCATCTCTGTTTGCCCAGGATGGTCCTGGTTGTCCCTGCCTCTCATGGAGCTGTCCCCTTCAGACTGCTCTTTTCTTCCCCTCTCCCTCTGGGCTCTCAGCCCTTCCTCTCGGCGCTGGAGTCTCGTCTTTGGGTTTGATGACTGTGGGGATAATTCCTTGTGCTGAAACGGTGGGGGCAGAGATGATGCTATAAACATGAAATGCTCTTTACATCAGGGGCCCCGGTGCCCCAGAATGGACAGGGCCATAAACTCCAGGCTGTTCTGGTGGCCCCCTGACCCCAGCGGTGGGCAGCCCCACATTGAAACTGGGCTTCAGTCCCCAGCTCTGTGGTAATTCCACCTCTTTCTGCAGTCATGCCGGTGATGTCAGGACCAGATCTGAAGGATTACCCAGCTTTGCAGCCCGCAGGTGGTGACTCGCCGGTTCACCGTCACATTGGCATCAGCCTAGTTTCTTACAGCCTTTAAGGGGCTGAGTTTAAAGGATCGCTGCTGACGAAACCCAGGAGTAATTTTTCCCCGGATGGGCTGCCAGTTTCTTTATCATTTAGCGAGGAGCCTCTGCAACGTTTGGGGTGGAGGACTTTTAAAGTTCCAAGTGATGGCTACTATACACGTGTCAGAGGGCAGAGGAAAGCAAACTCACGTGGCCTCGGGCTCTCATTCACCTCCGCCCCCGTGGACCCCACTTCATGTGACTTCCAGGCCTCTTGGTCCCTCCTTCAGGGTGTCCTCGCATGTTCGTGCTGCCGATGTCGCAGGTCGAGCACTGTCCCTTCCACCAGGCACCGTGTTAAAGGTGAAGCAGCACTTGGATACGGTGATGCTGGGGCGAGGCAGCGCAGACCCATGTGACACCGGCCAGTCTGGATGGGGCCGTGTGCTCTGACACCTTTGAGTGCCGTGGCAGCGTAAAGTAGGGTGATTCATTGTCCCTGGGGTGACATGTAGGCTGGGCCTGGAGCTGCAGGTGGATCGTGTGTGGGAGGCAGTCAGGCACGGGAAATGGCACACGGTGCACCCAAAGGCATGAGCTTTCTCCCACTCCCTCTACCTTTGTCACCCACTGTGGGTGGCGCTGTGGGTGGCATTGGGTCAAGGGCTACTGGGCCAGAGCCCCAGGCAGGTAGAGTCAGCCCTGGAGGCTGCCAGGACCAGGGAGCTTTGCACACTCAGGAGCCTACCTCATATTTCCCAGAGCAAATGGAGGTCGCAGAAATGCGTGTCCTTCCTTTCCTTCCAACTCCTCAGAATACTGTCTCCTCCTGTGGGAAGGACCAGCTCTGACCCCATCCTGATGCCCCAGGCCCTTCTCCAGTCCATCACCAGCCATTGCTGATCCTTTCCTTGCCTTTGGGCCTCCGCTCCCTCTTTCCGAGCTCCACACCTAACACCTTGAGTCAGATCCCAGTCATCTACCCCACTGGGTTTGTTCCAACAGTCTTCTCATTTAATCTGTGATTCAGGACTCTCTGGGGCAGGCAACAAGTTCTTTTCCATATGCATATCTCCCACCCACATTGGGACACAAAGTGAATGTCCTTACAAAACCAGGCCACGTCTACAAACGAGTATAATAAAATGAGCATCTTGAACACCTCCAGAACCTGGATTCCACAGGAGAGCGCAGTTCCGGCGCGTGGCCCTCTGCTCCGGAAGTGGTTCCCCTCAGTACGGCTCTTCACGTCCGAGCCGGTCTCGCTTTTCCCTAGGCGTCGGCCGAAGCCGCCTGCAGACGAGTTTTGGACGGAAGGGCCTGCCGTGCGGGGACGTGGCCACGCAGCCGCAGTCCGGCCGATGCGGTTCACGTGCCGGCGGCGACGGCGGCGGCCCTTCCTGGACCCGTCGTGGTTCCGCCGGGGACTCCGAGCCTCAGCAGCGAGGTAAGTGCCGCGGTCCGGGGGCCTTTTCGGGCCTCGGAACGGCCCCTCTGCGTCCCTCCGGCGAGCGCGCGGTCTGGCGCGGAGCGAGGGCGGGAAGCGCGGCTGCGGCGGGTGTCCCGGGGCGTGCAGGGCGGCGGCGGGAACGCCCTCTGTCTGCAGGCGGCTGCAGCGAGGGGCGTGTGTCTGGCCCCGCGGCCCCGTGGGTTTCTGTGTGTGGGGGGGTTTTGTGGAGATGATTCAGTCTCTGCATTCGGTGCCCTTGTCTGTACACAAAGCTCATGGTGCTCTCCTCCCAAGGTCGTGAGAGCTGTGTTGACTGGAGTCCGTCAGGCGCGCGGTGCCAAGGGGAGGGCAGGATTGAGACCCGTGGGGTGTTCCTGACACACGGCTGCATTTGCATGGGACCGTATCGTTTATAACTGTATGTTCGTTGCCGCATTTCTTCTCTCCATTCACACCGAAATTTTAAGAGAAAACTGTTTATGCGTGCTGTATCCAGTTCTCTTCCTCATTCGTAAATCCAGCCCTAAATCAGGCAATTGCTCTCATCACTTCCACCATAACGTGTCAATATCAGTAGGCTACCCTTTCTGCACCTATCGTCTTTCCAGTTTCCGCTTCTCTTCCAAGGGAGTCTTAAGTCATCTGAAGACCTAAAGTAATCTGGGAAAGCAAGGGTCACATGAGGGTCTCACAGCTACAGCAAAGGAGGTTTTTTGTTATCTTTATTTAGTGGGTATGAAGGTGTCTGCCCGTAAGTAAGTCATTGTTCATACTTTATGTAGTTGTGTATGACACTTTCAGTAGTCAGGCAAGCCACACTCAGATAGGAAAGGGTAAGAAACATCCACCTATGATACAGAATAATGCCCAGAGCAAAATGAGGTGAGTGATATTTGTTCTTGGTTTTTAAGGATCTTACACAGGAACCGCAGTTGGTGATTAAGGAAGGGAAGAGGGCATTCCAGGCAGAGGGACTGGAATAAGCAGGGAAGAGGTGGTAGTAGGAAGCCTCTTGGAAGGTATAGGGCTAGATAACTGTCCATTGATGGGAACTTGTGGGGTGAAGTAGGAAATAAAAACTGAAATGTTATTGCTTTGCTGCTAGGTTTTAAGCCTGGATTTCATTTTAAATATATTGAAAAGAGAAACTGTGAGGGCATTTAGTATATATTCATAAGCATACATTAAGCTTGTGCTAGTTCCAGAAAACATTTGTGGGGCTTTTACCATTAGATTACCTCTGAGGTAGTCTGAGACCTCACCTGGAATGATATCCCTGGGAGTTCATGGAAAATGCTAGTGAGCTTCCGTTCAATTCTGAAATTACTCCGAGAGTAGGAGTGATAGTCATTTACCACTCTTCACTTAAGGCTCTTTTTCTTGCACTTAGTTTCCAGGCCCCTTCAGAACAGTTAAAATTTGACTTTCAGGGAGTCTTGACTAATTCTCCTCAGTCTGGGCGAGGTGTCTGTTCTGTGTGCAGCCAGAGTGCTTTCTGCTTTGGAAACACTTGTACCTCTCTGTTTTGTGTGTATCTCTCTCCCCTACAACATAGGTGCTCTGTAAATGTTTGCTGGATGTCTGAATGAACTATACACATCCTACACTGAAGCAAATTGTTTGTGTTTTAGTATGAAGGCGGTAGGGGGGGAGACAGAAAAAAGTGGAGAGGAGGGAAGGTGTTGAAATGGAAAATAAAGAAAAACTACAAAGGGAAAAAAATATGGATACATCTACAGAAAAACTGAAGAACATGCCAAGGAAAAAAATTGGACAACCAATTAGAAAAAAGAAATAGCAGCAATATGACATAAACAGTTAATGTCATTACTATAAAATAGCTCATGAAAATTAAAGAGAATGTGTCATAGAAAATTGGCAAAAGAATTAACTTCAAGGGAAAAAAATGTATCTGAAAAAGAGTTCAAATTCACTATTGTCTTTCAGACCTCTGCATTACTGTTTACTCAGCACCCTCATCCTAGTCTAGGTTGTATCTCCCACCAACTCCTTTCCTTGACTCTTCACTCCGTCTAATCTGATCTCTCTAGTGCAGCTGGCATGCTGTCTTCAAACATAAATCTGATATGTGACCTCCCCACCCCTTTCTTGAAACCTTGGTGGTAGCTCCATTGGTTTTGGTGAAGAGCAGTCTAAATAAGGCCAGTCTCTCCCCTTGTGTCATATATACCACATCCTCCTCAGTCTCTGTGCTTCAGCTGCGCTGGCCTTCCTCCACTGTCTAGCACAGCACCCTGTAGATCCTTTGCACATGGTGTTCCTTTTACCTGAAGCTCTTTTTCCTCTCGTTATTACATTTCATACTTCTAGTTTACTTTTCACTTTTTCAGGGAAACCTTTCTTGACTTTCATTTACCCTTTTTTATAAGCTCTGTTGCACCATTTATTTAGCCCTTCTAGTCATTGCTCTGTGTGTGTGCGCGTAAGAGAGATTTCTTATGCCCTCCGCCTGTCAGTAAATTTTTGCTTACTGATCATATTCTCAGTGCTAATCTGTTGAATGAAAACTTGAGGCATTATTTTTATGATCCTTAATAGCTCATTTTTCTTCATACTGCAGGCTTCCCTAGAAGAGTACTAGCTCTTGGAATAATTGTTTTCTAAGAACCATGGGGTTTGGTTGCAGGCTAATTAAAATGCACACCAGAGTCAGTGCATCACCAAGAGAGGCCGTTTAATTGGCTGGCTGGCAGACAGCCGACTGAGGGTCGGTTCACAGCAGTTTACCTTTACGTTTGCTCTCAGCTTTGTAGATCGGACATGTGTTATCAGTGTCACCCCACAAGTATAGATCATTCTCTCAAAAGCAAATTCACATTGACCATAAGCTTATAGAAGTCTACATACATGAAAAAGCTGGTTTATTAAGAAATATATCTGATGTAGATAGGAGCATTCACCTTGTAAAACACATTATTTTCCTTTCCTTTGACCTACATTAGCTGCTTGGCGTGTAGAACCACAGAAAGGGTTTTGTTTTAGTTGCATAATGCAAGAGCTAGTTATGACACATCTGTCCCCATTATTGAGTTATTCCAGTACAAATTGGATTTCTTAAGTCTCTGAGCAGGGGATCTCTTCTTGGAATCTCCTTGAGTTGGACACTGCCAGATTTTGCTCTTGTGGTTCCCTTTTTGTGTCACTGTCCACCGAAGAGGTGATGCAGGTTACATTACCAGGTTACCTGAGGGCATCCGCACGGCTGGGTTCTCGGTGACGCCTCCCTTCCGGCAGCTGTGCTGTGCGCTCCTGTGTGCAAGTGCCCACTCCTCCTCCTGCTCTCATAGGTTATATTAAATGCGTTCTTTTGCTGTTTGGAGATGCTCAGCTTGGGCTTGTCAGTCTTAGTGATGACCTACAAATTTGTCTTTCAGTTTCTGTCTTCATATTTTTTCCTGTTGTTTCTCTTTCGTTTTATTTCTTCTCTGTCAGCACATAGGATTTCCATTATTATGCCACTGTTTTCTCCCGCTCACTTTATTATTTCTCTTTCCTTCCTTCCCCCCCATCAAAATCATACTTTTTCCCATTTCTAACAGTGATAGTTCTGTGTGCGTTTGGTTGAAGAATCAAGAAAAAAAAACATTGGTCTTCAAACAGTGCATGGCCTTCTGATGATATTGGGTGTTTTAGGCCTGTTTGTTGACTTTTGGGTTATCTGTCAACGAGCTTCATAGTAGGTACAAATTCATTGTCAACCTTTTAAATCCTAACTGAAAGGCTATTGGTAGCTAGCTAGCTGTTAGTTGAACAAAAATGTAAATGCTTGGAAGAAACTAAGTGCTTGAGGTGAGTAGGTGAGAGAAAAATAAAACTAACTCCATTTTTACGTGAAGTGAATATACTTACGTTTTTTAATATACTGAGCTTTTCAAATTTTCTTACTGCCTACGCACTGGTACTGTAAAAGTCATTATACTGAAGGAAAAGCACTGAAGTCAGTATACATACTGAAAAAAAAAGGCTAGGAAAGCATTTTTTTGGCATCAGCATGAAACTAAGTACATGAAACATTCCCTTTGCTTTTAAGAATTCCCTTATGCAGTACTGGCAACCATAGAACTTCTTACATTGGAATTTTAAAATTGGAGTCTAGTTCTCCCGTGATTGGAATGCAGTGCAACTGAGGACCAACTCTGCGATTTATTAGTTAAGTTTGTTTTACAGTGGTTAGCAAATGCTGTATAGTCACCTCATGCACCAGCAGGGGTATACCACTTAGAAACATTTGTTAATAAATCTTAATGCATAATTTATCACTTGTTATTAATTATTGTATGAATAATGTAATTTTCAAAAAAATGTGTCAGAAGTCCCTATTTTGCTTATAAAACGTAGCAATTCTTTTTTACTTAAACCTAGTCTAAATGACTTTTCATTGATACACATATCTTATTAATTGGGATACCTACAATAAAATGCACAAATCTTAGTGTACAGCTTGAGGAATTTTGATATGTGTATATATTCATGTCACTGTCACTGAGTTCAAGATATCAGACGTTCTAACTGATTTTTTTCCCCTTTCGTCTGTTTCACCCATCCCCCTATCTCCTTCCTCGTGGCAAACATCAGTCTCTTCTCTGTGTTTATGGATCTGTTTCTGTTTTGTTTGTTCATTTGTTTTGTTTTTAGGTTCCACATACAGTATTTGTCTTTGTCTTATTTCACTTAGCTTAATATCCTCTAGGTCCATCTATGTTGCAAATGGTGAGATTTCATTCATTTTTATGGCTGAGTAATACTCCATTATATACATATGTACCTCATATTCCTTATCCATTTGTCTGGTGATGGACACTTACATTGCTTTCATATTTTGGCTATTGTAAATGATACTGCAGTGAACATAGGGGTGCATATATCTTTTTGAATTAGTGATTTTGTTTTCTTCAGGTTAAATTCCCAGAAGTGGAATTACTAGATTGTATGGTATTTTTCATTTTTTGGGAAATCTCCATACTGCTTTCCTTAGTGGCTGCACTAACTTACATTCTCATCAACAATTTAGGAGAGCTCCCTTTATCCACATCCTCTCTAATTCTTGTTATTTCTTGTGTTCTTGGTATTAGTAGCCAGTCTGACTGGTGTGAAGTAAGTATGTCATTGTGATTTGATATGCATTTTCTTGATGATTAGTGATGTTGAGTATTTTTTCATGTCTGTTGGCCATCTATATGCCTTCTTAGGAAAATGTCTATTTGGGTACCGTGTACACTTTTTAATTGGATTACTTGTTACTTTTCTGGATTTGATTTGTATGAGTTTTTTAATATATTTTGTTTATTAGCCCCGTATTGGATATATAATTTGCAGATATATTCTCCCATACAGTAGGCTGCCTCTGCATTTTGTTGGTGGTTTCCTTTGCTGTGCAGAAGCTTTTTAGTTTGATGTCATCCCACTTGTTAATTTTTGCTTTTGGTTCCCTTGCCTGGGGAGACACATCCCCCCAAAAATTACTAATGTGAATGTTCAAAAGCTTTCTGCCTATGTTTTCTTCTAGTTCTATAAAAGCTGTGTTTTATAGTGTCAGGTTTTATATTTAGGTGTTTAATACATTTTGAGTTTATTTTTGGATGTGGTATAAGACAGTGGTCTGGTTTCATTTATTTGCATGTAGCTATCCAATTTTCCTAACAACATTTACTGAAGAGACTCTTTACAGTGTGATTTTTTTCTAAATGGATCTAACTTTGAAACAAATTCTAAAGAGGTTAACATATCTAGTGGGAAAGAAACCTGATTACTCTGCATTCTGTTAGTATATACTCTGCACTTGAAACAGTGAATGAACAAGTGAGTATTGCAAACTTTCTGGTTGTTGATTTAACAAATATTTATTGAACAATTGCTATGTCATCCACTGTGTTAGGTGGTAAGATTCAGTGTTGAGTAAAACCAGATACTTGACCTTCATGGAATTATAACCTACTGGAAGGAAGACACATTAAACATAATTAGACTAAAAGTAAAATTAAACTAAATTAAACTAACAGTCACGGTAAGTTATAGCAGCACTCTAAGTGCTCATAAATGGAATGTTTTACCTTCTCCAGGAGGCCAGAAAATATTTCCCTGAGAAATGACAGTTGAGCCAACATCAGAGGGATAAGATGTTTATAAGGTAACTTGGGGAGAAAGAGCATTCATACCAGAGAATATTGCAAGTGTAAAGACTTGGAGGTAGATGTGATCATGGCGAGTATGAAGGAATAAAAAAGGCCCATGTGACCATCCTAAGAGCAATTGGAAACCACTGGGGAGAGTTAAGTAAAAGTATGACATCGGATCTGCATGTTAAATAATGTATTATGACTGAATTGAGAATAACTGGGGAGGGACAAGTGTGAGTTGGAAATAAGTTTAAACACACTCGAGGAAATACCAAGTAGGCAGTTGCAGTTGTATATTTAGATCTGGACTAAAAGAGAGATCTCAGACAAAGGTAGAAATTTTTGAGTCATCTTTGGTTAGGTGGCAAATTAAAACAATATGTACATGTACATCTTTAGGGTTCAAAAGTATATTGTGAAAAGAAGAGTTGGCCTTGAACTCATGACTGATTAGAGGTCTGTGAGCCTTAGAAAACCAAGATAGAGTGTGTAGAGAGGAAGGAGGAAAACCAGGGGAGTGATCTGTCTTGGAAACCAAGGACAGAGTGTTTCAAGGAGGAGGAGGCAGTCAGCAGTGTCAAATGCTGCTGAGATGTCAAGTAAATGAAGTCTGAAAAAAATACCTGTTGAATTTTGTGATAGCTTTAATTTTGTGATAGCTTTAAGTGGACCGTTGGGAAGGGAAACTGGAATTATGTGGAATGCATGAAATAGTTTGAACTCCTTAAAAGCTTAGCTCTGAGGCAGTTGAAGAGAGAGGGTGCTCCCAGTAAACTTTGTAGTGTGGATGTTTTGTTGTGTCTTTAGTGGAAATGATCCTGGCATGATGAAAAATCACTGGGAAACATCCATTTAGAGAGATTGACAATGCTAGAGGAAAGGAATAATCTATAGAAAGGGTTCTAGGAAGGCAGAAAAGGATGGGCTCCTGAAACACAATTAGGAGACTAACCTGATATATGTTGTAGGGGTATTTCTTATAACTTTATTAAAGAGGATGAGGATGCAAGTAAATTTGTATTTGTGTTAATAAAAAATGATGGTTCTCATCTGATACTTATTTTCTCCATGAAATTGAGAAAAAGAGGAAGAAGGTCATATGTTTTAGGAAAGCACATGAAGGTTTAAAATAGTCATTGTAGAGTGTATTAACCAAGAAAGTAGAGTAGAGTTGCTAGGAAGTGTAGAGGCCAGTCAAGGTTAGCCCTGGGGGATTTATCGTAGAATCTCAAGTATTTCCTGCCTACTGGAGTGCTGTGAAAAAAGACTCAGAATGTTGCTTTCGTCCAGGATTAACTAGAGGGGGTGGAAGGTATTGGCAAGTGTTGATCATGTACCCAAACTGGATAAAAGGAAAATTTAAAGGCCTAACCATTTGAGAGAAGGTGAAAGGGGTCAGTGAACTGGTAGTTTCAGTGAAGTCACAGACCAGTGTGGTGGATGAAGTTGAATAAACAAGCTGATGGAAGTTGTGATCTCATTGTGGAGTATTTGAATTCATGATTTTAGAAATGGAGTAGTTACTAGTGATGACAAGGGCTACAGTGTGACCATGGAATTGTGGGTGGCTGAGATGGAAAAGATTAGGTCTTCAGAAAAGAGGAAGTCAAGAAGTGAGGATATAATATCAGATGGGTTATTCAAGTGGATATCTACCTTACCCAGAATGATAGTAAAACTTAGGATGGAGAGAAATTATAAATTGGTTGCCAATATCTTCAGTGGATAAGGGATGAATGATACTAATAGGAGATAAGAGAAGCTGTTAAGGCTAAATCCAAGAGCCTTGAAGAAACAGGATGAGGTTGATAATACTATTTTGGTGAGAAGAATTTGAGGGCTTGTGTGTCTCAGGCACTCTTGCAAGGCACAGAAAACACTGTGTAAATATTGCAAGGCCCTGTCCTCTGAGAGGAGGTCAGACTATAGAAGAAGGCAGCCTTACATGTGCAGTTAGTGACAGTACAGTGAGATCCTACCTTCGAAGTATGGTGGGAACCTCAAGGAAGAACAGGTTGTGTTTTAGCTGAAGAAATCATTGAAGGTTTCACAGGAGAGATTATATCTGAACTGAAGTTTATGTAGTTCCTCAAGTGGAGAAGGAGAAGGACATCACAGGAAGAATTATAAGATGTATGGCTCGTAACAGTGACAGAGAAACATAAACTCAAAATGATGGCATGCCTTCTTATAGTAAGCACTGTCGTAATACAGAGTTCTTTATCATTATAATGTCTCCATCTCTTTGGCAATAGTTCTATTTTTTTTGTTCTAGAGTTCAACATTGTTCTCTAATGGGATGATTGAAAGCATGTATCTGGTGTGTGTATGTACTTTTGTCTTTGGTGTTTCTTTTAAAGTAATGCTTGAAATAATATATTACCAAAAATAAATGCGGAGGTGCTCTATAAATAAATACAATGCAATCTTTGACATATTTGCTATTGTTGTTACAAACACTCCTTCAGGAAATTAAATGTCTCCCATTATGGGTGAAGTTCTGTTTTAAACTACAAGGACATGAAGATGAACATGATGGTCTCTGACCTCAGGGAACTCATCGTTTATTATGATCCGGGAACAGGATCTATTGGTGATATCAATATACTAACCACAGGGAATGCTGTGACCTTTTTTAAAAATCATAACTTATTTCTCTTAAATCCTCGGACATGTTTTTAGAATGTTGATTTATTCCTTTGCTCTTTATGGAAGAGGTTTGATTTCATCAAACTGAATATAGTTAAACAAAAATTTGTTTCAATTGGTAATCTAATAATAAGACTCAAAACAAAGTATGTTTCTTCTTGAATTAACAGCCTCCCTAATTTTGGCTTTATTCCTCACAGGTCATGAAGATGAGAAGTGAAGAGAATTCGACTTTTTATCTGAAAACTTGTCAGGAGTGTGAGCAGACTGGAGTCCAAAAAGTAAGTCACTTAAACTAATGGTCCTGAGAGTAATAAATTGTGAAAAGTTGTTTTTATTCAGTACTTACAAAAGTAAAGGGTGGAACCTAGAGGAAAAATTAAATATCTTACTCATGCAGCACTTTGTTTTATATGTGGAAAGGATGTGAGTGAGCTAAAATGTGCTGTGTCAGCATGTCATTATATGGTTTGGACCTTATTTACTTTAAAATATGTGACGAATTCTTGTGATTTTTTTCCCAAACCACAAGCCCTTTGGGGTTGTTTATGTGTTTTATGTTATTGGAAGTTACTTTAAGATGTTGCTATAGTTTAACAAATGTGCTAATGCTTTGGATCAGTTACAAAGATTTTGTATCACTTTATTCCTTGAATTGGTGACTGATTTGAAATTCTCAGTGTCTTGTGAAAGTGCTTATGAAAATGTGTTCAACCTAATTTTTTTGAAAATGTGCTTTGTAATTTTAGTTTCACTAATATTAGAGGATTAAATATGCTATTTATAGTTTTTATGCTTTAAGATGTGTTTTATTCCTGATTAACTTCTTGTTCCTTCTTAATAAATATTTCAGAAGATAGCCTTCCTCTCCAGTATAATCAGATTTTTAACTTAGAAATTCTGTTAATTCCAGAGAACAAGTTTTCATTTAATAAAATTTAATTCAACCTTTAATTATAGCTTATGAAATTTGTATAATGTTAAAACAAAGTGTTATTTATCTGTTAATTAAAAAATACATTTGGCCATCCTATTAAGGAATAGAAGACAAACTGTTAATGTTAATAGTCATTAATATAATGCTGGGACAATGCTTCTTTTTGCCAAAAACTTGAGTTTGTTGGTGGAATTGAGTTTGTTGAGGACAGTACAGGATGATAGAGTGTTATTTAGAGATTTATTGTACCTTTTTCAAAGAAATGAAGAAATTTTTCATTTGATACGAGTCTTAAGAGAAATGCTTTTCTTGGCTACATATTGTATTATCTGCAGGGGCACTGAAGATGCACTGTTAAAAAGCCAGAGACGAGCACATGTGTGTGTCCATGTCTCCTGTCAGCCTGTACTTTGTGGGTGTGCAGGGGGTAGGGGTAAGTGGTGTTATTTACTTGAATATTAGTTGGAGTTGACTAAGACTTATTTATATGGGTCTGTTTGGTGCAGAATGTAGCACATTTAGGAAATTGTAATGTTTAAGCTTGCATTTTTTCATATTTTTTCTGGAATTTGTTAAAGTACTAGACTAATTTGAGCCAAACCATGTCAAACTAAACTCATCTATGTCTAATGATGCCTCATGCCTAAGGTTTTTGTTTTTACTGTAATGTTAGCCATAAAGTCTAAGAAGTTCAAGCATTGAACATTCATGCTGTGTGGTTATGTGGATGGTGATATTGGAGGCTGACGTCATGCTTTGCCTATTGCCAACTCAATACATTTTTGTGTGGTGGTATCAGCATTTTATTCAGCTCTGTAGGAACTTGTAATAAAATTAGTGTTGGATCAAAATGATCCATATTTTTGTTTCTTTCAGCCAGACTCTTCACTAGCATAATTTTTAGGTCTTCTCACTGCTGTTACTTTGTGGAAACTTTCATTTACCAAGTGACATACTATTAAATGTCTGGGAGACTGTTTTATTGCAGAACTTAAAAACAACATTTGGTACCAACAGTTATCTTACTTGTAGGATCATTTTGCATGTATATTTGACTATTACATTTTGGTATTCTAAGTTTTGAGAAAGATAAGAAAGCAAGATAATTCTCCAATAATATTTTAATTGAGTTAGACTATCAAACTTCTCACCATGTTTTCCTTTTGAAGAGATGATTGTTTTATAGGACAAAATTACCACAGTTAATCTGAGTGGAAGTTGTAGGACATGGTTTTTCTTTGGTGTGAGGTATGTTTTTTGTGAGGTATTTTCATTTGTTTTATTTTCACAATACTGCTGAGTTCATGGAATCCATTTGATGCATCATTCTCAAAGCTCCAACCCCCTTCTTATCCAGTCATTCAGTAACAATACCCTATATTTGACTTCTGATTATCATTTGTGTCAATTTGAGTTACACATTATTTAGGCTTTTTTGTATACTCTCTTTTTCCCTGTGAAATTCCTATTGAAATAAAGTCTTCAGAGACCTTTGTTGTGAAGATGACACTGAAATGGGAATCACGATTCATCCTTTTGCCTCTTTCACTTTCTCTTAGCCGAGGCCCTCACTAAATAACATTCCTTTACCTAGATTTTTCCATATAATTTCCTAAATTATCCAGAGGCTTTGATGTATCATGGAAGGATAAATTATATGTAATAAGGCTGTGTGCAGTGTGTGAAGAGTTTGAGAACAGAAGATTGATTACTCTTCAGAATACTTTCCTTCTGTAACTCTCAGTAGTTGCTTTGATTTAATTAAAAAAGGAAATCCTATTTGATCTATATGTGGAAGTTGTTTTTTCTTATCCTTAAATTTCATCAGCAGTAAGAAGTCAGGCCCAGTCATAGAGTTCATAGGTTTATAAGACCTTTATGGAAAGGTTTTGTTTTGTTGCCTCATAGAAAGGTAAAAGTCATAAAATTAGTAGTGTATATATTCTTTGAATTTGTGGTAGTGGTTAGGGTAGTCTAGATGGGTTGCTGTGACTTCAACACTTTTTGTAATATTATTTGAAAATTGTACTAAGTTCAAATGTAGAAACCAGAATAAAAAGAGTAGGAGGAAGACTGTGTTTGCTTTCGTTAGATGTCACATTTCATTTCTCATTCATGGTTCTTTTACAGAATTGGTCTTCCTTTCTAAGAGAGGCAAATAGAGTATTTTTAAAAATTGAAAGTTCATCTCTGATTTCTTAAGGAAGTGTTTATCATGTACATGGGAATATCAAAGAAATGGTCACAAGACAGAAAACTCACAGTTTCAATGAAATTTGGAGAAATACCTCTACTTACTCGTTTTTTCCAGATGGATTTTTTTCCTTGGCTCATATACCACTATGTTTTTTAAAATAAAGGTTTTATTGATAAACACTCTTATGAAGAGGTTTCACATGAAAAAACAATGTGGTTACTACTTTACCCATATTATCAAGTCCCCACCCATACCCCAATGCAGGCACTGTCCAGCAGTGTAGTAAGATGCCACAGATTCGCTATTTGCCTTCTCCATTGGTCTATGGGTCTGTTCTTGTGCCAGTACCAAATTGTCTTGATTACTGTGGCTTTGTAGTAGAGCTTGAAGTTCAGGAGCATAATCTCCCCAGCTTTATTCTTCCTTCTCCAGATTGCTTTGGCTATTCAGGGTCTTTTGTGGTTCCGTATGTATTTTAGAACAATTTTCTCTAGTTCGCTGAAGACGCTGTTGCTAGTTTGATAGGAATTGCATTGAATCTGTAGATCGCTTTAGGCAGGATGGTCATCTTAACAATATTAATTCTTCCTATCCATGAGCACGGATGTGTTTCCATTTATTGGTGTTTCCTTTAGTTTCTTTCATGAGTGTCTTGTAGTTTTCAGAGTATAGGTCTTTCAGTTCCTTGGTTAGGTTTATTCCTAGGTATTTTATTCTTTTTGATGCAACTGTGAATGGAATTGTTTTTCTGATTTCTCTCTCTACTAGTTCTTTGTTAGTGTATAGGCATGCTGTAGATTTCTGCATATTAATTTTGTATCCTGCAACTTTGCTGAATTCAGATACTCAACCGAGTAGTTTTGGAGTTGATTCTTTGGGGTTTTTTTGTGTACAATATCATGTCATCTGCAAACAGGGACAGTTTAACTTCTTCCTTGCAAGTCCAGATGCCTTTTATTTTGTGGTTTCATCTGATCACTGTGGCGAGGACCTCCAGTACTGTGTTGGACAGAAGTGGGGAGAGTGGGCATCCTTGTCTTGTTCCCGATCTTAAACGAAAGGCTTTCAGCTTCTCGCTGTTAAGTATGATGTTGGCTGTGGGTTTATCATATATGGCCTTTATTATGTTGAGCTACTTGCCCTCTATACCCATTTTGTTGAGAGTGTTTATCATGAATGGATGTTGAATTGTGTCAAATGCTTTTTCAGCATCTATGGAGATGATCACGTGGTTTTTGTCCTTCTTTTGTTGATGTGGTGGATGACGATGGTGGATTTTCAAATATTGTACCATCCTTCCATCCCTGGAATAAATCCTACTTGATCATGATGGATGATCTTTTTGATGTATTTCTGAATTGGGTTTGCTAATATTTTGTTGAGTATTTTTGCATCTATGTTCGTCAGGGATATTGGTCTGTAATTTTCTTTTTTTGTGATGTCTTTGCCTGGTTTTGGTATTACAGTAATGCTGGCCTCATAGAATGAGTTTGGAAGTATTCTGTCGTCTTCTACTCTTTGGAAAACTTTGAGGAAGATGGGTATTAGGTCTTCACTAAATGTTTGATAAAATTCAGCAGTGAAGCCATCTGGTGCAGGGGTTTTGTTCTTAGGTAGGTTTTTGATTACCAGTTCAATTTTGTTGCTGGTAATTGGTCTGTTCAGATTTTCTGTTTCTTTCTGTGCCAGCCTTGGAAGGTTGTATTTTTCTAGAAAGTTGTCCATTTCTTCTAGGTTTTGCAGCTTGTTAGCATATCCTCTAATACTTCTTTGTATTTCTGTGGTGTCCGTAGTGATTTTTCTTTTCTCATTTCTGTTTCTGTTTATGTGAGTAGACTCTCTTTTTTTCTTCATAAGTCTGGCTAGGGGTTTATCTATTTTGTTTATTTTCTCGAAGAACCAGCTCCTGCTTTCATTGATTCTTTCTATTGTTTTATTCTTCTCGATTTCATTTATTTCCGCTCTAATCTTTATTATGTCCCTCCTTCTACTGACTTTGGGCCGCATTTGTTCTTCTTTTTCTAGTTTCATTAATTGTGAGTTTAGACTGCTCATATGGGATTGTTGTTCTTCCCTGAGGTACGCCTGTGTGGCAGTATACTTTCCTCTTAGCACGGCCTTGGCTGCGTCCCACAGATTTTGCAGTGTTGAATTATTGTTGTCATTTTTCTCCATACAGTGCTTGATCTCTGTTTTTATTTGGTCATTGATCTATTGGTTTTTAAGGAGCATGTTGTGAAGCCTCCATGTGTTTGTTGGATTTTTCATTTTCTTTGCGTAATTTATTCCTAGTTTCATACCTTTGTGATCTGAGAAACTGGTTGGTACAATTTCAATCTTTTTTGAATTTACCGAGGCTCTTTTTGTGGCTAGTGTATGATCTGTTCTTGAAAATGTTCCATGTGCACTTGAGAAGAATGTGTATTCTGCTGCTTTTGAGTGTAAAGTTCTGTAAATGTCTGTTAGGTCCATCTGTTCTAATGTGTTGTTTAGTGCCTCTGTCTCCTTTCTTATGTTCTGCCCGGTTGAACTGTCCTCCAGAGGGCCTGAAAAAGTCTGTGTAGTCTCAGGAGGATGTCTTCTTGATCCTCCTTTTCCTCCTCCACATACGGCCCCACCTCCTCCACATGCACCTCCTCTTCCTCCACAAAGGGCTCCACCTCCTCCACCTGCGCCTCCTCCTCCTCATATGGCTCCACCTCCTCCACATATGCCTCCCCATCTGAGTCCTCCTCTGATGACGACTCCTCCTCCTCCTCCTCCTCCACATCCGGCCCCACCTCCACATACGGCTCCTCCTCCTCCACATCCGAGTCCTCCGAGGACTCCCACTGCTCCTCCTCCTCCGCCTCCTCCTCCACATCCCAGTCCTCCAAGTACTCCCAGGGGTCCTCCTCTTCCTCCTCCTCCTCCACATATGGCTCCACCTCCTCCACATGTGCGTCCTCCACATACGCCTCCTCCTCCTCCTCCTCCATATACGGCACCTCCTCCTGCACATATGCCTCCACATCCGAGTCCTCCGATGTCTCTGAGGACGACTCCTCCTCCTCCTCCACATATGGCCCCACCTCCACATATGGCTCCTCCTCCTGCACATACATCTCCGCATACCGCTCCTCCTCCTCCACATACGCCTCCACATCCGAGGCTTCCGACGACTCCGAGGATGACTCCTCCTCCTCCTCCACATATGGCCCCACCTCCTCCACATATGCCTCCACATCAGAGTCCTCCTCCGATGACGACTCCTCCTCCTCCTCCTCCACATACGGCCCCACCTCCACATACGGCTCCTCCTCCTCCACATCCGAGTCCTCCGAGGACTCCCACTGCTCCTCCTCCTCCTCCTCCTCCACATCCGAGTCCTCCAAGTACTCCCAGGGGTTCTCCTCTTCCTCCTCCTCCTCCACATACAGCGCCACCTCCTCCACATGTGCCTCCTCCACATGCGCCGCCTCCTCCTCCTCCACATATGGCTCCTCCTCCTGCACATACGCCTCCACATCCGACTCCTCCGATGACTCCGAGGACGACTCCTCCTCCTCCTCCTCCTCCACATATGGCTCCACCTCCACATATGGCTCCTCCTCCTGCACATACATCACCGCATACTGCTCCCCCTCCTCCTCCACATACGGCTCTACCTCCTCCACATGCGCCTCCTCCCCATGCGCCGCCTCCTCTTCCTCCACATATGGCTCCTCCTCCTGCACATACGCCTCCACATCCGAGTCCTCCGATGACACCGAGGATGACTCCTCCTCCTCCTCCTCCACATACGGTGCCACCTCCACATATGGCTCCTCCTCCTGCACATACATCACCGCATACTGCTCCTCCTCCTCCACATACGGCTCCACCTCCTCCACATGTGCCTCCTCCACATGCGCCTCCTCCTCCTCCTCCACATACGGCTCCTCCTCCTGCACATATGCCTCCATATCCGAGTCCTCGGATGACTCCTCCTCCTCCTCCACATATGGCCCCACCTCCACATATGGCTCCTCCTCCTGCACATGCGGCCCCACCTCCTCCACATGCGCCTCCACATCCGAGTCGTCCGAGTACTCCAACGGCTCCTCTTCCTCCTCCTCCTCCTCCTCCTCCTCCTCCACATACGACTCCACCTCCTCCACATGTGCCTCCTCCTCCGCATACGCCTCCTCCTCCTGCACATACGCCGCCTCCTCCACATACGGCTCGACATCTGAGTCCTCCAACGACTCCGACGGCGCCTCCTCCTCCAGATACGCCTCCTCCTCCTCTGCATAAGGCTCCTCCTGCACATATGCCTCCTCCTCCATATACGCCTCCGTCTCCTGCGGGACTTTGCTCTTCAGGTGTTCCCGTGCACACAAGGGGCTGGATGTTTTTGGAGCCCCTTCCGCTCTGGTCTTCTTTGAGGAGGGCTCCAAGACGTCCACCTCATCGTCGTCTTCTTTCTTCCTTTTCAAAGAAGAAAAGACATGACGGAAAACCTGGGAGCTGCAGCCGCTGTCCAGGCCCAACAGCTCCTTAGCCGTCTCGGCCCTGGAGCCCTCCTCGCGGGCGGGGTGCTCGATCTCAGCCAGGTGTTCCTGTGTGCACAAGGGGCTGGATGTTTTTGGGGCCCCTTCAGGAAAAGCAAAGTCTTCCGCTCTCGTCTTCTTGGAGGTGGGCTCCAAGATGTCAGCCTTATCCCAGGAGACAGCCACACCTCTTTTCACCTGGACACGATGGCCAAAGCGTGCCATTCCCCGGTGTGGTGGAGAGGAGTCTTGGACAGAGAGGGAGGAAGCTTCCCATTCCCGCAAGACCTGGGGTGGAGTCATCTCACGAGGCACACTGCTAACAGTATCTGGAGGCAACTGAGGGACTCCTGGGAACAGAAATTTCACACATGAGAAAAGTAGAATAACTCTGTGAAGTAGGAGTTGATATGGTCATGTGACTATTCCTATATGGGCACATGGCCTGGAAGTACAAAAATATGTGAAATCACAGAATGCCGTGAGATGAACATCTTATCAGAGGTATGTGTGTGGTGTGATTATGTGGGATTCAGGGTGTGAAGGTCTGTGTATGTTCTGGGACATACCCGGTGAGAGTTCCTGACATTGGTAAGGGGGTGGTGAATGACGGTGTACATGTCTGTGTCGTGCGACAATACACATGAACGGGTGGTACGTGTTCTTCTTGTGAAACAGTTAAAGACGGAGCGTGTTGGTGCAAGTGTACTTGAGCTTTCAAGAAGAGCAGCTCTCTGAAAGGCTGAAGGCTTTCAAATGAAGGCTTTGTGGGTGAAGTGGAATGTGGAATAAAAGACTATACAGGAATGTGCATTCATTTCAGGGCACAAGAGATGTTGAGGGCTTAGGCTGGCTCTAAAGGGGGAGGCAAAACAAGCTACCTGTGTAAAAGGGTGTACATTCTTTACGGGTTAGCCTGTAGACAGCTGAGTCTGAGAATGATTGCCTGAGGCGGAAAGGTGGAAGTGTGTATCTGGGTAACGCTCGTAGAGAATGGGAAGGACGCATCTGGAATGAAGGCATGTGTGTATGGGAGAAAAAGTGAAAGGAACGAATAATGGGGCAGTACCTGGTATGAAGGAGTATAGGGTGTGTGTGTGTGTGTGTGTGTGTGTGTGAGTTTGTGCTGATCTGAGGGAAGAGGTTGTACTTGACTTCCCACACTGTTATCATCACAGCCCACTGTCTCACAGCTGTCCGCGTGTTCATATGGGGAACTGTCCTATCCTTGAAAGCACACCCCCCAGTTTGTCCCTCTGCAGAGGCTTCAGTCTTAGTTCCTCTGCCCGGAAGCCCTTTCCTGTTTTTTGAAGGGAAAGTGAAATACGTAGGGATTGGGCTGAGCAGCTCAGCTCTTCATCCTGCCCAGACTCTGTGATCTGATCTCGCTTACCATCCTCAGCAGCGGCACGAAGCTTTCCTGGTGTCTCAGTGTGGCCTGCGACCACCACACGTGCTCCGGGCTGAGGAGAATCCTCTGAGGTGTTCTCGAATTCTGAGGAATGAATACAAAAAAACAGATGTGACATTTTCTGGGATCTGTATCCATTCAAAAAAGACATGTTGAGTAGACAATCGTGTTAGGCATTGAAACCCCCCCATGAAATTAAGCACTTGAAACTTCAGTTGCTCCAAAACATAAGGAAACAACAATGATGAAAATTGTGTGTAGTAGATGTCAGTGATATTGGGTATCTTGTATGTGATATATCCAAAGATGTACAGAAAATATCGAAACTGGTGACTACAATTAGTTATTAGCTCCTTTTTCCTCATGAGAAATTATATAATCAGAGGACATGGGGTACAAGATTTAAAAGAATTCTGCGTGTCTACCTGCCTACCTATCTATCTAGATTAGTATCTATATTGATGTAGATATATAGAAAGGTAGAGATATCTGTATAAATACCGAGAGGTGGACAGATACAGCATTTCGCAGGGAATTCCTGGACTGTAGCCGTGGTGCTGGAGATGTTCAAAGGAAGACCTTTCACACTTGTCCCAGACTCCTCTTCTGGGAATGGATTTGTGTATTTCTCCAAGACTGTTAACCTCCCTATTCAGAGCTTTTAAAATCCTCTTTCATAGGAGGCTTACACACCCACATGATACATTTCTGCCCATGGATTGGAAGTGGACACCCTGAGCAGGTCTTGGGCAAGAGTTCGCTTATGGCCACTGCTGAGGGAAGAGACTCAGGTCTGCGCCTGGGCCATCGTGGTGCCCCGTCTGCCCACCTGGCTCTTCCTCAGCCCCTTCTTGCTCTCGGCCCACACCATAGTGAGTAAAACTTGTCTCCAGCAGCGGTGTGCAAGTAGTGTGTGTGCCCGGCCGGGGAGCGTGAGCCGCCAGTGACTGCAGAGAGGAAAAGCCTTTCTCTCAACCACCCCTTTTCCTGGATTTATCGTCCTCTCACTGGTGTCACAGGGGGACTGGGCCCTGGGCAGGGAGCGCGCTTCCTCCAGAGCTAAGGTAGTTCTGACTATGTGATTAACTTTACTGCAGTGGGAAATGAGTGGCAACCAGGCATAGGCATGAAGTCCTCCTCTGTGCCCCGCCATGTCCTTCCCTTTTCTAGCTAACTGGGATGTTGATAACCTGGGGTCTATTTGAAAGCTGAGTGTTAATGATAAAAAGTTTCTGTCAGCAGGGAGACTCGTCCTATTATTTCACATACACTAATTGTCACATAAGAAATAGATTCCTTCGTGTATTAGTTACTAAGGCCTCTTCTACTCCAACTAAGGATTCTGCTCCATTAGTGATGTAATGAGTTTTGAGAAGCAAATAGTTGGACCTGGTACGTATTAAGCAGGCCATTATCTTCTAAACTACTCTGTGTCTTCCCTTGGCTTATGTATGCTGTATATGTGTGTAGGTGTGAATTGGTGTGAATGTGTTTTACGTGTCTTATAGTTTACACTAAAAATATCTCCGATCATGCACTGTTTGTATGGAAGCTGAGTTGAAGACAGACTCACTTTCCAAGCCTCTCTCCAAGGCCCCAGTGGAGTGTGCTGAAATCCCAAACATTGTTGGAAATGTCACGTCCTCTTCATGAGCCACCACTGGGACCCTCAGTTTTTGTCCTGACCCGTCCCCTCCCACCTCTGAGCACCTGGTCTTCCTATGAGGTTTTTAAAACCTCACTGTCACCACAACTATTTCAGTTTCCCGCTTTTCCCAAAAGAGCCGCTTTCTCAATCCAGCCATCGTGGTTACATGGTATTGTGTGTACATGTGTGTGCAAGTGTGTGTGTGTGTGTGTGTGTGTGTGTATCCTGCTGGTTTTTTTCTAACATTTCATCAAGGAGCCTCACATTTACATCTCTATAGTCTGAGGCAGTGAGAGAAAGGTCTCAGTGTCTGAGATGATCTAAGAAATCAATTCATTTTCTGTATGACTTTACACCCTCATCCCTGCACCTCCGATTTTAGGTAGTCAAAGTTTTTTCCTAATTTTTCATTTACCTCTTTGAGCCACACTTTTTTCATTAACTGGAAAAAGTATCACTGGAAAATTTGTAACATTGTAGAAAAGGAAATAAATGGAAATACATTCTATAGGAGATATTATACCAATCAAGCACTCCCATCTGTGGTAGAGGAACACAGAGCGGCACCGTGTGGGGAGCACAGGTCCTGAGCCACAGAGACAAGGACCTGGTCTCGGGAACCTCCTCTCGCCCGGCCCGCGGGTGATCTGTTCCCTGAGAAGGAGCGGCACACCCACACCTCCTCCTCCTTCCCGCGTTCCTGCCCGTTCTCTCCCGTAAGTAGGAATCCTCGCTCCTTTTTTCTTTAGAAGACCGTTTCTAGCTCCCCAGTGCTCAGAGAATATCACTGACACAAACCTCCTGACATCCTGGCCGCTTTGGGGGCACGTGTGGTTTCAAGGTGTTTCGTTTTTTGTTTGCGCTTCATGGCTCAGCACCTCAGAGAGTGACCGAAGTCAGGTGCCTTCCTCCCTGGAACTCTGTGCCACAGGTTCAAGTCAAAGCCGAGAATCAAGTATATCAGAGAACAGCAAGCCACCGGACTAGTCTCTCTCCTCACTCACTCACTCACTCACTGGCCTGTCCGGTGCTTAAGTACACCAGTAGGGCCCTTATGACGTGAGACAGGGTTCCGTAGCATTCTGACCCGTGGATCGGGGCGGACCACTGACGGGTGGGGACCCTTTTACCCAACACAAACTCTACCATCGACTTGAATTTTTATCTTGCACTTCATATCCAAACTTGAGAACCAATGATATGGATTAAACCAAAGACAATTACTGTATGTATGTATGTATGTATCTAGGGGAACCACGTCACCAAATCTCCCCAAGGGTGAGGATAAGGCATCAGGTGAGAGAACCAGGCCTAGACCCATGCCTGCCCCATGGAACATGGTGAAGTGTCCTATCTTACGGGTACCATGTAACTTATGCACACATGTAAGGCTCCCCAGAGCCTTCAGCGAAAGAGGAAGCCCCTGAAGAATAGAATGTTCAGAATATCACCTTTTAGAGTAGCCCCAGATAGAAAGTAACCCCAATGCTCGTAAACGTTATTATCAATAAAGACACTATTTGTGTGCCAAGAATGAAGGAGGTACAGTCACAGATAACACGGATGATGAGTACAAACACAAGTACAGAGAGTGAAAAGGAGTAGACGCGATGCATGTATTGTGCACTCGTGTTCACATAGCATTAAAACACAGGGCAACTAATGCAGCACTTTTGTATGGTCGGGACTGAAACAGAGTAGAGAACTTGGGTGCATGTGGAAGATGAGAAGGAAGTGAATGATGAGGATCGCGGGTGCAGATGGGTCTGTGTAGGGCTGAACTTGAGAACATCGGCTATGAAAAGATACCGTTGTGCTGGGGTCTCGGTCCAGGTATGTCTATCCTCAGGTCAGGACCTGAGGATCCCGCTACGTTGGGCCTGTTTTAGGCTATTGTTGCGGTCACACCTTCCTGGTAATATAACCTGTCCTTGCCCAGCTCATACTGACATGTTCCTCCATGTTTCTCTTCCACCATTTCCTCAAATAACTCTCTGCCCTCCACTTGTCTCCTTGGGCTCGCTCCAATCCTAAGGATTTTCCCTTGGAATTTACTACTTCCGCTGTGGATTGTATTAATGAAGATGGAGAAGCATTTTGAGTTTCTTTCTGTACTGGGCAGCCTTGTGCTGACTGATGAGCAGAATCACTCAGCTCATCTCTGGGCTCTGCCTACATCCCCACTGTCCTTTGCATCCCATTCAATAGTCCCTTCTTACGAGTGCCGGCAAGCGTGTCCTCACAAGGGACGCAGGAGAGGCACTCTGAAGAAGCAGCAGCAGCTTGCATTGTTGTTTTCTGGCCTTGGGTTAGGGCCACTGTCCTGTGTCCATGCTGTAGAGCTGCTTTTGTGGAAAAGTTAAATAAAAATGATAGATGTGGTCTGTGCTGGGTGTTTGTGTATTTATCCATCCATTAATAAAACAATAAGAGTCTGCTATGGAATGTCTTCAGTGATTCCAGGTAGCCTCCATTTACGTGGGTAACCTAATGGGGCTTTCCTTTGAAAAGTTTAAATGTGTGGCAGTATTGGTTGTGCCACTATAGATCATGAGCGACTGGATTTTCACAAAGTGTGTCTTTGTAAATGGAACAGAGATTCGTAGCTAGCTCTAAGGAGGGAGGTAAAACAAGCTACCTGTGTGAAAGGGTGTACATTATTTATGGATTAGTGTGTAGACAGCTGAGTCTGAGAATGATTGCCTGAGGAGGGAAGGTGGAAGTGTGTATCTGGTTAACGCTCGTAGAGAATCTGAAGGACGCATCTGGAATGAAGGCATGTGTATATGGGAGAAAAAGTGAAAGGAAGGAATAATGGGGCTGTATCTGGTATGAAGGAGTATAGGGTGTGTGTGTGTGTGTGTGTGTGTGTGTGTGTGTGTGTGTGTGTGTGTGTGTGAGTGAGTTTGTGCTGATCTGAGGGAAGAGGTTGTACTTGAGTTCCCACACTGTTATCATCACAGCCCACTGTCTCACAGCTGTCCGCGTGTTCATATGGGGAACTGTCCTATCCTTGAAAGCACACCCACCGGTTTGTCCCTCTGCAGAGGCTTCAGTCTTAGTTCCTCTGCCCTGAAGCCCTTTCCTGTTTTTTGAAGGGAAAGTGAAATACGTAGGGATTGGGCTGAGCAGCTCAGCTCTTCATCCTGCCCAGCCTCTGTGATCTGATCTCGCTTACCATCCTCAGCAGCGGCACGAAGCTTTCCTGGTGTCTCAGTGTGGCCTGCGACCACCACACGTGCTCCGGGCTGAGGAGAATCCTCTGAGGTGTTCTCGAATTCTGAGGAATGAATACAAAAAAACAGATGTGGCATTTTCTGGGATCTGTATCCATTCAAAAAAGACATGTTGAGTAGACAATCGTGTTAGGCATTGAAACCCCCCCATGAAATTAAGCACTTGAAACTTCAGTTGCTCCAAAACATAAGGAAACAACAATGATGAAAATTGTGTGTAGTAGATGTCAGTGATATTGGGTATCTTGTATGTGATATATCCAAAGATGTACAGAAAATATCGAAACTGGTGACTACAATTAGTTATTAGCTCCTTTTTCCTCATGAGAAATTATATAATCAGAGGACATGGGGTACAAGATTTAAAAGAATTCTGCGTGTCTACCTGCCTACCTATCTATCTAGATTAGCATCTATATTGATGTAGATATATAGAAAGGTAGAGATATCTGTATAAATACCGAGAGGTGGACAGATACAGCATTTCGCAGGGAATTCCTGGACTGTAGCCGTGGTGCTGGAGATGTTCAAAGGAAGACCTTTCACACTTGTCCCAGACTCCTCTTCTGGGAATGGATTTGTGTATTTCTCCAAGACTGTTAACCTCCCTATTCAGAGCTTTTAAAATCCTCTTTCATAGGAGGCTTACACACCCACATGATACATTTCTGCCCATGGATTGGAAGTGGACACCCTGAGCAGGTCTTGGGCAAGAGTTCGCTTATGGCCACTGCTGAGGGAAGAGACTCAGGTCTGCGCCTGGGCCATCGTGGTGCCCCGTCTGCCCACCTGGCTCTTCCTCAGCCCCTTCTTGCTCTCGGCCCACACCATAGTGAGTAAAACTTGTCTCCAGCAGCGGTGTGCAAGTAGTGTGTGTGCCCGGCCGGGGAGCGTGAGCCGCCAGTGACTGCAGAGAGGAAAAGCCTTTCTCTCAACCACCCCTTTTCCTGGATTTATCGTCCTCTCACTGGTGTCACAGGGGGACTGGGCCCTGGGCAGGGAGCGCGCTTCCTCCAGAGCTAAGGTAGTTCTGACTATGTGATTAACTTTACTGCAGTGGGAAATGAGTGGCAACCAGGCATAGGCATGAAGTCCTCCTCTGTGCCCCGCCATGTCCTTCCCTTTTCTAGCTAACTGGGATGTTGATAACCTGGGGTCTATTTGAAAGCTGAGTGTTAATGATAAAAAGTTTCTGTCAGCAGGGAGAGTTGCCTTATTCCTTCACATACACTAATTGTCACATAAGAAATAGATTCCTTCGTGTATTAGTTACTAAGGCCTCTTCTACTCCAACTAAGGATTCTGCTCCATTAGTGATGTAATGAGTTTTGAGAAGCAAATCATTGGACCTGGTACGTATTAAGCAGGCCATTATCTTCGAAACTACTCTGTGTCTTCCCTTGGCTTATGTATGCTGTATATGTGTGAGGTGTGAATTGGTGTGAATGTGTTTTACGTGTCTTATAGTTTACACTAAAAATATCTCCGATCATGCACTGTTTGTATGGAAGCTGAGTTGAAGACAGACTCACTTTCCAAGCCTCTCTCCAAGGCCCCAGTGGAGTGTGCTGAAATCCCAAACATTGTTGGAAATGTCACGTCCTCTTCATGAGCCACCACTGGGACCCTCAGTTTTTGTCCTGACCCGTCCCCTCCCACCTCTGAGCACCTGGTCTTCCTATGAGGTTTTTAAAACCTCACTGTCACCACAACTATTTCAGTTTCCCGCTTTTCCCAAAAGAGCCGCTTTCTCAATCCAGCCATCGTGGTTACATGGTATTGTGTGTACATGTGTGTGCAAGTGTGTGTGTGTGTGTGTGTGTGTGTGTGTATCCTGCTGGTTTTTTTTCTAACATTTCATCAAGGAGCCTCACATTTACATCTCTATAGTCTGAGGCAGTGAGAGAAAGGTCTCAGTGTCTGAGATGATCTAAGAAATCAATTCATTTTCTGTATGACTTTACACCCTCATCCCTGCACCTCCGATTTTAGGTAGTCAAAGTTTTTTCCTAATTTTTCATTTACCTCTTTGAGCCACACTTTTTTCATTAACTGGAAAAAGTATCACTGGAAAATTTGTAACATTGTAGAAAAGGAAATAAATGGAAATACATTCTATAGGAGATATTATACCAATCAAGCACTCCCATCTGTGGTAGAGGAACACAGAGCGGCACCGTGTGGGGAGCACAGGTCCTGAGCCACAGAGACAAGGACCTGGTCTCGGGAACCTCCTCTCGCCCGGCCCGCGGGTGATCTGTTCCCTGAGAAGGAGCGGCACACCCACACCTCCTCCTCCTTCCCGCGTTCCTGCCCGTTCTCTCCCGTAAGTAGGAATCCTCGCTCCTTTTTTCTTTAGAAGACCGTTTCTAGCTCCCCAGTGCTCAGAGAATATCACTGACACAAACCTCCTGACATCCTGGCCGCTTTGGGGGCACGTGTGGTTTCAAGGTGTTTCGTTTTTTGTTTGCGCTTCATGGCTCAGCACCTCAGAGAGTGACCGAAGTCAGGTGCCTTCCTCCCTGGAACTCTGTGCCACAGGTTCAAGTCAAAGCCGAGAATCAAGTATATCAGAGAACAGCAAGCCACCGGACTAGTCTCTCTCCTCACTCACTCACTCACTCACTGGCCTGTCCGGTGCTTAAGTACACCAGTAGGGCCCTTATGACGTGAGACAGGGTTCCGTAGCATTCTGACCCGTGGATCAGGGCGGACCACTGACGGGTGGGGACCCTTTTACCCAACACAAACTCTACCATCGACTTGAATTTTTATCTTGCACTTCATATCCAAACTTGAGAACCAATGATATGGATTAAACCAAAGACAATTACTGTATGTATGTATGTATGTATCTAGGGGAACCACGTCACCAAATCTCCCCAAGGGTGAGGATAAGGCATCAGGTGAGAGAACCAGGCCTAGACCCATGCCTGCCCCATGGAACATGGTGAAGTGTCCTATCTTACGGGTACCATGTAACTTATGCACACATGTAAGGCTCCCCAGAGCTTTCAGCGAAAGAGGAAGCCCCTGAAGAATAGAATGTTCAGAATATCACCTTTTAGAGTAGCCCCAGATAGAAAGTAACCCCAATGCTCGTAAACGTTATTATCAATAAAGACACTATTTGTGTGCCAAGAATGAAGGAGGTACAGTCACAGATAACACGGATGATGAGTACAAACACAAGTACAGAGAGTGAAAAGGAGTAGACGCGATGCATGTATTGTGCACTCGTGTTCACATAGCATTAAAACACAGGGCAACTAATGCAGCACTTTTGTATGGTCGGGACGGAAACAGAGTAGAGAACTTGGGTGCATGTGGAAGATGAGAAGGAAGTGAATGATGAGGATCGCGGGTGCAGATGGGTCTGTGTAGGGCTGAACTTGAGAACATCGGCTATGAAAAGATACCGTTGTGCTGGGGTCTCGGTCCAGGTATGTCTATCCTCAGGTCAGGACCTGAGGATCCCGCTACGTTGGGCCTGTTTTAGGCTATTGTTGCGGTCACACCTTCCTGGTAATATAACCTGTCCTTGCCCAGCTCATACTGACATGTTCCTCCATGTTTCTCTTCCACCATTTCCTCAAATAACTCTCTGCCCTCCACTTGTCTCCTTGGGCTCGCTCCAATCCTAAGGATTTTCCCTTGGAATTTACTACTTCCGCTGTGGATTGTATTAATGAAGATGGAGAAGCATTTTGAGTTTCTTTCTGTACTGGGCAGCCTTGTGCTGACTGATGAGCAGAATCACTCAGCTCATCTCTGGGCTCTGCCTACATCCCCACTGTCCTTTGCATCCCATTCAATAGTCCCTTCTTACGAGTGCCGGCAAGCGTGTCCTCACAAGGGACGCAGGAGAGGCACTCTGAAGAAGCAGCAGCAGCTTGCATTGTTGTTTTCTGGCCTTGGGTTAGGGCCACTGTCCTGTGTCCATGCTGTAGAGCTGCTTTTGTGGAAAAGTTAAATAAAAATGATAGATGTGGTCTGTGCTGGGTGTTTGTGTATTTATCCATCCATTAATAAAACAATAAGAGTCTGCTATGGAATGTCTTCAGTGATTCCAGGTAGCCTCCATTTACGTGGGTAACCTAATGGGGCTTTCCTTTGAAAAGTTTAAATGTGTGGCAGTATTGCTTGTGCCACTATAGATCATGAGCGACTGGATTTTCACAAAGTGTGTCTTTGTAAATGGAACAGAGATTCGTAGCTAGCTCTAAGGAGGGAGGTAAAACAAGCTACCTGTGTGAAAGGGTGTACATTATTTATGGATTAGTGTGCAGACAGCTGAGTCTGAGAATGATTGCCTGAGGAGGGAAGGTGGAAGTGTGTATCTGGTTAACGCTCGTAGAGAATCTGAAGGACGCATCTGGAATGAAGGCATGTGTATATGGGAGAAAAAGTGAAAGGAAGGAATAATGGGGCTGTATCTGGTATGAAGGAGTATAGGGTGTGTGTGTGTGTGTGTGTGTGTGTGTGTGTGTGTGTGTGTGTGTGTGTGTGTGTGTGTGTGTGTGTGTCTGTGTGTGAGTGAGTTTGTGCTGATCTGAGGGAAGAGGTTGTACTTGAGTTCCCACACTGTTATCATCACAGCCCACTGTCTCACAGCTGTCCGCGTGTTCATATGGGGAACTGTCCTATCCTTGAAAGCACACCCACCGGTTTGTCCCTCTGCAGAGGCTTCAGTCTTAGTTCCTCTGCCCTGAAGCCCTTTCCTGTTTTTTTTGAAGGGAAAGTGAAATACGTAGGGATTGGGCTGAGCAGCTCAGCTCTTCATCCTGCCCAGCCTCTGTGATCTGATCTCGCTTACCATCCTCAGCAGCGGCACGAAGCTTTTCCTGGTGTCTCAGTGTGGCCTGCGACCACCACACGTGCTCCGGGCTGAGGAGAATCCTCTGAGGTGTTCTCGAATTCTGAGGAATGAATACAAAAAAAACAGATGTGGCATTTTCTGGGATCTGTATCCATTCAAAAAAGACATGTTGAGTAGACAATCGTGTTAGGCATTGAAACCCCCCCATGCAATTAAGCACTTGAAACTTCAGTTGCTCCAAAAACATAAGGAAACAACAATGATGAAAATTGTGTGTAGTAGATGTCAGTGATATTGGGTATCTTGTATGTGATATATCCAAAGATGTACAGAAAATATCGAAACTGGTGACTACAATTAGTTATTAGCTCCTTTTTCCTCATGAGAAATTATATAATCAGAGGACATGGGGTACAAGATTTAAAAGAATTCTGCGTGTCTACCTGCCTACCTATCTATCTAGATTAGCATCTATATTGATGTAGATATATAGAAAGGTAGAGATATCTGTATAAATACCGAGAGGTGGACAGATACAGCATTTCGCAGGGAATTCCTGGACTGTAGCCGTGGTGCTGGAGATGTTCAAAAGGAAGACCTTTCACACTTGTCCCCAGACTCCTCTTCTGGGAATGGATTTGGTGTATTTCTCCAAGACTGTTAACCTCCCTATTCAGAAGCTTTTAAAATCCTCTGTCATAGGAGGCTTACACACCCACATGATACATTTCTGCCCATGGATTGGAAGTGGACACCCTGAGCAGGTCTTGGGCAAGAGTTCGCTTATGGGCACTGCTGAGGGAAGAGACTCAGGTCTGCGCCTGGGCCATCGTGGTGCCCCGTCTGCCCACCTGGCTCTTCCTCAGCCCCTTCTTGCTCTCGGCCCACACCATAGTGAGTAAAACTTGTCTCCAGCAGCGGTGTGCAAGTAGTGTGTGTGCCCGGCCGGGGAGCCGTGAGCCGCCAGTGACTGCAGAGAGGAAAAGCTCTTTCTCTCAACCACCCCTTTTCCTGGATTTATCGTCCTCTCACTGGTTGTCACCAGGGGGACCTGGGCCCTGGGCAGGGAGCGCGCTTGCCTCCAGAGCTAAGGTAGTTCTGACTATGTTGATTAACTTTACTGCAGTGGGAAATGAGTGGGCAACCAGGCATAGGCATGAAGTCCTCCTCTGTGCCCCGCCATGTCCTTCCCTTTTCTAGCTAACTGGGATGTTGATAACCTGGGGTCTATTTGAAAGCTGAGTGTTAATGATAAAAAGTTTCTGTCAGCAGGGAGAGTTGCCTTATTCCTTCACATACACTAATTGTCACATAAGAAATAGATTCCTTCGTGTATTAGTTACTAAGGCCTCTTCTACTCCAACTAAGGATTCTGCTCCATTAGTGATGTAATGAGTTTTGAGAAGCAAATAGTTGGACCTGGTACGTATTAAGCAGGCCATTATCTTCGAAAACACTCTGTGTCTTCCCTTGGCTTATGTATGCTGTATATGTGTGTAGGTGTGAATTGGTGTGAATGTGTTTTACGTGTCTTATAGTTTACACTAAAAATATCTCCGATCATGCACTGTTTGTATGGAAGCTGAGTTGAAGACAGACTCACTTTCCAAGCCTCTCTCCAAGGCCCCAGTGGAGTGTGCTGAAATCCCAAACATTGTTGGAAATGTCACGTCCTCTTCATGAGCCACCACTGGGACCCTCAGTTTTTGTCCTGACCCGTCCCCTCCCACCTCTGAGCACCTGGTCTTCCTATGAGGTTTTTAAAACCTCACTGTCACCACAACTATTTCAGTTTCCCGCTTTTCCCAAAAGAGCCGCTTTCTCAATCCAGCCATCGTGGTTACATGGTATTGTGTGTACATGTGTGTGCAAGTGTGTGTGTGTGTGTGTGTGTGTGTGTATCCTGCTGGTTTTTTTCTAACATTTCATCAAGGAGCCTCACATTTACATCTCTATAGTCTGAGGCAGTGAGAGAAAGGTCTCAGTGTCTGAGATGATCTAAGAAATCAATTCATTTTGTGTATGACTTTACACCCTCATCCCTGCACCTCCGATTTTAGGTAGTCAAAGTTTTTTCCTAATTTTTCATTTACCTCTTTGAGCCACACTTTTTTCATTAACTGGAAAAAGTATCACTGGAAAATTTGTAACATTGTAGAAAAGGAAATAAATGGAAATACATTCTATAGGAGATATTATACCAATCAAGCACTCCCATCTGTGGTAGAGGAACACAGAGCGGCACCGTGTGGGGAGCACAGGTCCTGAGCCACAGAGACAAGGACCTGGTCTCGGGAACCTCCTCTCGCCCGGCCCGCGGGTGATCTGTTCCCTGAGAAGGAGCGGCACACCCACACCTCCTCCTCCTTCCCGCGTTCCTGCCCGTTCTCTCCCGTAAGTAGGAATCCTCGCTCCTTTTTTTCTTTAGAAGACCGTTTCTAGCTCCCCAGTGCTCAGAGAATATCACTGACACAAACCTCCTGACATCCTGGCCGCTTTGGGGGCACGTGTGGTTTCAAGGTGTTTCGTTTTTTGTTTGCGCTTCATGGCTCAGCACCTCAGAGAGTGACCGAAGTCAGGTGCCTTCCTCCCTGGAACTCTGTGCCACAGGTTCAAGTCAAAGCCGAGAATCAAGTATATCAGAGAACAGCAAGCCACCGGACTAGTCTCTCTCCTCACTCACTCACTCACTCACTGGCCTGTCCGGTGCTTAAGTACACCAGTAGGGCCCTTATGACGTGAGACAGGGTTCCGTAGCATTCTGACCCGTGGATCAGGGCGGACCACTGACGGGTGGGGACCCTTTTACCCAACACAAACTCTACCATCGACTTGAATTTTTATCTTGCACTTCATATCCAAACTTGAGAACCAATGATATGGATTAAACCAAAGACAATTACTGTATGTATGTATGTATGTATGTATCTAGGGGAACCACGTCACCAAATCTCCCCAAGGGTGAGGATAAGGCATCAGGTGAGAGAACCAGGCCTAGACCCATGCCTGCCCCATGGAACATGGTGAAGTGTCCTATCTTACGGGTACCATGTAACTTATGCACACATGTAAGGCTCCCCAGAGCCTTCAGCGAAAGAGGAAGCCCCTGAAGAATAGAATGTTCAGAATATCACCTTTTAGAGTAGCCCCAGATAGAAAGTAACCCCAATGCTCGTAAACGTTATTATCAATAAAGACACTATTTGTGTGCCAAGAATGAAGGAGGTACAGTCACAGATAACACGGATGATGAGTACAAACACAAGTACAGAGAGTGAAAAGGAGTAGACGCGATGCATGTATTGTGCACTCGTGTTCACATAGCATTAAAACACAGGGCAACTAATGCAGCACTTTTGTATGGTCGGGACTGAAACAGAGTAGAGAACTTGGGTGCATGTGGAAGATGAGAAGGAAGTGAATGATGAGGATCGCGGGTGCAGATGGGTCTGTGTAGGGCTGAACTTGAGAACATCGGCTATGAAAAGATACCGTTGTGCTGGGGTCTCGGTCCAGGTATGTCTATCCTCAGGTCAGGACCTGAGGATCCCGCTACGTTGGGCCTGTTTTAGGCTATTGTTGCGGTCACACCTTCCTGGTAATATAACCTGTCCTTGCCCAGCTCATACTGACATGTTCCTCCATGTTTCTCTTCCACCATTTCCTCAAATAACTCTCTGCCCTCCACTTGTCTCCTTGGGCTCGCTCCAATCCTAAGGATTTTCCCTTGGAATTTACTACTTCCGCTGTGGATTGTATTAATGAAGATGGAGAAGCATTTTGAGTTTCTTTCTGTACTGGGCAGCCTTGTGCTGACTGATGAGCAGAATCACTCAGCTCATCTCTGGGCTCTGCCTAGATCCCCACTGTCCTTTGCATCCCATTCAATAGTCCCTTCTTACGAGTGCCGGCAAGCGTGTCCTCACAAGGGACGCAGGAGAGGCACTCTGAAGAAGCAGCAGCAGCTTGCATTGTTGTTTTCTGGCCTTGGGTTAGGGCCACTGTCCTGTGTCCATGCTGTAGAGCTGCTTTTGTGGAAAAGTTAAATAAAAATGATAGATGTGGTCTGTGCTGGGTGTTTGTGTATTTATCCATCCATTAATAAAACAATAGGAGTCTGCTATGGAATGTCTTCAGTGATTCCAGGTAGCCTCCATTTACGTGGGTAACCTAATGGGGCTTTCCTTTGAAAAGTTTAAATGTGTGGCAGTATTGGTTGTGCCACTATAGATCATGAGCGACTGGATTTTCACAAAGTGTGTCTTTGTAAATGGAACAGAGATTCGTAGCTAGCTCTAAGGAGGGAGGTAAAACAAGCTACCTGTGTGAAAGGGTGTACATTATTTATGGATTAGTGTGTAGACAGCTGAGTCTGAGAATGATTGCCTGAGGAGGGAAGGTGGAAGTGTGTATCTGGGTAACGCTCGTAGAGAATCTGAAGGACGCATCTGGAATGAAGGCATGTGTATATGGGAGAAAAAGTGAAAGGAAGGAATAATGGGGCTGTATCTGGTATGAAGGAGTATAGGGTGTGTGTGTGTGTGTGTGTGTGTGTGTGTGTGTGAGTGAGTTTGTGCTGATCTGAGGGAAGAGGTTGTACTTGAGTTCCCACACTGTTATCATCACAGCCCACTGTCTCACAGCTGTCCGCGTGTTCATATGGGGAACTGTCCTATCCTTGAAAGCACACCCACCGGTTTGTCCCTCTGCAGAGGCTTCAGTCTTAGTTCCTCTGCCCTGAAGCCCTTTCCTGTTTTTTGAAGGGAAAGTGAAATACGTAGGGATTGGGCTGAGCAGCTCAGCTCTTCATCCTGCCCAGCCTCTGTGATCTGATCTCGCTTACCATCCTCAGCAGCGGCACGAAGCTTTCCTGGTGTCTCAGTGTGGCCTGCGACCACCACACGTGCTCCGGGCTGAGGAGAATCCTCTGAGGTGTTCTCGAATTCTGAGGAATGAATACAAAAAAACAGATGTGGCATTTTCTGGGATCTGTATCCATTCAAAAAAGACATGTTGAGTAGACAATCGTGTTAGGCATTGAAACCCCCCCATGAAATTAAGCACTTGAAACTTCAGTTGCTCCAAAACATAAGGAAACAACAATGATGAAAATTGTGTGTAGTAGATGTCAGTGATATTGGGTATCTTGTATGTGATATATCCAAAAATGTACAGAAAATATCGAAACTGGTGACTACAATTAGTTATTAGCTCCTTTTTCCTCATGAGAAATTATATAATCAGAGGACATGGGGTACAAGATTTAAAAGAATTCTGCGTGTCTACCTGCCTACCTATCTATCTAGATTAGTATCTATATTGATGTAGATATATAGAAAGGTAGAGATATCTGTATAAATACCGAGAGGTGGACAGATACAGCATTTCGCAGGGAATTCCTGGACTGTAGCCGTGGTGCTGGAGATGTTCAAAGGAAGACCTTTCACACTTGTCCCAGACTCCTCTTCTGGGAATGGATTTGTGTATTTCTCCAAGACTGTTAACCTCCCTATTCAGAGCTTTTAAAATCCTCTTTCATAGGAGGCTTACACACCCACATGATACATTTCTGCCCATGGATTGGAAGTGGACACCCTGAGCAGGTCTTGGGCAAGAGTTCGCTTATGGCCACTGCTGAGGGAAGAGACTCAGGTCTGCGCCTGGGCCATCGTGGTGCCCCGTCTGCCCACCTGGCTCTTCCTCAGCCCCTTCTTGCTCTCGGCCCACACCATAGTGAGTAAAACTTGTCTCCAGCAGCGGTGTGCAAGTAGTGTGTGTGCCCGGCCGGGGAGCGTGAGCCGCCAGTGACTGCAGAGAGGAAAAGTCTTTCTCTCAACCACCCCTTTTCCTGGATTTATCGTCCTCTCACTGGTGTCACAGGGGGACTGGGCCCTGGGCAGGGAGCGCGCTTCCTCCAGAGCTAAGGTAGTTCTGACTATGTGATTAACTTTACTGCAGTGGGAAATGAGTGGCAACCAGGCATAGGCATGAAGACCTCCTCTGTGCCCCGCCATGTCCTTCCCTTTTCTAGCTAACTGGGATGTTGATAACCTGGGGTCTATTTGAAAGCTGAGTGTTAATGATAAAAAGTTTCTGTCAGCAGGGAGAGTTGCCTTATTCCTTCACATACACTAATTGTCACATAAGAAATAGATTCCTTCGTGTATTAGTTACTAAGGCCTCTTCTACTCCAAGTAAGGATTCTGCTCCATTAGTGATGTAATGAGTTTTGAGAAGCAAATAGTTGGACCTGGTACGTATTAAGCAGGCCATTATCTTCGAAACTACTCTGTGTCTTCCCTTGGCTTATGTATGCTGTATATGTGTGTAGGTGTGAATTGGTGTGAATGTGTTTTACGTGTCTTATAGTTTACACTAAAAATATCTCCGATCATGCACTGTTTGTATGGAAGCTGAGTTGAAGACAGACTCACTTTCCAAGCCTCTCTCCAAGGCCCCAGTGGAGTGTGCTGAAATCCCAAACATTGTTGGAAATGTCACGTCCTCTTCATGAGCCACCACTGGGACCCTCAGTTTTTGTCCTGACCCGTCCCCTCCCACCTCTGAGCACCTGGTCTTCCTATGAGGTTTTTAAAACCTCACTGTCACCACAACTATTTCAGTTTCCCGCTTTTCCCAAAAGAGCCGCTTTCTCAATCCAGCCATCGTGGTTACATGGTATTGTGTGTACATGTGTGTGCAAGTGTGTGTGTGTGTGTGTGTGTGTGTGTATCCTGCTGGTTTTTTTCTAACATTTCATCAAGGAGCCTCACATTTACATCTCTATAGTCTGAGGCAGTGAGAGAAAGGTCTCAGTGTCTGAGATGATCTAAGAAATCAATTCATTTTGTGTATGACTTTACACCCTCATCCCTGCACCTCCGATTTTAGGTAGTCAAAGTTTTTTCCTAATTTTTCATTTACCTCTTTGAGCCACACTTTTTTCATTAACTGGAAAAAGTATCACTGGAAAATTTGTAACATTGTAGAAAAGGAAATAAATGGAAATACATTCTATAGGAGATATTATACCAATCAAGCACTCCCATCTGTGGTAGAGGAACACAGAGCGGCACCGTGTGGGGAGCACAGGTCCTGAGCCACAGAGACAAGGACCTGGTCTCGGGAACCTCCTCTCGCCCGGCCCGCGGGTGATCTGTTCCCTGAGAAGGAGCGGCACACCCACACCTCCTCCTCCTTCCCGCGTTCCTGCCCGTTCTCTCCCGTAAGTAGGAATCCTCGCTCCTTTTTTTCTTTAGAAGACCGTTTCTAGCTCCCCAGTGCTCAGAGAATATCACTGACACAAACCTCCTGACATCCTGGCCGCTTTGGGGGCACGTGTGGTTTCAAGGTGTTTCGTTTTTTGTTTGCGCTTCATGGCTCAGCACCTCAGAGAGTGACCGAAGTCAGGTGCCTTCCTCCCTGGAACTCTGTGCCACAGGTTCAAGTCAAAGCCGAGAATCAAGTATATCAGAGAACAGCAAGCCACCGGACTAGTCTCTCTCCTCACTCACTCACTCACTCACTGGCCTGTCCGGTGCTTAAGTACACCAGTAGGGCCCTTATGACGTGAGACAGGGTTCCGTAGCATTCTGACCCGTGGATCAGGGCGGACCACTGACGGGTGGGGACCCTTTTACCCAACACAAACTCTACCATCGACTTGAATTTTTATCTTGCACTTCATATCCAAACTTGAGAACCAATGATATGGATTAAACCAAAGACAATTACTGTATGTATGTATGTATGTATGTATCTAGGGGAACCACGTCACCAAATCTCCCCAAGGGTGAGGATAAGGCATCAGGTGAGAGAACCAGGCCTAGACCCATGCCTGCCCCATGGAACATGGTGAAGTGTCCTATCTTACGGGTACCATGTAACTTATGCACACATGTAAGGCTCCCCAGAGCCTTCAGCGAAAGAGGAAGCCCCTGAAGAATAGAATGTTCAGAATATCACCTTTTAGAGTAGCCCCAGATAGAAAGTAACCCCAATGCTCGTAAACGTTATTATCAATAAAGACACTATTTGTGTGCCAAGAATGAAGGAGGTACAGTCACAGATAACACGGATGATGAGTACAAACACAAGTACAGAGAGTGAAAAGGAGTAGACGCGATGCATGTATTGTGCACTCGTGTTCACATAGCATTAAAACACAGGGCAACTAATGCAGCACTTTTGTATGGTCGGGACTGAAACAGAGTAGAGAACTTGGGTGCATGTGGAAGATGAGAAGGAAGTGAATGATGAGGATCGCGGGTGCAGATGGGTCTGTGTAGGGCTGAACTTGAGAACATCGGCTATGAAAAGATACCGTTGTGCTGGGGTCTCGGTCCAGGTATGTCTATCCTCAGGTCAGGACCTGAGGATCCCGCTACGTTGGGCCTGTTTTAGGCTATTGTTGCGGTCACACCTTCCTGGTAATATAACCTGTCCTTGCCCAGCTCATACTGACATGTTCCTCCATGTTTCTCTTCCACCATTTCCTCAAATAACTCTCTGCCCTCCACTTGTCTCCTTGGGCTCGCTCCAATCCTAAGGATTTTCCCTTGGAATTTACTACTTCCGCTGTGGATTGTATTAATGAAGATGGAGAAGCATTTTGAGTTTCTTTCTGTACTGGGCAGCCTTGTGCTGACTGATGAGCAGAATCACTCAGCTCATCTCTGGGCTCTGCCTAGATCCCCACTGTCCTTTGCATCCCATTCAATAGTCCCTTCTTACGAGTGCCGGCAAGCGTGTCCTCACAAGGGACGCAGGAGAGGCACTCTGAAGAAGCAGCAGCAGCTTGCATTGTTGTTTTCTGGCCTTGGGTTAGGGCCACTGTCCTGTGTCCATGCTGTAGAGCTGCTTTTGTGGAAAAGTTAAATAAAAATGATAGATGTGGTCTGTGCTGGGTGTTTGTGTATTTATCCATCCATTAATAAAACAATAAGAGTCTGCTATGGAATGTCTTCAGTGATTCCAGGTAGCCTCCATTTACGTGGGTAACCTAATGGGGCTTTCCTTTGAAAAGTTTAAATGTGTGGCAGTATTGGTTGTGCCACTATAGATCATGAGCGACTGGATTTTCACAAAGTGTGTCTTTGTAAATGGAACAGAGATTCGTAGCTAGCTCTAAGGAGGGAGGTAAAACAAGCTACCTGTGTGAAAGGGTGTACATTATTTATGGATTAGTGTGTAGACAGCTGAGTCTGAGAATGATTGCCTGAGGAGGGAAGGTGGAAGTGTGTATCTGGGTAACGCTCGTAGAGAATCTGAAGGACGCATCTGGAATGAAGGCATGTGTATATGGGAGAAAAAGTGAAAGGAAGGAATAATGGGGCTGTATCTGGTATGAAGGAGTATAGGGTGTGTGTGTGTGTGTGTGTGTGTGTGTGTGTGTGAGTGAGTTTGTGCTGATCTGAGGGAAGAGGTTGTACTTGAGTTCCCACACTGTTATCATCACAGCCCACTGTCTCACAGCTGTCCGCGTGTTCATATGGGGAACTGTCCTATCCTTGAAAGCACACCCACCGGTTTGTCCCTCTGCAGAGGCTTCAGTCTTAGTTCCTCTGCCCTGAAGCCCTTTCCTGTTTTTTGAAGGGAAAGTGAAATACGTAGGGATTGGGCTGAGCAGCTCAGCTCTTCATCCTGCCCAGCCTCTGTGATCTGATCTCGCTTACCATCCTCAGCAGCGGCACGAAGCTTTCCTGGTGTCTCAGTGTGGCCTGCGACCACCACACGTGCTCCGGGCTGAGGAGAATCCTCTGAGGTGTTCTCGAATTCTGAGGAATGAATACAAAAAAACAGATGTGGCATTTTCTGGGATCTGTATCCATTCAAAAAAGACATGTTGAGTAGACAATCGTGTTAGGCATTGAAACCCCCCCATGAAATTAAGCACTTGAAACTTCAGTTGCTCCAAAACATAAGGAAACAACAATGATGAAAATTGTGTGTAGTAGATGTCAGTGATATTGGGTATCTTGTATGTGATATATCCAAAGATGTACAGAAAATATCGAAACTGGTGACTACAATTAGTTATTAGCTCCTTTTTCCTCATGAGAAATTATATAATCAGAGGACATGGGGTACAAGATTTAAAAGAATTCTGCGTGTCTACCTGCCTACCTATCTATCTAGATTAGTATCTATATTGATGTAGATATATAGAAAGGTAGAGATATCTGTATAAATACCGAGAGGTGGACAGATACAGCATTTCGCAGGGAATTCCTGGACTGTAGCCGTGGTGCTGGAGATGTTCAAAGGAAGACCTTTCACACTTGTCCCAGACTCCTCTTCTGGGAATGGATTTGTGTATTTCTCCAAGACTGTTAACCTCCCTATTCAGAGCTTTTAAAATCCTCTTTCATAGGAGGCTTACACACCCACATGATACATTTCTGCCCATGGATTGGAAGTGGACACCCTGAGCAGGTCTTGGGCAAGAGTTCGCTTATGGCCACTGCTGAGGGAAGAGACTCAGGTCTGCGCCTGGGCCATCGTGGTGCCCCGTCTGCCCACCTGGCTCTTCCTCAGCCCCTTCTTGCTCTCGGCCCACACCATAGTGAGTAAAACTTGTCTCCAGCAGCGGTGTGCAAGTAGTGTGTGTGCCCGGCCGGGGAGCGCGAGCCGCCAGTGACTGCAGAGAGGAAAAGTCTTTCTCTCAACCACCCCTTTTCCTGGATTTATCGTCCTCTCACTGGTGTCACAGGGGGACTGGGCCCTGGGCAGGGAGCGCGCTTCCTCCAGAGCTAAGGTAGTTCTGACTATGTGATTAACTTTACTGCAGTGGGAAATGAGTGGCAACCAGGCATAGGCATGAAGTCCTCCTCTGTGCCCCGCCATGTCCTTCCCTTTTCTAGCTAACTGGGATGTTGATAACCTGGGGTCTATTTGAAAGCTGAGTGTTAATGATAAAAAGTTTCTGTCAGCAGGGAGAGTTGCCTTATTCCTTCACATACACTAATTGTCACATAAGAAATAGATTCCTTCGTGTATTAGTTACTAAGGCCTCTTCTACTCCAACTAAGGATTCTGCTCCATTAGTGATGTAATGAGTTTTGAGAAGCAAATAGTTGGACCTGGTACGTATTAAGCAGGCCATTATCTTCTAAACTACTCTGTGTCTTCCCTTGGCTTATGTATGCTGTATATGTGTGTAGGTGTGAATTGGTGTGAATGTGTTTTACGTGTCTTATAGTTTACACTAAAAATATCTCCGATCATGCACTGTTTGTATGGAAGCTGAGTTGAAGACAGACTCACTTTCCAAGCCTCTCTCCAAGGCCCCAGTGGAGTGTGCTGAAATCCCAAACATTGTTGGAAATGTCACGTCCTCTTCATGAGCCACCACTGGGACCCTCAGTTTTTGTCCTGACCCGTCCCCTCCCACCTCTGAGCACCTGGTCTTCCTATGAGGTTTTTAAAACCTCACTGTCACCACAACTATTTCAGTTTCCCGCTTTTCCCAAAAGAGCCGCTTTCTCAATCCAGCCATCGTGGTTACATGGTATTGTGTGTACATGTGTGTGCAAGTGTGTGTGTGTGTGTGTGTGTGTGTGTATCCTGCTGGTTTTTTTCTAACATTTCATCAAGGAGCCTCACATTTACATCTCTATAGTCTGAGGCAGTGAGAGAAAGGTCTCAGTGTCTGAGATGATCTAAGAAATCAATTCATTTTGTGTATGACTTTACACCCTCATCCCTGCACCTCCGATTTTAGGTAGTCAAAGTTTTTTCCTAATTTTTCATTTACCTCTTTGAGCCACACTTTTTTCATTAACTGGAAAAAGTATCACTGGAAAATTTGTAACATTGTAGAAAAGGAAATAAATGGAAATACATTCTATAGGAGATATTATACCAATCAAGCACTCCCATCTGTGGTAGAGGAACACAGAGCGGCACCGTGTGGGGAGCACAGGTCCTGAGCCACAGAGACAAGGACCTGGTCTCGGGAACCTCCTCTCGCCCGGCCCGCGGGTGATCTGTTCCCTGAGAAGGAGCGGCACACCCACACCTCCTCCTCCTTCCCGCGTTCCTGCCCGTTCTCTCCCGTAAGTAGGAATCCTCGCTCCTTTTTTTCTTTAGAAGACCGTTTCTAGCTCCCCAGTGCTCAGAGAATATCACTGACACAAACCTCCTGACATCCTGGCCGCTTTGGGGGCACGTGTGGTTTCAAGGTGTTTCGTTTTTTGTTTGCGCTTCATGGCTCAGCACCTCAGAGAGTGACCGAAGTCAGGTGCCTTCCTCCCTGGAACTCTGTGCCACAGGTTCAAGTCAAAGCCGAGAATCAAGTATATCAGAGAACAGCAAGCCACCGGACTAGTCTCTCTCCTCACTCACTCACTCACTCACTGGCCTGTCCGGTGCTTAAGTACACCAGTAGGGCCCTTATGACGTGAGACAGGGTTCCGTAGCATTCTGACCCGTGGATCAGGGCGGACCACTGACGGGTGGGGACCCTTTTACCCAACACAAACTCTACCATCGACTTGAATTTTTATCTTGCACTTCATATCCAAACTTGAGAACCAATGATATGGATTAAACCAAAGACAATTACTGTATGTATGTATGTATGTATGTATCTAGGGGAACCACGTCACCAAATCTCCCCAAGGGTGAGGATAAGGCATCAGGTGAGAGAACCAGGCCTAGACCCATGCCTGCCCCATGGAACATGGTGAAGTGTCCTATCTTACGGGTACCATGTAACTTATGCACACATGTAAGGCTCCCCAGAGCCTTCAGCGAAAGAGGAAGCCCCTGAAGAATAGAATGTTCAGAATATCACCTTTTAGAGTAGCCCCAGATAGAAAGTAACCCCAATGCTCGTAAACGTTATTATCAATGAAGACACTATTTGTGTGCCAAGAATGAAGGAGGTACAGTCACAGATAACACGGATGATGAGTACAAACACAAGTACAGAGAGTGAAAAGGAGTAGACGCGATGCATGTATTGTGCACTCGTGTTCACATAGCATTAAAACACAGGGCAACTAATGCAGCACTTTTGTATGGTCGGGACTGAAACAGAGTAGAGAACTTGGGTGCATGTGGAAGATGAGAAGGAAGTGAATGATGAGGATCGCGGGTGCAGATGGGTCTGTGTAGGGCTGAACTTGAGAACATCGGCTATGAAAAGATACCGTTGTGCTGGGGTCTCGGTCCAGGTATGTCTATCCTCAGGTCAGGACCTGAGGATCCCGCTACGTTGGGCCTGTTTTAGGCTATTGTTGCGGTCACACCTTCCTGGTAATATAACCTGTCCTTGCCCAGCTCATACTGACATGTTCCTCCATGTTTCTCTTCCACCATTTCCTCAAATAACTCTCTGCCCTCCACTTGTCTCCTTGGGCTCGCTCCAATCCTAAGGATTTTCCCTTGGAATTTACTACTTCCGCTGTGGATTGTATTAATGAAGATGGAGAAGCATTTTGAGTTTCTTTCTGTACTGGGCAGCCTTGTGCTGACTGATGAGCAGAATCACTCAGCTCATCTCTGGGCTCTGCCTAGATCCCCACTGTCCTTTGCATCCCATTCAATAGTCCCTTCTTACGAGTGCCGGCAAGCGTGTCCTCACAAGGGACGCAGGAGAGGCACTCTGAAGAAGCAGCAGCAGCTTGCATTGTTGTTTTCTGGCCTTGGGTTAGGGCCACTGTCCTGTGTCCATGCTGTAGAGCTGCTTTTGTGGAAAAGTTAAATAAAAATGATAGATGTGGTCTGTGCTGGGTGTTTGTGTATTTATCCATCCATTAATAAAACAATAAGAGTCTGCTATGGAATGTCTTCAGTGATTCCAGGTAGCCTCCATTTACGTGGGTAACCTAATGGGGCTTTCCTTTGAAAAGTTTAAATGTGTGGCAGTATTGGTTGTGCCACTATAGATCATGAGCGACTGGATTTTCACAAAGTGTGTCTTTGTAAATGGAACAGAGATTCGTAGCTAGCTCTAAGGAGGGAGGTAAAACAAGCTACCTGTGTGAAAGGGTGTACATTATTTATGGATTAGTGTGTAGACAGCTGAGTCTGAGAATGATTGCCTGAGGAGGGAAGGTGGAAGTGTGTATCTGGGTAACGCTCGTAGAGAATCTGAAGGACGCATCTGGAATGAAGGCATGTGTATATGGGAGAAAAAGTGAAAGGAAGGAATAATGGGGCTGTATCTGGTATGAAGGAGTATAGGGTGTGTGTGTGTGTGTGTGTGTGTGTGTGTGTGTGTGTGTGTGTGTGTGTGAGTGAGTTTGTGCTGATCTGAGGGAAGAGGTTGTACTTGAGTTCCCACACTGTTATCATCACAGCCCACTGTCTCACAGCTGTCCGCGTGTTCATATGGGGAACTGTCCTATCCTTGAAAGCACACCCACCGGTTTGTCCCTCTGCAGAGGCTTCAGTCTTAGTTCCTCTGCCCTGAAGCCCTTTCCTGTTTTTTGAAGGGAAAGTGAAATACGTAGGGATTGGGCTGAGCAGCTCAGCTCTTCATCCTGCCCAGCCTCTGTGATCTGATCTCGCTTACCATCCTCAGCAGCGGCACGAAGCTTTCCTGGTGTCTCAGTGTGGCCTGCGACCACCACACGTGCTCCGGGCTGAGGAGAATCCTCTGAGGTGTTCTCGAATTCTGAGGAATGAATACAAAAAAACAGATGTGGCATTTTCTGGGATCTGTATCCATTCAAAAAAGACATGTTGAGTAGACAATCGTGTTAGGCATTGAAACCCCCCCATGAAATTAAGCACTTGAAACTTCAGTTGCTCCAAAACATAAGGAAACAACAATGATGAAAATTGTGTGTAGTAGATGTCAGTGATATTGGGTATCTTGTATGTGATATATCCAAAGATGTACAGAAAATATCGAAACTGGTGACTACAATTAGTTATTAGCTCCTTTTTCCTCATGAGAAATTATATAATCAAGAGGACATGGGGTACAAGATTTAAAAGAATTCTGCGTGTCTACCTGCCTACCTATCTATCTAGATTAGTATCTATATTGATGTAGATATATAGAAAGGTAGAGATATCTGTATAAATACCGAGAGGTGGACAGATACAGCATTTCGCAGGGAATTCCTGGACTGTAGCCGTGGTGCTGGAGATGTTCAAAGGAAGACCTTTCACACTTGTCCCAGACTCCTCTTCTGGGAATGGATTTGTGTATTTCTCCAAGACTGTTAACCTCCCTATTCAGAGCTTTTAAAATCCTCTTTCATAGGAGGCTTACACACCCACATGATACATTTCTGCCCATGGATTGGAAGTGGACACCCTGAGCAGGTCTTGGGCAAGAGTTCGCTTATGGCCACTGCTGAGGGAAGAGACTCAGGTCTGCGCCTGGGCCATCGTGGTGCCCCGTCTGCCCACCTGGCTCTTCCTCAGCCCCTTCTTGCTCTCGGCCCACACCATAGTGAGTAAAACTTGTCTCCAGCAGCGGTGTGCAAGTAGTGTGTGTGCCCGGCCGGGGAGCGTGAGCCGCCAGTGACTGCAGAGAGGAAAAGCCTTTCTCTCAACCACCCCTTTTCCTGGATTTATCGTCCTCTCACTGGTGTCACAGGGGGACTGGGCCCTGGGCAGGGAGCGCGCTTCCTCCAGAGCTAAGGTAGTTCTGACTATGTGATTAACTTTACTGCAGTGGGAAATGAGTGGCAACCAGGCATAGGCATGAAGTCCTCCTCTGTGCCCCGCCATGTCCTTCCCTTTTCTAGCTAACTGGGATGTTGATAACCTGGGGTCTATTTGAAAGCTGAGTGTTAATGATAAAAAGTTTCTGTCAGCAGGGAGAGTTGCCTTATTCCTTCACATACACTAATTGTCACATAAGAAATAGATTCCTTCGTGTATTAGTTACTAAGGCCTCTTCTACTCCAACTAAGGATTCTGCTCCATTAGTGATGTAATGAGTTTTGAGAAGCAAATAGTTGGACCTGGTACGTATTAAGCAGGCCATTATCTTCTAAACTACTCTGTGTCTTCCCTTGGCTTATGTATGCTGTATATGTGTGTAGGTGTGAATTGGTGTGAATGTGTTTTACGTGTCTTATAGTTTACACTAAAAATATCTCCGATCATGCACTGTTTGTATGGAAGCTGAGTTGAAGACAGACTCACTTTCCAAGCCTCTCTCCAAGGCCCCAGTGGAGTGTGCTGAAATCCCAAACATTGTTGGAAATGTCACGTCCTCTTCATGAGCCACCACTGGGACCCTCAGTTTTTGTCCTGACCCGTCCCCTCCCACCTCTGAGCACCTGGTCTTCCTATGAGGTTTTTAAAACCTCACTGTCACCACAACTATTTCAGTTTCCCGCTTTTCCCAAAAGAGCCGCTTTCTCAATCCAGCCATCGTGGTTACATGGTATTGTGTGTACATGTGTGTGCAAGTGTGTGTGTGTGTGTGTGTGTGTGTGTATCCTGCTGGTTTTTTTCTAACATTTCATCAAGGAGCCTCACATTTACATCTCTATAGTCTGAGGCAGTGAGAGAAAGGTCTCAGTGTCTGAGATGATCTAAGAAATCAATTCATTTTCTGTATGACTTTACACCCTCATCCCTGCACCTCCGATTTTAGGTAGTCAAAGTCTTTTCCTAATTTTTCATTTACCTCTTTGAGCCACACTTTTTTCATTAACTGGAAAAAGTATCACTGGAAAATTTGTAACATTGTAGAAAAGGAAATAAATGGAAATACATTCTATAGGAGATATTATACCAATCAAGCACTCCCATCTGTGGTAGAGGAACACAGAGCGGCACCGTGTGGGGAGCACAGGTCCTGAGCCACAGAGACAAGGACCTGGTCTCGGGAACCTCCTCTCGCCCGGCCCGCGGGTGATCTGTTCCCTGAGAAGGAGCGGCACACCCACACCTCCTCCTCCTTCCCGCGTTCCTGCCCGTTCTCTCCCGTAAGTAGGAATCCTCGCTCCTTTTTTTCTTTAGAAGACCGTTTCTAGCTCCCCAGTGCTCAGAGAATATCACTGACACAAACCTCCTGACATCCTGGCCGCTTTGGGGGCACGTGTGGTTTCAAGGTGTTTCGTTTTTTGTTTGCGCTTCATGGCTCAGCACCTCAGAGAGTGACCGAAGTCAGGTGCCTTCCTCCCTGGAACTCTGTGCCACAGGTTCAAGTCAAAGCCGAGAATCAAGTATATCAGAGAACAGCAAGCCACCGGACTAGTCTCTCTCCTCACTCACTCACTCACTCACTGGCCTGTCCGGTGCTTAAGTACACCAGTAGGGCCCTTATGACGTGAGACAGGGTTCCGTAGCATTCTGACCCGTGGATCAGGGCGGACCACTGACGGGTGGGGACCCTTTTACCCAACACAAACTCTACCATCGACTTGAATTTTTATCTTGCACTTCATATCCAAACTTGAGAACCAATGATATGGATTAAACCAAAGACAATTACTGTATGTATGTATGTATGTATGTATCTAGGGGAACCACGTCACCAAATCTCCCCAAGGGTGAGGATAAGGCATCAGGTGAGAGAACCAGGCCTAGACCCATGCCTGCCCCATGGAACATGGTGAAGTGTCCTATCTTACGGGTACCATGTAACTTATGCACACATGTAAGGCTCCCCAGAGCCTTCAGCGAAAGAGGAAGCCCCTGAAGAATAGAATGTTCAGAATATCACCTTTTAGAGTAGCCCCAGATAGAAAGTAACCCCAATGCTCGTAAACGTTATTATCAATGAAGACACTATTTGTGTGCCAAGAATGAAGGAGGTACAGTCACAGATAACACGGATGATGAGTACAAACACAAGTACAGAGAGTGAAAAGGAGTAGACGCGATGCATGTATTGTGCACTCGTGTTCACATAGCATTAAAACACAGGGCAACTAATGCAGCACTTTTGTATGGTCGGGACTGAAACAGAGTAGAGAACTTGGGTGCATGTGGAAGATGAGAAGGAAGTGAATGATGAGGATCGCGGGTGCAGATGGGTCTGTGTAGGGCTGAACTTGAGAACATCGGCTATGAAAAGATACCGTTGTGCTGGGGTCTCGGTCCAGGTATGTCTATCCTCAGGTCAGGACCTGAGGATCCCGCTACGTTGGGCCTGTTTTAGGCTATTGTTGCGGTCACACCTTCCTGGTAATATAACCTGTCCTTGCCCAGCTCATACTGACATGTTCCTCCATGTTTCTCTTCCACCATTTCCTCAAATAACTCTCTGCCCTCCACTTGTCTCCTTGGGCTCGCTCCAATCCTAAGGATTTTCCCTTGGAATTTACTACTTCCGCTGTGGATTGTATTAATGAAGATGGAGAAGCATTTTGAGTTTCTTTCTGTACTGGGCAGCCTTGTGCTGACTGATGAGCAGAATCACTCAGCTCATCTCTGGGCTCTGCCTAGATCCCCACTGTCCTTTGCATCCCATTCAATAGTCCCTTCTTACGAGTGCCGGCAAGCGTGTCCTCACAAGGGACGCAGGACAGGCACTCTGAAGAAGCAGCAGCAGCTTGCATTGTTGTTTTCTGGCCTTGGGTTAGGGCCACTGTCCTGTGTCCATGCTGTAGAGCTGCTTTTGTGGAAAAGTTAAATAAAAATGATAGATGTGGTCTGTGCTGGGTGTTTGTGTATTTATCCATCCATTAATAAAACAATAAGAGTCTGCTATGGAATGTCTTCAGTGATTCCAGGTAGCCTCCATTTACGTGGGTAACCTAATGGGGCTTTCCTTTGAAAAGTTTAAATGTGTGGCAGTATTGGTTGTGCCACTATAGATCATGAGCGACTGGATTTTCACAAAGTGTGTCTTTGTAAATGGAACAGAGATTCGTAGCTAGCTCTAAGGAGGGAGGTAAAACAAGCTACCTGTGTGAAAGGGTGTACATTATTTATGGATTAGTGTGTAGACAGCTGAGTCTGAGAATGATTGCCTGAGGAGGGAAGGTGGAAGTGTGTATCTGGGTAACGCTCGTAGAGAATCTGAAGGACGCATCTGGAATGAAGGCATGTGTATATGGGAGAAAAAGTGAAAGGAAGGAATAATGGGGCTGTATCTGGTATGAAGGAGTATAGGGTGTGTGTGTGTGTGTGTGTGTGTGTGTGTGTGTGTGTGTGTGTGTGTGTGTGTGAGTTTGTGCTGATCTGAGGGAAGAGGTTGTACTTGAGTTCCCACACTGTTATCATCACAGCCCACTGTCTCACAGCTGTCCGCGTGTTCATATGGGGAACTGTCCTATCCTTGAAAGCACACCCACCGGTTTGTCCCTCTGCAGAGGCTTCAGTCTTAGTTCCTCTGCCCTGAAGCCCTTTCCTGTTTTTTGAAGGGAAAGTGAAATACGTAGGGATTGGGCTGAGCAGCTCAGCTCTTCATCCTGCCCAGCCTCTGTGATCTGATCTCGCTTACCATCCTCAGCAGCGGCACGAAGCTTTCCTGGTGTCTCAGTGTGGCCTGCGACCACCACACGTGCTCCGGGCTGAGGAGAATCCTCTGAGGTGTTCTCGAATTCTGAGGAATGAATACAAAAAAACAGATGTGGCATTTTCTGGGATCTGTATCCATTCAAAAAAGACATGTTGAGTAGACAATCGTGTTAGGCATTGAAACCCCCCCATGAAATTAAGCACTTGAAACTTCAGTTGCTCCAAAACATAAGGAAACAACAATGATGAAAATTGTGTGTAGTAGATGTCAGTGATATTGGGTATCTTGTATGTGATATATCCAAAGATGTACAGAAAATATCGAAACTGGTGACTACAATTAGTTATTAGCTCCTTTTTCCTCATGAGAAATTATATAATCAAGAGGACATGGGGTACAAGATTTAAAAGAATTCTGCGTGTCTACCTGCCTACCTATCTATCTAGATTAGTATCTATATTGATGTAGATATATAGAAAGGTAGAGATATCTGTATAAATACCGAGAGGTGGACAGATACAGCATTTCGCAGGGAATTCCTGGACTGTAGCCGTGGTGCTGGAGATGTTCAAAGGAAGACCTTTCACACTTGTCCCAGACTCCTCTTCTGGGAATGGATTTGTGTATTTCTCCAAGACTGTTAACCTCCCTATTCAGAGCTTTTAAAATCCTCTTTCATAGGAGGCTTACACACCCACATGATACATTTCTGCCCATGGATTGGAAGTGGACACCCTGAGCAGGTCTTGGGCAAGAGTTCGCTTATGGCCACTGCTGAGGGAAGAGACTCAGGTCTGCGCCTGGGCCATCGTGGTGCCCCGTCTGCCCACCTGGCTCTTCCTCAGCCCCTTCTTGCTCTCGGCCCACACCATAGTGAGTAAAACTTGTCTCCAGCAGCGGTGTGCAAGTAGTGTGTGTGCCCGGCCGGGGAGCGTGAGCCGCCAGTGACTGCAGAGAGGAAAAGCCTTTCTCTCAACCACCCCTTTTCCTGGATTTATCGTCCTCTCACTGGTGTCACAGGGGGACTGGGCCCTGGGCAGGGAGCGCGCTTCCTCCAGAGCTAAGGTAGTTCTGACTATGTGATTAACTTTACTGCAGTGGGAAATGAGTGGCAACCAGGCATAGGCATGAAGTCCTCCTCTGTGCCCCGCCATGTCCTTCCCTTTTCTAGCTAACTGGGATGTTGATAACCTGGGGTCTATTTGAAAGCTGAGTGTTAATGATAAAAAGTTTCTGTCAGCAGGGAGAGTTGCCTTATTCCTTCACATACACTAATTGTCACATAAGAAATAGATTCCTTCGTGTATTAGTTACTAAGGCCTCTTCTACTCCAACTAAGGATTCTGCTCCATTAGTGATGTAATGAGTTTTGAGAAGCAAATAGTTGGACCTGGTACGTATTAAGCAGGCCATTATCTTCTAAACTACTCTGTGTCTTCCCTTGGCTTATGTATGCTGTATATGTGTGTAGGTGTGAATTGGTGTGAATGTGTTTTACGTGTCTTATAGTTTACACTAAAAATATCTCCGATCATGCACTGTTTGTATGGAAGCTGAGTTGAAGACAGACTCACTTTCCAAGCCTCTCTCCAAGGCCCCAGTGGAGTGTGCTGAAATCCCAAACATTGTTGGAAATGTCACGTCCTCTTCATGAGCCACCACTGGGACCCTCAGTTTTTGTCCTGACCCGTCCCCTCCCACCTCTGAGCACCTGGTCTTCCTATGAGGTTTTTAAAACCTCACTGTCACCACAACTATTTCAGTTTCCCGCTTTTCCCAAAAGAGCCGCTTTCTCAATCCAGCCATCGTGGTTACATGGTATTGTGTGTACATGTGTGTGCAAGTGTGTGTGTGTGTGTGTGTGTGTGTGTATCCTGCTGGTTTTTTTCTAACATTTCATCAAGGAGCCTCACATTTACATCTCTATAGTCTGAGGCAGTGAGAGAAAGGTCTCAGTGTCTGAGATGATCTAAGAAATCAATTCATTTTCTGTATGACTTTACACCCTCATCCCTGCACCTCCGATTTTAGGTAGTCAAAGTCTTTTCCTAATTTTTCATTTACCTCTTTGAGCCACACTTTTTTCATTAACTGGAAAAAGTATCACTGGAAAATTTGTAACATTGTAGAAAAGGAAATAAATGGAAATACATTCTATAGGAGATATTATACCAATCAAGCACTCCCATCTGTGGTAGAGGAACACAGAGCGGCACCGTGTGGGGAGCACAGGTCCTGAGCCACAGAGACAAGGACCTGGTCTCGGGAACCTCCTCTCGCCCGGCCCGCGGGTGATCTGTTCCCTGAGAAGGAGCGGCACACCCACACCTCCTCCTCCTTCCCGCGTTCCTGCCCGTTCTCTCCCGTAAGTAGGAATCCTCGCTCCTTTTTTTCTTTAGAAGACCGTTTCTAGCTCCCCAGTGCTCAGAGAATATCACTGACACAAACCTCCTGACATCCTGGCCGCTTTGGGGGCACGTGTGGTTTCAAGGTGTTTCGTTTTTTGTTTGCGCTTCATGGCTCAGCACCTCAGAGAGTGACCGAAGTCAGGTGCCTTCCTCCCTGGAACTCTGTGCCACAGGTTCAAGTCAAAGCCGAGAATCAAGTATATCAGAGAACAGCAAGCCACCGGACTAGTCTCTCTCCTCACTCACTCACTCACTCACTGGCCTGTCCGGTGCTTAAGTACACCAGTAGGGCCCTTATGACGTGAGACAGGGTTCCGTAGCATTCTGACCCGTGGATCAGGGCGGACCACTGACGGGTGGGGACCCTTTTACCCAACACAAACTCTACCATCGACTTGAATTTTTATCTTGCACTTCATATCCAAACTTGAGAACCAATGATATGGATTAAACCAAAGACAATTACTGTATGTATGTATGTATGTATGTATCTAGGGGAACCACGTCACCAAATCTCCCCAAGGGTGAGGATAAGGCATCAGGTGAGAGAACCAGGCCTAGACCCATGCCTGCCCCATGGAACATGGTGAAGTGTCCTATCTTACGGGTACCATGTAACTTATGCACACATGTAAGGCTCCCCAGAGCCTTCAGCGAAAGAGGAAGCCCCTGAAGAATAGAATGTTCAGAATATCACCTTTTAGAGTAGCCCCAGATAGAAAGTAACCCCAATGCTCGTAAACGTTATTATCAATGAAGACACTATTTGTGTGCCAAGAATGAAGGAGGTACAGTCACAGATAACACGGATGATGAGTACAAACACAAGTACAGAGAGTGAAAAGGAGTAGACGCGATGCATGTATTGTGCACTCGTGTTCACATAGCATTAAAACACAGGGCAACTAATGCAGCACTTTTGTATGGTCGGGACTGAAACAGAGTAGAGAACTTGGGTGCATGTGGAAGATGAGAAGGAAGTGAATGATGAGGATCGCGGGTGCAGATGGGTCTGTGTAGGGCTGAACTTGAGAACATCGGCTATGAAAAGATACCGTTGTGCTGGGGTCTCGGTCCAGGTATGTCTATCCTCAGGTCAGGACCTGAGGATCCCGCTACGTTGGGCCTGTTTTAGGCTATTGTTGCGGTCACACCTTCCTGGTAATATAACCTGTCCTTGCCCAGCTCATACTGACATGTTCCTCCATGTTTCTCTTCCACCATTTCCTCAAATAACTCTCTGCCCTCCACTTGTCTCCTTGGGCTCGCTCCAATCCTAAGGATTTTCCCTTGGAATTTACTACTTCCGCTGTGGATTGTATTAATGAAGATGGAGAAGCATTTTGAGTTTCTTTCTGTACTGGGCAGCCTTGTGCTGACTGATGAGCAGAATCACTCAGCTCATCTCTGGGCTCTGCCTAGATCCCCACTGTCCTTTGCATCCCATTCAATAGTCCCTTCTTACGAGTGCCGGCAAGCGTGTCCTCACAAGGGACGCAGGAGAGGCACTCTGAAGAAGCAGCAGCAGCTTGCATTGTTGTTTTCTGGCCTTGGGTTAGGGCCACTGTCCTGTGTCCATGCTGTAGAGCTGCTTTTGTGGAAAAGTTAAATAAAAATGATAGATGTGGTCTGTGCTGGGTGTTTGTGTATTTATCCATCCATTAATAAAACAATAAGAGTCTGCTATGGAATGTCTTCAGTGATTCCAGGTAGCCTCCATTTACGTGGGTAACCTAATGGGGCTTTCCTTTGAAAAGTTTAAATGTGTGGCAGTATTGGTTGTGCCACTATAGATCATGAGCGACTGGATTTTCACAAAGTGTGTCTTTGTAAATGGAACAGAGATTCGTAGCTAGCTCTAAGGAGGGAGGTAAAACAAGCTACCTGTGTGAAAGGGTGTACATTATTTATGGATTAGTGTGTAGACAGCTGAGTCTGAGAATGATTGCCTGAGGAGGGAAGGTGGAAGTGTGTATCTGGGTAACGCTCGTAGAGAATCTGAAGGACGCATCTGGAATGAAGGCATGTGTATATGGGAGAAAAAGTGAAAGGAAGGAATAATGGGGCTGTATCTGGTATGAAGGAGTATAGGGTGTGTGTGTGTGTGTGTGTGTGTGTGTGTGTGTGTGTGTGTGTGTGTGTGAGTTTGTGCTGATCTGAGGGAAGAGGTTGTACTTGAGTTCCCACACTGTTATCATCACAGCCCACTGTCTCACAGCTGTCCGCGTGTTCATATGGGGAACTGTCCTATCCTTGAAAGCACACCCACCGGTTTGTCCCTCTGCAGAGGCTTCAGTCTTAGTTCCTCTGCCCTGAAGCCCTTTCCTGTTTTTTGAAGGGAAAGTGAAATACGTAGGGATTGGGCTGAGCAGCTCAGCTCTTCATCCTGCCCAGCCTCTGTGATCTGATCTCGCTTACCATCCTCAGCAGCGGCACGAAGCTTTCCTGGTGTCTCAGTGTGGCCTGCGACCACCACACGTGCTCCGGGCTGAGGAGAATCCTCTGAGGTGTTCTCGAATTCTGAGGAATGAATACAAAAAAACAGATGTGGCATTTTCTGGGATCTGTATCCATTCAAAAAAGACATGTTGAGTAGACAATCGTGTTAGGCATTGAAACCCCCCCATGAAATTAAGCACTTGAAACTTCAGTTGCTCCAAAACATAAGGAAACAACAATGATGAAAATTGTGTGTAGTAGATGTCAGTGATATTGGGTATCTTGTATGTGATATATCCAAAGATGTACAGAAAATATCGAAACTGGTGACTACAATTAGTTATTAGCTCCTTTTTCCTCATGAGAAATTATATAATCAGAGGACATGGGGTACAAGATTTAAAAGAATTCTGCGTGTCTACCTGCCTACCTATCTATCTAGATTAGTATCTATATTGATGTAGATATATAGAAAGGTAGAGATATCTGTATAAATACCGAGAGGTGGACAGATACAGCATTTCGCAGGGAATTCCTGGACTGTAGCCGTGGTGCTGGAGATGTTCAAAGGAAGACCTTTCACACTTGTCCCAGACTCCTCTTCTGGGAATGGATTTGTGTATTTCTCCAAGACTGTTAACCTCCCTATTCAGAGCTTTTAAAATCCTCTTTCATAGGAGGCTTACACACCCACATGATACATTTCTGCCCATGGATTGGAAGTGGACACCCTGAGCAGGTCTTGGGCAAGAGTTCGCTTATGGCCACTGCTGAGGGAAGAGACTCAGGTCTGCGCCTGGGCCATCGTGGTGCCCCGTCTGCCCACCTGGCTCTTCCTCAGCCCCTTCTTGCTCTCGGCCCACACCATAGTGAGTAAAACTTGTCTCCAGCAGCGGTGTGCAAGTAGTGTGTGTGCCCGGCCGGGGAGCGTGAGCCGCCAGTGACTGCAGAGAGGAAAAGCCTTTCTCTCAACCACCCCTTTTCCTGGATTTATCGTCCTCTCACTGGTGTCACAGGGGGACTGGGCCCTGGGCAGGGAGCGCGCTTCCTCCAGAGCTAAGGTAGTTCTGACTATGTGATTAACTTTACTGCAGTGGGAAATGAGTGGCAACCAGGCATAGGCATGAAGTCCTCCTCTGTGCCCCGCCATGTCCTTCCCTTTTCTAGCTAACTGGGATGTTGATAACCTGGGGTCTATTTGAAAGCTGAGTGTTAATGATAAAAAGTTTCTGTCAGCAGGGAGAGTTGCCTTATTCCTTCACATACACTAATTGTCACATAAGAAATAGATTCCTTCGTGTATTAGTTACTAAGGCCTCTTCTACTCCAACTAAGGATTCTGCTCCATTAGTGATGTAATGAGTTTTGAGAAGCAAATAGTTGGACCTGGTACGTATTAAGCAGGCCATTATCTTCTAAACTACTCTGTGTCTTCCCTTGGCTTATGTATGCTGTATATGTGTGTAGGTGTGAATTGGTGTGAATGTGTTTTACGTGTCTTATAGTTTACACTAAAAATATCTCCGATCATGCACTGTTTGTATGGAAGCTGAGTTGAAGACAGACTCACTTTCCAAGCCTCTCTCCAAGGCCCCAGTGGAGTGTGCTGAAATCCCAAACATTGTTGGAAATGTCACGTCCTCTTCATGAGCCACCACTGGGACCCTCAGTTTTTGTCCTGACCCGTCCCCTCCCACCTCTGAGCACCTGGTCTTCCTATGAGGTTTTTAAAACCTCACTGTCACCACAACTATTTCAGTTTCCCGCTTTTCCCAAAAGAGCCGCTTTCTCAATCCAGCCATCGTGGTTACATGGTATTGTGTGTACATGTGTGTGCAAGTGTGTGTGTGTGTGTGTGTGTGTGTGTATCCTGCTGGTTTTTTTCTAACATTTCATCAAGGAGCCTCACATTTACATCTCTATAGTCTGAGGCAGTGAGAGAAAGGTCTCAGTGTCTGAGATGATCTAAGAAATCAATTCATTTTCTGTATGACTTTACACCCTCATCCCTGCACCTCCGATTTTAGGTAGTCAAAGTCTTTTCCTAATTTTTCATTTACCTCTTTGAGCCACACTTTTTTCATTAACTGGAAAAAGTATCACTGGAAAATTTGTAACATTGTAGAAAAGGAAATAAATGGAAATACATTCTATAGGAGATATTATACCAATCAAGCACTCCCATCTGTGGTAGAGGAACACAGAGCGGCACCGTGTGGGGAGCACAGGTCCTGAGCCACAGAGACAAGGACCTGGTCTCGGGAACCTCCTCTCGCCCGGCCCGCGGGTGATCTGTTCCCTGAGAAGGAGCGGCACACCCACACCTCCTCCTCCTTCCCGCGTTCCTGCCCGTTCTCTCCCGTAAGTAGGAATCCTCGCTCCTTTTTTTCTTTAGAAGACCGTTTCTAGCTCCCCAGTGCTCAGAGAATATCACTGACACAAACCTCCTGACATCCTGGCCGCTTTGGGGGCACGTGTGGTTTCAAGGTGTTTCGTTTTTTGTTTGCGCTTCATGGCTCAGCACCTCAGAGAGTGACCGAAGTCAGGTGCCTTCCTCCCTGGAACTCTGTGCCACAGGTTCAAGTCAAAGCCGAGAATCAAGTATATCAGAGAACAGCAAGCCACCGGACTAGTCTCTCTCCTCACTCACTCACTCACTCACTGGCCTGTCCGGTGCTTAAGTACACCAGTAGGGCCCTTATGACGTGAGACAGGGTTCCGTAGCATTCTGACCCGTGGATCAGGGCGGACCACTGACGGGTGGGGACCCTTTTACCCAACACAAACTCTACCATCGACTTGAATTTTTATCTTGCACTTCATATCCAAACTTGAGAACCAATGATATGGATTAAACCAAAGACAATTACTGTATGTATGTATGTATGTATGTATCTAGGGGAACCACGTCACCAAATCTCCCCAAGGGTGAGGATAAGGCATCAGGTGAGAGAACCAGGCCTAGACCCATGCCTGCCCCATGGAACATGGTGAAGTGTCCTATCTTACGGGTACCATGTAACTTATGCACACATGTAAGGCTCCCCAGAGCCTTCAGCGAAAGAGGAAGCCCCTGAAGAATAGAATGTTCAGAATATCACCTTTTAGAGTAGCCCCAGATAGAAAGTAACCCCAATGCTCGTAAACGTTATTATCAATGAAGACACTATTTGTGTGCCAAGAATGAAGGAGGTACAGTCACAGATAACACGGATGATGAGTACAAACACAAGTACAGAGAGTGAAAAGGAGTAGACGCGATGCATGTATTGTGCACTCGTGTTCACATAGCATTAAAACACAGGGCAACTAATGCAGCACTTTTGTATGGTCGGGACTGAAACAGAGTAGAGAACTTGGGTGCATGTGGAAGATGAGAAGGAAGTGAATGATGAGGATCGCGGGTGCAGATGGGTCTGTGTAGGGCTGAACTTGAGAACATCGGCTATGAAAAGATACCGTTGTGCTGGGGTCTCGGTCCAGGTATGTCTATCCTCAGGTCAGGACCTGAGGATCCCGCTACGTTGGGCCTGTTTTAGGCTATTGTTGCGGTCACACCTTCCTGGTAATATAACCTGTCCTTGCCCAGCTCATACTGACATGTTCCTCCATGTTTCTCTTCCACCATTTCCTCAAATAACTCTCTGCCCTCCACTTGTCTCCTTGGGCTCGCTCCAATCCTAAGGATTTTCCCTTGGAATTTACTACTTCCGCTGTGGATTGTATTAATGAAGATGGAGAAGCATTTTGAGTTTCTTTCTGTACTGGGCAGCCTTGTGCTGACTGATGAGCAGAATCACTCAGCTCATCTCTGGGCTCTGCCTAGATCCCCACTGTCCTTTGCATCCCATTCAATAGTCCCTTCTTACGAGTGCCGGCAAGCGTGTCCTCACAAGGGACGCAGGAGAGGCACTCTGAAGAAGCAGCAGCAGCTTGCATTGTTGTTTTCTGGCCTTGGGTTAGGGCCACTGTCCTGTGTCCATGCTGTAGAGCTGCTTTTGTGGAAAAGTTAAATAAAAATGATAGATGTGGTCTGTGCTGGGTGTTTGTGTATTTATCCATCCATTAATAAAACAATAAGAGTCTGCTATGGAATGTCTTCAGTGATTCCAGGTAGCCTCCATTTACGTGGGTAACCTAATGGGGCTTTCCTTTGAAAAGTTTAAATGTGTGGCAGTATTGGTTGTGCCACTATAGATCATGAGCGACTGGATTTTCACAAAGTGTGTCTTTGTAAATGGAACAGAGATTCGTAGCTAGCTCTAAGGAGGGAGGTAAAACAAGCTACCTGTGTGAAAGGGTGTACATTATTTATGGATTAGTGTGTAGACAGCTGAGTCTGAGAATGATTGCCTGAGGAGGGAAGGTGGAAGTGTGTATCTGGGTAACGCTCGTAGAGAATCTGAAGGACGCATCTGGAATGAAGGCATGTGTATATGGGAGAAAAAGTGAAAGGAAGGAATAATGGGGCTGTATCTGGTATGAAGGAGTATAGGGTGTGTGTGTGTGTGTGTGTGTGTGTGTGTGTGTGTGTGTGAGTTTGTGCTGATCTGAGGGAAGAGGTTGTACTTGAGTTCCCACACTGTTATCATCACAGCCCACTGTCTCACAGCTGTCCGCGTGTTCATATGGGGAACTGTCCTATCCTTGAAAGCACACCCACCGGTTTGTCCCTCTGCAGAGGCTTCAGTCTTAGTTCCTCTGCCCTGAAGCCCTTTCCTGTTTTTTGAAGGGAAAGTGAAATACGTAGGGATTGGGCTGAGCAGCTCAGCTCTTCATCCTGCCCAGCCTCTGTGATCTGATCTCGCTTACCATCCTCAGCAGCGGCACGAAGCTTTCCTGGTGTCTCAGTGTGGCCTGCGACCACCACACGTGCTCCGGGCTGAGGAGAATCCTCTGAGGTGTTCTCGAATTCTGAGGAATGAATACAAAAAAACAGATGTGGCATTTTCTGGGATCTGTATCCATTCAAAAAAGACATGTTGAGTAGACAATCGTGTTAGGCATTGAAACCCCCCCATGAAATTAAGCACTTGAAACTTCAGTTGCTCCAAAACATAAGGAAACAACAATGATGAAAATTGTGTGTAGTAGATGTCAGTGATATTGGGTATCTTGTATGTGATATATCCAAAGATGTACAGAAAATATCGAAACTGGTGACTACAATTAGTTATTAGCTCCTTTTTCCTCATGAGAAATTATATAATCAAGAGGACATGGGGTACAAGATTTAAAAGAATTCTGCGTGTCTACCTGCCTACCTATCTATCTAGATTAGTATCTATATTGATGTAGATATATAGAAAGGTAGAGATATCTGTATAAATACCGAGAGGTGGACAGATACAGCATTTCGCAGGGAATTCCTGGACTGTAGCCGTGGTGCTGGAGATGTTCAAAGGAAGACCTTTCACACTTGTCCCAGACTCCTCTTCTGGGAATGGATTTGTGTATTTCTCCAAGACTGTTAACCTCCCTATTCAGAGCTTTTAAAATCCTCTTTCATAGGAGGCTTACACACCCACATGATACATTTCTGCCCATGGATTGGAAGTGGACACCCTGAGCAGGTCTTGGGCAAGAGTTCGCTTATGGCCACTGCTGAGGGAAGAGACTCAGGTCTGCGCCTGGGCCATCGTGGTGCCCCGTCTGCCCACCTGGCTCTTCCTCAGCCCCTTCTTGCTCTCGGCCCACACCATAGTGAGTAAAACTTGTCTCCAGCAGCGGTGTGCAAGTAGTGTGTGTGCCCGGCCGGGGAGCGTGAGCCGCCAGTGACTGCAGAGAGGAAAAGCCTTTCTCTCAACCACCCCTTTTCCTGGATTTATCGTCCTCTCACTGGTGTCACAGGGGGACTGGGCCCTGGGCAGGGAGCGCGCTTCCTCCAGAGCTAAGGTAGTTCTGACTATGTGATTAACTTTACTGCAGTGGGAAATGAGTGGCAACCAGGCATAGGCATGAAGTCCTCCTCTGTGCCCCGCCATGTCCTTCCCTTTTCTAGCTAACTGGGATGTTGATAACCTGGGGTCTATTTGAAAGCTGAGTGTTAATGATAAAAAGTTTCTGTCAGCAGGGAGAGTTGCCTTATTCCTTCACATACACTAATTGTCACATAAGAAATAGATTCCTTCGTGTATTAGTTACTAAGGCCTCTTCTACTCCAACTAAGGATTCTGCTCCATTAGTGATGTAATGAGTTTTGAGAAGCAAATAGTTGGACCTGGTACGTATTAAGCAGGCCATTATCTTCTAAACTACTCTGTGTCTTCCCTTGGCTTATGTATGCTGTATATGTGTGTAGGTGTGAATTGGTGTGAATGTGTTTTACGTGTCTTATAGTTTACACTAAAAATATCTCCGATCATGCACTGTTTGTATGGAAGCTGAGTTGAAGACAGACTCACTTTCCAAGCCTCTCTCCAAGGCCCCAGTGGAGTGTGCTGAAATCCCAAACATTGTTGGAAATGTCACGTCCTCTTCATGAGCCACCACTGGGACCCTCAGTTTTTGTCCTGACCCGTCCCCTCCCACCTCTGAGCACCTGGTCTTCCTATGAGGTTTTTAAAACCTCACTGTCACCACAACTATTTCAGTTTCCCGCTTTTCCCAAAAGAGCCGCTTTCTCAATCCAGCCATCGTGGTTACATGGTATTGTGTGTACATGTGTGTGCAAGTGTGTGTGTGTGTGTGTGTGTGTGTGTATCCTGCTGGTTTTTTTCTAACATTTCATCAAGGAGCCTCACATTTACATCTCTATAGTCTGAGGCAGTGAGAGAAAGGTCTCAGTGTCTGAGATGATCTAAGAAATCAATTCATTTTCTGTATGACTTTACACCCTCATCCCTGCACCTCCGATTTTAGGTAGTCAAAGTCTTTTCCTAATTTTTCATTTACCTCTTTGAGCCACACTTTTTTCATTAACTGGAAAAAGTATCACTGGAAAATTTGTAACATTGTAGAAAAGGAAATAAATGGAAATACATTCTATAGGAGATATTATACCAATCAAGCACTCCCATCTGTGGTAGAGGAACACAGAGCGGCACCGTGTGGGGAGCACAGGTCCTGAGCCACAGAGACAAGGACCTGGTCTCGGGAACCTCCTCTCGCCCGGCCCGCGGGTGATCTGTTCCCTGAGAAGGAGCGGCACACCCACACCTCCTCCTCCTTCCCGCGTTCCTGCCCGTTCTCTCCCGTAAGTAGGAATCCTCGCTCCTTTTTTTCTTTAGAAGACCGTTTCTAGCTCCCCAGTGCTCAGAGAATATCACTGACACAAACCTCCTGACATCCTGGCCGCTTTGGGGGCACGTGTGGTTTCAAGGTGTTTCGTTTTTTGTTTGCGCTTCATGGCTCAGCACCTCAGAGAGTGACCGAAGTCAGGTGCCTTCCTCCCTGGAACTCTGTGCCACAGGTTCAAGTCAAAGCCGAGAATCAAGTATATCAGAGAACAGCAAGCCACCGGACTAGTCTCTCTCCTCACTCACTCACTCACTCACTGGCCTGTCCGGTGCTTAAGTACACCAGTAGGGCCCTTATGACGTGAGACAGGGTTCCGTAGCATTCTGACCCGTGGATCAGGGCGGACCACTGACGGGTGGGGACCCTTTTACCCAACACAAACTCTACCATCGACTTGAATTTTTATCTTGCACTTCATATCCAAACTTGAGAACCAATGATATGGATTAAACCAAAGACAATTACTGTATGTATGTATGTATGTATGTATCTAGGGGAACCACGTCACCAAATCTCCCCAAGGGTGAGGATAAGGCATCAGGTGAGAGAACCAGGCCTAGACCCATGCCTGCCCCATGGAACATGGTGAAGTGTCCTATCTTACGGGTACCATGTAACTTATGCACACATGTAAGGCTCCCCAGAGCCTTCAGCGAAAGAGGAAGCCCCTGAAGAATAGAATGTTCAGAATATCACCTTTTAGAGTAGCCCCAGATAGAAAGTAACCCCAATGCTCGTAAACGTTATTATCAATGAAGACACTATTTGTGTGCCAAGAATGAAGGAGGTACAGTCACAGATAACACGGATGATGAGTACAAACACAAGTACAGAGAGTGAAAAGGAGTAGACGCGATGCATGTATTGTGCACTCGTGTTCACATAGCATTAAAACACAGGGCAACTAATGCAGCACTTTTGTATGGTCGGGACTGAAACAGAGTAGAGAACTTGGGTGCATGTGGAAGATGAGAAGGAAGTGAATGATGAGGATCGCGGGTGCAGATGGGTCTGTGTAGGGCTGAACTTGAGAACATCGGCTATGAAAAGATACCGTTGTGCTGGGGTCTCGGTCCAGGTATGTCTATCCTCAGGTCAGGACCTGAGGATCCCGCTACGTTGGGCCTGTTTTAGGCTATTGTTGCGGTCACACCTTCCTGGTAATATAACCTGTCCTTGCCCAGCTCATACTGACATGTTCCTCCATGTTTCTCTTCCACCATTTCCTCAAATAACTCTCTGCCCTCCACTTGTCTCCTTGGGCTCGCTCCAATCCTAAGGATTTTCCCTTGGAATTTACTACTTCCGCTGTGGATTGTATTAATGAAGATGGAGAAGCATTTTGAGTTTCTTTCTGTACTGGGCAGCCTTGTGCTGACTGATGAGCAGAATCACTCAGCTCATCTCTGGGCTCTGCCTAGATCCCCACTGTCCTTTGCATCCCATTCAATAGTCCCTTCTTACGAGTGCCGGCAAGCGTGTCCTCACAAGGGACGCAGGAGAGGCACTCTGAAGAAGCAGCAGCAGCTTGCATTGTTGTTTTCTGGCCTTGGGTTAGGGCCACTGTCCTGTGTCCATGCTGTAGAGCTGCTTTTGTGGAAAAGTTAAATAAAAATGATAGATGTGGTCTGTGCTGGGTGTTTGTGTATTTATCCATCCATTAATAAAACAATAAGAGTCTGCTATGGAATGTCTTCAGTGATTCCAGGTAGCCTCCATTTACGTGGGTAACCTAATGGGGCTTTCCTTTGAAAAGTTTAAATGTGTGGCAGTATTGGTTGTGCCACTATAGATCATGAGCGACTGGATTTTCACAAAGTGTGTCTTTGTAAATGGAACAGAGATTCGTAGCTAGCTCTAAGGAGGGAGGTAAAACAAGCTACCTGTGTGAAAGGGTGTACATTATTTATGGATTAGTGTGTAGACAGCTGAGTCTGAGAATGATTGCCTGAGGAGGGAAGGTGGAAGTGTGTATCTGGGTAACGCTCGTAGAGAATCTGAAGGACGCATCTGGAATGAAGGCATGTGTATATGGGAGAAAAAGTGAAAGGAAGGAATAATGGGGCTGTATCTGGTATGAAGGAGTATAGGGTGTGTGTGTGTGTGTGTGTGTGTGTGTGTGTGTGTGTGTGTGTGTGTGTGTGTGTGTGAGTGAGTTTGTGCTGATCTGAGGGAAGAGGTTGTACTTGAGTTCCCACACTGTTATCATCACAGCCCACTGTCTCACAGCTGTCCGCGTGTTCATATGGGGAACTGTCCTATCCTTGAAAGCACACCCACCGGTTTGTCCCTCTGCAGAGGCTTCAGTCTTAGTTCCTCTGCCCTGAAGCCCTTTCCTGTTTTTTGAAGGGAAAGTGAAATACGTAGGGATTGGGCTGAGCAGCTCAGCTCTTCATCCTGCCCAGCCTCTGTGATCTGATCTCGCTTACCATCCTCAGCAGCGGCACGAAGCTTTCCTGGTGTCTCAGTGTGGCCTGCGACCACCACACGTGCTCCGGGCTGAGGAGAATCCTCTGAGGTGTTCTCGAATTCTGAGGAATGAATACAAAAAAACAGATGTGGCATTTTCTGGGATCTGTATCCATTCAAAAAAGACATGTTGAGTAGACAATCGTGTTAGGCATTGAAACCCCCCCATGAAATTAAGCACTTGAAACTTCAGTTGCTCCAAAACATAAGGAAACAACAATGATGAAAATTGTGTGTAGTAGATGTCAGTGATATTGGGTATCTTGTATGTGATATATCCAAAGATGTACAGAAAATATCGAAACTGGTGACTACAATTAGTTATTAGCTCCTTTTTCCTCATGAGAAATTATATAATCAGAGGACATGGGGTACAAGATTTAAAAGAATTCTGCGTGTCTACCTGCCTACCTATCTATCTAGATTAGTATCTATATTGATGTAGATATATAGAAAGGTAGAGATATCTGTATAAATACCGAGAGGTGGACAGATACAGCATTTCGCAGGGAATTCCTGGACTGTAGCCGTGGTGCTGGAGATGTTCAAAGGAAGACCTTTCACACTTGTCCCAGACTCCTCTTCTGGGAATGGATTTGTGTATTTCTCCAAGACTGTTAACCTCCCTATTCAGAGCTTTTAAAATCCTCTTTCATAGGAGGCTTACACACCCACATGATACATTTCTGCCCATGGATTGGAAGTGGACACCCTGAGCAGGTCTTGGGCAAGAGTTCGCTTATGGCCACTGCTGAGGGAAGAGACTCAGGTCTGCGCCTGGGCCATCGTGGTGCCCCGTCTGCCCACCTGGCTCTTCCTCAGCCCCTTCTTGCTCTCGGCCCACACCATAGTGAGTAAAACTTGTCTCCAGCAGCGGTGTGCAAGTAGTGTGTGTGCCCGGCCGGGGAGCGTGAGCCGCCAGTGACTGCAGAGAGGAAAAGCCTTTCTCTCAACCACCCCTTTTCCTGGATTTATCGTCCTCTCACTGGTGTCACAGGGGGACTGGGCCCTGGGCAGGGAGCGCGCTTCCTCCAGAGCTAAGGTAGTTCTGACTATGTGATTAACTTTACTGCAGTGGGAAATGAGTGGCAACCAGGCATAGGCATGAAGTCCTCCTCTGTGCCCCGCCATGTCCTTCCCTTTTCTAGCTAACTGGGATGTTGATAACCTGGGGTCTATTTGAAAGCTGAGTGTTAATGATAAAAAGTTTCTGTCAGCAGGGAGAGTTGCCTTATTCCTTCACATACACTAATTGTCACATAAGAAATAGATTCCTTCGTGTATTAGTTACTAAGGCCTCTTCTACTCCAACTAAGGATTCTGCTCCATTAGTGATGTAATGAGTTTTGAGAAGCAAATAGTTGGACCTGGTACGTATTAAGCAGGCCATTATCTTCGAAACTACTCTGTGTCTTCCCTTGGCTTATGTATGCTGTATATGTGTGTAGGTGTGAATTGGTGTGAATGTGTTTTACGTGTCTTATAGTTTACACTAAAAATATCTCCGATCATGCACTGTTTGTATGGAAGCTGAGTTGAAGACAGACTCACTTTCCAAGCCTCTCTCCAAGGCCCCAGTGGAGTGTGCTGAAATCCCAAACATTGTTGGAAATGTCACGTCCTCTTCATGAGCCACCACTGGGACCCTCAGTTTTTGTCCTGACCCGTCCCCTCCCACCTCTGAGCACCTGGTCTTCCTATGAGGTTTTTAAAACCTCACTGTCACCACAACTATTTCAGTTTCCCGCTTTTCCCAAAAGAGCCGCTTTCTCAATCCAGCCATCGTGGTTACATGGTATTGTGTGTACATGTGTGTGCAAGTGTGTGTGTGTGTGTGTGTGTGTGTGTATCCTGCTGGTTTTTTTCTAACATTTCATCAAGGAGCCTCACATTTACATCTCTATAGTCTGAGGCAGTGAGAGAAAGGTCTCAGTGTCTGAGATGATCTAAGAAATCAATTCATTTTCTGTATGACTTTACACCCTCATCCCTGCACCTCCGATTTTAGGTAGTCAAAGTCTTTTCCTAATTTTTCATTTACCTCTTTGAGCCACACTTTTTTCATTAACTGGAAAAAGTATCACTGGAAAATTTGTAACATTGTAGAAAAGGAAATAAATGGAAATACATTCTATAGGAGATATTATACCAATCAAGCACTCCCATCTGTGGTAGAGGAACACAGAGCGGCACCGTGTGGGGAGCACAGGTCCTGAGCCACAGAGACAAGGACCTGGTCTCGGGAACCTCCTCTCGCCCGGCCCGCGGGTGATCTGTTCCCTGAGAAGGAGCGGCACACCCACACCTCCTCCTCCTTCCCGCGTTCCTGCCCGTTCTCTCCCGTAAGTAGGAATCCTCGCTCCTTTTTTTCTTTAGAAGACCGTTTCTAGCTCCCCAGTGCTCAGAGAATATCACTGACACAAACCTCCTGACATCCTGGCCGCTTTGGGGGCACGTGTGGTTTCAAGGTGTTTCGTTTTTTGTTTGCGCTTCATGGCTCAGCACCTCAGAGAGTGACCGAAGTCAGGTGCCTTCCTCCCTGGAACTCTGTGCCACAGGTTCAAGTCAAAGCCGAGAATCAAGTATATCAGAGAACAGCAAGCCACCGGACTAGTCTCTCTCCTCACTCACTCACTCACTCACTGGCCTGTCCGGTGCTTAAGTACACCAGTAGGGCCCTTATGACGTGAGACAGGGTTCCGTAGCATTCTGACCCGTGGATCAGGGCGGACCACTGACGGGTGGGGACCCTTTTACCCAACACAAACTCTACCATCGACTTGAATTTTTATCTTGCACTTCATATCCAAACTTGAGAACCAATGATATGGATTAAACCAAAGACAATTACTGTATGTATGTATGTATGTATGTATCTAGGGGAACCACGTCACCAAATCTCCCCAAGGGTGAGGATAAGGCATCAGGTGAGAGAACCAGGCCTAGACCCATGCCTGCCCCATGGAACATGGTGAAGTGTCCTATCTTACGGGTACCATGTAACTTATGCACACATGTAAGGCTCCCCAGAGCCTTCAGCGAAAGAGGAAGCCCCTGAAGAATAGAATGTTCAGAATATCACCTTTTAGAGTAGCCCCAGATAGAAAGTAACCCCAATGCTCGTAAACGTTATTATCAATGAAGACACTATTTGTGTGCCAAGAATGAAGGAGGTACAGTCACAGATAACACGGATGATGAGTACAAACACAAGTACAGAGAGTGAAAAGGAGTAGACGCGATGCATGTATTGTGCACTCGTGTTCACATAGCATTAAAACACAGGGCAACTAATGCAGCACTTTTGTATGGTCGGGACTGAAACAGAGTAGAGAACTTGGGTGCATGTGGAAGATGAGAAGGAAGTGAATGATGAGGATCGCGGGTGCAGATGGGTCTGTGTAGGGCTGAACTTGAGAACATCGGCTATGAAAAGATACCGTTGTGCTGGGGTCTCGGTCCAGGTATGTCTATCCTCAGGTCAGGACCTGAGGATCCCGCTACGTTGGGCCTGTTTTAGGCTATTGTTGCGGTCACACCTTCCTGGTAATATAACCTGTCCTTGCCCAGCTCATACTGACATGTTCCTCCATGTTTCTCTTCCACCATTTCCTCAAATAACTCTCTGCCCTCCACTTGTCTCCTTGGGCTCGCTCCAATCCTAAGGATTTTCCCTTGGAATTTACTACTTCCGCTGTGGATTGTATTAATGAAGATGGAGAAGCATTTTGAGTTTCTTTCTGTACTGGGCAGCCTTGTGCTGACTGATGAGCAGAATCACTCAGCTCATCTCTGGGCTCTGCCTAGATCCCCACTGTCCTTTGCATCCCATTCAATAGTCCCTTCTTACGAGTGCCGGCAAGCGTGTCCTCACAAGGGACGCAGGAGAGGCACTCTGAAGAAGCAGCAGCAGCTTGCATTGTTGTTTTCTGGCCTTGGGTTAGGGCCACTGTCCTGTGTCCATGCTGTAGAGCTGCTTTTGTGGAAAAGTTAAATAAAAATGATAGATGTGGTCTGTGCTGGGTGTTTGTGTATTTATCCATCCATTAATAAAACAATAAGAGTCTGCTATGGAATGTCTTCAGTGATTCCAGGTAGCCTCCATTTACGTGGGTAACCTAATGGGGCTTTCCTTTGAAAAGTTTAAATGTGTGGCAGTATTGGTTGTGCCACTATAGATCATGAGCGACTGGATTTTCACAAAGTGTGTCTTTGTAAATGGAACAGAGATTCGTAGCTAGCTCTAAGGAGGGAGGTAAAACAAGCTACCTGTGTGAAAGGGTGTACATTATTTATGGATTAGTGTGTAGACAGCTGAGTCTGAGAATGATTGCCTGAGGAGGGAAGGTGGAAGTGTGTATCTGGGTAACGCTCGTAGAGAATCTGAAGGACGCATCTGGAATGAAGGCATGTGTATATGGGAGAAAAAGTGAAAGGAAGGAATAATGGGGCTGTATCTGGTATGAAGGAGTATAGGGTGTGTGTGTGTGTGTGTGTGTGTGTGTGTGTGTGTGTGTGTGTGTGTGAGTGAGTTTGTGCTGATCTGAGGGAAGAGGTTGTACTTGAGTTCCCACACTGTTATCATCACAGCCCACTGTCTCACAGCTGTCCGCGTGTTCATATGGGGAACTGTCCTATCCTTGAAAGCACACCCACCGGTTTGTCCCTCTGCAGAGGCTTCAGTCTTAGTTCCTCTGCCCTGAAGCCCTTTCCTGTTTTTTGAAGGGAAAGTGAAATACGTAGGGATTGGGCTGAGCAGCTCAGCTCTTCATCCTGCCCAGCCTCTGTGATCTGATCTCGCTTACCATCCTCAGCAGCGGCACGAAGCTTTCCTGGTGTCTCAGTGTGGCCTGCGACCACCACACGTGCTCCGGGCTGAGGAGAATCCTCTGAGGTGTTCTCGAATTCTGAGGAATGAATACAAAAAAACAGATGTGGCATTTTCTGGGATCTGTATCCATTCAAAAAAGACATGTTGAGTAGACAATCGTGTTAGGCATTGAAACCCCCCCATGAAATTAAGCACTTGAAACTTCAGTTGCTCCAAAACATAAGGAAACAACAATGATGAAAATTGTGTGTAGTAGATGTCAGTGATATTGGGTATCTTGTATGTGATATATCCAAAGATGTACAGAAAATATCGAAACTGGTGACTACAATTAGTTATTAGCTCCTTTTTCCTCATGAGAAATTATATAATCAGAGGACATGGGGTACAAGATTTAAAAGAATTCTGCGTGTCTACCTGCCTACCTATCTATCTAGATTAGTATCTATATTGATGTAGATATATAGAAAGGTAGAGATATCTGTATAAATACCGAGAGGTGGACAGATACAGCATTTCGCAGGGAATTCCTGGACTGTAGCCGTGGTGCTGGAGATGTTCAAAGGAAGACCTTTCACACTTGTCCCAGACTCCTCTTCTGGGAATGGATTTGTGTATTTCTCCAAGACTGTTAACCTCCCTATTCAGAGCTTTTAAAATCCTCTTTCATAGGAGGCTTACACACCCACATGATACATTTCTGCCCATGGATTGGAAGTGGACACCCTGAGCAGGTCTTGGGCAAGAGTTCGCTTATGGCCACTGCTGAGGGAAGAGACTCAGGTCTGCGCCTGGGCCATCGTGGTGCCCCGTCTGCCCACCTGGCTCTTCCTCAGCCCCTTCTTGCTCTCGGCCCACACCATAGTGAGTAAAACTTGTCTCCAGCAGCGGTGTGCAAGTAGTGTGTGTGCCCGGCCGGGGAGCGTGAGCCGCCAGTGACTGCAGAGAGGAAAAGCCTTTCTCTCAACCACCCCTTTTCCTGGATTTATCGTCCTCTCACTGGTGTCACAGGGGGACTGGGCCCTGGGCAGGGAGCGCGCTTCCTCCAGAGCTAAGGTAGTTCTGACTATGTGATTAACTTTACTGCAGTGGGAAATGAGTGGCAACCAGGCATAGGCATGAAGTCCTCCTCTGTGCCCCGCCATGTCCTTCCCTTTTCTAGCTAACTGGGATGTTGATAACCTGGGGTCTATTTGAAAGCTGAGTGTTAATGATAAAAAGTTTCTGTCAGCAGGGAGAGTTGCCTTATTCCTTCACATACACTAATTGTCACATAAGAAATAGATTCCTTCGTGTATTAGTTACTAAGGCCTCTTCTACTCCAACTAAGGATTCTGCTCCATTAGTGATGTAATGAGTTTTGAGAAGCAAATAGTTGGACCTGGTACGTATTAAGCAGGCCATTATCTTCTAAACTACTCTGTGTCTTCCCTTGGCTTATGTATGCTGTATATGTGTGTAGGTGTGAATTGGTGTGAATGTGTTTTACGTGTCTTATAGTTTACACTAAAAATATCTCCGATCATGCACTGTTTGTATGGAAGCTGAGTTGAAGACAGACTCACTTTCCAAGCCTCTCTCCAAGGCCCCAGTGGAGTGTGCTGAAATCCCAAACATTGTTGGAAATGTCACGTCCTCTTCATGAGCCACCACTGGGACCCTCAGTTTTTGTCCTGACCCGTCCCCTCCCACCTCTGAGCACCTGGTCTTCCTATGAGGTTTTTAAAACCTCACTGTCACCACAACTATTTCAGTTTCCCGCTTTTCCCAAAAGAGCCGCTTTCTCAATCCAGCCATCGTGGTTACATGGTATTGTGTGTACATGTGTGTGCAAGTGTGTGTGTGTGTGTGTGTGTGTGTGTATCCTGCTGGTTTTTTTCTAACATTTCATCAAGGAGCCTCACATTTACATCTCTATAGTCTGAGGCAGTGAGAGAAAGGTCTCAGTGTCTGAGATGATCTAAGAAATCAATTCATTTTCTGTATGACTTTACACCCTCATCCCTGCACCTCCGATTTTAGGTAGTCAAAGTCTTTTCCTAATTTTTCATTTACCTCTTTGAGCCACACTTTTTTCATTAACTGGAAAAAGTATCACTGGAAAATTTGTAACATTGTAGAAAAGGAAATAAATGGAAATACATTCTATAGGAGATATTATACCAATCAAGCACTCCCATCTGTGGTAGAGGAACACAGAGCGGCACCGTGTGGGGAGCACAGGTCCTGAGCCACAGAGACAAGGACCTGGTCTCGGGAACCTCCTCTCGCCCGGCCCGCGGGTGATCTGTTCCCTGAGAAGGAGCGGCACACCCACACCTCCTCCTCCTTCCCGCGTTCCTGCCCGTTCTCTCCCGTAAGTAGGAATCCTCGCTCCTTTTTTTCTTTAGAAGACCGTTTCTAGCTCCCCAGTGCTCAGAGAATATCACTGACACAAACCTCCTGACATCCTGGCCGCTTTGGGGGCACGTGTGGTTTCAAGGTGTTTCGTTTTTTGTTTGCGCTTCATGGCTCAGCACCTCAGAGAGTGACCGAAGTCAGGTGCCTTCCTCCCTGGAACTCTGTGCCACAGGTTCAAGTCAAAGCCGAGAATCAAGTATATCAGAGAACAGCAAGCCACCGGACTAGTCTCTCTCCTCACTCACTCACTCACTCACTGGCCTGTCCGGTGCTTAAGTACACCAGTAGGGCCCTTATGACGTGAGACAGGGTTCCGTAGCATTCTGACCCGTGGATCAGGGCGGACCACTGACGGGTGGGGACCCTTTTACCCAACACAAACTCTACCATCGACTTGAATTTTTATCTTGCACTTCATATCCAAACTTGAGAACCAATGATATGGATTAAACCAAAGACAATTACTGTATGTATGTATGTATGTATGTATCTAGGGGAACCACGTCACCAAATCTCCCCAAGGGTGAGGATAAGGCATCAGGTGAGAGAACCAGGCCTAGACCCATGCCTGCCCCATGGAACATGGTGAAGTGTCCTATCTTACGGGTACCATGTAACTTATGCACACATGTAAGGCTCCCCAGAGCCTTCAGCGAAAGAGGAAGCCCCTGAAGAATAGAATGTTCAGAATATCACCTTTTAGAGTAGCCCCAGATAGAAAGTAACCCCAATGCTCGTAAACGTTATTATCAATGAAGACACTATTTGTGTGCCAAGAATGAAGGAGGTACAGTCACAGATAACACGGATGATGAGTACAAACACAAGTACAGAGAGTGAAAAGGAGTAGACGCGATGCATGTATTGTGCACTCGTGTTCACATAGCATTAAAACACAGGGCAACTAATGCAGCACTTTTGTATGGTCGGGACTGAAACAGAGTAGAGAACTTGGGTGCATGTGGAAGATGAGAAGGAAGTGAATGATGAGGATCGCGGGTGCAGATGGGTCTGTGTAGGGCTGAACTTGAGAACATCGGCTATGAAAAGATACCGTTGTGCTGGGGTCTCGGTCCAGGTATGTCTATCCTCAGGTCAGGACCTGAGGATCCCGCTACGTTGGGCCTGTTTTAGGCTATTGTTGCGGTCACACCTTCCTGGTAATATAACCTGTCCTTGCCCAGCTCATACTGACATGTTCCTCCATGTTTCTCTTCCACCATTTCCTCAAATAACTCTCTGCCCTCCACTTGTCTCCTTGGGCTCGCTCCAATCCTAAGGATTTTCCCTTGGAATTTACTACTTCCGCTGTGGATTGTATTAATGAAGATGGAGAAGCATTTTGAGTTTCTTTCTGTACTGGGCAGCCTTGTGCTGACTGATGAGCAGAATCACTCAGCTCATCTCTGGGCTCTGCCTAGATCCCCACTGTCCTTTGCATCCCATTCAATAGTCCCTTCTTACGAGTGCCGGCAAGCGTGTCCTCACAAGGGACGCAGGACAGGCACTCTGAAGAAGCAGCAGCAGCTTGCATTGTTGTTTTCTGGCCTTGGGTTAGGGCCACTGTCCTGTGTCCATGCTGTAGAGCTGCTTTTGTGGAAAAGTTAAATAAAAATGATAGATGTGGTCTGTGCTGGGTGTTTGTGTATTTATCCATCCATTAATAAAACAATAAGAGTCTGCTATGGAATGTCTTCAGTGATTCCAGGTAGCCTCCATTTACGTGGGTAACCTAATGGGGCTTTCCTTTGAAAAGTTTAAATGTGTGGCAGTATTGGTTGTGCCACTATAGATCATGAGCGACTGGATTTTCACAAAGTGTGTCTTTGTAAATGGAACAGAGATTCGTAGCTAGCTCTAAGGAGGGAGGTAAAACAAGCTACCTGTGTGAAAGGGTGTACATTATTTATGGATTAGTGTGTAGACAGCTGAGTCTGAGAATGATTGCCTGAGGAGGGAAGGTGGAAGTGTGTATCTGGGTAACGCTCGTAGAGAATCTGAAGGACGCATCTGGAATGAAGGCATGTGTATATGGGAGAAAAAGTGAAAGGAAGGAATAATGGGGCTGTATCTGGTATGAAGGAGTATAGGGTGTGTGTGTGTGTGTGTGTGTGTGTGTGTGTGTGTGTGTGTGTGTGTGTGTGTGTGTGAGTGAGTTTGTGCTGATCTGAGGGAAGAGGTTGTACTTGAGTTCCCACACTGTTATCATCACAGCCCACTGTCTCACAGCTGTCCGCGTGTTCATATGGGGAACTGTCCTATCCTTGAAAGCACACCCACCGGTTTGTCCCTCTGCAGAGGCTTCAGTCTTAGTTCCTCTGCCCTGAAGCCCTTTCCTGTTTTTTGAAGGGAAAGTGAAATACGTAGGGATTGGGCTGAGCAGCTCAGCTCTTCATCCTGCCCAGCCTCTGTGATCTGATCTCGCTTACCATCCTCAGCAGCGGCACGAAGCTTTCCTGGTGTCTCAGTGTGGCCTGCGACCACCACACGTGCTCCGGGCTGAGGAGAATCCTCTGAGGTGTTCTCGAATTCTGAGGAATGAATACAAAAAAACAGATGTGGCATTTTCTGGGATCTGTATCCATTCAAAAAAGACATGTTGAGTAGACAATCGTGTTAGGCATTGAAACCCCCCCATGAAATTAAGCACTTGAAACTTCAGTTGCTCCAAAACATAAGGAAACAACAATGATGAAAATTGTGTGTAGTAGATGTCAGTGATATTGGGTATCTTGTATGTGATATATCCAAAGATGTACAGAAAATATCGAAACTGGTGACTACAATTAGTTATTAGCTCCTTTTTCCTCATGAGAAATTATATAATCAAGAGGACATGGGGTACAAGATTTAAAAGAATTCTGCGTGTCTACCTGCCTACCTATCTATCTAGATTAGTATCTATATTGATGTAGATATATAGAAAGGTAGAGATATCTGTATAAATACCGAGAGGTGGACAGATACAGCATTTCGCAGGGAATTCCTGGACTGTAGCCGTGGTGCTGGAGATGTTCAAAGGAAGACCTTTCACACTTGTCCCAGACTCCTCTTCTGGGAATGGATTTGTGTATTTCTCCAAGACTGTTAACCTCCCTATTCAGAGCTTTTAAAATCCTCTTTCATAGGAGGCTTACACACCCACATGATACATTTCTGCCCATGGATTGGAAGTGGACACCCTGAGCAGGTCTTGGGCAAGAGTTCGCTTATGGCCACTGCTGAGGGAAGAGACTCAGGTCTGCGCCTGGGCCATCGTGGTGCCCCGTCTGCCCACCTGGCTCTTCCTCAGCCCCTTCTTGCTCTCGGCCCACACCATAGTGAGTAAAACTTGTCTCCAGCAGCGGTGTGCAAGTAGTGTGTGTGCCCGGCCGGGGAGCGTGAGCCGCCAGTGACTGCAGAGAGGAAAAGCCTTTCTCTCAACCACCCCTTTTCCTGGATTTATCGTCCTCTCACTGGTGTCACAGGGGGACTGGGCCCTGGGCAGGGAGCGCGCTTCCTCCAGAGCTAAGGTAGTTCTGACTATGTGATTAACTTTACTGCAGTGGGAAATGAGTGGCAACCAGGCATAGGCATGAAGTCCTCCTCTGTGCCCCGCCATGTCCTTCCCTTTTCTAGCTAACTGGGATGTTGATAACCTGGGGTCTATTTGAAAGCTGAGTGTTAATGATAAAAAGTTTCTGTCAGCAGGGAGAGTTGCCTTATTCCTTCACATACACTAATTGTCACATAAGAAATAGATTCCTTCGTGTATTAGTTACTAAGGCCTCTTCTACTCCAACTAAGGATTCTGCTCCATTAGTGATGTAATGAGTTTTGAGAAGCAAATAGTTGGACCTGGTACGTATTAAGCAGGCCATTATCTTCTAAACTACTCTGTGTCTTCCCTTGGCTTATGTATGCTGTATATGTGTGTAGGTGTGAATTGGTGTGAATGTGTTTTACGTGTCTTATAGTTTACACTAAAAATATCTCCGATCATGCACTGTTTGTATGGAAGCTGAGTTGAAGACAGACTCACTTTCCAAGCCTCTCTCCAAGGCCCCAGTGGAGTGTGCTGAAATCCCAAACATTGTTGGAAATGTCACGTCCTCTTCATGAGCCACCACTGGGACCCTCAGTTTTTGTCCTGACCCGTCCCCTCCCACCTCTGAGCACCTGGTCTTCCTATGAGGTTTTTAAAACCTCACTGTCACCACAACTATTTCAGTTTCCCGCTTTTCCCAAAAGAGCCGCTTTCTCAATCCAGCCATCGTGGTTACATGGTATTGTGTGTACATGTGTGTGCAAGTGTGTGTGTGTGTGTGTGTGTGTGTGTATCCTGCTGGTTTTTTTCTAACATTTCATCAAGGAGCCTCACATTTACATCTCTATAGTCTGAGGCAGTGAGAGAAAGGTCTCAGTGTCTGAGATGATCTAAGAAATCAATTCATTTTCTGTATGACTTTACACCCTCATCCCTGCACCTCCGATTTTAGGTAGTCAAAGTCTTTTCCTAATTTTTCATTTACCTCTTTGAGCCACACTTTTTTCATTAACTGGAAAAAGTATCACTGGAAAATTTGTAACATTGTAGAAAAGGAAATAAATGGAAATACATTCTATAGGAGATATTATACCAATCAAGCACTCCCATCTGTGGTAGAGGAACACAGAGCGGCACCGTGTGGGGAGCACAGGTCCTGAGCCACAGAGACAAGGACCTGGTCTCGGGAACCTCCTCTCGCCCGGCCCGCGGGTGATCTGTTCCCTGAGAAGGAGCGGCACACCCACACCTCCTCCTCCTTCCCGCGTTCCTGCCCGTTCTCTCCCGTAAGTAGGAATCCTCGCTCCTTTTTTTCTTTAGAAGACCGTTTCTAGCTCCCCAGTGCTCAGAGAATATCACTGACACAAACCTCCTGACATCCTGGCCGCTTTGGGGGCACGTGTGGTTTCAAGGTGTTTCGTTTTTTGTTTGCGCTTCATGGCTCAGCACCTCAGAGAGTGACCGAAGTCAGGTGCCTTCCTCCCTGGAACTCTGTGCCACAGGTTCAAGTCAAAGCCGAGAATCAAGTATATCAGAGAACAGCAAGCCACCGGACTAGTCTCTCTCCTCACTCACTCACTCACTCACTGGCCTGTCCGGTGCTTAAGTACACCAGTAGGGCCCTTATGACGTGAGACAGGGTTCCGTAGCATTCTGACCCGTGGATCAGGGCGGACCACTGACGGGTGGGGACCCTTTTACCCAACACAAACTCTACCATCGACTTGAATTTTTATCTTGCACTTCATATCCAAACTTGAGAACCAATGATATGGATTAAACCAAAGACAATTACTGTATGTATGTATGTATGTATGTATCTAGGGGAACCACGTCACCAAATCTCCCCAAGGGTGAGGATAAGGCATCAGGTGAGAGAACCAGGCCTAGACCCATGCCTGCCCCATGGAACATGGTGAAGTGTCCTATCTTACGGGTACCATGTAACTTATGCACACATGTAAGGCTCCCCAGAGCCTTCAGCGAAAGAGGAAGCCCCTGAAGAATAGAATGTTCAGAATATCACCTTTTAGAGTAGCCCCAGATAGAAAGTAACCCCAATGCTCGTAAACGTTATTATCAATGAAGACACTATTTGTGTGCCAAGAATGAAGGAGGTACAGTCACAGATAACACGGATGATGAGTACAAACACAAGTACAGAGAGTGAAAAGGAGTAGACGCGATGCATGTATTGTGCACTCGTGTTCACATAGCATTAAAACACAGGGCAACTAATGCAGCACTTTTGTATGGTCGGGACTGAAACAGAGTAGAGAACTTGGGTGCATGTGGAAGATGAGAAGGAAGTGAATGATGAGGATCGCGGGTGCAGATGGGTCTGTGTAGGGCTGAACTTGAGAACATCGGCTATGAAAAGATACCGTTGTGCTGGGGTCTCGGTCCAGGTATGTCTATCCTCAGGTCAGGACCTGAGGATCCCGCTACGTTGGGCCTGTTTTAGGCTATTGTTGCGGTCACACCTTCCTGGTAATATAACCTGTCCTTGCCCAGCTCATACTGACATGTTCCTCCATGTTTCTCTTCCACCATTTCCTCAAATAACTCTCTGCCCTCCACTTGTCTCCTTGGGCTCGCTCCAATCCTAAGGATTTTCCCTTGGAATTTACTACTTCCGCTGTGGATTGTATTAATGAAGATGGAGAAGCATTTTGAGTTTCTTTCTGTACTGGGCAGCCTTGTGCTGACTGATGAGCAGAATCACTCAGCTCATCTCTGGGCTCTGCCTAGATCCCCACTGTCCTTTGCATCCCATTCAATAGTCCCTTCTTACGAGTGCCGGCAAGCGTGTCCTCACAAGGGACGCAGGAGAGGCACTCTGAAGAAGCAGCAGCAGCTTGCATTGTTGTTTTCTGGCCTTGGGTTAGGGCCACTGTCCTGTGTCCATGCTGTAGAGCTGCTTTTGTGGAAAAGTTAAATAAAAATGATAGATGTGGTCTGTGCTGGGTGTTTGTGTATTTATCCATCCATTAATAAAACAATAAGAGTCTGCTATGGAATGTCTTCAGTGATTCCAGGTAGCCTCCATTTACGTGGGTAACCTAATGGGGCTTTCCTTTGAAAAGTTTAAATGTGTGGCAGTATTGGTTGTGCCACTATAGATCATGAGCGACTGGATTTTCACAAAGTGTGTCTTTGTAAATGGAACAGAGATTCGTAGCTAGCTCTAAGGAGGGAGGTAAAACAAGCTACCTGTGTGAAAGGGTGTACATTATTTATGGATTAGTGTGTAGACAGCTGAGTCTGAGAATGATTGCCTGAGGAGGGAAGGTGGAAGTGTGTATCTGGGTAACGCTCGTAGAGAATCTGAAGGACGCATCTGGAATGAAGGCATGTGTATATGGGAGAAAAAGTGAAAGGAAGGAATAATGGGGCTGTATCTGGTATGAAGGAGTATAGGGTGTGTGTGTGTGTGTGTGTGTGTGTGTGTGTGTGTGTGTGTGTGTGTGTGTGTGTGTGTGTGTGAGTGAGTTTGTGCTGATCTGAGGGAAGAGGTTGTACTTGAGTTCCCACACTGTTATCATCACAGCCCACTGTCTCACAGCTGTCCGCGTGTTCATATGGGGAACTGTCCTATCCTTGAAAGCACACCCACCGGTTTGTCCCTCTGCAGAGGCTTCAGTCTTAGTTCCTCTGCCCTGAAGCCCTTTCCTGTTTTTTGAAGGGAAAGTGAAATACGTAGGGATTGGGCTGAGCAGCTCAGCTCTTCATCCTGCCCAGCCTCTGTGATCTGATCTCGCTTACCATCCTCAGCAGCGGCACGAAGCTTTCCTGGTGTCTCAGTGTGGCCTGCGACCACCACACGTGCTCCGGGCTGAGGAGAATCCTCTGAGGTGTTCTCGAATTCTGAGGAATGAATACAAAAAAACAGATGTGGCATTTTCTGGGATCTGTATCCATTCAAAAAAGACATGTTGAGTAGACAATCGTGTTAGGCATTGAAACCCCCCCATGAAATTAAGCACTTGAAACTTCAGTTGCTCCAAAACATAAGGAAACAACAATGATGAAAATTGTGTGTAGTAGATGTCAGTGATATTGGGTATCTTGTATGTGATATATCCAAAGATGTACAGAAAATATCGAAACTGGTGACTACAATTAGTTATTAGCTCCTTTTTCCTCATGAGAAATTATATAATCAAGAGGACATGGGGTACAAGATTTAAAAGAATTCTGCGTGTCTACCTGCCTACCTATCTATCTAGATTAGTATCTATATTGATGTAGATATATAGAAAGGTAGAGATATCTGTATAAATACCGAGAGGTGGACAGATACAGCATTTCGCAGGGAATTCCTGGACTGTAGCCGTGGTGCTGGAGATGTTCAAAGGAAGACCTTTCACACTTGTCCCAGACTCCTCTTCTGGGAATGGATTTGTGTATTTCTCCAAGACTGTTAACCTCCCTATTCAGAGCTTTTAAAATCCTCTTTCATAGGAGGCTTACACACCCACATGATACATTTCTGCCCATGGATTGGAAGTGGACACCCTGAGCAGGTCTTGGGCAAGAGTTCGCTTATGGCCACTGCTGAGGGAAGAGACTCAGGTCTGCGCCTGGGCCATCGTGGTGCCCCGTCTGCCCACCTGGCTCTTCCTCAGCCCCTTCTTGCTCTCGGCCCACACCATAGTGAGTAAAACTTGTCTCCAGCAGCGGTGTGCAAGTAGTGTGTGTGCCCGGCCGGGGAGCGTGAGCCGCCAGTGACTGCAGAGAGGAAAAGCCTTTCTCTCAACCACCCCTTTTCCTGGATTTATCGTCCTCTCACTGGTGTCACAGGGGGACTGGGCCCTGGGCAGGGAGCGCGCTTCCTCCAGAGCTAAGGTAGTTCTGACTATGTGATTAACTTTACTGCAGTGGGAAATGAGTGGCAACCAGGCATAGGCATGAAGTCCTCCTCTGTGCCCCGCCATGTCCTTCCCTTTTCTAGCTAACTGGGATGTTGATAACCTGGGGTCTATTTGAAAGCTGAGTGTTAATGATAAAAAGTTTCTGTCAGCAGGGAGAGTTGCCTTATTCCTTCACATACACTAATTGTCACATAAGAAATAGATTCCTTCGTGTATTAGTTACTAAGGCCTCTTCTACTCCAACTAAGGATTCTGCTCCATTAGTGATGTAATGAGTTTTGAGAAGCAAATAGTTGGACCTGGTACGTATTAAGCAGGCCATTATCTTCTAAACTACTCTGTGTCTTCCCTTGGCTTATGTATGCTGTATATGTGTGTAGGTGTGAATTGGTGTGAATGTGTTTTACGTGTCTTATAGTTTACACTAAAAATATCTCCGATCATGCACTGTTTGTATGGAAGCTGAGTTGAAGACAGACTCACTTTCCAAGCCTCTCTCCAAGGCCCCAGTGGAGTGTGCTGAAATCCCAAACATTGTTGGAAATGTCACGTCCTCTTCATGAGCCACCACTGGGACCCTCAGTTTTTGTCCTGACCCGTCCCCTCCCACCTCTGAGCACCTGGTCTTCCTATGAGGTTTTTAAAACCTCACTGTCACCACAACTATTTCAGTTTCCCGCTTTTCCCAAAAGAGCCGCTTTCTCAATCCAGCCATCGTGGTTACATGGTATTGTGTGTACATGTGTGTGCAAGTGTGTGTGTGTGTGTGTGTGTGTGTGTATCCTGCTGGTTTTTTTCTAACATTTCATCAAGGAGCCTCACATTTACATCTCTATAGTCTGAGGCAGTGAGAGAAAGGTCTCAGTGTCTGAGATGATCTAAGAAATCAATTCATTTTCTGTATGACTTTACACCCTCATCCCTGCACCTCCGATTTTAGGTAGTCAAAGTCTTTTCCTAATTTTTCATTTACCTCTTTGAGCCACACTTTTTTCATTAACTGGAAAAAGTATCACTGGAAAATTTGTAACATTGTAGAAAAGGAAATAAATGGAAATACATTCTATAGGAGATATTATACCAATCAAGCACTCCCATCTGTGGTAGAGGAACACAGAGCGGCACCGTGTGGGGAGCACAGGTCCTGAGCCACAGAGACAAGGACCTGGTCTCGGGAACCTCCTCTCGCCCGGCCCGCGGGTGATCTGTTCCCTGAGAAGGAGCGGCACACCCACACCTCCTCCTCCTTCCCGCGTTCCTGCCCGTTCTCTCCCGTAAGTAGGAATCCTCGCTCCTTTTTTTCTTTAGAAGACCGTTTCTAGCTCCCCAGTGCTCAGAGAATATCACTGACACAAACCTCCTGACATCCTGGCCGCTTTGGGGGCACGTGTGGTTTCAAGGTGTTTCGTTTTTTGTTTGCGCTTCATGGCTCAGCACCTCAGAGAGTGACCGAAGTCAGGTGCCTTCCTCCCTGGAACTCTGTGCCACAGGTTCAAGTCAAAGCCGAGAATCAAGTATATCAGAGAACAGCAAGCCACCGGACTAGTCTCTCTCCTCACTCACTCACTCACTCACTGGCCTGTCCGGTGCTTAAGTACACCAGTAGGGCCCTTATGACGTGAGACAGGGTTCCGTAGCATTCTGACCCGTGGATCAGGGCGGACCACTGACGGGTGGGGACCCTTTTACCCAACACAAACTCTACCATCGACTTGAATTTTTATCTTGCACTTCATATCCAAACTTGAGAACCAATGATATGGATTAAACCAAAGACAATTACTGTATGTATGTATGTATGTATGTATCTAGGGGAACCACGTCACCAAATCTCCCCAAGGGTGAGGATAAGGCATCAGGTGAGAGAACCAGGCCTAGACCCATGCCTGCCCCATGGAACATGGTGAAGTGTCCTATCTTACGGGTACCATGTAACTTATGCACACATGTAAGGCTCCCCAGAGCCTTCAGCGAAAGAGGAAGCCCCTGAAGAATAGAATGTTCAGAATATCACCTTTTAGAGTAGCCCCAGATAGAAAGTAACCCCAATGCTCGTAAACGTTATTATCAATGAAGACACTATTTGTGTGCCAAGAATGAAGGAGGTACAGTCACAGATAACACGGATGATGAGTACAAACACAAGTACAGAGAGTGAAAAGGAGTAGACGCGATGCATGTATTGTGCACTCGTGTTCACATAGCATTAAAACACAGGGCAACTAATGCAGCACTTTTGTATGGTCGGGACTGAAACAGAGTAGAGAACTTGGGTGCATGTGGAAGATGAGAAGGAAGTGAATGATGAGGATCGCGGGTGCAGATGGGTCTGTGTAGGGCTGAACTTGAGAACATCGGCTATGAAAAGATACCGTTGTGCTGGGGTCTCGGTCCAGGTATGTCTATCCTCAGGTCAGGACCTGAGGATCCCGCTACGTTGGGCCTGTTTTAGGCTATTGTTGCGGTCACACCTTCCTGGTAATATAACCTGTCCTTGCCCAGCTCATACTGACATGTTCCTCCATGTTTCTCTTCCACCATTTCCTCAAATAACTCTCTGCCCTCCACTTGTCTCCTTGGGCTCGCTCCAATCCTAAGGATTTTCCCTTGGAATTTACTACTTCCGCTGTGGATTGTATTAATGAAGATGGAGAAGCATTTTGAGTTTCTTTCTGTACTGGGCAGCCTTGTGCTGACTGATGAGCAGAATCACTCAGCTCATCTCTGGGCTCTGCCTAGATCCCCACTGTCCTTTGCATCCCATTCAATAGTCCCTTCTTACGAGTGCCGGCAAGCGTGTCCTCACAAGGGACGCAGGAGAGGCACTCTGAAGAAGCAGCAGCAGCTTGCATTGTTGTTTTCTGGCCTTGGGTTAGGGCCACTGTCCTGTGTCCATGCTGTAGAGCTGCTTTTGTGGAAAAGTTAAATAAAAATGATAGATGTGGTCTGTGCTGGGTGTTTGTGTATTTATCCATCCATTAATAAAACAATAAGAGTCTGCTATGGAATGTCTTCAGTGATTCCAGGTAGCCTCCATTTACGTGGGTAACCTAATGGGGCTTTCCTTTGAAAAGTTTAAATGTGTGGCAGTATTGGTTGTGCCACTATAGATCATGAGCGACTGGATTTTCACAAAGTGTGTCTTTGTAAATGGAACAGAGATTCGTAGCTAGCTCTAAGGAGGGAGGTAAAACAAGCTACCTGTGTGAAAGGGTGTACATTATTTATGGATTAGTGTGTAGACAGCTGAGTCTGAGAATGATTGCCTGAGGAGGGAAGGTGGAAGTGTGTATCTGGGTAACGCTCGTAGAGAATCTGAAGGACGCATCTGGAATGAAGGCATGTGTATATGGGAGAAAAAGTGAAAGGAAGGAATAATGGGGCTGTATCTGGTATGAAGGAGTATAGGGTGTGTGTGTGTGTGTGTGTGTGTGTGTGTGTGTGTGTGTGTGTGTGTGTGTGTGTGTGTGTGTGTGAGTTTGTGCTGATCTGAGGGAAGAGGTTGTACTTGAGTTCCCACACTGTTATCATCACAGCCCACTGTCTCACAGCTGTCCGCGTGTTCATATGGGGAACTGTCCTATCCTTGAAAGCACACCCACCGGTTTGTCCCTCTGCAGAGGCTTCAGTCTTAGTTCCTCTGCCCTGAAGCCCTTTCCTGTTTTTTGAAGGGAAAGTGAAATACGTAGGGATTGGGCTGAGCAGCTCAGCTCTTCATCCTGCCCAGCCTCTGTGATCTGATCTCGCTTACCATCCTCAGCAGCGGCACGAAGCTTTCCTGGTGTCTCAGTGTGGCCTGCGACCACCACACGTGCTCCGGGCTGAGGAGAATCCTCTGAGGTGTTCTCGAATTCTGAGGAATGAATACAAAAAAACAGATGTGGCATTTTCTGGGATCTGTATCCATTCAAAAAAGACATGTTGAGTAGACAATCGTGTTAGGCATTGAAACCCCCCCATGAAATTAAGCACTTGAAACTTCAGTTGCTCCAAAACATAAGGAAACAACAATGATGAAAATTGTGTGTAGTAGATGTCAGTGATATTGGGTATCTTGTATGTGATATATCCAAAGATGTACAGAAAATATCGAAACTGGTGACTACAATTAGTTATTAGCTCCTTTTTCCTCATGAGAAATTATATAATCAGAGGACATGGGGTACAAGATTTAAAAGAATTCTGCGTGTCTACCTGCCTACCTATCTATCTAGATTAGTATCTATATTGATGTAGATATATAGAAAGGTAGAGATATCTGTATAAATACCGAGAGGTGGACAGATACAGCATTTCGCAGGGAATTCCTGGACTGTAGCCGTGGTGCTGGAGATGTTCAAAGGAAGACCTTTCACACTTGTCCCAGACTCCTCTTCTGGGAATGGATTTGTGTATTTCTCCAAGACTGTTAACCTCCCTATTCAGAGCTTTTAAAATCCTCTTTCATAGGAGGCTTACACACCCACATGATACATTTCTGCCCATGGATTGGAAGTGGACACCCTGAGCAGGTCTTGGGCAAGAGTTCGCTTATGGCCACTGCTGAGGGAAGAGACTCAGGTCTGCGCCTGGGCCATCGTGGTGCCCCGTCTGCCCACCTGGCTCTTCCTCAGCCCCTTCTTGCTCTCGGCCCACACCATAGTGAGTAAAACTTGTCTCCAGCAGCGGTGTGCAAGTAGTGTGTGTGCCCGGCCGGGGAGCGTGAGCCGCCAGTGACTGCAGAGAGGAAAAGCCTTTCTCTCAACCACCCCTTTTCCTGGATTTATCGTCCTCTCACTGGTGTCACAGGGGGACTGGGCCCTGGGCAGGGAGCGCGCTTCCTCCAGAGCTAAGGTAGTTCTGACTATGTGATTAACTTTACTGCAGTGGGAAATGAGTGGCAACCAGGCATAGGCATGAAGTCCTCCTCTGTGCCCCGCCATGTCCTTCCCTTTTCTAGCTAACTGGGATGTTGATAACCTGGGGTCTATTTGAAAGCTGAGTGTTAATGATAAAAAGTTTCTGTCAGCAGGGAGAGTTGCCTTATTCCTTCACATACACTAATTGTCACATAAGAAATAGATTCCTTCGTGTATTAGTTACTAAGGCCTCTTCTACTCCAACTAAGGATTCTGCTCCATTAGTGATGTAATGAGTTTTGAGAAGCAAATAGTTGGACCTGGTACGTATTAAGCAGGCCATTATCTTCTAAACTACTCTGTGTCTTCCCTTGGCTTATGTATGCTGTATATGTGTGTAGGTGTGAATTGGTGTGAATGTGTTTTACGTGTCTTATAGTTTACACTAAAAATATCTCCGATCATGCACTGTTTGTATGGAAGCTGAGTTGAAGACAGACTCACTTTCCAAGCCTCTCTCCAAGGCCCCAGTGGAGTGTGCTGAAATCCCAAACATTGTTGGAAATGTCACGTCCTCTTCATGAGCCACCACTGGGACCCTCAGTTTTTGTCCTGACCCGTCCCCTCCCACCTCTGAGCACCTGGTCTTCCTATGAGGTTTTTAAAACCTCACTGTCACCACAACTATTTCAGTTTCCCGCTTTTCCCAAAAGAGCCGCTTTCTCAATCCAGCCATCGTGGTTACATGGTATTGTGTGTACATGTGTGTGCAAGTGTGTGTGTGTGTGTGTGTGTGTGTGTATCCTGCTGGTTTTTTTCTAACATTTCATCAAGGAGCCTCACATTTACATCTCTATAGTCTGAGGCAGTGAGAGAAAGGTCTCAGTGTCTGAGATGATCTAAGAAATCAATTCATTTTCTGTATGACTTTACACCCTCATCCCTGCACCTCCGATTTTAGGTAGTCAAAGTCTTTTCCTAATTTTTCATTTACCTCTTTGAGCCACACTTTTTTCATTAACTGGAAAAAGTATCACTGGAAAATTTGTAACATTGTAGAAAAGGAAATAAATGGAAATACATTCTATAGGAGATATTATACCAATCAAGCACTCCCATCTGTGGTAGAGGAACACAGAGCGGCACCGTGTGGGGAGCACAGGTCCTGAGCCACAGAGACAAGGACCTGGTCTCGGGAACCTCCTCTCGCCCGGCCCGCGGGTGATCTGTTCCCTGAGAAGGAGCGGCACACCCACACCTCCTCCTCCTTCCCGCGTTCCTGCCCGTTCTCTCCCGTAAGTAGGAATCCTCGCTCCTTTTTTTCTTTAGAAGACCGTTTCTAGCTCCCCAGTGCTCAGAGAATATCACTGACACAAACCTCCTGACATCCTGGCCGCTTTGGGGGCACGTGTGGTTTCAAGGTGTTTCGTTTTTTGTTTGCGCTTCATGGCTCAGCACCTCAGAGAGTGACCGAAGTCAGGTGCCTTCCTCCCTGGAACTCTGTGCCACAGGTTCAAGTCAAAGCCGAGAATCAAGTATATCAGAGAACAGCAAGCCACCGGACTAGTCTCTCTCCTCACTCACTCACTCACTCACTGGCCTGTCCGGTGCTTAAGTACACCAGTAGGGCCCTTATGACGTGAGACAGGGTTCCGTAGCATTCTGACCCGTGGATCAGGGCGGACCACTGACGGGTGGGGACCCTTTTACCCAACACAAACTCTACCATCGACTTGAATTTTTATCTTGCACTTCATATCCAAACTTGAGAACCAATGATATGGATTAAACCAAAGACAATTACTGTATGTATGTATGTATGTATGTATCTAGGGGAACCACGTCACCAAATCTCCCCAAGGGTGAGGATAAGGCATCAGGTGAGAGAACCAGGCCTAGACCCATGCCTGCCCCATGGAACATGGTGAAGTGTCCTATCTTACGGGTACCATGTAACTTATGCACACATGTAAGGCTCCCCAGAGCCTTCAGCGAAAGAGGAAGCCCCTGAAGAATAGAATGTTCAGAATATCACCTTTTAGAGTAGCCCCAGATAGAAAGTAACCCCAATGCTCGTAAACGTTATTATCAATGAAGACACTATTTGTGTGCCAAGAATGAAGGAGGTACAGTCACAGATAACACGGATGATGAGTACAAACACAAGTACAGAGAGTGAAAAGGAGTAGACGCGATGCATGTATTGTGCACTCGTGTTCACATAGCATTAAAACACAGGGCAACTAATGCAGCACTTTTGTATGGTCGGGACTGAAACAGAGTAGAGAACTTGGGTGCATGTGGAAGATGAGAAGGAAGTGAATGATGAGGATCGCGGGTGCAGATGGGTCTGTGTAGGGCTGAACTTGAGAACATCGGCTATGAAAAGATACCGTTGTGCTGGGGTCTCGGTCCAGGTATGTCTATCCTCAGGTCAGGACCTGAGGATCCCGCTACGTTGGGCCTGTTTTAGGCTATTGTTGCGGTCACACCTTCCTGGTAATATAACCTGTCCTTGCCCAGCTCATACTGACATGTTCCTCCATGTTTCTCTTCCACCATTTCCTCAAATAACTCTCTGCCCTCCACTTGTCTCCTTGGGCTCGCTCCAATCCTAAGGATTTTCCCTTGGAATTTACTACTTCCGCTGTGGATTGTATTAATGAAGATGGAGAAGCATTTTGAGTTTCTTTCTGTACTGGGCAGCCTTGTGCTGACTGATGAGCAGAATCACTCAGCTCATCTCTGGGCTCTGCCTAGATCCCCACTGTCCTTTGCATCCCATTCAATAGTCCCTTCTTACGAGTGCCGGCAAGCGTGTCCTCACAAGGGACGCAGGAGAGGCACTCTGAAGAAGCAGCAGCAGCTTGCATTGTTGTTTTCTGGCCTTGGGTTAGGGCCACTGTCCTGTGTCCATGCTGTAGAGCTGCTTTTGTGGAAAAGTTAAATAAAAATGATAGATGTGGTCTGTGCTGGGTGTTTGTGTATTTATCCATCCATTAATAAAACAATAAGAGTCTGCTATGGAATGTCTTCAGTGATTCCAGGTAGCCTCCATTTACGTGGGTAACCTAATGGGGCTTTCCTTTGAAAAGTTTAAATGTGTGGCAGTATTGGTTGTGCCACTATAGATCATGAGCGACTGGATTTTCACAAAGTGTGTCTTTGTAAATGGAACAGAGATTCGTAGCTAGCTCTAAGGAGGGAGGTAAAACAAGCTACCTGTGTGAAAGGGTGTACATTATTTATGGATTAGTGTGTAGACAGCTGAGTCTGAGAATGATTGCCTGAGGAGGGAAGGTGGAAGTGTGTATCTGGGTAACGCTCGTAGAGAATCTGAAGGACGCATCTGGAATGAAGGCATGTGTATATGGGAGAAAAAGTGAAAGGAAGGAATAATGGGGCTGTATCTGGTATGAAGGAGTATAGGGTGTGTGTGTGTGTGTGTGTGTGTGTGTGTGTGTGTGTGTGTGTGTGAGTTTGTGCTGATCTGAGGGAAGAGGTTGTACTTGAGTTCCCACACTGTTATCATCACAGCCCACTGTCTCACAGCTGTCCGCGTGTTCATATGGGGAACTGTCCTATCCTTGAAAGCACACCCACCGGTTTGTCCCTCTGCAGAGGCTTCAGTCTTAGTTCCTCTGCCCTGAAGCCCTTTCCTGTTTTTTGAAGGGAAAGTGAAATACGTAGGGATTGGGCTGAGCAGCTCAGCTCTTCATCCTGCCCAGCCTCTGTGATCTGATCTCGCTTACCATCCTCAGCAGCGGCACGAAGCTTTCCTGGTGTCTCAGTGTGGCCTGCGACCACCACACGTGCTCCGGGCTGAGGAGAATCCTCTGAGGTGTTCTCGAATTCTGAGGAATGAATACAAAAAAACAGATGTGGCATTTTCTGGGATCTGTATCCATTCAAAAAAGACATGTTGAGTAGACAATCGTGTTAGGCATTGAAACCCCCCCATGAAATTAAGCACTTGAAACTTCAGTTGCTCCAAAACATAAGGAAACAACAATGATGAAAATTGTGTGTAGTAGATGTCAGTGATATTGGGTATCTTGTATGTGATATATCCAAAGATGTACAGAAAATATCGAAACTGGTGACTACAATTAGTTATTAGCTCCTTTTTCCTCATGAGAAATTATATAATCAAGAGGACATGGGGTACAAGATTTAAAAGAATTCTGCGTGTCTACCTGCCTACCTATCTATCTAGATTAGTATCTATATTGATGTAGATATATAGAAAGGTAGAGATATCTGTATAAATACCGAGAGGTGGACAGATACAGCATTTCGCAGGGAATTCCTGGACTGTAGCCGTGGTGCTGGAGATGTTCAAAGGAAGACCTTTCACACTTGTCCCAGACTCCTCTTCTGGGAATGGATTTGTGTATTTCTCCAAGACTGTTAACCTCCCTATTCAGAGCTTTTAAAATCCTCTTTCATAGGAGGCTTACACACCCACATGATACATTTCTGCCCATGGATTGGAAGTGGACACCCTGAGCAGGTCTTGGGCAAGAGTTCGCTTATGGCCACTGCTGAGGGAAGAGACTCAGGTCTGCGCCTGGGCCATCGTGGTGCCCCGTCTGCCCACCTGGCTCTTCCTCAGCCCCTTCTTGCTCTCGGCCCACACCATAGTGAGTAAAACTTGTCTCCAGCAGCGGTGTGCAAGTAGTGTGTGTGCCCGGCCGGGGAGCGTGAGCCGCCAGTGACTGCAGAGAGGAAAAGCCTTTCTCTCAACCACCCCTTTTCCTGGATTTATCGTCCTCTCACTGGTGTCACAGGGGGACTGGGCCCTGGGCAGGGAGCGCGCTTCCTCCAGAGCTAAGGTAGTTCTGACTATGTGATTAACTTTACTGCAGTGGGAAATGAGTGGCAACCAGGCATAGGCATGAAGTCCTCCTCTGTGCCCCGCCATGTCCTTCCCTTTTCTAGCTAACTGGGATGTTGATAACCTGGGGTCTATTTGAAAGCTGAGTGTTAATGATAAAAAGTTTCTGTCAGCAGGGAGAGTTGCCTTATTCCTTCACATACACTAATTGTCACATAAGAAATAGATTCCTTCGTGTATTAGTTACTAAGGCCTCTTCTACTCCAACTAAGGATTCTGCTCCATTAGTGATGTAATGAGTTTTGAGAAGCAAATAGTTGGACCTGGTACGTATTAAGCAGGCCATTATCTTCTAAACTACTCTGTGTCTTCCCTTGGCTTATGTATGCTGTATATGTGTGTAGGTGTGAATTGGTGTGAATGTGTTTTACGTGTCTTATAGTTTACACTAAAAATATCTCCGATCATGCACTGTTTGTATGGAAGCTGAGTTGAAGACAGACTCACTTTCCAAGCCTCTCTCCAAGGCCCCAGTGGAGTGTGCTGAAATCCCAAACATTGTTGGAAATGTCACGTCCTCTTCATGAGCCACCACTGGGACCCTCAGTTTTTGTCCTGACCCGTCCCCTCCCACCTCTGAGCACCTGGTCTTCCTATGAGGTTTTTAAAACCTCACTGTCACCACAACTATTTCAGTTTCCCGCTTTTCCCAAAAGAGCCGCTTTCTCAATCCAGCCATCGTGGTTACATGGTATTGTGTGTACATGTGTGTGCAAGTGTGTGTGTGTGTGTGTGTGTGTGTGTATCCTGCTGGTTTTTTTCTAACATTTCATCAAGGAGCCTCACATTTACATCTCTATAGTCTGAGGCAGTGAGAGAAAGGTCTCAGTGTCTGAGATGATCTAAGAAATCAATTCATTTTCTGTATGACTTTACACCCTCATCCCTGCACCTCCGATTTTAGGTAGTCAAAGTCTTTTCCTAATTTTTCATTTACCTCTTTGAGCCACACTTTTTTCATTAACTGGAAAAAGTATCACTGGAAAATTTGTAACATTGTAGAAAAGGAAATAAATGGAAATACATTCTATAGGAGATATTATACCAATCAAGCACTCCCATCTGTGGTAGAGGAACACAGAGCGGCACCGTGTGGGGAGCACAGGTCCTGAGCCACAGAGACAAGGACCTGGTCTCGGGAACCTCCTCTCGCCCGGCCCGCGGGTGATCTGTTCCCTGAGAAGGAGCGGCACACCCACACCTCCTCCTCCTTCCCGCGTTCCTGCCCGTTCTCTCCCGTAAGTAGGAATCCTCGCTCCTTTTTTTCTTTAGAAGACCGTTTCTAGCTCCCCAGTGCTCAGAGAATATCACTGACACAAACCTCCTGACATCCTGGCCGCTTTGGGGGCACGTGTGGTTTCAAGGTGTTTCGTTTTTTGTTTGCGCTTCATGGCTCAGCACCTCAGAGAGTGACCGAAGTCAGGTGCCTTCCTCCCTGGAACTCTGTGCCACAGGTTCAAGTCAAAGCCGAGAATCAAGTATATCAGAGAACAGCAAGCCACCGGACTAGTCTCTCTCCTCACTCACTCACTCACTCACTGGCCTGTCCGGTGCTTAAGTACACCAGTAGGGCCCTTATGACGTGAGACAGGGTTCCGTAGCATTCTGACCCGTGGATCAGGGCGGACCACTGACGGGTGGGGACCCTTTTACCCAACACAAACTCTACCATCGACTTGAATTTTTATCTTGCACTTCATATCCAAACTTGAGAACCAATGATATGGATTAAACCAAAGACAATTACTGTATGTATGTATGTATGTATGTATCTAGGGGAACCACGTCACCAAATCTCCCCAAGGGTGAGGATAAGGCATCAGGTGAGAGAACCAGGCCTAGACCCATGCCTGCCCCATGGAACATGGTGAAGTGTCCTATCTTACGGGTACCATGTAACTTATGCACACATGTAAGGCTCCCCAGAGCCTTCAGCGAAAGAGGAAGCCCCTGAAGAATAGAATGTTCAGAATATCACCTTTTAGAGTAGCCCCAGATAGAAAGTAACCCCAATGCTCGTAAACGTTATTATCAATGAAGACACTATTTGTGTGCCAAGAATGAAGGAGGTACAGTCACAGATAACACGGATGATGAGTACAAACACAAGTACAGAGAGTGAAAAGGAGTAGACGCGATGCATGTATTGTGCACTCGTGTTCACATAGCATTAAAACACAGGGCAACTAATGCAGCACTTTTGTATGGTCGGGACTGAAACAGAGTAGAGAACTTGGGTGCATGTGGAAGATGAGAAGGAAGTGAATGATGAGGATCGCGGGTGCAGATGGGTCTGTGTAGGGCTGAACTTGAGAACATCGGCTATGAAAAGATACCGTTGTGCTGGGGTCTCGGTCCAGGTATGTCTATCCTCAGGTCAGGACCTGAGGATCCCGCTACGTTGGGCCTGTTTTAGGCTATTGTTGCGGTCACACCTTCCTGGTAATATAACCTGTCCTTGCCCAGCTCATACTGACATGTTCCTCCATGTTTCTCTTCCACCATTTCCTCAAATAACTCTCTGCCCTCCACTTGTCTCCTTGGGCTCGCTCCAATCCTAAGGATTTTCCCTTGGAATTTACTACTTCCGCTGTGGATTGTATTAATGAAGATGGAGAAGCATTTTGAGTTTCTTTCTGTACTGGGCAGCCTTGTGCTGACTGATGAGCAGAATCACTCAGCTCATCTCTGGGCTCTGCCTAGATCCCCACTGTCCTTTGCATCCCATTCAATAGTCCCTTCTTACGAGTGCCGGCAAGCGTGTCCTCACAAGGGACGCAGGAGAGGCACTCTGAAGAAGCAGCAGCAGCTTGCATTGTTGTTTTCTGGCCTTGGGTTAGGGCCACTGTCCTGTGTCCATGCTGTAGAGCTGCTTTTGTGGAAAAGTTAAATAAAAATGATAGATGTGGTCTGTGCTGGGTGTTTGTGTATTTATCCATCCATTAATAAAACAATAAGAGTCTGCTATGGAATGTCTTCAGTGATTCCAGGTAGCCTCCATTTACGTGGGTAACCTAATGGGGCTTTCCTTTGAAAAGTTTAAATGTGTGGCAGTATTGGTTGTGCCACTATAGATCATGAGCGACTGGATTTTCACAAAGTGTGTCTTTGTAAATGGAACAGAGATTCGTAGCTAGCTCTAAGGAGGGAGGTAAAACAAGCTACCTGTGTGAAAGGGTGTACATTATTTATGGATTAGTGTGTAGACAGCTGAGTCTGAGAATGATTGCCTGAGGAGGGAAGGTGGAAGTGTGTATCTGGGTAACGCTCGTAGAGAATCTGAAGGACGCATCTGGAATGAAGGCATGTGTATATGGGAGAAAAAGTGAAAGGAAGGAATAATGGGGCTGTATCTGGTATGAAGGAGTATAGGGTGTGTGTGTGTGTGTGTGTGTGTGTGTGTGTGTGTGTGTGTGAGTGAGTTTGTGCTGATCTGAGGGAAGAGGTTGTACTTGAGTTCCCACACTGTTATCATCACAGCCCACTGTCTCACAGCTGTCCGCGTGTTCATATGGGGAACTGTCCTATCCTTGAAAGCACACCCACCGGTTTGTCCCTCTGCAGAGGCTTCAGTCTTAGTTCCTCTGCCCTGAAGCCCTTTCCTGTTTTTTGAAGGGAAAGTGAAATACGTAGGGATTGGGCTGAGCAGCTCAGCTCTTCATCCTGCCCAGCCTCTGTGATCTGATCTCGCTTACCATCCTCAGCAGCGGCACGAAGCTTTCCTGGTGTCTCAGTGTGGCCTGCGACCACCACACGTGCTCCGGGCTGAGGAGAATCCTCTGAGGTGTTCTCGAATTCTGAGGAATGAATACAAAAAAACAGATGTGGCATTTTCTGGGATCTGTATCCATTCAAAAAAGACATGTTGAGTAGACAATCGTGTTAGGCATTGAAACCCCCCCATGAAATTAAGCACTTGAAACTTCAGTTGCTCCAAAACATAAGGAAACAACAATGATGAAAATTGTGTGTAGTAGATGTCAGTGATATTGGGTATCTTGTATGTGATATATCCAAAGATGTACAGAAAATATCGAAACTGGTGACTACAATTAGTTATTAGCTCCTTTTTCCTCATGAGAAATTATATAATCAGAGGACATGGGGTACAAGATTTAAAAGAATTCTGCGTGTCTACCTGCCTACCTATCTATCTAGATTAGTATCTATATTGATGTAGATATATAGAAAGGTAGAGATATCTGTATAAATACCGAGAGGTGGACAGATACAGCATTTCGCAGGGAATTCCTGGACTGTAGCCGTGGTGCTGGAGATGTTCAAAGGAAGACCTTTCACACTTGTCCCAGACTCCTCTTCTGGGAATGGATTTGTGTATTTCTCCAAGACTGTTAACCTCCCTATTCAGAGCTTTTAAAATCCTCTTTCATAGGAGGCTTACACACCCACATGATACATTTCTGCCCATGGATTGGAAGTGGACACCCTGAGCAGGTCTTGGGCAAGAGTTCGCTTATGGCCACTGCTGAGGGAAGAGACTCAGGTCTGCGCCTGGGCCATCGTGGTGCCCCGTCTGCCCACCTGGCTCTTCCTCAGCCCCTTCTTGCTCTCGGCCCACACCATAGTGAGTAAAACTTGTCTCCAGCAGCGGTGTGCAAGTAGTGTGTGTGCCCGGCCGGGGAGCGTGAGCCGCCAGTGACTGCAGAGAGGAAAAGCCTTTCTCTCAACCACCCCTTTTCCTGGATTTATCGTCCTCTCACTGGTGTCACAGGGGGACTGGGCCCTGGGCAGGGAGCGCGCTTCCTCCAGAGCTAAGGTAGTTCTGACTATGTGATTAACTTTACTGCAGTGGGAAATGAGTGGCAACCAGGCATAGGCATGAAGTCCTCCTCTGTGCCCCGCCATGTCCTTCCCTTTTCTAGCTAACTGGGATGTTGATAACCTGGGGTCTATTTGAAAGCTGAGTGTTAATGATAAAAAGTTTCTGTCAGCAGGGAGAGTTGCCTTATTCCTTCACATACACTAATTGTCACATAAGAAATAGATTCCTTCGTGTATTAGTTACTAAGGCCTCTTCTACTCCAACTAAGGATTCTGCTCCATTAGTGATGTAATGAGTTTTGAGAAGCAAATAGTTGGACCTGGTACGTATTAAGCAGGCCATTATCTTCTAAACTACTCTGTGTCTTCCCTTGGCTTATGTATGCTGTATATGTGTGTAGGTGTGAATTGGTGTGAATGTGTTTTACGTGTCTTATAGTTTACACTAAAAATATCTCCGATCATGCACTGTTTGTATGGAAGCTGAGTTGAAGACAGACTCACTTTCCAAGCCTCTCTCCAAGGCCCCAGTGGAGTGTGCTGAAATCCCAAACATTGTTGGAAATGTCACGTCCTCTTCATGAGCCACCACTGGGACCCTCAGTTTTTGTCCTGACCCGTCCCCTCCCACCTCTGAGCACCTGGTCTTCCTATGAGGTTTTTAAAACCTCACTGTCACCACAACTATTTCAGTTTCCCGCTTTTCCCAAAAGAGCCGCTTTCTCAATCCAGCCATCGTGGTTACATGGTATTGTGTGTACATGTGTGTGCAAGTGTGTGTGTGTGTGTGTGTGTGTGTGTATCCTGCTGGTTTTTTTCTAACATTTCATCAAGGAGCCTCACATTTACATCTCTATAGTCTGAGGCAGTGAGAGAAAGGTCTCAGTGTCTGAGATGATCTAAGAAATCAATTCATTTTCTGTATGACTTTACACCCTCATCCCTGCACCTCCGATTTTAGGTAGTCAAAGTTTTTTCCTAATTTTTCATTTACCTCTTTGAGCCACACTTTTTTCATTAACTGGAAAAAGTATCACTGGAAAATTTGTAACATTGTAGAAAAGGAAATAAATGGAAATACATTCTATAGGAGATATTATACCAATCAAGCACTCCCATCTGTGGTAGAGGAACACAGAGCGGCACCGTGTGGGGAGCACAGGTCCTGAGCCACAGAGACAAGGACCTGGTCTCGGGAACCTCCTCTCGCCCGGCCCGCGGGTGATCTGTTCCCTGAGAAGGAGCGGCACACCCACACCTCCTCCTCCTTCCCGCGTTCCTGCCCGTTCTCTCCCGTAAGTAGGAATCCTCGCTCCTTTTTTTCTTTAGAAGACCGTTTCTAGCTCCCCAGTGCTCAGAGAATATCACTGACACAAACCTCCTGACATCCTGGCCGCTTTGGGGGCACGTGTGGTTTCAAGGTGTTTCGTTTTTTGTTTGCGCTTCATGGCTCAGCACCTCAGAGAGTGACCGAAGTCAGGTGCCTTCCTCCCTGGAACTCTGTGCCACAGGTTCAAGTCAAAGCCGAGAATCAAGTATATCAGAGAACAGCAAGCCACCGGACTAGTCTCTCTCCTCACTCACTCACTCACTCACTGGCCTGTCCGGTGCTTAAGTACACCAGTAGGGCCCTTATGACGTGAGACAGGGTTCCGTAGCATTCTGACCCGTGGATCAGGGCGGACCACTGACGGGTGGGGACCCTTTTACCCAACACAAACTCTACCATCGACTTGAATTTTTATCTTGCACTTCATATCCAAACTTGAGAACCAATGATATGGATTAAACCAAAGACAATTACTGTATGTATGTATGTATGTATGTATCTAGGGGAACCACGTCACCAAATCTCCCCAAGGGTGAGGATAAGGCATCAGGTGAGAGAACCAGGCCTAGACCCATGCCTGCCCCATGGAACATGGTGAAGTGTCCTATCTTACGGGTACCATGTAACTTATGCACACATGTAAGGCTCCCTAAACGTTATTATCAATAAAGACACTATTTGTGTGCCAAGAATGAAGGAGGTACAGTCACAGATAACACGGATGATGAGTACAAACACAAGTACAGAGAGTGAAAAGGAGTAGACGCGATGCATGTATTGTGCACTCGTGTTCACATAGCATTAAAACACAGGGCAACTAATGCAGCACTTTTGTATGGTCGGGACTGAAACAGAGTAGAGAACTTGGGTGCATGTGGAAGATGAGAAGGAAGTGAATGATGAGGATCGCGGGTGCAGATGGGTCTGTGTAGGGCTGAACTTGAGAACATCGGCTATGAAAAGATACCGTTGTGCTGGGGTCTCGGTCCAGGTATGTCTATCCTCAGGTCAGGACCTGAGGATCCCGCTACGTTGGGCCTGTTTTAGGCTATTGTTGCGGTCACACCTTCCTGGTAATATAACCTGTCCTTGCCCAGCTCATACTGACATGTTCCTCCATGTTTCTCTTCCACCATTTCCTCAAATAACTCTCTGCCCTCCACTTGTCTCCTTGGGCTCGCTCCAATCCTAAGGATTTTCCCTTGGAATTTACTACTTCCGCTGTGGATTGTATTAATGAAGATGGAGAAGCATTTTGAGTTTCTTTCTGTACTGGGCAGCCTTGTGCTGACTGATGAGCAGAATCACTCAGCTCATCTCTGGGCTCTGCCTAGATCCCCACTGTCCTTTGCATCCCATTCAATAGTCCCTTCTTACGAGTGCCGGCAAGCGTGTCCTCACAAGGGACGCAGGAGAGGCACTCTGAAGAAGCAGCAGCAGCTTGCATTGTTGTTTTCTGGCCTTGGGTTAGGGCCACTGTCCTGTGTCCATGCTGTAGAGCTGCTTTTGTGGAAAAGTTAAATAAAAATGATAGATGTGGTCTGTGCTGGGTGTTTGTGTATTTATCCATCCATTAATAAAACAATAAGAGTCTGCTATGGAATGTCTTCAGTGATTCCAGGTAGCCTCCATTTACGTGGGTAACCTAATGGGGCTTTCCTTTGAAAAGTTTAAATGTGTGGCAGTATTGGTTGTGCCACTATAGATCATGAGCGACTGGCTTTTCACAAAGTGTGTCTTTGTAAATGGAACAGAGATTCGTAGCTAGCTCTAAGGAGGGAGGTAAAACAAGCTACCTGTGTGAAAGGGTGTACATTATTTATGGATTAGTGTGTAGACAGCTGAGTCTGAGAATGATTGCCTGAGGAGGGAAGGTGGAAGTGTGTATCTGGGTAACGCTCGTAGAGAATCTGAAGGACGCATCTGGAATGAAGGCATGTGTATATGGGAGAAAAAGTGAAAGGAAGGAATAATGGGGCTGTATCTGGTATGAAGGAGTATAGGGTGTGTGTGTGTGTGTGTGTGTGTGTGTGTGAGTGAGTTTGTGCTGATCTGAGGGAAGAGGTTGTACTTGAGTTCCCACACTGTTATCATCACAGCCCACTGTCTCACAGCTGTCCGCGTGTTCATATGGGGAACTGTCCTATCCTTGAAAGCACACCCACCGGTTTGTCCCTCTGCAGAGGCTTCAGTCTTAGTTCCTCTGCCCTGAAGCCCTTTCCTGTTTTTTGAAGAGAAAGTGAAATACGTAGGGATTGGGCTGAGCAGCTCAGCTCTTCATCCTGCCCAGCCTCTGTGATCTGATCTCGCTTACCATCCTCAGCAGCGGCACGAAGCTTTCCTGGTGTCTCAGTGTGGCCTGCGACCACCACACGTGCTCCGGGCTGAGGAGAATCCTCTGAGGTGTTCTCGAATTCTGAGGAATGAATACAAAAAAAACAGATGTGGCATTTTCTGGGATCTGTATCCATTCAAAAAAGACATGTTGAGTAGACAATCGTGTTAGGCATTGAAACCCCCCCATGAAATTAAGCACTTGAAACTTCAGTTGCTCCAAAACATAAGGAAACAACAATGATGAAAATTGTGTGTAGTAGATGTCAGTGATATTGGGTATCTTGTATGTGATATATCCAAAGATGTACAGAAAATATCGAAACTGCTGACTACAATTAGTTATTAGCTCCTTTTTCCTCATGAGAAATTATATAATCAGAGGACATGGGGTACAAGATTTAAAAGAATTCTGTGTGTCTACCTGCCTACCTGTCTATCTAGATTAGTATCTATATTGATGTAGATATATAGAAAGGTAGAGATATCTGTATAAATACCGAGAGGTGGACAGATACAGCATTTCGCAGGGAATTCCTGGACTGTAGCCGTGGTGCTGGAGATGTTCAAAGGAAGACCTTTCACACTTGTCCCAGACTCCTCTTCTGGGAATGGATTTGTGTATTTCTCCAAGACTGTTAACCTCCCTATTCAGAGCTTTTAAAATCCTCTTTCATAGGAGGCTTACACACCCACATGATACATTTCTGCCCATCGGATTGGAAGTGGACACCCTGAGCAGGTCTTGGGCAAGAGTTCGCTTATGGCCACTGCTGAGGGAAGAGACTCAGGTCTGCGCCTGGGCCATCGTGGTGCCCCGTCTGCCCACCTGGCTCTTCCTCAGCCCCTTCTTGCTCTCGGCCCGCACCATAGTGAGTAAAACTTGTCTCCAGCAGCGGTGTGCAAGTAGTGTGTGTGCCCGGCCGGGGAGCGTGAGCCGCCAGTGACTGCAGAGAGGAAAAGCCTTTCTCTCAACCACCCCTTTTCCTGGATTTATCGTCCTCTCACTGGTGTCACAGGGGGACTGGGCCCTGGGCAGGGAGCGCGCTTCCTCCAGAGCTAAGGTAGTTCTGACTATGTGATTAACTTTACTGCAGTGGGAAATGAGTGGCAACCAGGCATAGGCATGAAGTCCTCCTCTGTGCCCCGCCATGTCCTTCCCTTTTCTAGCTAACTGGGATGTTGATAACCTGGGGTCTATTTGAAAGCTGAGTGTTAATGATAAAAAGTTTCTGTCAGCAGGGAGAGTTGCCTTATTCCTTCACATACACTAATTGTCACATAAGAAATAGATTCCTTCGTGTATTAGTTACTAAGGCCTCTTCTACTCCAACTAAGGATTCTGCTCCATTAGTGATGTAATGAGTTTTGAGAAGCAAATAGTTGGACCTGGTACGTATTAAGCAGGGCCATTATCTCCGAAACTACTCCGTGTCTTCCCTTGGCTTATGTATGCTGTATATGTGTGTAGGTGTGAATTGGTGTGAATGTGTTTTACGTGTCTTATAGTTTACACTAAAAATATCTCCGATCATGCACTGTTTGTATGGAAGCTGAGTTGAAGACAGACTCACTTTCCAAGCCTCTCTCCAAGGCCCCAGTGGAGTGTGCTGAAATCCCAAACATTGTTGGAAATGGTCACGTCCTCTTCATGAGCCACCACTGGGACCCTCAGTTTTTGTCCTGACCCGTCCCCTCCCACCTCTGAGCACCTGGTCTTCCTATGAGGTTTTTAAAACCTCACTGTCACCACAACTATTTCAGTTTCCCGCTTTTCCCAAAAGAGCCGCTTTCTCAATCCAGCCATCGTGGTTACATGGTATTGTGTGTACATGTGTGTGCAAGTGTGTGTGTGTGTGTGTGTGTGTGTGTATCCTGCTGGTTTTTTTCTAACATTTCATCAAGGAGCCTCACATTTACATCTCTATAGTCTGAGGCAGTGAGAGAAAGGTCTCAGTGTCTGAGATGATCTAAGAAATCAATTCATTTTCTGTATGACTTTACACCCTCATCCCTGCACCTCCGATTTTAGGTAGTCAAAGTCTTTTCCTAATTTTTCATTTACCTCTTTGAGCCACACTTTTTTCATTAACTGGAAAAAGTATCACTGGAAAATTTGTAACATTGTAGAAAAGGAAATAAATGGAAATACATTCTATAGGAGATATTATACCAATCAAGCACTCCCATCTGTGGTAGAGGAACACAGAGCGGCACCGTGTGGGGAGCACAGGTCCTGAGCCACAGAGACAAGGGACCTGGTCTCGGGAACCTCCTCTTGCCCGGCCCGCGGGTGATCTGTTCCCTGAGAAGGAGCGGCACACCCACACCTCCTCCTCCTTCCCGCGTTCCTGCCCGTTCTCTCCCGTAAGTAGGAATCCTCGCTCCTTTTTTTCTTTAGAAGACCGTTTCTAGCTCCCCAGTGCTCAGAGAATATCACTGACACAAACCTCCTGACATCCTGGCCGCTTTGGGGGCACGTGTGGTTTCAAGGTGTTTCGTTTTTTGTTTGCGCTTCATGGCTCAGCACCTCAGAGAGTGACCGAAGTCAGGTGCCTTCCTCCCTGGAACTCTGTGCCACAGGTTCAAGTCAAAGCCGAGAATCAAGTATATCAGAGAACAGCAAGCCACCGGACTAGTCTCTCTCCTCACTCACTCACTCACTCACTGGCCTGTCCGGTGCTTAAGTACACCAGTAGGGCCCTTATGACGTGAGACAGGGTTCCGTAGCATTCTGACCCGTGGATCGGGGCGGACCACTGACGGGTGGGGACCCTTTTACCCAACACAAACTCTACCATCGACTTGAATTTTTATCTTGCACTTCATATCCAAACTTGAGAACCAATGATATGGATTAAACCAAAGACAATTACTGTATGTATGTATGTATGTATGTATCTAGGGGAACCACGTCACCAAATCTCCCCAAGGGGTGAGGATAAGGCATCAGGTGAGAGAACCAGGCCTAGACCCATGCCTGCCCCATGGAACATGGTGAAGTGTCCTATCTTACGGGTACCTATGTAACTTATGCACACATGTAAGGCTCCCCAGAGCCTTCAGCGAAAGAGGAAGCCCCTGAAGAATAGAATGTTCAGAATATCACCTTTTAGAGTAGCCCCAGATAGAAAGTGACCCCAATGCTCGTAAACGTTATTATCAATAAAGACACTATTTGTGTGCCAAGAATGAAGGAGGTACAGTCACAGATAACACGGATGATGAGTACAAACACAAGTACAGAGAGTGAAAAGGAGTAGACGCGATGCATGTATTGTGCACTTCGTGTTCACATAGCATTAAAACACAGGGCAACTAATGCAGCACTTTTGTATGGTCGGGACTGAAACAGAGTAGAGAACTTGGGTGCATGTGGAAGATGAGAAGGAAGTGAATGATGAGGATCGCGGGTGCAGATGGGTCTGTGTAGGGCTGAACTTGAGAACATCGGCTATGAAAAGATACCGTTGTGCTGGGGTCTCGGTCCAGGTATGTCTATCCTCAGGTCAGGACCTGAGGATCCCGCTACGTTGGGCCTGTTTTAGGCTATTGTTGCGGTCACACCTTCCTGGTAATATAACCTGTCCTTGCCCAGCTCATACTGACATGTTCCTCCATGTTTCTCTTCCACCATTTCCTCAAATAACTCTCTGCCCTCCACTTGTCTCCTTGGGCTCGCTCCAATCCTAAGGATTTTCCCTTGGAATTTACTACTTCCGCTGTGTATTGTATTAATGAAGATGGAGAAGCATTTTGAGTTTCTTTCTGTACTGGGCAGCCTTGTGCTGACTGATGAGCAGAATCACTCAGCTCATCTCTGGGCTCTGCCTAGATCCCCACTGTCCTTTGCATCCCATTCAATAGTCCCTTCTTACGAGTGCCGGCAAGCGTGTCCTCACAAGGGACGCAGGAGAGGCACTCTGAAGAAGCAGCAGCAGCTTGCATTGTTGTTTTCTGGCCTTGGGTTAGGGCCACTGTCCCGTGTCCATGCTGTAGAGCTGCTTTTGTGGAAAAGTTAAATAAAAATGATAGATGTGGTCTGTGCTGGGTGTTTGTGTATTTATCCATCCATTAATAAAACAATAAGAGTCTGCTATGGAATGTCTTCAGTGATTCCAGGTAGCCTCCATTTACGTGGGTAACCTAATGGGGCTTTCCTTTGAAAAGTTTAAATGTGTGGCAGTATTGGTTGTGCCACTATAGATCATGAGCGACTGGATTTTCACAAAGTGTGTCTTTGTAAATGGAACAGAGATTCGTAGCTAGCTCTAAGGAGGGAGGTAAAACAAGCTACCTGTGTGAAAGGGTGTACATTATTTATGGATTAGTGTGTAGACAGCTGAGTCTGAGAATGATTGCCTGAGGAGGGAAGGTGGAAGTGTGTATCTGGGTAACGCTCGTAGAGAATCTGAAGGACGCATCTGGAATGAAGGCATGTGTATATGGGAGAAAAAGTGAAAGGAAGGAATAATGGGGCTGTATCTGGTATGAAGGAGTATAGGGTGTGTGTGTGTGTGTGTGTGTGTGTGTGTGTGTGTGTGTGTGTGTGTGTGTGTGTGAGTGAGTTTGTGCTGATCTGAGGGAAGAGGTTGTACTTGAGTTCCCACACTGTTATCATCACAGCCCACTGTCTCACAGCTGTCCGCGTGTTCATATGGGGAACTGTCCTATCCTTGAAAGCACACCCACCGGTTTGTCCCTCTGCAGAGGCTTCAGTCTTAGTTCCTCTGCCCTGAAGCCCTTTCCTGTTTTTTGAAGAGAAAGTGAAATACGTAGGGATTGGGCTGAGCAGCTCAGCTCTTCATCCTGCCCAGCCTCTGTGATCTGATCTCGCTTACCATCCTCAGCAGCGGCACGAAGCTTTCCTGGTGTCTCAGTGTGGCCTGCGACCACCACACGTGCTCCGGGCTGAGGAGAATCCTCTGAGGTGTTCTCGAATTCTGAGGAATGAATACAAAAAAACAGATGTGGCATTTTCTGGGATCTGTATCCATTCAAAAAAGACATGTTGAGTAGACAATCGTGTTAGGCATTGAAACCCCCCCATGAAATTAAGCACTTGAAACTTCAGTTGCTCCAAAACATAAGGAAACAACAATGATGAAAATTGTGTGTAGTAGATGTCAGTGATATTGGGTATCTTGTATGTGATATATCCAAAGATGTACAGAAAATATCGAAACTAGTGACTACAATTAGTTATTAGCTCCTTTTTCCTCATGAGAAATTATATAATCAGAGGACATGGGGTACAAGATTTAAAAGAATTCTGCGTGTCTACCTGCCTACCTGTCTATCTAGATTAGTATCTATATTGATGTAGATATATAGAAAGGTAGAGATATCTGTATAAATACCGAGAGGTGGACAGATACAGCATTTCGCAGGGAATTCCTGGACTGTAGCCGTGGTGCTGGAGATGTTCAAAGGAAGACCTTTCACACTTGTCCCAGACTCCTCTTCTGGGAATGGATTTGTGTATTTCTCCAAGACTGTTAACCTCCCTATTCAGAGCTTTTAAAATCCTCTTTCATAGGAGGCTTACACACCCACATGATACATTTCTGCCCATGGATTGGAAGTGGACACCCTGAGCAGGTCTTGGGCAAGAGTTCGCTTATGGCCACTGCTGAGGGAAGAGACTCAGGTCTGCGCCTGGGCCATCGTGGTGCCCCGTCTGCCCACCTGGCTCTTCCTCAGCCCCTTCTTGCTCTCGGCCCGCACCATAGTGAGTAAAACTTGTCTCCAGCAGCGGTGTGCAAGTAGTGTGTGTGCCCGGCCGGGGAGCGTGAGCCGCCAGTGACTGCAGAGAGGAAAAGCCTTTCTCTCAACCACCCCTTTTCCTGGATTTATCGTCCTCTCACTGGTGTCACAGGGGGACTGGGCCCTGGGCAGGGAGCGCGCTTCCTCCAGAGCTAAGGTAGTTCTGACTATGTGATTAACTTTACTGCAGTGGGAAATGAGTGGCAACCAGGCATAGGCATGAAGTCCTCCTCTGTGCCCCGCCATGTCCTTCCCTTTTCTAGCTAACTGGGATGTTGATAACCTGGGGTCTATTTGAAAGCTGAGTGTTAATGATAAAAAGTTTCTGTCAGCAGGGAGAGTTGCCTTATTCCTTCACATACACTAATTGTCACATAAGAAATAGATTCCTTCGTGTATTAGTTACTAAGGCCTCTTCTACTCCAACTAAGGATTCTGCTCCATTAGTGATGTAATGAGTTTTGAGAAGCAAATAGTTGGACCTGGTACGTATTAAGCAGGCCATTATCTTCGAAACTACTCTGTGTCTTCCCTTGGCTTATGTATGCTGTATATGTGTGTAGGTGTGAATTGGTGTGAATGTGTTTTACGTGTCTTATAGTTTACACTAAAAATATCTCCGATCATGCACTGTTTGTATGGAAGCTGAGTTGAAGACAGACTCACTTTCCAAGCCTCTCTCCAAGGCCCCAGTGGAGTGTGCTGAAATCCCAAACATTGTTGGAAATGTCACGTCCTCTTCATGAGCCACCACTGGGACCCTCAGTTTTTGTCCTGACCCGTCCCCTCCCACCTCTGAGCACCTGGTCTTCCTATGAGGTTTTTAAAACCTCACTGTCACCACAACTATTTCAGTTTCCCGCTTTTCCCAAAAGAGCCGCTTTCTCAATCCAGCCATCGTGGTTACATGGTATTGTGTGTACATGTGTGTGCAAGTGTGTGTGTGTGTGTGTGTGTGTGTGTATCCTGCTGGTTTTTTTCTAACATTTCATCAAGGAGCCTCACATTTACATCTCTATAGTCTGAGGCAGTGAGAGAAAGGTCTCAGTGTCTGAGATGATCTAAGAAATCAATTCATTTTCTGTATGACTTTACACCCTCATCCCTGCACCTCCGATTTTAGGTAGTCAAAGTCTTTTCCTAATTTTTCATTTACCTCTTTGAGCCACACTTTTTTCATTAACTGGAAAAAGTATCACTGGAAAATTTGTAACATTGTAGAAAAGGAAATAAATGGAAATACATTCTATAGGAGATATTATACCAATCAAGCACTCCCATCTGTGGTAGAGGAACACAGAGCGGCACCGTGTGGGGAGCACAGGTCCTGAGCCACAGAGACAAGGACCTGGTCTCGGGAACCTCCTCTCGCCCGGCCCGCGGGTGATCTGTTCCCTGAGAAGGAGCGGCACACCCACACCTCCTCCTCCTTCCCGCGTTCCTGCCCGTTCTCTCCCGTAAGTAGGAATCCTCGCTCCTTTTTTTCTTTAGAAGACCGTTTCTAGCTCCCCAGTGCTCAGAGAATATCACTGACACAAACCTCCTGACATCCTGGCCGCTTTGGGGGCACGTGTGGTTTCAAGGTGTTTCGTTTTTTGTTTGCGCTTCATGGCTCAGCACCTCAGAGAGTGACCGAAGTCAGGTGCCTTCCTCCCTGGAACTCTGTGCCACAGGTTCAAGTCAAAGCCGAGAATCAAGTATATCAGAGAACAGCAAGCCACCGGACTAGTCTCTCTCCTCACTCACTCACTCACTCACTGGCCTGTCCGGTGCTTAAGTACACCAGTAGGGCCCTTATGACGTGAGACAGGGTTCCGTAGCATTCTGACCCGTGGATCGGGGCGGACCACTGACGGGTGGGGACCCTTTTACCCAACACAAACTCTACCATCGACTTGAATTTTTATCTTGCACTTCATATCCAAACTTGAGAACCAATGATATGGATTAAACCAAAGACAATTACTGTATGTATGTATGTATGTATCTAGGGGAACCACGTCACCAAATCTCCCCAAGGGTGAGGATAAGGCATCAGGTGAGAGAACCAGGCCTAGACCCATGCCTGCCCCATGGAACATGGTGAAGTGTCCTATCTTACGGGTACCATGTAACTTATGCACACATGTAAGGCTCCCCAGAGCCTTCAGCGAAAGAGGAAGCCCCTGAAGAATAGAATGTTCAGAATATCACCTTTTAGAGTAGCCCCAGATAGAAAGTAACCCCAATGCTCGTAAACGTTATTATCAATAAAGACACTATTTGTGTGCCAAGAATGAAGGAGGTACAGTCACAGATAACACGGATGATGAGTACAAACACAAGTACAGAGAGTGAAAAGGAGTAGACGCGATGCATGTATTGTGCACTCGTGTTCACATAGCATTAAAACACAGGGCAACTAATGCAGCACTTTTGTATGGTCGGGACTGAAACAGAGTAGAGAACTTGGGTGCATGTGGAAGATGAGAAGGAAGTGAATGATGAGGATCGCGGGTGCAGATGGGTCTGTGTAGGGCTGAACTTGAGAACATCGGCTATGAAAAGATACCGTTGTGCTGGGGTCTCGGTCCAGGTATGTCTATCCTCAGGTCAGGACCTGAGGATCCCGCTACGTTGGGCCTGTTTTAGGCTATTGTTGCGGTCACACCTTCCTGGTAATATAACCTGTCCTTGCCCAGCTCATACTGACATGTTCCTCCATGTTTCTCTTCCACCATTTCCTCAAATAACTCTCTGCCCTCCACTTGTCTCCTTGGGCTCGCTCCAATCCTAAGGATTTTCCCTTGGAATTTACTACTTCCGCTGTGGATTGTATTAATGAAGATGGAGAAGCATTTTGAGTTTCTTTCTGTACTGGGCAGCCTTGTGCTGACTGATGAGCAGAATCACTCAGCTCATCTCTGGGCTCTGCCTAGATCCCCACTGTCCTTTGCATCCCATTCAATAGTCCCTTCTTACGAGTGCCGGCAAGCGTGTCCTCACAAGGGACGCAGGAGAGGCACTCTGAAGAAGCAGCAGCAGCTTGCATTGTTGTTTTCTGGCCTTGGGTTAGGGCCACTGTCCTGTGTCCATGCTGTAGAGCTGCTTTTGTGGAAAAGTTAAATAAAAATGATAGATGTGGTCTGTGCTGGGTGTTTGTGTATTTATCCATCCATTAATAAAACAATAAGAGTCTGCTATGGAATGTCTTCAGTGATTCCAGGTAGCCTCCATTTACGTGGGTAACCTAATGGGGCTTTCCTTTGAAAAGTTTAAATGTGTGGCAGTATTGGTTGTGCCACTATAGATCATGAGCGACTGGATTTTCACAAAGTGTGTCTTTGTAAATGGAACAGAGATTCGTAGCTAGCTCTAAGGAGGGAGGTAAAACAAGCTACCTGTGTGAAAGGGTGTACATTATTTATGGATTAGTGTGTAGACAGCTGAGTCTGAGAATGATTGCCTGAGGAGGGAAGGTGGAAGTGTGTATCTGGGTAACGCTCGTAGAGAATCTGAAGGACGCATCTGGAATGAAGGCATGTGTATATGGGAGAAAAAGTGAAAGGAAGGAATAATGGGGCTGTATCTGGTATGAAGGAGTATAGGGTCGGTGTGGGGGTGTGTGTGTGTGTGGGTGTGTGTGTGTGTGTGTGTGTGTGTGTGTGTGTGAGTGAGTTTGTGCTGATCTGAGGGAAGAGGTTGTACTTGAGTTCCCACACTGTTATCATCACAGCCCACTGTCTCACAGCTGTCCGCGTGTTCATATGGGGAACTGTCCTATCCTTGAAAGCACACCCACCGGTTTGTCCCTCTGCAGAGGCTTCAGTCTTAGTTCCTCTGCCCTGAAGCCCTTTCCTGTTTTTTGAAGGGAAAGTGAAATACGTAGGGATTGGGCTGAGCAGCTCAGCTCTTCATCCTGCCCAGCCTCTGTGATCTGATCTCGCTTACCATCCTCAGCAGCGGCACGAAGCTTTCCTGGTGTCTCAGTGTGGCCTGCGACCACCACACGTGCTCCGGGCTGAGGAGAATCCTCTGAGGTGTTCTCGAATTCTGAGGAATGAATACAAAAAAACAGATGTGGCATTTTCTGGGATCTGTATCCATTCAAAAAAGACATGTTGAGTAGACAATCGTGTTAGGCATTGAAACCCCCCCATGAAATTAAGCACTTGAAACTTCAGTTGCTCCAAAACATAAGGAAACAACAATGATGAAAATTGTGTGTAGTAGATGTCAGTGATATTGGGTATCTTGTATGTGATATATCCAAAGATGTACAGAAAATATCGAAACTGGTGACTACAATTAGTTATTAGCTCCTTTTTCCTCATGAGAAATTATATAATCAGAGGACATGGGGTACAAGATTTAAAAGAATTCTGCGTGTCTACCTGCCTACCTATCTATCTAGATTAGTATCTATATTGATGTAGATATATAGAAAGGTAGAGATATCTGTATAAATACCGAGAGGTGGACAGATACAGCATTTCGCAGGGAATTCCTGGACTGTAGCCGTGGTGCTGGAGATGTTCAAAGGAAGACCTTTCACACTTGTCCCAGACTCCTCTTCTGGGAATGGATTTGTGTATTTCTCCAAGACTGTTAACCTCCCTATTCAGAGCTTTTAAAATCCTCTTTCATAGGAGGCTTACACACCCACATGATACATTTCTGCCCATGGATTGGAAGTGGACACCCTGAGCAGGTCTTGGGCAAGAGTTCGCTTATGGCCACTGCTGAGGGAAGAGACTCAGGTCTGCGCCTGGGCCATCGTGGTGCCCCGTCTGCCCACCTGGCTCTTCCTCAGCCCCTTCTTGCTCTCGGCCCACACCATAGTGAGTAAAACTTGTCTCCAGCAGCGGTGTGCAAGTAGTGTGTGTGCCCGGCCGGGGAGCGTGAGCCGCCAGTGACTGCAGAGAGGAAAAGCCTTTCTCTCAACCACCCCTTTTCCTGGATTTATCGTCCTCTCACTGGTGTCACAGGGGGACTGGGCCCTGGGCAGGGAGCGCGCTTCCTCCAGAGCTAAGGTAGTTCTGACTATGTGATTAACTTTACTGCAGTGGGAAATGAGTGGCAACCAGGCATAGGCATGAAGTCCTCCTCTGTGCCCCGCCATGTCCTTCCCTTTTCTAGCTAACTGGGATGTTGATAACCTGGGGTCTATTTGAAAGCTGAGTGTTAATGATAAAAAGTTTCTGTCAGCAGGGAGAGTTGCCTTATTCCTTCACATACACTAATTGTCACATAAGAAATAGATTCCTTCGTGTATTAGTTACTAAGGCCTCTTCTACTCCAACTAAGGATTCTGCTCCATTAGTGATGTAATGAGTTTTGAGAAGCAAATAGTTGGACCTGGTACGTATTAAGCAGGCCATTATCTTCGAAACTACTCTGTGTCTTCCCTTGGCTTATGTATGCTGTATATGTGTGTAGGTGTGAATTGGTGTGAATGTGTTTTACGTGTCTTATAGTTTACACTAAAAATATCTCCGATCATGCACTGTTTGTATGGAAGCTGAGTTGAAGACAGACTCACTTTCCAAGCCTCTCTCCAAGGCCCCAGTGGAGTGTGCTGAAATCCCAAACATTGTTGGAAATGTCACGTCCTCTTCATGAGCCACCACTGGGACCCTCAGTTTTTGTCCTGACCCGTCCCCTCCCACCTCTGAGCACCTGGTCTTCCTATGAGGTTTTTAAAACCTCACTGTCACCACAACTATTTCAGTTTCCCGCTTTTCCCAAAAGAGCCGCTTTCTCAATCCAGCCATCGTGGTTACATGGTATTGTGTGTACATGTGTGTGCAAGTGTGTGTGTGTGTGTGTGTGTGTGTGTATCCTGCTGGTTTTTTTCTAACATTTCATCAAGGAGCCTCACATTTACATCTCTATAGTCTGAGGCAGTGAGAGAAAGGTCTCAGTGTCTGAGATGATCTAAGAAATCAATTCATTTTCTGTATGACTTTACACCCTCATCCCTGCACCTCCGATTTTAGGTAGTCAAAGTCTTTTCCTAATTTTTCATTTACCTCTTTGAGCCACACTTTTTTCATTAACTGGAAAAAGTATCACTGGAAAATTTGTAACATTGTAGAAAAGGAAATAAATGGAAATACATTCTATAGGAGATATTATACCAATCAAGCACTCCCATCTGTGGTAGAGGAACACAGAGCGGCACCGTGTGGGGAGCACAGGTCCTGAGCCACAGAGACAAGGACCTGGTCTCGGGAACCTCCTCTCGCCCGGCCCGCGGGTGATCTGTTCCCTGAGAAGGAGCGGCACACCCACACCTCCTCCTCCTTCCCGCGTTCCTGCCCGTTCTCTCCCGTAAGTAGGAATCCTCGCTCCTTTTTTTCTTTAGAAGACCGTTTCTAGCTCCCCAGTGCTCAGAGAATATCACTGACACAAACCTCCTGACATCCTGGCCGCTTTGGGGGCACGTGTGGTTTCAAGGTGTTTCGTTTTTTGTTTGCGCTTCATGGCTCAGCACCTCAGAGAGTGACCGAAGTCAGGTGCCTTCCTCCCTGGAACTCTGTGCCACAGGTTCAAGTCAAAGCCGAGAATCAAGTATATCAGAGAACAGCAAGCCACCGGACTAGTCTCTCTCCTCACTCACTCACTCACTCACTGGCCTGTCCGGTGCTTAAGTACACCAGTAGGGCCCTTATGACGTGAGACAGGGTTCCGTAGCATTCTGACCCGTGGATCAGGGCGGACCACTGACGGGTGGGGACCCTTTTACCCAACACAAACTCTACCATCGACTTGAATTTTTATCTTGCACTTCATATCCAAACTTGAGAACCAATGATATGGATTAAACCAAAGACAATTACTGTATGTATGTATGTATGTATGTATCTAGGGGAACCACGTCACCAAATCTCCCCAAGGGTGAGGATAAGGCATCAGGTGAGAGAACCAGGCCTAGACCCATGCCTGCCCCATGGAACATGGTGAAGTGTCCTATCTTACGGGTACCATGTAACTTATGCACACATGTAAGGCTCCCCAGAGCCTTCAGCGAAAGAGGAAGCCCCTGAAGAATAGAATGTTCAGAATATCACCTTTTAGAGTAGCCCCAGATAGAAAGTAACCCCAATGCTCGTAAACGTTATTATCAATAAAGACACTATTTGTGTGCCAAGAATGAAGGAGGTACAGTCACAGATAACACGGATGATGAGTACAAACACAAGTACAGAGAGTGAAAAGGAGTAGACGCGATGCATGTATTGTGCACTCGTGTTCACATAGCATTAAAACACAGGGCAACTAATGCAGCACTTTTGTATGGTCGGGACTGAAACAGAGTAGAGAACTTGGGTGCATGTGGAAGATGAGAAGGAAGTGAATGATGAGGATCGCGGGTGCAGATGGGTCTGTGTAGGGCTGAACTTGAGAACATCGGCTATGAAAAGATACCGTTGTGCTGGGGTCTCGGTCCAGGTATGTCTATCCTCAGGTCAGGACCTGAGGATCCCGCTACGTTGGGCCTGTTTTAGGCTATTGTTGCGGTCACACCTTCCTGGTAATATAACCTGTCCTTGCCCAGCTCATACTGACATGTTCCTCCATGTTTCTCTTCCACCATTTCCTCAAATAACTCTCTGCCCTCCACTTGTCTCCTTGGGCTCGCTCCAATCCTAAGGATTTTCCCTTGGAATTTACTACTTCCGCTGTGGATTGTATTAATGAAGATGGAGAAGCATTTTGAGTTTCTTTCTGTACTGGGCAGCCTTGTGCTGACTGATGAGCAGAATCACTCAGCTCATCTCTGGGCTCTGCCTAGATCCCCACTGTCCTTTGCATCCCATTCAATAGTCCCTTCTTACGAGTGCCGGCAAGCGTGTCCTCACAAGGGACGCAGGAGAGGCACTCTGAAGAAGCAGCAGCAGCTTGCATTGTTGTTTTCTGGCCTTGGGTTAGGGCCACTGTCCTGTGTCCATGCTGTAGAGCTGCTTTTGTGGAAAAGTTAAATAAAAATGATAGATGTGGTCTGTGCTGGGTGTTTGTGTATTTATCCATCCATTAATAAAACAATAAGAGTCTGCTATGGAATGTCTTCAGTGATTCCAGGTAGCCTCCATTTACGTGGGTAACCTAATGGGGCTTTCCTTTGAAAAGTTTAAATGTGTGGCAGTATTGGTTGTGCCACTATAGATCATGAGCGACTGGATTTTCACAAAGTGTGTCTTTGTAAATGGAACAGAGATTCGTAGCTAGCTCTAAGGAGGGAGGTAAAACAAGCTACCTGTGTGAAAGGGTGTACATTATTTATGGATTAGTGTGTAGACAGCTGAGTCTGAGAATGATTGCCTGAGGAGGGAAGGTGGAAGTGTGTATCTGGGTAACGCTCGTAGAGAATCTGAAGGACGCATCTGGAATGAAGGCATGTGTATATGGGAGAAAAAGTGAAAGGAAGGAATAATGGGGCTGTATCTGGTATGAAGGAGTATAGGTGTGTGTGTGTGTGTGTGTGTGTGTGTGTGTGTGTGTGTGTGTGTGTGTGTGTGTGTGAGTGAGTTTGTGCTGATCTGAGGGAAGAGGTTGTACTTGAGTTCCCACACTGTTATCATCACAGCCCACTGTCTCACAGCTGTCCGCGTGTTCATATGGGGAACTGTCCTATCCTTGAAAGCACACCCACCGGTTTGTCCCTCTGCAGAGGCTTCAGTCTTAGTTCCTCTGCCCTGAAGCCCTTTCCTGTTTTTTGAAGGGAAAGTGAAATACGTAGGGATTGGGCTGAGCAGCTCAGCTCTTCATCCTGCCCAGCCTCTGTGATCTGATCTCGCTTACCATCCTCAGCAGCGGCACGAAGCTTTCCTGGTGTCTCAGTGTGGCCTGCGACCACCACACGTGCTCCGGGCTGAGGAGAATCCTCTGAGGTGTTCTCGAATTCTGAGGAATGAATACAAAAAAACAGATGTGGCATTTTCTGGGATCTGTATCCATTCAAAAAAGACATGTTGAGTAGACAATCGTGTTAGGCATTGAAACCCCCCCATGAAATTAAGCACTTGAAACTTCAGTTGCTCCAAAACATAAGGAAACAACAATGATGAAAATTGTGTGTAGTAGATGTCAGTGATATTGGGTATCTTGTATGTGATATATCCAAAGATGTACAGAAAATATCGAAACTGCTGACTACAATTAGTTATTAGCTCCTTTTTCCTCATGAGAAATTATATAATCAGAGGACATGGGGTACAAGATTTAAAAGAATTCTGCGTGTCTACCTGCCTACCTGTCTATCTAGATTAGTATCTATATTGATGTAGATATATAGAAAGGTAGAGATATCTGTATAAATACCGAGAGGTGGACAGATACAGCATTTCGCAGGGAATTCCTGGACTGTAGCCGTGGTGCTGGAGATGTTCAAAGGAAGACCTTTCACACTTGTCCCAGACTCCTCTTCTGGGAATGGATTTGTGTATTTCTCCAAGACTGTTAACCTCCCTATTCAGAGCTTTTAAAATCCTCTTTCATAGGAGGCTTACACACCCACATGATACATTTCTGCCCATGGATTGGAAGTGGACACCCTGAGCAGGTCTTGGGCAAGAGTTCGCTTATGGCCACTGCTGAGGGAAGAGACTCAGGTCTGCGCCTGGGCCATCGTGGTGCCCCGTCTGCCCACCTGGCTCTTCCTCAGCCCCTTCTTGCTCTCGGCCCGCACCATAGTGAGTAAAACTTGTCTCCAGCAGCGGTGTGCAAGTAGTGTGTGTGCCCGGCCGGGGAGCGTGAGCCGCCAGTGACTGCAGAGAGGAAAAGCCTTTCTCTCAACCACCCCTTTTCCTGGATTTATCGTCCTCTCACTGGTGTCACAGGGGGACTGGGCCCTGGGCAGGGAGCGCGCTTCCTCCAGAGCTAAGGTAGTTCTGACTATGTGATTAACTTTACTGCAGTGGGAAATGAGTGGCAACCAGGCATAGGCATGAAGTCCTCCTCTGTGCCCCGCCATGTCCTTCCCTTTTCTAGCTAACTGGGATGTTGATAACCTGGGGTCTATTTGAAAGCTGAGTGTTAATGATAAAAAGTTTCTGTCAGCAGGGAGAGTTGCCTTATTCCTTCACATACACTAATTGTCACATAAGAAATAGATTCCTTCGTGTATTAGTTACTAAGGCCTCTTCTACTCCAACTAAGGATTCTGCTCCATTAGTGATGTAATGAGTTTTGAGAAGCAAATAGTTGGACCTGGTACGTATTAAGCAGGCCATTATCTTCGAAACTACTCTGTGTCTTCCCTTGGCTTATGTATGCTGTATATGTGTGTAGGTGTGAATTGGTGTGAATGTGTTTTACGTGTCTTATAGTTTACACTAAAAATATCTCCGATCATGCACTGTTTGTATGGAAGCTGAGTTGAAGACAGACTCACTTTCCAAGCCTCTCTCCAAGGCCCCAGTGGAGTGTGCTGAAATCCCAAACATTGTTGGAAATGTCACGTCCTCTTCATGAGCCACCACTGGGACCCTCAGTTTTTGTCCTGACCCGTCCCCTCCCACCTCTGAGCACCTGGTCTTCCTATGAGGTTTTTAAAACCTCACTGTCACCACAACTATTTCAGTTTCCCGCTTTTCCCAAAAGAGCCGCTTTCTCAATCCAGCCATCGTGGTTACATGGTATTGTGTGTACATGTGTGTGCAAGTGTGTGTGTGTGTGTGTGTGTGTGTGTATCCTGCTGGTTTTTTTCTAACATTTCATCAAGGAGCCTCACATTTACATCTCTATAGTCTGAGGCAGTGAGAGAAAGGTCTCAGTGTCTGAGATGATCTAAGAAATCAATTCATTTTCTGTATGACTTTACACCCTCATCCCTGCACCTCCGATTTTAGGTAGTCAAAGTCTTTTCCTAATTTTTCATTTACCTCTTTGAGCCACACTTTTTTCATTAACTGGAAAAAGTATCACTGGAAAATTTGTAACATTGTAGAAAAGGAAATAAATGGAAATACATTCTATAGGAGATATTATACCAATCAAGCACTCCCATCTGTGGTAGAGGAACACAGAGCGGCACCGTGTGGGGAGCACAGGTCCTGAGCCACAGAGACAAGGACCTGGTCTCGGGAACCTCCTCTCGCCCGGCCCGCGGGTGATCTGTTCCCTGAGAAGGAGCGGCACACCCACACCTCCTCCTCCTTCCCGCGTTCCTGCCCGTTCTCTCCCGTAAGTAGGAATCCTCGCTCCTTTTTTTCTTTAGAAGACCGTTTCTAGCTCCCCAGTGCTCAGAGAATATCACTGACACAAACCTCCTGACATCCTGGCCGCTTTGGGGGCACGTGTGGTTTCAAGGTGTTTCGTTTTTTGTTTGCGCTTCATGGCTCAGCACCTCAGAGAGTGACCGAAGTCAGGTGCCTTCCTCCCTGGAACTCTGTGCCACAGGTTCAAGTCAAAGCCGAGAATCAAGTATATCAGAGAACAGCAAGCCACCGGACTAGTCTCTCTCCTCACTCACTCACTCACTCACTGGCCTGTCCGGTGCTTAAGTACACCAGTAGGGCCCTTATGACGTGAGACAGGGTTCCGTAGCATTCTGACCCGTGGATCGGGGCGGACCACTGACGGGTGGGGACCCTTTTACCCAACACAAACTCTACCATCGACTTGAATTTTTATCTTGCACTTCATATCCAAACTTGAGAACCAATGATATGGATTAAACCAAAGACAATTACTGTATGTATGTATGTATGTATGTATCTAGGGGAACCACGTCACCAAATCTCCCCAAGGGTGAGGATAAGGCATCAGGTGAGAGAACCAGGCCTAGACCCATGCCTGCCCCATGGAACATGGTGAAGTGTCCTATCTTACGGGTACCATGTAACTTATGCACACATGTAAGGCTCCCCAGAGCCTTCAGCGAAAGAGGAAGCCCCTGAAGAATAGAATGTTCAGAATATCACCTTTTAGAGTAGCCCCAGATAGAAAGTAACCCCAATGCTCGTAAACGTTATTATCAATAAAGACACTATTTGTGTGCCAAGAATGAAGGAGGTACAGTCACAGATAACACGGATGATGAGTACAAACACAAGTACAGAGAGTGAAAAGGAGTAGACGCGATGCATGTATTGTGCACTCGTGTTCACATAGCATTAAAACACAGGGCAACTAATGCAGCACTTTTGTATGGTCGGGACTGAAACAGAGTAGAGAACTTGGGTGCATGTGGAAGATGAGAAGGAAGTGAATGATGAGGATCGCGGGTGCAGATGGGTCTGTGTAGGGCTGAACTTGAGAACATCGGCTATGAAAAGATACCGTTGTGCTGGGGTCTCGGTCCAGGTATGTCTATCCTCAGGTCAGGACCTGAGGATCCCGCTACGTTGGGCCTGTTTTAGGCTATTGTTGCGGTCACACCTTCCTGGTAATATAACCTGTCCTTGCCCAGCTCATACTGACATGTTCCTCCATGTTTCTCTTCCACCATTTCCTCAAATAACTCTCTGCCCTCCACTTGTCTCCTTGGGCTCGCTCCAATCCTAAGGATTTTCCCTTGGAATTTACTACTTCCGCTGTGGATTGTATTAATGAAGATGGAGAAGCATTTTGAGTTTCTTTCTGTACTGGGCAGCCTTGTGCTGACTGATGAGCAGAATCACTCAGCTCATCTCTGGGCTCTGCCTAGATCCCCACTGTCCTTTGCATCCCATTCAATAGTCCCTTCTTACGAGTGCCGGCAAGCGTGTCCTCACAAGGGACGCAGGAGAGGCACTCTGAAGAAGCAGCAGCAGCTTGCATTGTTGTTTTCTGGCCTTGGGTTAGGGCCACTGTCCTGTGTCCATGCTGTAGAGCTGCTTTTGTGGAAAAGTTAAATAAAAATGATAGATGTGGTCTGTGCTGGGTGTTTGTGTATTTATCCATCCATTAATAAAACAATAAGAGTCTGCTATGGAATGTCTTCAGTGATTCCAGGTAGCCTCCATTTACGTGGGTAACCTAATGGGGCTTTCCTTTGAAAAGTTTAAATGTGTGGCAGTATTGGTTGTGCCACTATAGATCATGAGCGACTGGATTTTCACAAAGTGTGTCTTTGTAAATGGAACAGAGATTCGTAGCTAGCTCTAAGGAGGGAGGTAAAACAAGCTACCTGTGTGAAAGGGTGTACATTATTTATGGATTAGTGTGTAGACAGCTGAGTCTGAGAATGATTGCCTGAGGAGGGAAGGTGGAAGTGTGTATCTGGGTAACGCTCGTAGAGAATCTGAAGGACGCATCTGGAATGAAGGCATGTGTATATGGGAGAAAAAGTGAAAGGAAGGAATAATGGGGCTGTATCTGGTATGAAGGAGTATAGGGTGTGTGTGTGTGTGTGTGTGTGTGTGTGTGTGTGTGTGAGTGAGTTTGTGCTGATCTGAGGGAAGAGGTTGTACTTGAGTTCCCACACTGTTATCATCACAGCCCACTGTCTCACAGCTGTCCGCGTGTTCATATGGGGAACTGTCCTATCCTTGAAAGCACACCCACCGGTTTGTCCCTCTGCAGAGGCTTCAGTCTTAGTTCCTCTGCCCTGAAGCCCTTTCCTGTTTTTTGAAGAGAAAGTGAAATACGTAGGGATTGGGCTGAGCAGCTCAGCTCTTCATCCTGCCCAGCCTCTGTGATCTGATCTCACTTACCATCCTCAGCAGCGGCACGAAGCTTTCCTGGTGTCTCAGTGTGGCCTGCGACCACCACACGTGCTCCGGGCTGAGGAGAATCCTCTGAGGTGTTCTCGAATTCTGAGGAATGAATACAAAAAAACAGATGTGGCATTTTCTGGGATCTGTATCCATTCAAAAAAGACATGTTGAGTAGACAATCGTGTTAGGCATTGAAACCCCCCCATGAAATTAAGCACTTGAAACTTCAGTTGCTCCAAAACATAAGGAAACAACAATGATGAAAATTGTGTGTAGTAGATGTCAGTGATATTGGGTATCTTGTATGTGATATATCCAAAGATGTACAGAAAATATCGAAACTAGTGACTACAATTAGTTATTAGCTCCTTTTTCCTCATGAGAAATTATATAATCAGAGGACATGGGGTACAAGATTTAAAAGAATTCTGCGTGTCTACCTGCCTACCTGTCTATCTAGATTAGTATCTATATTGATGTAGATATATAGAAAGGTAGAGATATCTGTATAAATACCGAGAGGTGGACAGATACAGCATTTCGCAGGGAATTCCTGGACTGTAGCCGTGGTGCTGGAGATGTTCAAAGGAAGACCTTTCACACTTGTCCCAGACTCCTCTTCTGGGAATGGATTTGTGTATTTCTCCAAGACTGTTAACCTCCCTATTCAGAGCTTTTAAAATCCTCTTTCATAGGAGGCTTACACACCCACATGATACATTTCTGCCCATGGATTGGAAGTGGACACCCTGAGCAGGTCTTGGGCAAGAGTTCGCTTATGGCCACTGCTGAGGGAAGAGACTCAGGTCTGCGCCTGGGCCATCGTGGTGCCCCGTCTGCCCACCTGGCTCTTCCTCAGCCCCTTCTTGCTCTCGGCCCGCACCATAGTGAGTAAAACTTGTCTCCAGCAGCGGTGTGCAAGTAGTGTGTGTGCCCGGCCGGGGAGCGTGAGCCGCCAGTGACTGCAGAGAGGAAAAGCCTTTCTCTCAACCACCCCTTTTCCTGGATTTATCGTCCTCTCACTGGTGTCACAGGGGGACTGGGCCCTGGGCAGGGAGCGCGCTTCCTCCAGAGCTAAGGTAGTTCTGACTATGTGATTAACTTTACTGCAGTGGGAAATGAGTGGCAACCAGGCATAGGCATGAAGTCCTCCTCTGTGCCCCGCCATGTCCTTCCCTTTTCTAGCTAACTGGGATGTTGATAACCTGGGGTCTATTTGAAAGCTGAGTGTTAATGATAAAAAGTTTCTGTCAGCAGGGAGAGTTGCCTTATTCCTTCACATACACTAATTGTCACATAAGAAATAGATTCCTTCGTGTATTAGTTACTAAGGCCTCTTCTACTCCAACTAAGGATTCTGCTCCATTAGTGATGTAATGAGTTTTGAGAAGCAAATAGTTGGACCTGGTACGTATTAAGCAGGCCATTATCTTCGAAACTACTCTGTGTCTTCCCTTGGCTTATGTATGCTGTATATGTGTGTAGGTGTGAATTGGTGTGAATGTGTTTTACGTGTCTTATAGTTTACACTAAAAATATCTCCGATCATGCACTGTTTGTATGGAAGCTGAGTTGAAGACAGACTCACTTTCCAAGCCTCTCTCCAAGGCCCCAGTGGAGTGTGCTGAAATCCCAAACATTGTTGGAAATGTCACGTCCTCTTCATGAGCCACCACTGGGACCCTCAGTTTTTGTCCTGACCCGTCCCCTCCCACCTCTGAGCACCTGGTCTTCCTATGAGGTTTTTAAAACCTCACTGTCACCACAACTATTTCAGTTTCCCGCTTTTCCCAAAAGAGCCGCTTTCTCAATCCAGCCATCGTGGTTACATGGTATTGTGTGTACATGTGTGTGCAAGTGTGTGTGTGTGTGTGTGTGTGTGTGTATCCTGCTGGTTTTTTTCTAACATTTCATCAAGGAGCCTCACATTTACATCTCTATAGTCTGAGGCAGTGAGAGAAAGGTCTCAGTGTCTGAGATGATCTAAGAAATCAATTCATTTTCTGTATGACTTTACACCCTCATCCCTGCACCTCCGATTTTAGGTAGTCAAAGTCTTTTCCTAATTTTTCATTTACCTCTTTGAGCCACACTTTTTTCATTAACTGGAAAAAGTATCACTGGAAAATTTGTAACATTGTAGAAAAGGAAATAAATGGAAATACATTCTATAGGAGATATTATACCAATCAAGCACTCCCATCTGTGGTAGAGGAACACAGAGCGGCACCGTGTGGGGAGCACAGGTCCTGAGCCACAGAGACAAGGACCTGGTCTCGGGAACCTCCTCTCGCCCGGCCCGCGGGTGATCTGTTCCCTGAGAAGGAGCGGCACACCCACACCTCCTCCTCCTTCCCGCGTTCCTGCCCGTTCTCTCCCGTAAGTAGGAATCCTCGCTCCTTTTTTTCTTTAGAAGACCGTTTCTAGCTCCCCAGTGCTCAGAGAATATCACTGACACAAACCTCCTGACATCCTGGCCGCTTTGGGGGCACGTGTGGTTTCAAGGTGTTTCGTTTTTTGTTTGCGCTTCATGGCTCAGCACCTCAGAGAGTGACCGAAGTCAGGTGCCTTCCTCCCTGGAACTCTGTGCCACAGGTTCAAGTCAAAGCCGAGAATCAAGTATATCAGAGAACAGCAAGCCACCGGACTAGTCTCTCTCCTCACTCACTCACTCACTCACTGGCCTGTCCGGTGCTTAAGTACACCAGTAGGGCCCTTATGACGTGAGACAGGGTTCCGTAGCATTCTGACCCGTGGATCGGGGCGGACCACTGACGGGTGGGGACCCTTTTACCCAACACAAACTCTACCATCGACTTGAATTTTTATCTTGCACTTCATATCCAAACTTGAGAACCAATGATATGGATTAAACCAAAGACAATTACTGTATGTATGTATGTATGTATGTATCTAGGGGAACCACGTCACCAAATCTCCCCAAGGGTGAGGATAAGGCATCAGGTGAGAGAACCAGGCCTAGACCCATGCCTGCCCCATGGAACATGGTGAAGTGTCCTATCTTACGGGTACCATGTAACTTATGCACACATGTAAGGCTCCCCAGAGCCTTCAGCGAAAGAGGAAGCCCCTGAAGAATAGAATGTTCAGAATATCACCTTTTAGAGTAGCCCCAGATAGAAAGTAACCCCAATGCTCGTAAACGTTATTATCAATAAAGACACTATTTGTGTGCCAAGAATGAAGGAGGTACAGTCACAGATAACACGGATGATGAGTACAAACACAAGTACAGAGAGTGAAAAGGAGTAGACGCGATGCATGTATTGTGCACTCGTGTTCACATAGCATTAAAACACAGGGCAACTAATGCAGCACTTTTGTATGGTCGGGACTGAAACAGAGTAGAGAACTTGGGTGCATGTGGAAGATGAGAAGGAAGTGAATGATGAGGATCGCGGGTGCAGATGGGTCTGTGTAGGGCTGAACTTGAGAACATCGGCTATGAAAAGATACCGTTGTGCTGGGGTCTCGGTCCAGGTATGTCTATCCTCAGGTCAGGACCTGAGGATCCCGCTACGTTGGGCCTGTTTTAGGCTATTGTTGCGGTCACACCTTCCTGGTAATATAACCTGTCCTTGCCCAGCTCATACTGACATGTTCCTCCATGTTTCTCTTCCACCATTTCCTCAAATAACTCTCTGCCCTCCACTTGTCTCCTTGGGCTCGCTCCAATCCTAAGGATTTTCCCTTGGAATTTACTACTTCCGCTGTGGATTGTATTAATGAAGATGGAGAAGCATTTTGAGTTTCTTTCTGTACTGGGCAGCCTTGTGCTGACTGATGAGCAGAATCACTCAGCTCATCTCTGGGCTCTGCCTAGATCCCCACTGTCCTTTGCATCCCATTCAATAGTCCCTTCTTACGAGTGCCGGCAAGCGTGTCCTCACAAGGGACGCAGGAGAGGCACTCTGAAGAAGCAGCAGCAGCTTGCATTGTTGTTTTCTGGCCTTGGGTTAGGGCCACTGTCCTGTGTCCATGCTGTAGAGCTGCTTTTGTGGAAAAGTTAAATAAAAATGATAGATGTGGTCTGTGCTGGGTGTTTGTGTATTTATCCATCCATTAATAAAACAATAAGAGTCTGCTATGGAATGTCTTCAGTGATTCCAGGTAGCCTCCATTTACGTGGGTAACCTAATGGGGCTTTCCTTTGAAAAGTTTAAATGTGTGGCAGTATTGGTTGTGCCACTATAGATCATGAGCGACTGGATTTTCACAAAGTGTGTCTTTGTAAATGGAACAGAGATTCGTAGCTAGCTCTAAGGAGGGAGGTAAAACAAGCTACCTGTGTGAAAGGGTGTACATTATTTATGGATTAGTGTGTAGACAGCTGAGTCTGAGAATGATTGCCTGAGGAGGGAAGGTGGAAGTGTGTATCTGGGTAACGCTCGTAGAGAATCTGAAGGACGCATCTGGAATGAAGGCATGTGTATATGGGAGAAAAAGTGAAAGGAAGGAATAATGGGGCTGTATCTGGTATGAAGGAGTATAGGGTGTGTGTGTGTGTGTGTGTGTGTGTGTGTGTGTGTGTGTGTGTGTGTGTGTGTGTGTGTGTGTGAGTGAGTTTGTGCTGATCTGAGGGAAGAGGTTGTACTTGAGTTCCCACACTGTTATCATCACAGCCCACTGTCTCACAGCTGTCCGCGTGTTCATATGGGGAACTGTCCTATCCTTGAAAGCACACCCACCGGTTTGTCCCTCTGCAGAGGCTTCAGTCTTAGTTCCTCTGCCCTGAAGCCCTTTCCTGTTTTTTGAAGGGAAAGTGAAATACGTAGGGATTGGGCTGAGCAGCTCAGCTCTTCATCCTGCCCAGCCTCTGTGATCTGATCTCGCTTACCATCCTCAGCAGCGGCACGAAGCTTTCCTGGTGTCTCAGTGTGGCCTGCGACCACCACACGTGCTCCGGGCTGAGGAGAATCCTCTGAGGTGTTCTCGAATTCTGAGGAATGAATACAAAAAAACAGATGTGGCATTTTCTGGGATCTGTATCCATTCAAAAAAGACATGTTGAGTAGACAATCGTGTTAGGCATTGAAACCCCCCCATGAAATTAAGCACTTGAAACTTCAGTTGCTCCAAAACATAAGGAAACAACAATGATGAAAATTGTGTGTAGTAGATGTCAGTGATATTGGGTATCTTGTATGTGATATATCCAAAGATGTACAGAAAATATCGAAACTGCTGACTACAATTAGTTATTAGCTCCTTTTTCCTCATGAGAAATTATATAATCAGAGGACATGGGGTACAAGATTTAAAAGAATTCTGCGTGTCTACCTGCCTACCTATCTATCTAGATTAGTATCTATATTGATGTAGATATATAGAAAGGTAGAGATATCTGTATAAATACCGAGAGGTGGACAGATACAGCATTTCGCAGGGAATTCCTGGACTGTAGCCGTGGTGCTGGAGATGTTCAAAGGAAGACCTTTCACACTTGTCCCAGACTCCTCTTCTGGGAATGGATTTGTGTATTTCTCCAAGACTGTTAACCTCCCTATTCAGAGCTTTTAAAATCCTCTTTCATAGGAGGCTTACACACCCACATGATACATTTCTGCCCATGGATTGGAAGTGGACACCCTGAGCAGGTCTTGGGCAAGAGTTCGCTTATGGCCACTGCTGAGGGAAGAGACTCAGGTCTGCGCCTGGGCCATCGTGGTGCCCCGTCTGCCCACCTGGCTCTTCCTCAGCCCCTTCTTGCTCTCGGCCCGCACCATAGTGAGTAAAACTTGTCTCCAGCAGCGGTGTGCAAGTAGTGTGTGTGCCCGGCCGGGGAGCGTGAGCCGCCAGTGACTGCAGAGAGGAAAAGCCTTTCTCTCAACCACCCCTTTTCCTGGATTTATCGTCCTCTCACTGGTGTCACAGGGGGACTGGGCCCTGGGCAGGGAGCGCGCTTCCTCCAGAGCTAAGGTAGTTCTGACTATGTGATTAACTTTACTGCAGTGGGAAATGAGTGGCAACCAGGCATAGGCATGAAGTCCTCCTCTGTGCCCCGCCATGTCCTTCCCTTTTCTAGCTAACTGGGATGTTGATAACCTGGGGTCTATTTGAAAGCTGAGTGTTAATGATAAAAAGTTTCTGTCAGCAGGGAGAGTTGCCTTATTCCTTCACATACACTAATTGTCACATAAGAAATAGATTCCTTCGTGTATTAGTTACTAAGGCCTCTTCTACTCCAACTAAGGATTCTGCTCCATTAGTGATGTAATGAGTTTTGAGAAGCAAATAGTTGGACCTGGTACGTATTAAGCAGGCCATTATCTTCGAAACTACTCTGTGTCTTCCCTTGGCTTATGTATGCTGTATATGTGTGTAGGTGTGAATTGGTGTGAATGTGTTTTACGTGTCTTATAGTTTACACTAAAAATATCTCCGATCATGCACTGTTTGTATGGAAGCTGAGTTGAAGACAGACTCACTTTCCAAGCCTCTCTCCAAGGCCCCAGTGGAGTGTGCTGAAATCCCAAACATTGTTGGAAATGTCACGTCCTCTTCATGAGCCACCACTGGGACCCTCAGTTTTTGTCCTGACCCGTCCCCTCCCACCTCTGAGCACCTGGTCTTCCTATGAGGTTTTTAAAACCTCACTGTCACCACAACTATTTCAGTTTCCCGCTTTTCCCAAAAGAGCCGCTTTCTCAATCCAGCCATCGTGGTTACATGGTATTGTGTGTACATGTGTGTGCAAGTGTGTGTGTGTGTGTGTGTGTGTGTGTATCCTGCTGGTTTTTTTCTAACATTTCATCAAGGAGCCTCACATTTACATCTCTATAGTCTGAGGCAGTGAGAGAAAGGTCTCAGTGTCTGAGATGATCTAAGAAATCAATTCATTTTCTGTATGACTTTACACCCTCATCCCTGCACCTCCGATTTTAGGTAGTCAAAGTCTTTTCCTAATTTTTCATTTACCTCTTTGAGCCACACTTTTTTCATTAACTGGAAAAAGTATCACTGGAAAATTTGTAACATTGTAGAAAAGGAAATAAATGGAAATACATTCTATAGGAGATATTATACCAATCAAGCACTCCCATCTGTGGTAGAGGAACACAGAGCGGCACCGTGTGGGGAGCACAGGTCCTGAGCCACAGAGACAAGGACCTGGTCTCGGGAACCTCCTCTCGCCCGGCCCGCGGGTGATCTGTTCCCTGAGAAGGAGCGGCACACCCACACCTCCTCCTCCTTCCCGCGTTCCTGCCCGTTCTCTCCCGTAAGTAGGAATCCTCGCTCCTTTTTTTCTTTAGAAGACCGTTTCTAGCTCCCCAGTGCTCAGAGAATATCACTGACACAAACCTCCTGACATCCTGGCCGCTTTGGGGGCACGTGTGGTTTCAAGGTGTTTCGTTTTTTGTTTGCGCTTCATGGCTCAGCACCTCAGAGAGTGACCGAAGTCAGGTGCCTTCCTCCCTGGAACTCTGTGCCACAGGTTCAAGTCAAAGCCGAGAATCAAGTATATCAGAGAACAGCAAGCCACCGGACTAGTCTCTCTCCTCACTCACTCACTCACTCACTGGCCTGTCCGGTGCTTAAGTACACCAGTAGGGCCCTTATGACGTGAGACAGGGTTCCGTAGCATTCTGACCCGTGGATCAGGGCGGACCACTGACGGGTGGGGACCCTTTTACCCAACACAAACTCTACCATCGACTTGAATTTTTATCTTGCACTTCATATCCAAACTTGAGAACCAATGATATGGATTAAACCAAAGACAATTACTGTATGTATGTATGTATGTATGTATCTAGGGGAACCACGTCACCAAATCTCCCCAAGGGTGAGGATAAGGCATCAGGTGAGAGAACCAGGCCTAGACCCATGCCTGCCCCATGGAACATGGTGAAGTGTCCTATCTTACGGGTACCATGTAACTTATGCACACATGTAAGGCTCCCCAGAGCCTTCAGCGAAAGAGGAAGCCCCTGAAGAATAGAATGTTCAGAATATCACCTTTTAGAGTAGCCCCAGATAGAAAGTAACCCCAATGCTCGTAAACGTTATTATCAATAAAGACACTATTTGTGTGCCAAGAATGAAGGAGGTACAGTCACAGATAACACGGATGATGAGTACAAACACAAGTACAGAGAGTGAAAAGGAGTAGACGCGATGCATGTATTGTGCACTCGTGTTCACATAGCATTAAAACACAGGGCAACTAATGCAGCACTTTTGTATGGTCGGGACTGAAACAGAGTAGAGAACTTGGGTGCATGTGGAAGATGAGAAGGAAGTGAATGATGAGGATCGCGGGTGCAGATGGGTCTGTGTAGGGCTGAACTTGAGAACATCGGCTATGAAAAGATACCGTTGTGCTGGGGTCTCGGTCCAGGTATGTCTATCCTCAGGTCAGGACCTGAGGATCCCGCTACGTTGGGCCTGTTTTAGGCTATTGTTGCGGTCACACCTTCCTGGTAATATAACCTGTCCTTGCCCAGCTCATACTGACATGTTCCTCCATGTTTCTCTTCCACCATTTCCTCAAATAACTCTCTGCCCTCCACTTGTCTCCTTGGGCTCGCTCCAATCCTAAGGATTTTCCCTTGGAATTTACTACTTCCGCTGTGGATTGTATTAATGAAGATGGAGAAGCATTTTGAGTTTCTTTCTGTACTGGGCAGCCTTGTGCTGACTGATGAGCAGAATCACTCAGCTCATCTCTGGGCTCTGCCTAGATCCCCACTGTCCTTTGCATCCCATTCAATAGTCCCTTCTTACGAGTGCCGGCAAGCGTGTCCTCACAAGGGACGCAGGAGAGGCACTCTGAAGAAGCAGCAGCAGCTTGCATTGTTGTTTTCTGGCCTTGGGTTAGGGCCACTGTCCTGTGTCCATGCTGTAGAGCTGCTTTTGTGGAAAAGTTAAATAAAAATGATAGATGTGGTCTGTGCTGGGTGTTTGTGTATTTATCCATCCATTAATAAAACAATAAGAGTCTGCTATGGAATGTCTTCAGTGATTCCAGGTAGCCTCCATTTACGTGGGTAACCTAATGGGGCTTTCCTTTGAAAAGTTTAAATGTGTGGCAGTATTGGTTGTGCCACTATAGATCATGAGCGACTGGATTTTCACAAAGTGTGTCTTTGTAAATGGAACAGAGATTCGTAGCTAGCTCTAAGGAGGGAGGTAAAACAAGCTACCTGTGTGAAAGGGTGTACATTATTTATGGATTAGTGTGTAGACAGCTGAGTCTGAGAATGATTGCCTGAGGAGGGAAGGTGGAAGTGTGTATCTGGGTAACGCTCGTAGAGAATCTGAAGGACGCATCTGGAATGAAGGCATGTGTATATGGGAGAAAAAGTGAAAGGAAGGAATAATGGGGCTGTATCTGGTATGAAGGAGTATAGGGTGTGTGTGTGTGTGTGTGTGTGTGTGTGTGTGTGTGTGTGTGTGTGTGTGTGTGTGTGTGTGTGTGTGTGAGTGAGTTTGTGCTGATCTGAGGGAAGAGGTTGTACTTGAGTTCCCACACTGTTATCATCACAGCCCACTGTCTCACAGCTGTCCGCGTGTTCATATGGGGAACTGTCCTATCCTTGAAAGCACACCCACCGGTTTGTCCCTCTGCAGAGGCTTCAGTCTTAGTTCCTCTGCCCTGAAGCCCTTTCCTGTTTTTTGAAGGGAAAGTGAAATACGTAGGGATTGGGCTGAGCAGCTCAGCTCTTCATCCTGCCCAGCCTCTGTGATCTGATCTCGCTTACCATCCTCAGCAGCGGCACGAAGCTTTCCTGGTGTCTCAGTGTGGCCTGCGACCACCACACGTGCTCCGGGCTGAGGAGAATCCTCTGAGGTGTTCTCGAATTCTGAGGAATGAATACAAAAAAACAGATGTGGCATTTTCTGGGATCTGTATCCATTCAAAAAAGACATGTTGAGTAGACAATCGTGTTAGGCATTGAAACCCCCCCATGAAATTAAGCACTTGAAACTTCAGTTGCTCCAAAACATAAGGAAACAACAATGATGAAAATTGTGTGTAGTAGATGTCAGTGATATTGGGTATCTTGTATGTGATATATCCAAAGATGTACAGAAAATATCGAAACTGCTGACTACAATTAGTTATTAGCTCCTTTTTCCTCATGAGAAATTATATAATCAGAGGACATGGGGTACAAGATTTAAAAGAATTCTGTGTGTCTACCTGCCTACCTGTCTATCTAGATTAGTATCTATATTGATGTAGATATATAGAAAGGTAGAGATATCTGTATAAATACCGAGAGGTGGACAGATACAGCATTTCGCAGGGAATTCCTGGACTGTAGCCGTGGTGCTGGAGATGTTCAAAGGAAGACCTTTCACACTTGTCCCAGACTCCTCTTCTGGGAATGGATTTGTGTATTTCTCCAAGACTGTTAACCTCCCTATTCAGAGCTTTTAAAATCCTCTTTCATAGGAGGCTTACACACCCACATGATACATTTCTGCCCATGGATTGGAAGTGGACACCCTGAGCAGGTCTTGGGCAAGAGTTCGCTTATGGCCACTGCTGAGGGAAGAGACTCAGGTCTGCGCCTGGGCCATCGTGGTGCCCCGTCTGCCCACCTGGCTCTTCCTCAGCCCCTTCTTGCTCTCGGCCCGCACCATAGTGAGTAAAACTTGTCTCCAGCAGCGGTGTGCAAGTAGTGTGTGTGCCCGGCCGGGGAGCGTGAGCCGCCAGTGACTGCAGAGAGGAAAAGCCTTTCTCTCAACCACCCCTTTTCCTGGATTTATCGTCCTCTCACTGGTGTCACAGGGGGACTGGGCCCTGGGCAGGGAGCGCGCTTCCTCCAGAGCTAAGGTAGTTCTGACTATGTGATTAACTTTACTGCAGTGGGAAATGAGTGGCAACCAGGCATAGGCATGAAGTCCTCCTCTGTGCCCCGCCATGTCCTTCCCTTTTCTAGCTAACTGGGATGTTGATAACCTGGGGTCTATTTGAAAGCTGAGTGTTAATGATAAAAAGTTTCTGTCAGCAGGGAGAGTTGCCTTATTCCTTCACATACACTAATTGTCACATAAGAAATAGATTCCTTCGTGTATTAGTTACTAAGGCCTCTTCTACTCCAACTAAGGATTCTGCTCCATTAGTGATGTAATGAGTTTTGAGAAGCAAATAGTTGGACCTGGTACGTATTAAGCAGGCCATTATCTTCGAAACTACTCTGTGTCTTCCCTTGGCTTATGTATGCTGTATATGTGTGTAGGTGTGAATTGGTGTGAATGTGTTTTACGTGTCTTATAGTTTACACTAAAAATATCTCCGATCATGCACTGTTTGTATGGAAGCTGAGTTGAAGACAGACTCACTTTCCAAGCCTCTCTCCAAGGCCCCAGTGGAGTGTGCTGAAATCCCAAACATTGTTGGAAATGTCACGTCCTCTTCATGAGCCACCACTGGGACCCTCAGTTTTTGTCCTGACCCGTCCCCTCCCACCTCTGAGCACCTGGTCTTCCTATGAGGTTTTTAAAACCTCACTGTCACCACAACTATTTCAGTTTCCCGCTTTTCCCAAAAGAGCCGCTTTCTCAATCCAGCCATCGTGGTTACATGGTATTGTGTGTACATGTGTGTGCAAGTGTGTGTGTGTGTGTGTGTGTGTGTGTATCCTGCTGGTTTTTTTCTAACATTTCATCAAGGAGCCTCACATTTACATCTCTATAGTCTGAGGCAGTGAGAGAAAGGTCTCAGTGTCTGAGATGATCTAAGAAATCAATTCATTTTCTGTATGACTTTACACCCTCATCCCTGCACCTCCGATTTTAGGTAGTCAAAGTCTTTTCCTAATTTTTCATTTACCTCTTTGAGCCACACTTTTTTCATTAACTGGAAAAAGTATCACTGGAAAATTTGTAACATTGTAGAAAAGGAAATAAATGGAAATACATTCTATAGGAGATATTATACCAATCAAGCACTCCCATCTGTGGTAGAGGAACACAGAGCGGCACCGTGTGGGGAGCACAGGTCCTGAGCCACAGAGACAAGGACCTGGTCTCGGGAACCTCCTCTCGCCCGGCCCGCGGGTGATCTGTTCCCTGAGAAGGAGCGGCACACCCACACCTCCTCCTCCTTCCCGCGTTCCTGCCCGTTCTCTCCCGTAAGTAGGAATCCTCGCTCCTTTTTTTCTTTAGAAGACCGTTTCTAGCTCCCCAGTGCTCAGAGAATATCACTGACACAAACCTCCTGACATCCTGGCCGCTTTGGGGGCACGTGTGGTTTCAAGGTGTTTCGTTTTTTGTTTGCGCTTCATGGCTCAGCACCTCAGAGAGTGACCGAAGTCAGGTGCCTTCCTCCCTGGAACTCTGTGCCACAGGTTCAAGTCAAAGCCGAGAATCAAGTATATCAGAGAACAGCAAGCCACCGGACTAGTCTCTCTCCTCACTCACTCACTCACTCACTGGCCTGTCCGGTGCTTAAGTACACCAGTAGGGCCCTTATGACGTGAGACAGGGTTCCGTAGCATTCTGACCCGTGGATCAGGGCGGACCACTGACGGGTGGGGACCCTTTTACCCAACACAAACTCTACCATCGACTTGAATTTTTATCTTGCACTTCATATCCAAACTTGAGAACCAATGATATGGATTAAACCAAAGACAATTACTGTATGTATGTATGTATGTATCTAGGGGAACCACGTCACCAAATCTCCCCAAGGGTGAGGATAAGGCATCAGGTGAGAGAACCAGGCCTAGACCCATGCCTGCCCCATGGAACATGGTGAAGTGTCCTATCTTACGGGTACCATGTAACTTATGCACACATGTAAGGCTCCCCAGAGCCTTCAGCGAAAGAGGAAGCCCCTGAAGAATAGAATGTTCAGAATATCACCTTTTAGAGTAGCCCCAGATAGAAAGTAACCCCAATGCTCGTAAACGTTATTATCAATAAAGACACTATTTGTGTGCCAAGAATGAAGGAGGTACAGTCACAGATAACACGGATGATGAGTACAAACACAAGTACAGAGAGTGAAAAGGAGTAGACGCGATGCATGTATTGTGCACTCGTGTTCACATAGCATTAAAACACAGGGCAACTAATGCAGCACTTTTGTATGGTCGGGACTGAAACAGAGTAGAGAACTTGGGTGCATGTGGAAGATGAGAAGGAAGTGAATGATGAGGATCGCGGGTGCAGATGGGTCTGTGTAGGGCTGAACTTGAGAACATCGGCTATGAAAAGATACCGTTGTGCTGGGGTCTCGGTCCAGGTATGTCTATCCTCAGGTCAGGACCTGAGGATCCCGCTACGTTGGGCCTGTTTTAGGCTATTGTTGCGGTCACACCTTCCTGGTAATATAACCTGTCCTTGCCCAGCTCATACTGACATGTTCCTCCATGTTTCTCTTCCACCATTTCCTCAAATAACTCTCTGCCCTCCACTTGTCTCCTTGGGCTCGCTCCAATCCTAAGGATTTTCCCTTGGAATTTACTACTTCCGCTGTGGATTGTATTAATGAAGATGGAGAAGCATTTTGAGTTTCTTTCTGTACTGGGCAGCCTTGTGCTGACTGATGAGCAGAATCACTCAGCTCATCTCTGGGCTCTGCCTAGATCCCCACTGTCCTTTGCATCCCATTCAATAGTCCCTTCTTACGAGTGCCGGCAAGCGTGTCCTCACAAGGGACGCAGGAGAGGCACTCTGAAGAAGCAGCAGCAGCTTGCATTGTTGTTTTCTGGCCTTGGGTTAGGGCCACTGTCCTGTGTCCATGCTGTAGAGCTGCTTTTGTGGAAAAGTTAAATAAAAATGATAGATGTGGTCTGTGCTGGGTGTTTGTGTATTTATCCATCCATTAATAAAACAATAAGAGTCTGCTATGGAATGTCTTCAGTGATTCCAGGTAGCCTCCATTTACGTGGGTAACCTAATGGGGCTTTCCTTTGAAAAGTTTAAATGTGTGGCAGTATTGGTTGTGCCACTATAGATCATGAGCGACTGGATTTTCACAAAGTGTGTCTTTGTAAATGGAACAGAGATTCGTAGCTAGCTCTAAGGAGGGAGGTAAAACAAGCTACCTGTGTGAAAGGGTGTACATTATTTATGGATTAGTGTGTAGACAGCTGAGTCTGAGAATGATTGCCTGAGGAGGGAAGGTGGATGTGTGTATCTGGGTAACGCTCGTAGAGAATCTGAAGGACGCATCTGGAATGAAGGCATGTGTATATGGGAGAAAAAGTGAAAGGAAGGAATAATGGGGCTGTATCTGGTATGAAGGAGTATAGGGTGTGTGTGTGTGTGTGTGTGTGAGTGAGTTTGTGCTGATCTGAGGGAAGAGGTTGTACTTGAGTTCCCACACTGTTATCATCACAGCCCACTGTCTCACAGCTGTCCGCGTGTTCATATGGGGAACTGTCCTATCCTTGAAAGCACACCCACCGGTTTGTCCCTCTGCAGAGGCTTCAGTCTTAGTTCCTCTGCCCTGAAGCCCTTTCCTGTTTTTTGAAGAGAAAGTGAAATACGTAGGGATTGGGCTGAGCAGCTCAGCTCTTCATCCTGCCCAGCCTCTGTGATCTGATCTCGCTTACCATCCTCAGCAGCGGCACGAAGCTTTCCTGGTGTCTCAGTGTGGCCTGCGACCACCACACGTGCTCCGGGCTGAGGAGAATCCTCTGAGGTGTTCTCGAATTCTGAGGAATGAATACAAAAAAACAGATGTGGCATTTTCTGGGATCTGTATCCATTCAAAAAAGACATGTTGAGTAGACAATCGTGTTAGGCATTGAAACCCCCCCATGAAATTAAGCACTTGAAACTTCAGTTGCTCCAAAACATAAGGAAACAACAATGATGAAAATTGTGTGTAGTAGATGTCAGTGATATTGGGTATCTTGTATGTGATATATCCAAAGATGTACAGAAAATATCGAAACTAGTGACTACAATTAGTTATTAGCTCCTTTTTCCTCATGAGAAATTATATAATCAGAGGACATGGGGTACAAGATTTAAAAGAATTCTGCGTGTCTACCTGCCTACCTATCTATCTAGATTAGTATCTATATTGATGTAGATATATAGAAAGGTAGAGATATCTGTATAAATACCGAGAGGTGGACAGATACAGCATTTCGCAGGGAATTCCTGGACTGTAGCCGTGGTGCTGGAGATGTTCAAAGGAAGACCTTTCACACTTGTCCCAGACTCCTCTTCTGGGAATGGATTTGTGTATTTCTCCAAGACTGTTAACCTCCCTATTCAGAGCTTTTAAAATCCTCTTTCATAGGAGGCTTACACACCCACATGATACATTTCTGCCCATGGATTGGAAGTGGACACCCTGAGCAGGTCTTGGGCAAGAGTTCGCTTATGGCCACTGCTGAGGGAAGAGACTCAGTTCTGCGCCTGGGCCATCGTGGTGCCCCGTCTGCCCACCTGGCTCTTCCTCAGCCCCTTCTTGCTCTCGGCCCGCACCATAGTGAGTAAAACTTGTCTCCAGCAGCGGTGTGCAAGTAGTGTGTGTGCCTGGCCGGGGAGCGTGAGCCGCCAGTGACTGCAGAGAGGAAAAGCCTTTCTCTCAACCACCCCTTTTCCTGGATTTATCATCCTCTCACTGGTGTCACAGGGGGACTGGGCCCTGGGCAGGGAGCGCGCTTCCTCCAGAGCTAAGGTCGTTCTGACTATGTGATTAACTTTACTGCAGTGGGAAATGAGTGACAACCAGGCATAGGCATGAAGTCCTCCTCCGTGCCCCGCCATGTCCTTCCCTTTTCTAGCTAACTGGGATGTTGATAACCTGGGGTCTATTTGAAAGCTGAGTGTTAATGATAAAAAGTTTCTGTCAGCAGGGAGAGTTGCCTTATTCCTTCACATACACTAATTGTCACATAAGAAATAGATTCCTTCGTGTATTAGTTACTAAGGCCTCTTCTACTCCAACTAAGGATTCTGCTCCATTAGTGATGTAATGAGTTTTGAGAAGCAAATAGTTGGACCTGGTACGTATTAAGCAGGCCATTATCTTCTAAACTACTCTGTGTCTTCCCTTGGCTTATGTATGCTGTATATGTGTGTAGGTGTGAAATGGTGTGAATGTGTTTTACGTGTCTTATAGTTTACACTAAAAATATCTCCGATCATGCACTGTTTGTATGGAAGCTGAGTTGAAGACAGACTCACTTTCCAAGCCTCTCTCCAAGGCCCCAGTGGAGTGTGCTGAAATCCCAAACATTGTTGGAAATGTCACGTCCTCTTCATGAGCCACCACTGGGACCCTCAGTTTTTGTCCTGACCCGTCCCCTCCCACCTCTGAGCACCTGGTCTTCCTATGAGGTTTTTAAAACCTCACTGTCACCACAACTATTTCAGTTTCCCGCTTTTCCCAAAAGAGCCGCTTTCTCAATCCAGCCATCGTGGTTACATGGTATTGTGTGTACATGTGTGTGCAAGTGTGTGTGTGTGTGTGTGTGTGTGTGTGTATCCTGCTGGTTTTTTTCTAACATTTCATCAAGGAGCCTCACATTTACATCTCTATAGTCTGAGGCAGTGAGAGAAAGGTCTCAATGTCTGAGATGATCTAAGAAATCAATTCATTTTCTGTATGACTTTACACCCTCATCCCTGCACCTCCGATTTTAGGTAGTCAAAGTCTTTTCCTAATTTTTCATTTACCTCTTTGAGCCACACTTTTTTCATTAACTGGAAAAAGTATCACTGGAAAATTTGTAACATTGTAGAAAAGGAAATAAATGGAAATACATTCTATAGGAGATATTATACCAATCAAGCACTCCCATCTCTGGTAGAGGAACACAGAGCGGCACCATGTGGGGAGCACAGGTCCTGAGCCACAGAGACAAGGACCTGGTCTCGGGAACCTCCTCTCGCCCGGCCCGCGGGTGATCTGTTCCCTGAGAAGGAGCGGCACACCCACACCTCCTCCTCCTTCCCGCGTTCCTGCCCGTTCTCTCCCGTAAGTAGGAATCCTCGCTCCTTTTTTCTTTAGAAGACCGTTTCTAGCTCCCCAGTGCTCAGAGAATATCACTGACACAAACCTCCTGACATCCTGGCCGCTTTGGGGGCACGTGTGGTTTCAAGGTGTTTCGTTTTTTGTTTGCGCTTCATGGCTCAGCACCTCAGAGAGTGACCGATGTCAGGTGCCTTCCTCCCTGAAAGTCTGGTGCCACAGGTTCAAGTCAAAGCCGAGAATCAAGTATATCAGAGAACAGCAAGCCACTGGACTAGTCTCTCTCCTCACTCACTCACTCACTCACTCACTGGCCTGTCCGGTGCTTAAGTACACCAGTAGGGCCATTATGATGTGAGACAGGGTTCCGAAGCCTTGTGACCCGTGTGTCAGGGCGGACCACTGATGGGGGGGGACCCTTTTGCCCAACACAAACTCTACCATCGACTTGAATTTTTCTCTTGCACTTCATATCCAAACTTGAGAACCAATGATAGGGATTAAACCAAAGACAGTGTATGTATCTAAGGGAACCACATTACAAATCTACCCAAGTGTTAGGATAAGGCATCAGCTGAGAGACCCAGGCCTAGACCCATGCCTGCCCCATGGAACATTGGAAGCTTCTCTTGCTCCTTGTATAAAAATAGCACCGTTATTAAAATTGTGTGTAGTAGATTTCAGTGATATTGACTATCTTGTATGTGATATTTCTAAAGATGTATACAAAATATCAAAACTAGTAACTATAATTAGTTATTAGCTCCTTTTTCCTCATGTGAAAGTATGTAATTAGAGGACATGGGGATACAAGATTTAAAAGAATTCTGCATGTCTTCCTGCCTGCATATCTATCTAGATAGTCAACAAAATATTAGCAAACTGAATTCAAAAATACATCAAAAGGATCATACACTATGACCAAGTGTAATTCATCCCAGCAATGAAAGGATGGGATAACATTCTAAAATCCATCAACATCTTCCACCACATAAACTAATAGGAAGAGAAAAACCACATGATCATCTCCATAGATGTTGAAAAAGCATTCGACAAAATTCATCATCCATTCATGATAAAAACTCTCTGCAAAATGAGTATGGAGGGCAAGTACTTCATCATTATAAAGGCCATATATGATAAGCCCACAGCCAACATCATACTGAACAGCAAAAAGCTGAAAGCTTTTCCTCTGAGATCGGGAAGAAGACAGGGATGCCTACTCTACCTACTGTTTTTCAACATTGTACTGGAGGTCCTAGCCACAGCAATTAGAGAAAACAAAGAAATACAAGGAATCCAGATTGGTAAAGAAGAAGTTAAACTGTTGCAGATGACATGATATTGTACATAAAAAACCCTAAAGACTTCACTCTAAAACGACTAGAACTGATAGTGTAATACAGTAAAGTTGCAGGATACTTAATTAGCACACAGAAACCTGTGGCTTTCCTATACACTAACAATGAACTAATAGAAAGAGAAGTCAGAAAAACAATTCCGTTCACAATTGCATCAAAAAGAAAAAAGTTCCTAGGAATAAACCTACCCAGGGAAATGAAAGACCCATACCCTGAAAACTATGAGTCACTCTTAAGAGAAATTAAAGAGGATACTAGCAAATGGAACCTCATCCCATGCTCTTGGCTAGGAAGAATTAATATCATAAAATGGCCATCCTGCCCAAAGTAATATACAGTTTCGATGCAATCCCTATCGAATTGCCAACAACATTCTTCAACGAACTGGAACAAATAGTTCAAAAATTCATGTGGAAACACCAAAACCCTGAATAGCTAAAGCAATCCTGAGAAGGAAGAATAAAGTGGGGGGGGAATCTTGCTCCCTAAGTTCCAGCTCTACTACAAAGCCACAGTAATCAAGACAATTTGGTACTGGTACAAGAACAGAGCCACAGACCAGTGGACCAGAATAGAGAGTCCAAACATTAACCCAAACATACATGGTCAATTAATACACAATAAAGGAGCCATGGACATACAATGGTGAAATGACAGTCTCTTCAACAGATGGTGCTTGCAAAACTGGACAGCTACATGTAAGAGAATGAAACTGGATCACTGTCTAACCTCATATCCAAAAGTAAATTCGAAATAGATCAAAGACCTGAATGTAAGTCATGAAACCATAAAACTCTTAGATAAAAACATAGGCAAAAATCTCTTGGACATAAACATGAGGGATTTCTTCATGAACATATCTCCCCAGGCAAGGGAAACAAAAGCAAAAATGAACAAGTGGGACTATATCAAGCTGAAAAGCTTGTGTACAGCAAACGACACCTTCAATAGAACAAAAAGGCATCCTACAGTATGGTAGAATATATTCATAAATGACAGGTCCGATAAAGGGTTGACATCCAAAATATGTAAAGAGCTCACACACGTCAACAAACAAAAAGCAAATAATCCAATTAATAAATGGGCAGAGAAGCTGAACAGACAGTTCTCCAAAGAAGAAATTCAGATGGCCGACAAACACATGAAAAGATGCTCCACATCGCTAGTCATCAGAGAAATGCAAATTAAAACCACAATGAGATATCACCTCACACCAGTAAGGATCGCAGCCATCCAAAAGGCAAACAACAACAAATGTTGGTGAGGTTGTGGAGAAAGGGGAACCCTCCTATACTGCTGGTGGGAATGTAAATTAGTTCAACCATTGTGGAAAGCAGTATGGAGGTTCCTCAGAAAGCTCAAAATAGACATACCATTTGACCCAGGAATTCCACTTCTAGGAATTCACCCTAAGAATGCCACAGCCCAGTTTGAAAAAGACAGATGCACCACTATGTTTATCGCAGCACTATTTATAGTAGCCAAGAAATGGAAGCAACCTAAGTGTCCATCAGTAGATGAATGGATAAAGAAGATGTGGTACATATACACAATGGAATATTAGTTAGCCATAAGAAGAAATCAAATCCTATCATTTGCAAAACATGGATGGAGCTAGAGGGTATTATGCTCAGTGAAATAAGCCAGGTGGAGAAAGACAAGTATCAAATGATTTCTCTCATATGTGGAGTATAAGAATAAAGAAAAACTGAAGGAACAAAACAGCAGCAGACTCACAGAACCCAAAAATGGACTAACAGTTACCAAAGGGAAAGGGACTAGGGAGGATGGAAGGAAAGGGAGGTATAAGGGTGTGGAAAAAGAAAGGGGTCATTATGATTAGCATGTATAGTGTGGGGGCGTCATGGGGAGGGCTGTGCAACACAGAGAAAAGAAGTAGTGATTCTACAGCATCTTACTATGCTGATGGATAGTGACTGTAATGGGGTTTGTGGGGGGGACTTGGTGAAGGGGGAGCCTAGTAAACATAATGTTCCTCATGTAATTGTAGATTAATGATAACAACAACAAGAACAAAAATACTACTCTCTTTTTCAATTGCAAACCTGCATGAAGCCAGGTTTCTTCATATCCTTTAACTAAAACATCTTGCAGCATATTGAATGAAGTAGTTATGAAAATACAGCTTCCTTTTTTTAAGCCAGATATTAAAGAGATATGTAAAAAAAAAAAAGTAATACAATGCCACTTTTGTAAGTTTTTTTTAAAGTATCTACTGTTTAAAAATGTTATATATGTAATGGGTTTATACTTTTCATTTTAAAATTCATTAATAAAATAAATTTAAACCACTTCTCAGTTTTAATTTTGATTATGGTAAATAGCAATAAATATAACCCATAAAATCTCCTTAGGATCCTCAAAAAACTAAGAATGTAAAAAAACAAAACAAAACGCTAAAACTAGAAGGTTTAAGAATCAATCCTATACACTATTCACAATATCCTAGACATGGAAGCAACCTAAGTATCTATCAGTAGATGAATGGATAAAGAAGATGTGGTACATATACACAATGGAATATTATTCAGCCATGAGAAGAAAACAAATACTACCATTTGTAACAACATGGATGGAGCTAGAGGGTATTATGTTCAGTGAAATAAGCCAGGCAGAGAAAGACAAGTACCAAATTATTTCCCTTGTTTGTGGAGTATAACAACAAAGCAAAAACTGAAGGAATAAAACAGCAGCAGATGCACAGGCCCCAAGATGGGACTAGTGGTTACCAAAGGGGAGGGGTGTGGGAGGGCGAGAGGGTGGCCTGGAAGAGAGGGAGAAGTGGATTAAGGGGCACTGTGATTAGCACGTAATGTAGGGGAGACACGGGGAAGGCAGTATAACACTGAGAAGACAAGCAGTGACTCTATAGCATTTTACGACACTGATGGACAGTAACTGTAATGGGGTATGTGGGTAGGACTTGATAATAGGGTTGAATGTAGCCACAATGTTGCTCATGTGAAACCTTCATAAGATTGTATATCAAAGATACCTAAAAAGAAAAGAAAGGAATCAATGCTGTAAAGATGCTTTGTCCCAAGTCTGTTGTTTCTAAATGGTACTAATACTGTTTTCTTTGAATGGCACTGCCTCCATGAAGGGGAAGGATTCAGTGTAAAGGAATGAAAGTGGGAGGAGGTCTGCATATGGAGAGAAAGGGGAAAGAAGACGTGATCAACGTGAGGTGTGAAGCTTTGGGCTACTGTCCTCCCTTGGCCAGAGGATTCAAGGTCAAGCTTCCAGATGGTCCAGAGGGCCAGTGTCTCCCACATTTTATACCTGTAGATGCTGTCCCATCTACTGGAGCTTGGTTCACAGACTATCCTGGTTGGTTGTGAGTTCCTGAATCTTTGTTTCAGATATGTAAATTTTTTCTCTCTGGGAGGTGTATATGGCTTGCAGTTTGTCTTTGTATTGATTTAACTGTTTTTTAAGGACCCTGCAAATAGCACAGGTTTGAGTGGGTTTGGAGGCCAGCACACTAACTAGAAGCCTGGCGAGATGTACCCTGGTTCCACCCTGTGAGAGAAGATGATGGAGAAGCCTTTGCCTGAACTTTTATCTAATATTGATCAGTAGTGTTTGACTGTTTGCCATGCACAGCTGCCCTTTGTGCCCATTATACACATAACTCCACTAAGAATCTCACTGGCTTTAGAGGTGTTTTAGAAACACATCATGCATATGATGGGTTACTTTTGACAGCGTATCTTCACAAGCTTCTTAAATTTGAATATTGGTGTTACTAATTTCCCTTTTGTCTAGAATGACTCCATTTAGAATAATAGTATACACATCATGGCTAAACACCTACTACCTAACCAGGACCACAGAAAAGGAACAATGCTGTCTTTCATGAATTGTGGGTCTGTTTTGGCTTCTCAAGTCTAGCTCTGCATTGGCTTAAGAATGAGCTTAGCAGTCAGGGCAACTCTTTTATTACATAGCCAAATCATGTCACACCTCTGCTCAAAACACTTCAGTGGTTTTCCCCGTTTTATTTAGAATAATCCAAGGCCCTTACAGAGGCAGACAAGGCTTGACAAGATGGCCAAGACCCCCTTTCCCTCTCTGACCTCCTCTCTGCTTTCTCCTCTCCCTCACTGCCCTTCAGCCACTTGGAGATCTTGGCTACAGAAACCCACAAGGCATATTCTCAACAGACTGCTCTTTGGCCACTCAGCCTGCAACCCTCCTTCCCACAGTCTCATGCTCTCCTCACTCCATCACCCCTTCAAGTCTTTGTTCACTGTCATATTTCCAACAAGGCCATCCTTAACTACCGACCTTGAAATTGCAAACCAGAATCCCCAACCTCACCTCCAGCACCTACCATCTCATTCTCTAATTTGTCTCTCCAGGTTTTTTTTGTTTTTTTTTGAGAGGGCATCTCTCATATTTATTGATCAAATGGTTGTTAACAACAATAAAATTCTGTATAGGGGACTCAATGCACAATCATTAATCAACCCCGAGCCTAACTCTCAACAGTCTCCAATCTTCTGAAGTATAACAAACAAGTTCTTACATGGTGAACAAGTTCTTACATAGTGAATAAGTTCTTACATGGTGAGCAGTGCAAGGACAGTCATATCACAGAAACTTTTGGTTTTGATCACGCATTGTGAACTATAAACAATCAAGTCAGATATGATTATTCATTTGATTTTTATACTTGATTTATATGTAAATCCCACATTTCTCCCTTATTTTTTTTCTTAAATAAAATGCTGAAGTGGTAGGTAGATGCAAAAGAAAGGTAGAAAACATAATTTAGTGCTATAAGAGGGCAAATGTAGATGATCAGGTCTGCGCCTATAGACTTAAGTATTAATCCAAGCTAGGCAAGGGCAACAAAACATCCACAGATGCAGAAGATTTCTCTCAAAACGGGGGGTGAGGTTCTAAGCCTCACCTCTGTTGATCCCCAGTTTCTCACCTGATGTCCCCCCTGCGACTGTGCCTGTCTTAGGTTGTTCCTCCCTTGAGGAATCTTACCCGTCTCTGGCTGTCTCTCCAGGTTTTTGCCACTCATAATTGCTACAGAACTTGAAGAGGTCAGATTTCAACATCAGCCTTCAAACCTCTGGACAGTCACATTATGTGACTCACTACATGTTTTACTTATTATTTTATTTACATGTTACTTATTCGATTTCTTAATAATTGCTTATTATTTCTTTATTCTGGCAACTTTCTTTTTTCTATTTTGCTTGTTGCCATGTTTCCAGGCCCAGACCTAAAATAGTCCTGTTAAGAGTATGTATGCAATTAAAATTGGCTGACTAAAGTACAGCCTTATCCTTTCATCAGTGCTGTTAGCCTATTTGTAGAAACTGGCTTTCTGGTAGGAAATGCAGCAATAGTTCTCAAATGTTATAACATTTGGAGTTCCTCATTGCTATAGATCTTGGAGAGGTCTTGGAATTTAGTTTGGGCTCCCATCCAAAGTGGGCATCTCCAAAGGATAGCCTCAAACTTCTAGATAGTCACACTCAAGTTAAACAGGAGCCTGACGCTGAAATCCTTCATTGTAGTTGGAGTTTCAAGTGAGTCTTTATGGTGGATTTGTCAGAGAGGAGGCTAACCGGGTATTTCCTAGCAGACAGCAAGGATACATTCTCAAGAGTTCTTTAGATTGCATTGTATACAGTGTTATGCTTGTTGTGAACACTGTTGATATCAGTTTCGCTCTTCTTCCTGTGCAGTCCACCACTACATCCAAAATGTAATATAATTAGCTAGGTGATTTATGTTGTATGTAAGTACTCAAACTGAGTCAAAGCACGCTTTCCTCTTCATATTGGGCATAGTATTTCTCTGTTTAAGGAATGTCTCCCAAATTATAAAAAAAGAGTATTGTAGAATCTTTGTAGACACTTTTCCTACAAAAGCAAAGGGAAATGTTCTTGATTTGTCTCTGTCAGTGTTTGTGTATTCACATGTGAGTTCCGCCTTCGTTCCTTGTAGAGACCATTACTGGGCTCACAAGTCCTCCGCAGTTCATGCTGATGCTGACAATGGCCTAGAGAAGCAAGAAAGAGAGAAAGTAAGTTTTTGGTTTAGATTTAACCCATGTTCCTAAAAATTCATTGTAAGAACACAATAATGATATATTTTTTAAAAATACAGTCTACTTTGAAAAGTGACTGGTGTTTGGGTTTACATCCATCTACAGTCATGTGATATTCATGTGCTCAAAGGGCAGTCACATAATTTTGTTTTTGCACAACACTTTTCTTTAAAGAGATGTGAATAGAAGCCAGATTTTTAGGTTTTAAAAATAAGTTGCATTAGTCTTTTGCCTGAGTTAGGTCACTGCCCAGAACACCTACAAAGAGCAATTGGGTCACTTTCTTTGTGGCTCAATAAATGACTTCTACCTTTCACCTTTCTCTTAAACATTCTTGTCTTCCATTGCTTTGTACTTGGAGCCATCATTTCTCTTTGAATTAATTAAATGGTCAGCTCAGCTGTCACTTAGGATTCTCCCACCAAACCTTGTCTTTCCCATCACACTCTGCTCCCTGAACTGCAGCCCAAGTGCAGGTCCTGACCTGACCCAGCCTGGCACAGACTTCTGGGGCACCATGTACCAGCTCCCTACTTCTGGATGGGAGATTGAGCAGCTGTGGCAGTAGTCTGTGGCCTTCTCTCCTTCCTGCAAATGATCTGAAGAGGGGCTAGCCACCTTGGAACATTCTTCCATAAGAACAGCCTGAAAGAGGAAGAGGGAAGGGCAGGAGGAAACCAAGCTATAGATATAATGTCACATTCTCTGGTTGGTGTGCTGTCTTTCTGTCTTCTTCTGACCTGTGCCTGTCTGCCTCTCCATTTGCATATTCAAAAAACTTCCACATTCTTTTGAATCAGTGAATTTCGTATTACTAATATCGTTGTTATCATATTGTTCTGCAGTTGAGAAGCACTTTCAGGTTAGCATGTATTGACCTACCATGGTATATCCATAGATAGGTACCATGGTTTACTTAGTCATTCTCAATTGAAGGACACAAGGCTGTTTCCAGTTCTTCAAATGAACAATCAGTACTGCAGTGAACAAAGCGGTACATGCTTCCTTGCACATACATGTTCTCAGGTTTTAAGTTTAATAGATACTGACCATTTGCCTGCCCTCTTTGGGTACACACATACATGTGCAATACATATATGCATATTTGAAAATGGATAGAAAAAAGTCTGCAAAGATATACCCCAAACAGACTGCCTCAGACTTCCTAACTACCTAGGTTGGGAATTGTGGTTGAAAAGGACTTTCTCTTTATCTGTAATATTTTAATGTTTTTATAAGGCAAACAGATTCAGGTCTTGTTTGTATAACTAAGTATTTTTTTAATTAAAGAGAGCAGTGTACTATATACCTAAGATAGGCTGAAGCAATTTTAAAAATGAAAAAGAAGTGAGAGGGAGTAAAAGTGAAATAAAGAAGGGAAACCAAAACAGCAAAACCTGCTTTAACTTGTTCCCTCAGAACAAATACGTGTGAAGGTAAAAAAAAAGTCTGCACTGTGAAAATGGCTCTTCTTTTATTCGAAGCAGAAAATAAAGCAACCTTTCATTTGTCCCCAACTGAGTACCTGCAGCCCTCTGCCAAGCAAGCCAGTAAGAGGTGTTGTTAGGTGTGAGTGAGGGTGTGGGTGGCTCTGTCTATATGAGCTGATGATGAAAGTGCACACAGGCCTGAAACTACATCACGTTGAGGAGCTCACACAGGCCATCTGTCACTTCTTCACTCGTACTTCTGCTGAGAACAACTGCAATATGGGAACTATTAATTTCTCCTTGATGATTGAAAAGCATTACAGATATTGAAGACCTTCCTTAGGATCAGACTGTCCTGATTACAGTGACTGAGGAAAGCCTGCAAGTGGGGTTACACATGGGAGGGCAAATAAACAACTGACTGAAAACATGATAGAGTATTTGCAGGATGTACACTGAAGAAAAACAGCCATGAGAGCCTTTTTAACCCCTTTGATGAAAATATTTCATTGGGATTTTCTGTAGTTTTCTCCCTCATTTTATTTTTCTTTCACCTCCTCCTCACATCCCTTCCCTTGTAAAAATTCTTGGTATTTTCCTTATGTATGGATGCACTGGTTTTCTTTTTATATTTTTCCAACTTTGTAATAGCATCAACTTGAATGACACTGAGTTACCAAGTGAAGGCCCTATGGTCAGAAGAAAGTTTTTTGGTAAATAAGTTATATTCAGAAGTTTTGGGCAGAGACTTTATATCTATGGACACTGGAGTAGTTTAAGATCAAAGTTGAAAGCAGTTTGCCTTTAGGATGTAGACTTAGGCAGAGTTCCCTCAAATGCAAACTTCATCAACTAAGGCAGTGTACAGTTCATATTGCTTAACAGAGGTAGTATTTTTTTATTGGGTTAGAATTGCCCACTCTTTGGGAGCAACAGGTAAGAGAAAATTCATGCTGCTCAGCTACGCGTAAATGAGGATAGATTTGTGTCTTCTTAAGGATGTCACTACTGAGTTCTACAAAGCTTGCCACAAATGAACAATACAAATTACAATTACTCATGTGTACCACTGTCACTATTAATTCATAGTTCCTAACAATGAACTTTATCCTTGCCAACATCAGGTTAACCCAATGTATTCTACTCTTCAGGAAAATCTATGCAATTGATTACAGTAAATGCATCAAAGTCTGACCTAGTAGTTTTGTATTTTGAGAATTTTATAGGTTTTCTTAACAGATACTGATTTGATACTAATGATATAAATGTGACTGTTCTTTTGGGGTAAAACTTGAGCATATTTGAGTTGAATTAAAGTAGAAATTTGAAGATTTAAAAGAATGAATAAAATGATAAGCTTAAAATACCTTAACAACTAAATTTGAAAATGTTGATGTAGATAATTTTCTTAAGAAAATTAAACTATTAAAGTTAACTGAAGAAAGCATGAATAGACCATTAAACTTGAAGAAATAGAAAAATTTATCTAAATATTATAAAGGCTCCAGTGTCCCTAGGGTTTTACTCTTAGATTCTGACAATTGTTAATTGTTAAATAAGTAAATAGTTCTTATGTTGGATAAATTGTTTTAAACACAAGAAAAGATAAAAAAATAACTAGTTGTGTAATGTAACCATGAAAACTTAAATGCTCAAAACTAACAAAGATATGGTATTGAGAGAAAGAGACTATTTTGACTCATAAATGTTGTAATTCTAAATAAAAGATGAGCATATCAGATTTAAGGTGTATTTAAGGAATCATCCACTACAAACAAGACGTGTTTAGTTTCAGCAATGCCACGAATATTTATTATCAGGAATTCTATAATGCAATACTTCCAATGAGAAAATGTGATCATTTCAAATGATGTTAAAAAGGGATTTAAAATAAATAAATTCAAAATCACTTCTGGTTGCATAAATCCCCCAGAATGTTAAAGGAATAGGTAAAGAAAATGACTTCCTTTGACAATAAAAAGAATCTCAAACCAACAGCTAGCACCATAATATTCAAGAAAACCTAGAGAAATGCCCCCGTTAAATCTAATCACATTTAAAATAAAATAAGCTGCCCCATCATCTTCTGCATTATTCAGTATTTTTATGAAAGATCTGGAGTCTCTCAGGAATGAAGACATCAAACAGAAATGAGTGGTTTAAATATTGGAAAGAAAGAGACTAAAGTACTTTTTTTCCCAGACTGCTTGATTGTCTCTCTAGAAGCATGATTGATATTTGAAATTATTAAGTGAGTTCAGATAGGTTTCTTTTTATAAGGTAACTCCAAAACTTTCCAATAGAATATCATCAGTGATTAAGGAAAAGATTCTACAGGTAAAGCCTTTATTCACAATAAGAACAACAAACATAAAATACCCAGTGTTCCCTCTGTGAGAAACATAGAAGAAGTAAGCGACATACAGCCTCTTACTGACAGAGATAAAAAGTCTTGAAAAAAGCAGAGAGACTTAAATACTGCAAAGATGACAGATTATTTCCACCTCAGCATGAAGGTTTAATGCAAATCACAATGCTAATATGATTAATTTGGCACCTTACAGATGATTTGAAGTTCTTCTAGAAGAATAATTGTTTAATAATAGCTAACACTTTAAAAGTAAGAGTGATGTCAGCAAAATGGTGGAAGAGAAAGCCCTGACCTCCACCCCTACTCCTTGCCACCAGACACACTGATTAAACAATACAGAATGAGCTCAGCTTCTGCCTGGGGGAAGTGGGAAAGGACAGGACCATATGTCTAACATTCTGATTCTTGTACCTGCACAGGTAGCCGCCTTTTGGTGGAGCCCCACAGATTTCTCATGAACAAGGAGAGAAGCCTGAGTCCCTCAGTCATGACCTGGAGTGTAGGGACTAGACTGAGGAATGAGAGGTTAAGGAGAATGGGAGTTTGCAGACCAAAGTAACGCAAACTAAATAGACACAGGACTCTTGCTTCCCCCTCAAGGCTATAGCTAAGCTCTTGACTCATGTATCCTTGAGATGTTTTAGAGGAACTTAGATCCCTACCAGGTGGGTCACCTCCTGACAATAAGCACATAGACCCCAGACTGGGTGGAGCCAGAACACTGATACCTAAGTTTCAGGAAACAGTCCCTTGTCATCTCACCACTGACCAGTCAGAAGAATGTGCATGAGCTGATCACTCATCCTACAGCCCTTTCCCATGGTTTTGCCCTTAAAAACCCCTGCTTGTTACCCTAAAGGGAGTTCGGACCTTAAGCAATAGCTACCCATTCTCCTTGTTTGTCACCCTGCAATAAATGCCCACTTTATTTCACTACATCATTCTGGGGGCTGCCGAAGGCACAGATTTCTATCTCACCTGTCTTGGAGCACTGACAGGACCCAGCATACTCTAGATACGTGGGGGCCACTGAGAACAAAGTCAGAAGTTTGAGCTAGCACAAAGATTTGATAGGTCATGGGGGAAAAAATAAGGTTTTATATATATATATCACATATAAAGAACTCCTACAACTCAATAGCAAAAAATGAACAGAAGATCTGAACAGACGTTTTTTTTAAAAATACAAACAAATGGGCTACAGGTACATGAAGACGCTCAGCACCACAAATCATTAGGGAAATGCAAACCCAAATGACGAGACATCCCGTTCGCACCTGTTACAATGATTATTACCAGACAGACAAGAAATAACAAATGTCAGTGAGGATGTGGAGAAAGGAACATGGGCACTGTTGGTGGGAATGTAAATTGTGCAGCCACTATGTGAAACAACACGGAGGTTCCTCAAAAACTTAAAAGCAGAAATACCGTTATGATCCAGCAATTCCACTTTTGGGTATTTATCTTAAGGAAATGAAAACATTAACTTGAACATGTATCTGCACCCCAATGTTCATTGCAGCATTATTTACAATAACCAGGACATGGCAGCAACCTAAGTGTCCACTGATGGATAAATGGTTTTTAAAAATGTGGCATATATCTACAATGGAAGTTTATTCAGCCCTAAAAGAAGTAAATCTTGCCATTTGCGACAACATGGAAGGACCCTTATTATGCTAAGTGAAATTAGTCAGAGAAAGATAAATTTCATAAGAACTCATTTATATATGGAATCTAACAAAAGCAAAAACCCAAAAAACAGGCAGGTCACAGATACAGAGAATAAATTTGGTGGATCCCTGAGGCAGGATAAAGGGTGAAAGGGGTACAAACTTCCAGTTAAAAAATAAGTTGTGGGAATGTAATGTACATCCTGGTGTCTATGGTTAGTAATACCATATTGTACATTTGAAAGTTGTGAAGAGAGTAGATCTTAAAAGTTCTCATCACAAGAAAAACAAATTCTAACTATGTGTGATGATGAACGTTAACTGGCTTGCTGTGGTGAACGTTTCACAATACATACAAATGTTGAATCAGTATGTGGCACACCTGAGACTAATAAATGTTTCATGTCAATTTTATCTCAATAGAAAAACACAAACAGAAAACTAAACTAGCAACTTTGGGTTACTTTGTGAATGAGCCTATATGAATTAAATCGATGGGGTAAAAGAACATAAGGAAATTCAGTTCGGATAGAAAAAAAGAGGAAAAGAGAAAACTTGCTCTATAATATATTAATTAGTATCACACAGCTAGAATAATTCAAATAATGTTCTTATGTAAAAATAAAAAGAAATTGAGCTATATAGAAGGCAGTAAAGCACACCCTAAAATGGTGAAAATTTTAGTATCTACTAAAGGAATTACTACACAGAAATAAAGGAAAAGATTTATTTGAGAAAATTAGCTATTTAAGTAAAAAGGAGGGGAACGCCCTTCCCTGCTAACATGAATTACAATAAAAGCCAGGTAGATTTAAATGTTATATGTTGAAAATAATCAAGCCACAATACAACAAATACAGCTAACAAATCATCTGATTTCTTAATGGAGAACATTTTCCAAGCATAAAACTGTGGAAGAAGTCAGAAAGGAAAAGATTGATAGTGTTTTTGTAAGAATTGGAAATGTCTCTATAGCAAGTCATATTATAAAGAAGACTAAAAGCAAATAACTGAAGAAATGTTTCCCAGAGTTAAAATTGGAAAGTTCAAATACATTAATAAATCATTAGTAAAAATGGATAGAGAACACCAACAGAAAAGAAAATATAGTTGCATTCTAAACTGTGTGGGGAGAAAGAACTTTCACCCCCTAATCAGAGTGGAAATTAAGGCAAATAAAATATATTCTGCTAATAGAATTGACAAATTTTAAGATATGGTAAGAGTCAACATTGGCAAAGATCAAGTGATATAGTTACTCGATTTCACTAGGAATGTAATTTGGTAAATCCTTTCTAAACAGCAATTTTGCAGTAAGCATGAAGAGTCTTAAAAATGTTCCTATTTCTCATTCTAGTGATTCTACTTTAAGAAATATGTCCCAATAAAATAATTGGGAAAACATGTACAAAGAATCACATGCAAGGATTTGAATAGTGAATTTTTTAAATGATAGCAAAAATTGGAAATAACCCAAATATTCAACAATAGAGGAGGGGCTAAATAAATGATGTTACATTCATTTAAACAAAAAGTACATGACCATTAAGATGTTTCTGAAGAATTGTAATGGCAAAGGAAAATGCTCACATTATAACTCACACTGATACAGAACTATATAATCAGATTTTGCCCTGTGATATACAGGATATTAAAAATGTTTGCAGAGAAGGAAGTACACCAAAATATTAATATCATGACTTGGTTGTAATACTAATTTTGTTCTTTGCTCTTTTCTGACTTTTTCAGATTTTCCATATAAATATGTCGTATTTTATGAATGGTGATAAAAAGTTATTTTTAAAAATATTTAAAAATATTGATCACATTAACATCTAGAAAATATTACCCAAACTAAGGAATAGTTCACCAAATCTCACTGCACCATTACCAAGTGGTCTGGATTCATTGTACCTTAGCAATGGTTCCTTTCTCTTTGGCCTCACCTGATCATGTGGGCTGCTATCCTTGGCCGGCTGAGCATGAGATTTTCCTTGAGGTACTTGTTTGGAGACCTCTTGGCTGCTGATCCAGTTGGACTTCCATTTGTTGGTACTCTAGAGCTATTGCACTGAATGGAGAGCCTGTTACAGAGTTTTATAAGAAGTTGTAATGACTTTTAATTAGCAGGTGTGATGCTGAGGGAAGTCTTTTTAGAAAATGTTATATCAGATAATTTAATGTCCAAAAAATGGCAGTAAAGTAGCCCAACTTTTTTATTTGTGCTCTTCCAACTACTTGGGTGATAGGGAGTTAGTTAGCCAAGGAGAGGAATGAAAATTCCATTTCTCTCTCCCCTGCTCCCCACCCCGCATTTTGACAATCTAGACATGAGAATGCAAAGAAAGTCAAGGATAACTCAAGAAGATCCCCCAGGTCATCTTGTCCAGGTCAGATAGTAAGGATTCTAATCCTAGGTGTATATTTATTGTGTCATATCTGAAAGAACACAGAATACAGCAGACTCATTTAAGGTCAGACATACTCCATTTTATACAATTTGGTTTAGTTTCATTCCTTTATTCAAAAACTATTTTTAAGGCATCTTACCGTCTTAAGTTATTGCAGATAAAAAGATTACAAATAAAAGCAGAGAGCTCCTTGTTCAAGGAGACTTCACGTTTAATGAACAGACCAATACACAAATAATCATTATTGATGTACTGTGACGATTTCTACAGAATGCAGTGAAAGCACAGGGAAAGAAGTGATTATGCTGTGACACACTTAATTACGTGTTTAGGCAGAGGGCATTTGCAGGTAGAAAAAGAAGGTAGCTCATAGCTTGTTTGTCATGCATTTTATTAGTGACACACTCTATTCCTAACCCCATCTGAGATAATTTTAATAACTTTGGATTGTTTCACCCCATTTTCTGTACTAATACAAACATCGAATACTTATTTAATTTGTTTTTGAAACAAAACGGCATCATTTTGTATACATTATTCTGCCACTTGCCCTTTCTCTAATGTAAGATGATGAATGCCTTCTAGTATAACAAGTATTAAAATTTGTTCTTTTAAGTAGATTCATTATATTCTGTTGTATATCTGCATCACATATGTTCCAGCAGTTTTCTACCAGTGGACTCTTAGCTTATTTCTATTTTATTGTGCCCCACCCTCCAATGTGACAATGTTTATCCTCATTTACTATGTAGTGATGCTTTTATTCCTATAGGATAGAACTCCAAAAATGGAATGAAGGGACAATTCTGCATGTATTTGTTTTTATTTTGGTATCATTAACATACAATCACATGAGCAACATTGTGGTTACTAGATTCCCCCCATTATCAAGTCCACACCATGTACCCCATTACAGTCACTGTCCATCAGCGTAGTAAGATGCTATAGAATCACTACTTGTCTTCTCTGTGCTATACTGCCTTCCCTGTGCCCCCCCCCCACTACATTATGTGTGCTAATTGTAATGCCCCTTGTTCCCCTTCTCTCTCCCTTCCTGCCCCCTCCAGTTCCTTTCACTTTGATAACTGTTAGTCCATTCTTGGGTTCTGTGAGTCTGCTGCTATTTTGTTCCTACACATTTTGCTTTGCTGTTATATTCCACAGATGAGTGAAATCATTTGGTACTTGTCTTTCCCCGCCTGGCTTATTTCACTGAGCATAATACCCTCCAGCTCCATCCATGTTGTTGCAAATGGTAGGATTCATTTTCTTCTTGTATCTGAATAATATTCCATTGTGTATATGTACCACATCTTCTTTAGCAATTCATCTATTTATGGACACTTAGGTTGCTTCCATTTCTTGGTTATTGAAAATAGTGCTGCAGTAAACATAGGGGTGCATATGTCTTTTTGAGACTGGGAAACTGCATTCCTAGGAGTGGAATTCCTGGGTCAAATGGTATTTCTATTTTTAGTTTTTTAAGGGACCTACATACCGCTTTCCAAAATGGTTGAACAAGTTTACATTCCCACCAACGTTGTAGGAGGGTTCCCCTTTCTCTGCATCCTCACCAGCATTTGTTGTTCCTAGTCTTTTCTATGTTGGCCATCCTAAGTGGCATGAGGTGATGTCTCGTTGTGGTTTTAATTTGCATTTCCCTGACAATTAGCGATGTGGAGCATCTTTTCATGTGCCTGTTGGCCATCTGAATTTCTTCTTTGGAGAATTGTCTCTTCATATCCTCTGCCCATTTTTTAATAAGGTTATTTGCTTTTTGGGTGTTGAGGCATATGAGTTCTTTATATACTTTGGGTGTTAACCCATAGTCAGATATGTCATTTACAAATATATTCTCCCATACTGTAGGATGCTTTTTTGTTCTACTGATAGTGTCCTTTGCTGTACACAAGCTTTTTAGTGTGATTTAGTCCCATTTGTTCATTTTTTATTTTGTTTCCCTTGCCCGAGGAGATGCGTTCAGGAAACAGTTGCTCATGTTTATATTCAAGAGATTTTTGCCTATGTTTTCTTATATGAGTTTTACTGTTTCATGACTTACATTCAGGTCTCTGGTCCATCTTGAGTTTACTTTTGTGTATGGGGTTAGACAGTAATCCAATTTCATTCTCTTGCATGTACCTGTCCAGTTTTGCCAACACCAGCTGTTGAAGAGGCTGTCATTTCCCCCTTGTATGTCCATGGCTCCTTTATCGTATATTAATTGACCATATATATTTGGGTTTATATCTGGGCTCTCTAGTCTGTCCCATTGGTCTCTGGGTTTGTTCCTGTGCCAGTACCAAATTGTCTTGATTACTGTGGCTTTGTAGTAGAGCTTGAAGTCAGGGAGTGTAATCCTCCCAACTTTATTCTTCCTTCTTAGGATTGCTTTGGCTATTCGGGGTCTTTTGTGGTTCCATATGAATTTTTGAACTAATTGCTCTAGTTCATTGAAGAACGCTGTCAGTATTTTTATAGGGATTGGATTGAATCTATAGATTGCTTTAGGCAGGATGGACATTTTGACAATATTAATTCTTCCTATCCCTGAGTATGGGATGTGTTTCCATTTATTGGTATCTTCCTTAATTTCTCTCATGAGTGTCTTGTAGTTTTCAGAGTATAGGTCTTTCACTTCCTTAGTTTGGTTTATTCCTAGGCATTTTATTCTTTTTGATGCAACTGTGAATGGAATTTTTTTTACTGATTTCTCTTTCTGCTAGTTCATCGTTAGTGTACAGGAATGCAACAGATTTCTGTGTATTAGTTTTGTATCCTGAAAGTTTGCTGAATTCAGATATTAGATCTAGTAGTTTTGGAGTAGATTCTTTAGGTTTTTTTATGTACAATATCATGTCATCTGCAAAAACAGTTTGACTTCTTCCTTGCCAATCTGGATGCCTTTTATTTCTTTGTGTTGTCTGATTGCCATGGCTAGGATCTCCAGAACTATGTTGAATAAAAGTTTTTACAAAATTATCTATTAATTCTTTATTAGACTCTCCAAAGCTAATCAACAAAAACAAAAGATACAGAACACAGTATTCTAATATTAAATACTTTAATATTAAAAATGTTCTGTATCTATCTGATGCCTTTAGTTGGAATATGTCTAAATGATTGGATGGGCCACTTGAAGGCATTTTTGCCTCTGTTCTATTTTAAAAATAAAGGTCATTTCTAGAGGAGATAAGTCTTAATACCTCTCCCACCCCACAGCCTGCCTGCTGTAGGCTCCTGAACTTTATGAAAACTGCTGCATATGTCCCGTGCTGACTGTAGGACCCAGCATCTGGGCCCCAGGGCGGCCGCTGTGCAGGACTGCCACTCACAGACACACACCTGGCCTGTGTATGGTTAGCCATGTGCTTTGGTTTCACCTGCTCCAGAAGCCACAATCTTCTCAAAGCTCCTTTTTTCCTACAGCATCCTTGAAGCAAGTTGTTTCTGAGGGTCCTGAGGAGGAGTTTTGTTTTTCCCTTTGCTGACACCTGCTGGAATGGCCAACGTTATAAGGGGTGTCAGATCAATCTAACCATGGTCTTTTTTCCTTGTTTGGGTGGACTGGCCACCACGAAAGTATTTGAAATTATTTCACTTACTTTTGTCCTCAGACAATCCTTATTTTCCTACTACTTAAATTTCTTCACATTCTCTCTGTCTACATTGCACACATTTCAGAAATCTCCAAATTAAATACTCCCCATCTGCAATAACTCCTCTTCCTTAGAGCAATCCACTAATGTGGAGTTCTAAGGCGAGAAGCGAGCATGAACAGAGCTAAGCCCACGGTTGTTATTTGGAGTATGGATTCCTTGAGAACTGGATGATCATCCATGGATTCTTGTCCAGAAAAAAGCAAGTACATTTAACTCTGCATAAAATGTCAGTGGATTCACAGACCATCTGAAGTCCACCCATCAACTCTATATTAAGAACCTCTGTCAAAAGGACAAAGAAGATATGAGATGTTTTATTAAAAGATTTTCAGCTCTTGAAATCCGAAGTATAATAAAGTGACCACGTGGTGTCAGTCTAACATTGATGAGCCCCATTTCTCCCCAGCCATTTAGAAACAGGAAGATCATAGGCTAATGAACCTGAACAGGATCTGGGTTGATAAAGTTTAGTGGCAATGGCCACTGGAAATTATTTGCTAAGACCCAGGCACCTGACTTCCGTGGACTATTCATCTTAAATAGAAAATGAGGGAAAACTGTACTTGGTAGAGCTAGTTAACCAACCTCCTTCACTGTTGTGGTATGAGAAGATGATGCCGTCTGTATGGAGAATCTGATTCACAAGAACTTAGTGATGAGAAGGTGTTCATTATGGAAAAATTAAAACGCTCTTTGCTTAAAATTTACTACCCTACTTCTCTTTCTTCTTAGAAAGACCCAGATTCTCCAGCTGAGTACTCACAATTTTCTTAAATAAGTCATTTGGATGGCAGCTCTTTGTTTTACACTCTTCCAGTCAAAACTGGGATAGTAATCTTTCTCTTTCCCTAAAGAAAAAGTATTTTAACTTTAGGGCTCAAGCAAAGACATGTTCAAAAAAAGAAAAATTTCCCAACATGTCTGAGCCACTAGAAGCTTTGTTTCATCATTTTTTATCAAATCCTTTTCTTTTAATCCACACCTATTTCCAATGCCTCTCCCCTTCTATCCCTCAGATATTCCCTAGTATATGGTATAGGATTGGCAGTTTTCAGATTGGACTCTGGCTTTTTCTTGTCCCCAGAGGTTTGATTAAAATCTACTATGTAAAGAAAGCACATTTATATTGAGAGATATTTGAGGTAGAGTTTGCCACTTCCTTAGTTTTAAATATTACAGTGTATGATAGCAGAATCTGTGCTCTTACTGAAGGGAAAGTTTTGAACTGCTGCAGTTTACATGGATTCAATTTATGAGTCGTTTGGTGCATGGCACCAGCTGTTACCTGGACGCAGTGGTCAGTCACAGGATAGGACTTCTGGTGGGAGTTGCTGTAAAGACCCAATAAGAAACACATTTGGCAGATGTCAAAGTTGAGACATTTCAGACAGAGATATCTGCCAGTGAAGGTGGAGGTGTGGAATATATCACTACTAGTAGGTGAGCAACCGAAACCACATTCAGGTGGGGAATGAGCACTCCAGAACATACAGGAGCTGTTGGAGCTATCTAGCGCGTCTAAAATTTCTCCTAAACTTTGTAGAGATGTTAAATGACTCTGATGTGTTTATTTAATCAAAGAAATCTTTTGATAGTTCTTTTATAGTATGCCATTAATTATTATAGTTTTATCCGACAAACTGTAGTACGAAAATCTGATTCAACCCCCTCAAAAAACACCAAGCACTTTCCATGTGGAGGGTAGGTACTGTGCATTGCAGCCCTGGAGGATACCCTTATGTCTACAGCCACAGTTTATGTAGCTGCACAATGTGTTCAAGTAGTTCAAATTTAAGTTGCCAACTTAACAGAAAACTGGGAGATTTCAATAGAGTTTGAATTCTGACTTTTCCTGTAAGTTTGCAAGATGTGATGATTCCTGCATGGTGTTGGGGAAAATAAGACCAGAGATAAAGAATTTAAAGTAAACTTTTTTCATTTTCTAAAACTTTGTTTATAGGAAAGAAAAAAAAGGGAAGGAGGGGGAGCTCCTCTCCAGCCAGTGCAGAGGAGTGACCACCACCTCCATTTCTTAACATGTCAACATAGTATGTTTTCTTTTATGAAGAGTTGCCACCTTTAATCTGAGGTCATAGGAGAGGAGGAATCTTGAGACACTGGTAAGAAGGGTGTCTTATAACACTCGGGGCAAGTTCTGTGCTATCACAGGTGGCCTGGTGGGACCTCACAGTCATGAATTAGTGACTTTTAGGGATATCTGAGTGGGAACCTACTGTTTGTCAGAGATCAGGGATCTATAGTTTTTTTTTCTGATATTTGAATTCTCTTCTCCAAGCACAGCGTATGTGGCATAAAGCTTTGTGTTCTTTGTCAATGGCAATAATCAGTGAGCACAAGGTGGCTGGAGATACACTCTTCAGCTCGCCACAGTCCCTCCTAGCCACTTCCTCCTTTATAGTACTTGCCTTGCGCCTGTAAATGCTTGCGTTTTCAACCCTTGTCTTAAGAGTTACCTGAAAAGAAGTATGAACATGTCGCTATTCTCTCCACATTTCATATCTCACTTCAAAGCGATGGTACGGAAGCTCAAGGTCCTAACTAGCAAAGTTAGGTACATTATACCAAATGAGGGGCACAGGAAGTAAACCCCTCTAGAAGAACCAGAGAGGATCTCTGTGGCCCGGAATGGTCTGCAAAGTTTTCTTGGAAGAGGTGAGGCTCCTGCTATACATAGAATGCTGGAGAGTAAAGTGGAAGAAACCGGAGAGAAAGAGGAGGAAGAGTCAGGGAATGGAGGCTGGAGTGAAGAAGGGTTTAGAGACATCAACTCCTTCAGACCTGCTGATTACCTAAAGAACAGAGGAATAAAAACTTGGAATGCCCCTGAGGCCAGATGGTAGGTCTCAATGGAGAACCACCTGAATGGAGAGCCAGCTATTCCGGCCACTATAACAGATCACCAAGGTAGGAGGCTTGAGGCTAAATTCACACATTAAGTCTATCAGTGACCTTGAGGTTGGAAACTTAAGCTCATTCTCCTGGAGGATACCTGATATGTGGCAGATTTTTCAATGAACATGAACTGAATGAAGTTAAATGAATGACTTAGTTTCTTCGTAAGGGACATGGGACTAGTAAATCCTGCTCTCCTGGCCTTGCAAAGTTTTATCTTCATGAAATTTTTTACTCCATGAAAAATTTTCAGCACACATCATTGGGAAGATTCATTCTTTACATGAGAGATATAACATAATAAAGTACTTTTTAAAAGGATTATTTTATGAGCCACCTATACTTGCTGTGTCCAGCATTACTATGTGGTTGCTTTTGACTTATTTAGAACAATACACTGACCCTAACCTTGCATAAATTCCTCTCTGCTCTGAAATTACCTGCAGGAATAGAAGAAAGGGTGTAGTGTGGATAATGAGATTGGTCTGTTTTGATGGCTTTACCAGTAGAGAACCAAGTGTTTTCCCCAACCTCAATCCAACCTTACATGGCTATTACAGGGCAAAAAATGTGACACGTCCTGCCAAAATTAAACCCTTGACTTAGGAACAATGTCTGGTCTTTGTACTTCTCTTACTTCAGGAGGTCAAGCCTTTGCTTTCTTTGTCCTTCTTCCATATCTGCAAACACTTCTGCTCTAAAGTGGTATTATTAATCTCACTAAAACAAAAGCCTTGAGGCTATTGCGTAAGTTTGTGAGAACCAAAAACAAAGGTTTAAGGTTACATTTAAGCAATGTCTAACAGACTCGGACAGTTAACAGCTAAAGGAAGGCTAAGACATCATTTCACCCACCTCTCCTTATTTTGCTTACAAAGAAACTGAGGTCCAGAGAGCTTAAAGGCCTTGCCCTGTCACCTGCCATCTACGTGTATGAGGACTGTATATTGCTGTGAATGTCTAGGAGGAAAGATGGTTCATATGAGGTATTTCTAAGAGGAAGTTTAATCTCATTCTCAGTAGATAAGGACTAATTGAAAACTTGAAATATGACATTTCTTGCCCTCTGCCTTTGCTATTTTTTTTCTGAGTAAACTGAGCAAGTGATTCAAGCTCTTTGAGACTTGATTATAAAATAGAAATAATAAAATCTGTTTTATGTTACACATGATGATTTTGAAAATATATTTCAATATAAAAGCTGTGTTTGATATAATTGCAAAGTGAATTCTGTACTTGGCCCAGTGCAGGACATGTAGTAACTGCTTAATTAATATTTATTTATTAATTAAATGACTATAATGTGCATATAACATGGTAAATCATATTCATGCTCCTTGACTGTCCAATATAAAGAGTTCATTTTTCAGTGTAGTGTGGGGTTTTCTTTGGTTTGGCTTACTTGGTTTCCAACAGTCCTGTCCATTTATGTTTTATTGTTTAAAGTTCAGTTGTTTACAAAGAGTTTTCATGAGTGAAGTTTTACTGTGTCCTTGGAATTCTCTACAAATCCAGCTCATTTTCTCAGCAAAATTAAAACCTGATTTCCAGTTTTTTAGTGGATCTCAGCCAATCTACTTTGTATCTTTGGGGAGCATGTTTAAGGGCTCAGTTAGGTGAGATCTGGAAGTACAGGAAGAGAAGAGGAACAGAGTAAGTGGGAGCCAGCCCCTGAGTCCTCACCTCTCCTGCCCTCCTTAGTGTCCCCTCCTGGGACATGTTTTTAGCTGCTCAGTTGTTCCAGCTCATCAGCCGGCACTTCTCCAGCCTATACACTTGTATTCACTTACCATAATAATGGCCTCCCCTGCTGGTGTCCTTTTCTCCTCCCCATGTCATCACTATAATTTCACTTCCTATCGTTTTATTCATGGGAGACCTACAACACCCTTTCCTTAAGATGGGATTATGACTGTCATCCACAAAGCTGTGGAAAGATCTGAGTCTCCTACCTCCAAACCTCGCTTTCACATCTGCCCTTTCTCTAGGTAGAGAGGAGATACAGTGTGAGCCGCTCCCACAAAACCTGACCATCCGTTTGGGTCCTGGGAGCGTGTTCTCAGTTGTGTGCACAGGGAGGCAGTATAGCATCATGGTTGCAAAGCAGGGACTCACTCAGACTGCCAGCCTCTGCTCCTTGCTAACCATGTGAAACAAGTTATTTAGGTTCTCTGCAATTTGTGGATAATAAAAACACCTTTTACACAGGATTACAGCAAGTCTTAAATTAAATGATCTATGTGATCCTGTCAGCCAAACACTTAACACTTAATACGTGTAAACTATTAATACTTTATTGTACTTCTTGTGAATGGCGCCAAAGTATTTAAAAGGTTTTTCTTGTAGCAAAATAAAAAAATTTCCCCTTAGAGGAATAAAAATGTCTATGGATCAGATTATGTGTCAATGGAAGAATTTAATATTCCCTAAATTAGAGAAGATAAACTGTAATTTGTTATCAACCAGGATCCCTCAAACAGAAAATTACTGATCCAAAAATATCAAATGAATTCCAGATGCATGAAAAGGACCCCAGAGAGAATCTGCAGATGCAGCTCCAACTCTTGACCTATTTGCAGAATGACTGCCCATGAAATACTGGTGAGTGACTGTACCTTAGTCCTGTGATTGGGAAGTTCCTGCAGATTCTACACCGAACAAGGTGAGTGACCATTTCAGTAGCTGGTGATTGGCAGCAAGTTGGGAGCCAGAGAAGGGTGGGAGGCTCAGCCTGTAACCAAGGTAGGAAATTCTCTTCTTTAATTGCGGGGCTCAACACCTGAAAAATAATGGTGGATTCTGATGCATTTCTAGGCATGGTACTGGTCTCTAGTATAGATTAAAATGTATTTTCATCTACTTTGTCAGCTTTGTCAAAGAAGTTTATCACATGAAAAGTCAGAAGCAAGTCTACCTCCTAACTTAGGTTGTCTGGGATGTTGTGTGGAGTAAATAGTGTCTTTAATTTAAACCAGTCAGTAAAAAATGTGTTTGTCTCCAACTCCCAGGGACATTTGCTTGGTACTCACCCCTTGGAAACAGCTGCGGATAGTGCTTTCCACGTCTACAGAGCTCAACTCTCTCCCGCAACAACTGGGATCTACAAGAGAAAAGAAACCCTCTGTCAGCTGTTACAAAATGGAGAAATATGTGCCCACCAGCATCGGCAGGCTTGCTGTGGTGCTTATAGCCACGGAATCACAAGTTTTGGTGTCTGAGACTGAATGAGTCTCAATCCAAGCAAACAAGAAATGTATATGGGGTTGTGCAATGTATGAATTGAAATTATTCATGCATTGATTGAATGATGCATGCATGCATGAATGAATGAATAAATGAATGAACAGATGGGAAGAAGTGGGGCTGGAGAGGGAGGAGAGAGAGGAGGAGAAAAAGTCTGGCAATTGTGGCAATGCAGAAATACTTCCCATTTTTCCACTTTCTATGCTCCTAATCAAGTCATGTTAACCTTGCTTTGCCCTTTCTTTACTTATGAATTACATATAACAACAATACTGTATTGAAGTTCAGAGTCACTTGCAGAAAACCTTTTCAACCACTTTTGCATCATCTCATTTTAACAAACAAGCCAATTTCTGAGGTCAAGCAGAAACCATTTTCCTTGTTTAAAGCAGGGGGTGATTGAGATTGGTATTTTGCTCAAGGTAGAAAGAAAAGGGAAGGAGCAGTTAGCTGCAGAATTGAGATCTCAGTCCAGGATTCCTTACTCTGTTGAGGGATTCTCCCAGAGCTTTGTCACACCTGACCTTATATGTATTCCAGTGTCTCAGTCGGCACCACTTCACTCAATGGTCCATCTTTCAATCATAGTCACCACAAAGAGTGTAACTAAGGGACTAAGAACCCCTTGTGACTGCCAAGATGGCCAGGGACTTGACTCTGACATTATCTATATGCACAGATATGTGTACCTGTCACCTCCATTTATGCCCGTTTGCTCATGGGTCCTAATTTCATGTCAGATATCTTCTACAGCAAGGCTGTCAGAAGGCAGTGCCTGTAAGCTCAGAAGTAATTTCAAAGACCCCCTGCTGAGTCCATCAACTCGAATAAATATTCTTCTAATCAGGAAAGTGGCACTTAGACCCACTCTGCTGACAATTAGCCAGGCAGATGTCAACAAACATTTGCATAATAGTGACAAGATGGCTCCTACTTTGAATCAGTAATAACCCTGCCACCAACCGAATGCATGTAACTGCTCCCTATTAGATTTAGCATTTGCCTGAAGAATGACTCATTACTCCTATTTCGGTTTGTGAGTGAGAACCTAACTAGACCACTTAGACAGTGTCCTTGAGCCCCGGGAAAGGAGTTTAACTTCATTTATAAAATAAGGGAAGTGGATCAGATGAGACCAAGTTGCCCACTCTGTGATTCTGACTCCACTCAGAAGAAAGTTCACCTTTGTAGTGGGTTTTAACCTATGTTTTTGGCTCTAAGTGTGTGCAACAAAGATTTTGTGGATTAACTGCCTATTTGACAAACTTTTTGCAGGATGAAGTGTAGGTAGATGGCGCACTGGCACAGGCAGAAGGCCCTTTGAAATGATAACTAGAATTCTTGGGCAAGGGGTTTGAATTGCACAGTAGCACCCAGAATTTTCTCTGGAAATCCATCTCTGAGTTCTTAATGGAAGTCAGTGGGATAATTTACTGCTTAAACCTCCACCTCCCTAACAGATTTCTCAAGAGCATTCTAATACATTGTGGGGAGCTCTCTGCAGAGAGCTGTGGTAGCTGCCATTTCTGCAGTGTATTGACCCCCAAGAGGAGTCAGTGGACCTCGAAGAGGAGCAGATTTTTAGGGCCCCTTGCAAAGGGTGCTAATCTGGGGCCAGTTGTAGTAGTCAGGAAGTGAGCACAGTATTTCTATAGGAGAAGGAAAATGCCCTTCAGTCTTCTTTCATAACACCCACCCAAACACTCTGGTCTTACTAGTCTGATTCAATAAATGGATGGACAGGTTTTCCTACTCTACCTGACTCCCCACCAGCTTGAGTGCTAAGATGTGGGGATTGTTGGGGAAGTGCCTCCACTGTGATGGCTCCTTGAGACAGGCCTGGTCAGCAGAAAACTGGCAATGGAATCCACGTGCTACTGTGGTCCCTAGAACAGCTCTGAAATGACTGTACCTGATGCCTTAACCTTACAAATTGAAAAAAAAAAAATCACTGCTCCACTTAAGAAATAGCAATATCTTAAATATTGTTGGGAATTTCCAGAATATATTATGATCAATATGAACATAATATATTAATATTAAGACCAAATCAAAGCAAAGGTAATTTCAGAAAGGTTTTTCTAAACCACGCTCTCTGTCCTAGACTTCTGATAGTCTTCCTTTTCACCCCTTTCATAACTATCTTCTGTTCAGAATCCTTGGCCCTGAAGGGTAACAGAATATGCCCCTCCAAAATGTGCCTCTTTGGCATATGGATTATTTTGAGCTAAAGGCCATGAAGAACCAGCAGATGATGCAGGAAAAGCTGAAAAAAAGATCACAAGTTTTCCCTGTGTAAAGGAAATGTACATTTATAAAGGATATTTCCTTTTGTAAAAGGCATCTCTGTCTCCCTATCAGGAAAAGGAAGACCTATATTAATGGAGAAGGCATTGACTTAAATATGCATAACAAACTCTACTAAATCAGCCTTGTTTACCATACTTTTCCAGGTCACCTTCTCATAACTTGCTTCACCCAGAAGCCCAGACCTCTTTCCCTTTGTTTAGCCTAAGATGGTATATAAACCTGAGTTCTAACTACCCCTTTGAGTTACTCATTGTTGGATGCTCCCATGTGTATTCCCCATGCATCTGTTAATAAACTCATTTCTGTTTTTTGCCAGTCTAATTTACAGGGCCCCAGCCAGAGAACCTAAGATGGGTAGAGGAAAAGATTATTGTTTTCCTCCCCTGCAGCCTAGACTTAAGAGAAAAATGACCGCAAGTTACTGTGGCTTCACAGTGCAGACAACCTACCTACCTTGGAGATTTCACACGGGCTGAAAGAAGGATAGGGACATACTGAAGACAGGTGTGAAAGTTATAGTGAGAAAGCAACAATTTACACAAAGGACAATCCACAGTCTGCTTAGTCAATGTGTAGATGTTCTTGCTTGGTTACCTTGTTTTACATCATTTTAACACTTAAGTAACATATTTTCTTTAAGGAGGTTAAATTGTCTTACCTAGCAAGGACAAAAACAATGTCAAACTTGCACATTCTTAAAGCCCAGGAAATGATGGAAAACTTAACTATTTGACTATTCATTGTTGCACTTCACTTATGTTTTCAGTAAGTGTTTGTGGAAAGGCTTAGTACTAGGCACTTTTTAAGCCATTGGTAACATAAACATGAATGAGATAAAATCCTTGCCCCTGAGAAGCAGTCTAGTAAGGAAAATATACATCTAGGTAATAACTGTGACAAAACTTGACGAGAGCTAGAAGAAAGTTATGTACAGGGAGTTACAGAAGCTTTTAGCGAGGAGGTGACTAATAGTTGACTGATTGTGAAAGACGAGCAGTATTTGTCAAGGGAAGGGATGGACAATGGTGTTGCAGAGAGACAGACCTGCGTAAAGCAGGCATGGAGAGCTTGGCACAGGCTGGGCAGAGTAACGATTCTATATGCAGGAGTGAAAAGGGTATAAGGAGCGTAAGGAAAAATTAAGCATTATGGAATAAGCAAAAGATATCCCTGGCTATGTTTTCAATGGCGATTATCTGAACCTCTAGAGATATGCATCATGCCTTTGACTAGGCTATTTACAACTGCATAAAAATTAAAGTTGCCTTGTAGAAAACTGGTGAAAATACAAGTAATTCTTATCTATAGACATGCAAGTAAATAATTCTGTCCTGGTTGAGGAACAATCCTTCCCTTCCACCAGAAGACAGTCTTGCATCCAGCTGCAAATTCATTTTAGTATTCCTAATCCATCAGCCTATTCTTTGGTTTTTGCCTTCAACTAGTTGTAACATCTTAGTGGTGCCCTCTTTCAATTAATAAATTAAATGAATTTTTGGACATATGTCCATTTTATATTTTTATAAGAATCATGATTTTGACCCTTTTTGAAACGGTAAGAATTGGGTCAAATCATTGAAGTTTTTATCAGTATGCTAAGGAGTTTAGGCTTTATTTTATAAATATGAATAGCCAGTGCAGAACTTCAGGCATGAGAGTGACATGTGCATTTTGGAAAAGTCACTGGCTTCAGTGTGGAGGTAGGGTTGGAGAGAGGAGAAGCTTGAATTGGGGAAACTGGTTAGGAAATTATGGCAATTGATCAGACCTATACACAGATAACACAGTGGCTACAGAGGGCAGAAGCTGCAGGAGAACTACATTAAGGAAGAATTGACACATAAAACCAGAATCTTTAGTAATAAATGTTTACTCTTGAACTATTCTTTAGCTATTTGTAACTATTCTTTAGGTAACACTTAGAATTCTTAAGTATTAGAGATTTACCTGCTGTAGATCTGTTAGTAGGTTTCTCAAAGCCCTTTGATTCATGCATGCCCCAGAATCATGACCACCCCTGTCAGTTTCTGCGTAGAACTGAAAAAGAGCTACACAAAAAGGGGAAAAGAAGTCTTTAAACTGAATACTTGCAATGTATCTTGGAAGAGTATTTTGAATTCTAGACAGTTTATTCATGGGCATGAAGGGAAAAGGAAGGCAAAGTTATACTTCTTGATTCTTTGCTTGCTATTTTGAAGGATTCCCAACTAGATAATGTGTAACTAATAATGAAAATCCATTCACATTTCAGCCCATTGATAATTCAGCACATTCATGATGAAGACCATGAAGTCGGTAAAAGGCAATGTGAAGGGGGTGCCAGCTTTAGTGGAATAATAAGTACTTGTATCTGAACAATCCCCATGCAAATAACTATCAAGGATAACCAAGCTATGAGTAATTAAAAGGCATTGATCAACATCCCTTGAGTAATTCTAAGGTGCGCTGAGTACATGCTGAACAAGCCATAGAGGAATGAGTGAAGAAGATAACGTTTTGGAGATTTGGGGGTCACTGCCCCTCAGACACTCGCATCTGTTACCTCTGTATTTTGTAAGAGGGCTGTCCCCTGAGAGGGCGATCAGGGCAGTGGCTGCAGATGAAAGCTTGAGAAAACCCCTTCCTATGCTGCTTGGAAACAAAACACAAAGACAAGAATGGGGAAGGCAGGGTTATTCTCAGTGAAGTGGTTTCTAAAAACCAAAACTATTAGTGGAGGCTTCTGACACAGTGTTACAAGTTCAAACTTTTCATGGTCTGATTTCCTATATCTAGAAATTGCCAGGCTAAGAATTTAATTAAAATGTTCATTATTCATTTATTCATCCTTTCATGTGTTCAAAAACATTTATTTGGTTCCTCCTCTGAGCTCAGAGCTGTACTAGGCACTGGGGGTGTAGGGCTACATGCTGCCTTCCTGGAGAAGGCAGTCCCGCTCCCCTGGGACTCACGTGCCTGGAAACCAACCACCAAGACAAGGATCAAGAGGCAGGTGAAAGGAGAAATCTATGTTAAAAAAAATCCACCAGTTCCCAGGCCCTCACAGCCTAGTGTCCCTTGCCTACTGGCCCTGCATTTTGCAAACCTACAAAACAGTGTATCAAAGGCAAGAGGTTTGTTAGAGGCAGGCACTGATGTCAGAATGACAGTCAAAAAGCTTAATGTTTAAGGAGGTTGATATCATGGGAAAAACAACTTGAGAACATGTTTATATATTATTTGTGCAAGGAAAACAAAACAAAACAAAACTAGAAAGGGAAATACTGGAGGGGATTTGCCAGGTGGTTAAATTGTGTTTGCCTCTGCAGGGCAGAATAGTGGGTGATATTTCTCTTTGTTCTTTTCTGCACATTCTAAATGTTTTATATTTACTGTGACTTTTTAAAAGTCCATTTTAAATGATGAGACCTACTGGCTCAAGATCACAGAAAATAGAGAATAAAGTGGGATAGAAGAATGGTAAACCCCTGAGCCAGTGTAACACAGAGAAACACATACACTGATGCCACTGACTCCGGGATATGCATAATCAAGCCTCTGATTGGTCTAAACTGACTTATAATACAACAGACTAAATGTTTAGGTCCCCGCAAAATTCATATGTTGAAATCCTAAGCCCAATGTGATGGAATTTGGAGGTGGGACTTTGGAAGGTGATTAAGTCATAAGGATGGAGCCCTTATGAAACTGATTTAGTGCTCTTAGAGAAGTGACCTCAGAGAGTCCCCTCACCCCTTCCACCATGTGAGGACCTAGCGAGAAGATGGTCCTCTACGAACCGGGAAGTGGGTCATTTCCAGACACCAAATCTTGACCTTGGACTTCCCCAGCCTCCAGAACTGTAAGACATAAATATTTGTTGTTTAAGTTATACAATCTGATGTTTTTGTTGTAGCAGCCCAAACAAACTAAAGCAATAGGTTAGCAATCCACCCACAGGTTATTCAACCTTACTTCACCTAAGAAACAAAACAAAACAAAATAAAAAATTGATAATTGGTTACAAAGAATGAGCAAAGAAATAAGCTACCAATGACCCAAGAGAAAAGTAATTTTTCATCTGTATAGATATGTAATCACCCTAGCAAAAAGTGTGCATGATTCACTAGGGTGGAAATGAGTTTGTATGAGAGAAAAGTAATGTGGTGTCTTTTTTACCATTTTTGGTATCCATGGGTCTGTTATATTCGTGAAGCTGATGAACGTCTACTTCCTCATTTTGAGTAATACATTTGTGGACAACAAACACAGAAGCCTTCTTATGTGTCAGACCTTAAGCTAACATTTTGTGTATGGGGTTAAACAATAGTCCAGTTTCATTCTCTTACATGTAGCTGTCCAATTTTGCCAACACCAGCTGTTGAAGAGGCTGTCATTTCCCCATTGTATGTCCATGGCTCCTTTATCATATATTAGTTGACCGTATGGTTGGGTTTATATCAGGGCTTTCTAGTCTGTTCCACTGGTCTGTGGGTCTGTTCTTGTCCCACTACCAAATTGTCTTGATTACTGTGGCTTTGTAGTAGAGTTTGAAGTTGGGGAGCATAATTCCCCCTGCTTTATTTGTCCTTCTCAGTATTGCTTTGGCTATTCAAGGTCGTTTGTGGTTCCACATGAATTTTAGGATGATTTTCTCTAGTTCATTGAAGAATGCTGTTGATATTTTCATAGGAATTGCATTGAATCTATAGGTTGCTTTAGGCAGGATGGCCATTTTGACAATATTAATTCTTCCTATCTAGGAGCACGGAATGTGTTTCCATTTATTGGTATCTTCTTTAATTTCTCTCATGAGTGTCTTGTAGCTTTCAGAGTATAGGTCTTTCACTTCCTTGGTTTGACTTATTCCTAGGTATTTTATTCTTTTTGGTGCAATTGTGAATGGAATTGTTTTCCTGATTTCTCTCTCTGCTACTTCATTATTAGTGTATAGGAATGCCACAGATTTCTGTGTATTAATTTTGTATCCTGCAACTTTGCTGAATTCAGATATTAGATCTAGCAGTTTTGGAGTGGATTCTTTAGGGATTTTTCTGTACAGTATCATGTCATCTGCAAACAGTGACAGTTTGACTTCTTGCTTGCCAATCTGGATGCCTTTTATTTCTTTGTGTTGTCTGATTGCCGTGGCTAGGACCTCCAGTACTATGTTGAATAGAAGTGGGGAAAGTGGATATCCCTGTCTTGTTCCCAATCTTAAAGGAAAAACTTTCAGCTTCTTGCTGTTAAGTAAAATGTTGGCTGTGGGTTTGTCACATATGGCCTTTAGTATGTTGACGTACTTGCCCTCTATACCCATTTTGTTGAGAGTTTTTATCATGAATGGATGTTGAATTTTGTCAAATGCTTTTTCAGCATCTATGGAGATGATCATGTGGTTTTTGTCTTTCTTTTTGTTGATGTGATGGATGATGATGATGGATTTTCGAATGTTGTACCATCCTTGCATCCCTGAGATGAATACCACTTGATCATGGTGTATGATCCTGTTGATGTAATTTTGAATTCGGTTTGCTCATATTTTGTTGAGTATTTTTGCATTTATGTTCATCAGGGATATTGGTTTGTAATTTTCTTTTTTTGTGGTGTCTTTGCCTGGTTTTGGTATTAAAGGGATGCTGGCCTCATAGAATGAGTTTGGAAATATTCCTTCCTCTTCTATTTTTTGGAATACATTAAGGAGAATGGGTATTCGGTCTTCACTAAATGTTTGATAAAATTCAGCAGTGAAGCCATCTGGTGCAGAGTTTTGTCCTTATGTAGTTTTTTGATTACCAGTTCAATTTCTTTGCTGGTAATTAGTCTGTTCAGATTTTCTGTTTCTTCCTTAGTCAGCCTTGGAAGGTTGTATTTTTCTAGAAAGTTGTCCATTTCTTCTAGGTTATCCAGTTTGTTAGCATATAATTTTCATAGTATTGTCTAATAATTCTTTGTATTTCTGTGGTGTCCATAGTGATTTTTCCTTTCTCACTTCTGATTCTGTTTATGTGTGTAGACTCTTTTTTCATGATATGTCTGGCTAGGGGCTTATCTATTTTGTTTATTTTTCTCAAAGAACCAGCTCTTGCTTTCCTTGATTTTTTTCTATTGTTTTATTCTTGTCAATTTTATTTATTTCTGCTCTTATATTTATAATGTCCTGCCTTCTACTGGCCTTGGTCCTCATTTGTTCTTCTTTTTCTAATTTTATTGATTGTGAGTTTAGACTGCTCATATGGGATTGTTCTTCTTTCCTGAGGTAGGCCTGTATTGCAATATACTTTCCTCTTAGCACGGCCTTGGCTACATCTCACAGATTTTGCAGTGTTGATTTATTGTTGTCATTTGTCTCCACATATTGTTTGATCTCTGTTTTTATTTGGTCATTGATCCATTGGTTATTTAGGAGCATGCTGTGAAGCCTCCATGTGTTTGTGGGATTTTTCATTTTCTTTGCGTAATTTATTCCTAGTTTCATACCTTTGTGATCTGAGAAACTGGTTGGTACAATTTCAATCCTTTTGAATTTACTGAGTCTCTTTTTGTGGCCTAGTATATGATCTATTCTTGAAAATGTTCCATGTGCACTTGAGAAGAATGTGTATCCTGCTGCTTAGGTTGTAGAGTTCTGTAGATGTCTGTTAGGTCCATCTGTTCTATTGTGTTGTTCAGTGCTTCTGTCTCCTTACTTATCTTCTGTCTGGTTGATCTGTCCTTCAGAGTGTGTGGAGTGTTGAAGACTCCTAGAATGAATGCATTGCATTCTATTTTCCCTTTTACTTCTGTTAGTATTTGTTTCACTTATGTAGGTGCCCCTGTGTTGGGTGCATAGATATTTATAATTGTCATATCTTCTTGTTGGATTGACCCCTTAATCATTATGTAATGTCCTTCTTTGTCTCTTGTGACTTTCTTTGTTTTGAAGTCTATTTTGCCTGATACAACTGCAACTCCTGCTTTTTTCTCCCTATTAGTTGCATGAAATATCTTTTTCCATCCCTTCACTTTTAGTCTGTGTATGTCTTTGGGTTTAAAGTGAGTCTCTTGTAGGCAACATATTGATGGGTCTTGTTTTTTTATCCATTCAGTAACTCTATATCTTTTGATTGGTGCATTCAGTCCATTTACATTTAGGGTGATTATTGATAGGTATGTCATTGCAGGCTTTAGATTCGTGATTACCGAAGGTTCAAGGTTAACTTCCTTACTATCTAAGAGTCCAACTTAACTCACTTAATAAGCTATTACAAACACAATCTAATGGTTCTTTTTTTCTCCACCTTTTTCTTCCTCCTCCATTCTTTATATATTAGGTATCATATTCTGTAGTCTTTGTCTATCCCTTCATTGACTTTGGGGATAGTTGATTTAATTTCACATGTGCTTAGTAATTAGCTGCTTTTCTTTCTTTACTGTGCTTTTATTACCTCTGGTGACAGCTATTAACCTTAGGAACATTTCCATCTGTAGCATCCCTCCGAAATAGACTGTAGAGATGGTTTGTGGGAGGTAAAAATTCTCTCAGCTTTTGATTATCTGGAAATTGTTTAATCCCTCCTTCAAATTTAAATGATAATCTTGCTGGATAAAGTAATCTTGGTTCCAGGCCCTTCTGCTTCATGGCATTAAATACATCATGCCACTCCCTTCTGTCCTGTAAGGTTTCTGCTGAGAAGTCTGATGTTAGCCTGATGGGCTTTCCTTTGTATGTGATCTTATTTCTCTCTCTGGGTGCTTTTGGCAGTCTGTCCTTATCCTTGATCTTTCCCATTTTAATTACTATGTGTCTTGGTGTTGTCTTTCTTGGCTCCCTTGTGTTAGGAGATCTGTGGATCTCCATGGCCTGAGAAACTATCTCCTTCCCCAGATTAGGGAAGTTTTCAGCAATTACCTCCTCAAAGACACTTTCTATCCTTTTCTCTCTGACTTCTTCTTCTGGTACCCCTCTAATGCAAATATTGTTCTGTTTGGATTGGTCACACAGTTCTCTCAATATTCTTTCCTAGAGATCCATTTTTCTCTCTGTGCCTCAGCTTCTTTGTATTCCTCTTCTCTCATTTACATTTCATTTATCACTCCTCCACCATGTCTAATCTGCTTTTAATACCCTCCATTGTGCTCTTAAACTATTGGATCTCTGACTGAAATTCATTCCCGAGGTTCTTGAATACTTTTCTGTACCTCCATGAGTGTGTTAATGATTTTTATTTTGAAATCCCTTTCAGGAAGATTCATGAGGTTGATTTCATTTGAATCTTTCTCAGGTCTTGTATTCATAATTTTACTTTGAACCAGGTTTCTTTGGAATTTCGTATTTGTATATGGCACCCTCTAGTATCCAGAAGCTCTTCTCTCTGGAGCTGCTCAGCCCCTGAAGCAATGTTGGGGGTCTCAGGGCAGCGGTATTGGTGCCTGGGGGGAGGAAAGAGCTGTTTCCTGCTTCCTGGCTACTATGCCTGTTTCCACTGCCAGAACCAGTGGGCTGAGCACAGCAGTACAAGCTTCTATGCTTTGCATTTGTAGTTGCTGTAGATGGGGCTTCCCTCTGGCTGGCCTAACACCAGAGTAGGCTTTGCTGGTTTGCGAGCCAGGTGGGGCTGGCTGGGAGAAAGGCGCTGCAGGCTGCGTATCATGGAGGGGGTCCTTCGAGCTCTGTAGCCAGCCAGGGAGCTGGAGCGTCTGAAGATTGAGAAAGTTCCCAACCTGCTGGGCAGAGTGCACCCGGACAGTTTTGTCTACCTGTCCTTCTCCTGAGCAGTAAGCTCTGTGCAGTCCTTGCCCCTTTAGCAGCCCTCTTGCTGTTAGGAATGCTCTCAGACTGCCCACTTTTCTTTTGTCCCCAAGCAGCCAGATATGGATCCCTGCTTTCCACAAGTGGCTGGAATCTCAGTGTCTCCAGGTATTCTGCTTGTCTCAGCTTTCCAACCCCCTAATCAGGAGAGTGCCATGAAAGCACCATGAAATGTAGGTTTGTGCTCCCAGAGCAGATCTCTAGGGTTAGGTATTCAGCAGTGCCAGGTCTCCATTCCCTCCCCACTCCATTTCTTTTCCTCTCACCAGTGAGCTAGGGTGGAGGAAGGGCTTGAGTTCAGCTGGGCCATGACTTTGGTACGTTACCCTGTTCGGTGAGGTTTATTCTTTTCTCCAGGTGTATGCAGTTTGGCATAGCCCTCTTTCCTGTTGCTCTTTCAGGATTAGTCATATTAATTATATTTTCATATTATATGTGGTTTTAGGAGGAAGCCTCTGTCTCACCTCTCATGCCGCCATCTTTAATCCCCACCACTGCCTCAGCTTATTTTTTAACTTTACCTATATATTGTTGTTTTTTTTAACCTTTGGTCCTGATGAAGTAGTTTGCAACCTAATTTAGCATTCAGGCCCAGCCATAAACAGCATAGTAAAAGGCAGGAAGGATTCCATCTTAAAAATAAGATTGCATTTTAATACCCAGGAAGTTAGGAAGATTCTTAACTTACTCTTTAGCAAAAGGACAATAACTCAGCCCACCTTGGGGGCTGGGCAGTCAGTCTTGTTAGATATGCTCACAGACCAAGATGCTGGAGAAATCAGAGCATGAAGTTCCTTGTGTTAATTCTGAATATTCAGAGACCACTTAACAAGTCTGCATCCCCAGCCCTTAGTCACATTCCTGAAGAATCCTTAAAAGGGGTAACCCCCAACCTTTTGGTGTACTCCTCTCTCTGAGGCCACCTGCACTTTCTAAGGGCATAACTTCTCAACTTTAAACTCTCTCTTTTCAACCTGTCAGGGGCACTCCTCTATCTGTAGTCGCTGATACTTTCTTAAATTTTTTCTCTCCAACCTTTCAGGGTGCCTTTCCTTGCTGGGGTGGCCTGTACTTTTTCTCTCTTTAAGTAACTTTAAATAAAACTTTATTTCACTACTGTGTCTCTGCCTTTCAGTTCTTTGTTGTGGCAGAGAAAAGGACTGAGGAAAATACACAATGCTCCCCCAAGACTTTTGTTGACTTGGTTGTATGAGGATCACTAATGGTGCCTGCAAACTACATTTCTAATGCTGTGAAAATGAATAGGCTTTGGTGGTATATTCTACCAAGATAATATTACTCCAGTACATTATCTTCTCAGTTCTTTAGAGATTTAGTCATTTTCCATTTCTTTTATATTTCAAAAAATAATATTGAATACCATTAGAATTTAGAAGAGAGGGATCAAAAACATATATTTGGGCTTGAGATCACTAAGAGGGGTAGATTACAATATTAAATAGCTGGTACATTTAATAAATTTAGGAGCTTGTGAAATTTGAGCAAATACTTGAAGGAAATGAAGGTGTTAGCCAAGTACCATTTAGGGAAAGATTTCCAGGGAGCAGCTCTGAAGTGTGAGTGTGCCTGGCAGATGTAAGATAGAGCCAAGAGGCCAGAGCGGCCAGAGCACAGTGGGATGAGCTGGGGGGAGTGGTGGGAGAGAGCAAAGAGGTGCAGAGGTGGGGTGGGAGCAGACTGCATGGCATTTGAGGCCGTTGTGAGGACTTTGGCTTTGACTCTGAAGTAAATTGAGAGCCTCTAAAGACTTTTTGAACATAGATGAGGTATAATTTGATTTGCGTTTTAAAAGAAAGGATCACTTTGGCTGCTATTCTGAGCACAGTCTGTAGGAGGCCAAGGATAGAAGAGGGGAGACCAATGAGGAGCTCTGCAATAATGTAGAAGACAGACAGTAGTGGCTTAGACCAAGGTGGTAAAGCAGAGATTGGCTTCTGGCAAATTAAGAATATTTTGAAGATAGAGCCAAAAGAGTTTCCTAAGAGATTGGGTGTAGAAAGTGAAAGAGAAGACAAGGATGACTCTAAGAGTTTTTACACAAAAAGAAGAATGACGTTCGCCTTTATTGAGGCTTTGTGGGAAGAGTAGGTTTGGGATGGGAGATTTTGGAATTAACAGACAGATTTGGAATTTGCCAATTTCTTTGCCTATTAGTCATTTAACTGGAAATCTCAAGTAGCATAGACTTGTTTGAGGATTGAAACAGGTGACAGTCTGGACATATAAATTTAGGAGTTACCTACATCGAAATGGTATGCAAAGTCATGGGATTGAATGGGATCATTAATAGATGAGTATAGAAAGAAAAGATATCAAGGTCAGATCCTTGGAAGCACTCCAACATTACGAGGGGATAAGAGGAAGAACTAGCAAGGATACTGAGAAGAAGTAAGGCCCTTCATGGGGATGAAGTAGAAGAAAAGCAGGAGAGTGCCATACCCTGGAAAGAAAATGTATCAGAGTGAAGGAAATGATCAATCATGTCAAACACTGCTGATAAGTCAAGTGAGCATGAGGACTGAGACCTCATCATGGGATTTTCCAGACATCAAGGTAATTTTGGGAGAGTGGAGATAAAAACTTGATTTGATGGCATTACTTGAGTGTGACTATTGCATGTTGTTTTTGAGCGAGACACACCTGGTTTTGCAGGCACTTTCCCAGTGATAGGGAGCACGCCCCCAAGGAGGGAGGAGCCGGCATGCGACCTGCAAACCCTTGCTTATGGCCCCTTTGCCCAGGAATCATACTTCTTTGTGCCAGTGAAGAAAGTTGTGATTAGATCTCTTTGTGGGCTCATAATGCCTGCCCAGAAGAAATTAATAGGGGCAGAGCAGCTGCTCACTCTTAGGGTTATGGTATTGCTTCCAGCAGCTGAGTTGTAAGTTCTGGTAACCTTTCTGGGTCCTCTGCAGAATGAGTAAACATTAAATTCTAGGCCAGGGCCACTTGAGAGTTAAAGATGCTCAAGTAAAGGCCAGCAAAGGAGCAAATGCAGATTGTACATTACATTTCCCACTTGCACCGGCTAGGGAGTAGAGGGAGGAAAAAGGCTCTTTAATCTATTTCTGTCTGTTGGAGTCCCATAATTTTCATCTCTCTGAAATAAAAAGAATGAAATAATGATTTGAGCAAGAGAGGGAAGACCACCCCATTGTGTCAGACTTAAAGAGGGTTCAATGAAATAGGCAGGACAAATGGTATGTGCAAAGGCAGGGAGGCAGCAAACCTAAGCTGCAAAGGATTGTGGCAAACAGTCAGGATGAAATTAAGAAGTCCTAAAACAATTTACTGGTAAGTATGCAGAGGAATCTTGTGGTCAGAAAGTGAAATTCAGACTAAAGTATCTGAGGTGTGGGTGTGGGCAAAGGGAATTGGGAGATGGCTTACTTAGGAGGTGACTGCCCACAGGTTAAGGCAGCAGTGGTCAAAGTATGGTCCCCATGAGCAGCATCGTTATCCCCTGAAACTTGTTAAGGATGCAAATTCCCCAGTGCTACCTAGGACCTGCAGAATCAGAAACCTTGGAGATGGGGTCCAGCACTGTTTTAACAGATGATTCTGATTCTGCTAATGTTGAAAACTACTGGTCTAGGACTGAGCTAGGCTGATGGCATTTACTAACTGGAACTGGGGAGAATGTTAAAAATGTAGGAGTCAATACAGGTTTTAAGCTTGGATGAGTGGGAGAAGTCACTTGTTTAAACGATCTAACTATATTAATTATTCATTCCACTAAAAAAAAATAACAAAAACCTATTGGAAGATATTTTTCTAACAAGCTATATAGCTCTTTGACTGTAAGTACAGATAGTCATGTACATAAGAATATATTCATTGGCTATAAGTAACAGAAGCCACAAGTAACAGGGGCTTAAACCATAAAGTTATTCATTGTTTATTTGGCAGAAATTCTGAAGTTGGTCCAGGGTTGGTTCAGAGGCTCTTTGAGACCACCAAGTCCTCAGGCCAAGATGCCAGGCTTTTCTCTCTTTCTGCACAGCTTCCCTCTTGTTGGCACCCCGCTGGTGATGTCTCTCTTCATGGACACAAAGTAGCTGCCCAAACTGCAAGCATTATATCCTGGTAAACAGTACTGAAGTAGGGAGGAAATAGGTGGAAGCCAAAGTGCTTTCTCCTTGCATACCACTCTCTCTGTCTCACACCTCCAGAGACCTCTTTATGTGTCATTGTAGAAAACTGGGTCACATACCCATCCCTAGACAATCTGTGGCTTGTGGGACTAGCTTAGATCTATCAAGATTCATGCCTTAGGTTTAGGCCCATTGCCCATCCCAACAAAATCAGAGCTCAGTTGGTAAAGAGAATGGGGACAGGGCTGTAGAGAGGGCAACTAACAGTGCCCACTATAGTTACAAGGATATATACACTTAACCTCTATTTCCATGACCAGTAATTATTTTACTCACACAATGCCTTTCTCTAAGTAATATTCTAAAATTTCTACAGAATATTTCTCCTGCAGACCTTAACCGTGACAGTTTTAATAATACAGAGAAAATCATTTTTAATAACTTCACATTCAAGTTACTCTAAGTGGGATGATGAGATGTGAGATTTCCCAAGTTGGGCCACAAGCTACCGTGTGAACTAGTGCATTAGCTGAAAAACAAAATAAAACACCTCGCTGAGAGGTATTTTTGAAATGGCGTCATCGTTATTAAACAAATAGCAAACACTAATACTTCCCTCCTTGTGTAATTCCTTATCTCATATTAATTTGGGACAAATGTGTATAGTAGGTATAGTGATTAAAATCAATTTGTTCTATTCTCCTATGGGAGTCTATCCTAGAGCATCCCAGTCATCCTATAGTGGTACAAAATAAATGATACCTTATGTTCAGGCTGGAAAGTACAGTCTGTTGGGGGAGGGCCTGAATATTTCCTACAGTGTCCCTAAAGGGAAATTCTCATGTCTCTCTCTCTGGTCCTTTTTTAGATGTCAACCTTTTAGAAAGTGTTGACTGTCTGATCGGTCAGAGCTTGACACCACTGGGAAGAATATCATTAAGAGGCAGGATTGCTACCTTGAAAAGCCATGTATGTCTGTGGTCGTATTTTCTGTTCTGGCTTTTCCACCTGGTTTCTGCTGATAAGTGACTGGTGTATCGGATTCAGGGCAGTGGGGAAGCTGTGCTTGGGTGAAGAAGCCCTGCATGTTATGGGGCAGCCACCGCCTGCCTTGCTGTGAGCACAGCAAGAGGCGACTTCCCATTTGGGTTCTGTTCTTTGTGTTCACCCTCCTCTGGTTGACGATCCCACAAGGAGAAGCAGGGGAAATGGTAGGATTAAAGACACAACATGTCCTTAACATGGGCAGACATTAAGTTTTCTTCACAGTAACATCAAATGAGGTGCTGATTTGGAAACAAGCAAAAGTTCGTCATGACTGTAATCTTTACTTAAACCATGCAACTATATAGTAGAAATATTATGCTTTTCTTTCAAAAGTCAGTTTATTCAGGCCAGACCTGGTGTCAAGAAACAGAAACCTATTCAGTCAAAGCTAAAGTAAAAATGTGATGAATTGTAAAGATAACTATCCTAGGCAAATCCAAGGAAAACCTATACACAGCCAGGCTGTATGGAGACGGCGGCCCTGCCTAGCTCTCACAACCTCACGGGCAGGACTTTGTAGCTGGCTTTAGTTCACTTCCATCACTCAGACACCAATTTACTCACCCATTTTTCTCAGTTCAAATTTTTTGAAAGAGCAAGAGAATATCTGATTGATTCACTTTGAGTCAGGTAAGTCTATTCTGGCCCAATCAGTTGAGGCCAAGGTAGCTTGGACATCTGAGCAAACAGGGCCATGGAGGCCCGTGTCTTAGGTATGGCCTGAGGAAAGAAGCAGCTTCTCTCAGATTGTTGTACAGGCAGGGATGCAATGACTGATGCCTCTATTTTAACTTAGTTAAAAGGATAGCAATTGGCACCAAATTATTTATGAGAAAACGCAACAGTAAGCAAGCATGTGAGTGGATACAGGTAACACAAAGTGATCGCACTCCGCCCGTCTGTGTGTTCTGTCACTGTTACTCGTCTGGCATAATATTATCTGAGACTGAAATAAATCTTTCATATTATTCTCTCCTAAATACAGACATTCATGGGTCTTTCTCTTTGATATTGGTCTCTTCTACCCAGTTCCATTTACAGATTACACTCCCAAAGAGTTTTATAGTTCGTCTAATCAGATCTGTTCCTGTTACACAGTTTTGCCTTCAGAATCTGTAAAAGGAAGAGAATGAAAAGATATAAGTATTTTAAACATACAATACTGATTTGTGTTTTTATAAGCCTATTTTTCATTCTCTTCTTCCTTGTGTTTGCTGGATTCCCATATGCAGTCCTACTCAACAGCTGAGGAGAGTGCATGTGAGAAGGATTCGATGAGGAAAGTCAAACCACAGCCCTGTCCTTGGACATTTTCATAGAGCAAAACTAAGTTCTGGCCTCTGCCCTGACCTCAGGCTATTTCACTGAGCAGTTTCTCTTGGCTCCTTGGCTTCTCATCCTGAAGTCTGCAGCTGCACTGTCAGTTCCACGTCCTTTCCTGTTCCTGCTTCTCCTCTGTGGACCAGTTTCAATCCCCCATGTCTAGCCCCACTCCAAAGCCCATCATACTGTACGTTTTCAGAGATACAAGTTATATCTTTTGAAAATCTGGGCTTGTGGACATACCTGTGTCCATTTCCTTACTTATTCATTCTGAGGAAAGGCTTCAGTTGTTACTGACATACCTGGGTTATAAGAGTAGGAAGTGAGGTGCTAGGAGAGTCAGTAAGCAAGGCAGAGTCCCGCGGATGTGGGAAGAGGGAAGGTTTGAAAAGAGCTGTGTTGTAGGGACAGTTAATTTCTTCTACCCAGTTCCTTGTAGAGAATAAGAAAAGACTAATGTTTTGTCTATCACCTGCCGCTAATGAGTTCTTGACCTTGTGGCTTTTCAGAAGTGGTTTGAGGAATCAGATCTAAGAAATCCACTGCAGTAAATAGAGAATTAAAGGAGGGGAGTTGTTAGCATTTAAAGCACATGCTGTTTGCAGTGAGTCTTTCTCCCCTATCTTGTTCCTTCTATCCCAGGTTTCTCTAAATGCCTTGCTCTGTGTGGGAGCTGCAAGATGCCAGACCACTTTTATTCAGAGTCTCAGTGCATAACAGTGGCTTATCCATGGGCTTATACACATCCACTGGCTTACACATATGTATACACATCCTTGAGGAGACAAAAATTCCCAGGTTTTCCTTCTCAAAGAGAATTCTAACCAGGCTTTCTCAGTCTCTTCCTTTCGCTCACCTTCTGAGGAGGAGGCTGACTTGCCACTTCTGCTCCTTGGAGCAGTGAAGAATTGAGAAGGAAAGGGAAAGGCCACAAAGGGGAGACACAGGGCTAGAGCTGAGATTACAGTCTCTGGGGAAGGTCTGAGGTGAGTATGACATGTTCCAGTATTTTTTTAAAAATCGTTGACGTTTTTTATTCCTCCTTCAAAATGTTTATGGAGTATAAGAAAAGAAAGACTTATTTCAAAATTACTTTGCTGGACTATGTTCTTCTGATCACAGCATTGTTCTGTAAGATTGGACAATGTGAGTCATGACAGCTAGCATCACAGGGATTGTTTGTAACTCGCCTGACTTACCCTCTGACATAACTGGTTCTTTTTTTCCTTCTTTGATTAGATCAGCATACATGCTGTCCTTTTGTTCTTGCAAAATTAAATAATCTGTTGGTTTTAGAATATCACTAACAACTTGTGAGATGTTCTAAGCCAATGTTTATCAAACTTGCTTGGCCATGACCCACCGTGAAAAATGTGTTTTATGTTAGAGTCCGGTATGTGCACTTGTGTGCATGAAATGAAACAAAATGTTATGTGAAATAATACTTGCCCTTTTATAATTTATTCTTACCTTTTTCTTATGTTTTCTACTTGTCTTCTTCTTTTTATTCTATTCTATTCATTGGAAAAAAAACTTCTGGTCTCCTTACTTATCCTTTTCTTTTCAATTTTATTCTAGGAAGAATGCTAGTTATTAAATTGATTTCATGACCCACTAAATTTTTTTTAACCACATACCTAACCCACAAAATGGGAAACACAGTGTTGTATCTGATTCTAATGTTCATTCAACAAACAACCCTCAAAACAACCTGAAATCAACCCTATTTTCTCCACTTTATCACTACTAAAGTTTTTTGTCTATGTACAATGAGGACTTAGTAGAGGGTCTAAGAACCTAAAATTTTCATCAGCAGAGCTAATTCTGATGCAAAGACTTGGGAATACCTAGTCTACAATCTGGCTTCTTTTACTCCGCCCTGGAAAGCTGCCTGTTGCCTTCCTCGGATCATGTCTCCGTTCTTGCTCAGCCCTCTCACAGGGGCTCAGAGCCCTCAGTCCTGCCCTTGAGTATCGCATAATATAATAAAGCTGCCTCCCAGGTAGGTCCCTAGGGACACCTTCTCTCTGACTGGGCCTTCCCTATTCAGACTGGAACTGAGTTCACAGTGCTCCTCTGGATGGTGAATCGGTGCTCGGTCATCCTCTGGTGGGCCAGTGATAAAGCCAGGTTGATAATGATGAGCCTGACCCCATTGATTTCATGCTTTGTCCCACCACCCATCAGTCATTTTGCTGAGTTCTTAGTAATTCAGGCAAACAGCAGATGGCCTCTACCTTCCTTTTCTAGGGTTTCTCATCCTTTATGGATCCTCTGCTCTAGCCCAGCTAGTCTACTTATCTTCTAATACAACTGATACTGCCTCAGGCTCACACTTCGGGTCAAACCCTGGTCACCTGAAAGGTCTCCTTTGCCCGTGTTTTTTCCTTACAATCTCTTTTCTACCACCCCTCCACTTGCATGCACTCTTCTCACTAAATTACGCAAGTAATTCCTCCTCATCCTTCTAGACTCACCTCCCATTTTCTCTTTTCCTGAAAGCCTTTCCTAACACTCCCAGTCTACGTCAGGAGGCCCCCTATGCAGCCTCACTATACCTTGGCCTTTCTATCCTGACAGTTCTCTACTGAGCTGTGTTCATTTTGCTTTGTTGTTTCCCATGCTAGACAATGAGCACTTTGAGGCTAGAATAATGTTTAAGTTTACGTCCCTAATACCCAGCACAGTCTCATTCTGTTTTTTGAGGTAAAAACAATATAACCTGAAATCTATCTTAACAAAATTTTAAGTGTACAATGCAGTATTATAAACTATATGCACATTGCTGAACAGAAGATCTCTAGCATTTTGTCATCTTACATGACTGAACTGGCATTGTTTCTGAATAAATAAATGACTACTTGATTATCTTTAGCCATCTGAAATCCCAACAAGATCTCAGAATTTTATTAAATTTTATCCCTCTTACATTACAAGAATCTTCCCCTTCCCTGTGAGTTTCTAGATTATTACACTCTTTCTTTTCCTTTTATCTGTCTTGCTCCCCTCCCCCACCGTTTTTTGAGCTCTGACTCATTGTGTGTCTTGGCATTTACCTCTTTGTATTCTTATGGCTCCTTCCCCCCAGACATGTTTGTATGGGCGTAAATCCATGATTGTGTTCTCCAATGTCTCTCATAGTGACCAGCATATAGAAGGTACTCAATAACTAACTGGTAATTTCCTTTGAAGATTTCAATAGATTTTAAATATGACCTTACTTTGGGGGTATAGGATGAGGGTGATGAAAGACTTAACTCAGATTTCATGGCTACTGGGTGATCAAATTCCTTTCTTTGAATTTAGTGTTAAGCTTTGGATAAGAAGTGCATTTTTTTCCAGTTGACATACCCACCATCTGAGTCTCTTTGATTTTCCTGGTTGCCATTTATGGTACGTAAGGACTTTTCATCTTTTTTGGCTAAGTCAGTTTCTAAAAGTCAGGAAACTAAGTATCAGTTAATTGCAAAGATTAAAATAACTGAATCATCTCGATAAGTTCATAAGCAGAGATATCTGAACTCTGCAAAGGTCTGATTATTGTCAGTACTCTGACCATGTATATATACACACATATACACATGCTTTGACCTTTCTTAAAAAAAAAACAGCATAAAATCAGGTCACTTTCTTTCATGAAACCATCCATAATGCAAGTGTTATGGGAAATTTAGAACTATCAGTCAAGAGAATAAACTTTAAAATGACTGCTTGGTCGTTCCTTTCCATGAAAGCACTTTGCAGCTCTAGACTGCCACATGCAGGAAGCTGTACAAATGGCCTTTAACCTCTGAGAGTGAAAGAGTTCAAGTTAAAACCGTTTGCTCTCTGGGCTTCTGAGCCCACCCCTCCTCCTCCTCCGTGCTGCACTGGGGCTTTGCTTGGTTTGGCCCATCGCTGGTGACTTGACCACCTGCCCAAATTGCATCTGAATTCCCAAAGCCCACCCTCTGCCCATATAACCCTTTTCCTCCCTGTCTCCCTGCCCTTCCTACCACTGCTGGTATTTTGGCCTCATTAAACCCTCTCTGTTCAGGACCAAGAGCAGTCCTGTCTCCTGCCAGGTTCTTTTTACCAGTGAATCCATTCTGAGAGGTGAGCAACTGTTTTAATTGGGTGGCATCTGTACCATATTGGTTGTTAAATATTTCCATATCACCCTGCCTTTTATTTCTATTTATTACTCCCTTCTTCATCTAAATTAGACCCTTGTAGTCCATCACTTTATCAGTTTTCTTGCAATTATCTCCAATTTCTTTGCCTCACCTCCCTCCTTCTCAAATGCTATGTAACAAAACTATACTCATTTTTTATTCCCATATTCAATGCCAATAACCAAATCACCTTAGGCCCCATAGAGTGACACTAAAACAAGCACACACAAAAATATGAGAAAAATAAATAGTTGGGGGAGATAATTTGGTATTCTAAATAAGATCATCATGGAAATATTCAGCATTTTGTTGGAATGCAGTGTAGTGTTATTTTTATTCTAATTGCATTTGTTCTAATTTCAGGGGTGGCAATACACTCAAATACTTCCGGGCTTACTACAAACCATGCATCTAGGTTCCCACTTTTGCTTTTAGGCAGCCGAGCACCTCTGCAGGAAATAACAAAACTCTACCTGGGAGTCACTACCAATTCAGTCTCTAACTTCCACTGAGCCCCTAGCTCTGAAAAATAAATGTTTTTTTTCTGTTGTCCTTCTTTCCTTTTGTCTTCAAAGTTGTTTCAGACCTTCACCTCTTTCCCTACAACACTAGCCTTTTCTCTAGTCGTTGACCTTTGGGACCTGGTCTTGCTGCCTAGTTGTTCTGAATCCTTCCATTCTACACACTTCCTTATACCCACAGCCATCATCTCTTTTTCTTGGGCCTCAGCAGTGGAGATACCTTCTGCTGGAGGCTGATCTTGGGCTCTGGTTTGTTTTCCACTGCTGTCCTGAGGACCTTCCTCCTCAGCCCACTCCATTTTCATCTTCTTCCTCTCCAATGGTAGTTAAACGTTAACACCCATTCATCTAGCTGTCTGTCTACCTATTTATACTTTTGAATGTCTGAAACATGCACATGGAACAAAATTCAAAAGGTATGAGAAATCATGCAGTGAAGTCTTCCTTGCCCAGAGGATCACCATGGTTATCAACTTTTAATAACTGATGACTCCATATCCTCATCTCCAGCCCATACCTCTTTCCTGGCCTCCAGAGACATGTGTCATCACCCCTCAGACATTCTTACTTAGATGATAGTACTTCCTTGTGAGTTTATGGTTACAGAAAATGCCAATAAGAAAAATGAGCTTTTAAGTTTATTTAAAAGTAAATGTAGTGTTGTGGGTTGAACTGTGTCCCCAAAAAGATATGCTGAAGTCCTAATTCCTGGTAACTGTGAATATGACCTTATTTGGAAATAGTGTTTCAGCAGATATAATCAAGTTAAAATGGGGTCATACTGGCTCTAAATTCAATGACTGGTATCCTTATAAGGAAAGGGGGATTTGAAAACATAGACATACACACACACACACACACACACACACACACACACACACACACACACACACATATATATGTGTCTATATAAATACACACACTAGAAGAGGGAGGGGAAGGTTCTTTCCTAGGCCCTTCAGTGGCAGCATAGCCCCGGAAACACCTTGATTTAGGTGTTCTATTGTCCAGTCCATGAGAGAATAAATTTTTGTTTTAAAACATCCAGTTTGTGGTAATTTGTTATGATAGCCTTAGGAAACTAATACATATGGTGCACACCAAACTTAAAAGGTCATGGTGTTTTTAAGATGTGCCTTCTCTAGCATTCTTATGAAATGCTTTATTTCAAAGGGTACACTGAACCTGGAAATTTATTTTGTCGGAAATTTATTTTGTGTCAAATTATGGATTTATTTAAGTGTCAAAATATGGATTATAGTTACCTGTATTAAGTAGTGACTCAGTTTTAACAAATATTTCAATACTCTTTCACTAGCAGCCCAATAAAACATCACATCTAAAAGTTTACCTGATTGATATGGCTGAAAACTTATCAAATCTCCAAGAGCAACAAGTTTTTCCTGTTGAAAAATTTTATAATCAGAGAATTAAATGGCCACAATGACTAACTTAATTATTCTTTAACAAAAAAACACTCTTAATTTTTAAGTAACCAACAAATATTTTTTAACATACCAGAAATTACATAAAATAATGAGTAGTGTTCTTTTGCTGATTTCTTCAAACTTTTATCCTCCTTACTGTTTTAGGAATATGATGAACACTGAACCCACAGAAAATCACTGTATGCCTTGGCCTAGTGGACTCAAGTTAAGGTCATTATCAAAGTCAGTTCCCTTGTATCTATTCTGACATTACCTGAAGTAGATCACTTGTTATTCTGGTCATTATTTTTTCATTTATTTTGATATCTTTGAGATCTGTAAGAACCACCCAAGTTCCATTCTCAAACTTCACAGGCATAGAAAAGACGATCCCTTCAGGAATCCCAAATTGGCCTGTAGTGAGCGATCCAAGCACAGCCAAACACAAGCACCGTTAGGCATTGTAGACAAGGACAGGCAGCGTACATGATTTTTAATGAAAATGGTGGGATCACATTTCTGGAATTCCTTCCCAGGGTGGCCTGAAACACCTACCCTAGAAGTATTGATTGGGCACCTCTCCAAGTTCTGACCATTCCCCTTCTGTGTGCCACTCAGCAGGAAGAACCACAACTCTGTTTTTTTATACCTTTTGGTCTAGCACTTCAGATCCTCTGCCTCTGCCTCAGGGGCTCATGTTGTCTTTCTCTTCTGCCTTGTCTGGATCCCTTTAATCTTGCTTCCTGGGGCTTTTCCTTGTCCTTCTAGGTACCCATGAGCCCCAGGCATTTGTCCAATCTCCTAGCCTACCATAGCAGTCCCACAGCTAGCATGGGATGACAGGGCTTGGAAAAAGAGAGGGCGGGAAACTTGATGACTTCCTCGCAGCTCAGTTCCAAGTTTGGATGTGCTCCAAATAAAAAAGACTGATAATCCTTAGTACTAACTGAGCAACATTCACATTAAATTGCCCTCCCCACCTATTTTTGTGCCTCAATCAAATAAGAAAATTATTCTTGCCATTCTAGTCATCAAAAGTGTCACTAGAGCAAAAAATTGAGGATAATCAAGAAGCCAGGATCTAAAAGACTTCCTTAAAGGTACCTCAGGTCCTCTATTCACTCTCCATTTGCTGTATCTGTAAAGAGCCAGACTTATGGGAGGACACATAAGAGGGTTTCCCTGTATGGTATGGTTTCAGGGACACAATGATCACCTGCTCCTTGACCTCAATATTGCATTATTTATTGATGATTCCTAAAGAAGTTAATTTCTTTTTACAAATAAAGATAAGGCCTTAAATGCCTATTTCAGTGAAAAGGCCACATATTGATATGAATTCACATCATGGGGGTGCTCGTGCATCTTAACTCTAATTGAGCTGGCTCCACTGAGCATCTACCCATGAAGGAGCAGCAAGAAGACCCAGCCAAAATGCTGCCCTAGGGCGCACACACACTAACAGAGGGAACAGATGCAGCTAAGCACATCACCAATAAATGCAGGCTGTAATATGTTCTCTGATAGAGGATCAAAATGATCAGTGAGTAGAGAGGAAAGACAGATGCATGTTGACTTGGGGGATTTGAGGATATTTCCTTGAGCTGCACTGTGTCATTGGAACAACTGGGAGGATGGTGGTTCCTCTAATAACATAAGGAGCACAAGAGGTGGATCAGACTGGGGAGGAAGACCATAAGTTCAGTTTGGTGTGTGTTAGTTTAAAGTGACAGTATGACATCCGGGTGACAATGTTTCAGTCTAGGGCTGAGAGGGATGTCCAGGCCTGAAGCTTCGGAAGTGAATGAGCTCGCACAGGGAGAAAGAAAAGCACAAAAGGAAGAGATGGTTTAGGTAAACCCTTCAGAACAGGACACACCAACTGTTCTCTGATTCCTACTTTTCAAAAATGGTATAAGTCCTCTGAATAGTGTTTAGTAGATTAAAGCAGTAAAGCTGTAAACATGCTTATACAGAATTTGTAGATGGAGAGCAAGCTTTCCGCATTCTTGTTGCCCTAACACCTGGGTCCTGATGGGCTCTGCATCCTGCCTCTGTCTTTGCTCCTATGGCTCCTGTGCCCGGATGTTGTTCCCACACTTAACAGCAAGTAATCACTACTCAGACTTAAAGACTTCCGCAGTGTCATCTCCTTTATGAAACTTGTCCTGATTCTTCCAGCAGCCTGCCCAAATAAAACTGACCATGCTCTCCTTTCCTCAGTTAGGGTACAGCGAGAAAAACTTGATAGAACTATTTTGTTTATGTATCTGGCTCTCTTGTACTCTTATAGGATTCCAGAAGGTGGAGGACAGATCTAATACCTCTGAGTGTTCCCAGTGCATGCATACAAAATACTGCTGAATTTCTGAATGGATAACTGAATGCATACATGAATAAATGAATGGTTGTGGAATTATGAAAATCCAGACAGCTTACAGACCATGTTAAAAGGTAGACAGGTGGGGATGCAGAAGTAGGAGTACATGGAACACGTGGAGGTTTTAAAATATTACAGGATATGAAAAACCCAGATTTACCTTCACTTAATACTCCTAAAGACACAATCTCCCCCGGTGGTGAGCCATGGTACCAGTATTTCAATGTAGTGGCTATGCTGTGTGCTGCTAAGATGCCTCCAAATTGTCTTCCTGTGGTGGTCAACTTTTTAAGAGTTGCCACAAATTCCTGGTTTATCCACTCACTATAAGGAGAAAAAGAAACAATTTTACAACGGAGGGAGGAAATGGAAATGAAAAAGAATGTTCTTTGGGTCAACGGATCTAACTATAAGAAAGCATCTCTCCAAAATAGAAATATGACTTTTTGTGACCCTTCCTCAAGCTTCTTTAACCCCATTAAAAAGCCAGCTGAAAAGTGATGAGATATAGCAGAAGGGAGTCCCAAAGTTTCCTAGTAAGCATCTGATAATATAAATATGGCACACAGAAAAGTGGTCAAAGGCTGCAAGACAATTACTTTTATTACAAGGAATTTATTCTATGTAGATGCTATTTTGGAACCAGTGGTATCCTTCATTTTAAATAAAATAATATCATAAAATGTTAAATCATTCACATTGAGAAATAGGGAACTAATTAAGTTTTTATAATCTGAAATGTAAACTCAGGGACTAGCCCACCTGGGCTAGAACAAACACTAAATGGCTTCCCCTGATGAGGCAGCGCGATTCAGCTCCACGAGACACGGCCCTTATGTGGCAGCCAGCACGCAGGCACCAGGCTCCAAGAGGGTAGACCCAGGACACACAGTTTCTAGGCATGGATGCAGTGCCTATGTTCTGAGGAAGGGAAGGTGAGTAGGGACGACGGAAGGAAATGCTGCATCTGAGAATGTACTGCAAAGTTTAGAAAAATGCTTCCAGGCCCTCTTCTGCCTCATCATAATGGTACCGTTGACTGTGACAGGTGCAGTTCTAAGTGCTTTGCATACGTGAATCCATTTCATCTTCCCGACAACCCTATAAGGCCCATACTATGTCACCATTTCGACTTTGCAGATGAAAAACATGAGGCACAGAGAGGTTAAGGAACTTCTCTGAAGTTGCACAGCGAATAATTGTCTACGTGAGAATTCCAACCTAGGGGCTTGGTTCTAGACACTGTGGTCCTCACCACTTCTTGATTCTGCCTCTTCTGGGACCAAGCACTCCGCATGGCCTGGGCCTGCTCAAGATCCTAATCCCTTATTCCCAAAAGTGCTGCAACTGATTTCAACTTGTATAAATATCTCTGTCTTTATGTTAAATAAGACTCACTTTACATATGCTTGCTTTAGAGATAATCTTAATGGAATATATGAGCTGCTTTAAGGATAATCTGAAATAAAAAAATGCATAATTTCAAAATCAAATAAATTGGAGGTGGGGATTAGCTAGTTGAAATTCTGTGAAATTAGCCATTTGTTCAACAGAGAGTATAAATAAAGATGAATGTGAACAATGCTAAATTATTTTCGTACAAAGATTTGTAAGATGATTTAAGATTACAACAACTAATACACTTATTCAACATTGTTAGCATACTTCACTGAAAAATTTACTATACCTATCAAAAATCAAGCTTAAAACAGGGCGTGAATAGTGAGGAAGTCCCCAAATAGCACTCTCATATCCGTAAACTTTGGCTTTTCTCAGATCAACATAGTTATTTCCAGTAATATTACCCCAAATTATCACATCTTTGATGCCTGTGAATAAAAACAATAGAAAATTAATGTACCAATGGGTGTTAAAATTAAAAACTTGCCTGCAAACTATTTTTTGTTTGTGTGTTTGTTTTAGGAGTGGTCCTTTTGCTGTAAAACAGATCTAAGTTTATGCTCCCGAAAAATGTGCAAATGATGGGGATCACCTCCTTAATTATTAGACTGGCAATTCCTCATAATGTCTATAAATAGTGTAGGCATATGATTGAATTCAAGAACTACTGAAGGAAATGTTCCCTGAAGAATATTATTACTGAAAATTATACCACTGGTCTGGTCCTAACTTCACTACTCGTGTTTTCCATTAGGAGAAATTTTGATCTGCTTTGATTCTGACAGAGTCTTTGATTTTAGACTGGAAGAGAAATTTAGGCAAATCGCTTTAACTCCCGGTGGGTTTCCTTTCCTGCGGAATAAGGGTGTTGTAATAAAAAGACCCTGAGAAACATCTTAATCAGCAAACAGTTAGTGAATTAGCTTCTATGTGTGAAGCACTTTCAGATGGGAGGCTTAGCAGAAAACAGATCAGCCCAAATCCTCGCAATATTCTCGGGTTGAGGAGAGTGGGTGAGAAAACAGCTACTATAACACGTGATATACACTATGAAAAAAAAATTAGGAGGATGGGATTAAAGAGAAATAAGGATTGGTGTTTAATATGATTCCATAATTGTGGATTTTCTAGGTATGTCATATCCAAAGTAAAAATAAGTAATTTTATTGACTTATTAACTTATTTGCTTAAAAACTTAATTCTCTTATACTGTCATACCACATCCTATTGTGGAGATTAAATTCTTTCCTGTTCTGTATGAGGTAAAATTGTTGTTGGCTTCAAGTAACAGAATATTCTACCTGCTTGGCTTAACTAGGAGTTTACTTTTCTCAGATTAAAGTTTCAAAGACATTAGTCTCTTAGCCTTCCTCTCATGGTCCTAAAATGGCTGCAGCAGCTCCAAGTATCACATTCTCACACAGCTGTGTTCAAAAGCAGGCAGCTGGGGAAATAATTTTTCCTATCAGCTCCAAGGCTCTTCAGAGCCTTAAATGCCCTGAGTTATGCTGGAGAAAATTATAATGGACACCTGCAGTTTTTTCTTCCTACCATCTCTTCCTACTTTCTTTCTTTAACAACATCCTGATTTTTCTTTAAATAACTACCCTTTTGCCAATTTCAGCCCATATGGTTTGGGTGGAGCTGTCCTCACCCCTTAGGTTTATCAATAGGCACGAGCCCCAGATTCTAGATTCTTGGCTACAGTGATTGATTTGGAGATGGGTAGGTAGTCCCAGAACAGCCAATGTGATATCACGCTAAGGCTTTTGTACAAAGAATTGAGAGAGAGAGCCCTCTTTCTTCTGGGGTAGGTAAGCTACAAATGTACGAGTCTGGGGATGTCAGTGGCCATTTTGCCGCTTTTTAGAGAGAGCCTTCCTGAGAATCAAACCAATGCTGAGGAAAGCAGAGACGAGTGATAAGCCAAGAGAGAGCACAAGCCAGACTTGACATCATCATTTGAGCCCCAGCATCCAGCTGTGTCTGCAGTAAGAACTACCTTTTGCACTTTTCACTCACATAAGAAGTTCTCTATCTGACCCCAGTGACTTTGAGCGGAGTTTCTGTCACTTGCAACAGAACTAAGCCAATGCACATGGCCTGAGAAACAGGGTTATGTGTGACTGAACTCAAGGGATGTCCTGAAAGGGCATGCTACTCACTTGGCATCTGTAATGTTCCCTGACTGATTCTCTTTGATGGTTGTTCTATTTCATTCCCTTTGTTTAACTTCTTTGTTGTTGTTGGGTTTCTACTTTGACTGCTGATCCTCTAATGTCTCTTTTCTTTCCCTAACTTTTCTGCTTCTCATATGCTTATTGGCTTTGAGTGCAGCAGGGCATAGAATTTATGGCCCCTCACCAGCCCTACAAAAGAGCAGCTTTCTAGTTGAAAGCCCCTGTCATGTTTTAAATTGTGCAACACTGCCTTTTCTTGACATGTTCATCAGTGTATCATAGAGCTTTTATGATAAATCAGTGCTACAATACACAACAAGGTTGACAACAGAGATAAAATGATTAACAAATGTTTTCCTTTCCTACTGAACAATTTTGGTATCAGTTTGGCTGAGGTATGCAGTGACACTGGGGTGAGACACTCAAGATTTATGTGCTAGAATACCAGAAGTTATGATTCTAGGGCTTCAGTGTAAAGAAATGGGTAATACAGCCCATGTTGTCATGTGTTAGGGACTTAGAAGTCCTTTATGCCCTGATTTAGGGCATCCTAGGCTCACATCACTGTCTTCCCAATTTTGCTTGAGGGATGCCTTGCACCTCCTAGCATTCCCAACAGACTCTGCTGGGACTGTGCTGCACCTGCTCCATAAGGGCCTGAATAGCTAAAATTTGTCAAACATGACAAATATTTTTGAATACAGCACTCCCTTTTTAAATACAACGATCCATATTCCGATCCAGTCTCATCATCCTTATAGGATTCTGATGACTACAAAGAATAATAGGAGAAACTGATTGGATCTCACAATCTCATTGACAAGTTTAATATCCTTGCAAATGTTTATCAGGTGCCAGCTGCTCTTCTAAGTGCTTTAAAAATATTATCTCTTTGAATCCTCTCATCAGTTCTAGGAAGCAGGTGCTATTAACACCCACATTTTACAGATGAGGAAACAGAGGCATGGCAAAGTTAAGTGATTGTCCATTGTCACTCAGGTGGGAAGTGGGATAGAGCCACTTTAACATAGACTTGATTACTTTTTTAAAAAGCACTGATTATTTTAGTTGACTGTTATCATGGAAAAAATTAATATTAGGTTTCAAAGTATTACTTGAAAAATATTAATCTTATATTAAATATTTCTTTTTTAGTATTTTATAATGATGGACAAAGTCAGATATTCATGAAAGACAGAAACAAAAACTATTTGCACAATAGTCAAATCGCACAATGAAGTTCTTTGTGTTTGCTTCATACTTCCTATTCCAGGTATCCCAAATGATCCTAGAGGATACAGGGTTCTTCCTAGCTGCTTTGAAATCACATTATTTAAAAACAAAAACAGACACAGGAGTTCACTCACTTGAGGGAGTTGTTTTCAGTTTTCTGGCCAGCACAGCTTTAGCTTCACCTTCCACCCCCAATGCAACAGCGATAATATTACGGGCGATGCTTGGGGCATATTGCATAAGCAAAAATGTCTTAAGATTCACAAAGGTTTTTCCTCCTACAATAACTCTGACGGAAGCATGCGCGTTCTTCTCAATCAGGTACCCGTACAGCCTACACAAAGGAACCCTGCTTTGGATGCAGTCCTCTAACGTGTATACCTCCTTGTTGGTACACTCGTCCAGAATGATGACTACGTGGGCCTGGCGGAAGGCGTCCTCCACTCTAGTGCAGAAGGAGACACTCCGGAGTAAGGGGGACACCAGGTCCCAAGTCTCCGTCAACAGGAGTTTCAGATATTCTTCTGCCTGCTTATTGTCAAATAGATTTATGCTAATTTCTGTTTGCATTCCAAACACTTCACCGCTTGTCAAGATGGGAATTAGGTTGTAGCAGGCAGGAGTAGAAGCACTGATAAAAATACAAGGCCAGATTGTGAATGGTTACAACTTTCACCCCATTTAAGCCTTTATTCTCAAGAGACATTTCTGTATGTGCATTAATAGGGTGATTTACTATGTTAAATTGGCATACACAGTTGAATAGGCATTTTTAAGGCAGAAATCAAACCAGGACAAAAGAATTCTCACTACTAGCCCCTGGCTCTGGCCATCTAAGAATAACGTCAAAATTAGAAGTGCACCTGTTTACAAGGCTTTTCAAATGAAATAGAATATTCAGAAAGTGAAATTTAAAAGAACTTTCACATCACGCTAATTACATGTTCATATTTTGTCTTAAAAGGATAGAAAAATAACAAGTTTAATTTAACCATAGCTCTTTTCTATTTTATACCTTTATCTACAAAGCAATGACATTTTTTTGAAAAGGACCATCTTTTCTGAATCCTTATGAATAAGCCTCGGCCAACATCAGTTAGGCGTCATGTACCTGCACCCACCTTTCAGCAAGTATCCAGGTACTCTGTAGCTTGGCTACCAGCCGGGGGCTGAGTGACCCCTGAGGGGAGTTCAGAAATGCACCTGGGCATTTTTGGTTTTCATAGTGGGTTTGGGGAGGAGTACAACAGTATCTCTACAATTTTAATCCTTAAAAAATTATCTAAAATTAAATATGGGTTTTAGGTTCATGTATTTTTACTATATCATTCTTAGGTTTTTTTTTCTATATTCGATACATTTTATAACAAAAACTTTTTCAAGTGAGTGTCTATATTAGAATACACACATGTGTGGTGGGGAGGGCAGTTTGCGAGGTGGAAGTTGGGGGAAGGAAACGGGGAGAGAGCAAGAAGAATAGCAAGACAAAGAGAGACAGCACGCAAAGACAGAGAGAGCAGGCGATGACATACGGCATGCCCCAAGACCTAGAGTAATGAGGGGCGAAAGTGAGGGGTGGGGTGGAGGTGTAAACCCTGACAGATTTTTTTTCTTTTAAGTAATGCAAATTCCTGACTTAAACTTTGACTGCCAGGGAGGCATCCTCTTCAAAGATGGCTGTCTTGAATAAACACACTGCCAGCCACTGACTAGATAGACAGCCAGGCCGCCTCCCCACATGGAGGCTCCTTTGTTTTAGCAATCTTGGTGATTTCCGTAACTGACCACTCGTTTTGTCTCTTCCTGAGCTTTAAATTCCTGCTCTTGGTTTTAATTTCCCCAGTAAGAAGTGAGCCTGCGAAGCCTAAGTCCCTGAGTGCTTGCATGTTCTTGCTCTTAACCTTCTCTCTCCTGCCTCACTCTGTGCCCTCAAGTGTGCCACATAATTTCCAAAACTTTGAAGTAATAAACCCTTATTTTCCAAGTTTCCTGATGGTTAAGGGTGAGGGCATCTTGCAATCATAAGATCCACACAGGCCAGTCCAGCCTCAGCATTAGTTACTGATAGGCTGAGCCTGGCACACAACAAGGGGTTACAGAGAATGAGCGCCAAGCAAGAGCCAAGGAGGGCGCTGGCAGGCTGGAAAGAGGGAGAGGGCAACAGCCAGTGCGATGGGGGTGGGGAAAGTAAGCAAGGGGAAGAGAAAGAAGGACAGCAAGGCAAGGAGCAGGATGAGAGCCGCAGAGCATGAAAGACACAGGATGAGGGGACAAGAGCTGGAGACAGTCACCAAAGTAATTTCTTCACTATAAAGTTGCACTTAGATTCACTATGTGTGTATATAAATATTATCTAAAACTCATATATGGGGCTATAATGGGGGACATATATGTATAAATACACCTATCTATCTAACTAGCTAGCTACCTATTTATCTATCCATCCATCCATCCAAATCTCAGACTTGACATTCAGCTATTCTTCCATCATGGAATTAATCCCACATCATTGTCCTTTCTAAATACAAAAAAACCAAACTCATAGACCCTGGGGTTTGATTCTCCCACCTGGTGATCCAGACCTGCAAGGGGTTGATGAGACCTTTCTGGTCTTCTTCCTCCAGCTCTTCTGCTATGTGTGTCTCTAGGTTCTCTTGAGCAACTACCTTCATCAGCTCAGTCGTCATGCTAGGGGTGACACTGTAGTAAAGCTAAGTATCGGAAAAGGAAAAGTCAACACCAGAGAGAGAGATAATTAGATGACAATGGCTATGATGGAAAGTTCTTGTTTAAAGCCAGAACAGAGTTAAAAAAGAGAGCTGAGAGAATACCTTAGAAAGGAAGACATGTGAAAAATAATGAGAGAGAATGACAATGTTTCAATAAACAGAGAAGTCAAATTAATTTATATACCTGGGCATGCTCCAGGAATTCATTATATCCTCCCAAAAGCAAACCTTTCCCTCCACGATCCAACAGCTCTCTCCAGATGATGGGGGAATTTCGGTGACTCCACTTATTCTTTTCACACAAATCTTTCAGCCATTCCTATTGGGTGATATTCCATGAGAAGTCACACACTGAATCTGCCTCAGAATTCAATACTTTAGAATTTAAACACTAACTACCTTGTTTTTTATTACTACTGTGCATAAGAAAATTTAGATATCTTTAGACTGTCAAAATGTAAATATAGAAAATAGTAGCATTAAGTAACAAATTAATCAAATAAGAAAGAATATTCTTCAAATCCCTTGACCGAGTAAAGGCCAACTGAATAAAGGTACTGACAGTTGCTCTCTTTGCTGAGGAGACAAGAAGTATAAGTGTTTAGCTTAAAGAGAGACCAACTCTTCCAACTCAACTGATTTCAAAAATACTTCAGCTGATTCTTTGCTTTTCTACTGTATGAGATATTTCCAATCTTAGGGCCATAACAATATGATATTGCTTTCAAATGTGTAGATATAGTTTACATCATTTAGATTGAATTGATTAGCTCAAAGTTACCTGGGGATGTCTGACAATATTTATTAGAAAAAGTTTAAATCATCATTATCCGATTTGTGTAGACTAGGCCTCCCAATGACAAGAAGTGGGTAGAGACAGAGAACAACATCCTATGGGTAAAGGACATGATAGCATTCTTATCTTTGGAGGCATATGTAATGAAACTACTTACAAATCAATCTTAGAAACTAATTCCTTTTGCTGATGTTGAAGAGATCTCTGCCTTTATCCCACCTTAAAGCAAGTAGTGCTGCTGTGAGGCTTCCACCAGAGTCCCCCTCGTCACAGCAGAGCCGGACCAGCGAAGTGCTGGGCTGCTGGAGGAAGGGGCTGTTGCCGGGAAGCTGGTCCCTGAGCACTAGGAGAAACCTCAACCTGGACCGGCTGAGGGCTCTTGACTCTGGACGGGAAAGAATTCTCCAACGGGTCAGACGAGTATAGGTAAGGAAGGAATTCATTAAAGTGAGAGCTGCCTCTAGGCAGCTGAGAACAGGGAGAGATCTTGGCCAGCCCCCAAAAGATGACACTGGGGTTCTTGTTTACAGAGTCAAAGAATGAACCTTGCAAACGCTCAAGGTAGGCAAGCAAGCAGTTAGCTCTCCATTGATAGAAGCAAAAATACCGAAGTCCCAGGCACATACTGGGAGGAGCAAGGCTGCCTGCCCCTTACGGGCTCAGGTCTAGGGGTTTTATGCCTGTTGCATGGACTAGGCATGTGAAAAATAATGAGAGAGAATGATTCTAGCCAATCATACTAAAGGTCATTTCTATTTTTAACTAGTATTCCTTGGTCAAGCTAGTGAGCTACGTGACTTAATAGTCAGTAAAAATGGTTCTTTATTACAGAGGTTCAGTGAGAACCTTCTTATACATTGTTGCATTGTTTCAGCTGCAAGTCTCCTTTTTCACATTTCCAAGGTCCTTAGTAAGCGTCTCGTTTGTCCTTCCCAGGGCCCTTGTCTTGCTCTAACTGGACACGGGCTGTCCCCCTGTTCTTCCCTGTGTCAGGACTTTAACCCAGAGGGCCTTCAGCACCAAGCACGGCATGTTGATGTCCTGGCAGGAGCTGGGGGAATATGTATAGGATGGGATCTGAGGGGCTAAACAAGACTGGATCATAAAAGTTGAACAAGGGAGAATTAATCAATAGGAATCACTCTTCTGCAATTCAAGAGTGTACACCCTGGCAAGGACTTCACAAGATAGTGACAACACATTGCTAGGATGGCTTTCTGAAGTTTGGAGAAAGTGATGGTTCACACTGTGAAAATTAATACAGGGAAACCTCCCTGACGTGACACTGGCAGGCCAAGCCAGTGCTACTTCACTACCAGCAGGAGGGTGGAAGATTTGGGTCTCCTCCTGAACAGCTCAGCCAATGAGAAGCCACACACTTGGAACTCCTAGTTTATTTCAGTGGATATTTTGTTTATAACAGCGCTTCTCAACTGGGTACGTCCTCTCTGAAAGAGTGTTCCTATCTTTTGTTCTCTGGACTTGCCCATGGTTTTGCCACAGATTGCATGTCCTGAAGTGCAATTCTCTGCTATTCCTGAATAAAGACATTTTTGCTGGTAAAATAATGGACTGTTTTATTTTTAAGGTAACAACATGAAATGAAATAGAAAAATAAAAATGCCAGAACTGCCATGGAAGACAATGAAAGAAGGAATCAAAAAGCTTACAAAAAGTGGACATGCTGGAGTGAATTTGGTACAATGCAAGGTTGGAAAACCTGCTAGTCAACTGTGTTCTCAGCCTACAGTCACCAAAACGATAAGGACTGCACTGGGGAGAGGGGTCTCAGGATCACTGAGAAGTGTGGCGCATTCTAGGCCAGGGCTGTTAAAGGACATGTTGTTGTAATGCTGGACTCCCTGGCAGTTGGGTTGATAGAATCCTGAAACAAAACAGGTCAGGAGGCAGTGTCCATTAGAGAATTAGAGAACATCTGTTGTGAAAGAAGCGTGAGACAACCAAGCAGGTAAGATGATTTAGATGCTGAAGGTGTGATGGGCTTACAAAGGACACAGCCCTACGGAGGGAGCTACCGTTCACCAAAGCTGATCTAGCCAGCCTGCTGCTGAACATCCAGTGTGCCAGAACAGAGACCAACACTGATGCCCTGATAATGGCACTATCCCTTGAAGATGCCAACTAGCCTCTTGGTGACTTGTTGATTACATTGGGCCCCTTCCACCTTGGAAAGGGCAATGATTCCCTTTGACTTGATTCAGCACATATACAGCTAAGGAAGCTGCAGGCAGCAGCTTGGAGGCTAATACCTTGCAAGGATGGAGCACCATCTTTCAGGATGCAATATATACCATAAATCAGCATAGTGTTTTGCCCAAATAGGTAGAATACATGAATTCAGAAGCCAAGGGATGAAATTAAGAGTGAACCTGTCTACCATTGCTCCTCCTTGGGGAATCTGTGCTTCCCTCAACCCCCTCCTGTAGATACTATGGGTCTGGAGATTCTAAATCCCATGGTAGGGCTGCTTTATCAGAAAGACTCCTATTAAAGTCTAAGCTATGGCTGCCACTTGGTCACTTTGAGCTCTTGTGCTAAGAGGCCAGCAAGCAAGGAAAGGAGTTACCATCCTGGGAAGGGTAACTGGTCCTGCTAATTGGAAGCAAGTAGGGCAGCTACTACCCCATGTGGGCAGGAAAGACTTTGCCATCTAGGTGATCCACTGGGGCATTTTTGGTACTGCCTTGCTCAATTTTACAGCAAACAGGCAAGTACAACAGTCACATCTTGGAAAGGAATAGATACTAAGGCTCAGATCCCTAAGGATATAAAGCTAGTCAATAGAGCTAGTAAGTCACCTAGACCAGCACTGAGTGAGGGGAATCTATAATGGAGAGTAAAAAAGAGGTGATGAGTATCATTAAAGCCCTGAAAAAATGTGCAGGGGAGACTGCAGGCCATTTGATGAACCTTGCTCTTGTAAAGCTGCCCCAGGGAAAGACGCCAACTGGAATCCCAGAAGGGCTATTCTCAGATGGAGCGCGTGTGAACTTACATGGAGCGCATGTATCCAAAAGGCACAACTGGATAGTAGAGCAGATCCATCTTGTATAGTCCAGATTCCCCTTCATGATCAAGGCACTCATTCCCTCAGCCACCAGGTAGACTGGCTGCTGATGGCTCAGTGCTCAGTCTCCAGGAATTGACCTCAGTCCAAGGAAGTTCCCTTGCCTAAGGTTAATTCCCTCCCCCAAGGGCAGCCCCAACCGTTAGTAACTGTTAGCTGTGGGAGTACAACACCCCAGCCCCCTTGCCTATATTTGGGGTCGCTCTGGAGGGTCAGCCCAACTTCAGGGTCCCTTCGTGGGGCCAGCTGAGCCTTCTGTTGCAGCTCTTAGGCACTTCACCTTCTCCTGTTGCCCAGCCCTGCTGCTCCCATTCCTTCCCAGGATGTTGTTCCCAAGGGCAACTCCTCAGTAAAGGAAACTCCTTCACCCAGATATCCATCTCAGGCTGTTTCTGGGGAAACAGTCCCCCAAAAGGGTATTTCAGATGAACAAGTCCCTGATGTCATTAGAAATCACTATGAAAGAGAATTAACAGTTTAAAAATTCAATATAAGCTACCTGGTTTCTTGGGGGGGAAACCAGCCAAATTTATTCTACATATTGGTTAGGGTCTTCTTTGTTCTACTGGGTATTAGGGGAAAGTGCATAAATAATATTTTGAGACTGATAACTGGAATTTATTAGTATTAAAACATCAACAGTACATGGGCATGTATTGTAAAGGCTTACCTCCCAAACATGAGGATGTTGTGTAATTTTAGGTATCCGAAAGTCAGGAAGATTCTTTTGCAAGTAGTCTGCTAGAAGTTCTGCTTTAGCATAATATGGGCAATCTGCTCTACCTAAAAGAGTTCAAAGTAGCGATGTTTTTTTTTCATCACATAGCAATTATCACATAGTTATAAGTATTTGCCATATAATTACAGAATTAATCAGTTGTGATAGGTTTTATAACAGAATTAAAGTATAAACTACAACCACATAAACTTTTGATTTTTATTATATTGCTAAAAATAAAACAAATTTCATAAGAGGTCAGATTCTCAAGTAATAAAATGTGGAAAGGAAAATAGACTACTGAATATTTACTCTCTTCTAGTTCTATGCTTAGACCTCACCTCCTCTAAGGGGCTGCCATGCTACTAATTAAGCATGAACCACTGAAAATGAACCACTCATTAGAAGCCACTAAAAGGCAAAGTGTGAAGTGAGGAGTGGTGGTAAAATCACATACAGATTTGATACATGTGGTAGGGAGTATTGGGGGAAAGAGAATGAGGGAGAAAGGAGTCTGGGATAACTTCTATTTTCAGGCTTGGGTAGGTGATCCTGACCTTGCTGGAGAGAAGTTTAGTTATAGACAAATTTAGTTGGAGATATTTGTAGTTTATCTAAGTGGGTAGGACCATCAGGTAGCTGTGTGTGTAAGTCTGATGTGCAGGCCCCACGTAAGGGATTAAGATGCAGACTTTGCAGCCATCAACATACAGGAAATTAAGCCACTAAGTGGATGGGATTGGGTGTCTGATAGGAGAGAAGGGGCAGGGGCCAAGGGCAGAATCCTCTCTATAGCATTCTACCCTAGTTACTCCTGACCAGTAATTCTTTGACCTCAGGACAACTTCTAAGTCATCAACCTCATAATTCCCCCATGTCTAGTAGCTTTCTTGTCTAATTCAAATCCATGGTACATGCATTCAAACCACTCTCTGGCTCATGCCTTAAACTATCTTGCTCCACTGTGCTTCTGGCAATCAGCCTGGTAAAAGCCCCTGGTAAACCTGATTACCTGCTTTTTCTGTGCCTGGATCCCATCTCCCAGGTACCCCTGGGGAAACATGGTAAAACCAAGCAGAGAGGTGGCATTACAGATTCATGGTCACCAGCCTCACTCAGCCTTCAGCACTGCTTGGAGATCCCTTCGTTTCCCTTAGTGGCACTCTTTTGTTCTTCACAATTACTGTGCCAAACTTTGTCCACTTTCTGCAGACTTTTTCCTTCTCTCCATCTTTCTGTCCTATCAGAAGACAATAGACAGCCTTGCTTTCTACTTTAAAAAAGCTAAGCCACATCTTACAAAAGGCATCAGTTGGGAAATCCCCTAGCCTCCTGCCACCACACCTACAAGCCTGCCTGCATTTGGACTCATCCTTTCCTTCCTTCTATTCCATGGGAGAAGGAACCTACCTTCTGTCTAGGTCTAATCTCACCACTTACGCCCTGAAGACCACCCTCTTCTGCCTTCTGAATTGCCACTAATTCTGCCCAATTGGTCGTCCTCTTTCTAGCATGTTATCTCTATTTGTAATAGCCCTTTTCTATCATCTTTAAATATACTCATCATAAATTTAAGTTCACCCTGTCCTAAAAAACAAAAGGCCCATGTCTTTTTCTAGCTATTGACTTCCACCTGTCCCTTTCTATTAAAACATCTTGAAAGAATTCTCTACACTCGCCATCCCCAGTTCTTGATTTCCATTTGTTTCTCACCCCACTGCAATCTGGCTTTTTCCACAATTCTTTAAAAGGGCACCAAGGACCTCTGTGTCACTAAAGCCAGTGGATACTTTTTAATCCTTCTCTTGTTGACCTTTGGCAGCTTTTGTTCCCCCTCTACCCTTTTGAAACCCCCACGATGGTGGGGGTATTCTTCAGGATTGCTTCCTCCTTCTCTGGCCACTCCTCACTATATTTTGTAAGTTCTTATTACTCTATCAATCCATTAAAAGGTTAGCATTCTGAAAGGCATCTTGTCTTCACACTGTGCATTTTCCTGACTAGTCTCCTCCACTCCCTTGGTTTCAAGTAGCAATCTGTATGTCCAGTTCAGAACTTTCTCCTTGTACAGAAGTCTATGCCCTCCTATATTTTTCCATCTCTTTCTGAATGTCTCAGAGGCACTCCGCATGTCTATGACAAACTTTGCTACCACTTCCTCGCTAAATCTTCTCCTTCTCTTTTGTTCTTTCTGTGCATCTACCCAGTTATTTAGAAGTATTGAGAGTATCCAGAATATTAAGCCTACTCTTCTTTTTTCCAGACTCCTTCTCTACAGTTATCCAAACCAGTGCTTGAGAACAATCTTAACTTCTTCTCCCTTACTTGCCTTCCTCCACACCATTAGACATCTAGTTCTATAGATTCTGTCTTCCCAGTATCACTCAAATCCACTCACTTCTTTCCATTTCCATTGCCTACCATTGTAGGCCAGGCCACCATTATCTCCTTCTTGGACTCTAGCACCTAACTAGGGTCTTTGCATCTACTATTTCTCTTCCAACACTGCAGAGATAACACTCAGATAAAATGTAAATTTGATTATGTTCTCCCCTTCCAAAACATCCCATGTACTTTGGATAAAGTTTAAAATACTGGACGTGTTTCACAAGAATCTGCATTATCCAATTCTGATCTCAGCCTCTGATACGCCTTCCTGTACTTTTTGCTCCAGTGTTACTGAATCTTTTAAAATTTTTTGCTTATTGTAACCTCTCAATCATCACCAAACTAGCAAATTAGCTCCCCTCATTCCAACCACACGCCTTGCCATTCATGCCTATAAATTACTCTCCTCCTTTCTACCTCCTTTCTGCGAGACAATTCTTTCTCATCTTTCAGATCTGCTTAAAATTCACTCCCTCTGGCAAGTCTTTGCCTGACTAAATAAAGTCCCCTGTCATGGCTCCTATAGAGTTCTGCCCGAACACTGCCACACATGCAACCTTGTCTGTAAGTTTATTTACCACCATCTTCTCAGCGTACAGTCTGTCAGTGCTCAAAAAAAAAAATTCTTCTGAATGACTAAAGAAGCAAAGGAAACAGATTCTCAGACAGATGGGAGATGTCAATTGTGGTAATGCATCAAAGAGGTTAAGTAGGACAAGTACTGGTAAGGGCCATTTATGAAGGAGGTAGAAGCTAGATGAGTTAGAGTAGGACCTAGAGATAGAAGAGCAGTCTACTCTTTCAAGAAACTTGCTGAGAAAGGAAGGAGGCAGGTACAATATTCTGTTGTAGTAAAAATCTCTTTAGTGGTTTCTCGGATGCCACCGACATTTCCAATCCTTCCCTCCACTGCTGATAAGGTGGGCTTCCTAAAATGTAAACCCATTAAGGATACTCTCCTTGAAAACTTTCACTGACCCCTCATTGCTTTCAAGATACAGTTTTTACAAGAGTTTGCTTGGTGCACTTGAGGTGCAAAGATCTGGCTCCTCAGGTCGTCATTTTCACCATATCCAGAGATAATAGGGTGTTCTAGCCTTTGTATTTTCATCTGGAATGGCATTCCTATCCCAAACCTTCACAAATCAGTTCCTGCAACACCTAGAGTTCTGTGTACGTCTCCCTCATTGCATAAATCACGCTGTTTCAAAACTACTTGCTCACATGCTTCTGTATCTATCAGACTGAAAGGCCCTCTAAGGGAGGGATCTGTCTTCCCTCTACTGTGTCCCCAGGGTCAACAATGTTTTGCACATTGGGGTGGTCCATACAGAGGTTGGAGTTAGCAGAACAGAAGCCAGTTAAGATCACTGCCAATCGGCCACAGGGGGTGAGAAATGGTAGGCGTTTTGAGAGCTCTGTGGGCGGACGCGGGAATCACTCACCAGCCAGCACGAATTTGGCCATGGTGAAGCCGAGACCCCCGCCGCGAAAACCCGGCTCCGCGGTTTCCTGGCAACCATGCCGCCCGTGGCATGGCGCAGGCGCTCTTTGAAGCTGAGCGCGGCGGTCTGGAGCTGGGCAGGAAGGGTTAGGTGCTGCGGGTACACGATCATACACTGCCTTTAAGAATCTCTGTGATCTCTCTGGTTCCTGTTCCTGCAGCTCGAAAAACTTGTTATTCTTTTTGGTAGACTTTCTTTTCTGTAGACTTTCTCCAACCGCCGCGAACCTACATTTTTTGACCTATGAAGGATCCGTAATTCGCGATACGCGCAGCTGCCGGGGACGCAGTCATGGCGGCGCTGTGCATGATCAAGGGGTTCTGACCTAAGGTGAGTGGTGGGCGAGCATAGGCGGGACAGTTGGTGGTACTTCACCCTAATTTATTATTTTTCGGGTGAAAGTTTTAGGAGTTTCCCTGGGCATTAAATTTGGGGGCGGGGGGGTTAATACTGCGCGGCCAAGCTCCGGAAGGACCGGCTTCTGACACTGGTTCTGACATCTAGTGAGACTGGCTGGTTGCATCTTTTTCACGAGCGCAGGCCACATACAAGCATCCCTTCAGTTTGCTCCTTCCCCTCCCGATCTGTCTGAGCCTCTATACTTACTAGTCCGGGTTCGGCTGTTGCTACATCTTTATGTTTTAAAGTATCCATCAACATTCAACTCTTAATTTTCATTGAACATATGTTCAGGGGAAGCTTTATGGGAACACTTGATGACCAGAAATCCAGGGTTTTTTTTTTTTAAACTTATTTATATAACGACTACTTCCAAAGTATCCTGACTCCTTTAAGACAGCTTACACGTTGTGGTAGAGGTAGGAGACGCTCTTATTGGTAAAAATAGTTGTACGGTTTTAATGTAAATCTTCATTGTCTCCATAGGTTCCTGTTTTTAATTAAAGGCATTTTATTTCTTGAAAAGCGTCGCTTTAATTTTTATTCCTTTCGTAATCCTTTCCTCTATAGGAAAACAACCGCATGTTTGCTCATTCACCAGTAGAAGCAACGTTTGTGTCATACAACTTGAAAGCCATTTGAAAGTGTTTCAGTGGATAGCAAAATGAATCACAGAGCAGGTTCCTTTTTATGGAATCTCAGACAACTTAATACTTCAGTTACAACAATCAGAACTGTGAGGCTGTACAGTTTGGGATTTTGCAGACCAAATATTGTTTATTCACACTGGAACCCAAGAAACCTCTTAAATAACTTTGATAATGGAGTGCAGTCATCTATTAGATATCTCGTGCAGGATTCCTTAATTTTTAAATCAGGAGATGACAACTTTCAAATAAAGGGCATAAGCACGGTAACAGTTCCTGCAGTTGACAGACTGCTTTGTCTTAGAAGACTGTCCTTTGACTCAAAACACTCTCCTGTTCCTGATGATGATTTGAAGAAAATGAATGAGGCCACTTATGAAGATGTTCTCATCAAAAAACCCAAACCAACCCCTAACAAATGCAGAGAACTGTCTCAGGAGTGTAATTCCCTGGTTGATGTGTTAGATAAATACTCAGAAGTACCAAGATATCTTAGTAATAACTATCTCTCAGCAATGTGGTCAATTGCCAAAAGGATGTCTGAAGACCAGAAGCGCTTTGAAAAACAGCTGATGTTTAGCCACCCTTCATTTAGCCAACTGTGTGAACAAACAATGCGAGAAGCCAAGGTCATGCCCTTTAACCAGTTGCTGTTCAGTCTTCATGCTGTGGTGAAGCTTGGAATTCCACAGAACACTCTGCTGGTACAGACTTTGCTGAGGGTGGTCCAGGTAAAATCTAAAGGAGACTTAAATCTCCTTTTACTCAATTTGGCATATCATTAAAGAAAGGGAAATAGAGATGTAGCTTCCTTGAAGGAGACTATTGGGAAATGGTAGCTTCCTTTATATTTGTTCCTGCACATACATGATTTAGAGATCATAAATTAGCGAGGTCTTTCCTTCTGTTTGCTATGGAAATCTATGAAAACTTGCTCTATTTTTCTTTTCCAAAGCTGAGTAATGAATAATAAGCTAAAATGAAGAGAGATACAAAATGTTCAAGGGAAGGTTGGGCAGTTGAAGGAAGGAGAGAAGAGAAGGGAATAATATTTACTGAATACCTACACCTTGTACCTATATAATGCAATTTAATCCTCAACAGCCCTGCAAGGTCAACGTTACCTCAGTGTTGCAGATGAAGAGACAGACTTGTGATGTTAAGCAACTTGGCCAAAGTCACACAGCTAATGGAATCATTTATGCATGCAGTAAACATTTATTGGGTATGAACTTGTTACTGCACTTGTCACTAGGGATATAAAGATGTAGAAGACATGATTCCTGCCCTTGTATTCTAGAGGGGAAGACAGGTATTTTGTAGGGAACTACAAAAATAACCAACATTCATTTAATGAATCATACAGTTACTGTGTTATAAGCACTATGGTGAGCACAAGGGGATATAATTACGAATAAAATATGGCCACATAGAGCTTTTAGTGCAATGAAAGAAAAATAGAATCTTGTGAGAGTGTATAACAGGATCCAAACTAGTCAGGAGAAGGCCTTCATGATGAGAAGTAGAGTTGTGAGAGGAGGATACAGGATTAGTATCTGGTCATAATTAAATAATTTTTAAAAAGACAGTAATTTCCTGAGGATTATCTGGCATAAATCTATCAAACTCGAGAGCTGGGTACATAGGTGTATGATAGTTTTTAACTTTAACTTTTTACATTTCTAATTTCCATATGTTCTCAACCAAGAACTGATTTTCAATTTGTGTGTGTCTGTTTAAACTACAGAATTTCCATGTTTATTTGATGGACTGTGTTCCCTATATAGTTACTGAGAAGAGATTATAGTAAGTCACTTTACCTCATCAATGATGCTCTTACTAGATCTTGATAGGTGTTTACATCAGTGTAGTATCTGCATTGGGGAGATTGAAGCAGTTAAGTATTTGGAGTCAGAATATCTGCGTATATGATCGTAACTCATTGACCTGTTGGGATGTTGTGAAGATATTTTAGCTAGAAATGAAAGGTTAGTCTGTTGTCAGTGAATTTGCCCTTCAAACACATAGTCAAATGATCTTTCCTTTCACAGCAGAGAATGATGGAATGTTGTAAATTGTTACGGAAACCCTTCTACAGGAAGTGAGACCTATTTTTTTCTCTCAGCCTTATTCATCTCATCTGGTTCTGACTTGAGATTTTTGTGCCTTGTTAGTCTTGTAATTTTAGCAAAAGAGTGTATCTCTTTTAACTTATTTCCCAGATGTAATCACAACTACTCTTGTGAGGTGTATAGACTAGTTGGGATTAAATTGTAGAGCACTGGTAAGCTATGTTGTTACTGTTCACTTTCCAGATTATGCTTATTGCTATTTCTGGAACCTAAATTAGTATCCTAACCCAAGGGGCCTGAAGGAATAATCTGGGCCCTAAGGCTCTTCTTGAGACTGAGATAGTTGTGGTAAATGTGACAGCAGATATGGATCAGAAAATTCACAACTAAACTTAACAGTTTGATACCAAGGAGAGGATATAGGGAATTTATAGGGGCACAGCTATCTAGGGTTCTTTAGGGATGGGCAAATTGTTCCATATACCTCAGTGGCTCTTATATTGCTACACTTGCTATCTTCATGACCTTGAGTCCTTAGAAGAGGTAAAAATAATGTTAGATAAAGTTACTTCAGAAGCAAAGAAATATAATCAATATCAAATGGATTTTCAGCAAAAATGGTGAATGTAAAAAAGTGTTGATGCATAAAAAAGTGTGTATTGGGTGTTTGGAAAATGCACTATGTATGACATCCCAAAGGTGCTTTTATTGCGGACTAACTGTATGAATTGCTGGTTTGATACTTAATTCTTTAATGGAAAGCGTCATTTCAGTAGATTGGCTTGGGTAAGATGCTCTACTATGGGCTCATTACCAATAGTGCTTTTGTGATTATATTTCAATAGGAGCGTATCAATGAGTGTGATGAGAAATGTCTTTCAGTTTTGTCAGCTGTTTTAGAGGCAATGGAGCCATGCAAGAATGTGGACGCTCTTCGGATAGGACTGAGGTGAGAAGACTATCCTGTGCTTTCTTCACGTGGCATTCTGTGCTCCTCTTACATCTCAAATCAAAAACTGAGATGAACGCTGAATTTTATTGGGGTAGGAGGACACTTTGTTAGTACCTATAGCCTCTAATACCTTAATGAACTTAAAATCTTGACTCTGTATCAGGTAGAGTTGTAAATAATGCTGCTTTTAGGGTGCACCAGAAGAAAGATGTGGGTAATATTGACATTTAAATTGATCTTAAAATGTAGTACTGAGGTGGGCTGTGGGAGAATTGACATGTATTCAATTCATAAGAGTTATTTGGCTGCTATGTGGAGGTTGCATGACACTGGCCCACCTTGAAAAAGGAACTTGAGTTTTAAAATCAGTGCAACTGATCTAATGTCATAGGTCAGTGAGAATAATAACTAATTCCCTTTTTCATTGATTGTGCATTGGGATAGCAGTATATCTCCTGATGTGATTTTTTGTTCGTAATGATAGCAGAATAATGTGAGAAGAAACAATGCTAGACTGGTTCTGGATCTTTCACTAATTATATGTAATTTCTTGGGCAGGTAGGTCATTCCTATGGGCTTCTTATTTCTTGCCTAGTCGTAGGAGCTGGACCAAATGACTTTTAAGATTTCTTTTCTGGTTTTAAGATTCTAGGATTGTGGTATTTATCGTGTTTGATTACAGGATACTAGTTGATCAGCAACTTTGGAAAATAGAACATGTCTTCACATTACAAGTTGTGATGAAATGTATTGGAAAGGATGCACCAGATATTCTTAAAAGGAAACTGGAGGTATACACCTTCTGAATTTTCTCTAGTGAGTGAGATTTGAAAAAATTTCTTGTGACCTGCTATCACTTTCTGAAGTCAGTTTTAGGAGGATGTTGTGCTTTGGGGTTAAACTTTGCTAAAGTAAAATAAGAGAAGTAGATTTATATTTATTTGTGTATTTAATGTCCATATATTTAAATAACTTAATCTACATATTACTTTATAGTTTATATATTTGAGTCATTGTGTTCAACTTTATACTTTTCATTTCAAAATAAAAGTTTAACATATTTTGCTACAAATGATAAATTTAAGTTTGTTTTTTTTTAGATGAAAGCCTTGAGGGACTTAGGCAAATTTTCTACATTGAATAGTCAGCACATGTTTGAGGTACTAGCTGCCATGAATCACCGTTCTATTTTACTTCTGAATGAATGCAGTAAGATGGTCATAGGTAAGAGGATTTTTCTTTCATGATTTTTAGCATCTCACCTGTTTTGGACTACATTTGCTTTATTTTAGAAACTTTGCTGTTACATGAAAAATATCTGATGATATGGTTAGATCTAAATGTTATATTTGCCTGTAGATTTTTATTTTTTAAAAAATACAGTACTTTTTTTTTTTTTACAAAGAAACAAAAGTATTTAATATAGAGAATCTTGGATCTAGTTTTCAAAACTAGTAATTTTTGTTTATTTAACTCATTTTTAAAGATAACATCTATGGGTGTCCTTTAAAAGTATTGATCAACATACTGCAGTCTTGCAAAGAACTCCGATACTATAATTTGTATCTTTTCAAGGGAATAGCAGATTATGTGGCTACAACTTTTGACATCTGGAAGTTGAAACATGTAAGTATGTTGAGAGTTTAGAATAAACCTTTAAACTTTCAAGAAGCATATTACTTTGTTTAGCATTCTAATTATTTCTCTATCAAGGTTATGGCAGTTATGACCAAAATATTCTAATGGTAAATTGACTTGAACGGCTAGCTTCTTCACATTTCTATCTGGAGTTACCTGTTAATATTCTATTCAATATTTTGCTCCATCTTTCTATCTGAAATAAAAATTTTGTTATCTAAAGTTTGCCCTTGTATTTGTTTTTCAAAAGGTTGGATGGTATTTTGTATAATTAGGATCATTTTTGTCTTTCTACTTTTTCTTTGTTAGATTTAGAGTAATAAAAAATGGTTGATGTGACAGGTTTTTGAAGAATAAAATGTCATTACTTCAGTGATCCTGTCTGTTTTCTATTTATGGATATTAACTTGTGTCCTTAGTAAGAGCCTTTAAATTTGGGGGAAATATTAGTAATGTAAACATTTAAATGAAGCAGTTGGTAAAAACTTGTTTTCATAGTAAAGCAGTGGTAACCATGTAAGATCATGAGGTTTGGTATACTTTAGAGGAGAAGGTGAATATTGAGTTTGCTATGGAAATTGATTTTGGAAAAAAAAGTGCTAATTGTGAGAAATTCCAAGAGGTGAACTGGAAATTTTATTTTAATCATATTATTTCTGTTCCCATTTATAGCAATTAGTACTGAATATAGAAATTTTTGAGTTATCTCTTATGTATTAGAATGGAGGAAGTGGAGCAGTTCAAAATTGAGTTGGTCATTTTGCAAACTTTAGAAAAGGTGTATTTAAAGGAGTGTTCAAATCTATTATATGAAAAGCACATAAGAAAGGATTTATCTTTAAATGAAATGGAAATGTAGAAACCATTGTTTGCTCTGGTTCTCAGCTAATAAAAAGAGGTTGCTTATTCTACCTATTCAAGAATTACTGGAACGGATTTTGTGGGGAAAAGTTAATTTTGTTTTTAGGGTAGTCTCTCAATCAGGACAATTTTACTGCTGTTTAAATTTTTTGAGATCTAAAGATATTGTTACTCGCATATTGTAGTTACTAAAAAGTTTTCCCTCAATTCACTCTTTTTTTAAAGGTTATTTCTCTCCTCATTTTATTTGCAAACCTTGGCTTTCGACATACCGGTTTGATGGACTTACTTAAAAAGAAAGTAATAGATGAACCTGACTGCCTAAACATCAAAAACATTGTTCCTATTCTTCATGTGTATTCTTCTCTCAATCACTTCTATGAATGCCAGGCCCGAGAGTATGTACTTTCTTTTTAACTTTTTATTGCCAAATAACATTCTTACAGAAATGATTATAAATCATTATAAGCTCAGTGAATTATTACAAGTGAACATATCCATGGCTAGAAATAAAACAGTACTCCTGATTCATGAAGTTCAACAATTTTATCTTATTTTATTCTTGCTATCCTTTCTCTTGCTTGTTTCTTTGTTTTTTATGATGTATGTGTTAATTTAGCATAGGAGTCCTCATTTCAAACTCTCCCAGCTTATTCTCTTAGCTCCTGAGTTCATAGTTCAGTTTTGACCCTAACTATTCATTTGGCCCCAAACTACTGCTTTCTATTCTTTCCATTTTAACTACAGCCATGCACTTCTACTATTAAATACAGCAATTCCTCAGTTACACTAGGTTTTAATACCTCTGCTTTCTACCCAGAATATCTTTTCTTCCTCTCAAGATCAGTTAGGGTTCATCAAAAACCAGAAACACAAATAAAATGTCATTTTTTACAAGAGTGGTTAAAACCACAGACTGGAGACATCTTGTTTAGGTTTGTATCCCAGCTCTGCCATTCACTGTTGGCAAGTTACTTATCTGTGCCTCAGTTTCTTCATCTGTTAAAATGGGGATTAAAAAATAAGGGTTGTTTTTAATTGCAGTGAGCTATAAGGATTAAATGAGTTAACCTATGTCAGGTTCTTAAAACGGCTGGTACACAGGTTAAAAAAAAATTTAGAGTGTGGGTCACAGAGGCCTTGGAAAAATAAACTGGGGCAGTTCTGAGAGTCTCAGTAGTAAGATTCACAGACCATCTCTTTGCCATTATGTGGCTTGACTCCAATTGCTTTCTGTCCTTGTGGTTTTCTCTCAAAATTCAGATTTCCTAAAGAGAAAATCTGGTTGACTGAGTTTGGGTCAAATGCCCATCCCTCTCAGGCAGGTAATCAAAAAAGTGATGCTGGCCCTGCTAGGAAGCAGCTGCCCACTGTGCTCTCCACTGTACTGGAAGACTCGGCACCTACTGCCCTGCCTCGTCGCTCTCAGAGCCCCTGTGCTTGTCGTGTCTTATACACGTCTCTGGTGGAGCTCTAATTATTTGTCAGTGAGCCTGTCTCTGCTTCTCATTTGGAAAGTCCTCTAGAATTACACCCAGCTTCCTGTTACTCTGAATTTAGTCCAGGGCCTCGCACAGAATAGGCATTGTAAAAAACAGGATGAACTGAATCCCTCTTCCCTTGGCTTGGTTTTCTTTTGAGGCTCCTATGTACCTCCTATAGTTTCTTGACAAATAATGTCAAGCTGGGTGGTAACTAATATTCCAGAAACAGCTCCACAAATTCCATGGGATTAGGATTGGTTGGTTAGAGAGTTTTTCAGCTATAGGCATCCTAAGAGATAACTTGGTCCAATAAAATTGTTATATTTGAAATAGAGGGGGTATAACAAAGAACCGTAACCAGTAACAAAGGTTGAGAAATTGAATAAAACACACGAGGAGCAGAATCATACAGAAGGGGAATCATGAATATTGTACTTCTGTCTGACATGCTTTCATGTATCCCATGGTTCTCAACTGGGGGTGATTTTCCCTCCGAGGGGGCATTTGGTAATAGCTGGAGGCATTAGTGTTCATGGCAGGGGAAGGGGAAGAGAGGAGAGTTCTCTTGTCCCCTAGCAGGTAAAGGCCCCAAACGTCTTCTGGTGCACAGGACAGCTCCCCGGCAAAGAACTGCCTGGCCCAACATGTCAGTAGTGCTGAGACTGAGAAACCCTGATCTAACCCTTACTCTCCCACTTCAGCATTTTGCCCGTAAAGAAATTAGGGCAGTGAGAGTGTGGCTGGCTGATCACTCAAGATTAATCAGTCAGTTTCCTGAATGCTCATGAATGTGTAGTTGTCTGAATTTGGTATTCTGAGGATTATAGAAAAAGCAGTTTGTGTTCCCTGTCCTTCTTGTCATTTCAGTCCTTTGATTTCTTCTTTTCTTGTTCTGAATTTACCACCTAAAGATAATCCCAGACTTGCAGCCTAGTCATTAGTGTGCCTCCGACCTCTGGGACTCCTTTGGGTTGCATGTGGCCACTGTAGATCCACAAGTGTCTTACGTTGAGAAATTCTGAAAGTCAGCTCATTCTTTTTCAAACCACTTTATTGAGGTATAACAACATGTTAAAAAGCTATGCATATTTAATATATACAATGTGAGTTTTGAGCTCATTCTTGACACATCCTTTTCCACTAACATTGTACTCATCATGTCTTCCTCATCTAAGTTTGTTTATTTAGTCAGAAAACATGTACCAAGCAGTCAGGTACTTAGGACAAAGATGAAAAAGATAACCATCCTTTTTGCCAGAAGATTCTGTGTAATGGGTAAGGTAGACACATAAACTGGCAATACAGTGTAGCACAAAAATTGGAGTGATGAGTTTTATACAGGATATATGGCAGGAGAGGAGGGAATTGTCAGGATGCTTGCCAGGAGAAGTGGAGGGTCAGAGTGGATGCCAAACAGTGCTGCTGTGAGGAATGGTACCTTAGCAGACTTAAAGATGGATAGATGGGAGTTAACTGTGGGCAGATAAGCAGGAAAGAACATTCTGAGTAGAAGGACTTTATATTCAAGCGAGGCAGGAAAGAAACAGCAGAGCAGGTGCAGGGAATGGCATCTACTGGGTGTTGCTGAAGCATGAGGTACAGCAGGAGGAGGGGATGAGAGAAGACTGAGGTACTACCACTTACTCAGTATGTGTATCTGTTATGAGAAGGACACTGCACCTGAAAGACGTGTGCACACCTACTGCAAGCCTACTTTTCTTCCTCCTTTGAACTCCTTAAACTACTGGTTGTATGGCATCTCGCTAGCTCTACCATGACTTTGTCTTCTGTTCATGTTTGGAAGCTGACCTTTCTTTGTTCCCCTGCAGGTTTCTAGAAGTTATGGCTAGTGCTGTGACTACTTATCTTTACCATGTCTCTTCTGAAAACCTATTGAATGCTGTGTGTTCATTTTGTATGATGAACCATTTTCCCCTGGTCCTTATTAATCAGCTGCTCCAGAAGGACGTCATCAATGAGCTGCTGCTGTCAGGTAGGGTGTCAGTGCACAATGGTGACTGAAACGGGCAGTACCATGAACTACTACCTGTGATTCTGAATGGTGTCTTAGTTGGAGCAGTGATAGTTAGAATGAACAGAGCAGACACTACTAAGGAAGGACTGAGAATGGTGGAGTCAAAGGTCAGTGCTTAAACCTGCAAACCTATGGAGCCTTATTTTTTTTTTTTATTTTGTTATCATTAATCTACAGTTACATGAAGAACATTACGTTTACTAGGCTCCCCCCTTCACCAAGTCCCCCACACAAACCCCATTACAGTCACTGTCCATCAGCATAGTAAGATGCTGTAGAATCACTACTTGTCTTCTGTGTTGCACAGCCCTCCCCGTGCCCCCCCCCAACTATACATGCTAATCGTAATGCCCCCTTTCTTTTTCCCCCCCTTATCCCTCCTTTCCCACCCATCCTCCCCAGTCCCTTTCCCTTTGGTAACTGTTAGTCCATTCTTGGGTTCTGTGATTCTGCTGCTGTTTTGTTCCTTCAGTTTTTCTTTGTTCTTATACTCCACATATGAGTGAAATCATTTGATACTTGTCTTTCTCTGCCTGGCTTATTTCACGAACATAATACCCTCTAGCTCCATCCATGTTGTTGCAAATGGTAGGATTTGTTTTCTTCTTATGGCTGAATAATATTCCATTGTGTATCTGTACCACATCTTCTTTATCCATTCATCGACTGATGGACACTTAGGTTGCTTCCATTTCTTGGCTACTGTAAATAGTGCTGTGATAAACATAGGGGTGCATATGTCTTTTTGAGACTGGGAAACTGCATTCTTAGGGTGAATTCCTATAAGTGGAATTCCTGAATCAAATGGTATTTCTATTTTGAGCTTTTTGAGGAACCTCTATACTGCTTTCCATAGTGGCTGAACTAGTTTTCATTCCCACCAGCAGTGTAGTAGGATTCCCCTTTCTCCACAACCTCGCCAACATTTGTTGTTTGTATTTTGGATGGTGGCGATCCTAACTGATGTGAGGTGGTATCTCATTGTGGTTTTAATTTGCATTTCTCTGATGACTAGCGATGTGGAGCATCTTTTCATGGGTCTGTTGGCCATATGAATTTCTTCTTTGGAGAAGTGTCTGTACAGCTCCTCTGCCCATTTTTTAATTGTATTATTTGCTTTTTGTTTGTTGAGGTGCATGAGCTCTTAATATATGTTGGATGTCAACCCTTTATCGGATCTGCCATTTATGAATATATTCTCCCATACTGTAGGATACCTTTTTGTTCTATTGATGGTGTCCTTTGCTGTACAGAAGCTTTTCAGCTTGATATAGTCCCACTTGTTCAATTTTGCTTTGGTTCCCTTTCCCAGGGAGATATGTTCATGAAGAAGTCACTCATGTTTATGTCCAAGAGATTTTTGCCTATGTTTTTTTCTAAGAGTTTTATGGTGTCATGACTTACATTCAGGTCTTTGATCCATTTCGAATTTACTTTTGTGTATGGGGTTAGACAGTGATCCAGTTTCATTCTCTTACATGTAGCTGTCCAGTTTTGCCAGCACCATCTGTTGAAGAGACTGTCATTTCCCCATTGTATGTCCATGGCTCCTTTATCATATATTAATTGACCATAAATGTTTGGGTTAATATCTGGTGTCTCTATTCTGGTCCACTGTTCTGTGGCTCTGTTCTTGTGCCAGTACCAAACTGTCTTGATTACTGTGGCTTTGTAATAGAGCTTGAAGTTGGGGAGCAAGATTCCCCCAGCTTTATTCTTCCTTCTCAGGATTGCTGTGGCTATTCAGGGTCTTTGCTGTTTCCATATGAATTTTTGAACTATTCATTCTAGTTCGTTGAAGAATGTTGTTGGTAATTTGATAGGGATTGTATCAAATCTGTATATTGCTTTGGGCAGGATGGCCATTTTGATGATACTAATTCTTCCTAGCCAGGAGCATGGGATGAGTTTCCATTTGTTAGTGTCCTCTTTAATTTCTCTTAAGAGTTTCTTATAGTTTTCAGGGTATAGGTCTTTCACTTCCTTGGTTAAGTTTATTCCTAGGTATTTTATTCTTTTTGATGCTATTGTGAATGGAATTGTTTTCCTGATTTCTCTTTCTATTAGTTAATTGTTAGTGTATAGGAAAGCCACAGATTTCTGTGTGTTAATTTTGTATCCTGCAACTTTGCTGAATTCCGATAGTAGTTCTAGTAGTTTTGGAGTGGAGTCTTTAGGGTTTTTTATGTACAATATCATGTCATCTGCAAATAGTGACAGTTTGACTTCTTCTTTACCAGTCTGGATTCCTTGTATTTCTTTGTTTTGTCTAATTGCTGTGGCTAGAACCTCTAGTACTATGTTGAATAACAGTGGAGAGAGCGGGCATCCCTGTTTTGTTCCTGATCTCAGAGGAAAAGCTTTCAGCCTCTCTCTATTCAGTATGATGTTAGCTGTGGGTTTATCATATATGGCCTTTATTATGTTGAGGTACTTGCCCTCTATGCCCATTTTGTGGAGTCCATTGTGATTTTTCCTTTCTCATTTCTGATTCTGTTGATGTGTGTAGATTCTCTTTTTCTCTTAATAAGTCTGGCTAGAGGCTTATCTATTTTGTTTATTTTCTCAAGGAACCAGCTCTCGGTTTCATTGATTTTTTTTCTATTGTTTTATTCTTCTCAATTTTATTTATTTCTTCTCTGATCTTTATTATGTCCCTCCTTCTGCTGACTTTAGGCCTCATTTGTTCTTCTTTTTCCAATTTCGATAATTGTGACATTAGACTATTCATTTGGGATTGTTCTTCCTTCTTTAAATATGCATGGATTGCTATATACTTTCCTCTTAAGGCTGTTTTCGCTGCGTCCCACAGAAGTTGGGGCTTTGTGTTGTTGTTGTCTTTTGTTTCCATATATTGCTTGATCCCTATTTTAATTTGGTCATTGACCCATTGATTATTTAGGAGCATGTTGTTAAACCTCAATGTGTTTGTGAGCCTTTTTACTTGATTTGTACAATTAATTTCTAGTTTTATACATTTGTGGTCTGAAAAGTTGATTGGTAGAATTTCAGTCTTTCTATGGAGCCTTCTTTAATGACAGGTCTTCCATATGGAAGGCAGGAGTAAGAGACATCATTATTGTTCCTCTTACTTATATTTTGTACACTTATACAAAAACTAAATGTTCTCTTTATGCCTTGAACAAAGGTATTTGTACTTCCTAATCCTTAGATGTCACATTTGAAGCCAAATTAAGTGAACTTTTACAGCTATGAACATTTGTTTTTTTGTATCATTAATCTACAATTACATGAGGAGTATTATGTTTACTAGACTCCCCCCTTCACCAAGTCCCCCCCACAAACCCCATCACAGTCACTGTCCATCAGTGTAGTAAGATGCTGTAGAATCACTACTTGTCTTCTCTGTGTTGCACAGCCCTCCCCATGCCCCTCACACACATTATACATGCTAATCGTAAGGCCCCCTTTCTTTCCCCCCACCTTATCCCTCCATTCCCACCCATCCTCCCTAGTCCCTTTCCCTTTGGTACCTGTTAGTCCATTCTTGGATTCTGTGATTCTGCTGCTGTTTTGTTCCTTCAGTTTTTCCTTTGTTCTTATACTCCACATATGAGTGAAATCGTTTGGTATTTGTCTTTCTCCACCTGGCTTATTTCACTGAGCATAATACCCTCTAGCTCCATGTTGTTGCAAATGGTAGGATTTGTTTTCTTCTTATGGCTGAATAATATTCCATTGTGTATATGTACCAAATCTTCTTTATCCATTCATCTTCTGATGGACACTTAGGTTGCTTCCATTTCTTGGCTATTGTAAATAGTGCTGCGACAAACATAGGGCTGCATCTGTCTTTTTCAAATTGGGCTGCTGCATTCTTAGGGTAAATTCCTAGGAGTAGAATTCCTGGGTCAAATGGTATTTCTATTTTGTTGTCTCATCTATTTTTATTCCTAGCAACACCCCGGCACCCATAATGGTAGCTCTGTAAATATTTGTCAAATGAATCAAGGAGTGAAAGAAATACTGAAATATTGTTTTACAAAAGTTCTTTCAATACCCACAGATTTTACCCATCTTGTGAAATAATACCACATCTCCTCCTGTGTCCATAAACACAGAGGAGGTGGGATGGTGAGTGGTTGGGGGTAACTTACAATGTCTATACAGGGGCACATTTTCATGATGCATCTGACTGATCATACATTCCTAAGATTTCTGGTTGACAGACACCTTAACAAGCCAGTGGCAGCAGTCATACTAGTTATACTTAACAGTTATTGGGCACGTTAGTCCCCGCACTGTGCTAAGGGCTTTATCTGTGTGAACTCATTGAGCTCTTACAACCAGCCTTGTGGGGGAGGATTAGTTTTCTCCATTCAGCAGCAGAGGAAACTGAGGCGCAGAGAGTTACATGAGCAGGACTCTGTGAAGCCTCACAGGTGTGTGCAGGGCTTCTAGGCTGCCCTGAAGAGGAGAGGAAGGGGCAAGGCCTGTGCAGTCGGGGGGACACCATTAGGCAAGAAACTGACTGCCTCCTAGATCCAGAGCTGTTACGCTGTTAACTATTTTATACACTGGGCTTCTGCAAAAGATTTCTTAGAGGAACAGGGTTTTGTCTAGCTAGAAGAACAGGCTTCTGAAAACAAACAAAAACATAGATGTTTCACAGTTTTACAGAAAGGAGAACTAAGATTTCAGGCATGTTAAAACCCTTGGCAGTCATTACCAGTGGCTGAGCCAGTTCTAAGCTTCTTGACCCCGACCAGCACAGAAGCTTGTTCCCTGTGCCACATCGCCCGATGTCTCCATAATGGCACTTGAATTTGGTACACTCATTGATCAAGAGACTTGTTTGTCTAAAACTTTGATTTACAGAGGTATGTCCTGAGCAATATTGAATAAAATGAGGTGAATTATAAATTAAATTTAGAAATATTTGTCTCACGGAGTTGTTAGAGGAAAACAGGAAGGACAAGGCAAGGCTAGACAAGGCAGGAAGTGGAAAGAGCACTCAGGGGATCTGAAACTGACCAGGGCGAGTGTGAGTGTGAGTGTGAGTGTGTGCGTGTATGTGTGTGTGTATGAGGGGTGGGGATATGGCGAAGAGGACGACTTATTGTCCTAGAATAAAAATGACAACAGTCATAACAATAACATTACTTTTTGAATGCCTAACATGTGACAAGTTCACAAAGCTGAATACTTTACATGCATCATCACTTCTAATATCGAGGTCAGTCAACTCTCCCCATGTCCTGGAAGAGGAAGCAGAAGCACAGTGAGCTGAAAGGGGCAGAGAGAAACTCAACCAAAGCATTAAAGTGCATGCTCTGAACGTCTCAGCTATGTCACCACTTCAAAGCCGCCAGAATCAGGGATTCAGGTGTTCTTGCATCCAGCAAGATGGGACAAGGCCTCGCTTAGAGCTAAAGCCCCCTGGCTTAGAGCTAAAGCCCCCCACCCCGACTCAGGGACACTATGGAAGGGTTGCACTAGACCTACCTCTAGGTCAAGCTGAGCCAGTCTAGGTAATTCAGCCACCTGCTGCTTGGATGCCTGAGATTCTTTGACCTGGGGACCAAGCCTTCCATTCCCATTAGAGCTGACATGCAGAGACTCCAGGTGGCCACATTTTAGTCTGCATACAAGTCAGAAACAATGGCTGAAAGTAAGCCCTGCATTTGCACAGCCCTTTACATTTTTCAAAATATTTGTGTTTTTTCAAGGTCATTAGGGCAGGTGTTATAACCCCTACTTGACAGAGCCAAGAGTTGGATCAGAACAAAGGGGAACTTCACGGAGGGTCACACACATGCCAGAGGGAACCGACCTAGAACCCAGCCTGTGTCTTCACAGGCCATTTCCTCTTTGTAGGGCAGCAGAGCACAGACAGCGCCGGGAGGGGTCAGGGGTCTGAAGGGCAGGAGGAAAGTCTCCAGCATGACAGGGGTCCAGTGTGGAAGGAAAACTGTCTGTTCAGAGGGCACAGTGCTGGCTGCCCGACTCCTCCTCCGCAGGGCGGGGCCCGGAGGAGCTGTGCCCAAAGGTATTTTTGTCTTGTTGCTTCAACCCAGGCAGCTCCACTTGGAAGGATTTATGATTTCTTGGGTTTGTTTTGTAAACAGAGCCCAAACCACAGGAGGGAACATTCCCAGGGTCTTCCTTCGTGCTGATGTTGCTCTGAAATGATTTTGCTTCAGGCTAGTATTACACTGTAAATGTTCTCAAGTTGTTGAACCTAGAACATTAGAATGGCGAGAGGCCTCGCAGGTTACCCAGCCTATTTGCCTCATTTTAGTGAGTGAAACTGAGGCCTAGAGATGCAGAGGGAGCTGCCTGAGGCCTGTGGCCAACTAGGGCACAGGGCTGCACTCCAACGCCTCACACCCCCCAGTGCCGCTTCCCCAACCTTGTGGCCCCAGAGCGGTGACCACAACAGATGGAGTCCATAGCTTCATGGAGCTTTGACTCTATAGGGGAGATCGCCTTTAAACAAATAATTAAAGGTGAGCAGTGAAGGCATAGAGAGGCTTTGAGGGCTTCTAACAAGGGGCATAACTTGGCCTAGAGTTCAGGGATGGATGCCTTAAGGGCATGGGGCTTCCAGGGGAAGGAGGGGTGGTTCCCTGGAGCAACAGGAGAGGCCTTGTCTGTGCAGAGCGACCAGGATGTCTTCAAGATGTGTGGTGGCACAGGTGCAGGAGCTGGGGGGCCTGAGGAGGGGCTGGGGGCAGGTGGGAGTTCAGTTCATATTTTAAACACAGTGGAAAGTTTACAGCAGAAGAACAGGAAAGTGATGGGGTTTGGTTTGCTTTATACATAAATCTCTCTGGCTGCATTGAAGGCAATGAGCTGGGGACGACCTGTCTCCTGACATGGAGACTGGCCTAGTGACTCAGCACACCCTCAGTGTAGGCACAGCTGGGAGAGGGGATCCAGCTATGATTTCTCTTAGGGCAGGTGTTAAACATAGAGCAAGGCCCAGGACACATGCCCTCTAAAACTCTTGTGGCCTGAACTGGGGCAAAAGCCAAACTGGTGTCCTTGCTGGTGTTCCAAGGACATAGTGGAAGCTGGCGGGGCCTGAAAGAAATGTCTTGGGTAGAGGAGGGGATGCCAAGGGGTCAGGGTGCAACTTGGTGGACCTTGGAGGCTGGGCTGGCCTTGGGTTTGTGGCCAGGTCTGTTGACTTTGATGGGGGCAAAGCTGAGCCTGCCAACCTGCAGTTAGAGAAAGAGAAACATGTTTTCAAGTGCCTGTGAATATGTCCTGAACTTTGGAGCTATGAAAACCCCAACTCAGACTGTCTCTGCATACCAAATGGGACACTGGAAATTTGGAATTTTCCACCACTGACTTCCGGTGTAGAATACCTGGACATAACTGGTCTGGGAGGGCCCTGCTCTCACACTGGTCCCTGTGCTTTCTCAGTTCAGAAAGCTGTTTTAATGTTCTTTCCCCCTTCTCTTTGTCTTTCTATCTGCCCACTTGTCTGTTTGTCTTTCCTTTTTTCCTTTAGGAGACAGTGTGGGATTTAGATATATGCAAGTCTGGGTTTGAAATAGGGCTTTTCTACATACTGGTTAAGTCACTTTTCCTAGCCTCTTGGATTCTCAGTTTCCTAATCTGTAAAATGGGTATGTTATTATTTTAATCATAGAGTTGTAAGGTTTGAATTAAGCAGTATGTGTAATACACTTAAGAACCTGGCACATAGTAGGTGCACAATAAGGTACTATGGCTCATTCATTGGTTTAGTGTTTATCTGGTAGCTACTGTGGGCCAGACTCTAGCTAGGGTCTGGGGTCATAATGCTGACCTCCAAAACGCCCCTTTCAAGTCTCAGGTAAGGATTAGGATCCCCGCACCTCAATGGCAGCATTTGGGGAAAATGACTCCTCTCGGGGGGCATCTGGAAAGAGGCTCACAAACTAGGGATGGAACTAGATGCTGTCTAAGGGCTGCTGTCAAGTGCCCTGATGCTCACTTTTTTGCCATTTTTTTCTTGTAGTTTCTTTGTTCAGTTCCATTCAAATGATCAACTATATTGTGCCTGCTACCATGTGGCAGGCCCTGGGCGAGGTCTGCCGAAGGACACCGAGGCTGGTCAGCTGTGGGCCTTGGCTAAGCTGATTATGCAGAGGTACGGTAACTGAGACAGTGACAGGACAAGCCCTTCCCATGAGGGCTGTCCATAGGAACAAGTCTCTTGGGCTTGTGGTAGAAGACTCAGTGGGTCTCCTGATTTCTGAAGCTTATCATAGGAAAGGATGTCAGATGTCATTTCTGGGTCCCGTGGATGCAGAGCCAGAGCCCGTGGTAGAAATCTCCATAAGGCCCATTTTATCTCATTAACAGGAACAGAGCTTTCTTGTATCTTTGGATGTCCAGCAAGAGAAAAGACTGTCTGGTAAGCAGAGCGGGCATGCTATCTCTGCAAGTGCTCAGGGAAGGCTGGATCAACACCCACCGGGGTGTTGTGAAGGGAATGCCTGCTTTGGGTAGGAGGTTTAATGGGATGACCTCTCGATTTCCAAGTAACTCAGAAATGGAAACGTTCTAAGTTTCCATTGTCACCACCTTCTCTTGGATACTTGCCAGCTTCCCCCCACTGTGGCTAACCCTGCAGTTTACCTCACTTCTTCCTGAACCCAGCTCTGAACCTTCCCGCGGCACCCTACCAACTTAGTCCCAGTGTGTCAGGCTGCTGGGGCATGTGGGAAAGAGATTCCCGTTGGAATTCTGGCTGGACAATTTAGTTTTGTTATCTCATCAGGTCCTCTTAGAAATCTTCCCCCCTTGAAATATTTGTGATTTCTTTCCTAGATTTAAATTTCACACACATTTCATATGATAAAAAGACACATACACCAGCATCTGTTACTACACTTTCAAGCCTGATATTTTGAAAAATCAGTAGCACAGTAGACCTAGAGTCAGGCTGCTGGATTCAAATCCCAGCCTTCCTACTTACTACCAATGTTTCCCCAGCCAAGCTACTTACTCTCTCCAAGAGATTAATTTCTTAGTATCTGTAAAACAAGGTGCTAATAACATCTAGCTTAGAGAGATGCTGTGAGACTAAATGGATAATAACATGCAAGGAATTTAGAACAATGCCTGGAATATTGTTTTCCAATAAATGTTAATGGTAAACAGGTAATCATCAGATAATTATTTTGTTCACAATCCTTCATTTACTTTCATGTATTAATTTTAGAACTATTTCTTACACTTTTTAGATATCAGAATATCAGCATTGAAAGGATTCTGGAAGTTTCCAAATCCAACCCATCTTTTTATTGCTAAGAAAACTGAGCCCCAGAGGGGTGAAATTACTTGCTCATCTAGTGTGCAGAGCCAGGAAGAGAATGCACGGGTCTCTTCTCATCCGATGCCCTTTCACAAATCATCATTTCCTTTACGAAGATTAAATAAGGGTTCTGTTTCTCTGGTAGGTTGCTTATAAAAACAAACAAATCATAGGCATGTAATTAAATAAGTACTGAAACCCTTTCAATGAAATTTGTTGTTTAAATAATTGGAAAGAGGAAAATGAGATTTGCATGAAACTTTCTGTTTCTATGCTTCAGAGGACTTCGGACGTTGGCTTCCGGGGGTCAGCAGCCCTGCACCACTCCCTTCCTTAGGCCTCCATGCATCTTGAGGAGCAAGGGCCAGCCCCAGGATAACCTTGTATTAATGCCTCTTCTCAACAGTCCTCCTAGTTTACTTCTTGGAATACCAGTTCCAGGGCCCATGCTCTCATCCTGTGTGGTTTAAATCATTTACAGATGTGCTGCCAAGCTTCTTCATTGTGTGTAAAATTTATTTTTGCTTCAGTTGCACACCATACTGTTGGGGAGAACTCTGAGCTAAGTGAGTGGTGTGATGTCCTGCAGAGTGGGGCCAACTGGCTGCAAAGAGGTATGATGTGATGTCAAGGCATTTCAAGGAAGACTTTCCTGGAATAGGTGCAACTTGGTTTTGAGAGTTTATAAGAAAGCAGGATCAGGGTAGCGACAAGTTTAAGTCAACCTTCAGCTCGACTGAGCAACACTGAGTGAGCCATGCATTTCTGACTGTCCTATGGAGAGACCTTGTTACCCACTAGACCTGCCTATGCACATTGCCTATGTTATTGATTTCAAGTGCTGCCACAAATTCCAGAATTTGAAAGTGAACAAAAATGTCCAAGAGCCATAGTCCTAAGCAGGACATGGAAAAAGTGTTCCTTGGTGACATAATTTTGTGTAATACTGGGTTGAACAAAGTTCAAACTGATTCCTCACTGCAGGATTTGTCAGTGTCTTAACGTGTTAATATGTATACTGTATATGTATATATGTGTATTATATGAATATGTATATATATGATGTACTAATATGTATAAATGTATATAGTGGCTCCCTGAGAGCAGGTTTAGAATGCAGCACTTATCCTTCCTTCTTGGTCACAGAGCCATGTTTTTCTTTCCAAGAACATATGTGGGATCAGGGTTCTGAGAACACACTTCAGCAGATATTGCTCCAGAAGGAATTCACCTCTATTTTGTCCAAGCAAAATCCAAAGGCTGTTACACAAAGGGTTAATCCAAAGACTGACCCTTTGTGCTCCCTGGTACACAACTCAGCCACTCACCCAGACACTTGAATCTACTAAAGGTGCTTTCTGCATCTGCCTGAGAAGATTCAAAGGTCCACTCTCTCCCCTTGAGGAGGAGATGGGGCCACTTACTGCCAAGGGAAAGACAAGAGCTCATACACTCTCCCTGAGGGTTGGAACTTCTTCTGGGGACTTGGCCTCTTGAGCCAGATACTCTTGTAAATCCCGTTTGTTTACAAGGCTGTTTCCAAGATGTAGCTGCCAGGCTGCCCCTGCACAGGACAGGACACGCTGTGAGTTGGAATTCATTTCTCTCCATCTCTCTGTGTACCATGGAGAGCATTTCATGTTTTGGCCTGAACATTATGGGGTGGAGTAAAACCTTCAGCCAGCACGTCATTAGGCTGAGCAAGTTAATAGCTTGGAATCTTTTTCCAGTTTTGGGGATTCATTTTTTTCACATTGGTAAAATGAGGAGGTAAGAGTAAGTGCAAAAAAGCCCCACTCAGAAACATTCACTGCGCTACCCGAAGCTGGATGCCATGCTTTGGCAATGCAACAGTGGATAGTTTTTTTTAATAGATGCATGACAATAAGTTATAATACAGCATGCTATTTGCAGAAAGTACTCCAGAAAGAAAGGAGGAAGTGATGAATTCTCTCTGGATGATCTTTAAGATCCCTTCCAGCTCTGGTAGTCTTAGCTATCATGCCTTCAGGCTCTTTTCTTCTTGTTGCAGCTGGCCCAGAACCTTCTGATTCTCGAAGCAGCAGAGGACATTCAGTATTGCTGTCTTTGGGTGCTAGGTGACTGTCAGCTGATCTCCTCTTGACTGGACTTCATCAGACATAGACCTTGACTCAGCATAGCCCAGCAGGCTCTCCTGTCCCACTCCCCTGAGCAGGGGTGGATGCTGTTCCTGAACACAGGTCTCCTTAGCCATTTGGCTAGAGTGGAGTAGGTACTGTGTGCATGGCATTCATTCTCTGGAGCCAGCCTCTGAGCGTGAGAGAAAGAGGATGTGTCCCTCCTGGAAACCTCAGGCTCCCAGCGCGTCTCAGTGCCCCGAAGAAAATGACTAAAATTCTTCACCCAGTGTCCTAAATCTTCCCGATTTCCTGCAGGGCACACATTCTGCTTTATCCCCTTGCCCTCTTCACCTCCTTCTAACATTTGGAGATGCACCTTCTCCTTCCCTATTCCCATTTCTTTTCTCCTTCTCGTTTTCCTCCTTCTCTCCTTCCACGTTCCAAGTACCATTTGCTGAGGATGATTTCAGCAATAATGAAATCACCAGTATGAGTGAGTACTGCCTATAGTTTCAGACAGAAAAGTCAGAGCACATGTTCTGATAACCTCCAGCTGACCAGGGTGTGAGGAAGGGCTTGAGCTCTGGGAGCCTTTTGGCCCTTCTAGTATCCTCCAGAAAGCTTCCACCATTCCTCCTCCCTGAACAAAAAAAAGTATTCCACCAGGGACAAAAACACCCGGAAGCAGCATTGTTAGTAGCTATAGCCACAGGCCACCCACCCTTTGCCCTTCCTCGGCTTCACATCCCCAGGAACGCTATAGAAAACAAAGTGCTGTGACTGGACAGAGCCAAAGGTGGCTTGGTGCAAGGCAGCCTGGAAACCTGGAGTGGGGAGTCCAGGAATGGGGGGGGAGGGGCTGCCTGGTCCGCCAGATGGAAGCACCTTGGCTATGGGTGAGGAAGAGGGTGCTACCTCTCATCTTGCCTGGGTACCATCAGAAACCAGGTCCCCCAGCCGCCAACCTGAGCTCACTGCCCCATTCCACCTCACCTGCATCGGGAAACCCCTCCTGTGCAGCTTACTGAGAGGTCTGAGGCCATCAACCATTTTCCCGTAACAGGATTGTCAGCCACTGTTCCCCTCCCCCCTCCATCTTGCCTTCCCTCCTCCACAAATGTATCCCTTCCACTATACTGATCTTATTTATCCCTTTTCCCTTCCCTTTGGGGCTTCTGCAGTACCCTCAATGTCTTTCTTTTCTGGCTCCTTCTCCTCCACCTGACATACAGGCAAAGAATAGCCTTGTGTTGGCCCCACTTTTCACCCTACTCCTTTGCAAATTTCCTCTGGGCCACCACTCTGCGGCTTAACCTGCCTTTTTATGGGTGTGGGTAAAATTGCACTATTTGCAGAATCTCTCATCTGGCCTTCATGCATCTCTATAGTAATAGGTGTTTCCAAGAGGTGGACAGAAGTAGTCCATCTCCATGTCAATAGGTGATTACAAGGGTGAGCGAGGGCCTATCTGGACCAGTGAGGTTGGGTGGGGTCCCTTTTTCTGCAGCCGGGTAGCAAGAGACATGGGCGAGCAAACGTGGACAAGGGCTTATATGCAATAAATAGGGTTTCTCCCACTTAACTTCCCCCTTTGACTGATTTCAGCTTCAAAGGTAATTTGCCCCAGGCTAGGAACATATTTTCCCTCAAGTTGGAATGGGTAAACAATGACCTCCCAAGAGCCTCTTTTCATTTTTTATCATATTCAACTCCTTCAGGCCATTATTTAACATAAATTCTTATAAAAAAATACCAAAAAATAAAACCTCTTGTTGTAAAGAATTCAAACACTGAAGAAGTAGGTAGAGTAGGAAGTGAAACATTACCCACACTCACCCACCACACCATTCCCTAAAGGTAGGTAACTGCTCTAAACAGTTTGGTAAAAATTCCTCTGTACTGTTACTTATGAATTTACAGATTTGGGATAATTTCAACCTATCCTTTTGTAACTGGCATTTTCTTTTTTTAAAAATTTTATATTAAGGTATGATTGATATACACTCTTATGAAGGTTTCACATGAAAAAACAATGTGGTTACTACATTACCCATATTATCAAGTCCCCACCCATAACCCAATGAAGTCACTGTCTATCAGTGCAGCAAGAAGCCACAGATCATGTAACTGGCATTTTCTTTTTTTTTAATTCACTTTATTATCATTAATCTACAATTACATGAAGAACATTATGGTTACTAGACTCCCCCCTTCACCAAGTCCCCCCCCGCACAAACCCCATTACAGTCACTGTCCATCAGCATAGTAAGATGCTGTAGATTCACTACTTGTCTTCTCTGTGCTGCACATCCCTCCCCATGACCCCCCAACATTATACACGCTAATCTTAAGGCCCCCTTTCTTTTTCCCTGCCCTTATCCCTCCTTTCCCACCCATCCTCCCAAGTCCCTTTCCCTTTGGTACCTGTTAGTCCATTTTGTGTTCTGTGATTCTGCTGCTGTTTTGTTCCTTCAGTTTTTCTTTGTTCTTATATTCCACAGATGAGTGAAATCATTTTATACTTGTCTTTCTCTGCCTGGCTTATTTCACTGAGAATAATACCCTCTAGATCCATCCATGTTGTTGCAAATGGTAGGATCTGTTTTTTTCTTATGGATGAGTAATATTCCATTGTGTATATGTACCACATCTTCTTTATCCATTCATCTACTGATGGACATTTAGGTTGCTTCCATTTCTTGGCTGTTGTAAATAGTGCTGTGATAAACATAGGGGTGCACCTGCCTTTTTCAAACTGGAGTGCTGCATTCTTAGGGTAAATTCCTGGAAGTGGAATTCCTGGGTCACATGGTATTTCTATTTTGAGCTTTTTGAGGAACCTCCATACTGCTTTCCACAATGGTTGAACTAGTTTGCATTCCCACCAGCAGTGTAGGAGGGTTCCCCTTTCTCTGCAACCTCGCCAACATTTGTTGTTTGTCTTTTGGATGGTGGCGATCCTTACTGGTGTGAGGTGATATCTCATTGTGGTTTTAATTTGCATTCCTCTGATGACAAGCGATGTGGAGCATCTTTTCATGTGTCTGTTGGCTATCTGAATTTCTTCTTTGGAGAAGTGTCTGTTCAGCTCCTCTGCCCATTTTTTAATTGGATTATTTGCTTTTTGTTTGTTGAGGTGCATGAGCTCTTAATATATTTTGGATGTCAACCCTTTATCGGATCTGCCATTTATGAATATATTCTCCCATACTGTAGGATACCTTTTTGTTCTATTGATATAGTCCCACTTGTTCATTTTTGCTTTTGTTTCCCTTGCCTGGGGAGATATGTTCATGTAGAAGTCACTCATGTTTATGTCCAAGAGATTTTTGGCTATGCTTTTTTCTGAGAGTTTTATGGTGTCATGACTTACATTCAGGTCTTTGATCCATTTCGAATTTACTTTTGTGTATGGGGTTAGACAGTGATCCAGTTTCATCCTCTTACATGTAGCTGTCCAGTTTTGCCAGCACCATCTGTTGAAGAGACTGTCATTTCCCCATTGTATGTCCATGGCTCCTTTATCATATATTAATTGGCCATAAATGTTTGGGTTAATATCTGGTGTCTCTATTCTGTTCCACTGGTCTGTGGCTCTGTTCTTGTGCCAGTACCAAACTGTCTTGATTACTGTGTCTTTGTAGTAGAGCTTGAAGTTGGGGAACAAGATTCCCCCAGCTTTATTCTTCCTTCTCAGGATTGCTTTGGCTATTCGGGGTCTTTGCTGTTTCCATATGAATTTTTGAACTATTCGTTCTAGTTCATTGAAGAATGTTGTTGATAATTTGATAGGGATTGCATCAAATCTGTATATTGCTTTGGGCAGGATGGCCATTTTGACGATATTAATTCTTCCTAGCCAAGAGCATGGGATGAATTTCCATTTGTTAGTGTCCTCTTTAATTTCTCTTAAGAGTTTCTTATAGTTTTCAGGGTATAGGTCTTTCACTTCCTTGGTAAGGTTTAGTCCTAAGTATTTTATTCTTTTTGATGCTATTGTGAATGGAATTGTTTTCCTGATTTCTCTTTCTATTAGTTCACTGGTAGTGTATAGGAAAGTCACAGATTTCTGTGTGTTAATTTTGTATCCTGCAACTTTGCTGTATTCCGGTATCAGTCCTAGTAGTTTTGGAGTAGAGTCTTTAGGGTTTTTTATGTACAATATCATGTCATCTGCAAATAGTGACAGTTTGACTTCTTCTTTACCAATTTGGATTCCTTGTATTTCTTTGTTTGTCTAATTGCCGTGGCTAGGGCCTCCAGCACTATGTTGAAAAACAGTGGGGAGAGTGGGCATCCCTGTTTTGTTCCCGATCTCAGAGGAAAAGTTTTCAGCTTCTTGCTGTTCAGTATGATGTTGGCTGTGGGTTTATCATATATGGCCTTTATTATGTTGAGGTACCTGCCCTCTATACCCAATTGTTGAGAGTTTTTGTCAAGAATGGATGTTGAATTTTGTCGAATGCTTTTTCAGCATCTATGGAGATGTTCACGTGGTTTTTGTCCTTCTTTTTGTTGATGTGGTGGATTATGCTGATGGATTTTTGGATGTTGTACCATCCTTTCATCGCTGGGATGAATCCCACTTGGTCACAGTGTATGATCCTTTTAATGTATTTTTGAATTTGGTTTGCTAATATTTTGTTGAGTATTTTTGCATCTACGTTCATCAGGGATATTGGTCTGTAATTTTCTTTTTTGGTGGGATCTTTGCCTGGTTTTGGTATTAGGGTGATGTTGGCTTCATAGAATGAGTTTGGGAGTATTCCCTCCTCTTCTATTTTTTGGAAAACTTTAGGGAGAATGGGAATTATATCTTCTCTGTATGTCTGATAAAATTCTGAGATAAATCCATCTGGCCCAGGGGTTTTTTTCTTGGTAGTTTTTTGATTACTGCTTCAATTTCTTTGCTGGTAATTGGTTTGTTTAGATTTTGTGTTTCTTCCTTGGTCAGTCTTAGAAGGTTGTATTTTTCTAGGAAGTTGTCCATTTCTTACAGGTTTTCCAGCTTGTTAGCATATAGGTTTTCATAGTAGTCTCTAATAATGCCTTGTGTTTCTGTTGGGTCCGTTGTGATGTTTCCTTTCTCGTTTCTGATTCTGTTGATGTGTGTTGATTCTCTTTTTCTCTTAATAAGTCTGGCTAGATGCTTATCTATTTTGTTTATTTTCTCAAAGAACCAGCTCTTGGTTTCATTGATTTTTGCTATTGTTTTATTGTTCTCAATTTTATTTATTTCTTCTCTGATCTTTATTATGTCCCTCCTTCTGCTGACTTTAGGCCTCATTTGTTCTTCTTTTTCCAATTTCAATAATTGTGATGTTAGCCTATTCATTTGGGTTTGTTCTTCCTTCTTTAAATATACCTGGATTGCTATATACTTTCCTCTTGAGACTGCTTTCGCTGCATCCCAGAGAAGTTGGGGCTTTGTGTTGTTGTTGTCATTTATTTCCATATATTGTTGGATCTCCATTTTAATTTGGTTGTTGATCCATTGACTATTTAGGAGTGTGTTGTTAAGCCTCCATGTGTCTGTGAGCCTTTTTGCTTTCTTTGTACAATTTATTTCTAGTTTTATACCTTTGTGGTCTGAAAAGTAGGTTGGTAGGATTTCAATCTTTTTGAATTTACTGAGGCTCTTTTTGTGGCCTAGTATGTGGTCTATTCTGGAGAATGTTCCATGTGCACTTGAGAAGAATGTGTATCCTGTTTCTTTTGGATGTAGAGTTCTATAGATGTCTATTAGGTCCATCTGTTCTATTGTGTTGTTCAGTGCCTCTGTGTCCTTACTTATTTTCTGTCTGGTGGATCTGTCCTTTGGAGTGAATGGTGTGTTGAAGTCTTCTAAAATGAATGTATTGCATTCTATTTCCTCCTTTAGTTCTGTTAGTATTTGTTTCACATATGCTGGTGCTCCTGTGTTGGGTGCATATATATTTATAATGGTTATATCCTCTTGTTGGACTGAGCCCTTTATCATTATGTAATGTCCTTTATCTCTTGTTACTTCATTTTGAAGTCTATTTTGTCTGATACTAGTACTGCAACACCTGCTTTTTTCTCCCTATTGTTTGCATGAAATATCTTTTTTCATCCCTTGAGTTTTAGTCTGTGCATGTCTTTGGGTTTGAGGTGAGTCTCTTGTAAGCAGCATATAGATGGGTCTTGTTTTTTTATTCATTCAGTGACTCTATGTCTTTTGATTGGTGCATTCAGTCCATTTACATTTAGGGTGATTATCGATAGGTATGTACTTATTGCCATTTCAGGCTTTAGATTCGTTGTTACCAAAGGTTCCAGGTTACTTTCCTTACTATCTAAGAGTTTAACTTAACTCACTTAGTATGCTGTTACAAACAGAATCTAAAGGTTCTTTTCTATTTCTCCTCCTTTTTCTTCCTCCTTCATTCTTTCTATATTAGGTATCAAATTCTGTACTTTTTGTCTATCCCTTGATTGACTTTGAGGATAGTTAATTTAATTTTGCATTTGCTTCGTAATTAGCTGTTCTAGTTTCTTCAGTGTGGTTTTATTACCTCTGGTGACAGCTATTCAACCTTAGGAACACTTTCATTTACAGCAGTCCCTCCATAATAGACTGTAGAGATGGTTTGTGGGAGGTAAATTCTCTCAGCTTTTGCTTATCTGGAAATTGTTTAATCCCTCCTTCAAATTTAAATGATAATCTTGCTGGATAAAGTAATCTTGGTTCCACGCCCTTCTGCTTCATGGCATTAAATACATCATGCCACTCCCTTCTGTCCTGTAAGGTTTCTGCTGAGAAGTCTGATGTTAGCTTGATGGGCTTTCCTTTGTATGTGATCTTATTTCTCTCTCTGGGTGCTTTTGGCAGTCTGTCCTTATCCTTGATCTTTCCCATTTTAATTACTATGTGTCTTGGTGTTGTCTTTCTTGGCTCCCTTGTGTTAGGAGATCTGTGGATCTCCATGGCCTGAGGCACTATGTCCTTCCCCAGATTGGGGAAGTTTTTGGCAATTACCTCCTCAAAGACACTTTCTATCCCTTTCTCTCTCTCTTCTTCTTCTTCTGGTATCCCTATGATGCGAATATTGTTCCGCTTGGATTGGTCACACAGTTCTCTCAATATTCTTTCATTCTAGAGATCCTTTTTTCTCTCTGTGCCTCAGCTTCTTTGTATTCCTCTTCTCTAGTTTCTATTTCATTTATTGTCTCCTCCACCGTATCCAACCTGCTTTTAATACCCTCCATCATGCTATTCAGTGATTGGATCTCTGACCTAAATTCATTCATGAGTTCTTGGATGTCTTTCCATACCTCCATTAGAATGTTGAAGATTTTTATTTTGAATTCCCTTTCAGGAAGAGTCATGAGGTCCATGTCATTTAAGTCTTTCTCAGGAGTTGTATTAATAATTTTACTCTGGACAAGGTTCCTTTGGCATTTCATGTTTGTATATGGCACCCTCTAGTGTCCAGAAGCTCTATTTTGGAGCTGCTCAGCCCCTGAAGCAATGTCGGGGGTCGCAGGGGAGCGGTACTGGTGCCTGGGGGGAGGAAAGAGCTGTTCCCCGCCCTGGCTGCTCTGTCTGTCTCCACTACCTGAGCTAGTGGGCTGGGCACACAGGTATAAGTTTTTGTCCCAGAGCAGCCAGATATGGCTCCCTGCTTTCCACAAGCGGCCAGAATCCCAGTCTCCCCAGGAACTCTGCCTGTATTAACTTTCCGACCAGGTAGTCATGTGAGTCTCATGAAAGCACCATGAAATGTAGGTTTGTTCTCCCAGCACATATCTCTGGAGCTAGGTATTCAGCAATCCCAAGCCTTCCACTCCCTCCCTGCTCCATTTCTCTTCCTCCTGCCAGTGAGCTGGGGTGGGGGAAGGGCTTGGGTCCTGCGGAGCCACAGCTCTGTTACGTTACCCCGTTCGGTGAGATCTGCTCTTTTCTCCAGGTGTGTGTAGTCTGATGCCATGCTCTTTCCTGTTGCTCTCTCAGGATTAGTTGCGCCAATTAAATTTTCTAATTGTATCCAGTTTTAGGAGGAAGCCTTTGTTTCTCCTCTCATGCCGCTATCTTTGTAACTGGCATTTTCATGTAACACTCTGCTACTAATGTTTTTCCATGTAAGTATATACGTATGTATATTATTTTAAAAAATGCCCAAACAGTGTTTCATTATATGGCCATGTCATAGTTTATTAAACCAATCTTCTGCTGGATACTGAGGTTGTTTCTAGTTGCTTGTTTATTTACTTACGTATTTGTATATTCATTCATGCACATGTTCATTTCCATTACAAACAATGCTGTGTGATGAATCCCCTGTACACACGTCTTTGCATACTTGTGCTCAGAGTACAGGACATTGGTGATCACTTTCATTTTTGGCCCTTCTTGCATCCCTAGCTTCTGCCTTGGTTCTCCTCTGTCACAGCAAACCACTCTTTACCCTGAACACACAATGCACATTCATCCCTTCTTGCTTCAGTCCAGTGTCTTTTCTGAAAAGACTATTTCCTACTTTCCCTTCTTGCCCAAGTCTTTGCCCAAGGCTTGCCTGGACCAGCCTTCCCTAACAGCTTCCATTTATGTGGTGCTTACTGTGTGCTAGGCCATGTGCTGGAGCAGACATTATGTCATTCCACCTATAACGGTGGGAGGAAGAATGGACTACATTACTGTCAGCATTTCAAAGTGCCAAAAACTGAAGCCCAGAAAGTGAAGGAACCTGTCCATGTCACTCATCAAAGGAAGAGCCAGGATTTAATCTCCAGCCTCTTCTACTATATAATCCATGAATTCACATGACCACTGTGTCATACTGTGCCTTGGGCTCTGGTATTCACAGGGTCTCTGGCATGCGCCTTGTACAGCATGTACTGAATTGAATTATGGTAACTTACTCAGAAGTCTTCTCCCGTTCACTAGACCAAGCACTCCCCGAGGGCAGACCCTGTGTCTCTGCCTTCTGCATTTCCCATACTGAGTACAGAACCTGTCATATTGTAGGTGTTGATAGGTGCTGATAAGGATTTGAATGAATGACTTTGTGTGCTGAACCCCAGTACCTCCTGAGCCAGGTCAACAGTCAAACTTCAGCACTCAGTAGTACGTGCTGAGATTGGTGTTTATTTTCTGCGAATTCATGAAAATAAAATACCCTTTTCCCGGGGCCCTAATTAACTAAATTATAAGAAGCTCTTTAGACTGGCAGGCAGTAGAACTTAATGTGTAAGAAACAGGCTCTTAAGTAAGATGACCCATGTTCTGATGCCAGTTCTGTATCCATTGAGCAAGTTATTTTATTTTCATAATCCTGTTACCCAACTAGTAAAATGGAACTAATGACAGCTGCTTGCTAATTGGGTTATGATGACAATTAAAGGAGGATGTTGATCTAAACACTGGGTACAGTGCCTGGCACACAGAAGGTGCTCAATAAATGTTAGTTGCACTACTGTCACTAACATCAGCACTAGTCCTCAGTATTGGTTCTAAGTGGAATAGATTTCCTTTCTTGCCCTTCAAAGCTTTGATGAAGATGACTTTTTTCCTAGACTTTCAATTTCCACAAACAATTCTTCTTTCCTTGAGTTGTGAAAGAAACATTTGTGGAGTGCCTTCTATTTACCAACGTCCTTCCTGGTTGGTCTGTCATCTGAGGGGGAGAGGCTCTAGTAGGAGGGTCAGCCTGGCCCCACTAGCAGCTCAGGGGAACATAACATTTTCTTGCTTTTTGGTTTTGAGAACATTACTTGATTCTCTGGAAAACACACCCCTTTTTTTCTTTTAAAATTTCAGAGATTTGTTTTAAACATTTCTCATGAAGGCTTTGTACCTGGATACATGAAGGGATGGTTAGGAAGTTTCTAGAGTTTCATAGAGGTGCCTGTGCTCTCTTTGTTCTTTGGGATAAAAGCTTCCCTCTATCAGCAGCTCCTGAAGGTGACTTTAGGAACCAGCATGTGTTTTGTTGTGATTCTGTGCATGGTTCCTACCTACATCCAAGTATTAGTTTTTCAGAGGGTTTTTTTTTCTGTGTGTGTGTGTGCTTCACTGGGTCTTTCAAAGGACTATACTTGGGAAGTACCCCACCCCTGGCAATCGAAAATGGACATAAGGAAAAACTTCCCACCCCAAACTCAAATCCCAACAAAAGCAAATGACTCAGTACAAGCAAGCTTTCCAGATTTAATATATAGGTTATTCAATTCCCGAACTGTATGTTTTCAGAAAACCATGCTTACCATGTTAATTAAATTACTTCAAAAGGGGGAAATTCCTTAGTAATGCTGCTCGCTTTGAAACTTGGGATTGTTTTTCCTTGTACCTTATGTAGATTATGGTATCCCCAAGCCAGGAAACATATCTGTTCAGGAAATCCAGCTTCAGAGTTGCAGAACAGCATGAAGGGGGACAAACTTACTTCTCTTTTGTGTAGGAAGTAGGCGTGGCTTCAGGTTATGCAAGCACCTGGCTGCAGGGACCAGGACTGTGCTGTCTGGGACAGACCTCCTGGGCTGTCAAGAGCTCCCAGCAGCTAGCTCAGTCAGCTGGCTTCTTCTCACACCTGGGATCCACGGAGTGCTTCTTTATCAGATGCTCTCTTACCCAAATTGTCCAGGCCACCTTACTAAGGTCAACCGAGACTGTGAGCCAAATAGAGCCAGCCCTCACCTTCAGCCCACGTTGTGACCTTGGAAAAGCCCCCTTTCTCCCTGAGCCTCAGTTAGGTAAGGAGCTTCATCAGAGTGTTTCTGAGCTGCCACCCAGCTCTGATAGTCTGGGGTTCCAGAGTCCATTCCCCAGCCAGGCCAGTAACCTAGTTGTGAAGGACAGTGAGAGTGGGCCGTTGTTCAGAATTCATAGGTGGGGTGGGAGCAGCGCCTTGCGATAAACTTGACTGAGGATTGGAGCAACCTGTTTACCCAAACCTCTGGCGAGGGCTGCCTGAAGCCTGCCACTCCTCTGGCATTGCTGCAGAGACATATGGAATGCACTTATATCAGCGAGCATCAGGCTCATGAACCTGACACTTCACCATCTGAACACCTCGAAAGATAAAAATTGCACAAGATGTGGAGCCCAGATGATCTGCTTATCAAATCAGCATTTCAACTCTGTTTCTCTTAGGAGCTCCTGGCTGAGGTCGCACCCTTTGCTGCCATTTCAAAAGAGTTTTTAATACAGTTTTCTCCTTGAGTGATTTTTGTCCTCAAGAGGGACTGTGGGAGGACCCAAGGGGATTTCAGAAGCTTAGTACTGAACTAATTCTGTTCCGTAATGATTTTGAAAGCCCATGTAATTAGGGAGGCAGTGGCAGGGAGGCTGGGGCTGGGAGTCTGGAGATGCGGGTGGCAGTCGTGGCTTTGCCGCTACCTGGCTGGGCAGTCTCGTGCAAGTTGCTTCATCTCTCTGGGACTCGGTGTCCTCATAAAGCAACTTCTCTTGATGGTCTCTTCCTGTCCTGGCACACCACACCTCAGCCCCAAAGACAGAAGAGTCCCATCTCAGGCATAGACCATTTCTTCTCTGGTGTAGAGACATATCTCTGGCTTCTAGTTTATAGTCCCTTCCCAAGCCCCTCCTCTTTGAAGGCCTTTGGGATATAGTCAAGAAAGTAGGAGAGCTGCATGGACATTTGCAGCTCGGAAGGGGCTTGGAGGAGAATCACTGAGCTATTTCAAGAATGCCTCTTGCCCCAGTTGTCTGGTAGGAGATGCTTGGCATGTTTGGGCAGCAACATTTCATAAAAGTTAAGAAGCCTGGCCTCAGAGGCAGCCAGCTCTTCTTTCACTCCCAGCCTTGCCAATCATTTCAATTCATTATTCAGAAAATATTTATCAAGTGCCTTTTTTTGTGCCAGGCACTGCCACCAGGCTACTTTGCATACATTAGTGCACTTAATCCTCACCTGTGAAGCAGATACTGATTTTATCCACACTTCACAGATGAGGAAACTGAAACTCGGGGAGGTGACTAGATTTATCTAAGTTCACACAGTGAACAACCTGGTGCTTGGGGCAAGTGGCCAGCCTGGGGCTTGGGTCCAGGGCCAGTGACTCTAAAACGATGGCCTTCAGCTGCTACACTCTGCCTTCTCCCAAACCTTCTCCTACTTAATCTTCATTTCAGTCCACATTTGCTTTGCTGCAAAGCTTCCAGAATAGCCCCTGCGACCTTGCCGGCCCACATCACAGATGAATGAGTGCATCCACTTCTGGAGGAGGAGGGTGGGGACAGACACCAGATAGTACAGTGGGAAAGGCCCTGAAGTAGGTGAGAGTCCAACAGGTCAGCTTCTAGACCTGCCTGGCCTCTGTCAGCCATCTGACCTGAGGCATTTCCACTCTCTGAACTTTACCAGCCTTGATTTCTTCATGGGACATTGTAAGCATCAGTTGAGAGCAGGGCTGTGGAAGGACTTCCAAAGTCAGAAAGTGATGAAAGTCGACTCATTATTTATTTGGTAAAAAACTCTGTTGTCACTCACCACACTGGATAGTTAGACTGCACATTCCCTTAAGAATCTGGAACTACAGCATCTCACGTCTGAGCCCTGGGGTCCCCCAGCAAAGCGGCACGAGGAGGCAGGTTTTGCTCTCGAACATCCTGTGTTCCCTGCCTGACTCACTCTGCAATGCCATGTTCCCGGATGTGCGGTATCACACGGCTGTCTCCGTGACATGTGGTGGGCCCAGAGAGGCTGTATGTGACATTCCTAAACAGATTCAGGCATGAGGAGAGAGAAAAAGGAAGCACATTTGTAAACAGACAGCCTGAGGTTTCGGGGAACCCGACAAGACATTGCTCTCTTTTCATACTTGATTTGGAGCCTGTGGGATGTGGCTGTCTGTCCGGTGAGGGTGGGGCTCGCTGCCTTCTGGGAGGCATGCCTTGTCACCTGCCCGAGGGCTGCCTGGCCCCAGGGCCAGGCGCTCTCAGACCTCCGATTCTGAAAGGGCTGGGTAGGGGACTCTCCTGCTGACTTTACCACTCAGCCCTTTCAGGAACAAGAGGAGACGGTAGCTGGAGGGGCTGCCTGCAGGGGGGCACGGCAGCTCTGTGCCACTTTTCACCAGGTTTTGGTGCCTGTGTATTTTTCTCTCTCCTCTTGCCCAGCTGTGCTTAGGGTGGTACAGGAAGAGGATTTTACATATTTGAGACTTTGTCCACTTTGGGGCCCAAGCAGGAGAGAGGAGAGCAGACTCACTGGTGGGGCTTGGGATAAGAGCGTATCTCTTTACTTTAAGTACAAAGGATGCCAGGGAACAAGTCAAAGAATTTCTGAGGCACCGGCTGCCTCTAGCAAGGCAGAGGGCATGGTGGGGCACACTGGCTCTCCCAGGGAACCCCTCTCCTGTCAGGGGAACAGGAGTGTGGGGCCACACAGACATCCCTCCTGCCTAACAATTAGCAATTCATCAGCTGCTGGAAAAATCCTCTGCTTAGCCTACCAGATAGGCAGCGTAGCCCTGGAATTAGGAAGGCAATCTAGAGGATGCTGAAAGAGAACGCCATGGAGGCAAAGGCCTGCAGGGATAGCTGGTGACCTGGGCTCCAGTCCCAGTCCTGCCACTGGCCTCTGTGTGAGCTTGGCCAGGTCACTTGCCCTCTCTGGGACTGTTTGTGAAAGAGGGTGAGGCAATGATTGCTATGGCCCCTTCCAACTAGGCTGAACAAGCATCTCTGTTTGCCCAGGATGGTCCTGGTTGTCCCTGCCTCTCATGGAGCTGTCCCCTTCAGACTGCTCTTTTCTTCCCCTCTCCCTCTGGGCTCTCAGCCCTTCCTCTCGGCGCTGGAGTCTCGTCTTTGGGTTTGATGACTGTGGGGATAATTCCTTGTGCTGAAACGGTGGGGGCAGAGATGATGCTATAAACATGAAATGCTCTTTACATCAGGGGCCCCGGTGCCCCAGAATGGACAGGGCCATAAACTCCAGGCTGTTCTGGTGGCCCCCTGACCCCAGCGGTGGGCAGCCCCACATTGAAACTGGGCTTCAGTCCCCAGCTCTGTGGTAATTCCACCTCTTTCTGCAGTCATGCCGGTGATGTCAGGACCAGATCTGAAGGATTACCCAGCTTTGCAGCCCGCAGGTGGTGACTCGCCGGTTCACCGTCACATTGGCATCAGCCTAGTTTCTTACAGCCTTTAAGGGGCTGAGTTTAAAGGATCGCTGCTGACGAAACCCAGGAGTAATTTTTCCCCGGATGGGCTGCCAGTTTCTTTATCATTTAGCGAGGAGCCTCTGCAACGTTTGGGGTGGAGGACTTTTAAAGTTCCAAGTGATGGCTACTATACACGTGTCAGAGGGCAGAGGAAAGCAAACTCACGTGGCCTCGGGCTCTCATTCACCTCCGCCCCCGTGGACCCCACTTCATGTGACTTCCAGGCCTCTTGGTCCCTCCTTCAGGGTGTCCTCGCATGTTCGTGCTGCCGATGTCGCAGGTCGAGCACTGTCCCTTCCACCAGGCACCGTGTTAAAGGTGAAGCAGCACTTGGATACGGTGATGCTGGGGCGAGGCAGCGCAGACCCATGTGACACCGGCCAGTCTGGATGGGGCCGTGTGCTCTGACACCTTTGAGTGCCGTGGCAGCGTAAAGTAGGGTGATTCATTGTCCCTGGGGTGACATGTAGGCTGGGCCTGGAGCTGCAGGTGGATCGTGTGTGGGAGGCAGTCAGGCACGGGAAATGGCACACGGTGCACCCAAAGGCATGAGCTTTCTCCCACTCCCTCTACCTTTGTCACCCACTGTGGGTGGCGCTGTGGGTGGCATTGGGTCAAGGGCTACTGGGCCAGAGCCCCAGGCAGGTAGAGTCAGCCCTGGAGGCTGCCAGGACCAGGGAGCTTTGCACACTCAGGAGCCTACCTCATATTTCCCAGAGCAAATGGAGGTCGCAGAAATGCGTGTCCTTCCTTTCCTTCCAACTCCTCAGAATACTGTCTCCTCCTGTGGGAAGGACCAGCTCTGACCCCATCCTGATGCCCCAGGCCCTTCTCCAGTCCATCACCAGCCATTGCTGATCCTTTCCTTGCCTTTGGGCCTCCGCTCCCTCTTTCCGAGCTCCACACCTAACACCTTGAGTCAGATCCCAGTCATCTACCCCACTGGGTTTGTTCCAACAGTCTTCTCATTTAATCTGTGATTCAGGACTCTCTGGGGCAGGCAACAAGTTCTTTTCCATATGCATATCTCCCACCCACATTGGGACACAAAGTGAATGTCCTTACAAAACCAGGCCACGTCTACAAACGAGTATAATAAAATGAGCATCTTGAACACCTCCAGAACCTGGATTCCACAGGAGAGCGCAGTTCCGGCGCGTGGCCCTCTGCTCCGGAAGTGGTTCCCCTCAGTACGGCTCTTCACGTCCGAGCCGGTCTCGCTTTTCCCTAGGCGTCGGCCGAAGCCGCCTGCAGACGAGTTTTGGACGGAAGGGCCTGCCGTGCGGGGACGTGGCCACGCAGCCGCAGTCCGGCCGATGCGGTTCACGTGCCGGCGGCGACGGCGGCGGCCCTTCCTGGACCCGTCGTGGTTCCGCCGGGGACTCCGAGCCTCAGCAGCGAGGTAAGTGCCGCGGTCCGGGGGCCTTTTCGGGCCTCGGAACGGCCCCTCTGCGTCCCTCCGGCGAGCGCGCGGTCTGGCGCGGAGCGAGGGCGGGAAGCGCGGCTGCGGCGGGTGTCCCGGGGCGTGCAGGGCGGCGGCGGGAACGCCCTCTGTCTGCAGGCGGCTGCAGCGAGGGGCGTGTGTCTGGCCCCGCGGCCCCGTGGGTTTCTGTGTGTGGGGGGGTTTTGTGGAGATGATTCAGTCTCTGCATTCGGTGCCCTTGTCTGTACACAAAGCTCATGGTGCTCTCCTCCCAAGGTCGTGAGAGCTGTGTTGACTGGAGTCCGTCAGGCGCGCGGTGCCAAGGGGAGGGCAGGATTGAGACCCGTGGGGTGTTCCTGACACACGGCTGCATTTGCATGGGACCGTATCGTTTATAACTGTATGTTCGTTGCCGCATTTCTTCTCTCCATTCACACCGAAATTTTAAGAGAAAACTGTTTATGCGTGCTGTATCCAGTTCTCTTCCTCATTCGTAAATCCAGCCCTAAATCAGGCAATTGCTCTCATCACTTCCACCATAACGTGTCAATATCAGTAGGCTACCCTTTCTGCACCTATCGTCTTTCCAGTTTCCGCTTCTCTTCCAAGGGAGTCTTAAGTCATCTGAAGACCTAAAGTAATCTGGGAAAGCAAGGGTCACATGAGGGTCTCACAGCTACAGCAAAGGAGGTTTTTTGTTATCTTTATTTAGTGGGTATGAAGGTGTCTGCCCGTAAGTAAGTCATTGTTCATACTTTATGTAGTTGTGTATGACACTTTCAGTAGTCAGGCAAGCCACACTCAGATAGGAAAGGGTAAGAAACATCCACCTATGATACAGAATAATGCCCAGAGCAAAATGAGGTGAGTGATATTTGTTCTTGGTTTTTAAGGATCTTACACAGGAACCGCAGTTGGTGATTAAGGAAGGGAAGAGGGCATTCCAGGCAGAGGGACTGGAATAAGCAGGGAAGAGGTGGTAGTAGGAAGCCTCTTGGAAGGTATAGGGCTAGATAACTGTCCATTGATGGGAACTTGTGGGGTGAAGTAGGAAATAAAAACTGAAATGTTATTGCTTTGCTGCTAGGTTTTAAGCCTGGATTTCATTTTAAATATATTGAAAAGAGAAACTGTGAGGGCATTTAGTATATATTCATAAGCATACATTAAGCTTGTGCTAGTTCCAGAAAACATTTGTGGGGCTTTTACCATTAGATTACCTCTGAGGTAGTCTGAGACCTCACCTGGAATGATATCCCTGGGAGTTCATGGAAAATGCTAGTGAGCTTCCGTTCAATTCTGAAATTACTCCGAGAGTAGGAGTGATAGTCATTTACCACTCTTCACTTAAGGCTCTTTTTCTTGCACTTAGTTTCCAGGCCCCTTCAGAACAGTTAAAATTTGACTTTCAGGGAGTCTTGACTAATTCTCCTCAGTCTGGGCGAGGTGTCTGTTCTGTGTGCAGCCAGAGTGCTTTCTGCTTTGGAAACACTTGTACCTCTCTGTTTTGTGTGTATCTCTCTCCCCTACAACATAGGTGCTCTGTAAATGTTTGCTGGATGTCTGAATGAACTATACACATCCTACACTGAAGCAAATTGTTTGTGTTTTAGTATGAAGGCGGTAGGGGGGGAGACAGAAAAAAGTGGAGAGGAGGGAAGGTGTTGAAATGGAAAATAAAGAAAAACTACAAAGGGAAAAAAATATGGATACATCTACAGAAAAACTGAAGAACATGCCAAGGAAAAAAATTGGACAACCAATTAGAAAAAAGAAATAGCAGCAATATGACATAAACAGTTAATGTCATTACTATAAAATAGCTCATGAAAATTAAAGAGAATGTGTCATAGAAAATTGGCAAAAGAATTAACTTCAAGGGAAAAAAATGTATCTGAAAAAGAGTTCAAATTCACTATTGTCTTTCAGACCTCTGCATTACTGTTTACTCAGCACCCTCATCCTAGTCTAGGTTGTATCTCCCACCAACTCCTTTCCTTGACTCTTCACTCCGTCTAATCTGATCTCTCTAGTGCAGCTGGCATGCTGTCTTCAAACATAAATCTGATATGTGACCTCCCCACCCCTTTCTTGAAACCTTGGTGGTAGCTCCATTGGTTTTGGTGAAGAGCAGTCTAAATAAGGCCAGTCTCTCCCCTTGTGTCATATATACCACATCCTCCTCAGTCTCCGTGCTTCAGCTGCGCTGGCCTTCCTCCACTGTCTAGCACAGCACCCTGTAGATCCTTTGCACATGGTGTTCCTTTTACCTGAAGCTCTTTTTCCTCTCGTTATTACATTTCATACTTCTAGTTTACTTTTCACTTTTTCAGGGAAACCTTTCTTGACTTTCATTTACCCTTTTTTATAAGCTCTGTTGCACCATTTATTTAGCCCTTCTAGTCATTGCTCTGTGTGTGTGCGCGTAAGAGAGATTTCTTATGCCCTCCGCCTGTCAGTAAATTTTTGCTTACTGATCATATTCTCAGTGCTAATCTGTTGAATGAAAACTTGAGGCATTATTTTTATGATCCTTAATAGCTCATTTTTCTTCATACTGCAGGCTTCCCTAGAAGAGTACTAGCTCTTGGAATAATTGTTTTCTAAGAACCATGGGGTTTGGTTGCAGGCTAATTAAAATGCACACCAGAGTCAGTGCATCACCAAGAGAGGCCGTTTAATTGGCTGGCTGGCAGACAGCCGACTGAGGGTCGGTTCACAGCAGTTTACCTTTACGTTTGCTCTCAGCTTTGTAGATCGGACATGTGTTATCAGTGTCACCCCACAAGTATAGATCATTCTCTCAAAAGCAAATTCACATTGACCATAAGCTTATAGAAGTCTACATACATGAAAAAGCTGGTTTATTAAGAAATATATCTGATGTAGATAGGAGCATTCACCTTGTAAAACACATTATTTTCCTTTCCTTTGACCTACATTAGCTGCTTGGCGTGTAGAACCACAGAAAGGGTTTTGTTTTAGTTGCATAATGCAAGAGCTAGTTATGACACATCTGTCCCCATTATTGAGTTATTCCAGTACAAATTGGATTTCTTAAGTCTCTGAGCAGGGGATCTCTTCTTGGAATCTCCTTGAGTTGGACACTGCCAGATTTTGCTCTTGTGGTTCCCTTTTTGTGTCACTGTCCACCGAAGAGGTGATGCAGGTTACATTACCAGGTTACCTGAGGGCATCCGCACGGCTGGGTTCTCGGTGACGCCTCCCTTCCGGCAGCTGTGCTGTGCGCTCCTGTGTGCAAGTGCCCACTCCTCCTCCTGCTCTCATAGGTTATATTAAATGCGTTCTTTTGCTGTTTGGAGATGCTCAGCTTGGGCTTGTCAGTCTTAGTGATGACCTACAAATTTGTCTTTCAGTTTCTGTCTTCATATTTTTTCCTGTTGTTTCTCTTTCGTTTTATTTCTTCTCTGTCAGCACATAGGATTTCCATTATTATGCCACTGTTTTCTCCCGCTCACTTTATTATTTCTCTTTCCTTCCTTCCCCCCCATCAAAATCATACTTTTTCCCATTTCTAACAGTGATAGTTCTGTGTGCGTTTGGTTGAAGAATCAAGAAAAAAAAACATTGGTCTTCAAACAGTGCATGGCCTTCTGATGATATTGGGTGTTTTAGGCCTGTTTGTTGACTTTTGGGTTATCTGTCAACGAGCTTCATAGTAGGTACAAATTCATTGTCAACCTTTTAAATCCTAACTGAAAGGCTATTGGTAGCTAGCTAGCTGTTAGTTGAACAAAAATGTAAATGCTTGGAAGAAACTAAGTGCTTGAGGTGAGTAGGTGAGAGAAAAATAAAACTAACTCCATTTTTACGTGAAGTGAATATACTTACGTTTTTTAATATACTGAGCTTTTCAAATTTTCTTACTGCCTACGCACTGGTACTGTAAAAGTCATTATACTGAAGGAAAAGCACTGAAGTCAGTATACATACTGAAAAAAAAAGGCTAGGAAAGCATTTTTTTGGCATCAGCATGAAACTAAGTACATGAAACATTCCCTTTGCTTTTAAGAATTCCCTTATGCAGTACTGGCAACCATAGAACTTCTTACATTGGAATTTTAAAATTGGAGTCTAGTTCTCCCGTGATTGGAATGCAGTGCAACTGAGGACCAACTCTGCGATTTATTAGTTAAGTTTGTTTTACAGTGGTTAGCAAATGCTGTATAGTCACCTCATGCACCAGCAGGGGTATACCACTTAGAAACATTTGTTAATAAATCTTAATGCATAATTTATCACTTGTTATTAATTATTGTATGAATAATGTAATTTTCAAAAAAATGTGTCAGAAGTCCCTATTTTGCTTATAAAACGTAGCAATTCTTTTTTACTTAAACCTAGTCTAAATGACTTTTCATTGATACACATATCTTATTAATTGGGATACCTACAATAAAATGCACAAATCTTAGTGTACAGCTTGAGGAATTTTGATATGTGTATATATTCATGTCACTGTCACTGAGTTCAAGATATCAGACGTTCTAACTGATTTTTTTCCCCTTTCGTCTGTTTCACCCATCCCCCTATCTCCTTCCTCGTGGCAAACATCAGTCTCTTCTCTGTGTTTATGGATCTGTTTCTGTTTTGTTTGTTCATTTGTTTTGTTTTTAGGTTCCACATACAGTATTTGTCTTTGTCTTATTTCACTTAGCTTAATATCCTCTAGGTCCATCTATGTTGCAAATGGTGAGATTTCATTCATTTTTATGGCTGAGTAATACTCCATTATATACATATGTACCTCATATTCCTTATCCATTTGTCTGGTGATGGACACTTACATTGCTTTCATATTTTGGCTATTGTAAATGATACTGCAGTGAACATAGGGGTGCATATATCTTTTTGAATTAGTGATTTTGTTTTCTTCAGGTTAAATTCCCAGAAGTGGAATTACTAGATTGTATGGTATTTTTCATTTTTTGGGAAATCTCCATACTGCTTTCCTTAGTGGCTGCACTAACTTACATTCTCATCAACAATTTAGGAGAGCTCCCTTTATCCACATCCTCTCTAATTCTTGTTATTTCTTGTGTTCTTGGTATTAGTAGCCAGTCTGACTGGTGTGAAGTAAGTATGTCATTGTGATTTGATATGCATTTTCTTGATGATTAGTGATGTTGAGTATTTTTTCATGTCTGTTGGCCATCTATATGCCTTCTTAGGAAAATGTCTATTTGGGTACCGTGTACACTTTTTAATTGGATTACTTGTTACTTTTCTGGATTTGATTTGTATGAGTTTTTTAATATATTTTGTTTATTAGCCCCGTATTGGATATATAATTTGCAGATATATTCTCCCATACAGTAGGCTGCCTCTGCATTTTGTTGGTGGTTTCCTTTGCTGTGCAGAAGCTTTTTAGTTTGATGTCATCCCACTTGTTAATTTTTGCTTTTGGTTCCCTTGCCTGGGGAGACACATCCCCCCAAAAATTACTAATGTGAATGTTCAAAAGCTTTCTGCCTATGTTTTCTTCTAGTTCTATAAAAGCTGTGTTTTATAGTGTCAGGTTTTATATTTAGGTGTTTAATACATTTTGAGTTTATTTTTGGATGTGGTATAAGACAGTGGTCTGGTTTCATTTATTTGCATGTAGCTATCCAATTTTCCTAACAACATTTACTGAAGAGACTCTTTACAGTGTGATTTTTTTCTAAATGGATCTAACTTTGAAACAAATTCTAAAGAGGTTAACATATCTAGTGGGAAAGAAACCTGATTACTCTGCATTCTGTTAGTATATACTCTGCACTTGAAACAGTGAATGAACAAGTGAGTATTGCAAACTTTCTGGTTGTTGATTTAACAAATATTTATTGAACAATTGCTATGTCATCCACTGTGTTAGGTGGTAAGATTCAGTGTTGAGTAAAACCAGATACTTGACCTTCATGGAATTATAACCTACTGGAAGGAAGACACATTAAACATAATTAGACTAAAAGTAAAATTAAACTAAATTAAACTAACAGTCACGGTAAGTTATAGCAGCACTCTAAGTGCTCATAAATGGAATGTTTTACCTTCTCCAGGAGGCCAGAAAATATTTCCCTGAGAAATGACAGTTGAGCCAACATCAGAGGGATAAGATGTTTATAAGGTAACTTGGGGAGAAAGAGCATTCATACCAGAGAATATTGCAAGTGTAAAGACTTGGAGGTAGATGTGATCATGGCGAGTATGAAGGAATAAAAAAGGCCCATGTGACCATCCTAAGAGCAATTGGAAACCACTGGGGAGAGTTAAGTAAAAGTATGACATCGGATCTGCATGTTAAATAATGTATTATGACTGAATTGAGAATAACTGGGGAGGGACAAGTGTGAGTTGGAAATAAGTTTAAACACACTCGAGGAAATACCAAGTAGGCAGTTGCAGTTGTATATTTAGATCTGGACTAAAAGAGAGATCTCAGACAAAGGTAGAAATTTTTGAGTCATCTTTGGTTAGGTGGCAAATTAAAACAATATGTACATGTACATCTTTAGGGTTCAAAAGTATATTGTGAAAAGAAGAGTTGGCCTTGAACTCATGACTGATTAGAGGTCTGTGAGCCTTAGAAAACCAAGATAGAGTGTGTAGAGAGGAAGGAGGAAAACCAGGGGAGTGATCTGTCTTGGAAACCAAGGACAGAGTGTTTCAAGGAGGAGGAGGCAGTCAGCAGTGTCAAATGCTGCTGAGATGTCAAGTAAATGAAGTCTGAAAAAAATACCTGTTGAATTTTGTGATAGCTTTAATTTTGTGATAGCTTTAAGTGGACCGTTGGGAAGGGAAACTGGAATTATGTGGAATGCATGAAATAGTTTGAACTCCTTAAAAGCTTAGCTCTGAGGCAGTTGAAGAGAGAGGGTGCTCCCAGTAAACTTTGTAGTGTGGATGTTTTGTTGTGTCTTTAGTGGAAATGATCCTGGCATGATGAAAAATCACTGGGAAACATCCATTTAGAGAGATTGACAATGCTAGAGGAAAGGAATAATCTATAGAAAGGGTTCTAGGAAGGCAGAAAAGGATGGGCTCCTGAAACACAATTAGGAGACTAACCTGATATATGTTGTAGGGGTATTTCTTATAACTTTATTAAAGAGGATGAGGATGCAAGTAAATTTGTATTTGTGTTAATAAAAAATGATGGTTCTCATCTGATACTTATTTTCTCCATGAAATTGAGAAAAAGAGGAAGAAGGTCATATGTTTTAGGAAAGCACATGAAGGTTTAAAATAGTCATTGTAGAGTGTATTAACCAAGAAAGTAGAGTAGAGTTGCTAGGAAGTGTAGAGGCCAGTCAAGGTTAGCCCTGGGGGATTTATCGTAGAATCTCAAGTATTTCCTGCCTACTGGAGTGCTGTGAAAAAAGACTCAGAATGTTGCTTTCGTCCAGGATTAACTAGAGGGGGTGGAAGGTATTGGCAAGTGTTGATCATGTACCCAAACTGGATAAAAGGAAAATTTAAAGGCCTAACCATTTGAGAGAAGGTGAAAGGGGTCAGTGAACTGGTAGTTTCAGTGAAGTCACAGACCAGTGTGGTGGATGAAGTTGAATAAACAAGCTGATGGAAGTTGTGATCTCATTGTGGAGTATTTGAATTCATGATTTTAGAAATGGAGTAGTTACTAGTGATGACAAGGGCTACAGTGTGACCATGGAATTGTGGGTGGCTGAGATGGAAAAGATTAGGTCTTCAGAAAAGAGGAAGTCAAGAAGTGAGGATATAATATCAGATGGGTTATTCAAGTGGATATCTACCTTACCCAGAATGATAGTAAAACTTAGGATGGAGAGAAATTATAAATTGGTTGCCAATATCTTCAGTGGATAAGGGATGAATGATACTAATAGGAGATAAGAGAAGCTGTTAAGGCTAAATCCAAGAGCCTTGAAGAAACAGGATGAGGTTGATAATACTATTTTGGTGAGAAGAATTTGAGGGCTTGTGTGTCTCAGGCACTCTTGCAAGGCACAGAAAACACTGTGTAAATATTGCAAGGCCCTGTCCTCTGAGAGGAGGTCAGACTATAGAAGAAGGCAGCCTTACATGTGCAGTTAGTGACAGTACAGTGAGATCCTACCTTCGAAGTATGGTGGGAACCTCAAGGAAGAACAGGTTGTGTTTTAGCTGAAGAAATCATTGAAGGTTTCACAGGAGAGATTATATCTGAACTGAAGTTTATGTAGTTCCTCAAGTGGAGAAGGAGAAGGACATCACAGGAAGAATTATAAGATGTATGGCTCGTAACAGTGACAGAGAAACATAAACTCAAAATGATGGCATGCCTTCTTATAGTAAGCACTGTCGTAATACAGAGTTCTTTATCATTATAATGTCTCCATCTCTTTGGCAATAGTTCTATTTTTTTTGTTCTAGAGTTCAACATTGTTCTCTAATGGGATGATTGAAAGCATGTATCTGGTGTGTGTATGTACTTTTGTCTTTGGTGTTTCTTTTAAAGTAATGCTTGAAATAATATATTACCAAAAATAAATGCGGAGGTGCTCTATAAATAAATACAATGCAATCTTTGACATATTTGCTATTGTTGTTACAAACACTCCTTCAGGAAATTAAATGTCTCCCATTATGGGTGAAGTTCTGTTTTAAACTACAAGGACATGAAGATGAACATGATGGTCTCTGACCTCAGGGAACTCATCGTTTATTATGATCCGGGAACAGGATCTATTGGTGATATCAATATACTAACCACAGGGAATGCTGTGACCTTTTTTAAAAATCATAACTTATTTCTCTTAAATCCTCGGACATGTTTTTAGAATGTTGATTTATTCCTTTGCTCTTTATGGAAGAGGTTTGATTTCATCAAACTGAATATAGTTAAACAAAAATTTGTTTCAATTGGTAATCTAATAATAAGACTCAAAACAAAGTATGTTTCTTCTTGAATTAACAGCCTCCCTAATTTTGGCTTTATTCCTCACAGGTCATGAAGATGAGAAGTGAAGAGAATTCGACTTTTTATCTGAAAACTTGTCAGGAGTGTGAGCAGACTGGAGTCCAAAAAGTAAGTCACTTAAACTAATGGTCCTGAGAGTAATAAAATGTGAAAAGTTGTTTTTATTCAGTACTTACAAAAGTAAAGGGTGGAACCTAGAGGAAAAATTAAATATCTTACTCATGCAGCACTTTGTTTTATATGTGGAAAGGATGTGAGTGAGCTAAAATGTGCTGTGTCAGCATGTCATTATATGGTTTGGACCTTATTTACTTTAAAATATGTGACGAATTCTTGTGATTTTTTTCCCAAACCACAAGCCCTTTGGGGTTGTTTATGTGTTTTATGTTATTGGAAGTTACTTTAAGATGTTGCTATAGTTTAACAAATGTGCTAATGCTTTGGATCAGTTACAAAGATTTTGTATCACTTTATTCCTTGAATTGGTGACTGATTTGAAATTCTCAGTGTCTTGTGAAAGTGCTTATGAAAATGTGTTCAACCTAATTTTTTTGAAAATGTGCTTTGTAATTTTAGTTTCACTAATATTAGAGGATTAAATATGCTATTTATAGTTTTTATGCTTTAAGATGTGTTTTATTCCTGATTAACTTCTTGTTCCTTCTTAATAAATATTTCAGAAGATAGCCTTCCTCTCCAGTATAATCAGATTTTTAACTTAGAAATTCTGTTAATTCCAGAGAACAAGTTTTCATTTAATAAAATTTAATTCAACCTTTAATTATAGCTTATGAAATTTGTATAATGTTAAAACAAAGTGTTATTTATCTGTTAATTAAAAAATACATTTGGCCATCCTATTAAGGAATAGAAGACAAACTGTTAATGTTAATAGTCATTAATATAATGCTGGGACAATGCTTCTTTTTGCCAAAAACTTGAGTTTGTTGGTGGAATTGAGTTTGTTGAGGACAGTACAGGATGATAGAGTGTTATTTAGAGATTTATTGTACCTTTTTCAAAGAAATGAAGAAATTTTTCATTTGATACGAGTCTTAAGAGAAATGCTTTTCTTGGCTACATATTGTATTATCTGCAGGGGCACTGAAGATGCACTGTTAAAAAGCCAGAGACGAGCACATGTGTGTGTCCATGTCTCCTGTCAGCCTGTACTTTGTGGGTGTGCAGGGGGTAGGGGTAAGTGGTGTTATTTACTTGAATATTAGTTGGAGTTGACTAAGACTTATTTATATGGGTCTGTTTGGTGCAGAATGTAGCACATTTAGGAAATTGTAATGTTTAAGCTTGCATTTTTTCATATTTTTTCTGGAATTTGTTAAAGTACTAGACTAATTTGAGCCAAACCATGTCAAACTAAACTCATCTATGTCTAATGATGCCTCATGCCTAAGGTTTTTGTTTTTACTGTAATGTTAGCCATAAAGTCTAAGAAGTTCAAGCATTGAACATTCATGCTGTGTGGTTATGTGGATGGTGATATTGGAGGCTGACGTCATGCTTTGCCTATTGCCAACTCAATACATTTTTGTGTGGTGGTATCAGCATTTTATTCAGCTCTGTAGGAACTTGTAATAAAATTAGTGTTGGATCAAAATGATCCATATTTTTGTTTCTTTCAGCCAGACTCTTCACTAGCATAATTTTTAGGTCTTCTCACTGCTGTTACTTTGTGGAAACTTTCATTTACCAAGTGACATACTATTAAATGTCTGGGAGACTGTTTTATTGCAGAACTTAAAAACAACATTTGGTACCAACAGTTATCTTACTTGTAGGATCATTTTGCATGTATATTTGACTATTACATTTTGGTATTCTAAGTTTTGAGAAAGATAAGAAAGCAAGATAATTCTCCAATAATATTTTAATTGAGTTAGACTATCAAACTTCTCACCATGTTTTCCTTTTGAAGAGATGATTGTTTTATAGGACAAAATTACCACAGTTAATCTGAGTGGAAGTTGTAGGACATGGTTTTTCTTTGGTGTGAGGTATGTTTTTTGTGAGGTATTTTCATTTGTTTTATTTTCACAATACTGCTGAGTTCATGGAATCCATTTGATGCATCATTCTCAAAGCTCCAACCCCCTTCTTATCCAGTCATTCAGTAACAATACCCTATATTTGACTTCTGATTATCATTTGTGTCAATTTGAGTTACACATTATTTAGGCTTTTTTGTATACTCTCTTTTTCCCTGTGAAATTCCTATTGAAATAAAGTCTTCAGAGACCTTTGTTGTGAAGATGACACTGAAATGGGAATCACGATTCATCCTTTTGCCTCTTTCACTTTCTCTTAGCCGAGGCCCTCACTAAATAACATTCCTTTACCTAGATTTTTCCATATAATTTCCTAAATTATCCAGAGGCTTTGATGTATCATGGAAGGATAAATTATATGTAATAAGGCTGTGTGCAGTGTGTGAAGAGTTTGAGATCAGAAGATTGATTACTCTTCAGAATACTTTCCTTCTGTAACTCTCAGTAGTTGCTTTGATTTAATTAAAAAAGGAAATCCTATTTGATCTATATGTGGAAGTTGTTTTTTCTTATCCTTAAATTTCATCAGCAGTAAGAAGTCAGGCCCAGTCATAGAGTTCATAGGTTTATAAGACCTTTATGGAAAGGTTTTGTTTTGTTGCCTCATAGAAAGGTAAAAGTCATAAAATTAGTAGTGTATATATTCTTTGAATTTGTGGTAGTGGTTAGGGTAGTCTAGATGGGTTGCTGTGACTTCAACACTTTTTGTAATATTATTTGAAAATTGTACTAAGTTCAAATGTAGAAACCAGAATAAAAAGAGTAGGAGGAAGACTGTGTTTGCTTTCGTTAGATGTCACATTTCATTTCTCATTCATGGTTCTTTTACAGAATTGGTCTTCCTTTCTAAGAGAGGCAAATAGAGTATTTTTAAAAATTGAAAGTTCATCTCTGATTTCTTAAGGAAGTGTTTATCATGTACATGGGAATATCAAAGAAATGGTCACAAGACAGAAAACTCACAGTTTCAATGAAATTTGGAGAAATACCTCTACTTACTCGTTTTTTCCAGATGGATTTTTTTCCTTGGCTCATATACCACTATGTTTTTTAAAATAAAGGTTTTATTGATAAACACTCTTATGAAGAGGTTTCACATGAAAAAACAATGTGGTTACTACTTTACCCATATTATCAAGTCCCCACCCATACCCCAATGCAGGCACTGTCCAGCAGTGTAGTAAGATGCCACAGATTCGCTATTTGCCTTCTCCATTGGTCTATGGGTCTGTTCTTGTGCCAGTACCAAATTGTCTTGATTACTGTGGCTTTGTAGTAGAGCTTGAAGTTCAGGAGCATAATCTCCCCAGCTTTATTCTTCCTTCTCCAGATTGCTTTGGCTATTCAGGGTCTTTTGTGGTTCCGTATGTATTTTAGAACAATTTTCTCTAGTTCGCTGAAGACGCTGTTGCTAGTTTGATAGGAATTGCATTGAATCTGTAGATCGCTTTAGGCAGGATGGTCATCTTAACAATATTAATTCTTCCTATCCATGAGCACGGATGTGTTTCCATTTATTGGTGTTTCCTTTAGTTTCTTTCATGAGTGTCTTGTAGTTTTCAGAGTATAGGTCTTTCAGTTCCTTGGTTAGGTTTATTCCTAGGTATTTTATTCTTTTTGATGCAACTGTGAATGGAATTGTTTTTCTGATTTCTCTCTCTACTAGTTCTTTGTTAGTGTATAGGCATGCTGTAGATTTCTGCATATTAATTTTGTATCCTGCAACTTTGCTGAATTCAGATACTCAACCGAGTAGTTTTGGAGTTGATTCTTTGGGGTTTTTTTGTGTACAATATCATGTCATCTGCAAACAGGGACAGTTTAACTTCTTCCTTGCAAGTCCAGATGCCTTTTATTTTGTGGTTTCATCTGATCACTGTGGCGAGGACCTCCAGTACTGTGTTGGACAGAAGTGGGGAGAGTGGGCATCCTTGTCTTGTTCCCGATCTTAAACGAAAGGCTTTCAGCTTCTCGCTGTTAAGTATGATGTTGGCTGTGTGTTTATCATATATGGCCTTTATTATGTTGAGCTACTTGCCCTCTATACCCATTTTGTTGAGAGTGTTTATCATGAATGGATGTTGAATTGTGTCAAATGCTTTTTCAGCATCTATGGAGATGATCACGTGGTTTTTGTCCTTCTTTTGTTGATGTGGTGGATGACGATGGTGGATTTTCAAATATTGTACCATCCTTCCATCCCTGGAATAAATCCTACTTGATCATGATGGATGATCTTTTTGATGTATTTCTGAATTGGGTTTGCTAATATTTTGTTGAGTATTTTTGCATCTATGTTCGTCAGGGATATTGGTCTGTAATTTTCTTTTTTTGTGATGTCTTTGCCTGGTTTTGGTATTACAGTAATGCTGGCCTCATAGAATGAGTTTGGAAGTATTCTGTCGTCTTCTACTCTTTGGAAAACTTTGAGGAAGATGGGTATTAGGTCTTCACTAAATGTTTGATAAAATTCAGCAGTGAAGCCATCTGGTGCAGGGGTTTTGTTCTTAGGTAGGTTTTTGATTACCAGTTCAATTTTGTTGCTGGTAATTGGTCTGTTCAGATTTTCTGTTTCTTTCTGCGCCAGCCTTGGAAGGTTGTATTTTTCTAGAAAGTTGTCCATTTCTTCTAGGTTTTGCAGCTTGTTAGCATATCCTCTAATACTTCTTTGTATTTCTGTGGTGTCCGTAGTGATTTTTCTTTTCTCATTTCTGTTTCTGTTTATGTGAGTAGACTCTCTTTTTTTCTTCATAAGTCTGGCTAGGGGTTTATCTATTTTGTTTATTTTCTCGAAGAACCAGCTCCTGCTTTCATTGATTCTTTCTATTGTTTTATTCTTCTCGATTTCATTTATTTCCGCTCTAATCTTTATTATGTCCCTCCTTCTACTGACTTTGGGCCGCATTTGTTCTTCTTTTTCTAGTTTCATTAATTGTGAGTTTAGACTGCTCATATGGGATTGTTGTTCTTCCCTGAGGTACGCCTGTGTGGCAGTATACTTTCCTCTTAGCACGGCCTTGGCTGCGTCCCACAGATTTTGCAGTGTTGAATTATTGTTGTCATTTTTCTCCATACAGTGCTTGATCTCTGTTTTTATTTGGTCATTGATCTATTGGTTTTTAAGGAGCATGTTGTGAAGCCTCCATGTGTTTGTTGGATTTTTCATTTTCTTTGCGTAATTTATTCCTAGTTTCATACCTTTGTGATCTGAGAAACTGGTTGGTACAATTTCAATCTTTTTTGAATTTACCGAGGCTCTTTTTGTGGCTAGTGTATGATCTGTTCTTGAAAATGTTCCATGTGCACTTGAGAAGAATGTGTATTCTGCTGCTTTTGAGTGTAAAGTTCTGTAAATGTCTGTTAGGTCCATCTGTTCTAATGTGTTGTTTAGTGCCTCTGTCTCCTTTCTTATGTTCTGCCCGGTTGAACTGTCCTCCAGAGGGCCTGAAAAAGTCTGTGTAGTCTCAGGAGGATGTCTTCTTGATCCTCCTTTTCCTCCTCCACATACGGCCCCACCTCCTCCACATGCACCTCCTCTTCCTCCACAAAGGGCTCCACCTCCTCCACCTGCGCCTCCTCCTCCTCATATGGCTCCACCTCCTCCACATATGCCTCCCCATCTGAGTCCTCCTCTGATGACGACTCCTCCTCCTCCTCCTCCTCCACATCCGGCCCCACCTCCACATACGGCTCCTCCTCCTCCACATCCGAGTCCTCCGAGGACTCCCACTGCTCCTCCTCCTCCGCCTCCTCCTCCACATCCCAGTCCTCCAAGTACTCCCAGGGGTCCTCCTCTTCCTCCTCCTCCTCCACATATGGCTCCACCTCCTCCACATGTGCGTCCTCCACATACGCCTCCTCCTCCTCCTCCTCCATATACGGCACCTCCTCCTGCACATACGCCTCCACATCCGAGTCCTCCGATGTCTCTGAGGAAGACTCCTCCTCCTCCTCCACATATGGCCCCACCTCCACATATGGCTCCTCCTCCTGCACATACATCTCCGCATACCGCTCCTCCTCCTCCACATACGCCTCCACATCCGAGGCTTCCGACGACTCCGAGGATGACTCCTCCTCCTCCTGCACATACGGCCCCACCTCCTCCACATATGCCTCCACATCAGAGTCCTCCTCCGATGACGACTCCTCCTCCTCCTCCTCCACATACGGCCCCACCTCCACATACGGCTCCTCCTCCTCCACATCCGAGTCCTCCGAGGACTCCCACTGCTCCTCCTCCTCCTCCTCCTCCACATCCGAGTCCTCCAAGTACTCCCAGGGGTTCTCCTCTTCCTCCTCCTCCTCCACATACAGCGCCACCTCCTCCACATGCGCCTCCTCCACATGCGCCGCCTCCTCCTCCTCCACATATGGCTCCTCCTCCTGCACATACGCCTCCACATCCGACTCCTCCGATGACTCCGAGGACGACTCCTCCTCCTCCTCCTCCTCCACATATGGCTCCACCTCCACATATGGCTCCTCCTCCTGCACATACATCACCGCATACTGCTCCTCCTCCTCCACATACGGCTCCACCTCCTCCACATGCGCCTCCTCCCCATGCGCCGCCTCCTCCTCCTCCACATATGGCTCCTCCTCCTGCACATACGCCTCCACATCCGAGTCCTCCGATGACACCGAGGATGACTCCTCCTCCTCCTCCTCCACATACGGTGCCACCTCCACATATGGCTCCTCCTCCTGCACATACATCACCGCATACTGCTCCTCCTCCTCCACATACGGCTCCACCTCCTCCACATGTGCCTCCGCCACATGCGCCTCCTCCTCCTCCTCCACATACGGCTCCTCCTCCTGCACATATGCCTCCATATCCGAGTCCTCGGATGACTCCTCCTCCTCCTCCACATATGGCCCCACCTCCACATATGGCTCCTCCTCCTGCACATGCGGCCCCACCTCCTCCACATGCGCCTCCACATCCGAGTCGTCCGAGTACTCCAACGGCTCCTCTTCCTCCTCCTCCTCCTCCTCCTCCTCCTCCACATACGACTCCACCTCCTCCACATGTGCCTCCTCCTCCGCATACGCCTCCTCCTCCTGCACATACGCCGCCTCCTCCACATACGGCTCGACATCTGAGTCCTCCAACGACTCCGACGGCGCCTCCTCCTCCAGATACGCCTCCTCCTCCTCTGCATAAGGCTCCTCCTGCACATATGCCTCCTCCTCCATATACGCCTCCGTCTCCTGCGGGACTTTGCTCTTCAGGTGTTCCCGTGCACACAAGGGGCTGGATGTTTTTGGAGCCCCTTCCGCTCTGGTCTTCTTTGAGGAGGGCTCCAAGACGTCCACCTCATCGTCTTCTTCTTTCTTCCTTTTCAAAGAAGAAAAGACATGACGGAAAACCTGGGAGCTGCAGCCGCTGTCCAGGCCCAACAGCTCCTTAGGCGTCTCGGCCCTGGAGCCCTCCTCGCGGGCGGGGTGCTCGATCTCAGCCAGGTGTTCCTGTGTGCACAAGGGGCTGGATGTTTTTGGGGCCCCTTCAGGAAAAGCAAAGTCTTCCGCTCTCGTCTTCTTGGAGGTGGGCTCCAAGATGTCAGCCTTATCCCAGGAGACAGCCACACCTCTTTTCACCTGGACACGATGGCCAAAGCGTGCCATTCCCCGGTGTGGTGGAGAGGAGTCTTGGACAGAGAGGGAGGAAGCTTCCCATTCCCGCAAGACCTGGGGTGGAGTCATCTCACGAGGCACACTGCTAACAGTATCTGGAGGCAACTGAGGGACTCCTGGGAACAGAAATTTCACACATGAGAAAAGTAGAATAACTCTGTGAAGTAGGAGTTGATATGGTCATGTGACTATTCCTATATGGGCACATGGCCTGGAAGTACAAAAATATGTGAAATCACAGAATGCCGTGAGATGAACATCTTATCAGAGGTATGTGTGTGGTGTGATTATGTGGGATTCAGGGTGTGAAGGTCTGTGTATGTTCTGGGACATACCCGGTGAGAGTTCCTGACATTGGTAAGGGGGTGGTGAATGACGGTGTACATGTCTGTGTCGTGCGACAATACACATGAACGGGTGGTACGTGTTCTTCTTGTGAAACAGTTAAAGACGGAGCGTGTTGGTGCAAGTGTACTTGAGCTTTCAAGAAGAGCAGCTCTCTGAAAGGCTGAAGGCTTTCAAATGAAGGCTTTGTGGGTGAAGTGGAATGTGGAATAAAAGACTATACAGGAATGTGCATTCATTTCAGGGCACATGAGATGTTGAGGGCTTAGGCTGGCTCTAAAGGGGGAGGCAAAACAAGCTACCTGTGTAAAAGGGTGTACATTCTTTACGGGTTAGCCTGTAGACAGCTGAGTCTGAGAATGATTGCCTGAGGCGGAAAGGTGGAAGTGTGTATCTGGGTAACGCTCGTAGAGAATGGGAAGGACGCATCTGGAATGAAGGCATGTGTGTATGGGAGAAAAAGTGAAAGGAACGAATAATGGGGCAGTACCTGGTATGAAGGAGTATAGGGTGTGTGTGTGTGTGTGTGTGTGTGTGTGAGTTTGTGCTGATCTGAGGGAAGAGGTTGTACTTGACTTCCCACACTATTATCATCACAGCCCACTATCTCACAGCTGTCCGCGTGTTCATATGGGGAACTGTCCTATCCTTGAAAGCACACCCCCCAGTTTGTCCCTCTGCAGAGGCTTCAGTCTTAGTTCCTCTGCCCGGAAGCCCTTTCCTGTTTTTTGAAGGGAAAGTGAAATACGTAGGGATTGGGCTGAGCAGCTCAGCTCTTCATCCTGCCCAGCCTCTGTGATCTGATCTCGCTTACCATCCTCAGCAGCGGCACGAAGCTTTCCTGGTGTCTCAGTGTGGCCTGCGACCACCACACGTGCTCCGGGCTGAGGAGAATCCTCTGAGGTGTTCTCGAATTCTGAGGAATGAATACAAAAAAACAGATGTGGCATTTTCTGGGATCTGTATCCATTCAAAAAAGACATGTTGAGTAGACAATCGTGTTAGGCATTGAAACCCCCCCATGAAATTAAGCACTTGAAACTTCAGTTGCTCCAAAACATAAGGAAACAACAATGATGAAAATTGTGTGTAGTAGATGTCAGTGATATTGGGTATCTTGTATGTGATATATCCAAAGATGTACAGAAAATATCGAAACTGGTGACTACAATTAGTTATTAGCTCCTTTTTCCTCATGAGAAATTATATAATCAGAGGACATGGGGTACAAGATTTAAAAGAATTCTGCGTGTCTACCTGCCTACCTATCTATCTAGATTAGTATCTATATTGATGTAGATATATAGAAAGGTAAAGATATCTGTATAAATACCGAGAGGTGGACAGATACAGCATTTCGCAGGGAATTCCTGGACTGTAGCCGTGGTGCTGGAGATGTTCAAAGGAAGACCTTTCACACTTGTCCCAGACTCCTCTTCTGGGAATGGATTTGTGTATTTCTCCAAGACTGTTAACCTCCCTATTCAGAGCTTTTAAAATCCTCTTTCATAGGAGGCTTACACACCCACATGATACATATCTGCCCATGGATTGGAAGTGGACACCCTGAGCAGGTCTTGGGCAAGAGTTCGCTTATGGCCACTGCTGAGGGAAGAGACTCAGGTCTGCGCCTGGGCCATCGTGGTGCCCCGTCTGCCCACCTGGCTCTTCCTCAGCCCCTTCTTGCTCTCGGCCCACACCATAGTGAGTAAAACTTGTCTCCAGCAGCGGTGTGCAAGTAGTGTGTGTGCCCGGCCGGGGAGCGTGAGCCGCCAGTGACTGCAGAGAGGAAAAGCCTTTCTCTCAACCACGCCTTTTCCTGGATTTATCGTCCTCTCACTGGTGTCACAGGGGGACTGGGCCCTAGGCAGGGAGCGGTGCTTCCTCCAGAGCTAAGGTAGTTCTGACTATGTGATTAACTTTACTGCAGTGGGAAATGAGTGGCAACCAGGTATAGGCATGAAGTCCTCCTCCGTGCCTCGCCATGTCCTTCCCTTTTCTAGCTAACTGGGATGTTGATAACCTGGGGTCTATTTGAAAGCTGAGTGTTAATGATAAAAAGTTTCTGTCAGCAGGGAGACTCGTCCTATTATTTCACATACACTAATTGTCACATAAGAAATAGATTCCTTCGTGTATTAGTTACTAAGGCCTCTTCTACTCCAACTAAGGATTCTGCTCCATTAGTGATGTAATGAGTTTTGAGAAGCAAATAGTTGGACCTGGTACGTATTAAGCAGGCCATTATCTTCTAAACTACTCTGTGTCTTCCCTTGGCTTATGTATGCTGTATATGTGTGTAGGTGTGAATTGGTGTGAATGTGTTTTACGTGTCTTATAGTTTACACTAAAAATATCTCCGATCATGCACTGTTTGTATGGAAGCTGAGTTGAAGACAGACTCACTTTCCAAGCCTCTCTCCAAGGCCCCAGTGGAGTGTGCTGAAATCCCAAACATTGTTGGAAATGTCACGTCCTCTTCATGAGCCACCACTGGGACCCTCAGTTTTTGTCCTGACCCGTCCCCTCCCACCTCTGAGCACCTGGTCTTCCTATGAGGTTTTTAAAACCTCACTGTCACCACAACTATTTCAGTTTCCCGCTTTTCCCAAAAGAGCCGCTTTCTCAATCCAGCCATCGTGGTTACATGGTATTGTGTGTACATGTGTGTGCAAGTGTGTGTGTGTGTGTGTGTGTGTGTGTATCCTGCTGGTTTTTTTCTAACATTTCATCAAGGAGCCTCACATTTACATCTCTATAGTCTGAGGCAGTGAGAGAAAGGTCTCAGTGTCTGAGATGATCTAAGAAATCAATTCATTTTCTGTATGACTTTACACCCTCATCCCTGCACCTCCGATTTTAGGTAGTCAAAGTTTTTTCCTAATTTTTCATTTACCTCTTTGAGCCACACTTTTTTCATTAACTGGAAAAAGTATCACTGGAAAATTTGTAACATTGTAGAAAAGGAAATAAATGGAAATACATTCTATAGGAGATATTATACCAATCAAGCACTCCCATCTGTGGTAGAGGAACACAGAGCGGCACCGTGTGGGGAGCACAGGTCCTGAGCCACAGAGACAAGGACCTGGTCTCGGGAACCTCCTCTCGCCCGGCCCGCGGGTGATCTGTTCCCTGAGAAGGAGCGGCACACCCACACCTCCTCCTCCTTCCCGCGTTCCTGCCCGTTCTCTCCCGTAAGTAGGAATCCTCGCTCCTTTTTTCTTTAGAAGACCGTTTCTAGCTCCCCAGTGCTCAGAGAATATCACTGACACAAACCTCCTGACATCCTGGCCGCTTTGGGGGCACGTGTGGTTTCAAGGTGTTTCGTTTTTTGTTTGCGCTTCATGGCTCAGCACCTCAGAGAGTGACCGAAGTCAGGTGCCTTCCTCCCTGGAACTCTGTGCCACAGGTTCAAGTCAAAGCCGAGAATCAAGTATATCAGAGAACAGCAAGCCACCGGACTAGTCTCTCTCCTCACTCACTCACTCACTCACTGGCCTGTCCGGTGCTTAAGTACACCAGTAGGGCCCTTATGACGTGAGACAGGGTTCCGTAGCATTCTGACCCGTGGATCAGGGCGGACCACTGACGGGTGGGGACCCTTTTACCCAACACAAACTCTACCATCGACTTGAATTTTTATCTTGCACTTCATATCCAAACTTGAGAACCAATGATATGGATTAAACCAAAGACAATTACTGTATGTATGTATGTATGTATCTAGGGGAACCACGTCACCAAATCTCCCCAAGGGTGAGGATAAGGCATCAGGTGAGAGAACCAGGCCTAGACCCATGCCTGCCCCATGGAACATGGTGAAGTGTCCTATCTTACGGGTACCATGTAACTTATGCACACATGTAAGGCTCCCCAGAGCCTTCAGCGAAAGAGGAAGCCCCTGAAGAATAGAATGTTCAGAATATCACCTTTTAGAGTAGCCCCAGATAGAAAGTAACCCCAATGCTCGTAAACGTTATTATCAATAAAGACACTATTTGTGTGCCAAGAATGAAGGAGGTACAGTCACAGATAACACGGATGATGAGTACAAACACAAGTACAGAGAGTGAAAAGGAGTAGACGCGATGCATGTATTGTGCACTCGTGTTCACATAGCATTAAAACACAGGGCAACTAATGCAGCACTTTTGTATGGTCGGGACTGAAACAGAGTAGAGAACTTGGGTGCATGTGGAAGATGAGAAGGAAGTGAATGATGAGGATCGCGGGTGCAGATGGGTCTGTGTAGGGCTGAACTTGAGAACATCGGCTATGAAAAGATACCGTTGTGCTGGGGTCTCGGTCCAGGTATGTCTATCCTCAGGTCAGGACCTGAGGATCCCGCTACGTTGGGCCTGTTTTAGGCTATTGTTGCGGTCACACCTTCCTGGTAATATAACCTGTCCTTGCCCAGCTCATACTGACATGTTCCTCCATGTTTCTCTTCCACCATTTCCTCAAATAACTCTCTGCCCTCCACTTGTCTCCTTGGGCTCGCTCCAATCCTAAGGATTTTCCCTTGGAATTTACTACTTCCGCTGTGGATTGTATTAATGAAGATGGAGAAGCATTTTGAGTTTCTTTCTGTACTGGGCAGCCTTGTGCTGACTGATGAGCAGAATCACTCAGCTCATCTCTGGGCTCTGCCTAGATCCCCACTGTCCTTTGCATCCCATTCAATAGTCCCTTCTTACGAGTGCCGGCAAGCGTGTCCTCACAAGGGACGCAGGAGAGGCACTCTGAAGAAGCAGCAGCAGCTTGCATTGTTGTTTTCTGGCCTTGGGTTAGGGCCACTGTCCTGTGTCCATGCTGTAGAGCTGCTTTTGTGGAAAAGTTAAATAAAAATGATAGATGTGGTCTGTGCTGGGTGTTTGTGTATTTATCCATCCATTAATAAAACAATAAGAGTCTGCTATGGAATGTCTTCAGTGATTCCAGGTAGCCTCCATTTACGTGGGTAACCTAATGGGGCTTTCCTTTGAAAAGTTTAAATGTGTGGCAGTATTGGTTGTGCCACTATAGATCATGAGCGACTGGATTTTCACAAAGTGTGTCTTTGTAAATGGAACAGAGATTCGTAGCTAGCTCTAAGGAGGGAGGTAAAACAAGCTACCTGTGTGAAAGGGTGTACATTATTTATGGATTAGTGTGTAGACAGCTGAGTCTGAGAATGATTGCCTGAGGAGGGAAGGTGGAAGTGTGTATCTGGGTAACGCTCGTAGAGAATCTGAAGGACGCATCTGGAATGAAGGCATGTGTATATGGGAGAAAAAGTGAAAGGAAGGAATAATGGGGCTGTATCTGGTATGAAGGAGTATAGGGTGTGTGTGTGTGTGTGTGTGTGTGTGTGTGTGTGTGTGTGTGTGTGTGTGTGAGTGAGTTTGTGCTGATCTGAGGGAAGAGGTTGTACTTGAGTTCCCACACTGTTATCATCACAGCCCACTGTCTCACAGCTGTCCGCGTGTTCATATGGGGAACTGTCCTATCCTTGAAAGCACACCCACCGGTTTGTCCCTCTGCAGAGGCTTCAGTCTTAGTTCCTCTGCCCTGAAGCCCTTTCCTGTTTTTTGAAGGGAAAGTGAAATACGTAGGGATTGGGCTGAGCAGCTCAGCTCTTCATCCTGCCCAGCCTCTGTGATCTGATCTCGCTTACCATCCTCAGCAGCGGCACGAAGCTTTCCTGGTGTCTCAGTGTGGCCTGCGACCACCACACGTGCTCCGGGCTGAGGAGAATCCTCTGAGGTGTTCTCGAATTCTGAGGAATGAATACAAAAAAACAGATGTGGCATTTTCTGGGATCTGTATCCATTCAAAAAAGACATGTTGAGTAGACAATCGTGTTAGGCATTGAAACCCCCCCATGAAATTAAGCACTTGAAACTTCAGTTGCTCCAAAACATAAGGAAACAACAATGATGAAAATTGTGTGTAGTAGATGTCAGTGATATTGGGTATCTTGTATGTGATATATCCAAAGATGTACAGAAAATATCGAAACTGGTGACTACAATTAGTTATTAGCTCCTTTTTCCTCATGAGAAATTATATAATCAGAGGACATGGGGTACAAGATTTAAAAGAATTCTGCGTGTCTACCTGCCTACCTATCTATCTAGATTAGTATCTATATTGATGTAGATATATAGAAAGGTAGAGATATCTGTATAAATACCGAGAGGTGGACAGATACAGCATTTCGCAGGGAATTCCTGGACTGTAGCCGTGGTGCTGGAGATGTTCAAAGGAAGACCTTTCACACTTGTCCCAGACTCCTCTTCTGGGAATGGATTTGTGTATTTCTCCAAGACTGTTAACCTCCCTATTCAGAGCTTTTAAAATCCTCTTTCATAGGAGGCTTACACACCCACATGATACATTTCTGCCCATGGATTGGAAGTGGACACCCTGAGCAGGTCTTGGGCAAGAGTTCGCTTATGGCCACTGCTGAGGGAAGAGACTCAGGTCTGCGCCTGGGCCATCGTGGTGCCCCGTCTGCCCACCTGGCTCTTCCTCAGCCCCTTCTTGCTCTCGGCCCACACCATAGTGAGTAAAACTTGTCTCCAGCAGCGGTGTGCAAGTAGTGTGTGTGCCCGGCCGGGGAGCGTGAGCCGCCAGTGACTGCAGAGAGGAAAAGCCTTTCTCTCAACCACCCCTTTTCCTGGATTTATCGTCCTCTCACTGGTGTCACAGGGGGACTGGGCCCTGGGCAGGGAGCGCGCTTCCTCCAGAGCTAAGGTAGTTCTGACTATGTGATTAACTTTACTGCAGTGGGAAATGAGTGGCAACCAGGCATAGGCATGAAGTCCTCCTCTGTGCCCCGCCATGTCCTTCCCTTTTCTAGCTAACTGGGATGTTGATAACCTGGGGTCTATTTGAAAGCTGAGTGTTAATGATAAAAAGTTTCTGTCAGCAGGGAGAGTTGCCTTATTCCTTCACATACACTAATTGTCACATAAGAAATAGATTCCTTCGTGTATTAGTTACTAAGGCCTCTTCTACTCCAACTAAGGATTCTGCTCCATTAGTGATGTAATGAGTTTTGAGAAGCAAATAGTTGGACCTGGTACGTATTAAGCAGGCCATTATCTTCGAAACTACTCTGTGTCTTCCCTTGGCTTATGTATGCTGTATATGTGTGTAGGTGTGAATTGGTGTGAATGTGTTTTACGTGTCTTATAGTTTACACTAAAAATATCTCCGATCATGCACTGTTTGTATGGAAGCTGAGTTGAAGACAGACTCACTTTCCAAGCCTCTCTCCAAGGCCCCAGTGGAGTGTGCTGAAATCCCAAACATTGTTGGAAATGTCACGTCCTCTTCATGAGCCACCACTGGGACCCTCAGTTTTTGTCCTGACCCGTCCCCTCCCACCTCTGAGCACCTGGTCTTCCTATGAGGTTTTTAAAACCTCACTGTCACCACAACTATTTCAGTTTCCCGCTTTTCCCAAAAGAGCCGCTTTCTCAATCCAGCCATCGTGGTTACATGGTATTGTGTGTACATGTGTGTGCAAGTGTGTGTGTGTGTGTGTGTGTGTGTGTATCCTGCTGGTTTTTTTCTAACATTTCATCAAGGAGCCTCACATTTACATCTCTATAGTCTGAGGCAGTGAGAGAAAGGTCTCAGTGTCTGAGATGATCTAAGAAATCAATTCATTTTCTGTATGACTTTACACCCTCATCCCTGCACCTCCGATTTTAGGTAGTCAAAGTTTTTTCCTAATTTTTCATTTACCTCTTTGAGCCACACTTTTTTCATTAACTGGAAAAAGTATCACTGGAAAATTTGTAACATTGTAGAAAAGGAAATAAATGGAAATACATTCTATAGGAGATATTATACCAATCAAGCACTCCCATCTGTGGTAGAGGAACACAGAGCGGCACCGTGTGGGGAGCACAGGTCCTGAGCCACAGAGACAAGGACCTGGTCTCGGGAACCTCCTCTCGCCCGGCCCGCGGGTGATCTGTTCCCTGAGAAGGAGCGGCACACCCACACCTCCTCCTCCTTCCCGCGTTCCTGCCCGTTCTCTCCCGTAAGTAGGAATCCTCGCTCCTTTTTTCTTTAGAAGACCGTTTCTAGCTCCCCAGTGCTCAGAGAATATCACTGACACAAACCTCCTGACATCCTGGCCGCTTTGGGGGCACGTGTGGTTTCAAGGTGTTTCGTTTTTTGTTTGCGCTTCATGGCTCAGCACCTCAGAGAGTGACCGAAGTCAGGTGCCTTCCTCCCTGGAACTCTGTGCCACAGGTTCAAGTCAAAGCCGAGAATCAAGTATATCAGAGAACAGCAAGCCACCGGACTAGTCTCTCTCCTCACTCACTCACTCACTCACTGGCCTGTCCGGTGCTTAAGTACACCAGTAGGGCCCTTATGACGTGAGACAGGGTTCCGTAGCATTCTGACCCGTGGATCAGGGCGGACCACTGACGGGTGGGGACCCTTTTACCCAACACAAACTCTACCATCGACTTGAATTTTTATCTTGCACTTCATATCCAAACTTGAGAACCAATGATATGGATTAAACCAAAGACAATTACTGTATGTATGTATGTATGTATCTAGGGGAACCACGTCACCAAATCTCCCCAAGGGTGAGGATAAGGCATCAGGTGAGAGAACCAGGCCTAGACCCATGCCTGCCCCATGGAACATGGTGAAGTGTCCTATCTTACGGGTACCATGTAACTTATGCACACATGTAAGGCTCCCCAGAGCCTTCAGCGAAAGAGGAAGCCCCTGAAGAATAGAATGTTCAGAATATCACCTTTTAGAGTAGCCCCAGATAGAAAGTGACCCCAATGCTCGTAAACGTTATTATCAATAAAGACACTATTTGTGTGCCAAGAATGAAGGAGGTACAGTCACAGATAACACGGATGATGAGTACAAACACAAGTACAGAGAGTGAAAAGGAGTAGACGCGATGCATGTATTGTGCACTCGTGTTCACATAGCATTAAAACACAGGGCAACTAATGCAGCACTTTTGTATGGTCGGGACTGAAACAGAGTAGAGAACTTGGGTGCATGTGGAAGATGAGAAGGAAGTGAATGATGAGGATCGCGGGTGCAGATGGGTCTGTGTAGGGCTGAACTTGAGAACATCGGCTATGAAAAGATACCGTTGTGCTGGGGTCTCGGTCCAGGTATGTCTATCCTCAGGTCAGGACCTGAGGATCCCGCTACGTTGGGCCTGTTTTAGGCTATTGTTGCGGTCACACCTTCCTGGTAATATAACCTGTCCTTGCCCAGCTCATACTGACATGTTCCTCCATGTTTCTCTTCCACCATTTCCTCAAATAACTCTCTGCCCTCCACTTGTCTCCTTGGGCTCGCTCCAATCCTAAGGATTTTCCCTTGGAATTTACTACTTCCGCTGTGGATTGTATTAATGAAGATGGAGAAGCATTTTGAGTTTCTTTCTGTACTGGGCAGCCTTGTGCTGACTGATGAGCAGAATCACTCAGCTCATCTCTGGGCTCTGCCTAGATCCCCACTGTCCTTTGCATCCCATTCAATAGTCCCTTCTTACGAGTGCCGGCAAGCGTGTCCTCACAAGGGACGCAGGAGAGGCACTCTGAAGAAGCAGCAGCAGCTTGCATTGTTGTTTTCTGGCCTTGGGTTAGGGCCACTGTCCTGTGTCCATGCTGTAGAGCTGCTTTTGTGGAAAAGTTAAATAAAAATGATAGATGTGGTCTGTGCTGGGTGTTTGTGTATTTATCCATCCATTAATAAAACAATAAGAGTCTGCTATGGAATGTCTTCAGTGATTCCAGGTAGCCTCCATTTACGTGGGTAACCTAATGGGGCTTTCCTTTGAAAAGTTTAAATGTGTGGCAGTATTGGTTGTGCCACTATAGATCATGAGCGACTGGATTTTCACAAAGTGTGTCTTTGTAAATGGAACAGAGATTCGTAGCTAGCTCTAAGGAGGGAGGTAAAACAAGCTACCTGTGTGAAAGGGTGTACATTATTTATGGATTAGTGTGTAGACAGCTGAGTCTGAGAATGATTGCCTGAGGAGGGAAGGTGGAAGTGTGTATCTGGGTAACGCTCGTAGAGAATCTGAAGGACGCATCTGGAATGAAGGCATGTGTATATGGGAGAAAAAGTGAAAGGAAGGAATAATGGGGCTGTATCTGGTATGAAGGAGTATAGGGTGTGTGTGTGTGTGTGTGTGTGTGTGTGTGTGTGTGTGTGTGTGTGTGTGTGTGTGAGTGAGTTTGTGCTGATCTGAGGGAAGAGGTTGTACTTGAGTTCCCACACTGTTATCATCACAGCCCACTGTCTCACAGCTGTCCGCGTGTTCATATGGGGAACTGTCCTATCCTTGAAAGCACACCCACCGGTTTGTCCCTCTGCAGAGGCTTCAGTCTTAGTTCCTCTGCCCTGAAGCCCTTTCCTGTTTTTTGAAGGGAAAGTGAAATACGTAGGGATTGGGCTGAGCAGCTCAGCTCTTCATCCTGCCCAGCCTCTGTGATCTGATCTCGCTTACCATCCTCAGCAGCGGCACGAAGCTTTCCTGGTGTCTCAGTGTGGCCTGCGACCACCACACGTGCTCCGGGCTGAGGAGAATCCTCTGAGGTGTTCTCGAATTCTGAGGAATGAATACAAAAAAACAGATGTGGCATTTTCTGGGATCTGTATCCATTCAAAAAAGACATGTTGAGTAGACAATCGTGTTAGGCATTGAAACCCCCCCATGAAATTAAGCACTTGAAACTTCAGTTGCTCCAAAACATAAGGAAACAACAATGATGAAAATTGTGTGTAGTAGATGTCAGTGATATTGGGTATCTTGTATGTGATATATCCAAAGATGTACAGAAAATATCGAAACTGGTGACTACAATTAGTTATTAGCTCCTTTTTCCTCATGAGAAATTATATAATCAGAGGACATGGGGTACAAGATTTAAAAGAATTCTGCGTGTCTACCTGCCTACCTATCTATCTAGATTAGTATCTATATTGATGTAGATATATAGAAAGGTAGAGATATCTGTATAAATACCGAGAGGTGGACAGATACAGCATTTCGCAGGGAATTCCTGGACTGTAGCCGTGGTGCTGGAGATGTTCAAAGGAAGACCTTTCACACTTGTCCCAGACTCCTCTTCTGGGAATGGATTTGTGTATTTCTCCAAGACTGTTAACCTCCCTATTCAGAGCTTTTAAAATCCTCTTTCATAGGAGGCTTACACACCCACATGATACATTTCTGCCCATGGATTGGAAGTGGACACCCTGAGCAGGTCTTGGGCAAGAGTTCGCTTATGGCCACTGCTGAGGGAAGAGACTCAGGTCTGCGCCTGGGCCATCGTGGTGCCCCGTCTGCCCACCTGGCTCTTCCTCAGCCCCTTCTTGCTCTCGGCCCACACCATAGTGAGTAAAACTTGTCTCCAGCAGCGGTGTGCAAGTAGTGTGTGTGCCCGGCCGGGGAGCGTGAGCCGCCAGTGACTGCAGAGAGGAAAAGCCTTTCTCTCAACCACCCCTTTTCCTGGATTTATCGTCCTCTCACTGGTGTCACAGGGGGACTGGGCCCTGGGCAGGGAGCGCGCTTCCTCCAGAGCTAAGGTAGTTCTGACTATGTGATTAACTTTACTGCAGTGGGAAATGAGTGGCAACCAGGCATAGGCATGAAGTCCTCCTCTGTGCCCCGCCATGTCCTTCCCTTTTCTAGCTAACTGGGATGTTGATAACCTGGGGTCTATTTGAAAGCTGAGTGTTAATGATAAAAAGTTTCTGTCAGCAGGGAGAGTTGCCTTATTCCTTCACATACACTAATTGTCACATAAGAAATAGATTCCTTCGTGTATTAGTTACTAAGGCCTCTTCTACTCCAACTAAGGATTCTGCTCCATTAGTGATGTAATGAGTTTTGAGAAGCAAATAGTTGGACCTGGTACGTATTAAGCAGGCCATTATCTTCGAAACTACTCTGTGTCTTCCCTTGGCTTATGTATGCTGTATATGTGTGTAGGTGTGAATTGGTGTGAATGTGTTTTACGTGTCTTATAGTTTACACTAAAAATATCTCCGATCATGCACTGTTTGTATGGAAGCTGAGTTGAAGACAGACTCACTTTCCAAGCCTCTCTCCAAGGCCCCAGTGGAGTGTGCTGAAATCCCAAACATTGTTGGAAATGTCACGTCCTCTTCATGAGCCACCACTGGGACCCTCAGTTTTTGTCCTGACCCGTCCCCTCCCACCTCTGAGCACCTGGTCTTCCTATGAGGTTTTTAAAACCTCACTGTCACCACAACTATTTCAGTTTCCCGCTTTTCCCAAAAGAGCCGCTTTCTCAATCCAGCCATCGTGGTTACATGGTATTGTGTGTACATGTGTGTGCAAGTGTGTGTGTGTGTGTGTGTGTGTGTGTATCCTGCTGGTTTTTTTCTAACATTTCATCAAGGAGCCTCACATTTACATCTCTATAGTCTGAGGCAGTGAGAGAAAGGTCTCAGTGTCTGAGATGATCTAAGAAATCAATTCATTTTCTGTATGACTTTACACCCTCATCCCTGCACCTCCGATTTTAGGTAGTCAAAGTTTTTTCCTAATTTTTCATTTACCTCTTTGAGCCACACTTTTTTCATTAACTGGAAAAAGTATCACTGGAAAATTTGTAACATTGTAGAAAAGGAAATAAATGGAAATACATTCTATAGGAGATATTATACCAATCAAGCACTCCCATCTGTGGTAGAGGAACACAGAGCGGCACCGTGTGGGGAGCACAGGTCCTGAGCCACAGAGACAAGGACCTGGTCTCGGGAACCTCCTCTCGCCCGGCCCGCGGGTGATCTGTTCCCTGAGAAGGAGCGGCACACCCACACCTCCTCCTCCTTCCCGCGTTCCTGCCCGTTCTCTCCCGTAAGTAGGAATCCTCGCTCCTTTTTTCTTTAGAAGACCGTTTCTAGCTCCCCAGTGCTCAGAGAATATCACTGACACAAACCTCCTGACATCCTGGCCGCTTTGGGGGCACGTGTGGTTTCAAGGTGTTTCGTTTTTTGTTTGCGCTTCATGGCTCAGCACCTCAGAGAGTGACCAAAGTCAGGTGCCTTCCTCCCTGGAACTCTGTGCCACAGGTTCAAGTCAAAGCCGAGAATCAAGTATATCAGAGAACAGCAAGCCACCGGACTAGTCTCTCTCCTCACTCACTCACTCACTCACTGGCCTGTCCGGTGCTTAAGTACACCAGTAGGGCCCTTATGACGTGAGACAGGGTTCCGTAGCATTCTGACCCGTGGATCGGGGCGGACCACTGACGGGTGGGGACCCTTTTACCCAACACAAACTCTACCATCGACTTGAATTTTTATCTTGCACTTCATATCCAAACTTGAGAACCAATGATATGGATTAAACCAAAGACAATTACTGTATGTATGTATGTATGTATCTAGGGGAACCACGTCACCAAATCTCCCCAAGGGTGAGGATAAGGCATCAGGTGAGAGAACCAGGCCTAGACCCATGCCTGCCCCATGGAACATGGTGAAGTGTCCTATCTTACGGGTACCATGTAACTTATGCACACATGTAAGGCTCCCCAGAGCCTTCAGCGAAAGAGGAAGCCCCTGAAGAATAGAATGTTCAGAATATCACCTTTTAGAGTAGCCCCAGATAGAAAGTAACCCCAATGCTCGTAAACGTTATTATCAATAAAGACACTATTTGTGTGCCAAGAATGAAGGAGGTACAGTCACAGATAACACGGATGATGAGTACAAACACAAGTACAGAGAGTGAAAAGGAGTAGACGCGATGCATGTATTGTGCACTCGTGTTCACATAGCATTAAAACACAGGGCAACTAATGCAGCACTTTTGTATGGTCGGGACTGAAACAGAGTAGAGAACTTGGGTGCATGTGGAAGATGAGAAGGAAGTGAATGATGAGGATCGCGGGTGCAGATGGGTCTGTGTAGGGCTGAACTTGAGAACATCGGCTATGAAAAGATACCGTTGTGCTGGGGTCTCGGTCCAGGTATGTCTATCCTCAGGTCAGGACCTGAGGATCCCGCTACGTTGGGCCTGTTTTAGGCTATTGTTGCGGTCACACCTTCCTGGTAATATAACCTGTCCTTGCCCAGCTCATACTGACATGTTCCTCCATGTTTCTCTTCCACCATTTCCTCAAATAACTCTCTGCCCTCCACTTGTCTCCTTGGGCTCGCTCCAATCCTAAGGATTTTCCCTTGGAATTTACTACTTCCGCTGTGGATTGTATTAATGAAGATGGAGAAGCATTTTGAGTTTCTTTCTGTACTGGGCAGCCTTGTGCTGACTGATGAGCAGAATCACTCAGCTCATCTCTGGGCTCTGCCTAGATCCCCACTGTCCTTTGCATCCCATTCAATAGTCCCTTCTTACGAGTGCCGGCAAGCGTGTCCTCACAAGGGACGCAGGAGAGGCACTCTGAAGAAGCAGCAGCAGCTTGCATTGTTGTTTTCTGGCCTTGGGTTAGGGCCACTGTCCCGTGTCCATGCTGTAGAGCTGCTTTTGTGGAAAAGTTAAATAAAAATGATAGATGTGGTCTGTGCTGGGTGTTTGTGTATTTATCCATCCATTAATAAAACAATAAGAGTCTGCTATGGAATGTCTTCAGTGATTCCAGGTAGCCTCCATTTACGTGGGTAACCTAATGGGGCTTTCCTTTGAAAAGTTTAAATGTGTGGCAGTATTGGTTGTGCCACTATAGATCATGAGCGACTGGATTTTCACAAAGTGTGTCTTTGTAAATGGAACAGAGATTCGTAGCTAGCTCTAAGGAGGGAGGTAAAACAAGCTACCTGTGTGAAAGGGTGTACATTATTTATGGATTAGTGTGTAGACAGCTGAGTCTGAGAATGATTGCCTGAGGAGGGAAGGTGGAAGTGTGTATCTGGGTAACGCTCGTAGAGAATCTGAAGGACGCATCTGGAATGAAGGCATGTGTATATGGGAGAAAAAGTGAAAGGAAGGAATAATGGGGCTGTATCTGGTATGAAGGAGTATAGGGTGTGGTGTGTGTGTGTGTGTGTGTGTGTGTGTGTGTGTGTGTGTGTGTGTGTGTGTGTGAGTGAGTTTGTGCTGATCTGAGGGAAGAGGTTGTACTTGAGTTCCCACACTGTTATCATCACAGCCCACTGTCTCACAGCTGTCCGCGTGTTCATATGGGGAACTGTCCTATCCTTGAAAGCACACCCACCGGTTTGTCCCTCTGCAGAGGCTTCAGTCTTAGTTCCTCTGCCCTGAAGCCCTTTCCTGTTTTTTGAAGGGAAAGTGAAATACGTAGGGATTGGGCTGAGCAGCTCAGCTCTTCATCCTGCCCAGCCTCTGTGATCTGATCTCGCTTACCATCCTCAGCAGCGGCACGAAGCTTTCCTGGTGTCTCAGTGTGGCCTGCGACCACCACACGTGCTCCGGGCTGAGGAGAATCCTCTGAGGTGTTCTCGAATTCTGAGGAATGAATACAAAAAAACAGATGTGGCATTTTCTGGGATCTGTATCCATTCAAAAAAGACATGTTGAGTAGACAATCGTGTTAGGCATTGAAACCCCCCCATGAAATTAAGCACTTGAAACTTCAGTTGCTCCAAAACATAAGGAAACAACAATGATGAAAATTGTGTGTAGTAGATGTCAGTGATATTGGGTATCTTGTATGTGATATATCCAAAGATGTACAGAAAATATCGAAACTGGTGACTACAATTAGTTATTAGCTCCTTTTTCCTCATGAGAAATTATATAATCAGAGGACATGGGGTACAAGATTTAAAAGAATTCTGCGTGTCTACCTGCCTACCTATCTATCTAGATTAGTATCTATATTGATGTAGATATATAGAAAGGTAGAGATATCTGTATAAATACCGAGAGGTGGACAGATACAGCATTTCGCAGGGAATTCCTGGACTGTAGCCGTGGTGCTGGAGATGTTCAAAGGAAGACCTTTCACACTTGTCCCAGACTCCTCTTCTGGGAATGGATTTGTGTATTTCTCCAAGACTGTTAACCTCCCTATTCAGAGCTTTTAAAATCCTCTTTCATAGGAGGCTTACACACCCACATGATACATTTCTGCCCATGGATTGGAAGTGGACACCCTGAGCAGGTCTTGGGCAAGAGTTCGCTTATGGCCACTGCTGAGGGAAGAGACTCAGGTCTGCGCCTGGGCCATCGTGGTGCCCCGTCTGCCCACCTGGCTCTTCCTCAGCCCCTTCTTGCTCTCGGCCCACACCATAGTGAGTAAAACTTGTCTCCAGCAGCGGTGTGCAAGTAGTGTGTGTGCCCGGCCGGGGAGCGTGAGCCGCCAGTGACTGCAGAGAGGAAAAGCCTTTCTCTCAACCACCCCTTTTCCTGGATTTATCGTCCTCTCACTGGTGTCACAGGGGGACTGGGCCCTGGGCAGGGAGCGCGCTTCCTCCAGAGCTAAGGTAGTTCTGACTATGTGATTAACTTTACTGCAGTGGGAAATGAGTGGCAACCAGGCATAGGCATGAAGTCCTCCTCTGTGCCCCGCCATGTCCTTCCCTTTTCTAGCTAACTGGGATGTTGATAACCTGGGGTCTATTTGAAAGCTGAGTGTTAATGATAAAAAGTTTCTGTCAGCAGGGAGAGTTGCCTTATTCCTTCACATACACTAATTGTCACATAAGAAATAGATTCCTTCGTGTATTAGTTACTAAGGCCTCTTCTACTCCAACTAAGGATTCTGCTCCATTAGTGATGTAATGAGTTTTGAGAAGCAAATAGTTGGACCTGGTACGTATTAAGCAGGCCATTATCTTCGAAACTACTCTGTGTCTTCCCTTGGCTTATGTATGCTGTATATGTGTGTAGGTGTGAATTGGTGTGAATGTGTTTTACGTGTCTTATAGTTTACACTAAAAATATCTCCGATCATGCACTGTTTGTATGGAAGCTGAGTTGAAGACAGACTCACTTTCCAAGCCTCTCTCCAAGGCCCCAGTGGAGTGTGCTGAAATCCCAAACATTGTTGGAAATGTCACGTCCTCTTCATGAGCCACCACTGGGACCCTCAGTTTTTGTCCTGACCCGTCCCCTCCCACCTCTGAGCACCTGGTCTTCCTATGAGGTTTTTAAAACCTCACTGTCACCACAACTATTTCAGTTTCCCGCTTTTCCCAAAAGAGCCGCTTTCTCAATCCAGCCATCGTGGTTACATGGTATTGTGTGTACATGTGTGTGCAAGTGTGTGTGTGTGTGTGTGTGTGTGTGTATCCTGCTGGTTTTTTTCTAACATTTCATCAAGGAGCCTCACATTTACATCTCTATAGTCTGAGGCAGTGAGAGAAAGGTCTCAGTGTCTGAGATGATCTAAGAAATCAATTCATTTTCTGTATGACTTTACACCCTCATCCCTGCACCTCCGATTTTAGGTAGTCAAAGTCTTTTCCTAATTTTTCATTTACCTCTTTGAGCCACACTTTTTTCATTAACTGGAAAAAGTATCACTGGAAAATTTGTAACATTGTAGAAAAGGAAATAAATGGAAATACATTCTATAGGAGATATTATACCAATCAAGCACTCCCATCTGTGGTAGAGGAACACAGAGCGGCACCGTGTGGGGAGCACAGGTCCTGAGCCACAGAGACAAGGACCTGGTCTCGGGAACCTCCTCTCGCCCGGCCCGCGGGTGATCTGTTCCCTGAGAAGGAGCGGCACACCCACACCTCCTCCTCCTTCCCGCGTTCCTGCCCGTTCTCTCCCGTAAGTAGGAATCCTCGCTCCTTTTTTTCTTTAGAAGACCGTTTCTAGCTCCCCAGTGCTCAGAGAATATCACTGACACAAACCTCCTGACATCCTGGCCGCTTTGGGGGCACGTGTGGTTTCAAGGTGTTTCGTTTTTTGTTTGCGCTTCATGGCTCAGCACCTCAGAGAGTGACCGAAGTCAGGTGCCTTCCTCCCTGGAACTCTGTGCCACAGGTTCAAGTCAAAGCCGAGAATCAAGTATATCAGAGAACAGCAAGCCACCGGACTAGTCTCTCTCCTCACTCACTCACTCACTCACTGGCCTGTCCGGTGCTTAAGTACACCAGTAGGGCCCTTATGACGTGAGACAGGGTTCCGTAGCATTCTGACCCGTGGATCGGGGCGGACCACTGACGGGTGGGGACCCTTTTACCCAACACAAACTCTACCATCGACTTGAATTTTTATCTTGCACTTCATATCCAAACTTGAGAACCAATGATATGGATTAAACCAAAGACAATTACTGTATGTATGTATGTATGTATCTAGGGGAACCACGTCACCAAATCTCCCCAAGGGTGAGGATAAGGCATCAGGTGAGAGAACCAGGCCTAGACCCATGCCTGCCCCATGGAACATGGTGAAGTGTCCTATCTTACGGGTACCATGTAACTTATGCACACATGTAAGGCTCCCCAGAGCCTTCAGCGAAAGAGGAAGCCCCTGAAGAATAGAATGTTCAGAATATCACCTTTTAGAGTAGCCCCAGATAGAAAGTAACCCCAATGCTCGTAAACGTTATTATCAATAAAGACACTATTTGTGTGCCAAGAATGAAGGAGGTACAGTCACAGATAACACGGATGATGAGTACAAACACAAGTACAGAGAGTGAAAAGGAGTAGACGCGATGCATGTATTGTGCACTCGTGTTCACATAGCATTAAAACACAGGGCAACTAATGCAGCACTTTTGTATGGTCGGGACTGAAACAGAGTAGAGAACTTGGGTGCATGTGGAAGATGAGAAGGAAGTGAATGATGAGGATCGCGGGTGCAGATGGGTCTGTGTAGGGCTGAACTTGAGAACATCGGCTATGAAAAGATACCGTTGTGCTGGGGTCTCGGTCCAGGTATGTCTATCCTCAGGTCAGGACCTGAGGATCCCGCTACGTTGGGCCTGTTTTAGGCTATTGTTGCGGTCACACCTTCCTGGTAATATAACCTGTCCTTGCCCAGCTCATACTGACATGTTCCTCCATGTTTCTCTTCCACCATTTCCTCAAATAACTCTCTGCCCTCCACTTGTCTCCTTGGGCTCGCTCCAATCCTAAGGATTTTCCCTTGGAATTTACTACTTCCGCTGTGGATTGTATTAATGAAGATGGAGAAGCATTTTGAGTTTCTTTCTGTACTGGGCAGCCTTGTGCTGACTGATGAGCAGAATCACTCAGCTCATCTCTGGGCTCTGCCTAGATCCCCACTGTCCTTTGCATCCCATTCAATAGTCCCTTCTTACGAGTGCCGGCAAGCGTGTCCTCACAAGGGACGCAGGAGAGGCACTCTGAAGAAGCAGCAGCAGCTTGCATTGTTGTTTTCTGGCCTTGGGTTAGGGCCACTGTCCTGTGTCCATGCTGTAGAGCTGCTTTTGTGGAAAAGTTAAATAAAAATGATAGATGTGGTCTGTGCTGGGTGTTTGTGTATTTATCCATCCATTAATAAAACAATAAGAGTCTGCTATGGAATGTCTTCAGTGATTCCAGGTAGCCTCCATTTACGTGGGTAACCTAATAGGGCTTTCCTTTGAAAAGTTTAAATGTGTGGCAGTATTGGTTGTGCCACTATAGATCATGAGCGACTGGATTTTCACAAAGTGTGTCTTTGTAAATGGAACAGAGATTCGTAGCTAGCTCTAAGGAGGGAGGTAAAACAAGCTACCTGTGTGAAAGGGTGTACATTATTTATGGATTAGTGTGTAGACAGCTGAGTCTGAGAATGATTGCCTGAGGAGGGAAGGTGGAAGTGTGTATCTGGTTAACGCTCGTAGAGAATCTGAAGGACGCATCTGGAATGAAGGCATGTGTATATGGGAGAAAAAGTGAAAGGAAGGAATAATGGGGCTGTATCTGGTATGAAGGAGTATAGGGTGTGTGTGTGTGTGTGTGTGTGTGTGTGTGTGTGTGTGTGTGTGTGTGTGTGTGTGTGAGTGAGTTTGTGCTGATCTGAGGGAAGAGGTTGTACTTGAGTTCCCACACTGTTATCATCACAGCCCACTGTCTCACAGCTGTCCGCGTGTTCATATGGGGAACTGTCCTATCCTTGAAAGCACACCCACCGGTTTGTCCCTCTGCAGAGGCTTCAGTCTTAGTTCCTCTGCCCTGAAGCCCTTTCCTGTTTTTTGAAGGGAAAGTGAAATACGTAGGGATTGGGCTGAGCAGCTCAGCTCTTCATCCTGCCCAGCCTCTGTGATCTGATCTCGCTTACCATCCTCAGCAGCGGCACGAAGCTTTCCTGGTGTCTCAGTGTGGCCTGCGACCACCACACGTGCTCCGGGCTGAGGAGAATCCTCTGAGGTGTTCTCGAATTCTGAGGAATGAATACAAAAAAACAGATGTGGCATTTTCTGGGATCTGTATCCATTCAAAAAAGACATGTTGAGTAGACAATCGTGTTAGGCATTGAAACCCCCCCATGAAATTAAGCACTTGAAACTTCAGTTGCTCCAAAACATAAGGAAACAACAATGATGAAAATTGTGTGTAGTAGATGTCAGTGATATTGGGTATCTTGTATGTGATATATCCAAAGATGTACAGAAAATATCGAAACTGGTGACTACAATTAGTTATTAGCTCCTTTTTCCTCATGAGAAATTATATAATCAGAGGACATGGGGTACAAGATTTAAAAGAATTCTGCGTGTCTACCTGCCTACCTATCTATCTAGATTAGCATCTATATTGATGTAGATATATAGAAAGGTAGAGATATCTGTATAAATACCGAGAGGTGGACAGATACAGCATTTCGCAGGGAATTCCTGGACTGTAGCCGTGGTGCTGGAGATGTTCAAAGGAAGACCTTTCACACTTGTCCCAGACTCCTCTTCTGGGAATGGATTTGTGTATTTCTCCAAGACTGTTAACCTCCCTATTCAGAGCTTTTAAAATCCTCTTTCATAGGAGGCTTACACACCCACATGATACATTTCTGCCCATGGATTGGAAGTGGACACCCTGAGCAGGTCTTGGGCAAGAGTTCGCTTATGGCCACTGCTGAGGGAAGAGACTCAGGTCTGCGCCTGGGCCATCGTGGTGCCCCGTCTGCCCACCTGGCTCTTCCTCAGCCCCTTCTTGCTCTCGGCCCACACCATAGTGAGTAAAACTTGTCTCCAGCAGCGGTGTGCAAGTAGTGTGTGTGCCCGGCCGGGGAGCGTGAGCCGCCAGTGACTGCAGAGAGGAAAAGCCTTTCTCTCAACCACCCCTTTTCCTGGATTTATCGTCCTCTCACTGGTGTCACAGGGGGACTGGGCCCTGGGCAGGGAGCGCGCTTCCTCCAGAGCTAAGGTAGTTCTGACTATGTGATTAACTTTACTGCAGTGGGAAATGAGTGGCAACCAGGCATAGGCATGAAGTCCTCCTCTGTGCCCCGCCATGTCCTTCCCTTTTCTAGCTAACTGGGATGTTGATAACCTGGGGTCTATTTGAAAGCTGAGTGTTAATGATAAAAAGTTTCTGTCAGCAGGGAGAGTTGCCTTATTCCTTCACATACACTAATTGTCACATAAGAAATAGATTCCTTCGTGTATTAGTTACTAAGGCCTCTTCTACTCCAACTAAGGATTCTGCTCCATTAGTGATGTAATGAGTTTTGAGAAGCAAATAGTTGGACCTGGTACGTATTAAGCAGGCCATTATCTTCGAAACTACTCTGTGTCTTCCCTTGGCTTATGTATGCTGTATATGTGTGTAGGTGTGAATTGGTGTGAATGTGTTTTACGTGTCTTATAGTTTACACTAAAAATATCTCCGATCATGCACTGTTTGTATGGAAGCTGAGTTGAAGACAGACTCACTTTCCAAGCCTCTCTCCAAGGCCCCAGTGGAGTGTGCTGAAATCCCAAACATTGTTGGAAATGTCACGTCCTCTTCATGAGCCACCACTGGGACCCTCAGTTTTTGTCCTGACCCGTCCCCTCCCACCTCTGAGCACCTGGTCTTCCTATGAGGTTTTTAAAACCTCACTGTCACCACAACTATTTCAGTTTCCCGCTTTTCCCAAAAGAGCCGCTTTCTCAATCCAGCCATCGTGGTTACATGGTATTGTGTGTACATGTGTGTGCAAGTGTGTGTGTGTGTGTGTGTGTGTGTGTATCCTGCTGGTTTTTTTCTAACATTTCATCAAGGAGCCTCACATTTACATCTCTATAGTCTGAGGCAGTGAGAGAAAGGTCTCAGTGTCTGAGATGATCTAAGAAATCAATTCATTTTCTGTATGACTTTACACCCTCATCCCTGCACCTCCGATTTTAGGTAGTCAAAGTCTTTTCCTAATTTTTCATTTACCTCTTTGAGCCACACTTTTTTCATTAACTGGAAAAAGTATCACTGGAAAATTTGTAACATTGTAGAAAAGGAAATAAATGGAAATACATTCTATAGGAGATATTATACCAATCAAGCACTCCCATCTGTGGTAGAGGAACACAGAGCGGCACCGTGTGGGGAGCACAGGTCCTGAGCCACAGAGACAAGGACCTGGTCTCGGGAACCTCCTCTCGCCCGGCCCGCGGGTGATCTGTTCCCTGAGAAGGAGCGGCACACCCACGCCTCCTCCTCCTTCCCGCGTTCCTGCCCGTTCTCTCCCGTAAGTAGGAATCCTCGCTCCTTTTTTTCTTTAGAAGACCGTTTCTAGCTCCCCAGTGCTCAGAGAATATCACTGACACAAACCTCCTGACATCCTGGCCGCTTTGGGGGCACGTGTGGTTTCAAGGTGTTTCGTTTTTTGTTTGCGCTTCATGGCTCAGCACCTCAGAGAGTGACCGAAGTCAGGTGCCTTCCTCCCTGGAACTCTGTGCCACAGGTTCAAGTCAAAGCCGAGAATCAAGTATATCAGAGAACAGCAAGCCACCGGACTAGTCTCTCTCCTCACTCACTCACTCACTCACTGGCCTGTCCGGTGCTTAAGTACACCAGTAGGGCCCTTATGACGTGAGACAGGGTTCCGTAGCATTCTGACCCGTGGATCAGGGCGGACCACTGACGGGTGGGGACCCTTTTACCCAACACAAACTCTACCATCGACTTGAATTTTTATCTTGCACTTCATATCCAAACTTGAGAACCAATGATATGGATTAAACCAAAGACAATTACTGTATGTATGTATGTATGTATCTAGGGGAACCACGTCACCAGATCTCCCCAAGGGTGAGGATAAGGCATCAGCTGAGAGAACCAGGCCTAGACCCATGCCTGCCCCATGGAACATGGTGAAGTGTCCTATCTTACGGGTACCATGTAACTTATGCACACATGTAAGGCTCCCCAGAGCTTTCAGCGAAAGAGGAAGCCCCTGAAGAATAGAATGTTCAGAATATCACCTTTTAGAGTAGCCCCAGATAGAAAGTGACCCCAATGCTCGTAAACGTTATTATCAATAAAGACACTATTTGTGTGCCAAGAATGAAGGAGGTACAGTCACAGATAACACGGATGATGAGTACAAACACAAGTACAGAGAGTGAAAAGTAGTAGACGCGATGCATGTATTGTGCACTCGTGTTCACATAGCATTAAAACACAGGGCAACTAATGCAGCACTTTTGTATGGTCGGGACGGAAACAGAGTAGAGAACTTGGGTGCATGTGGAAGATGAGAAGGAAGTGAATGATGAGGATCGCGGGTGCAGATGGGTCTGTGTAGGGCTGAACTTGAGAACATCGGCTATGAAAAGATACCGTTGTGCTGGGGTCTCGGTCCAGGTATGTCTATCCTCAGGTCAGGACCTGAGGATCCCGCTACGTTGGGCCTGTTTTAGGCTATTGTTGCGGTCACACCTTCCTGGTAATATAACCTGTCCTTGCCCAGCTCATACTGACATGTTCCTCCATGTTTCTCTTCCACCATTTCCTCAAATAACTCTCTGCCCTCCACTTGTCTCCTTGGGCTCGCTCCAATCCTAAGGATTTTCCCTTGGAATTTACTACTTCCGCTGTGGATTGTATTAATGAAGATGGAGAAGCATTTTGAGTTTCTTTCTGTACTGGGCAGCCTTGTGCTGACTGATGAGCAGAATCACTCAGCTCATCTCTGGGCTCTGCCTACATCCCCACTGTCCTTTGCATCCCATTCAATAGTCCCTTCTTACGAGTGCCGGCAAGCGTGTCCTCACAAGGGACGCAGGAGAGGCACTCCGAAGAAGCAGCAGCAGCTTGCATTGTTGTTTTCTGGCCTTGGGTTAGGGCCACTGTCCTGTGTCCATGCTGTAGAGCTGCTTTTGTGGAAAAGTTAAATAAAAATGATAGATGTGGTCTGTGCTGGGTGTTTGTGTATTTATCCATCCATTAATAAAACAATAAGAGTCTGCTATGGAATGTCTTCAGTGATTCCAGGTAGCCTCCATTTACGTGGGTAACCTAATAGGGCTTTCCTTTGAAAAGTTTAAATGTGTGGCAGTATTGGTTGTGCCACTATAGATCATGAGCGACTGGATTTTCACAAAGTGTGTCTTTGTAAATGGAACAGAGATTCGTAGCTAGCTCTAAGGAGGGAGGTAAAACAAGCTACCTGTGTGAAAGGGTGTACATTATTTATGGATTAGTGTGTAGACAGCTGAGTCTGAGAATGATTGCCTGAGGAGGGAAGGTGGAAGTGTGTATCTGGTTAACGCTCGTAGAGAATCTGAAGGACGCATCTGGAATGAAGGCATGTGTATATGGGAGAAAAAGTGAAAGGAAGGAATAATGGGGCTGTATCTGGTATGAAGGAGTATAGGGTGTGTGTGTGTGTGTGTGTGTGTGTGTGTGTGTGTGTGTGTGTGTGTGTGTGTGTGTGAGTTTGTGCTGATCTGAGGGAAGAGGTTGTACTTGAGTTCCCACACTGTTATCATCACAGCCCACTGTCTCACAGCTGTCCGCGTGTTCATATGGGGAACTGTCCTATCCTTGAAAGCACACCCACCGGTTTGTCCCTCTGCAGAGGCTTCAGTCTTAGTTCCTCTGCCCTGAAGCCCTTTCCTGTTTTTTGAAGGGAAAGTGAAATACGTAGGGATTGGGCTGAGCAGCTCAGCTCTTCATCCTGCCCAGCCTCTGTGATCTGATCTCGCTTACCATCCTCAGCAGCGGCACGAAGCTTTCCTGGTGTCTCAGTGTGGCCTGCGACCACCACACGTGCTCCGGGCTGAGGAGAATCCTCTGAGGTGTTCTCGAATTCTGAGGAATGAATACAAAAAAACAGATGTGGCATTTTCTGGGATCTGTATCCATTCAAAAAAGACATGTTGAGTAGACAATCGTGTTAGGCATTGAAACCCCCCCATGAAATTAAGCACTTGAAACTTCAGTTGCTCCAAAACATAAGGAAACAACAATGATGAAAATTGTGTGTAGTAGATGTCAGTGATATTGGGTATCTTGTATGTGATATATCCAAAGATGTACAGAAAATATCGAAACTGGTGACTACAATTAGTTATTAGCTCCTTTTTCCTCATGAGAAATTATATAATCAGAGGACATGGGGTACAAGATTTAAAAGAATTCTGCGTGTCTACCTGCCTACCTATCTATCTAGATTAGCATCTATATTGATGTAGATATATAGAAAGGTAGAGATATCTGTATAAATACCGAGAGGTGGACAGATACAGCATTTCGCAGGGAATTCCTGGACTGTAGCCGTGGTGCTGGAGATGTTCAAAGGAAGACCTTTCACACTTGTCCCAGACTCCTCTTCTGGGAATGGATTTGTGTATTTCTCCAAGACTGTTAACCTCCCTATTCAGAGCTTTTAAAATCCTCTTTCATAGGAGGCTTACACACCCACATGATACATTTCTGCCCATGGATTGGAAGTGGACACCCTGAGCAGGTCTTGGGCAAGAGTTCGCTTATGGCCACTGCTGAGGGAAGAGACTCAGGTCTGCGCCTGGGCCATCGTGGTGCCCCGTCTGCCCACCTGGCTCTTCCTCAGCCCCTTCTTGCTCTCGGCCCACACCATAGTGAGTAAAACTTGTCTCCAGCAGCGGTGTGCAAGTAGTGTGTGTGCCCGGCCGGGGAGCGTGAGCCGCCAGTGACTGCAGAGAGGAAAAGCCTTTCTCTCAACCACCCCTTTTCCTGGATTTATCGTCCTCTCACTGGTGTCACAGGGGGACTGGGCCCTGGGCAGGGAGCGCGCTTCCTCCAGAGCTAAGGTAGTTCTGACTATGTGATTAACTTTACTGCAGTGGGAAATGAGTGGCAACCAGGCATAGGCATGAAGTCCTCCTCTGTGCCCCGCCATGTCCTTCCCTTTTCTAGCTAACTGGGATGTTGATAACCTGGGGTCTATTTGAAAGCTGAGTGTTAATGATAAAAAGTTTCTGTCAGCAGGGAGAGTTGCCTTATTCCTTCACATACACTAATTGTCACATAAGAAATAGATTCCTTCGTGTATTAGTTACTAAGGCCTCTTCTACTCCAACTAAGGATTCTGCTCCATTAGTGATGTAATGAGTTTTGAGAAGCAAATAGTTGGACCTGGTACGTATTAAGCAGGCCATTATCTTCGAAACTACTCTGTGTCTTCCCTTGGCTTATGTATGCTGTATATGTGTGTAGGTGTGAATTGGTGTGAATGTGTTTTACGTGTCTTATAGTTTACACTAAAAATATCTCCGATCATGCACTGTTTGTATGGAAGCTGAGTTGAAGACAGACTCACTTTCCAAGCCTCTCTCCAAGGCCCCAGTGGAGTGTGCTGAAATCCCAAACATTGTTGGAAATGTCACGTCCTCTTCATGAGCCACCACTGGGACCCTCAGTTTTTGTCCTGACCCGTCCCCTCCCACCTCTGAGCACCTGGTCTTCCTATGAGGTTTTTAAAACCTCACTGTCACCACAACTATTTCAGTTTCCCGCTTTTCCCAAAAGAGCCGCTTTCTCAATCCAGCCATCGTGGTTACATGGTATTGTGTGTACATGTGTGTGCAAGTGTGTGTGTGTGTGTGTGTGTGTGTGTATCCTGCTGGTTTTTTTCTAACATTTCATCAAGGAGCCTCACATTTACATCTCTATAGTCTGAGGCAGTGAGAGAAAGGTCTCAGTGTCTGAGATGATCTAAGAAATCAATTCATTTTCTGTATGACTTTACACCCTCATCCCTGCACCTCCGATTTTAGGTAGTCAAAGTTTTTTCCTAATTTTTCATTTACCTCTTTGAGCCACACTTTTTTCATTAACTGGAAAAAGTATCACTGGAAAATTTGTAACATTGTAGAAAAGGAAATAAATGGAAATACATTCTATAGGAGATATTATACCAATCAAGCACTCCCATCTGTGGTAGAGGAACACAGAGCGGCACCGTGTGGGGAGCACAGGTCCTGAGCCACAGAGACAAGGACCTGGTCTCGGGAACCTCCTCTCGCCCGGCCCGCGGGTGATCTGTTCCCTGAGAAGGAGCGGCACACCCACGCCTCCTCCTCCTTCCCGCGTTCCTGCCCGTTCTCTCCCGTAAGTAGGAATCCTCGCTCCTTTTTTTCTTTAGAAGACCGTTTCTAGCTCCCCAGTGCTCAGAGAATATCACTGACACAAACCTCCTGACATCCTGGCCGCTTTGGGGGCACGTGTGGTTTCAAGGTGTTTCGTTTTTTGTTTGCGCTTCATGGCTCAGCACCTCAGAGAGTGACCGAAGTCAGGTGCCTTCCTCCCTGGAACTCTGTGCCACAGGTTCAAGTCAAAGCCGAGAATCAAGTATATCAGAGAACAGCAAGCCACCGGACTAGTCTCTCTCCTCACTCACTCACTCACTCACTGGCCTGTCCGGTGCTTAAGTACACCAGTAGGGCCCTTATGACGTGAGACAGGGTTCCGTAGCATTCTGACCCGTGGATCAGGGCGGACCACTGACGGGTGGGGACCCTTTTACCCAACACAAACTCTACCATCGACTTGAATTTTTATCTTGCACTTCATATCCAAACTTGAGAACCAATGATATGGATTAAACCAAAGACAATTACTGTATGTATGTATGTATGTATCTAGGGGAACCACGTCACCAGATCTCCCCAAGGGTGAGGATAAGGCATCAGCTGAGAGAACCAGGCCTAGACCCATGCCTGCCCCATGGAACATGGTGAAGTGTCCTATCTTACGGGTACCATGTAACTTATGCACACATGTAAGGCTCCCCAGAGCTTTCAGCGAAAGAGGAAGCCCCTGAAGAATAGAATGTTCAGAATATCACCTTTTAGAGTAGCCCCAGATAGAAAGTAACCCCAATGCTCGTAAACGTTATTATCAATAAAGACACTATTTGTGTGCCAAGAATGAAGGAGGTACAGTCACAGATAACACGGATGATGAGTACAAACACAAGTACAGAGAGTGAAAAGTAGTAGACGCGATGCATGTATTGTGCACTCGTGTTCACATAGCATTAAAACACAGGGCAACTAATGCAGCACTTTTGTATGGTCGGGACGGAAACAGAGTAGAGAACTTGGGTGCATGTGGAAGATGAGAAGGAAGTGAATGATGAGGATCGCGGGTGCAGATGGGTCTGTGTAGGGCTGAACTTGAGAACATCGGCTATGAAAAGATACCGTTGTGCTGGGGTCTCGGTCCAGGTATGTCTATCCTCAGGTCAGGACCTGAGGATCCCGCTACGTTGGGCCTGTTTTAGGCTATTGTTGCGGTCACACCTTCCTGGTAATATAACCTGTCCTTGCCCAGCTCATACTGACATGTTCCTCCATGTTTCTCTTCCACCATTTCCTCAAATAACTCTCTGCCCTCCACTTGTCTCCTTGGGCTCGCTCCAATCCTAAGGATTTTCCCTTGGAATTTACTACTTCCGCTGTGGATTGTATTAATGAAGATGGAGAAGCATTTTGAGTTTCTTTCTGTACTGGGCAGCCTTGTGCTGACTGATGAGCAGAATCACTCAGCTCATCTCTGGGCTCTGCCTACATCCCCACTGTCCTTTGCATCCCATTCAATAGTCCCTTCTTACGAGTGCCGGCAAGCGTGTCCTCACAAGGGACGCAGGAGAGGCACTCCGAAGAAGCAGCAGCAGCTTGCATTGTTGTTTTCTGGCCTTGGGTTAGGGCCACTGTCCTGTGTCCATGCTGTAGAGCTGCTTTTGTGGAAAAGTTAAATAAAAATGATAGATGTGGTCTGTGCTGGGTGTTTGTGTATTTATCCATCCATTAATAAAACAATAAGAGTCTGCTATGGAATGTCTTCAGTGATTCCAGGTAGCCTCCATTTACGTGGGTAACCTAATAGGGCTTTCCTTTGAAAAGTTTAAATGTGTGGCAGTATTGGTTGTGCCACTATAGATCATGAGCGACTGGATTTTCACAAAGTGTGTCTTTGTAAATGGAACAGAGATTCGTAGCTAGCTCTAAGGAGGGAGGTAAAACAAGCTACCTGTGTGAAAGGGTGTACATTATTTATGGATTAGTGTGTAGACAGCTGAGTCTGAGAATGATTGCCTGAGGAGGGAAGGTGGAAGTGTGTATCTGGTTAACGCTCGTAGAGAATCTGAAGGACGCATCTGGAATGAAGGCATGTGTATATGGGAGAAAAAGTGAAAGGAAGGAATAATGGGGCTGTATCTGGTATGAAGGAGTATAGGGTGTGTGTGTGTGTGTGTGTGTGTGTGTGTGTGTGTGTGTGTGTGTGTGTGTGTGTGAGTGAGTTTGTGCTGATCTGAGGGAAGAGGTTGTACTTGAGTTCCCACACTGTTATCATCACAGCCCACTGTCTCACAGCTGTCCGCGTGTTCATATGGGGAACTGTCCTATCCTTGAAAGCACACCCACCGGTTTGTCCCTCTGCAGAGGCTTCAGTCTTAGTTCCTCTGCCCTGAAGCCCTTTCCTGTTTTTTGAAGGGAAAGTGAAATACGTAGGGATTGGGCTGAGCAGCTCAGCTCTTCATCCTGCCCAGCCTCTGTGATCTGATCTCGCTTACCATCCTCAGCAGCGGCACGAAGCTTTCCTGGTGTCTCAGTGTGGCCTGCGACCACCACACGTGCTCCGGGCTGAGGAGAATCCTCTGAGGTGTTCTCGAATTCTGAGGAATGAATACAAAAAAACAGATGTGGCATTTTCTGGGATCTGTATCCATTCAAAAAAGACATGTTGAGTAGACAATCGTGTTAGGCATTGAAACCCCCCCATGAAATTAAGCACTTGAAACTTCAGTTGCTCCAAAACATAAGGAAACAACAATGATGAAAATTGTGTGTAGTAGATGTCAGTGATATTGGGTATCTTGTATGTGATATATCCAAAGATGTACAGAAAATATCGAAACTGGTGACTACAATTAGTTATTAGCTCCTTTTTCCTCATGAGAAATTATATAATCAGAGGACATGGGGTACAAGATTTAAAAGAATTCTGCGTGTCTACCTGCCTACCTATCTATCTAGATTAGCATCTATATTGATGTAGATATATAGAAAGGTAGAGATATCTGTATAAATACCGAGAGGTGGACAGATACAGCATTTCGCAGGGAATTCCTGGACTGTAGCCGTGGTGCTGGAGATGTTCAAAGGAAGACCTTTCACACTTGTCCCAGACTCCTCTTCTGGGAATGGATTTGTGTATTTCTCCAAGACTGTTAACCTCCCTATTCAGAGCTTTTAAAATCCTCTTTCATAGGAGGCTTACACACCCACATGATACATTTCTGCCCATGGATTGGAAGTGGACACCCTGAGCAGGTCTTGGGCAAGAGTTCGCTTATGGCCACTGCTGAGGGAAGAGACTCAGGTCTGCGCCTGGGCCATCGTGGTGCCCCGTCTGCCCACCTGGCTCTTCCTCAGCCCCTTCTTGCTCTCGGCCCACACCATAGTGAGTAAAACTTGTCTCCAGCAGCGGTGTGCAAGTAGTGTGTGTGCCCGGCCGGGGAGCGTGAGCCGCCAGTGACTGCAGAGAGGAAAAGCCTTTCTCTCAACCACCCCTTTTCCTGGATTTATCGTCCTCTCACTGGTGTCACAGGGGGACTGGGCCCTGGGCAGGGAGCGCGCTTCCTCCAGAGCTAAGGTAGTTCTGACTATGTGATTAACTTTACTGCAGTGGGAAATGAGTGGCAACCAGGCATAGGCATGAAGTCCTCCTCTGTGCCCCGCCATGTCCTTCCCTTTTCTAGCTAACTGGGATGTTGATAACCTGGGGTCTATTTGAAAGCTGAGTGTTAATGATAAAAAGTTTCTGTCAGCAGGGAGAGTTGCCTTATTCCTTCACATACACTAATTGTCACATAAGAAATAGATTCCTTCGTGTATTAGTTACTAAGGCCTCTTCTACTCCAACTAAGGATTCTGCTCCATTAGTGATGTAATGAGTTTTGAGAAGCAAATAGTTGGACCTGGTACGTATTAAGCAGGCCATTATCTTCGAAACTACTCTGTGTCTTCCCTTGGCTTATGTATGCTGTATATGTGTGAGGTGTGAATTGGTGTGAATGTGTTTTACGTGTCTTATAGTTTACACTAAAAATATCTCCGATCATGCACTGTTTGTATGGAAGCTGAGTTGAAGACAGACTCACTTTCCAAGCCTCTCTCCAAGGCCCCAGTGGAGTGTGCTGAAATCCCAAACATTGTTGGAAATGTCACGTCCTCTTCATGAGCCACCACTGGGACCCTCAGTTTTTGTCCTGACCCGTCCCCTCCCACCTCTGAGCACCTGGTCTTCCTATGAGGTTTTTAAAACCTCACTGTCACCACAACTATTTCAGTTTCCCGCTTTTCCCAAAAGAGCCGCTTTCTCAATCCAGCCATCGTGGTTACATGGTATTGTGTGTACATGTGTGTGCAAGTGTGTGTGTGTGTGTGTGTGTGTGTGTATCCTGCTGGTTTTTTTCTAACATTTCATCAAGGAGCCTCACATTTACATCTCTATAGTCTGAGGCAGTGAGAGAAAGGTCTCAGTGTCTGAGATGATCTAAGAAATCAATTCATTTTCTGTATGACTTTACACCCTCATCCCTGCACCTCCGATTTTAGGTAGTCAAAGTTTTTTCCTAATTTTTCATTTACCTCTTTGAGCCACACTTTTTTCATTAACTGGAAAAAGTATCACTGGAAAATTTGTAACATTGTAGAAAAGGAAATAAATGGAAATACATTCTATAGGAGATATTATACCAATCAAGCACTCCCATCTGTGGTAGAGGAACACAGAGCGGCACCGTGTGGGGAGCACAGGTCCTGAGCCACAGAGACAAGGACCTGGTCTCGGGAACCTCCTCTCGCCCGGCCCGCGGGTGATCTGTTCCCTGAGAAGGAGCGGCACACCCACGCCTCCTCCTCCTTCCCGCGTTCCTGCCCGTTCTCTCCCGTAAGTAGGAATCCTCGCTCCTTTTTTTCTTTAGAAGACCGTTTCTAGCTCCCCAGTGCTCAGAGAATATCACTGACACAAACCTCCTGACATCCTGGCCGCTTTGGGGGCACGTGTGGTTTCAAGGTGTTTCGTTTTTTGTTTGCGCTTCATGGCTCAGCACCTCAGAGAGTGACCGAAGTCAGGTGCCTTCCTCCCTGGAACTCTGTGCCACAGGTTCAAGTCAAAGCCGAGAATCAAGTATATCAGAGAACAGCAAGCCACCGGACTAGTCTCTCTCCTCACTCACTCACTCACTCACTGGCCTGTCCGGTGCTTAAGTACACCAGTAGGGCCCTTATGACGTGAGACAGGGTTCCGTAGCATTCTGACCCGTGGATCAGGGCGGACCACTGACGGGTGGGGACCCTTTTACCCAACACAAACTCTACCATCGACTTGAATTTTTATCTTGCACTTCATATCCAAACTTGAGAACCAATGATATGGATTAAACCAAAGACAATTACTGTATGTATGTATGTATGTATCTAGGGGAACCACGTCACCAGATCTCCCCAAGGGTGAGGATAAGGCATCAGCTGAGAGAACCAGGCCTAGACCCATGCCTGCCCCATGGAACATGGTGAAGTGTCCTATCTTACGGGTACCATGTAACTTATGCACACATGTAAGGCTCCCCAGAGCTTTCAGCGAAAGAGGAAGCCCCTGAAGAATAGAATGTTCAGAATATCACCTTTTAGAGTAGCCCCAGATAGAAAGTAACCCCAATGCTCGTAAACGTTATTATCAATAAAGACACTATTTGTGTGCCAAGAATGAAGGAGGTACAGTCACAGATAACACGGATGATGAGTACAAACACAAGTACAGAGAGTGAAAAGTAGTAGACGCGATGCATGTATTGTGCACTCGTGTTCACATAGCATTAAAACACAGGGCAACTAATGCAGCACTTTTGTATGGTCGGGACGGAAACAGAGTAGAGAACTTGGGTGCATGTGGAAGATGAGAAGGAAGTGAATGATGAGGATCGCGGGTGCAGATGGGTCTGTGTAGGGCTGAACTTGAGAACATCGGCTATGAAAAGATACCGTTGTGCTGGGGTCTCGGTCCAGGTATGTCTATCCTCAGGTCAGGACCTGAGGATCCCGCTACGTTGGGCCTGTTTTAGGCTATTGTTGCGGTCACACCTTCCTGGTAATATAACCTGTCCTTGCCCAGCTCATACTGACATGTTCCTCCATGTTTCTCTTCCACCATTTCCTCAAATAACTCTCTGCCCTCCACTTGTCTCCTTGGGCTCGCTCCAATCCTAAGGATTTTCCCTTGGAATTTACTACTTCCGCTGTGGATTGTATTAATGAAGATGGAGAAGCATTTTGAGTTTCTTTCTGTACTGGGCAGCCTTGTGCTGACTGATGAGCAGAATCACTCAGCTCATCTCTGGGCTCTGCCTACATCCCCACTGTCCTTTGCATCCCATTCAATAGTCCCTTCTTACGAGTGCCGGCAAGCGTGTCCTCACAAGGGACGCAGGAGAGGCACTCCGAAGAAGCAGCAGCAGCTTGCATTGTTGTTTTCTGGCCTTGGGTTAGGGCCACTGTCCTGTGTCCATGCTGTAGAGCTGCTTTTGTGGAAAAGTTAAATAAAAATGATAGATGTGGTCTGTGCTGGGTGTTTGTGTATTTATCCATCCATTAATAAAACAATAAGAGTCTGCTATGGAATGTCTTCAGTGATTCCAGGTAGCCTCCATTTACGTGGGTAACCTAATAGGGCTTTCCTTTGAAAAGTTTAAATGTGTGGCAGTATTGGTTGTGCCACTATAGATCATGAGCGACTGGATTTTCACAAAGTGTGTCTTTGTAAATGGAACAGAGATTCGTAGCTAGCTCTAAGGAGGGAGGTAAAACAAGCTACCTGTGTGAAAGGGTGTACATTATTTATGGATTAGTGTGTAGACAGCTGAGTCTGAGAATGATTGCCTGAGGAGGGAAGGTGGAAGTGTGTATCTGGTTAACGCTCGTAGAGAATCTGAAGGACGCATCTGGAATGAAGGCATGTGTATATGGGAGAAAAAGTGAAAGGAAGGAATAATGGGGCTGTATCTGGTATGAAGGAGTATAGGGTGTGTGTGTGTGTGTGTGTGTGTGTGTGTGTGTGTGTGTGTGTGTGTGTGTGTGAGTTTGTGTGTGAGTTTGTGCTGATCTGAGGGAAGAGGTTGTACTTGAGTTCCCACACTGTTATCATCACAGCCCACTGTCTCACAGCTGTCCGCGTGTTCATATGGGGAACTGTCCTATCCTTGAAAGCACACCCACCGGTTTGTCCCTCTGCAGAGGCTTCAGTCTTAGTTCCTCTGCCCTGAAGCCCTTTCCTGTTTTTTGAAGGGAAAGTGAAATACGTAGGGATTGGGCTGAGCAGCTCAGCTCTTCATCCTGCCCAGCCTCTGTGATCTGATCTCGCTTACCATCCTCAGCAGCGGCACGAAGCTTTCCTGGTGTCTCAGTGTGGCCTGCGACCACCACACGTGCTCCGGGCTGAGGAGAATCCTCTGAGGTGTTCTCGAATTCTGAGGAATGAATACAAAAAAACAGATGTGGCATTTTCTGGGATCTGTATCCATTCAAAAAAGACATGTTGAGTAGACAATCGTGTTAGGCATTGAAACCCCCCCATGAAATTAAGCACTTGAAACTTCAGTTGCTCCAAAACATAAGGAAACAACAATGATGAAAATTGTGTGTAGTAGATGTCAGTGATATTGGGTATCTTGTATGTGATATATCCAAAGATGTACAGAAAATATCGAAACTGGTGACTACAATTAGTTATTAGCTCCTTTTTCCTCATGAGAAATTATATAATCAGAGGACATGGGGTACAAGATTTAAAAGAATTCTGCGTGTCTACCTGCCTACCTATCTATCTAGATTAGCATCTATATTGATGTAGATATATAGAAAGGTAGAGATATCTGTATAAATACCGAGAGGTGGACAGATACAGCATTTCGCAGGGAATTCCTGGACTGTAGCCGTGGTGCTGGAGATGTTCAAAGGAAGACCTTTCACACTTGTCCCAGACTCCTCTTCTGGGAATGGATTTGTGTATTTCTCCAAGACTGTTAACCTCCCTATTCAGAGCTTTTAAAATCCTCTTTCATAGGAGGCTTACACACCCACATGATACATTTCTGCCCATGGATTGGAAGTGGACACCCTGAGCAGGTCTTGGGCAAGAGTTCGCTTATGGCCACTGCTGAGGGAAGAGACTCAGGTCTGCGCCTGGGCCATCGTGGTGCCCCGTCTGCCCACCTGGCTCTTCCTCAGCCCCTTCTTGCTCTCGGCCCACACCATAGTGAGTAAAACTTGTCTCCAGCAGCGGTGTGCAAGTAGTGTGTGTGCCCGGCCGGGGAGCGTGAGCCGCCAGTGACTGCAGAGAGGAAAAGCCTTTCTCTCAACCACCCCTTTTCCTGGATTTATCGTCCTCTCACTGGTGTCACAGGGGGACTGGGCCCTGGGCAGGGAGCGCGCTTCCTCCAGAGCTAAGGTAGTTCTGACTATGTGATTAACTTTACTGCAGTGGGAAATGAGTGGCAACCAGGCATAGGCATGAAGTCCTCCTCTGTGCCCCGCCATGTCCTTCCCTTTTCTAGCTAACTGGGATGTTGATAACCTGGGGTCTATTTGAAAGCTGAGTGTTAATGATAAAAAGTTTCTGTCAGCAGGGAGAGTTGCCTTATTCCTTCACATACACTAATTGTCACATAAGAAATAGATTCCTTCGTGTATTAGTTACTAAGGCCTCTTCTACTCCAACTAAGGATTCTGCTCCATTAGTGATGTAATGAGTTTTGAGAAGCAAATAGTTGGACCTGGTACGTATTAAGCAGGCCATTATCTTCGAAACTACTCTGTGTCTTCCCTTGGCTTATGTATGCTGTATATGTGTGTAGGTGTGAATTGGTGTGAATGTGTTTTACGTGTCTTATAGTTTACACTAAAAATATCTCCGATCATGCACTGTTTGTATGGAAGCTGAGTTGAAGACAGACTCACTTTCCAAGCCTCTCTCCAAGGCCCCAGTGGAGTGTGCTGAAATCCCAAACATTGTTGGAAATGTCACGTCCTCTTCATGAGCCACCACTGGGACCCTCAGTTTTTGTCCTGACCCGTCCCCTCCCACCTCTGAGCACCTGGTCTTCCTATGAGGTTTTTAAAACCTCACTGTCACCACAACTATTTCAGTTTCCCGCTTTTCCCAAAAGAGCCGCTTTCTCAATCCAGCCATCGTGGTTACATGGTATTGTGTGTACATGTGTGTGCAAGTGTGTGTGTGTGTGTGTGTGTGTGTGTATCCTGCTGGTTTTTTTCTAACATTTCATCAAGGAGCCTCACATTTACATCTCTATAGTCTGAGGCAGTGAGAGAAAGGTCTCAGTGTCTGAGATGATCTAAGAAATCAATTCATTTTCTGTATGACTTTACACCCTCATCCCTGCACCTCCGATTTTAGGTAGTCAAAGTTTTTTCCTAATTTTTCATTTACCTCTTTGAGCCACACTTTTTTCATTAACTGGAAAAAGTATCACTGGAAAATTTGTAACATTGTAGAAAAGGAAATAAATGGAAATACATTCTATAGGAGATATTATACCAATCAAGCACTCCCATCTGTGGTAGAGGAACACAGAGCGGCACCGTGTGGGGAGCACAGGTCCTGAGCCACAGAGACAAGGACCTGGTCTCGGGAACCTCCTCTCGCCCGGCCCGCGGGTGATCTGTTCCCTGAGAAGGAGCGGCACACCCACGCCTCCTCCTCCTTCCCGCGTTCCTGCCCGTTCTCTCCCGTAAGTAGGAATCCTCGCTCCTTTTTTTCTTTAGAAGACCGTTTCTAGCTCCCCAGTGCTCAGAGAATATCACTGACACAAACCTCCTGACATCCTGGCCGCTTTGGGGGCACGTGTGGTTTCAAGGTGTTTCGTTTTTTGTTTGCGCTTCATGGCTCAGCACCTCAGAGAGTGACCGAAGTCAGGTGCCTTCCTCCCTGGAACTCTGTGCCACAGGTTCAAGTCAAAGCCGAGAATCAAGTATATCAGAGAACAGCAAGCCACCGGACTAGTCTCTCTCCTCACTCACTCACTCACTCACTGGCCTGTCCGGTGCTTAAGTACACCAGTAGGGCCCTTATGACGTGAGACAGGGTTCCGTAGCATTCTGACCCGTGGATCAGGGCGGACCACTGACGGGTGGGGACCCTTTTACCCAACACAAACTCTACCATCGACTTGAATTTTTATCTTGCACTTCATATCCAAACTTGAGAACCAATGATATGGATTAAACCAAAGACAATTACTGTATGTATGTATGTATGTATCTAGGGGAACCACGTCACCAGATCTCCCCAAGGGTGAGGATAAGGCATCAGCTGAGAGAACCAGGCCTAGACCCATGCCTGCCCCATGGAACATGGTGAAGTGTCCTATCTTACGGGTACCATGTAACTTATGCACACATGTAAGGCTCCCCAGAGCTTTCAGCGAAAGAGGAAGCCCCTGAAGAATAGAATGTTCAGAATATCACCTTTTAGAGTAGCCCCAGATAGAAAGTAACCCCAATGCTCGTAAACGTTATTATCAATAAAGACACTATTTGTGTGCCAAGAATGAAGGAGGTACAGTCACAGATAACACGGATGATGAGTACAAACACAAGTACAGAGAGTGAAAAGTAGTAGACGCGATGCATGTATTGTGCACTCGTGTTCACATAGCATTAAAACACAGGGCAACTAATGCAGCACTTTTGTATGGTCGGGACGGAAACAGAGTAGAGAACTTGGGTGCATGTGGAAGATGAGAAGGAAGTGAATGATGAGGATCGCGGGTGCAGATGGGTCTGTGTAGGGCTGAACTTGAGAACATCGGCTATGAAAAGATACCGTTGTGCTGGGGTCTCGGTCCAGGTATGTCTATCCTCAGGTCAGGACCTGAGGATCCCGCTACGTTGGGCCTGTTTTAGGCTATTGTTGCGGTCACACCTTCCTGGTAATATAACCTGTCCTTGCCCAGCTCATACTGACATGTTCCTCCATGTTTCTCTTCCACCATTTCCTCAAATAACTCTCTGCCCTCCACTTGTCTCCTTGGGCTCGCTCCAATCCTAAGGATTTTCCCTTGGAATTTACTACTTCCGCTGTGGATTGTATTAATGAAGATGGAGAAGCATTTTGAGTTTCTTTCTGTACTGGGCAGCCTTGTGCTGACTGATGAGCAGAATCACTCAGCTCATCTCTGGGCTCTGCCTACATCCCCACTGTCCTTTGCATCCCATTCAATAGTCCCTTCTTACGAGTGCCGGCAAGCGTGTCCTCACAAGGGACGCAGGAGAGGCACTCCGAAGAAGCAGCAGCAGCTTGCATTGTTGTTTTCTGGCCTTGGGTTAGGGCCACTGTCCTGTGTCCATGCTGTAGAGCTGCTTTTGTGGAAAAGTTAAATAAAAATGATAGATGTGGTCTGTGCTGGGTGTTTGTGTATTTATCCATCCATTAATAAAACAATAAGAGTCTGCTATGGAATGTCTTCAGTGATTCCAGGTAGCCTCCATTTACGTGGGTAACCTAATAGGGCTTTCCTTTGAAAAGTTTAAATGTGTGGCAGTATTGGTTGTGCCACTATAGATCATGAGCGACTGGATTTTCACAAAGTGTGTCTTTGTAAATGGAACAGAGATTCGTAGCTAGCTCTAAGGAGGGAGGTAAAACAAGCTACCTGTGTGAAAGGGTGTACATTATTTATGGATTAGTGTGTAGACAGCTGAGTCTGAGAATGATTGCCTGAGGAGGGAAGGTGGAAGTGTGTATCTGGTTAACGCTCGTAGAGAATCTGAAGGACGCATCTGGAATGAAGGCATGTGTATATGGGAGAAAAAGTGAAAGGAAGGAATAATGGGGCTGTATCTGGTATGAAGGAGTATAGGGTGTGTGTGTGTGTGTGTGTGTGTGTGTGTGTGAGTGAGTTTGTGCTGATCTGAGGGAAGAGGTTGTACTTGAGTTCCCACACTGTTATCATCACAGCCCACTGTCTCACAGCTGTCCGCGTGTTCATATGGGGAACTGTCCTATCCTTGAAAGCACACCCACCGGTTTGTCCCTCTGCAGAGGCTTCAGTCTTAGTTCCTCTGCCCTGAAGCCCTTTCCTGTTTTTTGAAGGGAAAGTGAAATACGTAGGGATTGGGCTGAGCAGCTCAGCTCTTCATCCTGCCCAGCCTCTGTGATCTGATCTCGCTTACCATCCTCAGCAGCGGCACGAAGCTTTCCTGGTGTCTCAGTGTGGCCTGCGACCACCACACGTGCTCCGGGCTGAGGAGAATCCTCTGAGGTGTTCTCGAATTCTGAGGAATGAATACAAAAAAACAGATGTGGCATTTTCTGGGATCTGTATCCATTCAAAAAAGACATGTTGAGTAGACAATCGTGTTAGGCATTGAAACCCCCCCATGAAATTAAGCACTTGAAACTTCAGTTGCTCCAAAACATAAGGAAACAACAATGATGAAAATTGTGTGTAGTAGATGTCAGTGATATTGGGTATCTTGTATGTGATATATCCAAAGATGTACAGAAAATATCGAAACTGGTGACTACAATTAGTTATTAGCTCCTTTTTCCTCATGAGAAATTATATAATCAGAGGACATGGGGTACAAGATTTAAAAGAATTCTGCGTGTCTACCTGCCTACCTATCTATCTAGATTAGCATCTATATTGATGTAGATATATAGAAAGGTAGAGATATCTGTATAAATACCGAGAGGTGGACAGATACAGCATTTCGCAGGGAATTCCTGGACTGTAGCCGTGGTGCTGGAGATGTTCAAAGGAAGACCTTTCACACTTGTCCCAGACTCCTCTTCTGGGAATGGATTTGTGTATTTCTCCAAGACTGTTAACCTCCCTATTCAGAGCTTTTAAAATCCTCTTTCATAGGAGGCTTACACACCCACATGATACATTTCTGCCCATGGATTGGAAGTGGACACCCTGAGCAGGTCTTGGGCAAGAGTTCGCTTATGGCCACTGCTGAGGGAAGAGACTCAGGTCTGCGCCTGGGCCATCGTGGTGCCCCGTCTGCCCACCTGGCTCTTCCTCAGCCCCTTCTTGCTCTCGGCCCACACCATAGTGAGTAAAACTTGTCTCCAGCAGCGGTGTGCAAGTAGTGTGTGTGCCCGGCCGGGGAGCGTGAGCCGCCAGTGACTGCAGAGAGGAAAAGCCTTTCTCTCAACCACCCCTTTTCCTGGATTTATCGTCCTCTCACTGGTGTCACAGGGGGACTGGGCCCTGGGCAGGGAGCGCGCTTCCTCCAGAGCTAAGGTAGTTCTGACTATGTGATTAACTTTACTGCAGTGGGAAATGAGTGGCAACCAGGCATAGGCATGAAGTCCTCCTCTGTGCCCCGCCATGTCCTTCCCTTTTCTAGCTAACTGGGATGTTGATAACCTGGGGTCTATTTGAAAGCTGAGTGTTAATGATAAAAAGTTTCTGTCCGCAGGGAGAGTTGCCTTATTCCTTCACATACACTAATTGTCACATAAGAAATAGATTCCTTCGTGTATTAGTTACTAAGGCCTCTTCTACTCCAACTAAGGATTCTGCTCCATTAGTGATGTAATGAGTTTTGAGAAGCAAATAGTTGGACCTGGTACGTATTAAGCAGGCCATTATCTTCGAAACTACTCTGTGTCTTCCCTTGGCTTATGTATGCTGTATATGTGTGTAGGTGTGAATTGGTGTGAATGTGTTTTACGTGTCTTATAGTTTACACTAAAAATATCTCCGATCATGCACTGTTTGTATGGAAGCTGAGTTGAAGACAGACTCACTTTCCAAGCCTCTCTCCAAGGCCCCAGTGGAGTGTGCTGAAATCCCAAACATTGTTGGAAATGTCACGTCCTCTTCATGAGCCACCACTGGGACCCTCAGTTTTTGTCCTGACCCGTCCCCTCCCACCTCTGAGCACCTGGTCTTCCTATGAGGTTTTTAAAACCTCACTGTCACCACAACTATTTCAGTTTCCCGCTTTTCCCAAAAGAGCCGCTTTCTCAATCCAGCCATCGTGGTTACATGGTATTGTGTGTACATGTGTGTGCAAGTGTGTGTGTGTGTGTGTGTGTGTGTGTATCCTGCTGGTTTTTTTCTAACATTTCATCAAGGAGCCTCACATTTACATCTCTATAGTCTGAGGCAGTGAGAGAAAGGTCTCAGTGTCTGAGATGATCTAAGAAATCAATTCATTTTCTGTATGACTTTACACCCTCATCCCTGCACCTCCGATTTTAGGTAGTCAAAGTTTTTTCCTAATTTTTCATTTACCTCTTTGAGCCACACTTTTTTCATTAACTGGAAAAAGTATCACTGGAAAATTTGTAACATTGTAGAAAAGGAAATAAATGGAAATACATTCTATAGGAGATATTATACCAATCAAGCACTCCCATCTGTGGTAGAGGAACACAGAGCGGCACCGTGTGGGGAGCACAGGTCCTGAGCCACAGAGACAAGGACCTGGTCTCGGGAACCTCCTCTCGCCCGGCCCGCGGGTGATCTGTTCCCTGAGAAGGAGCGGCACACCCACGCCTCCTCCTCCTTCCCGCGTTCCTGCCCGTTCTCTCCCGTAAGTAGGAATCCTCGCTCCTTTTTTTCTTTAGAAGACCGTTTCTAGCTCCCCAGTGCTCAGAGAATATCACTGACACAAACCTCCTGACATCCTGGCCGCTTTGGGGGCACGTGTGGTTTCAAGGTGTTTCGTTTTTTGTTTGCGCTTCATGGCTCAGCACCTCAGAGAGTGACCGAAGTCAGGTGCCTTCCTCCCTGGAACTCTGTGCCACAGGTTCAAGTCAAAGCCGAGAATCAAGTATATCAGAGAACAGCAAGCCACCGGACTAGTCTCTCTCCTCACTCACTCACTCACTCACTGGCCTGTCCGGTGCTTAAGTACACCAGTAGGGCCCTTATGACGTGAGACAGGGTTCCGTAGCATTCTGACCCGTGGATCAGGGCGGACCACTGACGGGTGGGGACCCTTTTACCCAACACAAACTCTACCATCGACTTGAATTTTTATCTTGCACTTCATATCCAAACTTGAGAACCAATGATATGGATTAAACCAAAGACAATTACTGTATGTATGTATGTATGTATCTAGGGGAACCACGTCACCAGATCTCCCCAAGGGTGAGGATAAGGCATCAGCTGAGAGAACCAGGCCTAGACCCATGCCTGCCCCATGGAACATGGTGAAGTGTCCTATCTTACGGGTACCATGTAACTTATGCACACATGTAAGGCTCCCCAGAGCTTTCAGCGAAAGAGGAAGCCCCTGAAGAATAGAATGTTCAGAATATCACCTTTTAGAGTAGCCCCAGATAGAAAGTAACCCCAATGCTCGTAAACGTTATTATCAATAAAGACACTATTTGTGTGCCAAGAATGAAGGAGGTACAGTCACAGATAACACGGATGATGAGTACAAACACAAGTACAGAGAGTGAAAAGTAGTAGACGCGATGCATGTATTGTGCACTCGTGTTCACATAGCATTAAAACACAGGGCAACTAATGCAGCACTTTTGTATGGTCGGGACGGAAACAGAGTAGAGAACTTGGGTGCATGTGGAAGATGAGAAGGAAGTGAATGATGAGGATCGCGGGTGCAGATGGGTCTGTGTAGGGCTGAACTTGAGAACATCGGCTATGAAAAGATACCGTTGTGCTGGGGTCTCGGTCCAGGTATGTCTATCCTCAGGTCAGGACCTGAGGATCCCGCTACGTTGGGCCTGTTTTAGGCTATTGTTGCGGTCACACCTTCCTGGTAATATAACCTGTCCTTGCCCAGCTCATACTGACATGTTCCTCCATGTTTCTCTTCCACCATTTCCTCAAATAACTCTCTGCCCTCCACTTGTCTCCTTGGGCTCGCTCCAATCCTAAGGATTTTCCCTTGGAATTTACTACTTCCGCTGTGGATTGTATTAATGAAGATGGAGAAGCATTTTGAGTTTCTTTCTGTACTGGGCAGCCTTGTGCTGACTGATGAGCAGAATCACTCAGCTCATCTCTGGGCTCTGCCTACATCCCCACTGTCCTTTGCATCCCATTCAATAGTCCCTTCTTACGAGTGCCGGCAAGCGTGTCCTCACAAGGGACGCAGGAGAGGCACTCCGAAGAAGCAGCAGCAGCTTGCATTGTTGTTTTCTGGCCTTGGGTTAGGGCCACTGTCCTGTGTCCATGCTGTAGAGCTGCTTTTGTGGAAAAGTTAAATAAAAATGATAGATGTGGTCTGTGCTGGGTGTTTGTGTATTTATCCATCCATTAATAAAACAATAAGAGTCTGCTATGGAATGTCTTCAGTGATTCCAGGTAGCCTCCATTTACGTGGGTAACCTAATAGGGCTTTCCTTTGAAAAGTTTAAATGTGTGGCAGTATTGGTTGTGCCACTATAGATCATGAGCGACTGGATTTTCACAAAGTGTGTCTTTGTGAATGGAACAGAGATTCGTAGCTAGCTCTAAGGAGGGAGGTAAAACAAGCTACCTGTGTGAAAGGGTGTACATTATTTATGGATTAGTGTGTAGACAGCTGAGTCTGAGAATGATTGCCTGAGGAGGGAAGGTGGAAGTGTGTATCTGGTTAACGCTCGTAGAGAATCTGAAGGACGCATCTGGAATGAAGGCATGTGTATATGGGAGAAAAAGTGAAAGGAAGGAATAATGGGGCTGTATCTGGTATGAAGGAGTATAGGGTGTGTGTGTGTGTGTGTGTGTGTGTGTGTGTGTGTGTGTGTGTGTGTGTGAGTGAGTTTGTGCTGATCTGAGGGAAGAGGTTGTACTTGAGTTCCCACACTGTTATCATCACAGCCCACTGTCTCACAGCTGTCCGCGTGTTCATATGGGGAACTGTCCTATCCTTGAAAGCACACCCACCGGTTTGTCCCTCTGCAGAGGCTTCAGTCTTAGTTCCTCTGCCCTGAAGCCCTTTCCTGTTTTTTGAAGGGAAAGTGAAATACGTAGGGATTGGGCTGAGCAGCTCAGCTCTTCATCCTGCCCAGCCTCTGTGATCTGATCTCGCTTACCATCCTCAGCAGCGGCACGAAGCTTTCCTGGTGTCTCAGTGTGGCCTGCGACCACCACACGTGCTCCGGGCTGAGGAGAATCCTCTGAGGTGTTCTCGAATTCTGAGGAATGAATACAAAAAAACAGATGTGGCATTTTCTGGGATCTGTATCCATTCAAAAAAGACATGTTGAGTAGACAATCGTGTTAGGCATTGAAACCCCCCCATGAAATTAAGCACTTGAAACTTCAGTTGCTCCAAAACATAAGGAAACAACAATGATGAAAATTGTGTGTAGTAGATGTCAGTGATATTGGGTATCTTGTATGTGATATATCCAAAGATGTACAGAAAATATCGAAACTGGTGACTACAATTAGTTATTAGCTCCTTTTTCCTCATGAGAAATTATATAATCAGAGGACATGGGGTACAAGATTTAAAAGAATTCTGCGTGTCTACCTGCCTACCTATCTATCTAGATTAGCATCTATATTGATGTAGATATATAGAAAGGTAGAGATATCTGTATAAATACCGAGAGGTGGACAGATACAGCATTTCGCAGGGAATTCCTGGACTGTAGCCGTGGTGCTGGAGATGTTCAAAGGAAGACCTTTCACACTTGTCCCAGACTCCTCTTCTGGGAATGGATTTGTGTATTTCTCCAAGACTGTTAACCTCCCTATTCAGAGCTTTTAAAATCCTCTTTCATAGGAGGCTTACACACCCACATGATACATTTCTGCCCATGGATTGGAAGTGGACACCCTGAGCAGGTCTTGGGCAAGAGTTCGCTTATGGCCACTGCTGAGGGAAGAGACTCAGGTCTGCGCCTGGGCCATCGTGGTGCCCCGTCTGCCCACCTGGCTCTTCCTCAGCCCCTTCTTGCTCTCGGCCCACACCATAGTGAGTAAAACTTGTCTCCAGCAGCGGTGTGCAAGTAGTGTGTGTGCCCGGCCGGGGAGCGTGAGCCGCCAGTGACTGCAGAGAGGAAAAGCCTTTCTCTCAACCACCCCTTTTCCTGGATTTATCGTCCTCTCACTGGTGTCACAGGGGGACTGGGCCCTGGGCAGGGAGCGCGCTTCCTCCAGAGCTAAGGTAGTTCTGACTATGTGATTAACTTTACTGCAGTGGGAAATGAGTGGCAACCAGGCATAGGCATGAAGTCCTCCTCTGTGCCCCGCCATGTCCTTCCCTTTTCTAGCTAACTGGGATGTTGATAACCTGGGGTCTATTTGAAAGCTGAGTGTTAATGATAAAAAGTTTCTGTCCGCAGGGAGAGTTGCCTTATTCCTTCACATACACTAATTGTCACATAAGAAATAGATTCCTTCGTGTATTAGTTACTAAGGCCTCTTCTACTCCAACTAAGGATTCTGCTCCATTAGTGATGTAATGAGTTTTGAGAAGCAAATAGTTGGACCTGGTACGTATTAAGCAGGCCATTATCTTCGAAACTACTCTGTGTCTTCCCTTGGCTTATGTATGCTGTATATGTGTGTAGGTGTGAATTGGTGTGAATGTGTTTTACGTGTCTTATAGTTTACACTAAAAATATCTCCGATCATGCACTGTTTGTATGGAAGCTGAGTTGAAGACAGACTCACTTTCCAAGCCTCTCTCCAAGGCCCCAGTGGAGTGTGCTGAAATCCCAAACATTGTTGGAAATGTCACGTCCTCTTCATGAGCCACCACTGGGACCCTCAGTTTTTGTCCTGACCCGTCCCCTCCCACCTCTGAGCACCTGGTCTTCCTATGAGGTTTTTAAAACCTCACTGTCACCACAACTATTTCAGTTTCCCGCTTTTCCCAAAAGAGCCGCTTTCTCAATCCAGCCATCGTGGTTACATGGTATTGTGTGTACATGTGTGTGCAAGTGTGTGTGTGTGTGTGTGTGTGTGTGTATCCTGCTGGTTTTTTTCTAACATTTCATCAAGGAGCCTCACATTTACATCTCTATAGTCTGAGGCAGTGAGAGAAAGGTCTCAGTGTCTGAGATGATCTAAGAAATCAATTCATTTTCTGTATGACTTTACACCCTCATCCCTGCACCTCCGATTTTAGGTAGTCAAAGTTTTTTCCTAATTTTTCATTTACCTCTTTGAGCCACACTTTTTTCATTAACTGGAAAAAGTATCACTGGAAAATTTGTAACATTGTAGAAAAGGAAATAAATGGAAATACATTCTATAGGAGATATTATACCAATCAAGCACTCCCATCTGTGGTAGAGGAACACAGAGCGGCACCGTGTGGGGAGCACAGGTCCTGAGCCACAGAGACAAGGACCTGGTCTCGGGAACCTCCTCTCGCCCGGCCCGCGGGTGATCTGTTCCCTGAGAAGGAGCGGCACACCCACGCCTCCTCCTCCTTCCCGCGTTCCTGCCCGTTCTCTCCCGTAAGTAGGAATCCTCGCTCCTTTTTTTCTTTAGAAGACCGTTTCTAGCTCCCCAGTGCTCAGAGAATATCACTGACACAAACCTCCTGACATCCTGGCCGCTTTGGGGGCACGTGTGGTTTCAAGGTGTTTCGTTTTTTGTTTGCGCTTCATGGCTCAGCACCTCAGAGAGTGACCGAAGTCAGGTGCCTTCCTCCCTGGAACTCTGTGCCACAGGTTCAAGTCAAAGCCGAGAATCAAGTATATCAGAGAACAGCAAGCCACCGGACTAGTCTCTCTCCTCACTCACTCACTCACTCACTGGCCTGTCCGGTGCTTAAGTACACCAGTAGGGCCCTTATGACGTGAGACAGGGTTCCGTAGCATTCTGACCCGTGGATCAGGGCGGACCACTGACGGGTGGGGACCCTTTTACCCAACACAAACTCTACCATCGACTTGAATTTTTATCTTGCACTTCATATCCAAACTTGAGAACCAATGATATGGATTAAACCAAAGACAATTACTGTATGTATGTATGTATGTATCTAGGGGAACCACGTCACCAGATCTCCCCAAGGGTGAGGATAAGGCATCAGCTGAGAGAACCAGGCCTAGACCCATGCCTGCCCCATGGAACATGGTGAAGTGTCCTATCTTACGGGTACCATGTAACTTATGCACACATGTAAGGCTCCCCAGAGCTTTCAGCGAAAGAGGAAGCCCCTGAAGAATAGAATGTTCAGAATATCACCTTTTAGAGTAGCCCCAGATAGAAAGTAACCCCAATGCTCGTAAACGTTATTATCAATAAAGACACTATTTGTGTGCCAAGAATGAAGGAGGTACAGTCACAGATAACACGGATGATGAGTACAAACACAAGTACAGAGAGTGAAAAGTAGTAGACGCGATGCATGTATTGTGCACTCGTGTTCACATAGCATTAAAACACAGGGCAACTAATGCAGCACTTTTGTATGGTCGGGACGGAAACAGAGTAGAGAACTTGGGTGCATGTGGAAGATGAGAAGGAAGTGAATGATGAGGATCGCGGGTGCAGATGGGTCTGTGTAGGGCTGAACTTGAGAACATCGGCTATGAAAAGATACCGTTGTGCTGGGGTCTCGGTCCAGGTATGTCTATCCTCAGGTCAGGACCTGAGGATCCCGCTACGTTGGGCCTGTTTTAGGCTATTGTTGCGGTCACACCTTCCTGGTAATATAACCTGTCCTTGCCCAGCTCATACTGACATGTTCCTCCATGTTTCTCTTCCACCATTTCCTCAAATAACTCTCTGCCCTCCACTTGTCTCCTTGGGCTCGCTCCAATCCTAAGGATTTTCCCTTGGAATTTACTACTTCCGCTGTGGATTGTATTAATGAAGATGGAGAAGCATTTTGAGTTTCTTTCTGTACTGGGCAGCCTTGTGCTGACTGATGAGCAGAATCACTCAGCTCATCTCTGGGCTCTGCCTAGATCCCCACTGTCCTTTGCATCCCATTCAATAGTCCCTTCTTACGAGTGCCGGCAAGCGTGTCCTCACAAGGGACGCAGGAGAGGCACTCCGAAGAAGCAGCAGCAGCTTGCATTGTTGTTTTCTGGCCTTGGGTTAGGGCCACTGTCCTGTGTCCATGCTGTAGAGCTGCTTTTGTGGAAAAGTTAAATAAAAATGATAGATGTGGTCTGTGCTGGGTGTTTGTGTATTTATCCATCCATTAATAAAACAATAAGAGTCTGCTATGGAATGTCTTCAGTGATTCCAGGTAGCCTCCATTTACGTGGGTAACCTAATAGGGCTTTCCTTTGAAAAGTTTAAATGTGTGGCAGTATTGGTTGTGCCACTATAGATCATGAGCGACTGGATTTTCACAAAGTGTGTCTTTGTAAATGGAACAGAGATTCGTAGCTAGCTCTAAGGAGGGAGGTAAAACAAGCTACCTGTGTGAAAGGGTGTACATTATTTATGGATTAGTGTGTAGACAGCTGAGTCTGAGAATGATTGCCTGAGGAGGGAAGGTGGAAGTGTGTATCTGGTTAACGCTCGTAGAGAATCTGAAGGACGCATCTGGAATGAAGGCATGTGTATATGGGAGAAAAAGTGAAAGGAAGGAATAATGGGGCTGTATCTGGTATGAAGGAGTATAGGGTGTGTGTGTGTGTGTGTGTGTGTGTGTGTGTGTGTGTGTGTGTGTGTGTGTGAGTGAGTTTGTGCTGATCTGAGGGAAGAGGTTGTACTTGAGTTCCCACACTGTTATCATCACAGCCCACTGTCTCACAGCTGTCCGCGTGTTCATATGGGGAACTGTCCTATCCTTGAAAGCACACCCACCGGTTTGTCCCTCTGCAGAGGCTTCAGTCTTAGTTCCTCTGCCCTGAAGCCCTTTCCTGTTTTTTGAAGGGAAAGTGAAATACGTAGGGATTGGGCTGAGCAGCTCAGCTCTTCATCCTGCCCAGCCTCTGTGATCTGATCTCGCTTACCATCCTCAGCAGCGGCACGAAGCTTTCCTGGTGTCTCAGTGTGGCCTGCGACCACCACACGTGCTCCGGGCTGAGGAGAATCCTCTGAGGTGTTCTCGAATTCTGAGGAATGAATACAAAAAAACAGATGTGGCATTTTCTGGGATCTGTATCCATTCAAAAAAGACATGTTGAGTAGACAATCGTGTTAGGCATTGAAACCCCCCCATGAAATTAAGCACTTGAAACTTCAGTTGCTCCAAAACATAAGGAAACAACAATGATGAAAATTGTGTGTAGTAGATGTCAGTGATATTGGGTATCTTGTATGTGATATATCCAAAGATGTACAGAAAATATCGAAACTGGTGACTACAATTAGTTATTAGCTCCTTTTTCCTCATGAGAAATTATATAATCAGAGGACATGGGGTACAAGATTTAAAAGAATTCTGCGTGTCTACCTGCCTACCTATCTATCTAGATTAGCATCTATATTGATGTAGATATATAGAAAGGTAGAGATATCTGTATAAATACCGAGAGGTGGACAGATACAGCATTTCGCAGGGAATTCCTGGACTGTAGCCGTGGTGCTGGAGATGTTCAAAGGAAGACCTTTCACACTTGTCCCAGACTCCTCTTCTGGGAATGGATTTGTGTATTTCTCCAAGACTGTTAACCTCCCTATTCAGAGCTTTTAAAATCCTCTTTCATAGGAGGCTTACACACCCACATGATACATTTCTGCCCATGGATTGGAAGTGGACACCCTGAGCAGGTCTTGGGCAAGAGTTCGCTTATGGCCACTGCTGAGGGAAGAGACTCAGGTCTGCGCCTGGGCCATCGTGGTGCCCCGTCTGCCCACCTGGCTCTTCCTCAGCCCCTTCTTGCTCTCGGCCCACACCATAGTGAGTAAAACTTGTCTCCAGCAGCGGTGTGCAAGTAGTGTGTGTGCCCGGCCGGGGAGCGTGAGCCGCCAGTGACTGCAGAGAGGAAAAGCCTTTCTCTCAACCACCCCTTTTCCTGGATTTATCGTCCTCTCACTGGTGTCACAGGGGGACTGGGCCCTGGGCAGGGAGCGCGCTTCCTCCAGAGCTAAGGTAGTTCTGACTATGTGATTAACTTTACTGCAGTGGGAAATGAGTGGCAACCAGGCATAGGCATGAAGTCCTCCTCTGTGCCCCGCCATGTCCTTCCCTTTTCTAGCTAACTGGGATGTTGATAACCTGGGGTCTATTTGAAAGCTGAGTGTTAATGATAAAAAGTTTCTGTCAGCAGGGAGAGTTGCCTTATTCCTTCACATACACTAATTGTCACATAAGAAATAGATTCCTTCGTGTATTAGTTACTAAGGCCTCTTCTACTCCAACTAAGGATTCTGCTCCATTAGTGATGTAATGAGTTTTGAGAAGCAAATAGTTGGACCTGGTACGTATTAAGCAGGCCATTATCTTCGAAACTACTCTGTGTCTTCCCTTGGCTTATGTATGCTGTATATGTGTGTAGGTGTGAATTGGTGTGAATGTGTTTTACGTGTCTTATAGTTTACACTAAAAATATCTCCGATCATGCACTGTTTGTATGGAAGCTGAGTTGAAGACAGACTCACTTTCCAAGCCTCTCTCCAAGGCCCCAGTGGAGTGTGCTGAAATCCCAAACATTGTTGGAAATGTCACGTCCTCTTCATGAGCCACCACTGGGACCCTCAGTTTTTGTCCTGACCCGTCCCCTCCCACCTCTGAGCACCTGGTCTTCCTATGAGGTTTTTAAAACCTCACTGTCACCACAACTATTTCAGTTTCCCGCTTTTCCCAAAAGAGCCGCTTTCTCAATCCAGCCATCGTGGTTACATGGTATTGTGTGTACATGTGTGTGCAAGTGTGTGTGTGTGTGTGTGTGTGTGTGTATCCTGCTGGTTTTTTTCTAACATTTCATCAAGGAGCCTCACATTTACATCTCTATAGTCTGAGGCAGTGAGAGAAAGGTCTCAGTGTCTGAGATGATCTAAGAAATCAATTCATTTTCTGTATGACTTTACACCCTCATCCCTGCACCTCCGATTTTAGGTAGTCAAAGTTTTTTCCTAATTTTTCATTTACCTCTTTGAGCCACACTTTTTTCATTAACTGGAAAAAGTATCACTGGAAAATTTGTAACATTGTAGAAAAGGAAATAAATGGAAATACATTCTATAGGAGATATTATACCAATCAAGCACTCCCATCTGTGGTAGAGGAACACAGAGCGGCACCGTGTGGGGAGCACAGGTCCTGAGCCACAGAGACAAGGACCTGGTCTCGGGAACCTCCTCTCGCCCGGCCCGCGGGTGATCTGTTCCCTGAGAAGGAGCGGCACACCCACGCCTCCTCCTCCTTCCCGCGTTCCTGCCCGTTCTCTCCCGTAAGTAGGAATCCTCGCTCCTTTTTTTCTTTAGAAGACCGTTTCTAGCTCCCCAGTGCTCAGAGAATATCACTGACACAAACCTCCTGACATCCTGGCCGCTTTGGGGGCACGTGTGGTTTCAAGGTGTTTCGTTTTTTGTTTGCGCTTCATGGCTCAGCACCTCAGAGAGTGACCGAAGTCAGGTGCCTTCCTCCCTGGAACTCTGTGCCACAGGTTCAAGTCAAAGCCGAGAATCAAGTATATCAGAGAACAGCAAGCCACCGGACTAGTCTCTCTCCTCACTCACTCACTCACTCACTGGCCTGTCCGGTGCTTAAGTACACCAGTAGGGCCCTTATGACGTGAGACAGGGTTCCGTAGCATTCTGACCCGTGGATCAGGGCGGACCACTGACGGGTGGGGACCCTTTTACCCAACACAAACTCTACCATCGACTTGAATTTTTATCTTGCACTTCATATCCAAACTTGAGAACCAATGATATGGATTAAACCAAAGACAATTACTGTATGTATGTATGTATGTATCTAGGGGAACCACGTCACCAGATCTCCCCAAGGGTGAGGATAAGGCATCAGCTGAGAGAACCAGGCCTAGACCCATGCCTGCCCCATGGAACATGGTGAAGTGTCCTATCTTACGGGTACCATGTAACTTATGCA